>NC_056689.1:53889732-55323482 GCF_018350215.1 Panthera leo
TGTATGCCTTTAAGGAAACTACATTACTTTTCTTCAGTTTCCTTTGCTTCCAATCTAATCAAAAGATAAATGTAGTTACTTCACTCATTGATTTAAACTTCAACTAATTAGCTTTCTTTTACAGTAATATGCAATAACACAACAACTCAATACACTGGACAAATTCTTAAATGAATTGTGTCTGAGACACGAGTAAAAATGTTACCATTAAAATTTATCTGCCATCACCCATGGTCTGACTCTAACATAATGTTAAGAACCTTGGCTTTCCATACATATTAAAAGATGTATCATTAGGGAAAAAAGACCTCAGGAATAAAGGGGGTAGGGGAAGACAGGGAACTGAATGCCTTAAAAGAATCCTTGGGATGGGCTCTACCGGACTTCCCCCAAAACACTAGACTACAAGTCAAGAAGCCTGGGTTCAAATCCTAGTCATCTATTAACTGGCAATTTTATTGCCATATTAATATGAGCAAGTTCCAGATTCTGAGCCCCAATCACTTCCATGTTCCAAAAATTCTGAGAATCCAACACATCGTTTCTCCTGACTTCTTGCTGATGCTGTGATATCTTTACCCAGGAGGGCCAGAAGAGATTTAAATTTTCCTTCAAAATAGCCAATGATTCACAGTACCTCTTTTCTAGAAGTTTCTACATACATACTCTGCCTGCTACTGTAACATAGCATCTTGAAAATAAAAATATGCTGGTTTTTCTAGAGTAGGTTCAACACTTCCCTCTACATCATATACAACCAGAGATAAGAAAGACAGTGTGGATGATAGTGCCTTTGTTTTAAACTTGCTTCTCACATATACGAGTTTTCCTTAAACAGGCCGTATTCCTAAGAACCGTATCTTCTATTTACTTAAAGCTGATGAGACTTCATAATGAATGGAGGAATAAACAAAATGTGGTAAAGACATATATACAACGCAATATTATTCAGTCTTAAAAAGAGAGGAAATTTTGACATATGCTACAAAAATCTTGAAGACATTATGCTAAGTGAAATAAGCCCGTCACAAAAGGGCAAATACTGTATAATTTCATTTATGAGGTTCCTAGAGAAGTCAAATCCACATTAAATTCAAATTAGGAAGTAGAATGGTGGCTGCCACAGGCTGGAGGCAAGAGGACATGGGTAGTTAACATTTAATAGTTACAAAATTTCAGTTGGGGAAGATGGAAAAGTTGTGGAGATGGATAGTGGTGATGGCTGTACAACACTGTGGATTTACTTAATGCCACCACACAATACATTTTAAAAATAGTTACAATGATAAATTTTATACCTATTTTACCATGGTTTTTTTTAACATAAAAAGATGACTTCATAGGGGCGCCTGGGTGGCTCAGTCAGTTGAGTGTCCGACTTCAGCTCAGTTCAGGATCTCGTAGTTCATGGGTTCAAGCCTTACATCGGGCCCTGTGTTAACTGCTCAGAGCCTGGAGCCCCGAGCCTGCTTTGGATTCTGTGTCTCCCTCTCTCTCTGTCCCTCCCCTAGTTGTGCTCGCTCTCTCTCTCAAAAATAAATAAATTTTTTAAAAAACAGGACTTCGGGGCGCCTGGGTGGCGCAGTCGGTTAAGCGTCCGACTTCAGCCAGGTCACGATCTCGCGGTCCGTGAGTTCGAGCCCCGCGTCGGGCTCTGGGCTGATGGCTCGGAGCCTGGAGCCTGTTTCTGATTCTGTGTCTCCCTCTCTCTCTGCCCCTCCCCCGTTCATGCTCTGTCTCTCTCTGTCCCAAAAATAAATAAAAAACGTTGAAAAAAAAAATTTATAAAAAAACAGGACTTCATAATGGTTCAAGCTACTCAGAAAAGGCCCAGACCTGCATGATGCAATACAGAGGCCACTAGCCACATTTGACAATTGAGTACGTGAAATGTGGCCAGTCCAAATTCAGATGTGCTGTGTGAGATATGCACCAGATTTTGAACTTAGTTCCAAAAAAAGAATTAAGATACCTTACTGATTTTTTAAATTTATTACATGTTGGGACGCCTGAGTGGCTTAGTCAGTTAAGCAACCAACTCTTGGTTTTGGCTCAGGTCATGATCTCACAGTTCATGAGTTCGAGACCCTCTGTGCTGACAGCACCTATCAGCACCTTGGGATTCTCTCTCTCACCTTCTCTCTGCCCCTCTCCCACTCATGCGTACATGTGCTCTCTCTCAAATAATCTTCACAAAATAATTTTTTGAATTGATTACACGTTCAAATAATTTGTATATACACATAGTATAGCTTATTACTTTTTTTTTTTTTTTTTTTTTTAGTGTGGTTACATACTGCTTTTATTTTTAAGTGTGGTTACACATTTTTTTAAATGACATAGGTGTCTCATTTCCACTGGACAATGCTGGTCTACATAAAGTTCCCAGGCCTTACAATATTTGCTATTAAGTAGGCTCCAGCTGGGCTGCCAGAGCATAAAACCAACATCTATGGCACCCACCCCTACTTCCACTATACTCCCTCCTGCCCTTACTGGGCCAACAGGATTCAGTAGTCCCATTCCAGCTGAGACAGCATCGGGGTGATCTGTAGGCCCAGCACTGAGCGAAGGAGCCCAAATGAGTCAAGTGAAAGCACCTGGCCTAGGCAACTGAATTCCTTCTCCATTCATGCTCCAATTTTTCCTATGCCCTTCCTTTTCTGAAGAGAAAGAGAATAAGGGTTTGAGGGAAGAGTTTATCATCATGACTGACCTCTAAGTCCATTTTCAAGGCACTAATTTCATCCACTTCCAAGTCACCCTTCTCCCCTAACTACCCTCTCCAAATAAAGCCAGCAGAATAAATTCCAACCATTCGCAAATTCAAAAAAACCTGTAACACTAGGGAAAGGACTGCAGCAACAATAACGCTAATAGCTGATCAAATACAGTGCCTTTACAGGCCAGGCACAGCTCGAAACACCTTTTAGTAATAAATTACTTCTCACAACAACCCTATGAAGTACTATTATTCCCATTTTATAAACAGAAAAACAGAAGCACAGAGAGATTAAGTGATCTGCCCATGACATGGGTAACAAGTGGTGAGCCTGGATTTGAACCCAAGAAATCAGACTCTAGACTCCGCTCTTGACAATACACTATAGTGACTCTCACCACAGAGCACAGAATATAGAACTCACCTTCCTGAACAAAGCTTAGTATGTTACATACTTTAAAAATATGTTTTGGGAATGCAAGCTGGTGCAGCCACTCTGGAAAACAGTATGGAGGTTCCTCAAAAAACTAAAAATAGAACTACCCTATGACCCAGCAACTGCACTACTAGGCATCTATCCAAGGGATGCAGGTGGGCTGTTTTGAAGGGACACATGCACCCCCATGTTTATAGCAGCACTATCAACAATAGCCAAAGTATGGAAAGAGCCCAAATGTCCGTTGATGGATGAATGGATAAAGAAGATGTGGCATATCTATCTATCTATCTATCTATCCATCCATCCACACAATGGAGTACTACTCGGCAATCAAAAAGAATGAAATCTTGCCATTTGCAACTACGTGGATGGCACTGGAGGGTATTATGCTAAGTGAAATTAGACAAAAATCATATGACTTCACTCATACGAGGACTTTAAGAGACAAAACAGATGAACATAAGGGAAACAAAAATGACATAAAAACAGGGAGAGGGACAAAACAGAAGAGACTTATAAATATGGAGAACTGAGGGTTACTGGAGGGGTTGTGGGAGGCGGGATGGGCTAAATGGGTAAGGGGCATTAAGGAATCTACTCCTGAAATCGCTGTTGCACTATATGCTAACTGGAATGTAATTTTAAAAATTAAAAAATAAAATTAACATACCTTTAATCATTTGCTCCAGATTTTCCAAATAAAATTTATATTGGCTAACCAGGCCTTCTTCAAATTCTCTTAACTTTTGGGTTTCTTTGCGAATCTGAAAAGACCAAAAAGACCAATCATTTTTTAAAATCAAGATATTAAAATCCTTAAGTTAGCACAAAACGTGAATGCCTGGTATGTACCCAGTCCTATAAAAACAAAACAAACAATTTCTCCCATCTCCAGCTCCCCAAAATGTCCAGCTTATTTTGTGCAGTAATTGTATCCAGCATTACCTTGGTAGATTTCTCTGCCTCTGTGAGGGGTCGTATTTTATATGAAGGAGTAATATCTTTAAATAACTCCATCAGGGAAACTATCACCAATTTTCGAACAGTAACAGCCACATCAGGATCCTGTTCCATCAGCATGGAACGTAATTCTTTCAATTTTTTAATCTGTTAAAGAAATAACTTATAAGGTCAGAGTAACCATAGCAAAACAATTATGAACAAAAGACAACAGCCTCACATATGGCACAAGTGGAATCCACACAATGACTCACGGGGTCTAGTCAAGCCATACAAAACTCCAGATACTGTTCACATTACCAAAAGATAAATCACTAAAGCTAACCATACTTTTGTTAAGTAGTTAGAAGAGATAGACTTAAAAAACGGTTTATATTTATTAATTTACCTATTCTTTGAAATTCTTTCATTGGGTTTTCTTAAAGCATATGTCCTGTTTCCCTAAAAACACTTTTTGAAATAAATTAAAATGTTACACACCAAATATATTAATCACATCTACACAAATTAATCAGGAATTAAAGATAATGTGTCCACATTAACTTCAGCTTCAACAAGACCCTTTCAAAAATCATTTGTATGAAGTAATACAGAAGTAAAGACTTGGTTTCAATGAATGTGCTTGCTTTGCTAAACTACTATTGCCTGCTGGATACCTTGACAAGCAGCATTGTTTGGTTAGCAATGACTGCCACAGCAGGGAGTAGGATACATATGCTACTACCTATTTGCTATCCCTAACTTGTGTGAGCGTGGGGCTCCAGACCTGGAAGACCCAGGTTCCAATCCAGCGCCTCTTAAAATTGTAACAAATCACTTGAATTTTTTAAGATGCAATTTTTCAGCTGTAAAATAAGATCAACAGTTCTTGTCTTTATGGTTTTATAATGATGAAATGAGAGCATGCAGGTGAGAAAAATTCCAAATTTCCATCCCCATTTCTGCTCCAGGTCTTCCCCCAACTTTTTTAAAGAAAAACAAGTACTACTCCAAAATGTAACCAGATGGAAGATTTTTTGCTACAAATGGAAATAATCTACTTTATTGTTCAATAAACAAATTCACAGTAGGATGCTGGGGACTCCAATATAACAAGAATAATAGTACCACTTTACATGACTTCATGTATATTTGATTATTTCATCCTCACAACAAAGTTTTAAAATAGGTACCATCTTCTTTTTAGAGATGAAGAAAACGAGTCTTGGGTAAAAGGATTTACCCAAAGTCTAACAGTACTCAAGGTTTCTTGAGTCCATATGTTATAACTATGACCATCGTCACCACTGTTCCCATGGCCCACTGATAATTCATTGTAACTCTCTGGTCTATTTCACCTAAAATATTTTCCACTTCAAGTACTCCTGAACTAATCTCCCTGACTTTTGTGAGGCATGTTCCTTATTACAAGTTCTACCAATCAGTCAAACAAATTTGCAAGTAGGTTCCTTCTCCCTCATCCAATTAATTTTTACACGTACCACTTTAAGAGTTACAATATCAAGCCCCGTATCTTCATTTAGAGAGGAGGAAAATAAGACTCAGAGAGTTTGTGGCTTTTCTAAGATTACAGAAAAAATTAGGTTCAGATGTAGGATTAGTCTAAAGTTCTGCCTACTCTTATTCTACACCTCAGTCCCCGTGGTGTTTCTTGTTTTTATGTTTATTTTTGAGAGAGACAGACAATGAGACAAATCATGAGCGAGGCAGGGGCAGAAAGAGAGGGAAACACAGAATCTGAAGCAGGCTCCAGGCTCTGAGCTGTCGGCACAGACCGTGAGATCATGTCCTGAGCCAAAGTCGGATGCTTAACTGACTGAGCCAAGCAGGCACCACAGTAGTCACGGTGTTTTAATGCTTTCCCTTCTTGTGTGTGCTTACAGGTAATAAAGGGATCTTAAGATATTGGATATTTACAACATATCTAACACGAAAAGCCCAAAGAAATGAACACTACTTACATTACTTTCTGGGTCTGATAATATGGCAGACGCCAAGGCTGCAATATGCATTTTCTTCTCCTGTAGTTTCTTCCTTCTCTCAATTAAATGTTCTTCTAATGTCAGTTCTCGAATGGGATCTTCAATGATCTCTGAAACAAATTAGGCTTCCCTCTTAAACATTTCTTTATTTACAAGTACCCAAGAAAGTTCATCAACAAAGTAATTTTCTTATAGTAATACACAATAATAACGATACCTTTTATTGGACACTTGCCATGGGCCAAGATTACTACATATCCTCTCAAAAATACTATGAGGCGGGGCGCCTGGGCGGCTCAGTCAGTTAAGCAACCAACTCTTGGTTTCGGCTCAGGTCATTATCTCATGGTTTGTGAGTCTGAGCCTCGTGTCTGGCTCTGCACTGCAGAGACTGCCTGGAACTCTCTCTCCCTCTCTCTCTGCCCCTTATCCACATATGCTCTCTCTCAAAATAAATAAATAAACTTTAAAAAAAGTTTATGAGGCAGGTGCAATCATCATACCCATTCTGTACACAGAAAATGAGGCAAAGGGACAGTAATTTGCTTATACTCATAAACCTGGCAGAAATGGAATTCAAACCCGGTGGTCTGACTAGAGAGCCCATATTCTTTTTTTTTTAATTTATTATTTTTTTTATGTTTATTTATTTTTGAGAGAGAGAGTATGATCAGGGGAGGGGCAGAGAGAGAGGGAGACACAGAATCTGAAGAAGGAAGGCTCCAGGCTCTGAGCTGTCAGCACAAAGCCTGATGCAGGGCTCGAACCCATGAATCGTGAGATCATGACCTGAGCCAAAATCGGATGCTCAACCAACAGAGCCACCCAACTGCCCCATTTTTTTTTTGAAGGAGAGATAGAGCATGAGTGAGTGGGGGGAGGGGGGAAGAGAAAGAAAGAGAGAGAGAGAGAGAGAGAGAGATGGAGACACAGAATATGAAGCAGGCTCCAGGCTGTCAGCCCAGAGCCGTGAGATCGTGACCTGGACTGAAGTCAGACCCTAACTGACTGAGCCACCCAGGCGCCCCGTGAGAGCCTATATTCTTAACTACTATGCATAATTCCTATTAATTGAAGGAAAAAGAAATCTGATTTAGTTTTCAAAAAAGTACAGAAGGGCGCCTGGGTGGCTCAGTCAGTTGGGCATCCAACTCTTGATTTCAGCTCAGGTCATGATTCCAGGGTCATGGGATCGAGCCCCATGTTGCACTCTGCACTGAGCATGGAGCCTGCTTAAGACTCTCTTTCTCTCTCCCTCTGTCCCTCTCCCATGCTTGTACTCTCTCTAAAGAAAATATTAATTAAAAAAAATAAAATTTAGAAAAGTACAGCCTTGTTTTCAACTCTATACAGTCCTCTGCACTACAGAAAATATGTCCACTTTTAGAAAAGAAATTCCTAGGGAACTAGATTGAACAAACACACAAGCATAATCTGTAACCCTAGGAAGAGTGACTGAAAACAGTTAAACAGTTGACCTGTTATCTCCTTTACACTATACGTGAGGTTTGCTAAGCAAAGGTAAAATTTAACCAACTTGTTCTATCACAAATTCTAAACAGAGAATTTCAAACAATAATATATGTTCCTTCAGTTTAACTTTGATTGCAATGGTCTTAGCTGTTAGAAACCCACATTCAAAGGTCTAAAGCCGACATATATAAGGATAATTGCTCTAATAAAGAAGTGAAATGGTTTCATACCACAGAATCATTTTTAATTTAAAGCTAAAAGTTCATAATTATTTATAGGCAGGTCTTTCACTTGAAATTAAAAAGGATTCAAACAGTAATCACTTAAGAGACTCTTCATGCATGCCCAGACATTACAAACATAACTGCATAAAATTTTCCACAATAAAGAGCAACAAAGAATCAAATTCCACAAGGTGAGACTTTCAACAAGTGGGAAAATGCTCAAAATGACTTTGAAATGAC
The DNA here is from genome assembly GCF_018350215.1 of Panthera leo. Lineage (NCBI taxonomy): Eukaryota > Metazoa > Chordata > Mammalia > Carnivora > Felidae > Panthera > Panthera leo. The sequence goes on from NC_056689.1 coordinate 53,897,773, forward strand.
CAGTACTCTAAAATGCACAGTTCCAGACTTTTTCTAAAATTGAGTCATATTTACTATTAAGCAAAAAACTGTAATTCTCAATTAACAATTTAGTAATTATAAAGACACATCATTACCTTCCTCAAGTTCCAACTCTTCTTCATCCTCTTCATCTTGGTTATTGTCAGTAACTACATGGAAAATACGTGCATTAAAAATGTGACAATTTACTTCAGCGATAAAACTACAAAGGAAAGAGATTACCATAAAACTCTGGAAAGTAGTTACTTTCGTGAGGAGGGAACAACTAGTGATTTAGGGGAGCACAAAGAAAGTTTCTGGGTGCTGGCAGCATTTATTTCTTGCCTGGATGGTAGTTATATGGGCGTGTTTTTGTGATTAACCACATGACTTTACAACTTTGATTTCTAGACTTTCCTATGTTTTATTTCATAAGAAAAAAAAGATACAGGTAAAAAAAAAAAAGCCTAAAAAAGGATGACTATTATGTGCTCTAATTTTAGAAACAATAGTATTTGGTGAAAAAAACTCTGAAAAGAAAATCACCTCAATATAGTAGCTTCAGCTATACTCATGGTACAACAGACATCATCTGAGATAATCATCTGTATTTCTGGCCAAAATCCTCAAGCTTGCTCTGTGACTAATTGCAGCTACCCCTATTTTGTAGGTATGGGTGAAAGTAAAAAGAAAATTAAGTCTTGAGTAGAAAAAAAAAATGTGTTAATATTAGTAAGGAGCTATAATTTTTACTAATCTACTGGCTAATCAGATTCACCTGGCTTCTCCCTGGTCTGTGGGATTATACCACTTTTATCCTTGATAGGAAGCAAGTGAATCAGTTCCTTCTCCGGTGCAGTTTGCAGAGTTCTTGGTATTTTTTCATATTTTTCTATAATACGCTCATGCTTTCGTTTCTTGACATGAACAGGTTCACTGCAGGGAAAAAAGAAAATTCCAGCTTTAATGTACAAATGGAACCTAGAGACCAGTAGAGAAGTACAGAAAAATACACTACTAGCCAAACCTCCAATAGGTATACAGATATTAGCACCTAGACCAGGCACACAGCAGGCACTCAAATAGAAAATGAATAAATGAATTATATAGTACTGTATTGTATAGCATAGTACTATTGTATAGTATAGTACCGTACCACAGAGACTCAAACTATGACTGGATCTAATTTTCCCTTCAGATGCCAACGAGTGGGTTACAGCAGATTCTTTTTGAAGACTATTCCACAGAGCCAAGGGTGGTATCGTGCTATTTTACTTTCCCAAAAACCTTCAGACCATAACATGGACTTAGAAGAGTTAGAAAGATCTAAGTTTAAATTTCAGATCCACTGCTTATGATTGCAGGAAGCATCAGTTTCCTCTGTAAATGGGAATAATACCTACCTAACAGGGCAACAAGGATTAAGAACTCAGGACTGTTCTGCCAATTCCCCAAACACAGAGCTGCATTCTTCCCCAGTGCACTCTACTTCACTATCCAGACTAAAAAGAAATAAAGATATACACTAAATAAGGCCAGTTTGTTTTATTCATGAACTTCCTTAATTTAGGAAATAAACCAAGTCACAAGGTTTACTTTTTGCAAATACTGTGTTCTGAGCTGAACATCTTGTACTAAACACCTACGTAAAATCCAGAACCAAGTTTTTAACACTAAAAGGACATGAATGATTATAATCTAAATGAAGTATTACCTAGAAGAAAGATCTCTTGTTAGAAAAGATGCTCTTTGTCCTAAGTCTCTCATTAACTGTAAGTCATCTTCATCCATCATATCTAAAGGAAGGGCTTCCTCTTCTTCCTCCTCTTCCCTCTCAATCCTTTTACCTGTTCCAATACAACAAAATCAGAAACAACTATTAGAAGCACAGAACTCTGTGTTTTTGTGTCAACAAGAGGAAAAGTTTAGGCTTTTCTAGTACCTTTGCCCAGTGTTTCTAAATGGAAGCACTAATGACACAGTGGGCAGGACAGTTCTTTGTTTTACAGTCCTGAGCTAGGCAAAATCCTAGCATCTCCAATCCCTGAAATCTAAATGCCAGGAGCCTTCCCAGGTCACTGTAATAACCAAAAATTAAAATGCCTCCACACATTCTGCAATGTCTTTCAGAGCATGGGAGAACCAGTGATTTAGCCGTTTCCCTCCTTCTGATTCCCAATGACTTTCATTTCCATTCCACTTCAGTCACCTCCTCCACAGGCCACATCCCACACCTTCTTGTTTTCTCCTGCCTTATTCTGTCATTGAAGCCCTCTCCCCCTTAGCCCTTCAAATTCTCTAATCTGTTAACTTCTTTATATCAGCATTTTAAGATGGGTGAAGTCATGCTCCAGTGGGCAATTTGTCAATTTTACTTCGTTACATAGATTATGTGGATCATACAGATAAAACTGTCTGTCTTAACACCTGTATAGTATTTCACCATAGGTAAACAACATCTACGTCATTTAACAATTCCCTGTGGGAGAACATTTTATTTTCAATTTTTGATCATGGGGGCATTTTTATTTCTTTGTTTGCTGTTACTAATAATGTTGCAATGAGCATGCTTGGAAATATATTCTTGGCAATTTTTTTCAAATATAATCATAGGTTGATTCCTAACAGGAAGACTATTGGTCAAAGGAAAATCCACTTATTTTCTTAAAATCTTATTCTGTGATAGTGAATATGAGTTTATAAATATATACTTTTCTCCTTTTTATTCAAATGGTATAAGCATCTCATACATGTGGTGATAGCCTATAATTACAATTAAGTGAAAACATCAATACACATTACTTTTCACCTTGTTTTTCAACATTAACTATTTTGTAGAGTATTTCATGTTGGACATAAAGACCTTCCTTCTTTCTTGAAACACTCTTCTTCTGATTTCTAAGACACTATACAGTTCTGGTTTTCTTCCTAATTCTCTGGCTCCTCCTCAAATCTCATTACATATTCCTCCACCCATTTCTTTTTTTTTTTTTTAATGTTTATTTATTTTTGAGAGAGAGAGATGGAGTGTGAGCGGGGGAGGGGCAAAGAGAGAGGGAGACACACAATCTGAAGCAGGCTCTAGGCTCCGAGCTGTCAGCACAGAGCCAGACAGGAGGCTCCAACTCCCGAACCATGACATCATGACCTGAGCAGATGCATAACCAACTGAGCCACGCAGGCACCCCTCCCCTCCACCCATTTCTTAAATGCTGGGGTTCCTTAAAATTCTTTCTTGGTTTTCTTATTCTCAGTCTACACAGTCTTCACAGTGATTTTACCCAAGTCTAAGTCTTCAATTACCATCTATATGCAGATAATTGCCAAAGCTATTCTCTCTAGCCCAGATATTTCACATGAACCTTATACTCTTATACCCAACTGCCTGACAGACTTCATTTAGATGCTCAACATGTAAAAATGAATATTTTGCTTTTTATATGTAATTATTAACACATTTTTAAAATTCTACTGAAATTTATAGAAGAGATCCTAAAAAGCATCTAACTCAACCATTGCTTTTTTTTTTTTTTTTTTTTTTTTTAAACAGATGAAGTACCTAGAGATTAAGTGACTAACTTAGGCCACTTTCCTAGTAACAAAATTAAGAAAACCCAAGGGGCACCTGGCTGGCTCAGTCAGGGGAGCATGTGACTCTTGATTTTGGGGTTTTGAGTTCAAGCCCTACGTTGGGTATAGAGATTACTTAAAAATAAAATCATTAAAAAAAAAGAGAGAGAGAGAAACCCAAGTTTCCTGACTTCCAGCCCAATGACCTTTTATACATCACAATAATATGTAGCCAAAAGATCAAACTAAATAGGTCAGGATTAAGAGAATGAGATGTAGATGTACATGGGAAGACTGACTAGTCGGATACACTCAAATATGAATACCCTGAAAGTACCAGTAACATTGTAGAACAACTGGTCTGACTCAAAATGGCCATGTTCCTTACCTGTTTTGAGTACTTGCAGTTCTTGGATAATTTTACAAAAGAATAACCCTGTCAGTTACAGCTCAATTTCACTCCAAGTTTCCAAATGAAAAGAAAGTCAGAAGTTTAGAAAACTAAGTGAACTTTGGCAACACTGTGAAGAATGCTCCAGAGAAAGCTATGTTCTTACCTTAGCTAACTGCCAGTGAATGGGAAAGTGGCAGCACTGGCACACTCCCCAACATTTATTTACACAGCTAATCTGCTTGTTTTCCCCAAGTCTTCTTGATCTCCTTTCTAAACAAACTAAAAGCGGAGACTATCTCCTTCTCACAATGAATACTATATTGAAACACTTTCTCAAATGGACTGATAAAGCATGTAGGACCACTATCCTTACCTACTCTTAGGAAGATCTGAAAACAACAGCGATTACTAGAAAGCAATGTTGTTTCATGAAAAACATTTTGTTTTTGTTTTTTTTAATGTTCATTTATTATTGAAACACAGAGAGAGACAGAGAGTGAGCAGGGGAGGGGTAGACAAAGGGGGAGACACAGAATCCGAAGCAGGCTCCAGGCTCTGAGCTGTCAGCACAGAGCCCGACGCGGGGCTTGAACCTACAAACTGCGAGATCATGACCTGAGCCATAGTCGGTCGCCTAACCAACCGAGCCACCCAGGTGCCTCTATGAAGAACATTTTAGAAAAAATCAATAGTGGGGTGCCTGAATGGTTCGGTCAGTTGAGCATCCGACTTTGGCTCAGGTCAAGATCTCACAGCTAGTAGGTTTGGGCCCCCAACCAGCTCTGTGCTGACAGCTCAGAGCCTGGAACCTGCTTCAGACTGTCTCGGCTCTCTGCCCCTTCCCCATTTGTGCTCTCTTTCTCTCTCTCCCAAAATATATAACCAACATTAAACAAAATTTTTTTAATTAAAAAAAAAAAAGAAAAACTCAATGGAAACTACAGTACATGAATGCTTTCACAATTACCTGGTTGTTTTTCCCTTGGGTCTTCCAGTGGAATCGGTTTCTTAGACACAGCATCTTTTACAGCTTGCCTTAGTTTCCTCTGTTCTTTTCGGTACTTCTTGAGAGTGCTTTGTTGTTTAAATTGCTTATTTTTTAGCTTGTTCTCAAGTTTCACTTTACTAGTTTTCAGCAACTTCCGAAAGCTTGGGATCTGCTTTTTATTTCTTCTCTAGAAAACAGTAACAGGAGTACTGCACACCCAGAAATTTAAATTGCATACTCACAGCAAAATGTTATCTTTAAAATAAGTAACATTCATAGATCGGTTTACTCTTTGCAAAGTTCTCCAACATATGTATCCCCTTCAAAAGCCTAGTTAGGGAGTGATTGCTGTTACCTTCAAATTACTGATTAAGAAGCTAAGGCTGAGATTATATGACTTGTCAAAGAACCCTAAACTAAAAAGGAAAAAACAGAATTCGGGTCTTTGGATTCCAACATTTGCTGATAACCCCTCATTCAGAAATCCAAATCTCAGCCCTCATTTTCTCTAAGAACCGGGGCAAATCACTTACTTTCCTAACTCCTTACCCTTTAGGAGAAAAAAATGGGACTCATGTCGAGTCCCATAACACACATTATAAACTCACTGAGAGCAGAACCCTGTTTCTCAACCGTAAAATAAGGGATTCGAAAGATAGTCTCGAAGAACCCTTTAATGTCCGACACCCTACAGAAACAAGACTCCGTGCCTGTCTCATCGCGGCCCCCTGAAGCCAACCACGCGCACAGTGGGCAATGAAGGAAGCACCAGATCTAAGGGCCGGGACAGCACACAGAACCAGAAGTGAGCCCCGAATCTAGGCCACCGCCCCCAACAGAACAAAAACCCGCGCCAAAACTACATCACGAAGAGATTGTCAGCCAAAAGGGCCCTAAACCGCGGAGACCTGGCTTCTCAGGACACTCACCGCCTTCATCCTTAAATATGAAGGGAGTTCCGGCCCTGCAGTTTCACTGGGAATAAAGGTAATCCACAAAACCCGAAGAGGTAACACACGTGCCCAAACCCGAACACTGCGCAAGGCGGAAGCTACCGCTGACTCCTCCCCATCCTCCGCCTCCGGAAATGGGGGCAGGACTTCCGCACCCAGCTTCAGCCGCGCGCCCTCTCGCGGCGCCGGGGAGGTGGCGCGCCGGCGAGAGCGCACGTGAACGCGTAGTGTCCCTGAGCGACGCCCTGGCAGAAGGCGGGTGGCCCCGGGGGAACTTCGCAAGGTCTGTGATTCTTATCCTCTCGTCCGATTTCCTTTACGGTCTTGGAGGAGTCGGGCTCCACCCTTCAGAACGAAAGGGCTTGATTTTTATTAATCACCTTACTGCACGTTGTGCCACCATCACGTAGCTTACCTCATCCTTCTGTCATAGATACTTGTGCAATTGGTTTTCCTCCGTCAAGGCTTGGGCGCCGAAAAAGCCTTATTCCTTTTGGGTAATGCCTGTCCCTCAACGGGCCCTCTGGGCGTATTTGTGGGATGGCGAATGACGTCTCCTGACCTTCCAGAACTCAAAAGTCTCGAATTCTTGGTACTTTATCTTCAAACATTTCTTGCCTTCATTTCACCCCTTGTCTGATAAAGAGGTATATCGGTGAGACTCTGCATTTCCGTATTTTACAACTCTTACCTTTGCGTAAATTTTACTGTCTGCTTTTGAATTCCAACAGTCATTAATTCTAACAGGAAGATTTATGTATTGCAAGAATATGTTTCTCAGAATGTTTGTCTCTCAAAGGCTTTTTTTTCCCCCCTGAGTAAATTAAAGAATTCCACTTCAGTCTATTTTTTAAAGGAATGAAGTATGAGCGACATCTCAACAAAGTCCGGGCCCCGCAGTCCGAAGGCAGGTGGGAAAAGCGAGGAGAGGCTCAGAAGTCTGAGCTCCCTGGTGAATGGTGGTGCTAAAGAGCCAGAAGAACCTGCCAATTTCTGGATCTCACTTCAGAGACCAAGAATCCCATTCTATCTGGAATTCTTCTTTCCCTCCCTTCCAAGTTCACCAGTTTTCCCTGTTGTGCTCTCTCCTTCCCCACACACTCTCAGAAACAGCAGAGCCTGTCCCACTGGAGTATTACTTCATCGAGCAAATTGAAAACATTAGCCTGTGCTCTTCCCAAGTGCCTGAATTCCTTCCCAAACATAGCAATTTGTCTTCTGATCACTCCCATCCTTCCAGCTTTCCACCAGTCTCTCCAAAAGTGAGGCATCCCCATTTAGGTACAAAACCAGCTTCTTCCAACTTTATCAGACTCCTGTATCACTAATTACCCCTTCTTTCTCGGTTCCCCCTCTACTAGATTCTTCCCCTCAACCTATTAACATATTCAAATCTCTGCCATATTTTTTTTCCTAATGACTTATCTCTTTTTTATTTATATATTTTTTTAGAGAATTAGAGTGCACAAGTTGGGGGGAGGGAGAGAGAGAATTTCAAGCAGGCTCCCCACCTACCGCAGAGCCTGATGTGGGGCTCGTATGATCCTGGGATCGTGACCTGAGCCGAAATCAAGAGTTAGACGCTCAACTGACTGAGCCACCTGGGTGCCCCAGACTATCTCCTTTTAATTTAATTACAGTTTCATTTTCCTCCTTCCCTGCTTGTCCTTACTTCCAAAAATCTAGTATTCTGATGTCTCCACTTCCTCCTTTGTTATTACAGCCCAAGTCTGTGCTAGCTTTTTTAGGAATTAAATCACATGCTTGACCCATTTTAAGTTTATAATCAACTTGAATCCCTAGATCATTTTTAAGCAATTGTTGCCAAGCTAAATCCCTCCCATCTGGAATTTGAGCAATCTATTATTTTTACACAAACTTGAAAATGGAAGCTTACATGATTCCTACTAGTTTAATCTTAATGGTTTCTCAATTCTGTCATCTTCAGGTTTATGTCATTTACCATTAGCTCAACCCACTGCTGAACTCAGTTTGGGTTCTAGATCCTCTTGGATCTTGCAGAGATTTACTGGACACTTGGGCTAAGAGAGGTCACTGGGCTACCTCAAACTAGTTTTACAGGGTTTGTACTTAGATTCCTGTGAGCCCTTTTGAGCAGTCTGTAAAGAACCCATCTGGGTCTGCCCATAACATTCCACTGAAACTGCTCTCCTTAGGGTCACCAAGAACCTCCAAATTGTTTTTCTTTTTTAAGTATGCAATAAACCATATCACTTCTTTTTACTTTTCTTAACCTTTTTTAAAAAAATTTTTTTGATGTTTATTTTTGAGAGAGCACAAGCAGGGAAGGGGCAGAGAGAGAGGGAGACACAGAATCTGAAGCAGGCTCCAGACTCTGAGCTATCGGCACAGAGCCCGACAGGAGGCTTAAACTCACAAGCTGTGAGATCATGACCTGACCGCAAGTCTGACACTTAACCGACTGAGCCACCCAGGTGCCCCTTAACCGTTTTTAGCACTGCCTTTGATGCTACATATTTCTCCTTCCTCACACCACAATGTGTCAATGGTCTTTGCTCCTCTAACAGCCTCTTCCTCAGGTTCTCGTCCCACCTCCATTCCTTCTTCCTCATGCCTCTTCAATGTAAGTGATTCTCAGGGTTCTGCTCTTGGTCCACTTTTCTACTTGTCATTCTACTTGCTTTTTCAATGTGATCTCATCCATCTACATATTGCAAAAAGATTTCCAAACCATTTGTCCAGTCCATACCTCTCCTTCCAAGCTTCAGTGTTATAGCTACCTCCTTATGGACATCTCCACATAGTAACCATAGAGCTTCAAATCACCATGTTCAAAACCAAACTACTTTTTTTTTTAACTTGTGCCTATGCCATCCAATATTCCCTATTTCATTCATTTACCCACAGCTAGAATCCCAATATTCCAGAGATCATGGGACACAAGCCAGGGCTTTCTTAGCCATTTTCTATAAACAGACTGATTTGAAAAATGTCACTAAATGGACATGGAACAATAGGGCTTCTGGTGTTCTTAGATAATTCATCTAAGATGTAACAAGAGACCTTGAAGAAACTAAAAGCACATACTAGGCTCAAAGTAGATGTGTCATATTTCCTTATGAGAAATTACTAAATGGTGACATTATAAAAATGTATATCTCCAAAATTCAGGCATCAGGAATTTGAAAATATATATGTCATGGCCTCTACCTTCATCAATGTCAAAATGTAGTTGAGAAAAATATTTGTATAGTTGAGAAAGATATGCATGACCAAATAAAGATTAATAGAAGAGATTGTGTAGATGGTAAAAGAGAACAGAAAGCTTGGGAAGAAATGACAGAACAATGTGTACTTAAATGGACCCTTGTAGAAAGGACAAAGTTCAGATAGATGGGGTAATATTTTCTAAGCAAGGTCACATGGGTAATGCAAACAATTCATATTGTGGTCCATCAGGAAATTATGTTAAAATAGTTAATAACCCTAATTACAATTAATGATTAATTATGCAGTTAAAATTGTTAAAAGACAAAATAATACCAAAAAATAAAATAAGAAATAGCAGATGTCGTTGGTATCCCACCAACATCCTCTCAGCACTTATTACACATATGCAGGAAAAAAGTCCTCTAAAAGTACTTGCAACTTTTCATCTGAAGACTTTCACGACCCCCGCGAAACAAGCCAGAAGTGCTAAGGAATACCCTGAGAGCAGCCTTCAACCAGTGGCAAATTGAAGTTGAAGGATAAATATAACAATCGTGATAGGCTAAAAAATGTCCTCCAAAGATATCAGGCCCTAATCCCTGAAACCTGTGAATATTACCTTATATGGCCAAAGGTGTAATTAAGGATCTTGAGATGGGTAGATTATCCTGCACTATACAAGTAGGCCCTAAATGGAATCACATGTGTCTGTATATGATAGGAGGAGGGAGATTTCACACAGGCAAAAGAGGAAGAGGCAGTGTGACTACAGAGGTTATAGTGATGTAGCCACAAGTCAAGAAATGCCCCAGCCACCAGAAAGGGGACAGATTCTCCCCTAGCTCCTCTAGAGAGAATGCAGCCTGCTGACAGCTTAATTCCAGTGATAATGGTATCTGACCTTTGGACTTGTGAGAGAGTGAATTTCTATAAATGCTTGGCTGCTCAGTCAGTAGAACATGGAACTCTTGATCTCGGGATTGTGAGTTTGGGCCCCACGTTGGGTAGAGATACCTTAAAAAAAAAATCTTTAAAATAAAATAAATTTCTGTTGTTTTCAACCACCAAAGTTGTGACAGTTTGTCATAACAGCCATCGAAAACTGATAACACCAATATTTATACTAATCAATATGTCAATGTCCTCCTCGTTCTTCAGAGGTAGGATGATTCTGAGGCATCTTCCACATTGCCTCCCAGAGATCCACAAAAGGAATGAGCTCCACTTGCAAAGCTAACCTACTCATCAGCCCACTCTTTCACTGTCCTCTTCCCAGTCTCACTTCCCCATCCCTCTATCAATGGTTACTAAACTCTTCTTTAAAATAAACCACTTGATGGGGTGCCTATGTGGCTTAGTTGGTTAAGCATCCAACTCTTGTTCTCAGGGTGGTGAATTCAAGCGCTGCGTTAGGCTCCACACTGAGCACGGAGCCTACTTAGAAACAACAACACTTGCACTCAAATCCTTGTGTATAAGTTTCTTGGGGCTGCCACAACAAAGTACCACAAGTTGTATGACATAACAGAAATCTATTCTCTCACAGTTCTAGAGGCTGGAAAGTTAGAAATAAAGGTGTTGGCACAGTCTGATCCTTTTTAGGGCACTGAAGGAGAATCTATTCCATGCTTCTGGTTACAGCTAGAAGTCCTAGAAATTCTTCAGCTTGTGGGTGAAAACTCTAATCTCTGCTTCTATCCTCCCATAGCATTCTCCCTATGTCTATGTCTTCACACGGCCATCTTCCCCTTATATTGGATTAAGGGATCACTCTAATGACCTCATCTGTATTTGACTACATCTGCAAAGCCCCTATTTCCAAATAAGGTCACATCCATAGCTACCAGGGATTAGGATTTTATCATCTTTTTGGGAGGCACACAATTCAACCTATAAGACCTTGACTCAGGGTCAAATGTTGGGACTCCAACCTAAGACAGTTATCACTTATTAAGCACTTTTTATATTTCCCTAAGTTATTTCATTTTATCTTCCATAATCTTAAGAGATAAATATTAGCTCCATTTTAAAGTTTATGAATATGAGAATTAGATATATAGTAAAATCTGCATTTCACCCAATGGGGAAATGTAGTAAGATAATAGTCATACCAGTGGGAGTGCTTTTTAGGCAAAAGGGATCAAATGCCTTAAACTGTTTTTATAATCTGCTATATTATAGAACAGGAAAAAAATTAAAGAGGATTTTCCTAGGGTTTTGATGTATGTTATTTTCTATTTAAGATTTTTGTTGATAAACTTCTAAGACGTAACATTTCCTCTTTCTTGTATTAGTTGTTCAGAGCCATTATTTACTGCTTTCCAAAATCTCCAGGGAAGGGGAAGTAGATTCCATGCACAAAGTCATGTACAGTTTCTGATAGTGCCTTTCGCAGCAGCAATTCCTCACTCCCCTCCCTGTACCAGACTCTGCTAGGAGCTCTCTATGAAAGAATGTTCTGTAAAACAAAGACACATTGTCTTTAGACCTCTAGTCTAAAGCTGCTGGGAAGTATAACTGAGCAGGGAAAAGACTATAGAAGTGAAACTCACATCTGAGGTAACTTGTATATGATCTCACACCTCCCAGAATGTGCTCTTGCTTATTCTAATGTTTTCTATTACACCTATCACCAAAGCTCAAGTCCTCTCTCTCGTTATGAGTTTAGAAATAGTTCATTCATGGGCTTACCACATACACAAAAGACCTGTTTAGGTGGCATGTTTCTGATTGCTCTACTTCATTTTCCAAGTTGATGCTGCTGATTATAATTAAAATGCACTTGGGTGAACAAATGGATACATAAGTGAAATAAATGGATATCTATGAATAGAATGATGAGGTCTTAGATGATCTAAAATGTATCTCCTACAGCTGTCACTCCAGAAAGAAGATAACGATTTGCCCCTAAGGACTCTCTTTCTTGGGTTCATTAGGGGCAAAAGGGACTTTTTAATATTCTATTTAGGACCTTTTAACGCCCAGAAAAAAAAGGAAATTGGTGACTTCTGGAGGTAGCAAAAATGGGAAGTGAAGGAGAGGAAGGGTGTAAGTGGAAGGGACAGGCTCCAAAATAGCTATATTTTAAACATAATGTAAGGATGTATGTATACATCCTTAAGATGTGTATATAATAAAATTATAGTTTTAGTGGGCATATGAGTTACCTATTTCTGCTTAATAAATTACCCTAAAACATGGCAACTCAAAACAATAAACATTTATTATTTCACACAGTTTCTGTGGGTTTGGAATTTACGAGTGCTTAGCAGGATGGTTCTGGTTCTGGAAATTGCAGCCTAGATTTTGGTTAAGGCTGCACTTATCTGAAAACATTACTTAAGCTCCAGGATTAACTTCTAACATGGCTCACATGGCTCTTGGCAAAAGGCCTCAGCCCCTTACTGACTGTTGGTAGGAAGCTTCAGTTTCTCACTATGTGAACATCTCCTTAGGGATGCTTGAGTGTCTTCATGACATAGTAGCTGACTTCCCCTAGAACAAGTTATCCAAGAGAACAGGGGGAAAGCTCTAATGTCTTTTAAGATCTAGTCTTACGGTGGTGTTCAAAGCTGACTACATATTTAAGTCATGTGGGAGCTTCTGGAAACTAACAATACCCCATCACACACAGATAAAATCAAATCTCTGAGAGTGATGCCTAACCATTGGTGTTTTTTACTCTTTTTAAGCTACCCAGGTGATATAATTCAGCTAGGTTGAGAATCCTGCATAGGGCACTGACTCAAATATAGCTGCACATTGGAATCACTTAGGGCAGGAATTGAAAACGCTGATTCTTGGGGCACCTGGGTGGCTCAGTTGGTTAAGCGACTGACTTCAGCTCAGGTCATGATCTCACTGTTCATGGGTTCGAGCCCCACATAGGACTCTACTGTCAGTGCAGAGTCTGCTTCAGATTCTCTTTCTCTCTGCCCTCACCCCGCCCCCCATGTTCTCTCTCTCAAAAATAAATAAACATCAAAAAAAACTTTTTTAAAAGAAAACACTGATTCTTTGGTCCTTTCACAGGCTGAATTGTGCCCCCCCCCATTCATATATTGAAATCCTATCCCTAGTACCACAGAGTGTGACTGTACTTAGAGATGGGTTCTTTAAAGAGGTCAAATGAGGTCATAGGGTAGACCCTAATCCTTTTAAGAATAGGAGTCCTTATAAGAAGAGGAGATTAGGGTACAGGTTCAGAGATAAGACCATGTGAAGGAACCAAGAGGAAAAAACCACTCTACCAACCAAGAAGAGAGGCCTCAGAAGAAACCAACCCTGCAGACACCTTGATCTATAACTTCTAGCCTCCAGAATCATGAGAAAATACATTATAGAGGATAAATAAATAATCATGAGCCACCTAGCCTCTGATACTTTGTTATGACAGCCTTAGCAAACTAATGCAGGGCCCATCCCCAGAATTCTGATTTCATAGGCCTGGATATAGCCAGGGATCAGGGTATTTTAAATGCTTGTCAGGTGATTTTAACGTGTGTCAGGGTTAAGAACCCCTGCTTTAGGGTGAAGTCTGACTTCACCTCTTTAAAAAAAAAAAAAACTCTAATCTTGGAAGGCATCACCTCCACTATTCAATTTGTTAGAAGTCACTTAATTCAGACCACACTCAATGATAGGGGAATCAGGGTTCACTTTTTAAAGGGGGACATATCAAATAATTTGTGGACACATTTAAAAATCATCAGTGTTGGGTTCAATGAACATTAATTGATTAATTTATTAGGACCTGAAATTAACTAATTTATTAGGACCTGAGTGGGCACTAGAATTCAAACACAAATTATTGTCCTGTCACTCAGGACTAAAGAAATTGGAATTTTCTCCTTTCTCCTCTGGAGAAAGGTTACTTTGTAACCATGTGATTGCCCATTCTTAAAACTGATCTGAACTGAGAAGTAAATATGGAAGTACAGAGATGGTAACTTATTCCATCTTGTAACCCTTGACACCTGGGTCATTATTTTTTATCTATAAATAATCAATAAATTTTTACTGGTTTATTGAATTAAGCTTAATTGATGAAGAAAAATCCTAAGTGTAGACTCATGTACCTCATTTGATTGTTGTAAACTTTGATTATCATGGTTTTTCTGGTGTTTTTTGTTACCTTTTTTTTTTTTTTTTAACATGGTCAACTCCTTTCTAGAATTTAGAGCAATCACAGAGGCACAAACTCTTTGACACCCATGACCTATACTCTGCCAGTTGAATTGTTGCATTTGATTTAGACAGTGTGTGTGTGTGTGTGTGTGTGTGTGTGTGTGTAATATTTTTAATTGATTTTTGAATTCCTTCAAGTGGGGCACACACTCGGTATTCATTCTCTAGTTCCCTACTACTTCTGTTGTCTAATATCCGTCAGCCATATTGGTCCCTAAAGGCTTCAGCATGAGACCCATGCATCTAGATTTAAAATTTCAGGATTATAGGGGCACCTGGGTGGCTCAGTCAGTTAAGCGTTAGACTTCAGCTCAGGTAGTGATCTCATGGTTCATGAGTTTGAGCCCCACATTGGGCTCTGTGCTGAGAGCTCAGAGTCTGGAACCTGCTTTGGATTCTGTGTCTTGTCTCTCTCTGCCCCTCCTCTGCTTATGTTCCATCTCTCTCAAAAATAAACAAACATTAAAAAATTAAAAATAAATAAAATTTCAGTACATAATATTATTTTGGCCTATTCTTACTTTCCATCCCAAGGGTGAACTGTTTCCAGTAGATCACTTTTGGTTTTAGGTCAAAAGTACTGTTTTGCTGGCCATGGCTTTTTGTGTGAATCAGTATCCCATGTGCGTTCTGCTAAACACTTGCTTTCTCTCTCTTCTTTCCCTTCTCTTCTAGTCAGTGTTCATGGTGAATATTCTCATTTCCTACATCATTCAATCCTCACATCCTCGATGATACATAGAAAAAAGCACAAACATGGAGGGCAGGCAGACTTTGTTTTTACTAATTTTTAAAACAGAGATAACAGTGCCTACCTGTGAGTGAGCTAATGTATGTATATATAGCACTTGGCCTGGAAAAGGTGTGGTAAGCTTAAAAAAACACTCCCTCCTTCTTAATGGCAAATACTTTCAAGACCTTCTGTGAAGCTTCTTGCACAGTCCTTCCACTTTGACTGTCTTTTGCTATCTTTATTCTTCTCAGTTCATTCATTTATCCTTTTATTAATTCACTTATCCTACAAATATTAATTGGCTACTTGCTCTATACCAGCCACTGTGTCAGGGACTGAGAAAAAAGAAAATCATACCATCCCTGCCCTAGTTGAGCTTATGGTCTACTAGCAGAAAGCAGATGTTATAGAATCATACTAATCGATGTAAAATTTTCAAATTTTATAATTTTAGTTGTAATTGGTGCCAAAGTGTTAAGTATTATGACCCATCATAATAGTGGGATGTGGTCTTGTCAAGAAGTCATTGAAAGCTTTTCCTGACAGCATGATGACTGAACTGAGATCTGAAGGAAATAGGAGGTAATTCTGGTGGGTGTGTGGGCAGGGGGAAGATGGGGAATGATTATAGTTTCTAGCAGATGGAACAGCATGTGCAAAGCACTGTGATCAAAGGAAGCCCAGGCTTATTACTGGTCAGAATTTCCTGCTTGCTGGCTTTCTCCCTCTCTCTTTCTTCGTTTCTTCTTTTCTTTCTCCTTAAATGCAGAGTATCATTAAAAACTTCCTCAGTTCTTAACACATTATCGTCATCATCCCTACAATTCTGTTGCATTTTTTATTTAGCACTATATTCAGTTTTATTTCCTTTCAGCAATTCCTTTCTTTTCTCTTCCATAGGCAACTACTTTAATGCATTTAACATAGATTTTAAAAATGTATTTGTGTCCTTGTAAAAAGATACATTTCTGTTTTGTGTATAGGTATTTTTGATTTATATAAATGACATTGTGTTATCTCATTTCCTTTTTCACTTGACACTATGGAGTTTTTTTGTTTTTGGCGTGTTTATTTAATGTTTATTTTTGAGAAACAGAGAGACAGAGTGTGAGTGGCGGAGGATCAGAAAGAAGAGGGGAGACACAGAATCCAAAGCAGGCTTCAGCCTCTGAGCTGTCAGCACAGAGCCCAACATGGGGCTCAAATTCATGAATCACGAGATCATGACCTGAGCTGAAGTTGGACATTTAATCAAATGAGCCACCTAGCCGCCTCTGTGTTTGTGTTTTTTAAGAAGGCTCCAGGCCCAGTGCAGAGCCCAATGCAGGGCTCAAACTCACAACCCCAAAATCCAGACCTGAGCTGAGATCAAGAATCAACCACATAACCGACTGAGTCACCCAAGCGCTATGTTTTTATATCCATCCAGATTGTTCTATGTATCTAATCTCTTGCTGCAAATTGTTGCATAGTTCTCCTTTATGGCTCATCTTCCACTTATTATATATTTACTCCCACTGGATTGTCTCCAATTCCTTTCCACCTCAAACAACAACACCCACACACTTAAATGAGCATCCTCTAACATGTCCTCTTAGGGATCTGAGAGAAAACTCATTTGAAGGGTATAACCAGGAATGGAATTGCTGTGTCATAGGTTATGCATGCACTTGATATGACTGAGTCATGCAGACTGGGTCTCTACAATAGCTGCAGTTATCAGAGGTTTTCTGTTCTATGGTTACTTCATCCCTACTGCTCTCTAACGGAGCATCCTAGATTCCTCAATTCTTTTTTCTCTTCTACCTCTTTCATCCTTCACATATCCATTGTGAGCAAGCCACCAGGGTTCTATTCTCCCCCAATAGCCTAGACCCAGACTAGTTGACCACATTCCCTTCAGGAATTCACAACACTGTTATATACTAAAGATAATCATCATCTTCTAAAGGAGATTTCTGTTGTCTTTTCCTAAACATTTAAAGTACTATAAATTATCTTTCAGCTCATAATTTGTACAATTCTCCATGGTCCCCTTTCAATTCACAAATATTTTTTAGGATTATCTATCACTAAGATGGACTGGAAACAGGTTGGACCAAAGAAAATTTTGACTTAGTCTCAAAAAAAAGGAATGTAAGTGGCTAAGTAACATGGGGGGGGGGGGGGCAATGGACAACTGGTTCAGCTTTATTACCAGTCAAAGGAAAGTAATTTAAAATAGTTAAGAATGGTTTAAAAATAACAAAAATTTAGGCGCACCTGGGTGGCTCAGTCCATTAAGCATCTGACTCTTGGTTTCAGCCCAGGTCATGTTCTCACAGTTTGCAAGTTCGAGCTCTATGTCGAGCTCTGCACTTATGGTGTGGAGCCTGCTTGGGATTCTCTATCTCCCTCTCTCTCTCTCTCTTTCCCTCCCCCACCTCTCTCTCTCTCTCTCTCCATCTCTAAGTAAATAAACATTTTTAAATTATTATTTTATTTTATTTATTTATTTTTATATTTTTATTTATTTACTTTACATCCAAGTTAGTTAGCTTATAATGCAACAATGATTTCAGGGGTAGATTCCTTAATGCCCCTTACCCATTTAGCCCATCCCCCTCCCACAGTAAATAAATAAACATTAAAACAATAACTAAATTTTTTTCTATATTCTTTTCTATTATAAAATGGCTTCCTATTATACTTTTTGTAATCAAAATAAAGACATCACTAGGAAAAAATAAAAGGAAATATTTAACCTATCCCAGGTCTGGCCCCAAACGTTTCTTGTTCTTTCTTTCTTTCTTTTCTTTCTTTATTTTTTTTAATGTTTGTTCATTTCTGAGAGACAGAGAGAGAGAGCAAGAGTAGGTCTTGAGCTCACATGAACTCACAAACCCACAAGATCATGACCTGAGCCGAAGTCAGTTGCTTAACTGACTGAGCCACCCATGTGCCCTGGCCCCAAACATTTCTGAAAATACTAAGAGTTGACAAGCTTTAATCCTTCTTCTGCCAAATTTATGTATAAACTCTCATTTGATTATAGCAGTAGCTACTATTTGTAGAACCTGTCATTGTTTTGCAAGTCTGTCAATAGCTTTTTTTTTTTTTTTTAGGGAAAGGGAGGGAGAGGGAGAGGGAACAAGGGAGGAACAGAGGGAGAGGGAAAGGAGAGAATCCTAAGCAAGTCCCACACTCAGCATGGAACCCAATGCAGGGCTCGATCCCATACCCCTGAGATCATGACCCAAGCTGAAATCAAGAGTCAGATGCTTAACCTACTGAGCCACCCAGGCAACCCTAAATAACTTTGAAATATAGGCTTATAGATGCTTTTTCCTCCAGATGTAGCTGAATGCAGTATAAAAAATATTTGAAACTCTTGTTTCATTACAACTCATAGCTATGACATGTATATGGAAATAATTTCAGGAGGTTACCATTTAATCAATTTTTTAAATATCATAAAAATGAAAAGTATAAAAATTTTTAAAAACCTCCACTCTTCTTTTTTCACGTCTGTCCTTTGTGACCTTTATCAAGCTAGATATGCAGTTTTATACATCACTATAATTATATGTAATTGTGTATCTCTACCTTTTATTTAATATTACATTGTAAAATTCCTCCATATTCATTTTTATCATTTTAAATATCTTCAGAGTCCACTGATATACTGGATATTCCTATACTTCCTATATTACTGGCAACTTCGGTAATCTCTAATTTTGAACTATTAAATACTTTGTTATAAGCATCTTTGTACAGCTTTTACTTTATTCTTTTGAATAATTTCCTTACAACAGATTCCCAGGAATAGGATTACAGTACATCTTAATATGTGGCATCAGTTTGCTTCTCCAAAGGATCAGTGTGCATTTCTAAAGCACTTCATCTGTCTCTTGGTTTGTGGCTGTCCCTTTGTGGCTTACCAAACAGCAGCTGCTTTGTGATTTTACTGTCACTTATTTCCCACACATATCTCACCCTGCTGAGTTAATCTGTAATACACATCCTTTCAATACTTGCTATCTAGCTATAATCCACAATTTTAGACCTAATCACCCCCTCTTACCAGCTGAGGCTTTACCAGGCATGCATGGAATTTAAACCATTTGTGGATGTTGAAAATGATTTCAGTAGCAATCCAAGTCACAAAGTCCCACAGAAGGTTGCTCTTTCTCATTGCTTTACAGAACTTTCTTTTTGATTTGGATGTCAAATTTATTCTGGGTCTTGTGAACCAATTTTCAGATGGACATATCGACCACATTTTTGTTTAATAACTTCATTATCAATCCTCATAAGTTCATCAAAGCTTTAAGATTAGTGTATAGTGAGGACAATTTATGGGTATTTTAGGTTTCACTAGTGCCTACTTATATGAAACAACTCATCTTTAGATTAAGCTTTTATCCATGGAAGATGAAATTGCATGCATTCAAGAGTGTAAATAGGAATCAGCTTCAGGCAGTTTCTGAACTATGACTTTGAGGATTATGGATGTGATTAATCTATTGAGTTGCGAATTTCCTGTGGTCTAGATATGAATTTTGATAGCAGTTTTATTCATTCATTTATTTATGTATTCCTTTAATAAATGTTTATTGAACAGCTACTGTGTCCTTGGCATGGTGCTAGATATTATTGCTAAGAAGGTGAATAAAACAGACATATTACCCCGCCTCATAGAGCTTGCAGTGTAGTGTGTGTATGTGTGTGTGTGTGTGTGTGTGTGTGTGTGTGTGTACAAATGCCAGTCCAAAATGCTATATAAAATTAGAACTGTGACAGTGGCTATGAAGAAGAAAAGTGCTTTGAAAGCATATAACTAGAGTCTATGGTCAACTAGAGGGGAGGTCGGAGAAGGCTTCTCTGAGGAGGTAACACTAAAACTGGGGCGCCTGGGTGGCTCAATTGTTTGAGCACCTGATTCTTGATTTTGGCTCACGTCATAGGATCGAGCCCTGAGTCAGGCTGTGTGCTGGGTGTGAAGCCTACTTGGGATTCTATCTCTCTCTCCTCTGCTCCTCTCCCCTCCTCCCACTCTCTCTCTCAAAAAAAAAAAAAAAAAAAAAAAAAAAAAAGTTTAAAACTGAGTCCTGAAGAAAAGGTAAGAGTTAGCCAGATGAACACGGTGGGAAAGAGCCCACTAGGCATGGAGATCAACATACATGAAGACAAAGAAAAGGGCAATGTGTCTGAAACGTGAGGAGTTAGGAGAAGAGAAATGAGAAATGAGGCAGAAGAGACAGATAAAAGTCAGTATAACAAAAATCGCGGATCATCATGTAGAACATCCTAGATATACAAGCTTGCAGAAGGAGTTTTGTAGTAGCCAGGATGAAAAGAAGATCAATATGACTGGAGTTCAGGAAGTTTGGGAGAGAAGAGGGAAAGGAGGCTAGATAAGTACATGACTGTAAAGAGCTTTGTGGGTCATGAGAAAAATATTTTGTCTTTAACCTTAAGAAAATAGGAAGCCATTACATTTAGATTAAGGAAGAAGAACGCTCCCCAAGTATACTTAGAAAAAAACAGCCAAAAATGTAGAAGAAAAAAATGGAGACAATACAATAATGAAAACTGAGGGAAAAGTGCTTCTTTTAAAATGTTGAAAGATTAATAGGATGATGACTAAAAAAGGAGGGCAGTGGCATGACAGATTTGTGTTCATAAGAAAGTACTTTGGCTGAAGTCATGGAGAATTATTTGGATGTGCCCCCAAATGAATGTGAGGAGACCAGTTGAAGGTTAAATTTGTCACCCAGGAGAAGATGATGGCAGTTTAGTCTGGGTGGGTGGATATAGTGTGAAATGAATAAATTTAAAAGATACTTAGATTAGATCCTCAGACTTCATTCATTTTATATCTGAAAGTATGTAAAGATCTTTTCAGTTATCCAATTTCAGAGGATCTAATGTAAAGCATGATGACTATAGTTGATAACGTGTATATTCAAAAATTTTTTTTAATGTTTATTTATTTTCAAGAGACAGAGCTGTCCGCACAGAGCCCCAGACCCCGACGTGGGCCTCAAACTCATGAGCTGTGAGATCGTGACCTGAGCCAAAGTTGGATGCTCAACCAACTGAACCACCCGGGCACCCCACAGTGTATTATATTTTTAAAAAGAAAAAGAAAAAAGAAATATGGAAAAAATAAGACATGTAGGAAGTAAAAAAAAAGTTTAGTAACTACTTTGTGTATTCCTAAGGCTATAAAACTTACCAAAACTTAAGTAGCTTAAAACAATGGAAATTTATCCTGTCACAATTCTGGAGACCAGAAATGTGAAATCAAGGTGTTTCTTCTGGAGTCTCTGAGGGAGAATTCATTTCATGCTTCCCTCCTCACTTACAGTAGCTGTCAGCAATTCTTTGTGTTCCTTGGCTTATAGACATGTCACTCCAATCTCAGCCTCCATCTTCACATGGCCTTCTCTGTGTCTCTGTGTGTCTTCTTTTTTTCTGTCTTTTTAAAGGGCACCTGTCACACCTACTTATGTCTAATCCATGAGAGGGAGTATGTCTAATCCAGGATGATCTCCTGTCAAGAGCCTTACCTTAATAACATTTGTAAAGATCCTTTGCTAAATAGTCACATTCACAGGTACTAGGGGTTAGGACCTGTACATATTTTTGGGAGGATACAATTCAACCCACTACACTTGGCTAAGGGGATAAGGAAGGGGGAAGCATCAAGGATGACTCTTGGGTATTAGGTTTGTGCAACTAGATGTACAGTACTGTTATTGAGTAAAATATAGACTGTTATAATAAGAATAGATTTGGAGGAGGCAATTATGAGTTTAGACTTGTACATATTAGGTTTTAGGTGGCTTTGAGGCCACCAAGCAGAAATGTTGTGTAGACAGTTGGTATATAGGATCTGGAAAGACCGAGTGGATGGTGGTGGTATATATTAAGATGGAGAACAATGGAAGGACACTAGGAGAGGCTCATTTTAGTCATGTTATGTTTATGATGGCTAGAAATATCTAGGGGCACCTGGGTGTCTCAGTCAGTTAAGGGTTCAACTTTGGCCCAGATCATGATCTCACAGTTCATGGGTTCGAGCCCCAGGTCAGGCTCTGGGCTGATGGCTCAGAGCCTGGAGTCTGCTTTGGATTCTGTGTCTCCCTCTCTCTCTGCCCCTCCCCCACTCATGCTATGTCTCTCTCTGCCTCTCAAAAAAAAAGAAACGTAATAATAAAAAATTTTTTTTTAAATATAAATGCTGTTGAAAGATCAAGCAAGATGGTGACTGAAAACTTGCTATTGGATGAAGGACAGGAAAGCCATGAATGAGAGTCACGAATTGTGTACTGAAGTTAGAACAGAGTAAATGGAAGGTGAGGAAGGAGACAGTGTTAAAAAATTTTTTTTGGAAATAACCTTAAACTTAAAAAGTTGCAAACATAATAATAGTACAAAGAATATTCATATATGTTTCCCAGATTTGCCTACTATTAACATTTTATCCCATTGATGATGTCTGTGTCTGTATATGTATCCAAATTTACATTTGAGAGTAAATTATATATATCATGACCCTTTATCCTAAATACTCCACTGCATATTTCTTTTTTTTTTTAATTTTTAAAGTTTATTTCTTTTTAATGTCTTTTTTAATGTTTATTTATTTAAAAAATTTTTTTTGAGAGAGAGAGAGAGAGAACATACTCATGCACAAATGGGGAGGGTTAGAGAGCAAGGGAGAGAGAGAATCCCAGCAGGCCTCCACATTGTTAGTGTGGAACCTGATGGGGGGGGTGGAATTAATGAACCGGGAGATCACGACCTGAGCCGAAACTGAGAGTTGGATGCTTAACTGACTGAGCTACCCAGGCACCCCTAATGTTTATTTATTTTTGAGTGAGAGAGAGAGAGAGAGTGCAAGCTCGATCCAGGGAGGGGCAGAGAGAGAGAGGGAGATAGAGGATCTGAAGCAAGCTTTGCGTTGTCAGTGCAGAGCCCAACTTGGGGCTTGATCTCACAAGCTTGTGAAGTGCCCCTCCACTGTATATTTCTTAAGAATAGAAATATTTTATTGCAGAACCTATATACTAATTATAAATTGTAAGTATCAATTATAGTTGTAACTATCAATATTTACATTGACACCTTTATTTAACCCACTGTGCATATGACAATTGTGTTGATCTAAAAATGTCTTTCATTGACTGTTTTCCTTTTCTCTACCTAGTACAAAATCAAGTTTAGGGACAGGTATTACATGTAATTGTCAAATTGTTTTAATTTCTTTCATCTCTAACATGTCCACAGCTTTTCAATGGAGGGCTTGATCCCACCACGCCAGGATCATGACCTGAGCTGAAATCATGAGTCAGAGACTCAACCGACTGAGCTGCCCAGGGGCCCCCACCCCCATCATTTCATTTTTAAATAGAATTTTCTTCATTTTGAATTTGTCTCATGATTTTGTGTCTCATGATTGAGCTTATACATTCTCAGCCACATTGTGTCCTTTTCAGGGTATCACATCTAAGTGTGCAAAATGTATAAACATCTTTTTAAAGAAGCTTGTTTACCCAGGGAAACAGAGAGATAAGGTTGTAGCTATAAGCCAGTATTTCTCAACCTTAGCTGTAAATTAGAAGTATTTGAATAGCAGTGTAAAGGCTCCTCCTCCAGAGATACTGACTTAATTCATCTTGGGTGGTGCCCAGACATCAGCATTTTTAAAACTTCCTAAATGTTGCTAACATGCAGCTAAGTTTGAAAAGCACTGCTCCAAGAGTATGTGGGTGGTGATGGTGGTAATTTAACATGATAGAAGTTAAAGCATGTTTGAAAACTTTTTGGAAATCCAGTACACAAGAAAAAGATTGAGGATTGAAGAACTGTATGAGGAGTTTTGAGACCTTTTGTTTGAGGCCTTTGTACTTGAGTACAATTGTAGCAAAATAATATTATGGAATAATAGGACCATATTAACTGTTCAATAATGAAGGGAGGATCATACAGGTAGAATATGACAAATTGTATTTTGAGAACTTCTGTGAAAGATTTTCTTAGAAAATATAAGAATCTAATTATACTCATAGTTTTTCATATTTTAACGGTTAATTAATATTTTATAGCAGAGTTTAAGAATATCCTTTTTCATGATAATAGTTTCACCTGATTTATAGGAATGTACCAGGAATGTACCATAAATTTTATTTATGCCTAGAGATGTAATAATATAGTATCAAAAGTTTTTAATGTCAGGGTGCTGACAGCCAGGCTGCTGGCTGGCTTAGTTGGAAGAGCATGTGACTGTTAATCTCTGGGTTGTGAGTTCAAGCCCCATGTAGGGTGTAGAGATTATTTAAATAAGTAAAACTTTAAAAATTTGTAAGATGGCATAAGATATTACTTATCAGATAAGACAGAAACTTTTACCATTCAAAGTGGAAAACATAATCACTAACCACTAACAAGAATGACTAATGTAATTTATTGTGGAATACATATTATTATAGACAAAATTACAAAATATAAATGTGTTTAAATTTTGAGGTCTTTACTGGGAAAACAGTAGGGTTCTATGGGCTATTATGATTCATAAAACTTTTGCTGCTATTGACCAAGGGAGAGGAAGGAGATGTACTAAATAAACCATTTAGAAAATTTGGAGTTTAAAATACTATAATTTCATAATTTCATAGAGGGAGAAATAGAGAATAGCCAGAAAGGAGTAAGTTAACAAGTGAGTTAGGAAAGCTTTGAAAAGTTAGAAAGTTAGGAAAGTAAGAAAAAGAAAAAAGTTGAAACAAGATTATGATTAGACTCTCTCTCAGCTAACCTCACTTTATCATCATATATGTCCTTATGTCTAGGTATCTCCTATATTAACTTAAATTTCTTTTATTGAGGTGAAAATTTACATAAAATAAAGCTATTTAAAAATGTGCAGTTCAGGGACACCTGGGTGGCTCAGTCAGTTGAGTATCATCAGGTCATGATCTTCAGCTCAGGTCATGATCTCCCGGTTTGTGTGTTCAAGCCCTGCATGCATTGGGCTTTGTGCTGATAGCTCAGAGCCTGGATCCTGCTTCAGATTCTGTGTCTCCCTCTCTCTCTGTTCCTCCTCTGCTCACACTCTGTCTCTCAAAAAATAAATAAACATTAAAAATTAAAAAAAAATGTTCAACTCAGTGCTATTTAGAACATTTGCAGTGTCATGCAACCACTACCTGTTTCTAGTTACAAAACATTTTCATCACCCTATATCCATTAGGTAGTCTGTCCCTATTCCTTTCCTCCCCCTCCACTCCCCAGTCATTGTCAATCACCAATCTGTTTTCTTTCTCTATGGATTTACCTATTCTGGATAGTTCATACAAATGAAATTATACAATATGGATCTTTTGTGTCTGGTTTCTTCAACTTAGCATAAAGTTTTTGAGATTTCATCTATTTTGTATCATGTATCCATACTTCATTTCTTCTTATGGCCAAATAATTGTCCCTCGTGTAAATACCACATTTTGTTTATTCATTCCTCTGTTGATAGACATTTGGGATATTTCTGTCTTTTAGTTTTTATGAATAGTGCTGCTATGAATATCTATGTATAAGTGTTGCATGAAAATCTATTTTCACTTCTTTTGGGGTATATATCTAGGAATGGAATTACTGGGTCATATGGTAATTCGATGTTTAACTTTATGGGGGAACCACCAAACATTTTCCATACCAGCCATACCATTTACATTTCTACTAGCAAAGTTTGAGGATTCTTTTTCCACATCCTCTACAACAATTACATTCTACTTTTTTGAATATAGCCATTCTAGTCTGTTTGAGTGCTGTGCCATTGTGGGTTTTTTTTTTTAAGAGTTTATTTATTTTGAGAGAGACGTAGAGAGTAACCAGGGAGGGGCAGAGAGAGGGGGGGACAGAGGATCTGAAGCAGGTTCCTCCATGACAGCAGTGACCCCAATGCGGGTCTCGAACCTGTGAACTGTGAAATGATGACTCTCATTATCTGATGCTCAACCAACTGAGCCACCCAGGCACCCTTAATAATTTTTAAAGTCATTGTGCTTTTGAATTTTTTTTTTAATGTTTATTTATTTTTGAGAGAGACAGAGACAGAATGTGAGTGGGTTAGGGGCAGAGAGGGAGACACAGAATCCAAAGCAGGCTCCAGGCTATGAGCTGTCAGCACAGAGCCCGATGCGGAGTTCGAACCCATGAGCTGTGAGCTCATGACCTGAGCGGAAGTCGGATGCTCAACCGACTGAGCCACCCAGGTGCCCCAAGTCATTGTGGTTTTGATTTACATTTCCCTATTGACTAATGATATTGAGCATTACTTCATATGCATATTAATAGCTATTAGCATATCTTCTTTGGAGAAATGTCTGTTCAAGTCCTTTACCCACTTTTATTTTTACTTAAAAAAAATATTTATTTTGAGAGAGAGAGAGTGCATAGGGAAGGGGCAGAGAGAGAGGGAGAGAGAGAATACCAAGCAAGCTCCATGCTGTCAGTGCAGAGCCTGAGTCGGGGCTTGATCCCAGTAACTGTGAGGTCATGACCTGAGCCAAAATCAAGAATCTGAGGCTTAACCAACTGAGCCACCAAGGTGCCCCCTTTTACCCTCTTCTAAATTGGGTTGTCTCATTGAGTTGTAGGAGTTCTTTATATATTCTGGACACTAGATTTTTATCAGATATATGATTTACAAATATTTTCTCTTTCTGTATTAATTTTTCCGTGTCCTAGAAGTAAGTTCTTCTGAAAGATCTTGACAATAAATACATTACTAACTATGCCTTTGCCACTTAGTCCTTCCTTAAGGCCTTCAAATATACTCATTATAAAAGACACCTGATGTTTCTTAAACTGGTTGCTGGGTACAAGGGTGTCCATTTTACTTACGTATTTTACTACTACTCATATATAGGTTATACTCTCTCTCATATAAAGAAAAATATAAAGGCTTGACAATGCTGCTTCCTGTCATTACTACCCCATTCTCCTATTTCTGTCCTCTCTGTTCATTGACATACTTCTAGAATGAGTTGTCAATATTTTCCCCTTCATTTTATCTACAGCTAGTTCCTCTTTAATCCTTTGCAAAACAACTGTGTTGCCCATCTTGAAATAATGACACCTTTGAGCCTCTGCCCCACCTCCATCTTTATTCTTTCTTCCCAGGCCATGTCACTAATGACTCACCTTGTTGCAATATGCAGATGACTCTTCAACCCGTGTCTCCAAACCCAAGCCCTTAACCCAAGTTTTAGAATTCTATCCTGGATATTCCCGGCCTTTTACTTTACCAGATATATTTCCCCTATTAATCAAGTTTCCCCCCCCCCCAATCCAAATCCCCATGTTTTCAAACCACATTAGTTTCAGTCTCAAGAGTTTTGTAGTAATTGCTGGTTCCTCCCTCTTCAATCCCTCCTTATAGCTGATCAGTTATCATGTCTTGTGACTTCTAAACGCCATCATTTCCACTCACTGGCTATCACTCCATTTTAATCCATTATCACAGGGTGCTGGAATTATTTCAATAGCCACTCTGTGCCCGACTCCACTTCCTCTCTCCTTGAGTGATACTGGAAGTCTTTAAGAAAAGCCATATGATGTAACATGGTGCTAGATAAGAAAGGTAACTTAATATTATGGAAGATGAAGTGGAGAAGGGAGAAGGGAGGGTGAAGCCCTGAAGCCCTAAATTATAGCAACGGCGATAGAGAAGATGCATGAAAAAGCGTAAAGTCGACTGAACAAGTGGAGCTGGGAGGGCTTACATCTAATATCCTGTACTCTACTCCCATAAATTAAGTACGTCAAGTGAATTTTTGTTAAGCGAGTCAAACCCGTGCCTCTGTAAGAATTGTCACGCTCATAGAGAGCCAACCAGCCTCCACCATCCAGATGGCGGATCCCAGATTGGCCGCCAGAGTGTCAGGGAGTGGGCCTCTCTAGCTACTGTCTCTATGGTTCGCAGAATATCCAGTTCGGGGGTTTGACCGGGCCGGCGTTAGTGCGTGCGCGAGCTCTGGCGCGTGCCCGCTCTCCCGCAACTGCCAGAAGCCCGGGGTGGGAGGGGTGGGTCTGGGAACGTTGCGGCGGCGGCCGCCGCGGCCCCAGCCCCCAGGGCTATTCCCGGGCCGAGTTTGCGCCGGGGACTCTTCCGTCGTCTCCTCAGGCGGCGCTCACCCGGCCCTAGATGGTGGGTCCGGAGGATGCAGGAGCCTGTTCGGGAAGAAACCCCAAGTTGCTCCCGCTGCCGGCGCCGGAGCCCGTGGGCCAGGACAGGAAGATGATCCGGGCCACGGGCGGCTTCGGCGGAGGCGTCGGCGCTGTGGAGCTGCCGGTGGAGGAGGAAGAGGAGAAGGAGACGCCGCCTCAGCAGCTCCTTCGGCGCTACCTCGCGGCGGCCGGGGGACAGCTGGAGCCGGGGCTGTGCTACTGTCCACTTCCCGCTGGCCAACCCCGCGCGCCGCCGCCCCCGGCAGCCCCGCGCTCGGACGCCTGCCCGCGGGACTCAGGCTCCAAGCACCGAGGCGCGGAGGCGGCGGATGCCCGTGCGCCGCGGCACAGAGGCATGACCAACGGGGATTCGGGCTTTCTGCCGGGCCAGGACTGTCGCGACCTGGAGGAGCCTCGAGAGCTGGCCCGCGCGGGCGGCAGGGACCCGCGCCACCGCCGCCTCCCCCCGGAGGGGCCTGGCGACGAGGGCGCGGACGGTGAGGGCAGTCCGTCCGACTGGGCCGCGCCACTCGAGCATCCGCTGCGGAGCTGCTGCCTGGCGGCGGCGGACGCCGACAAGTCCCAGGGTGCGAGCAGCGGCTCGGGGGGCAGCCCGGCCAGCGACAGCAGCAGTAGCGAGGACTTGGAGCGGCCGGGAGCCGGCGCTGGGGGTCCACAGGAGGGCTCGTTGGCCGCCGCCCCCGCCGAGAGGACTAGCTCGGGCGCGGAGCCGCGCCCCGGCGTCTCGGACGTTCACGTGAACTCTCGGAACACGTTCGAGGTGAGCCGCGACCACCTGCCCCCAGCCGGGCCGCCGGTGCCCGCGCCCGCCGCGGAGCAGGGCGCCGCGGGGACCTCGGCCCGGGCTCGACGGAGCGGCGGTTTCGCCGACTTCTTCGCCAGGTACAGCGCAGGCTGCGCCGGGGCTCGGGGAGGGTTAGGGGTCGCGACGGGGACCGGGGCCAGGGCGGAGGTCGAGGCCAGGAACTGGCCGAGAGCGGCTTGGGGGCCGTCTCCGCGCGGGCTCTTGCTGGCGTCAGGACTTAGCTTTGATTTGTCACCCGCAAAGAGGAACTGGGTCTGCATTGTGTTGTGTGTAGGAGAAGTTGCCAACTTTGTGGGGAGCGAATCTCTCTCCCTGTGGGCTGGAGGCTATACCTGTTGTTGACACCTGGTTTCCGTGTATTCAGGCCTTGCCAGCGTGCTAAAGCCATGGCTGCAGTTTTGCTTCCTCCGGATAAGCAGACAACCTGCTCTGTTCTCGGTGTATTTTTACTGTACTACGAGGAGTAGGGTTGGGGAGTGGGGGTGAGCGCGGCGGTCTGTGTGTGCGGGTGTGGTTGTGAAAGAGAAAGGGAAGTCATTCTGCAGAGATGTCTAGTTGCGTGGAGTCTAGCTTGGGAATTCCTGAAATTAGAAGTGGTTATGTTTCATAGTGTTTAACTATTTGTTTTAACGGCCTTTATTAAAATGCAGTCAGTTTGGAATTTACAATTTGATTCCAGCCCTTAAAAAGCCAAATGGCTATGGCGCTTTATCTAGAAAATCTCTCTTCTCTACTGCCAGATAGGCCTACGCTTTTTTTCAGCAACCTTTTAGTTTTTGATGCTATTGTATTTGTGTTTTGACCTGCTATTCTTGAAATTGAGATATGGTGCTGGACATTGCAGATTTCAGAATAGGGCTTTGATAGGGATAAATAGTAAGAAATTACTCATCCTATTGCTCATTAACGAAATAGCAATTTTCCTGGAGTCAGATCTTGATATGCTTTTTTCCCCCCTTAATCTCTAGGCAAATAGGAAAGCATTCCCAACTTATAAACTCTTCCAGAGTTCTCCTGTGTTTTTGTTTCCTTTTCAGGGATCTTGATAGAAGTGAAAGAAACAAATTATACAGCTCAAGTTTTAGAGGATTATACAATTAGTGTGCATATTTGTAGACACAGGCACAATCTTCTCATTGTAATATTTTTTTCTACTTTATTATCCCTTATTTTTCCTGCTTATATAAATTCACAAATAATTTATAAAGTTTTTAAATCAAGATTGGGAAATCGTAATCTTGTGTTACTCATTGGGTAAAATATATAGTAGTGAGATCTATGTGGGTATAGTTGCAAAAACATACTTAAAGCTTATAGTGGCAGTATTCTAAAAGCTCTCAAGGTGAACTAAGTTTATACATTTGTGAACTTGTGTGGCCTTTGGGTGGTTTAGTGGTCATGTTTTGATGTCAGGTGTCAGGCAATTTTAGACTTGGAAGGGGCTTTGGAGATCACTAATTGAACCAGTATACCCAGAGTGCCTGCTTTGTGCCACCACTGGGAATAGAGATAATTTGGACACTGGTCCCTTACGTGGTGGTGGAGGGCAGGCTACTAGGGATTAAGTTTGAAGACAAATATGTATATATACATCGCAATTTATGAATAATAGGGCAAATTTATTATAATACACTTTTTCATATTAACAGTAGGCAGGAATTTTGATATAATTAAAATTTTTCTTTAATCGATTCATAGGACTTCACTAATAGTACTTCAGTTAATAAAGCTATTTGACATTCACGTAGCCATATTACTCATGTGCATCAGAGCACTGAATTTGAGTCAAAACAGGTACCATGAAGTTAATTTCTTTAAGCCCCAGTCTGTCTGTGTTTCTTTCTTTCTTTCTTTCTTTCTTTCTTTTCTTTCTTTCTTTCTTCTCTCTCTCTCTCTCTCTCTCTCTCTCTCTCTCTCTATTTATCTATTTTGAGAGTGAGCTGAGGAGGGGCAGAGAGAGAAGGAGAGAGAATCCCAGGCAGGCTTTGTGCCATCACTGCAGAGCCAGACGAGGAGCTCCAACTCAAAAACGGTAAGATCTTAACCCCAGCCGAAGTCAAGAGCCGGATGCTTAAAGGACTGAGCCACTCAGGTGCCCCTAAGTCTCGGTTTTCTTAATTGAAATCTGAATGTCAAGATTCTAGATGTCATTACTTCTTTGTATAACATTCTTGGAAAAGGGCACAGTCACATTTAACCAAAACCTTAACTGAATTCTGAACACCCCAAAGGCAGAGACTATGATACTTTCTGAATCTACAATATCTAGTAGTGGTATGAAGAACTTTGCTCAAGTTGTGTTGAATTGGAAACTTATGGATTCTTTGTCTATTATTCTCTAGGTAATTTTGAAGAGATCTTCTATTCCTGGGCAGAACGATCAGAAATTTACCTTGCCCTGACAACCTAAGAGGTTTTTTTTCCCCCCTTCGTGTGTATAATTGTCATTCTTAACTCAGAAGCTCTAGATAAGGGCTCCCTTTGGAGATATCTTGTTCTTGGATGTACTCTTGTTCTTGGGGGCAACCCCTACTGCAACTTCATTTTTTTGAGGAAGCGCACTATCTACATAAGGTGGTTTCGTTAGCTCATGGCAGAGATGGAATTAGAAGCCAGGATTCCTGATTTTCAGACCAGGTTTACATTTGATCATAATTTGTATTCACCTGTGGCTTTTTTTTTTTTTTTTTTCCCTCTCTCACCTGATTGTCCTCCATCTTTTCCTTCTTTCCACTTCCTCTCTTTTCTTGGCAAAAATCTGTCATAAATACTTATAAGGAATAGTTTCACGTTTGCTTTAAGTAAAGAGGGGAGTATTTTACAGCAGGATATCTATTACTACAGAGTTATCTTAAAGTTTTCTAAATTGACAGAAGCTTCATTGAGTAGAGTAGAAATTATGTAGGAGCTAAAGGAATTTGGTCCAGGGTGAGACTGCTCTATCCTCATCTCCTGCTTTTTCTCTCCTCCCTTCCATTCCAGGTGAGGTGAGTTGTATTTCAGTCCCTGTTGGGCACTTGCCTCAGCTTCACATGGGCATCTCTCTGTGAATTGTGACTTGACTATGGGAGCCCCACAAGTAATATTCCCTCAGATCCTTGGCCTTTTCCTGTCGGTAAATGTTTTAAAATGTTAGGTGACTACCACTATCTCTACTATCACCAACTTAGCAGTGAGAAGGAGATGAAAACTTCAAAAAATCTCATTTCCAGGTTAGCCTTCATTCTTCGAGGATCTCTTCATTACTCTTTTAAAAATAAATTTAAATTGTTTTATGGGTCCTTCAGGCAAATTCATGTCTTTTTTTTTTTTTTCAAGCTAGAATGGTTTATTTTTCAGGTAGATACAACCCTTTATAGATGTATTTTTTAAGCCATTTAATTCTCTTGCGTTTTCTTCAGATTGGCACAGTTACGGTTATTTAGAAACACACAGGTATCTGTGTCTCCAGGTAGTGCTGAGATATATATATATATATATATTTTTTTTTTTTTTTTCCACAAAGTCTTCATGTGAATTGTGAGAATTTGGTGGCCTTAAAGGGCATAGCTAATATTGAGAAGTATTGAAGACTCTTTCCTTCTTTTTAAAAAGAAAGTTGACTTTATAGATTATGAAACCTACAGATCCATGTAGCTTTTTCTAGAATTATTGACTTCTGAAACTTACTAAATGTTGTGGCAAAAACTTTTCACAAAACCCTTTTTATTACACTTAGGCTGCACTTGATCTTAGCCAAAAGGCCGAGAAGCGATCGCACTTAGGCTGAATAGTGAATACGAAAGGCTTTTTTAGTGATTTCTTTTTGTATCTATACAAACTCCATTCTCCACGATATGAAAATTATTCAGAATATATATTTTTGTTACATATGATATTGAGAATTTTAAATTCCTATAATTATAATTTTTCTTAACGTTCTCAGAAACAAGATGTACCACATTCATTTTTCACCTAGAATTTACACTCTTTGGCAAAATCATAATTCACCTAATTAACATAATTCCCAAGCCATCATAGATTTCTGTCAGGTAGGACTCTCTTATTTGTTGCACAGTGTATATTCCTCCCAGCCGACTAAAATAAAAACTACAGTGGGGCGCCTGGGTGGCTCAGTTGGTTAAGCGTCCGACTTCGGCTCAGGTCACGATCTCGCGGTCCTGTGAGTTCGAGCCCCGCGTCGGGCTCTGTGCTGACTGCTCACAGCCTGGAGCCTGTTTCAGATTCTGTGTCTCCCTCTCTCTCTGACCCTCCCCTGTTCATGCTCTGTCTCTCTCTGTCTCAAAAATAAATAAACGTTAAAAAAAATTTTTTTTAAATAAAATAAAATAACTACAGTTTCAAAACCTATTTCTCGAAAAAACTTCAACATTTTAACAAAGAGGCAAAATACCAAACTTCTGATAAGTTTTAAAAGATTTTTATAGCTCCCTAAATCAAGCTTTTCTTTTCTTTTCTTTTCTTTTTTCTTTTCTAATGTTTGTTTACTTATTTTGAGAAAGAAAGAGTGCCTGCAAGCCAGGAGCAGGGAAGGGCAGAAAGAGAGAGGGAAAGAGAATCCCAAGCAGGCTCCACACCCAGTGCTGAGCTGGTTAACAGGGGCTCAGTCTCACAACTGAGATCATGACCAGAACCAAAATCAAGGGTCGGGACTCTTAACTGACTGAGCTACCCAGGAGGTCCAGCATTTCTTTAATATAGGGGTGGTGTAATTCTGTGTAAGGAGAATGAAGGAATATCTGGATCTAAATATTACATTTTTGTTACTACACAGAGATTATAAAAGTAAACATGAAAATAATCATTTCTGTGTCTGTAATGAAACTCCTTTGGACATTGTTTATATGTTAATATAAGTAAAATGTTTGAAATTTTTAGGAAAGCTGAAAAGAATATGTAATTAATTGCTCTAGAATAAAAATAAGAGTCTTTTAAGATTTTAGAGTGTCATGAAGCAACCAGCTATATTAGACTTAGGAGCTAATGGCTCAGGAGTGTTTTTATTTGTTTCCTGTGTCTGATACCCAGCCTCTCAACTCCGTCAACTCCCCTCCCCATCTCTAAACACAAAGCACTAAATCACTGGAAATCCAGCTCTGGTTTTCAAGGATTTTACCTTAGAAATTCATGGTTTTAAGGTGGATGCTTGAAAATGTGGTAATCTGAATATAAATCAGGCATAAAATAGTGGGAAACTACAATTTTTATGAGACTAAGATAATTTTAAGTACTCAAATATTATTTTGAAGTGTGAGACTAAATCAACATTTTTAACACAATATCCCAATAACAAAGCAGATTATTACTCTTTGGTAGAAATTTTATGAACTATTAAAAATGGGCATAGAGATTTACTTTATTTTTAAAATACTTTTTATTTTAGACTAGTGTTAGATTTACAGAAAAGTTGCAAAGATAGCACAGGGAGTTCTGGTATACTCCTCACCCAGTTCCCCTTTTGTTAACATCACATTGTGGTACATTTTTCACAACTAAGAAACCAACATTTGTGTATTACTATTAATTAAACTTACATGTCATTCAGCATAGAGATACTGACTAAAAGATTTTTATTTGGTGCATAGTTGTGTTTTACTGTATAATAAACCTTTAAATTCGAAGGGACTTCAGGGATCACTTCATTCATCACTTAATATCCTACATAAAATCAACAGTGCTGTTATCAGAGAAATCTTTTATTTGCTAGATATCACCTAGTAAGGTGGTATTAATTTAATATTGGAAATGAGTTAGGCACGGTAGTGAGTTGTTCTTTTAGGGGGGTCCTAGAGCATTGATTTTTTAAGCTTTCAGTTCAAACTATTTGGGGCATGGGGCACCTGGGTGGCTCAGTTGGTTAAGCGTCCAACTTCTGCTCAGGTCATGATCTCACAGCTCATGAGTTCAAGCCCCACATCAAGCTCTGTGCTGGCAGCTCAGAACCTGGAGCCTGCTTCAGATTCTGTGTCTCCCTCTCTCTCTGCCCTTTCCCACTCATGCTCTGTCTCTCTGTCTTAAAAATAAATAAAACATCAAACTATTTGGGGCAGTATTTACAAGATTTAACAACCAGTACCTACCTATGTGCCTCTAGAAAAATATGAAATCATATTTTAATTCTACATAATTTCATATTTGTCCAAAATTATTTTTTTGTGTATTTTCTCTTCTAATTCTGTAAATATTCCTGTGACCTTTTAAGGAATTTGTTTTTATTTTACAATTTTATTTTACAATTATTTGCCCACAGTGAATTAATAAAAGAATCAGAACTAGACCAAAGATCTGATTCCTAAGATTTGAAGCTAATGTACCAATTTCTGTGAATCATGAGAAGTTTATGAACACAAACATAGCTTTTGGTGTAGTGAAAATACTATTTGAGAGATAAGAAACTTGGTTTTTGTCCTGGGTAGCTTTTGCCATTAAATAATTGTGTGACCTTGGGCAAAATAATTCTAGATTTTTTTCCTTATAATTTCTTTGGAGTAGGAGAGAGAATAGGATAATGAAGTAAATTGTAGTTAATCAACATATTGGAATTTGAGACCTTAACTTCCTGACCATGAGTTATGTCTCAAAGGTTGCCAGTGTTCTACTTGGGCAAACTAATAGCTTAATGAGTAATTCCTAACTTTTGCTATACTTCAAAATTACCTGAAAACACATTTAAAAAAATTGGATTCTCCAGAATCCACAACCCCTACCTTGTCAGATTCAGAGGACTTGCTTTCTGGCAGATGGCATATACAAACTACAGGATAGTGTAGTGATAAAAAAATGCTGGTTCTGGAATTAGATTGCCTTGGTTTGAATTAGCTTACCTAGCTGTATAATTCTGAACAAGTTACTTGACCCCTCTGGACCTTTGCCAAGTCATCCATAAAGTAAAGATAATGGTGATACCTACCTCATGAGATTGTCCATGAGATAATGTTCTAAGTGCCTTGTACTTGTTGTGTGGTATAGAGGGAAGGTTCAGATGTTGTTACTTAAACTTCATCAAGACAGCCACAGTCCCTTCCCCAGCTTCATCATTGAAATCCATTGGTTGAAAGAAAGAAAGAAAGAAAGGGATGAATGGATTTTTTTGTGTACTACCTGAAGAAACATTACACAATTTGTGTAGTAGATTTTTAAACATAATTTGTATTTGGTATTGGATGGGTGTTAAAATGGACTATAATGTAATAATCTAAAATTTTCAGAAGTCTTGAAGCTTTGACTAAAAAGCAAATCTGAGAAGGAACTGAAAGGAAGAAATGTTGAGAAAGATTAAAATATTTGTATCTTTTATTGTTTTAAGGAACTTATAGACAGGCAAAGCCAGTTTTTAAGTTAAATTCATGAAATGTTTAGCTTGGCTCACTCATACATTTCATGCTTAGTATGTTGTGGTGGGAAAGCTTTGGGAAGAGTGGAAACATTTGGAGATTTTTGAGGTGACACATCTGTTACTCATCTCTATGTGTACTGAGAAGGGAAAGTCAGTCCTTTTTGAGGCTGCATATTTCTTCCTGGGAACTCCTTTTAGCTATGCTCAGTTGTCCCCAGGTAGTTTTGAGTGATAGTTGCTTGGACCCTACTACAGTAATTCTTAAACTTTCGTGTATTTTAAAATTACCTGGAGGGAGGAGGTTGTTAAGAATTCAGATTCCTTAAGTCCCCCCCCCCCCCCCCCCCCCCCCCCCCGCCAATCCTTTGATTCACTAGATCTTTTGTGGGGCCCAGCAGGAATCCAAATATTTAACTAGGACTCCCCAGAAGGATTCTGATGCAGGTGGTTCCCAGACATAATTACAGAAATAATTGTTGATAGGCAGGCAGGCCTCCTCAGATAATAATTGAAAGAAGGTGCAACATGCATTTATAGCTCACATTACCTTATTGTTTTAAACTTGGATCATAGGTAGGTCCTCTGTAATTGGCGAGTGTAAGTACGGATACAGTAGAGAAGTATTCTGCTGACCTTCACTAGATTGAGAAGTCATCTCTGCCTGATTAAATCTTAGCTTCCTTTTTTTATTCCCCCCTTTAGTGGGAAGGGTCCTTTACTTTTATTTTATACTATGTGGAAAGCCTTGCTTGCCTGTTCTGTGAAAAGCTTTAACTTTCAAAACCTTACTCAGATCTTTTCAA
The DNA here is from genome assembly GCF_018350215.1 of Panthera leo. Taxonomy (NCBI): domain Eukaryota; kingdom Metazoa; phylum Chordata; class Mammalia; order Carnivora; family Felidae; genus Panthera; species Panthera leo. Next base: position 53,934,967 of record NC_056689.1, read on the forward strand.
CATGGAGTCATAACTTTATCTCTCTTTATTTATAGCTCATCAAAAAAAAAAAAGGTGTTAATTTTCCTCCTTCTGCTGCTAGTTGTAACTCTTTTCCATGCCTTTAAGAAAAACTACTGCAGATTGCACATGGCTTATTTCCCTCTAGAATTTGCTGTTTCAGCCTTTCTTGGACTTCTTATTTCTGTGGCCAAAAGAAGAAAGAGATGGAAACCCATGTGACTGTCTGGGTTTTCAGCAGGCTCTTTCCTGCAATTAAGAGAAGTTTACCTTAGGAAACCAAACTACAGGTTGTGCTCCTAGTTAGAGCTTGTTTGAGAGTGAGCTTGATAATGTGTTTAATTTACCTTTGAATTTGGCTTTTCGATTTCTTTTTAATTTGAATTTTATTTTGGGATACATTTCTTGGCTAAAAAATATTTCCATCTGCCTGTTTCTAACCCCACAGAGATTAAAACATCTTAAGTTTGGAACTGAACATGATAGTTTTGAAATCAAATTATGTGCTATTTTCTCATATTTTCCAAAATACTGTAATGTATACCTACCCATCATACATGGGGCATTATTTACAATTTCCAAATCTGGTTTTCATCAAGAATGTTTGTAGTTATCGTCTAGTCAAGGAGGGGAAACACTTTTGTTCCCTCAAGAGAAAGGTATTCACAAACTGTAAGTTTAATTGTTTTTTGTAAGAAAAACAGAAAATGCTCATTTTTTGGCTTAAAAAATAGAAATTTATTTTCTGCGAGTTCTGTAGGTTAGAAGTCCAACATCAGCCTCAGTGGACTAAAATCATGATGTCAGCAGGGCCCCATTCTTCTCTAGAGGCTTGAGGGGGGAGGGTCCATTTCCTTCAGAAAATGTTCATATTATTTGCTTTTGAAAAACAGGACGGGTTATAAAATAAAACTGAGGATAAATACTTTGTTTCCATACTATTCCAGTTAAGGTGGTAAGAAAAAAGATAAAGAAGATTGGAAGTTGTGAAGGTGTAAGTTAGAGACAGAAGAAACTGTTAAGAGAATGAGTTTGAAGATGTATGTACAGAGAAAAATTGTTAAGGAACATACATGTCGTCGGTTGGAAGTTAGCTCTGCACTTTGGCCTCTAGGCTTAAGAGTATTACTACAGATTATGCTTATATTTATTTTTCTACTCTGCTTACCTCAATGCCTTTGTAGAAGTTTCTGGCAACTTCTTAAAGATATCTGCTATACCTCCCTCTTAACTTCCCTAGTGTTCCATCCTCTCATGGCCTCATAATAGGTCATATTGTGCAGCAGAAATATCTTTTAATGACAGCTGATATATATAAAGTTTTAATTAAGGCTCTAAAAGTTTAGGTATTAATATGATAGATTCAGATATTAGTACAATTTGGGGCACCTGGGTGACTCAGTCAGTTGAGTGTCCGACTCTTGGTTTAGGCTCAGGTCATGATCCCAGAGTTGTGGGATCGAGCCCCACATCAGACTCTGCATGGAGCCTGGAGCCTGCTTGAGATTCTCCCTTTCTCTCTCTCTCTTTTTCTATCCCTCTGCCACTCTCCCCCACTCGCACGCTCTTTTTCTCTCTGTAAAAAGTTAAAAAAAAAAAAAAAGAGAGAGAGAGAGGTGCCTGGGTGGCTCAGTAGGTTACGGCTCTGACCTCAGCTCAGGTCATGATCTCACGGTTTCGTGACTTTGAGCCCCTCATTGGGCTGTGTGCTGATAGCATGGAGCATGCTTGGGATTCTTTCTCTCTCCCTCTCTCACTGCCCCTCTCCTGATCATGCTGTCTCTCTCTCAAAAATAAGTAAATAAAAAAACTTAGAAGAGACACTTACTTTGGTCACTAGAAGGTTACTATATTGCTGGAAGATAGGTTCTATGATGGGTACCATCAGTTCAAGAAGTACTTCTAGGTTGACCTGAGCAAAAGGTCAACAAAGCAAACCAACAGTAACCACCACCTTAGAGCTAAGTGTGTTTGTCTCTTTATTCTTAGAGAGTTTAAGGCACCTGATGGATGTTGTTTAGCCTCTGCTTGATTTCTTTTACTAACAAGGTCAGTTTCCTCAAGGCAGCCTATTGAGGGTGGTATTAATTGTTAGAAGGTTCTTTATGTGGAATCACAGTGTATCTCTTTGTAATGTTTCTGGTCCTGATTTGCCCTTTAGAGCCACAAAGAATAAGTCAGGTTTTTTTGTTTTTGTTTTGTTGTTTTGTTTTGTTTTGTTTTACATAATCACCCTTCAGAAATTTAAAGATTATTTCTGAACCTCTTTTTTGTTTTTGGACCCTCTGGCCTAAGCATACATAGTTCTTACGAGTTAGTTTGCAGTTTTCTTACCATTTATTTATTCAACAAATGGTTTTCAGCCCTATTATGTATATGAGGCACTAAGGAAATTAAGCAATATTAAACTTAAGATGGGGGAGTCACATAAATCAGTACTTACACAGTACTTGATTAGTGTTATAAAAGAAGGTACAGGATGAATCAGCAGCACTGAAGGAGTGATTAACTTTGGGGTAGGAAGTTAGGAAGCTTAGGGGTAGGTAGATGAAACAAGAATGCTTGGGAATGACCGAGATTGGAATGAGGCCAACTGAAGACTGTACAGGCACACAACATGATGTGTGGAATTTATACATGAAATAGCACAGCACTTTTGGGACTGCAGATACTCAGTGTGACCGCCTTTAGTGCAGGTAAGGTAGAGTGTCAAAAACTGAGGCAAAAAGGTTGAAGCTACATTATGAGGAAGTTTATGACAGAAGTTAACAATTTGAACTTATTCCATGAAGGGTAGCAGTGCACAGGACCTTTGATGGACTTTTAAAATAAGGACAGCATGCTCAGAATTGCATTTTATTTTATTAAAAATTTTTTAACTTGATTTATTTTTGAGAGACAGTGCAAGTGGGACAGGGTTGGGGGCAGAGAGAGAGGGAAAGAGAAAGAATCCTGAGCAAGCTCCCCATTGTCAGCGCAGAGCCCGAGGTGGGGCTTGAACTCACAAACCATGAGATCATGACCTGAGCTGAAACCAAGAGTCGGACATTTAACTGACTGAGCCACCCAGGCACCTCCATTTTATTTTATTTTTTAAATGTTTATTTTTGAGTGAGTGAGAGAGAGGGCGAGAGAGCACACTTGAGCCTGAACTGGGGTGGGGCAGAGAGAGAGAGAAGGACTGATGGTCTGAATGGGCTCTCTTGCTGACAGCAGAGAGCCTGATGTGGGGCTTGAACTCACAGACTGTGAGATCATGACCTGACCCACAATCAAGAGTCAGAAGCTTAACTGACTGAGCCACCCAGGGGCCCCTCTCAATTGCATTTTAGAACACTGACTCTTGCAGCAGAGTGGCAGATGATTTGGGACTTGTGAAACCAGGGCTTGGATATACACTTGTGGTAGTTGATGTAAATAACAGTCAATCCTTGTCAGAAGGAATCACTAACAAATTGAATGACATATCTTACACACCAGTAGCCTTTTTGTGAAGCTTTAAGGGGGGAAAACTTTGAATCTGATTTTTGTTTTGAGGAAAGTGGGATGACATGAAAATGGAGAGTCAGGTGAAAAATTATGTCTATCATGTTTTATAAGGAATTTGATGAGGGGGAAAAGACCCCATAATAGCTCTTAGGCTTGTGGTTTTGCTGTCATGGATCAGAAAGGAAACAACTTCAGGGAAAACCCTGAGAGTGTAAAGTTGTAAGATGAAGACTACATCCAGTGTGCACACATGTTCTGTACATTGCTTCATAAAAGTGGATGCTGGCAGTATGCCTTTTGGCCATTTTTGAGGATTGAATGAGGTAGACGAAGTAGCGAGACTTCGTAATTACTTGTATGTGTATGTATCTCTTCTAGTAAGATACAGATTCCCTGGAGAAAGGGAACATGTCTTTCTTGCTCTTTTTTTTTTTTTTTTTTTTTTTTTTTGTGTGTCTCTGCATGGAAACATGGAGCCTTGTATGTATAGGAACACAAGGATTTATTGGATTAAATACTGTTTAAAATGTATAAGAATGTAATACAGTTAAATGTCTGGAACCTTTGAAGTGGTCACTCTGGGAGGCTCCCCACTTGTTACTTTAATAGGTATCATTTCTCAAAGTATTTTGGTGCCTGTCTTCGGGGAGATGTTTCTGTAGGAGAGAAACCAGTTGGGCAATGTAGGATGGGACTGAAGAACTGAATGTTGGAGGGGAGTCAAAGCTAAAATACATTAGGAAGCCAACCAAGCAAATTCAGTTGTACATTAACTGTACTGGAAGAAGTACTCTAACTAATATCCTAGTATAATAGATTTATCCCCAAGCAGATAGTTAGACATAATATGTGAATAGTTGAGGTTTGTACAAACAGGCATAAATGATTTCACTTTCATATTCTTTTCAAGGATTAAGTAAAGTCAGAGAGACTTGGGGTCTACCAACCCTTAAATTTGGTTATCTTGGGTAGATCTGGCTATATCAGTTTAATTTTGGTGGAGCCTAAAACTCTTGTTACTTACCACTGGGTTTGCAAAACAGTCCATATTTTAAAGGACTAACTTTTATATAGATTATGAAAAAATCTATAGTACACCGGCTATAACTGACAGTGTTACAATGTAAAAGAAATGTGAAACTCTGATAAATGTTGCCTTTATGATGTTGCAAGTTTTGAAATATCCTTTATATTTTTTCCACTTGTGAGGTAAATCATTTTCTTTAGCTTTTCTTTTTTTTTTTTTTTTTTTAACATTTATTTATTATTGAGAGACAGAGACATAGAGTGTGAGCAGGGGAGGGGTGGAGAGAGGGAAGACACAGAATCTGAAGCAGGCTCCAGGCTCTGAGCTGTCAGCACAGAGCCCGACACGGGGCTCGAACTCACAAACCGCGAGATCATGACCTGAGCCGAAGTCGGTTGCCCAGCCAACTGAGCCACCCAGGCGCCCCTTCTTTAGCTTTTCTGCCTAGCAAAACAAATTATTCTCAATTTCAGTAGAACTAGATGTATCACTCTTTTATATTTTTGATCTTTTATTGATAGCAAACACATTCATCTTTTATCATTTTATTCATTATTCATTCTTTATTCATTCTTTATTCATTCTTAAGAAACCATACTAAATAATATTTGTTTACTGTCACACATTTGTCTATTATTAGCCTGCATTTTAGATTTGCTAAAACTTAAAACCAGCTCATGTAGAGTAAATAGCTTTCAATATAAACAGTTTTGTATTTTCTTTAAAAAGCTTTAAACAGTGAAATTTAGTTTTCTGTTTAATATTTTTAATTCCAGACATAGCCAGAAAAAAAATAAAAGTGAATCTCCTTGAAATAGTTCTTACTTTACAAAGTTGTGTGGTTTAGATACAGTTTTTGGTTTGGCATACTTATTAATACTGAAAGATGTGGGTTTAGTCTGTTAATTAAACTGGTGACCATGTTTTAAGAACTGATAACTGGAAGTTTAGTTTTAGAAACCTGTTAAAATTTTATTATAGTGAAATACATATAAAATTTACCATCGGTAACATTTGATGTGTTCATGCTGTTGTGCGGGCATCACAACTGTTTAGTTCCAAAACATTTCATTACTCAGAAAGGAAATTCCATGTCCATTAGCAGTCACTCCACTCCCTTCTCCCCCCAAGTCCCTGGCAACCACTAATCTATGTCCTTAGTGGGTTTGTGTATTATGAATATTTTGTATAAATGAAATCATATATGGCCTTTTGTGTCTTCTTTCACTCAGCATAATGTTTTCAGGACCCATCCATGTTGTAGTGTGTATCAGTACATAGTTTTGATGGCTGAATAGTATTCCACTATGTGGATATATCACATTTTGTTTATCCACTTATCCATTGACAGACATTTGGGTTGTTTTCACCTTTTGGTTTTTATGAATAGTGTGAACATTTGTGCGCAAGTTTTTTGTTTTTGTTTGTTTTTAATACCTCTCAAGTTATTTTGGGTGTTATATCTAGGAGTGGAATTGTTGGGTCATATTCTAAATGTTTAACGTATTGAGGAACAGCCAGTTGTTTTCACCAGCAGCTGCACCATTTTACATTCCCACCAGCTGTGTACAAGGATTCCACTTAATCACCTCCTCTCCCAACGCCTATCATTTTCCTTTTTTTTTTTCTTTTTCTAGTTATAGCCATCCTAGTGAGTATGGAATAGTATCTTATGGTGGTTTTGCGTTTCCCCAATGGCTAATGATGTTGAGCATATTTTCATGTGCTTGTTGAACATTTGTGTATCTTCTTTGGAGAAATGTTTATCAAATCTTTTGTCCATTAAAAACATTTCTTTAATGGTTATTTATTTTTGAGAGGGAGGGGGAGGGGCAGAGAGAGAGGGAGACACAGAGTCTGAAGCAGGCTCCAGGGTCTGAGCTGTCAGTACAGAGCCCGACGTGGGGTCCGAACCCGTGATCTGAGCCAAAGTCTGACACTTAACTGAATGAACCACCCAGGTGCCCCACTTTTGCCCATTTTAATTGGGCTGTTTGTAGTTTTGTTGTTGAGCTATATGAGTTCTTTATATACTCTGGATACTAGCCCTTTATTACATGTTGGTAATTTGGAAATGTGTCCTCCTATGGCTTGTCTTTACACTTTCTTGATAGTATCATTTGATGTACAAAAGTAGAAACTTTTTAGATTGGCTATATTGCACTTCTGTGTAACCAACTTAGTTTGTACTTAGGGGAAATAAAATATGTATATAAGCTATCTAGAGCATAGAGACCGGAAAGTACAGAATGTATGAAAAAGTATAGAGTTTGGCTCATATGTTAGGGTTATTTTCTGCAGTTTTAAGGAACAGAAGCCCACCTAAACTACCTTAAATGAAGGAAGGTTTATTACAGGCATGTAATAGGCATCTTGTGGATATTTTGGAAATTAGAAATAAAATATATCTGGACTATATAGAGTGCCTGAAACAGTGGTTTCTCGGCTTTTCAAGGGATGGTTTTTCTCATCTCTTTTCTGTCTCCTGGTTGTTCGATGCATGGTTTCCACCTGCAAAAACCCTATAAAGCTATCTCAGCTCTCTCTACCTGATTATCAGTTCATGCATCTTCCAGCCTTCGACTGACTCAATCTCTAAGTCTTCTATTTAAAAATCCTGGGAGGGGGCGCCTGGGTGGCTCAGTCAGTTAAGCTTCTGACTCTTGGTTTTGGCTCATGTCACTATCTCATGGTTTGTGGAATTGAGCCCCCCATTGGGCTCTGTGTTGGCAGTGTGGAGCCTGCTTGGGATACTCTGTCTTCCTGTCTCTCTGCCCCTCCACCACTCACGCTGTCTCTCTCTCTCTCCAAATAAATAAATACATTTTTTTAAAAAAAATCCTGGGAATCTGATTGTCTCAGCCTATGAATGAATTTGTTCCTATTTTATCAGAGTGCAGTCTAATCAGCACTGAAGGGCAAGGCCATATGATACAAATGCAGTCACATTGGGCTACTGCTTCAGCAGGGATTGGTGCAAATGCACAAAGAAGTGGGAGCAGGTCGCAGGTATGCTGCAGCTACATATGTTTTTCTTACTTGTGGAAATAATAGTGGGAACTAATGATGGAAAGATTATATGGGTACAAGTGGTGAATAGATTTTAATACTAGGATGAAGAATTAAAATTTTTCCATAGACATTAGGGACTGTTGAGGATTTGGGGGCAAGGAAATAAAATGATCTGTTCTTTCCTATTCATACTTTGGAGTTTATCCTAGCCAGAATGAGTTGTCATTCTCCTCTCTAATTTCTGTTTGCCTGAATCCTCCCTTGTTCATTCAACAAGCATATTTGGACACCAACTCTATTCCAGGAAAGAAAGGAGCTAGAATAAGGCCTTTCTGGTAAAGTCAGTGATGATCATATTGTGGACATAAATTGAAAGGCTATGATGTGATACTAGCAGGGAGCATGAGATGGGGGAGACAAGATTTACTTCTCTTCACTGAGTCTGGCTTATAAGTCTATCTTCAGATTCATTCCAGTGCTTTACGTGACTTAGGAGAGAGGGTGACCACAAAGACGTAACATGACGGAGTGTTTTGGGGTGATGGAACTGTTCTGTACCTCAATTGTGGTGGTAGTTGCACAAATCTGTATGTGTGGTGAAACTTACAGAACTGTACATCAAAAGAAAAACAGCCAATTTTCATTTTGTGTTAGTCTAAAAAATAAAGTATGTACTGACTATTTTAAATATCTTATATGCAGGGCATTGTCAATGTTGCATAATCCTGTTCTCAGAACATTTATAGGTTAAAACACTCAGATCAGTATATAAGATAGATAGTGAAAAGTATCAAAAGGGAATGATGCAAGAAGAAATGGCTCATAGGGGAGAAAGGTTTATGGAAATAATAATGGCTCGTTAGACTGCACTCCTCCATTAGACTAATGCTATAGACTGAATGTTTGTCCTCTACTCCCCCATCATATTTTGAAACCTAATCCCCAGTGTGATAGCATTTGGAGTTGGGGACTTTGGGAGGTGCTTAAGTCTTGAGAGTGGAGCCCCAATGATTAATGTCCTTATGAAAGAGCTCCCAGAGAGCTTTCTCACCCCTTTCACCCTGTGAGGACAGAGGCAAAAGACAGTGGTAGTCTATGAACTGGAGGGAGACCTTCACCAGACGCTGAATCTGCCAGTGCCTTGATCTTTGACTTTCCAGCTCCAGAAATGTAGGAAATAAGCTTCTGTTGTTTGTAAGCCACCAAATTTGTAGTATTTTGTTATAGTACCCCAAGTGAACTAAGATAACTACAAATAGTTCTCTGTAGCCACTCAGATTTGCAGACTTTCATGTGTGTAAACACAGCACTTGGGATACAGTGATGAACACAGAGCTCACAGTCTAATACAGTGATAACATCAGAAAGATTGTATTCTAATGAGGTATTCTAATTTTCAAGTATTTTTTGGCTCTTTTACTTCCTTTACCTTTCCATATCAATTTTAGAATTGTCTGTATCTTACAGATAATCCTTACTAATTAACTTGGGGAAGAATTGACATTTTTGCCAAATTGAATTTTCCATTTGTTGAATACAGCAGCTCTCTCCATTTATTTTGGTCTTTTTTGATTTACCCCATCAGTGTTTTATAGTTCTCAGCATACACATCCTGCTCATGTTTTGTTAGATTTATATGTAAATACTTAATATTGGAGATATTATAGATGATATACTTCTTAAAATATTAGTTTCCAATTATTCATTGCTAATGTATAAAAATATGATTGATGTTTGCCTTACATTCTATAACCAAGCTAAATGTATTTATTCTAGGAGCTTTTTTTATGGATTCCATGGGATTGTTTAGGTACACAATAATGTTTTGTACAAATAGGGAAGCTTTTTTTTTTCTCCTTTCTAATCTATAAGACTTGTTTTTTTCTTATGTTACTGCACTGGCTAGGACTTTCAGTATAATTTTGAATGAGAGTGATGACAGCAGGCGTCTTTATATTATTCTAATATACAAAACATTTGATCTTTCACAGTTAAGTATGATGTTAGCTGTCGGGTTTATGTGTGTGTATTTAAAGGTACCCTTAGCCAGGCTAAGGAACTTCCATTCTATTTCTGATTTTCTGTGTATTTTTGTTTTTAATCAAGATTGGACTTAGGATATTGTCAAATGTATCATTTGATATGATCATAAGGTGTTTCTTCTTTAGATGGCTAATATGGTAGATTACACTGGTTGACTTTACAGTATTGAGTCTTTCTTGGGATAAACTCTACTTTTCTTTTGCTCTTATTTCTGAATATTGTCACTTTTTTTTTTTTTTTTTTTTTTTTTTACTTAACACTTTATTGAGGTATCATTGACATGCTATATAACCGATCCATTTAAAGTGTACAATTCAGGGGTGCCTGGGTGGCTCAGTCAGTTAAGCGTCCGACTCTTGGTTTCAGCTCAGGTCGTGATCTCACAGTTTGTGGGTTTGAGCCCCACATCAGGCTCTGCACTGGACAGCTGCAGACTCTGCTTGGGATTCTCTGTCTCCCTCTCTCTCTACCCCTCCCCTGCTATCTCTCTATCTCTCTCAAAAATAAACATTAAAAAAATTGTACAATTCAGTGGTTTTTAGTATATTCACAGAATTGTGCAACCATCATCACAATTAGTTTTGAACATTTTTATCACCCCAAAAAGAAACCCTGTATCCATTATTGAAGGTTAAGTATATATATTTTACCTTTATTATAAATTTAAAAAACCAACATAATTTCTTTTTTGTTTATGCAAGAGGTACAAATGGAAAAGTATCCACAAATGTGGATTTTTATTCATCATCATCAGTGGTTATCTTGCCTTTCTTTCCCATTTTAGAAAAATAGCTTACCTCCTGGTGATTGCAGTACTTTGTTCATGTTTTGCTGATGTTGTTCCTTGTTACTCATGTTCTTGTTCTAAAACTTCTTTTCTGTACTCTTTCTCTTCTTCTGGTGGTTTCTATCTTCCCTCTGAATGTCTTAGGGTACTACATGGGGAATAGAGCGATGAAGATGTTCCTCATGAAGCATTTGATACATAGTGTAATTAGTATGTAACACAAAACAAAAAATATTTTTATAAGTTTTTCTTTCCCTTTAATTCTATTCTGTTTTGCTCTCTTCCTGCAGCAAAAGAATAAAAAGATTTCTATTAGTAAAATATTGCCCAAAACTTACATACTTTAAGATATAAGATAGGAACACCTGGCTGGCTCAGTTGGTAGAGCATGCGACTTTTGATCTTGGGGTCATAAGTTCAAGCCCCACATTGGGTGTAGAGATTACTTACAAAGAAATAAATAAGATATTTAAAAAAAGAAAAGAAATAAGACCTACAATAAGGTGACTTGCTGACATGAACACAGAAGAAAGAATAAAAATAGTTTATGTTTTTGAACTTTAAATGAATAACAAGAAACATTTTTGCAAGGTCTAGAATGGAAGAGAATAGGGATGGTTGTGAAGCTCTTACAGGTCTCTAGTGATGTGACTTTGGCGAGTGATTTTGTTGGTTTTCCTGGGGTGGTAGGGTGGCACATTGAATCCTTGGGTAATTTGATGACAGCTGTAGACAGCTAGCTACCCAAGAAAAATTTACATAAGCACATCGCTTACTTCAGGTTATACACAGAGGGGCACCTGGGTGGCTCATTTGGTTAAGCACCCAACTCTTGATTTTGGCTCAGGTCTTGATGTCATGGTTTGTGAGATCACGCCCCATGTCGGGCTCTGCAATGACAGAGCTGCTTGGAATTCTCCCCCTATCTCTCTGCCCCTCCCCTGCTCTCTCTCTCTCTCTCTCTCTCTCAAAAGAAACTTAAAAAAAAATAAAAAAATAAAAAACAAATTATGCATACTAAGAAGACTTGTGGACCTCCTCTAACTCATTCATGTAGGGTCATTGTGATGAAGAACTTTTGACCTACTTACTCTCTAAAGTCCCTAACAGCTCTAAAATACTTAAAAAAAAAAATTATAATCTTCACTTTCAGCCTTAAAATTCTGTGTGGGATTTTTTTTTTTTTTGACAGAGTAAATAATAGTGAATTCTTTTCTTTTTTTGATCGTTCTGATCTCTGAAAATATGTAGGTTAGTCTAGCAATGTATATTAAATAAAAATTCTGTATTTTTTGATTTATACAATTTGTAATAACAAAGACAATATCCAGAAACAGCCTGAAAAAGAAAATTCTTGGAATTAAAAAAAGCCTTAGTTATCTGGCAGAAAAAGTACTTTTTTTTTTTTTGCATATAGTCAGCTGAAAGTCTTTTTCAAGTGAAAAATGATTGAGGTTTGGAAAGAATGTAAGTAATCTTCATGCCAGATCTTTAATCCAAAATACTCAAGGGTAGCCAAAGTACTGAATTTTAAAGAGACAGTACTACTTCTTCTTTGAATTAATTATGCAGTCAACTGTGGCATTCCATGATCACTAGATAATGTTTTCTTTTTGGCCTTTTATTATGCTTCAGGGAAAGTTAAGTACAAAGTCCAGGAAGTTGATGTGTTTTCAGCAGTCTAGCTTCTACTGAGACAGAGTTGGAATATAAGGTCAGGATTTCTAGTTGTTGTTGCTCTTGTTGTTGTTTTCTTTTTATTTTTTTAACAGATTTTATTCTTTTGATTAAAGTTGGATTCCTGTTTGGAAAAGCATTCTAACCCCTTTTTATGTACAATTCCATTTAAGTGATGATTAGAATTTAATCTAAAAAATTAAAATAGTCCTATAGATGTAAGTGTTAGGCAAAACAGTCACTTTTTTTTTTTCCTGGAGCTGACATTGTGGGCAATAAGAAGATCGAGGACTTAGGTGTTCTCAGTTTTCTATAGTGTCAAATTCCATCGTCCCAGAAGCTGTGGGATTTACATGGTTTTGTCTTGGGTATATAAGTGGGTTTGGCAGTTCTTGAAGACTGAAGCCCTGAAGATTTTGCTACTTTAGAAATCGTGGTGTAAGTTTTGCCCCTTAAAAAGGCTAGCTTTATCCTTTAATAAGGTGTAGCAGGCAAGGAGTCTGATTGTTTTATCATATGTTATTCTTTTTGTGTGATAAAAGAAATCTTGGAAACATGAAGTACACAGGTATGTGAAGCAAATATTAATAAGTATTAATACATAGGAGTCATTCACCAACCTTTATTATGAAAGCCATGGAGAGAGAAGAGCAGACCTTTTTTTCTCTTTCTCTTCTAAAACCCACATCAGTTTTTTTCTTGGTGTGTCTCTTTCTTTTTTATGTTTTCAGCGATATGGAAACCCTGAACTGCTATTTCTCAACTGGTACTATTTCTTAACTGATGCAACAGATTTTCTCATTTTCTTTTTGCTAAAAAGAGCAGGCACAAATTTAGAGGAGAGAATGGAAAATAGTGTGTTTGTGTGTGTGTGTGTGTGTGTGTGTGTGTGTGTGTGTAGACAGTTGTGTGTGTGAACATAGTGTTGATTGGGGATAAGATGTCACAGACTGAAAAAAAAAAAACAAAAAAAAAACAACAAAAAACCCACCCCAAACAGAAAACACATAGTTTTCTAGTGTATCTGAATAACACGTGATATTTCTAGTATGTCTGAAGCAATAAGATACTTTCAGATTATAAAAACTTGACTGTCAGAATTTGGGGAGAACCAGTAAATAGCATCTCTTTATCATACTGTCTGAGTTTGGAATCAGTAGGAAAAAGAAAACACAGGACACAGACAAATGGGACCTAAAAACATCAGCTTTATGCTGATGTAATTTGTACTGAACGACGACGTGTCTTTGGCTGCAGTGTGCCTCCTAATACTTCACCTGATGGAATACTCCAGCTGGTCACTAGCACTGCAGGCCTTTCCTTTGAGGGTCAGAGGCAGAGAGGTCACTAGCACTGCAGGCCTTTCCTTTGAGGGTCAGAGGCAGGAAGCTACAGAGGAAACTTAACGTCGTGTTAGGAAAGCAGAACAAACTATCTTTGCTGTTAGCAATGTCTTTCACCAAAATTTAACCCTGCAGGTGGAAGAGTTACATAAGGGGGCAGAAAGAAGCCAGGAGTGTCCCTCCCCTTCCATCTCTCCCCTGACACATGAAGAATACAAAATAGGAGTGACCTTTTCCTCCCAACACTGCCATATAAATATCATTCATACAGTCAACCTCTATCTCTGGAATCCAGAGAGGAGAATTGTCCTCTTTTTTTTTGCGTATGTGTGTGTACTTGAACACATTTGGTTTGTTTTGCTAAGAATCTTTAGTATTGATTTTAATTTAAGAAATTTGAATATGTTGGGGGATAGGAAAAAAGGGAACTGTGCACGCGCGCGCGCGCGTGTGTGTGTGTGTGTGTGTTTAGTTTGAAAAGGTGGTGAGGAGGAACGTAGTCCCACACATTTGTATGCATTGAGACCTCAACTTCACCAGTCCCCTAGTAGTGGATTGGGGGACTATGGATGGGGCATAAGAAGAATGACAGCATATGACATATTATTTGGACTATTAATGTACCTTTTCATTATGTTTTCCCTTAGGATTTAATAAAGTGGTATTCTTTTCCTAGACTAACCAGTAGAGCCCATTTGATCTGTAATGTGTTGTTTTTTTTAAACGTTTATTTTATTTTTTTGAGACAGAGAGAGACAGAGCATGAACGGGGGAGGGTCAGAGAGAGGGAGACACAGAATCTGAAACAGGCTCCAGGCTCTGAGCTGTCAGCACAGAGCCCAACGCGGGGCTCGAACTCCGGGACCATGAGATCATGACCTGAGCTGAAGTCGGCCACTTAACCGAATGAGCCACCCAGGCGCCCCTGATCTGTAATGTTTTAATACAATTTCATGTATTTGTAACAGTTTCTTAAAATTACTTTTCATTGCAAATGTATGCCTTTTATTTACAGTTTTTGTAGCAGGGGATAACCTGAAAACCTAATCCAAAATTTCTTAGTGGCATAAGAAATTAATGTGGAACATTATCTGGTGGCCTTTCTTAGCAATTGGATACCTGTTGGCTCATCTTTCTTTTACAGAAATTTCTTATAGTAACCAGTGTTTATTGGATATGTAAACTTTGATTTGTTTTTATGATTTAATGAAAATTTAAACTTCATGCTGAACTTACTTTCATTGTAATATTATACCAGAATATATATTAAGCCAGGCTTTCTGTTGTGGAGGCTATAAATTTATTTTGCTTTTTTCCTTTTTTATCTTTTCCAGTCATATCAAGATTCTTCAGAAACTACATCCATAGAAAGGCCTACTGTTGTTTAAGAATTTAATATTCCTTGACTTTAATTTTGGAAGTCTAAAATATCCTTGTAAATTAATTTCACATGTAAACACACAACACATCTTAACAGATTTTTTTGTGATGCAGGATACTTTCTAATGGTCTTTACAGAAAGATTCATGTATATTTGGCATTTTGGCCGTGATTTATAAAGAGTTACAGAGTTCTAATGCATAATATTAGTATGTATAGACTAGTTTTTCATATGAGAATGTGTTTGGTAGCGATTACGATACATTAATCGTAGGTACAAGTATAGAGACATGACCACCCCCAAGGGCTCTCTGTAAATCTCTGCGCTTGGAGAATTTTCTGGTCTGTGGTTATTACCCTCCTTTGGTAGAGCTACATCTTCACGTGAGGTTGTGGTCTCCTCATTCTGTTGCTCTGTCTGCATTCTCAGCCAGATCACATTATTTGAAGCTATTTTTTACTGCATTTGAAAAAATGCACAACCCCTTCTATTTTATGTTAGCCTGCTTTAATTATAAATGTAATTCTGCATTTCTAGTATAGAGAATGAAATGCTGTTTTTTTTTTCCCTTCATAAAGCTACCTTGTTTATGCATTGTGAGGAGAGAAGCGATTTATGGGTTTTTAGATTTGAAACAAGATTGTAGTGAAAGAAAGATCTGACACTTGACACTGGACAGTGATTAGAGTTGGTGGTAGTTGTAAAAGAACAAACAAAATTTGTTGTTCATTGTATACTTCTTTCCCCCCACAAGAGCTAATTGTTAGCATGAAGTCTTGTGATCCAGTAACTATGTCAGTCTAATGATTGAGACAAAATTATATATATACGTGAATTGACCTTAAGACAAGTACTGGGGTACCTGGGTGGCTCAGTTGGTTAAGTGTCCGACTTTAGCTCAGGTCATGATCTCGCAGTTTGTGAGTTCAAGCCCCGCGTTGGGCTCTGTGCTTACAGCTCAGAGCCTGGAGCCTGCTTTGGATCCTGTGTCTCCCTATCTCTCTGCTCCTCTCCTGTTCACGCGCTCTCTCTCAAAAATAAATAAACATAAAAAGAAACTAAAAGAAAGAGGAGTACTTAAAATCTGAAATGTTTATCAGCTTCATCCCAAATAAGTGTACCTAAGTTTATGGAAAAAGTGGATGCCCAACACCATGCAGGAAAAGGCTAGTTTTATAGCTCCCCAAATGGTAGATTCAGAACATGCAGTCTTTTAACTGTTTTAGTTAGCACTCTCCAGTTACCAGGGAGTTCCAATCAAGATATTAGGTTTACATAACTTAATAAAAACTAGTATTTTTTTGACATATATGGAAGAAAATATGTAACAGATGCATGAATTATGATGCCCAGTGTACATTGGTGAACCCTTTGCCCAGTCTCAGAAATAGAACATTATCAATACTGTTGAAAATATTCCTATGACTGTCTTACTATCCTGTTCACCTCTAAGAGGTAACAACTAACCTGAACTCATTTGGCAATATAAGCAACAGTTTTTGCCACAACATTTTTCTTATTATTTTACTATATAGATTTTTAGCTTCAGAAAAATGGTATACTGCCTATACTCTTCTGCATCTTGCTTTTTTGTTGCTTTTTTACTTTTACTTTTTGTTTATTTATTTTGAGAGACAGAGAAAGAAAGAGAGACTGAGAGAGCACGAGCAGGGGAGGGGCCGAGAGAGAGGGAGAGAGAGAATCTCAAGGAGGCTCTGTGCTGACAGAGCTGGGTCTCCCAGAACTGCAAGATCATGACCTGAGCTGAAATCAAGAGTTGGACGATTGACTGACTGAGCCACCAGATGCCCCTTGTTTGTTTGTTTGTTTGTTTTAAACTTAGCATTGTTTTTAAATGTTTATTTATTGATGAAAGAGCGTGTGAGTGGGAAAGAGGCAGAGAGAAGGGGAGATAGAGAATCCCAAGCAGGCTCTGCACTGACAGGCTGGCAGGCCCTGCGGGTCTCGAACTCATTAACTGTGAGATCATGATCTGAGCCAAAATCACAAGCTAGACACACTCAACTGACTGAGCCAGTGAGGCGCCCCTTAGTTTGCTAATATTTTGTTTAGGATTTTTCCTCTATGTTCATGAGTTAGATTGGTCTGTTATTTTACTCTCTTAAGCTGTTCTTGCCTGGTTTTGTTACTGATTTCATATTGGCCTTACCTATATGATTAAGGATTTTTCTCTCTTTCAAGTCTCTAACGCAGTTTATACGATATTGGTATAATCTGTATCCTGAAAATTTGGTAGAACTCTCATGTAAAACTTCCATGCCTGATTTTTGGGGGGAGAAATTTTAACTTTTCAGTTTTTTGAGTGAATTTGAAACTATTGATATTTTCTCTTTTTCCCAAGTCTGTTTTGATAAGTTATATTTTTGCATAATTCTGTCCATTTTGAGAAATGTTCTCAATTATTGGCAAGGAGTTGTTTACAAATTTCCTTCCCTTTAAAAATTTTGCTGCATCTTCTCATTACTCCTAATTTATTTATTTCTATTCTTTTTCGCATAAATCTGTTTTTTGCATAAATTTGTCTGTTTTACTAAACCTGACACAAGACCAACTTTTGGCAGTATTAGTCCTCTATATTTGATTGTTAGTTAAATAGTCTTTTAATTAACAGCTTTGTTGAGGTATAGTTTACATACCATAAAATTCACTCATAAGAGTACAATTCAGTGTTATTAAATTTATATAGTTGTACAGCCATCAGCAAAATCTAGTTGCAGAGCATTTCTATCACACCAGAGATCCTTTGTATCCATTTACAGTCAATTCCTATTCCCACCCCCAGGCAACCACTAATCTACTTTGTCCCTATAGAGTAGCCTTTTTTGCAAAGTTCATATAAATAGAACTATACATGTGGTCTGATACATCTGACTTCTTTCATTGAGCATGTTTTTTAGTTCATCCATGTTGTAGCGTGTATCAATTGTCTCATTCCTTTTTATTGCTGAATAGTATTTCATTGCATGAATGTACACATTTTGTTTTATACATTTAGTAGTTGCTGGATATTTAGCTTGTCTTCACATTTTGGCTATTAGGAATAATACTGCTATTAACATATCTGGGCAAGCCTTTGTTTGGACCTGTGTTTCATTTATCTTGGGTATACATCTAGAAGTAGAATTGTTGGGTTGTATGGTAACTTTATGTTTTACTTATAAAAGAAACTGCCAAATTGGTTTCCAAAATGGCTGCACTGCTAAACATTCCTACCAGCAGTGTTTTCCAAGCTGTTGCACCATTTTACATGTCCATCCGTTCCAGTTTTTTCACATCCTTTTAAACTTGTTATTATTTCTTTTTTGTTGTTGTTTTTAAATAATAGCCATTCTTAGTGGGTGTGATTGGTAGCTAATTGTGGTTTATGATTTGCTCCTTCCTCATACTAGACTATGGACCATTGTTTGTGGTATTCACATATACTCCTTTTTATTGGTAGTAATGTCCCACTTTTATTTCTGCTTTTAGTGATTTGAATCTTGCCTTTTTTTTCCCTTAGTCATCTAGCTAAAGGTTTGTCAATTTGTTGGTCTTTTCAACAAGAGCTTTTAAAATTTTTCTCTTTTCTATTCTCTATTTCATTTATACCCACTTTAATCTTTATTATTTATTTCCTTATGCCAGCTTTGGGTTTAATTTGCTCTTCTTTTTGTGGTTTCTTCATGAGTGTAGTTAAGTAATTGATAAGAGATGGTTCTTTTTAAATTTTTTTTATTTTTTATTTTTTTATTTTTGGGTGGGGAGGATTAGGAGGGCAAGAGAAGGAGAATCTTAAGTAGGCTGCATGCTCAGCCTGGAGCTGGACTTGGGGCTCTATCTCATGACCCTGGGATCATGACCTGAGCCGAAATCAAAAGTTGGACACTCAACTGACTGAGCCACTCAGGAACCCTGTGTGTTGTTTTTGTTTTTGTTTTGTTAATTTTTAAAAAAATGTTTATTTTTGAGAGAGACAGAATGAGAGTGGGTTAGGGGCAGAGAGAGAGGGAGACACCGAATCTGAAGCAGGCTCCAGGCTCTGAGCTGTCAGAACAGAGTCCCAACACTGAGCCTGAACTCACGAACTGTGAGACCATGACCTTAGCTGAAGTTGGATGCTCAACCAACTGAGCCACCCAGGCGCCCCCGGTTCTTTTTTAATGTATGTGTTTACTGTAAATTTCTCCCTTAGCCGTATCACATAAGCTTGGGTATGTTGTTTGTTTCAGTTCATCTCAAGGTGTTTTCTAATTAACCTTGTGATTTTATTTTCTTTGACCTACTAGTCATTTAAGACTGTTTTGTTTAATTCCCACATATTTGGGAATTTTCCAGTTTGTTTTCTGTTATTGATTTCTGGTCTCATTGTGGTTGGAAAAGATACTTTGCACGATTTCAATCTTTTTAAGCTTATTAAGACTTGTGGGTTAACATACATTTCATTCTAGAAGATGTCCTATGTGCCCTTGAAGAATGTGTATTTGACTGTTTGGGTGGAGTGTGCTGTGTATGCCTTTTAGGTTAATTGATTTATAATGTTTTAGTCTTTTCCTTTTTGATCTGTCTGGTTTGTTTTATGTATTATTGAAAGTAGGCTATTGATATATCCAGTTATTACTCTAGAACTGTCTATTTCTCTGTTCAATGTTGTCAATTTTTGCTTCACATATTTTAGGGCTCTTGTTAGGTGAATATATAGTTATATATAGTTATAGTTATATCTTGGGGTGTCTGGATGGCTCAGTTGGTTAAGCGTCCGACTTTGGCTCAGGTCATGATCTCGCGGTTCATGAGTTCAAGCTCTGCCTAGGCTCTGTGCTGACAGCTCAGAGCCTGGAGCCTGCTTCAGATTCTGTGTCTCCCTCTCTCTCTGCCCCTCCCCCACTCATGCTCTGTCTGGCTGTCTCTCTTTCTCTGAAAAATAAACATAAGAAAATAATAATATAGGGGCACCTGGGTGGCTCAGTCAGTTAAGCGTCTGACTTTAGCTCAGGCATGATCTCGAGGTTTATGAGTTCGAGCCCCGCATTGGGCTCTTGTGCTGATGGCTGAAGCCTGAAGCTTACTTCTGATTCTGTGTCTCCCTCTCTCTGCTCCTCCCCTGCTCATACTCTGTGTCTCTCTCTCAAAAATTAATAAACATTAAAAATAATAATAGTAAAATAATGGTTATATCTTCTTACTGGATTAAGTATTTTTTCAACATATAACATTCTCCTTTGTCTCTAGTAACCTTTTTTGACTTAACGACCATTTTGCCTGACAGTAATGTAGCCAGTCCAGCCCTTTCTTGGTTATTATGTGCTTTCAATATAATTTTCAATTCTTTTATTTTCAACTTCTTTGTGTTTTTTTTAAATGTAAAGTGAGTCTCTTGCTGTCAACTGGACTTCAGTTTTAAAAATAGTCTTTTAAAAATAAATAAAAAATAAAAATAAAAAGTAGTCTCTAAGACACATATGGATAGTTTTTAACTCAGTCTGCCAATATCTCTCCTTTGGAGGGTTTAATCGACTTAGATTTAAAATAATTGTTGGTGAGGAAGGATTTACATCTGCCATTTAGCTATTTGTTTTCAGTATGTCTTTTATGGTTTTTGTTCATCAATTCCTCCGTTACCCCTTTTTGGCATTTAGTTGAATTTTTGTAGTGGACTATTTTGATTCCCTTTTTTCCTTTTCTGTATATTTTTAAGTTTAGTGGTAACTTTAGGGATTACACATAACATCTTAAACTTAAAACAACTTATTTTCAATAATATCAAGTTAGTCTCATTAATATACATACACACTGCTACTACATCTGTGTCCTTCCTTCTTTATATTGCTATTGTCAGAAAGTACATTTACATTGTGTGTCCGTTAACATAAATTTATAAATACTGTTTTATATATTTGCCTTTTGAATTACATAGGAAAAAAAGTAGTGTTATAAACCAAAAATACAATAATACTGGCTTTGATGTTTACCTACGTAGCTAATTTTACAAATACTTTGTATTTCTTCTCATGGCTTCAGGTTGTTCTCTAGCTGTTTTTCATTTCAGCCTGAAGAGTTTCCTTTTGCATATAATCTGTTGGTAATGAGCTCCTTCAACTTTTGTTCATCTAGAAATGTCTTCATTTCTCTTTCATTCTTGAATGATGGATTTGCCACATAGAATTTTTGGTTGCTAGTTTTTTGTTTTTTTTTTTCTTTTAGAATTTTAAATGTTATCCCATTACTTTTTGGCCCCCAGGGTTTCTGATGAGAAATCAGTTGTTAATCTTATTGAAGATCCCTTCTTTGTGTTATCTGCTTCTCTCTTGGTGCTTTTAAAATTTTCTCTTTGCCTTTGGGTTTTAGCAGTACGACTATAATTTGTCTCAATGTGTATCTCCTTGAGTTTTTTTCTGCTTGAAGTTTGTTGAGCTTGGTTGTGTACATTCATGTCTTTCATCATATTTGAGACATTTTTAGCCTTTATTTCTTAAACAGTTTTTTCTGCCCCTCTGTTTTTCTCTTCTTCTGGGACTCTTATGGTATGTGTGTATGTGTTTACATTTGATAATGTCCCATAGGTTACTCAGGGACCGCTCTTTGTTATTCTTTCTCTCTCTCTCTCTCTCTCTTTTTTTTTTTTTTTTTTTTTTTTTTGAGGGCACAAGTGAGCAAGGGACAGAGAGGGAGAGTGAGAGAAAGGGAGAGAATCCCATGGAACCTGAAGCAGAGCTCAAGCTCCTCTGAAGTGGGGCTTGAGCTCACCCAAGGCAGGGCTCGAACTCAAGAACTATGAGATCATGGACTGAGCCACCCAGGGACTTGTCTTCTTTTCTTTTTTAAGTTCTTTTATTTTTGAAAGAGAGAGAGCATGAGTGAGCACACATGGGCAGAGGAGGAGCAGAGAGAAAGGGAGAGAGAGAATCCTAAGCAGGCTCCATGCTGTCAGTGTGGAGCCGGATGCGGGGCTCAATCCCATGAACCATGAGATCACAACCTGAACCAAAACCAAGAGTTGAATGCTTAACTGACTAAGCCACCCAAGCACCCCAACACCGGATAATTTCAATTGTCTTATCTTTCCTTCCCATTTGTTCATTCTTTCTTCTGCTTGCCATAATCTGATGTTGAACTCCACTGTGAAACTTTTCATTTTAGTTATACAAATTTTCAGCTCCAGAATTTGTTTGGTTCTTTTTTATAATACTTTTTCCTTATTAATATTCTTAATTTGTTCATACATTCCCCACCCCACCCCCATTTCTTTGTGGTTTCCTTTAGCTTCTTGGGTATATTTAAGACAGTTAATTTAACATCTTTGAGTAGTAATTCCACTTTCTGGACTTTCTCTGGTATGTTTGTTACCAGATCCTCTCTTTTCTGTAAATGGCTCTCTCTTTGTGTGTATTGTAATTTTTTGTTGAGAGCTGGACATTTTGATTATTGTAATGTAATTCTATAAATCTGTTACTCTTCAATGATTGCTGATTTTGCTTGTTGAGTGGTAGAGTCATCCAGTTATGATATTTCTAAACTATTTTGCTAAGTGTATAATCCTTTTTGTGTGTGGTCACAAATTTCTGTTCTTATTATGTCTGCAGTCAGTTGGTAGCCTGACAAAGATGTATTCCTTAAATATCTGGCTCAAAAACAGGGACAAAGAGAGTTTAATCTGTTTTAATGTTCCAGTGGACACCACCAGTAAAAGGTACTGCAAGATGATTGAAACTGATACAGCTGTCTGTGCTGGTTCCTCAGGGTTCTGTCAGTCCAACCAAAATTCATGACCCCATATTTTAGAAGGCCATGATTCCAGCTATTCCTCCTGACACCAGTCAATCACTTCAGAATGATGGGCTCCTAATCCTCATTACTGTGGGAGGGAGGGGCTGAGAAATTGAGGAAGGTGGTTGGTTTACCCATGCTGTTCACTTAGGAAAGATCAGCACCCTCTTCCTTCATGTACTTCCCTGTTTGTTACAAGTGTTTGATAAGGTTCTAAAGTAGTTGATTACAATTGCTCTTTCTAGCTCAGTTTTTACTTTGGGGAGGTACTGACCTCTGGGTCTTCCCCTTCCTCCATTTTGCAACAGTGATGCTTTTGAAGTACAAATCTAATTTAAATTTGTTTTAAATTTGATTAAGGCCAATTTATTTTTTTAAATGTTTATTTATTTTGAGAGAGGGGGAGAGCATGAGCAGTGGAGACAGAGAGAGGAAGACAGAATCCCAAGCAGGCTCTGCGCTGACAGTACAGACGTGGGACTTGATCTCATGAACCTTGAAATCATGACCTGAATCAGAAATCAACAGTCAGACAACTAAGCCACCCAGGTTCCCCTGTTTTTATTTTATGTATAATGACTTTGTCATATTCAGTAATTTTTTGCATAAACCATGGTGACAAAGATTTTCTCCTGTTCTTTAGCATGGCTGTATGACAAACTTTTGGAGTGTAGGCAGGCCACATAAGGGCTGGTAGGGGGAGCATAGCATGGCTTGGTGAGAACCGGCCAGGGAGTACAGGTGAGTTGTGTGGGGCTTACCAAGGGAATTGGTATATCACTGCCCCCAGGAAGTCTTTGGGGTGCTAGTTTACACATTAAGAAAGCTGCGGGAAAGCCATTTTCAGGCTGAGTTTGTCGATGCCGTAGGTTTGCTGAGGGACTACATGTTCTGGGCACATGACGGAGCAGAGTTCTCCTGGATGTCCTCACACCCATAGCACTGACCTACTCTGCAGCAGCTGGAAACCATAAGAGAGCCTCTTTCTCATGCAGCATCTCTTCAGTGCCCTCTATCAAGAACACTTAACAGTTTCACATTTATTTTGAAGGAGAAATGCTCATTCAAATTCAGTCTGTTACTACACATGAGATGTCAAATATTTAAAATTTTTTTTAACATTTATTCGTTTTTTGATAGAGACAGAGTGTGAGTGGGGGAGGGGTAGAGAGAGAGGGAGATACAGAATCCGAAGCAGGCTCCAGACTCTGAACTGACAGCACAGAGCCCGATGCGGGGCTCGAACTCATGGACCGTGAGATCATGACCTGAGTTGAAGTCAGACACTTAACCGACTGAGCCAGCCAGGTGCCCCAAGATATCAAATATTTAAATTAATAGGCCATCCTTTGAGGCTTGAAATTGTATGTTATAAATATACCACTCCTCCAACCTAGATCTTATTTTTTTTTACGTTTATTTTTGAGAGAAAAAAGCATGAGTGGGGGAGGAGCAGAAGGAGAGGCAGAGAGAATCCCAAGCAGGCTGCACACTGTCAATGTGGAGCCTAATGCTAGGCTCGAACCCACAAACCATGGGATCATGACTTGAGCCAAAGTCAAATGTTTAACTGTCTGAGCCACCCAGACACCCCTCCAACCTAGATCTTAAGTGGAAAATTGAATCACTCAATATTGTCCCTGAGATGAAACTTCCAGAGTACCCTAAGTAGAAATTACTCTACATTTTTGTCAGTTCACCTCCATGGCACACCCAAGAAAATGAGAGTGTCTCTTTAACTTATTATGGATTAATTACCCTACATTCTTTTGTAGGAGCTCATTTTTACCTTTCTAAACGTGAAGAATAGCTTTAACATTATGCTTTAAAATCTAAACTTCTTCTTATTACAAGATTGTTTTTTAAATAACATATATGATGGTTTGTACATAAACCAAGTTATTTAGGACTTCAGATAATCTAACTATTACTGTATGTAAATTAAAATTTTTCTTAATGACTATTTATATCACAGCTTATAAAAAGGGTTCCTATTCAGTTGGATTCATCAGTACCTTTCTGAGGGTGCCCTGGTCATGCTTTATTGATGGATACATATATTAAATATCAGTCCTGCTTACATGTACAAAATATACTTAATTTGGTTGGTAAGTACCTGGAGATAGATAAAAATTTGATCCTTGTGCAGGTTTTCTTTAGACTTAAGTGAGAGATACACTTTCTTCCTTGGCTGTATATTGACTCTTTGGCAATAAGCTTTCTAATACGTACCTGCCATAAGAAAACAATTTATATAAACCTGTATTATAGCAGTGGAGGATCATTAGATGACCTTTTATTGCAACAATAACAAATTGTTACTGAAAATAATTAGTATTTTCCCAACAATCTGTTTACAGTTTCTCTTTAACTTTTTTTTTTTCTCAAATTCTTGACTTTTATTGTCAAGTACACATACAGTCAATTCTAGTATTCTTTGTAGTTGACTCAAAGCAGATGTTTCCATTTTATTTAAAGTTGTCATTTTCTACAGTTCCCAATTTGTTTATCTAGTATTTTTGTTGATGATTTTTCTAATATTTCTTTATAAGTCAGGTATTCTTAATTCAGCTTATTAGTCTAATAGTAGTGTAAGTAGTAGAGATACAGTAAAACCTTTGTTTACAAGCATAATTCATTCTGGAAACATGCTTGTAATCTAAAGCACTTGTATATCGATGTGAATTGCAAGAACCATTGGCTCAGTGGTGATCATGTGACATTCGACGTCACATACCACTCCTGTTGCAAGCCATCGCTCATTTATCAAGTTAAAATTTATTAGAAATGTTTGCTTGTCTTGTGGAACACTTGTAGAACAAGTTACTTGCAATCCAAGGTTTTATGGTAATTTCATTTGGGGTGCCTGGCTGGCTCAGTCAACCGAGCATGCAATCAAGAGATCTCAGGATTGTGAGTTTGAGCCCTGCATTGGATGTAGAGATTACTTAAAAATAGAAAATCTTAAAAAAAATTTTTTTTCATTTAAAAGTATTTTGTATTTGTCTTGGGAATAAATATACTTCAAAAAAATTATTAAAGGGTGCCTGGGTGACTCAGTTGGTTAAGCGTGA
Source organism: Panthera leo (assembly GCF_018350215.1). Classification (NCBI taxonomy): domain Eukaryota; kingdom Metazoa; phylum Chordata; class Mammalia; order Carnivora; family Felidae; genus Panthera; species Panthera leo. Next base: position 53,960,564 of record NC_056689.1, read on the forward strand.
CATCAGCTCAGGTCATGATCTTGCAGTTAGGGAGTTTGAGCCCTGCATTTGGCTGTGTGCTGACAGCTCAGAGCCTGGAGCCTGCTTTAGATTCTGTGTCTCCCTCTCTCTCTGCCCTTTCCCCCCACCCCCTCAAAAATAAACATTAAAAAAAATAAAAAAAAAAAACATTAAGTAGTACCCTGGTTACAAAAAACACAATTCATGTAACTTTTTCTGTTTCAGAAATCTTTTTCCAAAAAGGACAAAGGAACTCAAATCAGTTGTCCATAGTGCTCCTGGTTGGAAATTATTTGGTAAAGTCCCTCCCAGAGAGAATCTTCAGAAAACTTCCAAAATCATTCAACAGGTAAGTATAATATTGCCATGCGGTTTGTCTTAGCTTTTCAAGTATTTTTTTCTTGATAATCATATTACACTTTCATTCATATTTTCCTACATATAAAATTTGAGGATTTTTGGCTATTTGTAGTAACCTTAAATCTTTTTACAAAACATGCACATATTTTCAGTTATGTTTTATGGTACAGTGATTTTTTTTTCCTACTTATTCCTTGGATAGCTTTTTGGTTTTTTGTTTTGTTTTTCTTCTTAGCTAAGCACTCTTACCACATATTCTGACTTCTAATTGAACATTGTGGTGTTTGCCAGTGGCACAGATTTTATGGATATAGGGAGATGTCAATTGATAAAACCATAGAAAGCAAAAACTGAGTAGATTTTGAGGTTGAACTTTGTCTTTGGTCACTTTTCTGGTGTTCTACCTAAACCAAGGACTTTGTGAAATAAGTGGGTGTGTAATCTATTTCTAGTAATTTAGTAGCCAGTTCTTCTAATAGCTGTACTAATATCCGTATTCTGAAGTTCTTAAGAATTTCAGATCTCAGGCTTCTGGGTGGCTCAGTCACTTAAGCATCCAACTCTTGGTCTCAGCTCAGGTCTTGACCTCAGGGTGGTAAGTTCAAACCTGGTGTTGGGCTTCACGCTGGCCATGAAGCCTACTTAAAAAAAAAAAAAAAAAAAAGAATTTCAGATCTAATTTGTCTCCTGAACTAGTGTTTCATTAGTATTAGGAGATCAGTGAGGCTGGAAAGCAGTGAGACTGGATCAGTTGCAGACATTTTTAAGTTCCTAGAAGTTGTTGCTCAGAAGACGATATGTACGTAATACATTTCCTGTTTCCTCTTTCAGATTCAACACAACCAGTATGTATAAAAATTATTACATTAAGACAATAATCATCATTCAAATTGGAAAAAATATCTTCCATTAAGGATTTAATAGTATTCCTTTTATTGCTCAAAGAAAAACTGGTTTCCCAAGTAATATAAGAAAATAATTTTTAGATCTTTACAAACATTTGTTATAGTTAATTTTATTTACAGTTAAAATACTGACTAGTTTATATAGCTGCTGGGACTTGAAACTGTAGTTTGTGTTTTCCAAGCTGTGAGCCCAAGCACCCCATGTGCTGCAGCTTAGGACTCCGTGATTACTCTACATCTGTTGGATACAGTGCAGACTGTTAGCTTGAGATTGTACACAATTTCAACATTAAATGGCATCATATCTTTGTGAATCTGGTTTTTCTAAGACTGCTGTAATGAAAATCAGATACTGGGCAAAAATCAGTGTTTAACAGGAAATGAGCGTGATCATGTCCAATCTGATTTCAAAGTTTGTGAAATGATACGGTGCACAACAAGCATACATTTCCAATTAGTAATTAATTGTGGTTATTTAAGAATGAAAACCTTTTTTCCTTTAATTTATGTGTATTGTGTTTTCAAATGGCTACAAAGTGTTAAGACATAAATCCTTATTAAATTGTTAGACATACCTAGAATGATTTAAGTATTTCTGTTGGTTTAGGGGGAGCCATGAAAAAATTAATGGTACACTAAGAGCACTGTTAACCAAGAAAGTTTGGAAATCTTTGCTATCTCGACATCTTAAATTTTAACTTTTTGTTAGGTCTGAAAGTAACTTCTCTTGTCTAGAGTTTTCCAGAAGACCAAGTTCGCCCTCTAGAGGCAAAACAGTGGTCTTGCTATTGAAGGTTTGTATTTTTTTTTTTTTTTAATTTTTTTTTTTTTCAACGTTTATTTTATTTTTTGGGACAGAGAGAGACAGAGCATGAACGGGGGAGGGACAGAGAGAGAGGGAGACACAGAATCGGAAACAGGCTCCAGGCTCTGAGCCATCAGCCCAGAGCCTGACGCGGGGCTCGAACTCACGGACCGTGAGATCGTGACCTGGCTGAAGTCGGACGCTTAACCGACTGCGCCACCCAGGCGCCCCGAAGGTTTGTATTTTTGACTTTATGGTAGTTTACCTTAAATATGCATGTGCATACTTTTATCTTCATGTACGCAAACATTCTGCGATAGGTCTCTAAATAAATTACTGGTTGAATAATTATCTGTTTACTTATATGTTGTATACTTTTAGTCAGCTATTTTCATTTTGGAAAGCTAAGGTGTCATATTCTGTCTTTTTCATATATATTCTGTGAAAATTTGATGAGTGGTTAGGAAAAGAACAACTTTTCATATGGGAAGAGGGAGTGGAGTTGAAATGCAGTTGCTCTCCTCTCTAGTCCTTTGTCTGGCTTTTTACAGATGCTAGCTGCTCCTTTTAATTTTTGACCTTTCCAGCGATGAGTAGGTACTATTGTGTATTTTGGTACTTTTTTCATGGTTGGTTGTTTTCTGGGAGGTATGGTGGGTCATGAAGTCTTTGTTCTTCATAATAAGAAAAATATGTGTCCACCCTCAAAATATGTGTCTCCCATGTGATTGAACCTGTTTCTGCCTCTCCCTTTTTGCTTTCTCTTTCTCTCTTTCTCTGTATGTCCTTTACTCCCCATTTGTCTGAGTTTGCTATCCTCTTCCCTGCAGTTGTCGTTTTCAAGGTGGGCATGATTTTCTTTATTGGTAACAGCACATTTATAACTTTGTGTCTCTGTTCCTGCTTGAAAACGTGTTTTCTCAGCCGTGACTTTTAAACTCTGTAAAACATGAATATAAAAATATATTTGAGACCCTTTACCATGTACTCCTTTTGAATGGATATTATATGTTTGGAGCCAGAAATCAAAAATGAAGATATCAGTAAAGCCATGAAGAATGTTAGGACACATCTTTCATGTTTTAAGGTAGGGCCTTATGCTATTCAGGCTGTAGAAAATGAAGGTAGCTAGTAATTGCAGTGTAAAAGTGCCTGCAAAAGTGAGTCAATGCTAAAAATTCAAAGGAAAAATACATTCCTTTGGGCTTTTTAAGCATTCCTTACTTGCTTTTTGAATGTGGCAAAATAGTAAGATTTATTGGGAGATTAAAATAGTAGTATTTCATAGTATATATATATTTTTAAAGCAGATATTCAGAAGGGAGTTGCTGTATTCTTGAGTATGAATGTTATTGGGCCAGAATTTTCTTTCTGGTAGAAAGACATCTATAAGATTATAAAGAAACTATATAGAAAAAGTAAAGGTTTGATTTACAAACTTTTTTCTTCCTTAATAATTACACATGATTACATTCTTTATAAAACATAAATCATTATAGGAAGATATGTTTCATTTCACTTTCCCTTCACATTTTTAGGCCTTTTAAAATTCTTTTTTTGTATGGAAGCACATATAATTATTTTTGTGTGTATATATTTATATATATATATATATGGTGTTATATATATTTTTATAACTCATTTCAAGAATAGAATGTCACTATATATATAATTTTTTTGCCTTATTTAACTTCATATGTTTTGCACCTACAGCTTTTCAGAGATACATGAACTTCATAAGTGAAAGATATTTGTAGATTAAGTATTTTTTTTAAATTTTATTCTTCTAGTAAATTTATTAAAGGTCTGATCAATTTTAGTGCTTTTCCTGTTAACATAAAGCAACATAAAAATCATTTTAGGATACTAGCAAAGTCAAACTGACCCAAGTTTGGCATTTAACTTGAATCAATTCCCAAATCACATGAATATTCATAATATTATTTTATGAGGATTATCACATGTGTTCTCTTGTAGGTGTGAAATTCCTGCTTGTGGCCTTTTGAACCTGTTGGTGAGCCATGTTAAAAATTGCATCTATTAATTATAAATAGTATTTCAGTTATATTGTGATTCAATTGACCTGTTTTTGGTTTTCCTAAATTAATAGGCCAAAGTTGGAATATAGCTACATAGCTTGTCTTATGACCTCCAAACTGCAAGTAAGAATGATTACAAATGAGCCATGTTATGTATAATTGTAACATGATTGCATAGTAGATTGAATATACCCCATTTATGTCAAACTGACACTATTTTAGTAGAAAGTGACCTTTTGTTGCTAGACACTTTTATATTGGCATCTTTAAGGAGAAAATAAGATTGTAGTATTTAGATGATGATTCTAGTTTTTCATCACTTATGTCTTTTTCTGAGTGAAGTTTTAGTTGGATGGTTGAATCACTTTTATATAACTTTTGACAGGTCAGGGAAAAAGGTTTTAAGACACTAACGGATTTCTTAATCTGAGCATCTGAAAGTCTAAAAGAATAGGTTACTCTCCTCAGTTCAACCTTTGCCTTTGAAACGTTTTACTGCAGGAACAATAACATTATGGAAAGGACTAGAATATGTGAGCTTTGTGAGCAGTACTTAAATATATAACATTGTGAAAGTGTTAGAGCTTAATATTCTGGTTAATAATTTTATTGGTGTGTATAGCATTAGAATATTTGAAAACAATTTGTTGGGTTTAATTATGCTTAAACATAGATACCTTTGGTGTATAATTTGAGTAGTTCATAAAGTACCTATCTCCTTTGTGGTTAAATTGTAGAGGAACTGGACTATATGCAGAATTTATTTTTGAAAAATCCTTAAAATTGTTACACCCTTGTGTTTTATTTTCACCTTTATTTACCTAATGTAATGTCACCTTGAGAAGGTAGTGAATAACTACCTTTCCAGCTGCATATATTCTTTATTTTATAGTTAATGATAAATTATTAGGTCTTTTTTATGTGTGAATAAATTGATTTTATAAAAGCTAATTTGTATGGTCTGAAAATTGAGAGAGGAATTCATAATAGCTCAGCCTCTGCTTCTTGGAGAGGAGAAAAGCATAAGCCCTAAGAGAGAAGCTTATGTTAGTTAAAGAAAATTAAAAGAATAAAAGCAGTAAGTTCTCACAAATTGAATAGGGTAGGATTTGGGGAAAATTTTTTTTCTATTATCAGAGAAATAGACTTGGGAAGAGGTTACAGTCTGTAAATACTGACTACCTGTTATTTGATTCCAGAAGTACAGTTTGAACATCAAAGTTATATTAAAAGTTATACTCATTCTGTCTTTATGTCAGAATTGTATATTATGTTAGGCATCAAATTAGACTAAACAAAATTGTGCTAATAACTACCAAAATAAAGTTTACTGAGGCATTCCTGTATGCAAAAGGGCAATGAAATGTATTACCCCAAGGTTTCATTTAAGCTTGAATTATGGGGCAGATTTTATTTCTGCTAATTCACAGCTTCTGGAATAAAATTTAGAATCAGCAAAGGCATAATAATTGGCTTTATCCTCTTTACTGCATGCATGATGGTTTCCCTAGCTCTTGGATCAAGTTGTTGTGTGAGAGAGCCTCTTTATCTTGGGTGCACATGTAGAGATGTCCACATGGGGAGTTACTTCCATTTCTAAAGCATTATTTTGGCTGTCTATAAACTGTTCACAGCATACTGAAACATGAGGGCTTATTTGGCGATGCAGTTTTAACATCAACTCCTTTAGGAGAGGTGTTCTCACTGTCTACTGAAACTCAAAGTCAAATCAGTTTATGTGTCAGGCTGTTTTGGTTTTCATGTTGTCTTTGGAAGAGAAGCTCCTATTTTATTCTTTCTTCTCCCCAGTTCCAGTATTTTTCTTCTTTAAGAAGCTATTCAGAGACTCCTGCCACCCTCCCTTTGAACCCATAGTCTGATCTTTTCTCACATTTCCATCCTAGTACACCTTCCTTCTGGTAGAACCCTTTAGCTACAGAGCCCAAGTCATTAGAGTGTAGCAGAATACTATTCTGCTGCCAGCTCTCACCATGTGACCTCATGTTAGCAAACTCTAAGCATTTTCTCTAGCAGAAATTGAAGAACAAAATTCTTGAACTGGTTCTAGATTCTTCTCTGAAATTGGCTTTTATTTCAATACATATATAATTTATTTGACTTACATTGACTGTGTATAATACAATAGGTATGGTTTAGGCTCTTGGGATAGAAGTAAATATGAGTCCTAGCCTTTAAATTATTCCAGTATAACTGTGGGGGTGGGAGGAGGCAAAGCTTCCTCTGTAATTTTAATGATGTTGAGTGCTGTAGTAGAGTTGTGAACAAAGTATGAAGAGTATATATGAAAGAGTAATTAATTTTGCTCAGGGATGACCTAGGAATTGTGTTCTGAAGTGTAGTAGGTAGACAAGATGGGGAAAGCCATTCTAGAAAGAGGAAATTGAATGAGCAAGCAGGAATGCACAAGACTTGTTAATAGGCTAGTATATCCAGGATATAGGGTAGATTGTGAAAGGTGATTAGCCACAAGATTAGAGAGTTGGGTTTTATCCAAAATAATTTTAAATAAGGTACTGAGACATCAAACTCATATATTAGGAAAGTAATTCTGGAGGCATTATAGAAGCTAAATTAGAAAAGAGTGAGTTGGCAAACCAGGGCTTTAATATTTATTTTAATAGTCTATGATTCTGGTTCCTAAATACAGTGGATTACCTAGAGAATGTACCAAGAATATAGCCCCATACATTGAGTTCCTAATGTCAGATTTGTGTTTTTCATTTCTTGTGTTTCTGGTTGGTTCCTTTTCAAATCTGCTATATCACTTTTTACAGTTTACAGTTCCCTGCTGAAATTTCAAGCTTGGCCTTTATCTCCTTAAACATAGTAAGTATAGTTGTTTCATAGCCTGTGTCTGATAACTCCAGTGTCTGGAAATTCTATAGGTCTGTTTGTATTGAAAATCATTTCTGCTAGTTTTTGTCAGATGCTGTTTTATCTCTGTGTGTGCCTAGTTACCTTTGCTTGGGTCCTGGATATAATATTTGAAACACTGTATGTAAAAAACAATTTGAAGGCTAAGGTGGTATCATCCTTGAGAGATTTGAATTTATGTCTCTCAAGTACCTGATGGCACTAGCTATTTAGTTTTTTCATTCATCAAGACGAGGCAGAGTTCTGATGCAGTCTGTTTTGGACATTTTTCTTACTGAGTTGAAAAAGTTTTTTGATTGTTAAACCAACTTATTCCTGGGATAAACTCCCAATTAGCCACAGTTGTTACCCATTTGGTGTATTGCTGGGTTTGGTTTACATATGTATTTCTTAAATTGATAAACTACTTTTTGAATAGTTTTGGATTCATAGCAAAATTGAGCAGAAAGTACAGAGAGTTCCTATATATGTCCGGTCCAGACACGTGCACAACCTCTCCCTCTGTTGACATCCTGTACCACAGTGTGGTACATTTGTTACATTCAGTGACTCTACACTGACCCATCATAATCACCCAAAGTTATAGTTTACATTAGGGTGTACTCTTGGTGTTGTATGTTCTATGGGTTTTGACAGATGTATAATGACATTATAGTAGCATATGGAATATTTTCACTGCCCTAAATCCTCTCTGCTCTGCCTGTTCATCCTAACCAGCACCCCAACCCCTTGGCAACCAATTATCTTTTTATTGTCTCCATAGTTTTCCTTTTCCAGAATGTCGTATGATTGGCATCATTCAGTATGCAGCCTTTTCAGTTTGGCTTCTGTCACTTAGCAATATGCATTTTAGTTTCCTTCATGTCTTTTCATTGCTCAGTAGCTCATTTCTTTTTAGTGCTGAATAATACTCAGTTGTGTGCATATGCCATAGTTCATTTATCTATTGTCTGGATGTACCATAGTTTGTTTACTTACTGAAGGACATTTGGGTTGCTCCCAAATTTTGGCAGTAATGAATAAAGCTGCTGTAAAACATCCATGAGCAGGTTTTTTCTTTTTCTTTTTGTTTTTTTAATGGGTATAAGTTTTCATTTCATTTGGGTAAATGCCAAGGATTCCTTCCGATTGCTGGATCAATATGGTAAGAGTTATGTTTAGTTTTGTAATAAACAGCCAAACTGTCTTCCAAAGTGGTTATACCATTTTGCATTCCCATCAGCAGTGAGTAAGAGTTCCTGTTGCTCCACATCCTTACCAGCATTTGGTGTTGTCGGTGTTTTGGATTTTGACCATTCTAGTAGGTGTGCGGTGGTATCTTACTGTTATTTTAACTTGCAGTTCTCTATTAGCATGTGAGATGGAACATCTTTTCTTATGTTTACTTGTTATCTGTATATCTTCTTTAGTGAGGTATCTCTTGAGATCTTTTGCCATTTTTTAATTTGGTTTTTCATTTTATAACAATAAGAACAACTCAATAGACAAATTTTAAGAGTTTTTTGTTTATTTTGGCTAAATATGCTGTTCTTTATCAGAGGTATCTTTTGCAAGTATTTCCTGCCAGTTTGTGGCTTGTCTTCTCATTCTCTTACATCATCTTTTACAGAGCAAAAGTTTTTCATTTTAATAAAGCTTGCTTCTCAATGATTTCTTTCATGGATTATGCTTTTGGTGTTATAGCAAAAAAAAATCATTACCATGACTAAAGTCATTTACGTTTTCTTCTGCCTTCTAGGGAGTTTTATAACTTTTTGTTTTACATTTATGTCAAGTTACTTTTTGTGAATAGTGTAAGGTCTATGTCGAGATTCATTTCATTTTTTTGCATGTGGATATCCAGTTATTCACTGTTTGTTAAGAAGACTTTGATTGTGTTGCCTTTGCTCCTTTATCAAAGATTAGTCGACTATTTTTGTGGGACAATTTCTAGACTGTTTCTTCTGTCTCATTGATCTGTCTCTCTTGTCAATACCACACTATCTTGATTATTGTCGCTTTCTTGTAAGTCTTGAAGGCAGGTAGTATGAGTCTTCCAACTGTATTCTTCTTCATTACTGAGTTTGCGATTCTGGGTCTTTTGCCTCTACATATAAACTTCAGAGTCACTTTGTTAATATCCACAAAATAACTTGCCAGGATTTTCAGTGAGATCGTGTTCAATCTGTAAATTTGGGAAGAATTGACATCTTGGCAATACTGACTCTTCCTAACTATAAACATGGCATATCTCCCCATTTACTTAGTTCTTCTTTGATATCTTTCATCAGAGTTTTGTAATTTTCCCCATGTACATCTTGTACATATTTTATTAGATTTATACCTAAGTATTTCATTTCCTTGGATACTAATGTGTTTATGTGTTTTAATTTTTAAATTCCATTTTTTTATTGCTAGAACATAGGGAAGCAATTGACTTTCATTGTATCCTACAACCTTGCTATAATCTCTTGTTAGTTAGTTCTAGGCATTGTCTATTCTTTCAGATTTTCTACAATGATGATCTTTTAAAAATTTCATTAGTGGTTTCCCTAGAGTTTGCAATATGATTTTATTTCCTGCTAGTCCAAGTTCATTTTCAAGGAACACATACTATTTCACAAATAGTGCCAAGTACTTTATCATATAATCAAATCCTTCTCCTTCTATCCTTTGTATCCTTGCTGTAATTCATTTCATTTATATATGAGCATATATACTTAAAGATGTATGTGTATATACACACACAAATATACATATTTATAAATACAGATGTAATTGGATATGTCATTATTTTGAACAAGCTGTTATCTGTTAGATCAGTTAAGAATAATAAAAATAATAAATTTTTATAGTATTTTTTAATGTTTATTTTTAAGAGAGAGAGACACACAGAGCACAATCGGGGGAGTGGCAGTGAGAGAGGGAGACACGGAATCCGAAGCAGGCTCCAGGCTCTGAGCTGTCAGCACAGAGCCCAACGTGGGGCCCGTCAACCATGAGATTACAACCTGAGCCAAAGTCAAACGCTTAACCGCAACTGAGCCATCCAGACACCCCTAAAAATAATAATTTTTATTTTACCATTATATATTCCTTCCTGATGCTCTTCCTTTCTTTGTATACAAACAAGTTTCTGATCTATATCATTTTCCTCCTCTCTAAAGAGCATCTTTTAACATTTCTTGCAAGACAGAGCTTATTGATAACAAATTCCTTTAATTTTTGTTTGAAAAAGTCTTTATGTCTCTATTTCTTTAATTTCCTTTTGAAAGATCATTTAGCAGAATACAAAATTTAGGTCGTTGCATTTTTTGTTCCAACACTTTAAATATTTCTTTCTTCTTGCATGATTTCTAAGAAGTCGAATGTAATTCTTTCCTTCTTTATAGGGAAAGAGACTCCTCCCCCCACCCCCCCAGTGATTCTTTAAAGATTTTTTCTTTATGTTTGGTTTTCTGTTGTTTAAATATGATCTGCCTATGTATAGTTTCTTAGGCATTTATTCTGCTTGGTGATCTGTAGTTTGGTGTTGACATTAATTTGGGGAAATTCCTAGTTATCATTGTTTCAAATATTGCTTCTCCTTTTTTCTCTTCTCTCTTCTTTTGATATTCCCATTATACATATATTATATACTTTTTGTAGTTGTTCTGTAGTCCTTGGATATTCTGTTGAGTTTGTTTTTTCCAGTCTTTGTTTTTTTGTTTTTGTTTTTGGTTTTTTGTCAGTTTTGGAGGTTTCTATTAAGATATCCTCAGGCCCCGGGGCATTTGGGTGGCTCAGTCGGTTGAGCATCCGACTTTGGCTCAGGTCATGATTTCATAGTTTGTGAGTTCAAGCCCTGTATCGGGCTCTGTGCTGACAACTCAGAGCCTGGAGCTTGCTGCTTCAGATAATGTGTCTCCCTCTCTCTCTGTCCCTCCCCTGCTCGTGCTCTGTCTCTCTCTCTCTCAAAAATAAATAAACATAAAAAGCAAAATCCTCAAGCCCAGAGATTCTTTCCTCAGCTGAGTCCCATCTACTTATCAGCCTATTTAAAGCATTCTTCATTTCTGTTGTAGGGCTTTAAAAAATTTTTTTATCTCTAGCATTTCTTTTTCATTCTTTCTTAGAGTTTCCACTTCTCTTACATTGCCCATCTGTACTTGCATGTTGTCTACTTTTTTTCATTAATATCTTTACCATATTAATCATAGTATTTAAAAAGTCTTTGCCTACTGCCTCCAACATTCCTGCTATATCTGACTCTGGTTCTGATGCTGCCTCAGCTTCTTTAAATTGTTTTTTTGCCTTTTATTTTGCCTCATAATTTTTTGTTGCACAGTGGACACAATGTTCTGAGTAAGAGGAACTGTAGTAAATAGACCTTTAGTAATGTAATAGTAATATGGTTTGGGGAGGGAAAGTTCTATACTCTTAAGATTAATTAGTAGTCTTTTGGTGATCTGGTGTTTTTGGGTTGTGAACTTGACCAGTACGTCTTAGTATCTGTCCCTGCTTAGGTGAGAGAGGATGGCCAGAGTGGGCTGGAGTTGGGTGTTTCCTTTCCCTTAGGTAAGTTAGGCTGTGGTAAGATAGTTTCTCCTGAAAACAGACCTTGTTAAGGAAAACAGATGCTCTAGAGTATTTCAGAATAGTTCCTTTCCCCTGCTACTGCTAGAAGCCTGAGGGCATTTTTCTCTGATATTGACAGTGAGGACTTGGTAGAGTTCCTTTAGAGGTAAAACTCACAAAAGTATGTGAGATTGGGTCCTCTTGGAGTTTTAGTTCTTGCCCTGTCCACATTGAGCTTCCAGGAATTTTTCAATGATAGAATTATAGTTCATGTTTTCCAACCCTGGCATTTGTTCCCACAGAGGTTTTTGCTCATGGTTTTCTGTCACGTTTCTGTATATCCACCTATCTGTCTCCATATTTTGGTCACACTTTGCCCTGTGACCTGACTTCTCTGATGGCTCTAAGAAAAATCAATAATTTTTTTAGTTTGCTTGACTTTTTTATTTTTAGAATGGAGTGGCAGCTTCTAAGCCTCTTACATGGTGGACCAGAAACCACAAGTCAATTTGCTAATATTTTGTTATGGATTTTCATTTGAGATACTGGTTTATAATTTTTTTTTTTTTATGTTTATTTTTGAGAGAGAGAGACAGAGCTGAAGTGGGGAAGGGGCAGAGAGAGAGAGACCTAGAATTCGAAGCGGGCTCCAGGCTCTGAGCTGTCAGTACAGAGCTGATGTGGGGCTCCAACCCACGAGCTGCAAGATCATGACCTGAGCTGAAGTCAGATGCTTAACCAACTGAGCCCCCCCAGGTGCTCCTGTAATTTTCTTTTAACACCTTTGTTTGAATTTGGTTTTGGGATAATGCTGGCCATCATGCGTTGAGAATGATTTTCCCCCCTATTATGAAAGAATTTGTGCAGAACTGATGTTATTTCTTCCTTAAATGTTTGATAGAATTTGCCAGTGAAATTATCAAAGGCAAAGTTGCTCAACCTCAGTGCTATCGACATTTTAGGCCTTGTAATTGTTGTGGGGACTTCCCTCTGTAATGTAGGCTATTTACCACCATTCCAGTCTCTACCCACTAGATGCCAGTAGCCACACTCCACCCCCCCTCCCAAGTCGTGGCAACCAGAAGTGTCTAAATGTTGCCAGTGTTTGCTGGGGGCCAAAGTCGACTCTAGTTGAGAACCACGTACATAAACCAAACATGAAGGTTTGTTGTTGTTGAATACATTTTTAGATACAAATTTATAGGGGCACCTGGGTGGCTCAGTCAGTTAAGTGGCCCATTCTTGATTTCGGCTCAGGTCATGATCTCATAGTTCATGAGAATGAGCCGCATTTTGGGCAGGCTTCACGCTGACAGAGCCTACTGGGATTCTCTCTCCCTCTCTCTCTGCCCCACTGCTGCTCATGCACGCATGTGCACTCTCTCTAAATAAATAAACTTAAAAAATATATATGTATATATAAATTTTAATTGATAGAGGGCTATGAAGTTTTTCTTTTTGAGTCAGTTTTGGTGCATGTCTTTCAAGAGATTTTTACATTTCATCTGTTGTTGAATTTGTTGGAATAAAATTGTTCATATTCTCTTATCCTATTAATGTTTACTGGATATGTGATATGAATATGAATAGAGATTCTCTCTCTTACATTTCTGATTTTTGTAGTTTGTGTCTTCTCTTTTTTCTTGACTGGTTTTACCAGAAGTTTATCAATTGCATGGATTTTTTTTTTTTTTCTTTTTAGTTTATTTATTTTGAGACAGAGACAGCACAAGCTGGGGAGAGGCAGAGAGAGAGGAAGAGAGAGAATCCCAAGCAGGCTTTGCACTGCCAGCACAGAGCTTAATGTGGGGCTCAAACTCATGAAACTGTGAGATCATGACCTAAGCTGAAACAAAGAGTTGGAAGCTTAACCGACTGAGCCACCACCCAGGCTCTCCAATTGCACTGATTTTTTAAAAAAAAATGTATATTTATTTATTTTGAGAGAGAGAGGAAGAGAGAGAGAATGAATGAGGGAGGACAGAGATATTTAAAATAAAGTTATTTACTTTAAAAAATCAGCAATGAGGCACCTGGGTGGCTCGGTTGAGTGTCTGACTCTTGATTTTGGCTCATATCATGATCTCAGGGTCGTGGGGTCCAGCCCCTCATTGGGCTGCACATTGGGCTGCACGCTGAGCCTTAGAATCTGCTTCAGATTCCCTCTCTCTCCCTCTGCCCCCTCCCCGGCTCCCCGCTCATACATGCTCTAAAATAAAATAAAATAAATACCTTTAGTTTCATAGATTTTTACCTCTTCTTTCTGTTTTTTATTTCATTTATTTCTGTTGTTCATTGTTTACTTCTTTGCTCTTGCTTTAGAGTTCTTTTTCTCTAGTTTTTTAAGATGCATTATTGATTTTAGGGCTTTCATCCTTTTAATGTAAGTGTATGAAGCTATAAATTTTTTTTTTAATTTTTTTAACCTTTATTTATTTTTTGAGACAGAGAGAGACAGAGCATGAACGGGGGAGGGTCAGAGAGAGGGAGACACAGAATCTGAAACAGGCTCCAGGCTCTGAGCTGTCAGGACAGAGCCTGACGTGGGGCTCGAACTCGCGGACTGCGAGATCACGACCTGAGCCGAAGTCGGACGCTTAACCGACTGAGCCACCCAGGCGCCCCGAAGCTATAAATTTTATTCTAACCTTGCTTTAACTGTGTTCCACAGGTTTCATTATTTTCATTTTTCATTCCATTTAAAATGTTTTCTCTTTCTGTTATTTATTTTACTAATGATTATTTAGAAGTGTTTTTTTTAATTTTCAGGTTTTTCAGAATTTGCCAGAAAAGTTTCTGTAAATGATTTTTAATTTAATTCCATTATGGTCATAAAATATACATTATGCAGTTACAGTCCTTTTCAATTTGAGACTTGTTTTGTTTTTTTTTTTTACTTTTTTCCCCCAATGTTTATTTTTGAGAGACAGAGTATGAGTGGGGGAGGGGCAGAGAAGGAGACACAGAATCCGAAGCAGACTCCAGGCTCTGAGCTGTCAGCACAGAGCCCGATGTGGCGCTTGAAACCGCAAACCATGAGATCATGACCTGAGCCGAAGTCAGATGCTCAACCCAACTGAGCCACCCAGGCACACTGAGACTTGTTTTATGCCCAGGACATAGCTTGTCTTAGTGAATATTCCTTGTGCACTTGAGAAGATTGTGTATTCTGAAGACGCTGCGGGAGCATTCTATAAATGTCAGTTAGGTCATGTTGGAAGATAGTGTTGTTTGAGGGGCGCCTGGGTGGCTCAGTCGGTTAAGCACCCGACTTCAGCTCAGGTCATGATTTCGCGGTCTGTGAGTTTGAGCCCCGCGTCGGGTTCTGTGCCCAACAGCTCAGAGCCTGGAGCCTGCTTCAGATTCTGTCTCCCTCTCTCTCTGACCCTCCCCTGTTCATGCTGTGTAGCTCTCTGTCTCAAAAATAAATAAACATTAAAAAAAAAAAAAAAAAGATAGTGTTGTTTGAGTCCTGTATAATTTTGCTGATTTTGTTTGTTCTATGAATTACTGAGACAGTAGTAATAAAATCTCCACCATAATCTACTTCTCCGTTTCTCCTTTTGCTCCATGTGTTTTGAAGCTTTGTTTTTGTCTTCTTGCTGAATCAACCTATTAAATTTTTGTCTGACTTTGGCCACTGCAGCTTGCTTTCAGTTAGTGTTTGCATGATATTTGTTTTTCTATCCTTTTTCTTTTTATTGATCTTTATATTTAAAGTGGGTTTCTTATATAACATATATTTAAATCTTTTGTATACTGTTTGGTAAGTTTTGCTTTTTATAAATGAATGTCATTTAATGTCGTTATCGATGTGACTCTTTTTTGAATTTACCATTTTGCTATTTCTTTTCAAATCGTTCCATCTGGTCTTTGTTTCTTTTTTTCTTTTTTCCTGCCTTCTTTTGGATTAAGTGAGTATTTTTAGTACTCCATTTTCTTTCCATTAGTTTATTACATATACTTTTGTTTTAGATTTTCAGTGGTTGACTTGACAGTTCTCAAATGTTTTAATTTCACAACTCCTTTGGATTTGTAGTTATTAGTAAGACCTCAAAGACTTTTTGCTTCAGGTGATTATCAGTTCTTATACCCAAAATTAAAACTGAAATGAAATATTTATTCATTTAAAATAATGATAATAAAGTCATTACATGGTAGTGTAAGTAACATGTTAACTCTGTTTTACAAGTATGTTAAAACTAGTGGGAAGAGTGACATTATTTTACATTTTTTTCATATCTCTTCGAAGTCTGGTTTAATAAAGAAGGCTGGCTGCTTTCAATTTCTTGCTATATGTTATTTTAGATTACATGTGTGAAGAAATCTGGCTTCAAACAGATAATGAGACAGTGTTAAAAAACAAAATTCAGCCGATCTAATTGGCTTTATTTAAGTGATTTATGAATTGAATAGCATCCCATTCAGCAAGTAGAGGGGAACTCTGAGGAGTTGTATAAAAATGGAGGGTTTTTATAGGAAAGAGAGTAGTGGGTCAAGATGTTATTAGCAAAAGAAAAGAAAGGATTGTTTTAGGCCTGGTTGCCTTTCTTTAGGGAAGAAAGACCCTTAAGGGGTCTTATCATGCAGATTACTTCATCTTCCTTTAGGGGAATGGTGAGGGCCCATGTGACAGATTACCTCTTTGGTGCTGAGCAGAAAATTCCTGACCAATTATACTAAGTTTCTGGGCAGGTGGAAACGGTAGTCAGGCTAGGTCAAGTCATTGAGTGGCCTAAGTGACTCCATTTTGGGCCTGTGGTTTTCTTTTTAACAACTGTAAAGGGAGGAGCATTTTAATAGCCTTTTCAGATAATTGTGGATATTCTTTGGTACATTCAGACTCATCAAGTGGTAGTTTCTTAAAGGTAAGTTATATTGTGGAACCTGAAACTTTATAACTCTGTTACATTAAAATCCATTGGTCTCTCTTGCACTTTGGATGTTTTTCTCTGTATGTGGTTTCATAATATCACACATTGATCATTTGGAAGATACTGGTTTACTATATTGCAGATCATTTCAATGTTGTAACATTTTCTTATACAGTTTTTAACAATTACAGTAATATCACCACCGATTTCATCTGAAAATTTTATTGGAAACTGTCAAACAGATGGTGGCATTTACAGGTTTTGCAGAATTTTAGTTTGACTTGAAAGGTTGACTTATATTGTTGGCAATAATTACTTTCAGTTGCTTTCCTTGAAATCACTAGATCACTTTATCCTTTTTTGTTTGTTTTAATAAACTTTATGTCGGAATTGCTTTAGATTTATAGAAGGCTGAGAAGAGAGTACAGAGAATTCCTATATAGTCATTAATTTTTCATTAATGCTAATATTACTTGCATTATTCTGGACTTTTGTCAAAACTAAGAAACTAACATTGGTATACTGCTGTTAACTGAACTCCAGACTTCATTTGGATTTCACCAGTTTTTCTACTTATGTCCTTTTACTGTTTCAGGATCCAATTCAGAATACTACATTGTATTTTGTTATAACGTTTCTATGTCTTTTTGCCCTTTGACAGTTTCTCAATCTTTCCTTGTTTTTATGCCCTTGACGCTTTTGAGAGGTCAGATATTTTCATGTATGTTGCTAAAAGAAAAACTCCACTATTTTTTCTCTACCCTCAATATTTCTGACACCAACTGTGTAGAATTTTTCCCCTATTCTGACCAATTTTTTGATGCCGGCTGGGTGTCTTACAATTCAGTTCAATTCTGACACTATTTACCTGGAGTGAGGGTCAGATTCCACAGGTTAAGAGCTCAGCCCTACAAGACAGCCTCTCACTTTTTTTTTTATTAAAAATTTTTTAATGTTTTCATTTATTTTAGAGAGAGAGAGAGACAGAGTGTGAGTGGGAGAGGGGCAGAGAGAGACAGACACAGAATCTGAAGCAGGCTCCAGGCTCTGAGCTGTCAGCATAGAGCCCGACGCAGGGCTTGAACTCACAAGTGGTGAGATCATAACCTGAGCTGAAGTTGGATGCTCAACTGACTGAGCCACCCAGGTGCCCCTTTTTAAAATTTTTTTTAATGTTTATTTTTGAGAGAGAGACAGCAGGAGTTGGGGGAGGGGGGGAGGGGGAACGGGACAGAGAGGGAAATACAGAATCCGAAGCAGGCTGAGCTGACAGCACAGAGCCTGACATGTTACAGAAACTGGTCTGGATCACCAAGCAGAAGAAGCAAGAGACACTAGGAGATCTTGGAAGGCAGGAGATTTATTTTATACTGGTGGGCTCAGAGGAGATTACTCTCCAGAGGTCTGAGCCTCGAGCATAAGCAGAGGGGACAATATACGGTCTGTTCTAGCCTGGCAAGCAGGGTGGGAAGAAAAACCCAGTAGTAAGAAAAACCCGGAAGGGGAGTCTTCAGGCAGGGACTGGAATTCCCCTATCAGTCTTGTCAGCCATCTTATAACAGATTTTTCTCTATCAGTGTGGGGCTGAAACTCACGAACTTTGAGATCATGACCTGAGTCGAAGTCAGATGCTTAATTGACCGAGCCACCCAGGCGCCCCAGCTGCCTCCCAGTTCTGAAGCCAATTGCAAGTTCAGGCTTCTAGTACTTCTGACCAAAGAACTATAAATTGCAGACTCCCAGGATTCCTTCCTTGGGTTTGATAATTTGCTAGAATGACTCACAGAACTCAGGAAAACAGATTACTTACTAAGATTGCCAGTTTATTATAAAAGGATACAACTCATGAATAATCATATGAAAGAGATACATAGAGCAAGGTATATGGAAGGGGCATGGAGCATCCATGACCTCTCCAGGTGCATCACTTCCTACATGCCCGTATGTTCACTAACACAGAAACACTCTGAGCCGTTTGTTAGAGTTTTGGGGGGAGTCTTCATTGTGTAGGCATAATGGAGTGAATCATTGGTCATTAGTGATTGACTCAACCTCCAGCACCTCTCCCCTCTCCAGAGATGGGGGGGGGGGGGGCGGTGGGGAGGGGGCTGAAAGTTCTAACCCTGTCAGTACTTGGTCTCCCTGACAACCAGCTCTGATCCTGAGGATATCCAGGAGACTTCAGTTATCACCTCATTAGCATACTAAAAGCCACTTTTTTAGGAGATTGCAAGGGCTTTAGGAGCTGTGTGCCAGGAAACAGACCAAATATATGTGTTTATTATGTCACGTCTACAGTTTGGGTTTGTTTGATGATTTCCCCATGACTTGACTGGGGTTATGTTTTTTGTTTGTTTGTTTGTTTGTTTGTTTGTTTGTTTTGGAGGAATACCATGGAGATGAAGTGCCTACTTTATACAAATTTGAGGAAATGTCTACCAGATACTCAATTCTGAATAGTTATACTTGCTATCAGTTTTTCTTTTAATTAAAAATAGTGCCCATAATAAAAGAGGTTTGTCCAGTTTGTCACTCAAATAACTGGACAAATGCTTTTTCTCTAGACAACCATTGTACTTCGTGTGCAGCAGAAGTTCCTTATGTATATGTCTCCTTTTATCACATAGAATATTAAAGAGATGTTAATTATATTAAACCTTGACCTATAATAAGTGATATTTACTGTTTAATCATAGACATTCTTAAACTGGCCAGACCTACTCTATTCCCCTTTAGTTTTTTAACTTTGAGTGCATGCCGCAGAGAATACAGTGATTAGTAGTACAGTTTCGTGCCATTGCCTTGATTTGTGCTAGTTATATTTAACATTGCTTTAGCACCATTAGAGCTCATGTTAGTACGTTGACAAACTATTAAGAATACAGATTTGACTTTACAGACTCCGTGGAAGCATCTCTGGGACATTGTTGAGAACTGATGAAGTTGGGTTTGTGATACTTTATCACAATCTACCCTCAATTTGAATACAATGTAATAACGGTATATTGCCATTCTTTCCCTTCTGATTTTTCTGCTGTAAACCCCTTAATAAATTGATAATATTTTTGCTCTAAGTAGTCATATATCCTTTAACATTTTTAAATTCTTCATGTCTTCCAAAATGTCTTATATTTTTCCATATTTACTATTTTGGTGCTTTTCATTTCTTTGTGTAAACTCATCTTTTCATATGATATATTCTTTCCCCCTTTTTTAAAAAAATGTTAGGGACGCCTGGGTGGCTCAGTCAGTTAGGCATCCAGCTTCAGCTCAGGTCATGATCTCACGGTTCGTGAGTTCGAGCCACATGTCGGCCTCTGTGCTGACAGCTCAGAGCCTGGAGCCTGCTTTGGATTCTGTGTCTCCCTCTCTCTCTGCCCCTTCCCTGCTCAAGCTTTGTCTCTCTTTCCTTCAAAATTAAATAAACATTAAAAAAATTTTTTAAATGTTTGTTTATTTTGAGAGAGAGCAAGAGAGCATGAGCAGGGGAGGGGCAGAGAGAGAGGGAGAGAGAGAACCCCAAGCAGGCTCCTGCATTGTCAGTGTGGAGCCCAACTTGGGGCTTGATTCCATAATCGTGAGATCATGACCTAAGGCAAAACCAAGAGTTGGATGTTTAACCCACTAAGTCACCACCCAGGCACCCCTGAAAAATGCCCTTTAAAATATCTTCTAGTTCAGGTCTACTGATCTCAGATTCTGGGGTTTTGTTTGTTTGAAAAAAATGTTAATATGCGTGCGCACTCTCTCTCTCTCTCTCTCTCTCTCTTTTTTTTTTTTTTTTTTTTTTAAGTAAACTCTGCCCAGTGTGGGGCTTGAACTCAGGACACCAAGAATAAGAGTCACATGCTCTACCAGCTGAGCCTGCTGGGCTCCCTATGCTACACTTTCATTTTTGAAAGATCTTTTCTCTTGGTATAGAATTCTAAGTCAGCACGGTTCACCCCCCCCCCCCGTTGTTTTATTATTTTTTTTCTTTCAGCATTTAAAGATTTGTCCATTCTCTTCTGACTTGCATAGTTTCAGATGGGTGTGAATATTTAGGTCTCTCCTAAATGGCCTGTGTATTCAGTGATGACTTCACATTTTGGTTGGTGGGAATATGAATACTTCTCATCCCTGAATGAGCTCTGGGGGACTGTTTTGCTTACTGTTCCCAGGTAATTGTTCTTTCCCCAATAGTTGTTTTTTTCCCAGACTTGTGTTTGGCCTTACCATATGTACAGGTTAATATTCAGGTGAAGACTCAACAGGACTCCTATACAGATTCCGAGTTCTTTCTCAGTGGAGTGTTTTCTTTTCTGCTACTCTGGCACACAAACTTCGGCCTCCTTCAGCTGTTCTAAACTAACAGCCAGTTTTTGTTTGAATTTTCCCTTTCTGTACTGATGTCCAGAATAGCCTTCATGCACAATGGGGTGATCATTAAGCTTGCCTTGTTTCCCCTTTGTCAGGGATTGTCACAAAGGTTGTTTTCACCAAGAAAGTTGGTATGAATTACCTAGTCCACCAAAGGGGAATCTACCTATGTTTCTGAAGAATTGGCCAACGTGTGTTGGTATGTGTGTATAATTTTTAGGAATATAGATGTAAGTAAAATGCTTATTTAAATTTCTAATTACATATTCAAATCACATAGTATATAAAATAGTGTATTAAGAAATAGTGCTTTGGGGTTACCTGGTGGCTCAGTTGGTTAAGCATGTGACTTTGGTTTCGGCTCAGGTCATGAGCTCCTGGTTTGTGAGACTGAGCCCGGCATTCTTTATTGTCACCACGGATTTGCTCTCTCCTCTCTCTCTCTCTGCTCCTCCTGCACATTCAAAACTGTTGTATACATCTTTGACATCAATATGTTCAGCATCACTGTGACCAGTTTTGAAGTCTCTAACCCCAGAGCACATTACTTTCACTCTTGTTCAAGGTATAGAAGATACAGTGCTTTTTGATTCTATGTATTATCATCTTATGAGAAATTTTGTCTGAAGTCTTAAATTTCCAAATGCATTACATTTTTTCTTTTATTTGTTCCATAGCTATAAAATTATCATCTCTGCAACAAAGTCTCTTAGTATGTTGCTTTTTAAGGTTATGTTTAAAGGCTCTTTACGGTAGTTTGCAGTTGGATGGTTATACCTCCAGAAATCCTTACTTTACATTCAGTTTCTTCTACTCCAGTTAAGCAAACAACAAAACTCGCTGATCAACAGGTGACCTTCCAGATTAGCATTGATTGTGGTAACTTCAGGATAATGTGTCTTCTCCAAATTGTACTTTGCTGTTCAAAATTAATAGAAAGCACCTATAATATGAGAGATGTTTATTAGCAAATATGCTACCTGTTTTCTGAGAGATTATTTTGTGGAAAAACATCTTTTCTCTTTATGTGTATAGAGTATCTCCATACCTTGGAATTGTAAGACAGTTTTTCTACTTTACATTCATGGAAATAACAACAATTAAGTACCATCTTTTGATCAGGCTTAGAATTTATTGCTTGTCTGATGCAAATTTTTTGTAGTAGCAGAATAAATTATTCTACAGATATTTGCCTGCCTGCCCTCAGCATTAGTTCACCTACTGTTCTAGTTACTGCAGTTAAACATATTGCATAGGACAGATTTTTTTGAGTGAAAAACAAAGAACAAATTAAATGATAAAAATAATAAATAGGCTTCATTACAACATCCCATAGAAATACATTGCATATATTAAATATTTCTTTTCTCATATTTGGCAACTACTCATAAAATAGGTCAGTTAAAACTGATTTTTTTTTGACAGAAAATGAGGCAGAGTCTTAACAGTATTTTCAGACAGTGGATGTACTGTAGATAGCATTATTTACATGATTTCCTTGGACTATGATATTTCCAGTTGCTCTTTAATATTGTAAAATTCCTTTATAGCCTCTAAAATTACCAGTGCTTAGCTCATTATTAAACTTTTGTTGAAGAAACATATGGGGAATTTTTACGACATGATACACGTGGAATTAAAGTGAATTCCATCCATGATATATTGTTTCAACTACTTTTCCATCATGTGAGCACTGTGACTGCCTACTGCCCTGGACTCAAGAGTTACTTGAGAGTCATGTGATCTGCCTCAGCTACAGGCTCTGATGGACTCATTGATGAGGTTTATTTCTCAGGTCACTGATGCTTGTGGAGTGAGATATTTACTGAGAACTTCCAAGAAGTTCTCTTTTCTGAGAGTTACTAGAAGAGCAGCTGAGGGATCTTTGAAAGTTACATCATAAGGATGTGACAACTGGCATTGCTGCATTCATTTCTGTGAGCAGCAAGCCAGCCTCTCGATGAAGCCCACACTCAGGACATGGCTGAGAGACTGGCAGAACCTCTTGGTCAAAGACCAAAGTTAGCTAAGTGTGTGGAATATTCAGTGCTGTGATCTGATAAATTTGCCTACGTCTGTTTGAGTTGGGTTTTTGTTATATGTGATTGAAAAAAAAAAAAAACCTAACTAAAGGATATCATTATGTGATCAATTTTGAAAGTACTGATGCTTATTAATATTTTACTATTTCTAATATAATTTGTAACTTTAATCACATTAGAGTAGCATTTTTAGTTCAACTCAAATTCATATTTGAGTCATTCGGGTCTATAAATCTATGCTGTTTTAATTTAGGGCCGGATTGATACTGTGTTTCTAAGGTTTTTTTGTTCATAACCCTCTAGAATCAAAGCATTTTTATGCTAAGGATGTCTGATGGGAAATGCAAGACCTACAACTTCTTTCTTGTGAAAAATTCTTGAATGACAATTGTGTATAAAGCTCATTTGTAAGGTAGATACATAGATGATATTTAGGTACCTCTTTTTGTGTCACCTTTTATATTAAATGTGTACTTATTCGGTTAATTTTTAATGGCTTTAGGGGTACCTGACTGCCTCAGTCAGTAGAGCATGCAGCTCTTGGGCTTGGGGTTCTGAGTTCAGGCCCCACATTGGCCATAGAGCCTACTTTAAAAAAAATAAGAAAGAAGGTAGGCTTTATCTAGACTTTCAGTGGCTCTCCATTTTGCTTATGAATTCCAAATATTTATATGAATGGAAAATTCCATAATTTAGCCTACATGTTTCCAGCCTTATTTCTCATCCTTTTCCATATTCAGTGAAATTAATGTGTTTCCCTGATCTATGCCTTTGCTTCCCCACCCCTTCCCTCTGACTTGTTCTTTCCAGTCCTTTCTGCCTGTGGAATTAATACCCATCATTTTTGCCCCAGTTCTGATCCTACCTCTTCAGTAAAATCTTTGTCCATTATCGACCATGACTGTAAATGATCTCTCTTACAAAATACTTTATTTCTTCTTGTAAGAAAATTCAGATAATACTGAATATGTTAAAGTAAAACAAATCTCCTTCATTCCTAGTCCCGTCCACCATAGGAGAACCTCCTCATAGTTCAGATCCCTTGATGTTTTTTTAATGTATATTTAAGCATATGTGACATAGTTGGTTATCACTTCTTTTTTAAAAATGTTTTAAATTTATTTTTGAGAGAGAGAGAGAAAGAGAGAGCTGGGGAGGGGCATAGATGTGGGGGACAGGAGATTCAAAGCGGGCTCTTCACTGACAGCAGCGAGCCCAGTGTGGGACTGGAACCCACGAACCGTGAGATCATGACCTGAGCTGAAGTCGGATGTTCAACCGACTCAGCCACCCAGGCACCCCAATTATCACTTCTTTTGACTACCATATTGGAGAGCACAATTCTAGAGGCTTAATAATATTAAACTTTGATTTTTCTTTTGACAAGAATATTTCATATTGCATCGTAACAGGAGACACCAACTGGTGTCTTCTTGTGATGTTTAGTTGAATCAGTGATATAGTGTCAGCTTGATCTATCCACTTTTAAAATCCCCATTATTCTCTCACTGAATGATTTTATCTAATTCTTTTAAATTGTTAGAGACAGCAACTTGACTGTTAATGTAGTAAGGTAATAGATTGTTAGAAAGCCAGGTTCTGGAGCTACGCAGTCTGCCATTTATGACCTTAAGCAAGTCTGTGTGTCTTTGTGCCTTAGTTTCCTCTGTTGTGAGTTAAGTGCTTCACAGGTTTATTTCAAGGATCAAATGTGTTAAATGTTTAAAGCATTTATTTGGGAAATACTTCATTGGATGATATTCATTGTATTCTGTCTGGCAATGAGACCAGGTCACATTGTAGGAAAACAGAGTGCCATTTAAATGATTAAAGAAACCTCATGTATGTCTAGCATCTATGATTTTTAATAAGAAAAACATTAGCAATAAGGGGGATTTGTTATATTTGAGTTTGTAATAAAGAAAAGAAACATTGATCATGGAGCGCCTGGGTGGCTCAGTCTGCTAAGCATCTGACTCTTGATTTCAGGTCATGTCATGATCTCACGGTTTGTGTGTGAGTTCCAGCCCTGAGTTGGACTCTGCGCTGGTAGCCCGGAGACCACTTTGGATTCTTTCTCTCTCTGCCTCTCTCTCTGCCCCTCCCCTGCTGGTGCGCGCACGCTCTCTCTCTCAAAAAAAAAATCAACATTAGAAAAGATTTTTAAAGAAACATTTAAAATAAAAAAATATTGATCATAATTACATATATATCCTAGATGTTAGGAAAGAAAATTTATGAAAAAGAAAAATGACGTTTTGACTCTCTGAAAGCTGTATAGTTCTTTGGGATGGGAGTTAATAAAAAGGGCATACAGAGTGTTAAATAACTTGAGAAAGAAGTCTCTAAAAATCCAGCATAATTATCCGAAGGAGCTCTCAGATTAACAGAGCATAGATTTATTAGATGGAAGGGGAGATGCAGAACTAAAGAATTATAAAATAATAATATAAACCTTTATAAACACTGGCAGTAACCCTAAAGTAAACTGGAGTTTATAGAAAATGATTAAGACAGCATAAATTTTTAAAAAATATCTCAAATTAGAAGATTAAGCTTCAATAAGACCATCACATTTTTAAGAAAGGTAGAACCATCAGTTTATTATTTTACAACTGTTTGATTTGGTAGGGGAAAATAGAAGTTGGAAAAGATAATACAAAAAGAATTGTAGGCCATGGTAGGAAAACAGGCAGTAAGTGAAACACTTGATCACTTTAAGTGCATTTCATTTTCGTCATTTAAATTAATGTTTTCTCTAGCTGCCAGTAAAGACTTGCAGATCTACTCATGAAATTGTGTGTTATCTTTGAGAATTTCATTAAAATTGTATTTGTTATCTGGAGATGATCAAATCTAGATCGATTTGTTTTTATTTACTTATATTTTTAGAAAGGAGAAAATGTGGATTCTGGAAATTATAATCCTGTAAGCTTGTTATTGTTCTTTGTTAAATTTCTAGAAATAATTTCAGTATAAATCTGTGAACATTTATGAAAAAATGCTCAACTGTAGAAATATAAAGGTGTCCACCAAGAACATGTCAAATTAATTTCAGTTGTTTTTTGAATGGTAGGATCATCAGTTCAGATGAATTAGAAAAATACCATAATAATAGTGTCTTAATTTTAATTATGTATTTGACAATCTTTTGCCATATTTTTAGATAATATATGATGGTAAATTGCTGTTTAAATTTAGAGTAATAGGTAGATTTATAGTATTTAGATTCAAAGTAGGTCGAAATTGAAAACCAGTATTTGGTTACAGGTTCAGTGTTACTTTTGAGAGAGATCTTCAAAGCATTACAATAGGATTATCTATATCTTGTGTCAACATTTCCATTATTGAGCTGGCTGAAGGTTTAGAAAGTAGGTTTATCTGATTGTAGATTATTCAAAGCTGGACTTGGGTAGCTGATACCATAGAAGGCACCCTAAAGCCTTCCCTCATTAACATAGTGCATTTGTATCTTCCCTGTCTCTTAACATACTTTGATACTTTATATGTAATATAAACTCATGATTTAGTTTGCTTCAGGGAAAAAAGTGACTTTTTTTTTTTTTGTCTGCCTGATATTTTTACCAAATTAATGTATGAATTCAATATATTTTTTACAATAGTATAACATTCTTAATGATACAGATTTAATAATACAAACTGAAAATTGGAAAAGACTCTACATAAAGTATATTTTAATCTCTTCTAGGAGTATGAAGCACGAACAGGGAGGACCTGTAAACCACCACCTCAGTCTTCAAGACGTAAGAATTTTGAATTTGAACCACTTTCTACCACCGCCCTGATTCTTGAGGATCGACCATCGTAAGTATTATGGTGGTCATCAGGCACACTGTGTATATTTTAAACTTCAATTTAATTTTGCTTACTATTTCACACAAAATGTAAGAATTGAATACAGAAATGGCTTTAAGAAGATTTTAAAAATCTCAGTCATGTATCCTAAAACTAATAAGGAAGAATATATTATTGATGTGCAAACTTTATACATATTTTCTAGAAGTATCTGTAAGCCAATGAATGAAACATAAATCTTAGATGGCTTTTTATATCTATTCTTACTTCAACCCTCCTGCCTTATCTTAACAAGATAAGGCATTTATTTTTCCTTTCTTGCCATTTAATAGGTACTTAAGGTGTATTGGTCTTTGCCTTTTGGACAAATTTTGAAATTTGGGAGCTTGAAATAATAACTACTGATTTGTCAACTAGTTAGTTTACTATTATTAAGAATATATTCTTGAAGCGCCTGGGTGGCTCACTTGGTTAAACGTCCGACTCTTGATTTCAGCTCAGGTCATGATCTTGCGGTTCATGGGATCGAGCCTCTCATCAAGCTTTGTGCTGACAGCGTGGAGCCTGCTTGGGATTCTCTCTGTCCCCCCTCAACCCCTCCTCTGTGCACACGTGCACCTTCTCTCGCTCTCAAAATAAAGAAAAGCTTTAAAAAGAAGAATATGTTATTTTTTATTATTTTGTTTTTGAGAAAGAGACAGCTCAAGTGGGTAAGGGGCAGAGAGAGGGGGACAGAAGATCCAAAGTGGGCTCTGCACTGATAGGAGCAGGCTCCATGCGGGGCTCAAATGCACGAGCAATGAGATCATGACCTGAGCTGAACTCATATGCTCAACCGACTGAGCCACCCAGGTGCCCCAAAGAATAGAAATACCCAACAAAACCAATTTAAATTCTTCCCTTCCCTTTTTCTGCCCTTCCCATCTCAGCCTTCCACAAAGCTGCTGTTCTTTAAAACACTGTCTCTGATTTGTTATCATACAAAACACACCTTCCCTAAAGCAAGACCCCTTGGTTCTTAACTTCTTCCCCCTTCTTGGGCTCTCTGGATCTACTCTTTTTCTTCTAGACTTCTCTTTCCTTCCAGTGTAAAAAATTCCTAACCTGTCTTGTCACTTTCCTGATCTGCACCTTTTTCCACCCATTATCATGGGGAGCATAATAAAAGAATCTGGGGCCAAACAGGCAGAGGTTGAATTGAATATTTTTTAGACATTCTGAGAGAAGAAAGGTTGGACGTAAGTACATTATTTTTTTTTTTATTCTTGTTACATTCCTTCATATTAAAGAAAGTGTGATCATGACACTCCTTTTTAAGGATTTGCTGAATATGTTCATATATCATTTTTCCATTGGTTTAAAAAAAAAAAAAAAGCTTTTTAGCGGCACCTGACTGCCTCAGTAAGAGGAGTATCCTACTCTTGATCTTAGGGTCATGAGTTCTAGCCCCATGTTGGGTGTGGAGCCTACTTTAAAAAAAAATTAAGGGTTGCCTGGGTGGCTCAGTCAGTTAAGGGTCAAACTCTAGATTTCAGCTCAGGTCATGATCTCGTGATTTGTGAGTTTGGACCCCGCATCAGGCTCTGTGCTGACAGTGTGGAGCCTGCTTGGGATTTTCTCTTTCTCCCTCTCCCTCTCCCTCTCCCTCTCCCTCTCCCTCTCCCTCTCCCTCTCCCTCTCCCTCTCCCTCTCCCTCTCCCTCTCCCTCTCCCTGCCTCTCCCCCACGCATGCTCACTCTCATATTCTCTCCCTCTCTCTTTCTCTCTCTCAAATAAACTTTAAATTTTAAAGAGTTTTTCAGAAATTCAGTTATGAGAACATGTCAAAGTTTCATTTCAGTCTTGCTGCCAGGGAGGAGAATTAACCAGGCCAATTCAAAGAGTGGTCAGATAAGCAAGAAGAGAATACCTGGTTAAAGATTTTCAGACTCTTGACGCTGAGCAGGTAGATAACTGCATTTGGAAGAGTGTTCTTAAACTTGTTAAAATTCATCCAAAATGGATTAAGCTCTTTACCAGGACTGTTCATTTCTTCCCAGAAGTTCATAAAAATACCATGCAAAAAGTTCTGTTCTAGTGTTCGGGCCATATTTTTCTTTACACCACACTTTATTTACAACCAAACCTATTTCTTTAAGTCCTGCCTTCATGCCTTTGCTCATTTATTGCCCTCACTTGGGATGCAAATATCTTATTTCCACTTCTCACCTACCTAATTCTTTAAGGACTAGGATTTATCTTTTTTTTTTTTTTTTTTTTGTAAGTTTGTTTATTTATTTTGAGAGCTAGAGAGAGAATACAAGCAGAGGAGGGACAGAGAAAGGGAGACTCCGAATCCCAAGCCAGCTCTGTGCTGTTAGCACAGAGCGTGATGCAGGGCTTGAACTCAAGAAGTATGAGATCATGACCTGAGCCAAGATCGAGTCAGACACTTAACTGACTGAGCCACCAGATGCCTCTAGGCTTTATCTTTTCCATTCAGTTAAGTCTTTGGCTTCAACCTTCAGTGATTTCAATATATTAAATTTTTCTTATAACTTATATAAGGAGTTCCATGAAATTGGAACTTGAAACAGTACACTAGACAAAATAAATTTATAAGAGGATCTCAGTGTACCAAAAATGTATAAACAACTGAAAGAAATGACTTTTTTCACTGTACTCTCTGAAATTAATATATTAGTTATAAATATTACAGCTTCTATGCTATTTGAGTTTGTTCATCTGTAATACAGAGATTCAAGTTGATAGCTACTGTTCCACTCAGCTCTGAGATGCTGTGATTTTTTAAAAAATTTTTTTAATGTTTATTTATTTTTAATATGAAATTTATTGTCAAATTGGTTTCCATATAACACCCAGTGCTCATCCCAACAGGTGCCCTCCTCAGTACCCATCACCCACTCTCCCCTCCCTCCCACCCCCCATCAACCCTCAGTTCTCAGTTTTTTAAGAGTCTCTTATGTTTTGGCTTCCTGTTTATTTATTTTTGAGAGGCAGACAGAGCATGAGCAGGGGAGGGAGGGAGAGAGAGAGAGAGAGAGAGACCCAGAGAGAGAGAGAGAGAGACCCAGAGAGAGAGAGAGAGAGAGAGAGAGACCCAGAATCCAAAGCAGCCTCCAGGTTCTGAGCTGTCAGCCCAGAGCCTAGTGCAGGGCTTGAACTCACAAACCATGAGATCATCACCTGAAGTGAAGTAGGATGCTTAACTGACTGAGCCACCCAGGTACCCCTGAGATATTGTGATTTAATTACAAATTTTGTTCACCTTTCTAAAATTGAAGGGGTCTTTTGGGAGAAAGTGATTTATATGAATTAACATTTATATAATCAATAAACAAAAGCTTTCCATAGTGTTAGCATATGGGAGTACCCAATCACCCATTCCTCCTTCTACTTCAGCAATTGATAAATACATCTAGAGAACCAGCGAGAATGAAAACTTTCACTTTATTGAATATAAAACCAGATGAGACTGCATGGGTGCAACCTGCATATTAAATGACAATTCTACTTTATCTCAGAATATTTGCCAGCAGATTTGAGCCAGTTCAGCCTTGCCTTCACAAGCTGAGAATTTGGAGCAGAGACTTATGTAATCTGTAGTTTTGTTCTGTTTCGGAATGCAGCCAAGTTCTGTTAAGGTGGCATCTGCAAGGGGGTGGAGAGAGGGACAGAAGTTTTCCCTCAGCATGAAATTGATGTTGGAATCTTCCTCTTTCATAGATCACAGTGATAATGGGAGGAGAGGAGGAGTTTCCCCTTGCAAAGGGAATTTGTGAATTGGTGCCACTTTTCTTTTCTTAGCTTCTGTAATTTTGCAGAAACATCCAGAATCATTGGCTGCGTAGGTTTTTATAGTTGAAATTTCTTTATGTATGAAGCAGCTATAGTATTTAATCATCTAAAGTCCTCAGATTTCAAATACAGGAATTTTCTCTCTGCCTACTCCTCCCTTAACCCACCTCATAATAAAGCCAGCCTTGGACAGGAAGGTAAGAGTATCCATATGAGCTGTGTTGATAGGAACCTCTTCTATGTTACTATTTTTTTTATAAAATTTTTTTAATGTTTATTTTTGAGAGAGAGACAGAGCGTGAGCGGGGAGGGGCAGAGAGAGAGGGAGACACAGAATGTGAAGCAGGCTCCAGGCTCTGAGCTGTCAGCACAGAGCCTGACATGGGGCTCAAACTCGTGAACCGTGAGATCATGACCTGAGCCTAAGTCAGATGCTTAACTGAGCCACGCAGGCGCCCCACTCTTCTATGTTTTAAATCACTGATGCTTATGGGACTTTTTTTAAAACCACCAATGGATAGAGCTACATCTCTTTCTCTTCTGGCTTCTTGGCTGAGTTACTATACACACAGTACCAAACAAGTGGAGAAATTCTTAAAGGTGCAAGTAAAAGGTGACAAAAAAGTAAAGTATAAGGGCACCTGGGTGACTCAGTCGTTAAGCATCTGACTTCAACTCAGGTCATGATCTTACAGTTCTTGAGTTTGAACCCCCCATGAGGCTGTCTGCTGTCTGTGTGGAGCCAGCTTCCCATCCTCTGTCTCCCTCTTTTTGCTCTTCCCCTGCTTTTTCACATTCTCTGTCTCAAAAATAAATAAACATCAAAAAAAATTTTTTTTGATATAGGTTTTTATGTGATAGCTTTGAAAAGCAGCAAATGTTCTTACCGTGTTTTTTAGCATGATCCACTATCTTAGATATTCATTAATGGTTTCTTCTCTTGACCACCTAACTAATTGACATTTTTCTAAGGGACAATAGTAAACCATATCTTTTTCTTAGAGTGCCTAAGAGTACTGAATGAGGTGCTTAGTATTTCCTGGTTGATTTTATTCACTCAGCCTTTGATTTTCAAGACTGAAGAATCCTATTTTTTTAATTAGTTCTCTAGGCAAATGACTGCAAAATTAGTGATTTTTTTTTGGAAGAAAAAAAACACAAAAAAACAAGTCTGTGTATGTATTTGTTTTTATGTTTTATTCATTCACTGTCTAGTTTAGGGTACTAAAAATTCTGGTCTTCCTCAAAGTATCAAAGATTGGTTAGGACGTTTACCATATGGACTCTTCATGTTTGGACCATTGAATTTGTACTCTGTTCTATGTACCAAGGTTTTTGCATTTATGATGATTGGAAGAAGGGGATACCAAGACTTATAATAATTAATAAGCCAATTATTATTTATTTACTATTTTGTGTTGGAGTACATATATAAGTACTCATTTTCAAAAAACTGAAATCACAATAGAAAAACCTGACATAGGACTATCTGAAAAGTTCTGTTTCCTGAACAGTGTTTAACTCCTTCCTGCAAATTATTTCATGCTAAGACTGACGTACTTATGACTAGCACAAATAAAGCTATCTGTTTGCCTCTTCTCGAAATCTTTCAGGACTACGTCAACATAGTTTGGGGAGTTATCTGGAAAAACCAAGGTGTGAGTGTCAGTGAAACAATATTGCATATAAAGGGACTGTGCTCTTTTTATTAATTAATTAGGCCTTTATAATCATGGTTTTGAGGCATAGTTCTGTGTTTACTTAAAATCTGTGATCTTTGTGCTTATTCAAATTTAGATCCGTTCCCTTACATAAATGACCTGGATGGCAAGTTACTGTTCCTTCTTTTTCTAGAGTCTAGACCTAGAATCTCCATTATGGTAACAACTAGGCACAGGTGGCTATCTAAATTTAAATTTAATTAATTAAAGTTAAATAAAATAGAAAAGTCATTCCCTCAGGCACACTAGTCACATTTCAGGTGCTCAGTAGCTACATGCGGCTAGTGGCTACTACATTTTAACAGCACGAAAGAACATTTTTATCATTGCAGCAAGGGTTAGTACTGGTCTAAGCCATGTGGAGGGACTGTAAAGTTGTGCAGAGGAGAGATCTGTTTAATTTTTTTTTTTTTTAACGTTTATTTATTTTTGAGACAGAGAGAGACAGAGCGTGAACAGGGGAGGGGCAGAGAGAGAGGGAGACAGAGAATCCGAAACAGGCTCCAGGCTCTGAGCTGTCAGCACAGAGCCCGACGCGGGGCTCGAACTCACAGACCGCGAGATCATGACCTGAGCCGAAGTCAGACACTTAACCGACCGAGCCACCCAGGCGCCCCGAGAGATCTGTTTAGATCTAATTCCACTTTCTCAGTAAATAGAAGAACAGATCCCCCAAGTTGTGCCCTTAAGTCTAAGCTAGTCTTTTATTGAGACTTATGGAAAAGAAATAAGAAAGAATGAAGTGCAAAAAGCATTAAGATTCATACCAGGAGCAGCAGGCAGCATTGTAACTGAAGGGAATGATCAAGCCTTTTCGGTGGAAAATAGTAGTAACTGGTGAGATATCTTAAGAGTAGATTTGTAGTTCAAAAACTGGAAATGAAATTTGAATTAAGCTGTTTCTCCCCTGGTAAAATAAAAAATCTCTAAAGGTAGATAAAACAATTTTCTGTTATCTTAAGAGTTCGGAGTCCAATCAGGAAAAACAGACAACCAGGACAGTAATTTCAAGAAGAAAGACTTTAATAGAGTAATTTATTACTCTTAATTTATTATTAAGGTTGTTAGAAGGGCTAGAAAAGGAAAAGAAGGGGATATGAGGTCAAAAGATTAACAGCTTCAGAAAAGCACTTACAGTCTGGGCTGGAGGAGCAAAAGAGAAGACAGTATTACTGAGTCCAGGATCACTGTTTACTTGAAAACTAGATTTATATTTGGCTTTTTTCTCTTTTTTTCTGTGGTCTCATTTTCATCACAATAAATAAGCTTTTTATTTTCTTTATATAGTAATAACATCTGAAACTTGGACAGCATGAAATCCATTCTTTTGTGGTATCAAACTATATCCAGAGAGATAGGATAGTTTGTAAAAGGAAATGAGAGACTCTTAATGGCTGGGTTTGGGCTTGACAGTTGGTTAGGACCTGGGTGAGAAGCAGCTTTGGACAACTTCAGTTTGTAAGGTTTAAGGGTAGGCAATACTAGGAATCATAAGGTTTTTTGTTTTTAAAGTTGATTTACTTATTTTGAGAGAGAGTGAACACAAGCAGGGGAGGGGCAGAGAGAGAAAATCCCAAGCATGCTCCCCACCGTCAGTGTGGAGCCCACTGCGGGGCTTGAACCCACAAACTGCGAGATCATGACCTGAGCCAAAACCCAAGAGTTGCCCAGGCTCCCCAGAATCATAAGGTTAATTAATCTAGTGTAAGGGCTAAACTCAATGGATTTTGAAAGTGGTTGGAGTCAGGTGAAGTTTGTAATGGTCCCTGCCCTTTAGAGCATTATTATTGTGTAACTGGTGTATCACTCAGCAATTACATTCAACTACAAATAAGAGACTCCCCCATATAGTGGCCTAAACACATAAGGATTTATTCCCTCATATATACATGGCCCAGAGTTGGGCAGTTCAGAGCTAGTCTGGTGTCTCCATGCATCGAGTACCCAGGTTCATGTCTTTCTGCTGCACCACCTTCAGCAAGTGACTTCACTCTCATGCTGACTTTGGGCTTGCAATTGGAACAAAAGTGGTCGGAATAAAAGGCCTCTTGCAGCTGAGTCAACTTTCCTTTTTGGAAGTCTTCCAAGAGATTCCACAGTCCCTTTTCTTTAAATCTTATTAGAAACAATTCTGTGTTTAAAGCTAGATGCTAAGGAAGTGGAGAAATTTGTCTTTTATTATAGGATGGCAATCAAGGTTCTATTTTTTTTTTTTTTGGCCTTTTTTGGATAAAATATTCTGTTGACCTTTAATTTCATCTATTATTGATGAATTGCCTATATTTTTAATATTAGTAGTTCTCTATAGTTTATATATCTTAACTCTTCATGGACTACCTTCAAGTAATATTATACTATCTCACATATATAAGAACATTACAGTACTATTACTTCCACTGTACATGTTATAAACCCCATGTATTAGGGTTCTCCAGAGAAGTGGAAACCCCATGTATTAAGGTTCTTATTTTTATATATCCTATTTGTATATAAGGAGATTTATTAGAAGGAAGTGGCTGTCATGAATTTAGAGACTGAGAAGTCTGAAGATCTGTAGTCAGCAAGCTCTGGACCCAGGAGAGCTGATGTTCCAGTTCCAGTTCAAGTCCTAAGGCTGAGAAATAGGAAAGCTGATAATGTAATTTCCAGTTCAAGTCCCAAGTCAGGAGAAGACTTATATCCCAGCTCAAAGACAGGCAAGCAGGCAGAGAGAGAGAGAGGGAGAGAAAGTTTGATACACAAAACTAACAATCACACCCTACATACATTTTTATTATTTTTTTCTTTAAACCTTCTTTTATTTTCTAAGAAGTTATGTAACTAGATTTCCATCTGGTATTATTTCCTTCTACTGCGTGTTCTTTTAACACTTTTTGTAGTACTGGTCTGCTGTCTGAATTCTTTTATTTTCTGAAAGCTATTAAGATTTTTCTTTATCTCTGCTTTTCATGAATTTGATGATATGCTTTGGTGTGGTTTTCCTCATATTCCTTCTCTTTGAGGTTCATTGAAACTAACGTGTCTGCATTTGTAATTTTGTATCAACTTTGGGAAAATTGTAGCCTTTAT
Source organism: Panthera leo (assembly GCF_018350215.1). Taxonomy (NCBI): domain Eukaryota; kingdom Metazoa; phylum Chordata; class Mammalia; order Carnivora; family Felidae; genus Panthera; species Panthera leo. Next base: position 53,995,783 of record NC_056689.1, read on the forward strand.
TTTTCAACTATTTCTTGTCTGCCTTCTCTCCCCTTTTTTCTGAGTCAATTAAACATGTATTATGTTTCTTGATATTCATATCCCACAACTCAGGCTATTTTGAGGGGATTGACAAGGGGTATTTTTTTCTCTTTGTATTTCATTTTGTATAGCTTTCTATTCTATTTTAAAGCTCACATTTTTTCCCCCTGCAATTTGTAATCTCCTGTCAGTCCCACCTTTTGTGTTTTTCAGTTTAGAAATTGTACTTTTTGGGGCACCTGGGTGGCTTAGTTGAAGCATCTGACTCTTGATTTTGGCACAGGTCATGATCTCATGGTTCATGGGGTCAAGCCCCACGTCAGCAGAAGCCTGCTTGGGATTCTTTCCCTCTCCCTCTCTCCCTGCCCCTCCCCTGCTTGTGCACATATGCATGTGCATGCTGTCTCTCTCTCAAAATAAATAAACATTTTTAAAAAATTGTACTTTTCATCTGTAGAACTTTGATTTGGATCTTGAGCTTTTCTTATTGTGTTCTCCCTCTACCTCCTTGAGTATATTTATTACAGCAGTTTTATCATCCTTGAGGTATAATCTTGTCTAACACTTCTGCACTATATCTATTGATTATTTTCTTCAGTATAAATTGTATTTTCCTGCTTCTTTGCTTCCAGGTAATTTTTATTGGATACTAGATTTTGTGACTTTACATAGTTGGACGCTGGACTTTTTGTATTCCTTTAAATATTTTTTGACTTTAGTCTGGTACCAAGTTCCTTGGAGTTGGTTTGTCCCTTTTAATCTAATCATTATTAGAGTGGTTCCAGAACAGCCTTTAGTTTAGGGCTAGTATCCTTACTACTGAACCAATACCCTAATGATTCCACTTGATACCCTATCTGTTAGGACGACTTTCCACTCTGTCTGGCTCATTGTAATCTTTGAGGATGTTCTACCTATTCCTTTCTAGTATTTCTTACCTTGGATACCATAGTTTAATCACACACCTGCATAAATAGTACTCAGCCAGAAATTTGAGAGGACTCCTCTGTAGCTCCCTTCCTGGAAAATTCATACTCCTTGCTTCCAAACTCTGTTTCCTCAACTCAGCAAGACTAATGGATTTTGGGTACTTCCTTCCAGCACTGAGACCTGAAAGTCCCACGCCGTATGCTTAGGCATTTGCAGAGTTTTTCTCATAAGGATCACCGTCTTGTGCTGCTTATTGTCCAACGTCTAAAAACTATTGCTTAGCATATTCTCTTCATTGTTCTAATTAAGGCAAGAGAATAACCCTGGTCCCTCTTATTCCATTATGGCCTGAAGAAGTCTTAACCATATTCCTCTCTGTTACAACTACTGGAGGAATCTATCTTGACAAGAGAGGAAGAGGCAAAACGTTTAATTTGAAAGTTTGTCACATATCTTTCCCCACCCTAGCCTATTGAAAATAATTCAAAGAGTGCCTGGGTGGCTCAGTTGGTTAAGCATCTGACTTCAGCTCAGGTCATGATCTCACGGTTTATGAGTTTAAGCCCTGCATTGGGCTCTCTGCTGTCAGCATGGAGCCCACTTTGGATCCTCTGTCCCCTTCTCTTTCTGCAACACCCCCCCCCCCAACTGTGCTGTCTCTGTCTCTCTGCAAATAAATAAACTTAAAAAAAAATTTAAAAAATTGAGGGACATCTGACTAGCTTAGTCATAGAGCATGCAACTCTTCAACCTCAGGGTTGTGAGTTCAAGCCCCACATTGGGCATGGAGCCTTCTTAAAAAACATTTTTAAATAAAATAAATGAATGAATAATTAAAAAAACATTTTAAAAACCTGACTCCTCAAATTGGACATTATTATGATATATTAGGATATTTGGTAATATTTAAATGTATTTCTTTTGCTTAGTCATGTATGTAAGTCACCTACTCTGTGAAGTAGGTGAAGCCATTAATTTTAAAGCCAAAATATAGTATATGCAAGTGATTAAGTGATTATCAAATTTGTAGTTACAATGTTATCCTAAAACTCTGAAGTAGAAACCAATTTGTTATAAAAGTATACCTGCACTTACCATATGACCCAAGAATTCCATTACTAGGTATTTACCCAAGAGAAATGAAAGCAGATACCCATACAAAGACTTGAAGTGAATATTTATAGTAGCTTTATCCATAGGCCCTCAACTGGAAATAATCTAAATGCTTATCCACATGGATAAATAGAACACTACTGACCAGTTAAAAGGAATACATTACTAGTATGCAGAATAACATGGATGAGTTTCAAAAGTATGCTCAGTAAAAGAAGCCAGAACAAAAGAATCTATATGAAATTATTTAAAAGGCAACCAGCTAATGTACAGAGATAGGAATAGAGATATGATTGCCTAAGGTGGGTAAGTGTTGAGTGCAAAGGGGACATAAGGAAACTTTGTAGAATGATGGGACTGTTTTGTATCTTGATTGATATGTTGGTTGCACAGGTATATATACATTTGGGTTTGTTTTTTTTTTTTTTTAAGTTTTTATTTATTTTGAGAGAGAGAGAGAGAACATGAGCAGGGGAGCAGCACAGAGAGAGAGGGAGAGAGAGAATCCCAAGCAGGCTCTGTACTGTCAGCACAGAGCCTGATGCAGGGCTCAAACCCATGAACCATGAGATCATGACCTGAGCTGAAACCAAGAGTAGGATGCTTGTTGACTGAGCCACCCAGGTGCTCCTATATACATTTGTTAAAACTCGCCAAACTGTGTTCTTGAAAATATATTCAGTCATTTTATTGTATGAAAATTATACCTCAAAAAATTGACTAAAAAAAACCCTGGTAAGTGAGCTTAATCACTTAACTTAGAAATATTGTCTGAAATCTGACATATTTAAATAATTATAAACATGTATACATAGAACATAAAAAAACATTTATATAACAAATATTAGCAATTTGGATTCTGATGCTTTTCTAAAATGCAGAGGTGTTTTCAACCTTTTACTTCTTTAAGGTATGAAATGAAAAGGTTAAGTTAGAAATTCTTTGTATTTGGCTATAAAAAGGAAGAAGTTAATACATTTAAAAGTTAATCTTTTAAAATTGACTTAAAACCTTTTTTTTCCAGAAATCTTCCTGCCAAATCTGTGGAAGAAGCTTTACGTCACCGACAAGAATATGATGAAATGGTGGCTGAGGCTAAAAAACGAGGTATAAATTTAACTCCAATCGGTGTATTTAATTTACTGATGTCAGTAGGAAGCTAACCTGTTGGTTAATTTCAACAGGAAGGTGGATGATGGGATTGATCAAATTCATCTTTTTTTTATTTTATTTTATTTTTTTTTTTAATTTTTTTTTTTAACGTTTATTTTTGAGACAGAGAGAGACAGAGCATGAACGGGGGAGGGTCAGAGAGAGAGGGAGACACAGAATCTGAAACAGGCTCCAGGCTCTGAGCAGTCAGCACAGAGCCCGACACGGGGCTCGAACTCATGGACCGCGAGATCGTGACCTGAGCTGAAGTCGGACGCTTAACCAACTGAACCACCCAGGCGCCCCCAAATTCATCTTTAAGATAATGCTGTTTTCTTATTTTTTTAACTAAATCTGTTCTCAAAAATGTCTTACTTTTCTGCCAGTACTTTAACTGAGGAGAAAGGCAGCAGACTATCTATGAGGGTTCTTGGACAACGATTATTTTAACTTATGAATGGCAACGATATGAATTTATTTCATGAAATTCACTTCTTTTATAGTTTTTAAGCTTTTGGTATTTTATAATTTTAATAATTTGTAACACCTTCCTGTATGACTTTGAGAATATGATTTGAAATTAGAATTTGCTTTTGTGACTTAATGTAGTCTTTCTAGAATCCCAGTTGTGTCATTTGGACAGGCACATGAATGTATACTGTGGTGTATAAATTCACACCTTTAGGGGCACGCGGGTGGCTCATTCGGTTGAGCTTCCGACTTAAGCTCCGGGCATGATCTCACAGTTTGTGGGTTGGAGTCCTGCCTCAGGCTCTGTGCTGACAGCTCGGAGCTTGGAGCCTGCTTCAGATTCTGTGTCTCCCTCTCTCTCTGCCCTTCCCCGCTCGTGCTCTGTCTCTGTCTCTCAAAAATAAATAAAAATGTTTAAAAAAATTAAAAATAAATTCACACCTTTATTTATTCATTCTCTCCTCCAGCCAAAAAGTAGAACATAAGGATAATTTAACAGTATTTATTTGCTAAGCACTGTTAGTTCAGGGTACATTTTTAGAAAAGATATTATACAGCCATAAGTATTTTTAGATATGTGCCTTTTAGCAGCTGATTTTTTTCTTTGACCTTAAGTTAATGGAATACTATAATATACTGTAATAGGATACAGTTCTATTTGATGGCACTATTTTGGAAATGAGGTTAATTTTTTAATGTTATAAGAAACCTATAAGGCAGTTATATCTTTGTAAAAGCCCTAATCATTTATACATTGGATAAATTTATTTTATTTGAAATATTCCCAACATACCCAACACATTTTAATTGACTCTGAACTTTGACCTCACTAGTTGATTAATATTTAAGAGAGTTATTGATAAATACACAATCCTACAATGTGATATGATAGAAATAACATTAAATTGGGAAATCAGAGGGTAACAGCTTTAATCCTATTTGATACTACTTGGATATGATGGTAAATAAACCTAATGTTAGTTTCCTCAAATCTGTGAAGTGCGGGATTCAGGTTGACTGGATTAGGCTTTCAAGTGTTCTGTCCACACTTTTGTTTTAAAAGCAGTGAAACTCTCTCCAAAGAAAAGTTATATAGAATATGAATGCATATGACAAGGTAAAGAAAGTAGAGCTGGTTACTTGGCCTCCCACTTGCCCCTTAAGATGATTTCTGAGGCATTTTGTGAAACACAATTAGTAAACATTTTGGCTAGCTGATCTCTGAAGTTCCAACTGGTTCTAAAATTATATATAACTATAAACAAATAAATATACAAAACATCATATATAATTATATATTATATTAATATGCTCATATATTAATATAGTATATATAATATGCTAAAACATACATTATATATTAATATGACATGTTATATATAATTTTATAAAATTATAATTGTAACATAATATATAACATAGTAAAGTATATACATAATTTATAATTTTTTTAAATGTTTTTTTATTTTTGAGAGATAGTGTGTGAGCAGGGGAGGGGCAGAGTGAGAGGGAGACACAGAATCCCAAGCAGGGTCCAGGTTCTAAGCTGTCAGCACAGAGCCTCATGGGGGGCCTGAACCTACAAACTGCGAGATCATGACCTGAGCCAAAGTCGGAGGCTCAACTGAGTCACCCAGGTTCCCCTACATAATTATCTTATATATTTTGTGTACCACTTCTTTTTTTGAGGCATCTCTTGTTTCAGAATTGTGATTTCTGATTTTTGTTATGTATATTATAACAATATATATAATTACAACAAATACAAATAATTGTGTGTTATATATATAATTATGTATATATTGATCACTTCTTTTTTTCAGGCATCTCTTGTTTCAGAATTATGACTTCTGACTTTCAGAGGGGTGTTGTATATGTGTATATATTAGGGTTTTTTAATTTCAATCTAATTAGTAAAGCAAGACATCATGCTAGACAGGGTTAAGTGTAATAATGTCACTGGCAGAATTATTTTTTAATGTCATGTGCTTTTATCTAAGGAAATTCATAAATCCCTTCCTTATATGAAAAAAAGGGTATTGGTTAATTGCTCACAGTTGTTTAGGTTTTACATAGTTAATTCATGACAAATTTTGGTTTGTTTATTAAGTATAAATAGAATATGTGACATAGTAATCTATTTTTCTGGCCCTTTGTTCTGTTTACCTAAAAAAAAATTTTTTTTGCATTTATTTATTTTTGAGAGACAGAGACAGAGCACAAGTAGGGGAGGGGACAGAGAGAAGGAGACACAGAATTTGAGGCAGGCTCCAGGCTCCAGGCTCCCAGCACAGAGCCCAACGCGGGGCTCAAACTCACAAACAGTGAGATCATGACCTGAGCCGAAGTCGGATGCCCAACCGACTGAGCCACCCAGGCGCCCTGAGTTCCATTTACTTTTTTAGAAGAGGAGATGTAGGGGCACCTGGGTGGCTCAGTCAGAAGAGCATGTGACTTGATCTTGGGGTTGTGAGTTTGAGGCCCACATTGGGTACAGAGATTACTAAAAATGAAAACAATAAGCTAAAAAAGAAACAAACTTAGAATAGGAGGTGTTACTTTAAAATTACATTAATCAAGTTTATTTTCTATTTTTCCCCTGCTTCGTTTATTCCCTCTTTCCCCTTCTTCCTTCCCTCCTTTCTTTCCTTCTTGTTATCAGAATATTCTTTATGAGAAAGCTTATATTTTAGACTTAGGTAGAAGGAAAAGGGCATCATGATCTAGCTTTTTTGTATTGAAATAATTTTTACTTGTTTAAAACAGAAATTAAAGAAGCCCATAAAAGGAAAAAAATAATGAAAGAACGATTTAAACAGGAAGAAAATATCGCAAGTGCAATGGTAATTTGGATCAATGAAATACTGCCCAATTGGGAAGTAATGTAAGTAAGCAGACTTTTCCTCAATTCAAGTCTGTCTCCAAAGATCTCATGTTTCTAGTTCTCTATTTTTAGTATTTCCAACATGTGTCTTATGCTTTGGCTAAATTATACCTATGTATAAATTTTATACATCCCTCAATCTCTTAATACCTACTTCCCTTACTGACCACCCTTTCTATGCCTGTCAGAATCTTACCTTTCCTTTGAGGATATTCATCTGAAATGCTAGTTGATCCATGAAAATTTAATTTCCTCAGTTACCATATTTTCTTAATTCTAACATATCTGCTGCAAGGTGCATTATTGATGTAATAGCAGGTTTTGCAAAGAAAATACTAAATCTGTAATTCATTGTAAGATGCATTTGTTAAATGTTAAATATTAAAGTGATTTTTAATATACCTCTCTCATAATCATAAATACGCTATATATGATCTTTCCTTTTTCTAATGTCCCATTATACTTTGAGGCTAATATACTTCTTGCTTTACTTTGCCTTTTATTTTCCGATAATATTTTTGTATATGCCTTATATTCCCTCTAGACTGGAGGGTAGGAGATGTGTTCTGCAGTGTAGGATACGCATTGGGAATTTGTTGAATATTGATACATTGTGACAGGTATCAAATTAGGCTCTTTACATAAGTAATCACATTTGATTCTTACAACCTTTACTCCCATTTATCTTATAGAGAAGCTCAAGGTTAGGTTAAGTGATTTGCCCAAGGTTATACAATTAATGAATAGTTAAACCAGATTTGAACTCCCGTCCATCTGACTCTAAAGCCCACTCTCTTTCAGCAGACACACTGCCTCTCAAAGACAAGGGCCTTACCCATAATAAATACCTTGTGATTTTTTTTTTTGGTACTGAGTTGACAGAAGATTTTTATGTTCCTTTATCCTGTTTTTCATGACTGTCCACCTATTTCTGATTCTCTCATTGTACCCTATAAGTGGCAGCTGTAGAAGGCAGCTCCCTTTAAATTACTATTGTCCTTCTGTAGGGTACCATATATTTTTTAGACTTCTGTTGCCTACAAGCATGAACCTCACGGAAAGAATGCATCACATGCTTAACTATGTTCTTAAAAATCATTCAGTCACTTGGCCATAGACTAGCTAAACCATCATGCAACTAGTGTTTTTGGTATAAAAAGTAACTGTGTCCTTTTTTCTCCCCCTTTAATTCTAGGCGTAGTACAAGAAGAGTTCGAGAATTGTGGTGGCAGGGATTGCCCCCTAGTGTTCGTGGGAAAGTTTGGAGTCTAGCTGTAGGAAATGAACTAAATATCACTCCTGGTTTGTATTCTATATTCAGTTACTCCCACACATGAAAACAGCCATCTCCAGAATTATAAAACAGATTAGTAGATTGGCCATTTAAAAAGGCATTACCATATATAATGTCATTTTAGAGCATGTTTCATTCCCACTCTCTCCAAAACCTGGTATGATTTAATGAGTAAGTTATTATATAAATAAGGTTTGTGGGTTTTCCTTTAGTTTACAACCATCAGTAATATTTTTGACATCCAGATATTTTCACTGCAGGTAACTTCTAGGATTCTAGGTAGTGGTGGATATAGAAGTATATACAAAGAAAAATAGTGTAATTGTGGAAAGGTTTCCCTTTGTTAAAAAATATATATATATATTGATAGAAGCCTAGAAATTTCTTTTCCTACATCTCTACCCAAACCAGTCCTTTTGGATTTTTTTATTTGAAAATTTCCAAATTTAAAAAACAAAATAAGACTCGCAAGGAACTGTTTTATTTTCTTATGTTTCTTAAAACCTTAAAGGATAGAAGTAAAAGGTAAAGTGGTTTCGATGCAGCAAAAAATATAAAATTAGGATAATATCAAATAGAGGAAAATGTTAAATAGTTAATAATAAAAGGTACTAAATAGGTCTGAGTGATAACGTGGACAGTGGCACCATAGAAAGACTTGGGGGCTCTGGTATAATAACGGAAATAATATATTGTTACTGTTACTTTAAAATTTTTATATATCAATTTTTTTTAAGTCAAGCAATAGTAAGGTACAAACTGTATGCTTCTTCCCTCTCTTCTACCCAAACTCCTGCTTTTGATCCTACCAGATCTTTTTTCTGTGCTCGTAAAAAAAGTGTGCCTCAACATACAATTTTTTTAAATTTTTTTTTACATTTATTTATTTTTTGAAAGACATAGACAGAGCACAAGTTGGGGAGGGGCAGAGAGAGGAGTCACATAATCCGAAGCAGGCTCCAGGCTCCAAGCTGTCAGCACAGAGCCCAACGCGGGACTCGAACTCACAAACCATGAGATCATGACCTGAGCCGAAGTCAGACGCTTAACCGACTGAGCCACCCAGGCGCCCCGAAATATGATAATTTTTAAAGCTTCTCTTTTTCTTTTCTTTTTATTCCCACAAAAAGGAATTTATGCCATCAGCTTATTCTGTGGCTTATTTTTTTCACACTTTAATCTGTCTTGAGCACTATATATAAGTGTACCTTATACATACTGTAGCTGCACTGTAGTCCACAGTTTGGTTGTACTGTGACTTACTTAATCATTTTCTTAGTGATAGCCAAATCAATGACATGTATGTTAAAAGAGCAATCAAGGTACTGTTTCTTACCTCTCAAAAGTGATTAAAATGAATGAGAATTACCGACATAGGGGATGACTGATAATACTATAGAAACATTTATTAAAAGCCTCAAAAAATAACCTTTGACCTATTTATTCTAGTTCTAAACAATAAGAACATTATCAGGATTGAGTGCAAAAGCTTTTCTACAATGATGCCCATTGTAGCAAATCAGTGTTGTATATATAACTGGACAGATTAATAACAAAAATCTAAATATTTATCTTTAGTCTTCATAGTGATGCCAACTTTGAGTGGCATGATTGTGAATGATTTTTAGCATTGGTTTTCACAAATATCCCATAATGAAGATGTTATTTTAACCAGACCTTTTTTTTTTTTAATTTAAAAATAGAATTTAAAGAAAGAATTAAGTGGGGTACCTGCTGGCTTAGGCAGTAGAGCATGCAACTCTTGATCTTGGGGTCATGAGTTCAAGCCCCACGTTGGGGATAGAGTTTACATTAACAATCAATCAATAAATATTTTTTTAATTTAGCTTAGAAAAGGTTAGAGTCTACCTGACCTAACTGTTCCCCCCAAATAAAACAAAGGTTTGTTTTGCTCTCTGTGCTTGAAACAGATTAAAAGGAAATAATTTTACATTATTGTCAGAACTTTCAGTTAGATAATTAAAATCCTTGATATTAAGGATTGTTGGACATATTATAATTGTTTAAAGTCTTAAGACTCGGTTTTGTATACAGTTGAGGTGATAAAGTATTGGTGGCTATTTGAAATTTGGTTTTCAGTTTTGTTGAGAACTTTGGCTTTAGAATGTTAAGTATCTGATAGCTTCTACATTAAAATATTGGCTAGGTGGTATTAAACTTTTGTGATACTGTAATCAAAAAGTTCTTTTTTAAGCTCAAAATATAGTTAATAACATAACTAGGCTATTTACTTTCACAGTAATTTTAGATTTTCTCTACTAAATAATTATATATTCAGGAATAGAATAGGTAATCATTCTTTTTCTTTAGTGGTAGGAAGGAAGCTAAATTTCAGTTGAAGTAAATTTACTTTTGATAACTTTGTTTACTTTTAATGGCTCTAATAGTTTAAGTTTTTACCTGTTGCATTTGTTTTGATCATGAAATTTATAACCCCTGGAGAATAGTAAGTAAGAATAAAGGCTCTAAAGTCAGTCAGATGTGGTTCAAATCTTGGTTCCACTATATATTAGGTTTGTGACCTTGGGCAAATTATTTAACATCTAAGAGAATTAGTTTTCTTCATCTGTAAATGGAGGTAAGATTATTAACTATCTCAAAGGATTGTTCTAACAATTATTTGTGATAATGAAAAATATGAATATAAAATTACAGTGAAAGTGAATTTGCTGAGAGTATATGCAGACAGTATTATCATTGCCAGAAAATGAGAAAATTAAACATACACTGATCTCAAAGTATTCTCTATTCAAGTCCAATATACAACTGTAAGTCTGCTTCAGGTTCTACATTTGTAGATTCAGAGTAACATAAATAAGACCTGTGGAGTCAGGCATGGAATTGAACTGACATACAGGTCGTCTTCTTATAGATAAGCACTCTAAGTCTTCCCTGTAGAGATGTCCTTTGATGTTTTGAAATGCATTACCACATTTTTCTTATTGGATCAGTTTTGTGGCTTCCTAAGGTGATGATTTATTTGGTGAGCCTTTTTTCTTCCAAGGTAGTTTTAAAGTTTAAGTAGAATAGTGAAACTGGACCTGGCTTGGAATCAGCTTGAAACCAGAAATTGTGGACTTCAGTTTGGTACCTGATAACTGCAAAAAAAATTGTATATATAATTAAAAAATTATGTCTACCTCTTTAACCAAATTATTGATGGACTCAAATTTAGACTTTTAGAAATTTAGACTTTTTAAATTTTAAAAACTTTTTAAGTTTTATTATATTTTAGGTTTATTTAATTATTTTCGAGGTGGGGAGAGAGAGAAAGGGTGCATGAGGGGCAGAGACAAAGGGAGAGAAGGAGAATCCCAAGTAGGCTCTGCACCGTAAATGGAGAGCCTGGTGTGGGGCTCGAACTCAAGAACTGTGAAATCATGTCCTGAACTGAAGTCGAGTCAGACGCTCAACTGATTGAGTCACCCAGGCACCTGACTTTTTTTTTTTTTGGCACTTGACTTTTTTTTTTTTTTTTTTAATTTTTTTCTAAGCCATTAGTAGTAATGAAAAATAAACAGAAAGGAGAAGAGATCAAAATAGTAAGAGTCTATTTGAAATGTATGTAGTCAGTTTTTTTTTTTTTTTTAATTTTTAATGTTTATTTATTTTTTGAGAGAGACAGAGACAGAGCAGGAGCAGGGGAGGGGCACAGAGAGGGGGAGACAGAATCCGAAACAGGCTCCAGGCTCTGAGCTGTCAGCACAGAGCCTGACGTGGGGCTCGAACTCACAAACCATGAGATCATGACCTGAGCCGAAGTCGGACGCCCAACCGACTGAGCCACCCAGGCACCCCATATGTAGTCAGTTTTTTATAATGATCTGATTCTTGGCAATGTAAGAATACTTTTTATGGTATATACATTGGAATACTATGCAGTTGTTTAAAAAAAAAAAACTAAAGCAGATTTTATTCTACTAATGAAGAACAGCTTCGGATGTAATAAAGCAAGATGCAGATCAGTGCTGTAATATGTTGCCACACTTTTTTTTTAACAGGAAGATATATCTGTATATACATAATACATTCATATTTTCATCTTTAGAGTTCTGGTAAGCACAGTCACATCTGAGGGAAGGAAATATATTTTTCATTCTATACTGTTTTATACTACTTGAATTTTTAAAAAATTCTTAATTGAAGGGTGCCTCAGTTGGTTGAGTGTCCGACTTAGCTCTGGTCATGATCTCACAGTTCATGAGTTCGAGCCCCATGTTGGGCTCTGTGCTGACGGCTCAGAGCCTGGAGCCTGCTTCAGATTCTGTGTCTCCCTTTCTCTCTGCCCCTCCCCTGCTCACGCTCTGTCTCTCCTTCAAAAATAAACATTAAAGAAAATTTTTTTTAATTGTTCATTGTATTGCCTTTAAACAAACTTTTTATTTAAAAAGATCAATTGGAACAAAAAAGTGTTCTTGGTATTTTGGGCAATATATAAATGTTGGTGTTTGGTAAGAAATATTTTTTGCTATTCATTTGGCATTGAAATTTTCTGTTTTTGTGTAATTTAGAATATCAGCACAGAAAGTAAAGATAATTAAAATCTGAGAATTGAGAAAAAAAACTTGTTTCTTCTGTTCTTGAAGTTGGATAAGGTCCTGTGTATGGAAGCATAGAGTGGCAGTCTCAAAAAGTGATTGGTACTTAAAATGAAAAGATACGAGTAAGATTTTTGAATGCAAGCCCTCTGACCAAACTATGTGAAGTTTAGGTAGCTTTAGATAGTAATATCATAATGGAGAACCGGTTTCAAGAGAGAAGGAAAGCAAGAACTAACGTTTATTGACAGTCTACGAGGTGTCAGGAACTTTACAAAAATTATCTTGTTTAATCATCAGTATACCATGAGTAGGCATTCTCTTTCTCCAATTTACAGATGAAGAAAGCCAAGTTCCAGAGTGACAAAGTGACTTTCTTAAAGTCCCAAATACCACAGAGCTGGTATTTGAATCTAGGTCTGACTGACTCCAAAAATCATTTTTCTGCTATTCCATGATGATACTCCTTTAGCAAAAGTATTTCTTCCTGCCTCATACTTAAATTCTCTGTTGTAGCTATTTGGATGACGACTGTGCAGTATTGTTATTTTCTCTCTTTCCAGTTGTAGTAATAAATAGTTTTGGTAGAATCAGATACATCAGTGTGCCACACTTTTGATGCCTGCTATGTAAGGGAGACCTAAGCTATAATAAGATTTTTCTCTTTATTTTTAAGAATATAAATTAAAATATATGAATGTATTTTCCTACTATTTATTAATTTTTGTTTTGTGTTCCCCCAGAACTTTATGAAATCTTTCTCTCGAGAGCAAAAGAACGATGGAAAAGCTTTAGTGAAACAAGTTCAGAGAATGATACAGAAGGTGTGATTTTTTTTTTTTTTTTTAATACAAATTTCTGGGTGAAAATCCAGTCACTGAAGATACCAGTGTGATTTTTACCATGTGTCAGGAACTGTAGTAATTGCTTTACATACATTATCTTCTTTAATGTTAATAGCCCTTTAAGTAGGTGGTTATCCTGAATGGTATAAAAGGAAACTGAGGCTCAAAGTAGTTAATTTGTAAGCAGTGAATCTGTGATGTAAACCCAGGTTTTTGGACCTTGGAGCTCAGGATTTATTCACAGCAGTAAGACTAATGGGGTGAAGTATTTTTAAGCTAACTCTTAACTTAAAGATAGATGGTCTTCAGGGTGCCTAGGTGACTCAGTGGGTTAGGTGTCCAACTTCAGCTCAGGTCATGCAATCATTGTTCATGGGTTTGAGCCCCACGTCAGGCACTGTGCTGACAGCTTGGAGCCTGGAGCCTGCTTCAGTTTCTCCCTCCCTCCATCTCTCAAAAATAAACATTAAAAAATTAAAAAGATAGATGATCTTCATTCCTCACTTGTGACTTCCTGTCTCCTCACTCACTTTCACTCACTACCTAATTAATACATTATTTATAATTATTGTGCCATAGCCTTCGTTCATTTAACTTACAGACTTCATCTTTCCTTCCACTCTCATCAGTTTTTTTTCTAGTCATTTTGGAGAAAACAGGAGCACTTTTTTCCTGTTAACGTTGTATATTAAATATAGGTAAGTTTAGTCAGCCATCTCTTCTCCTTGAATAATAGGGTGCTATTTGTCTGCCAGTCACTTTTCTTTCTATATTTGTTTTACTTCATAGAAAGCAAACACTTTTCTTTTGCCAGTAAAACTCTAAAAATGAGCATGGTTTAGAATAGAGAAATGGTATACATTACAGAGTGGTTTCCTGTGAGTATGTAAACAACTTTGTTAAATTCCTTGAGTACTATTTTAGAGGAATGAAAGAAGGGTGGGGAAAATTGACTAAAGAAGGTTAGAAAACTTGATTTTGAGAAAAGTTCACGTAAGTATTGTTCGAGACCTATTAGCTATGTCAGCTATTTGTGGGAAACTAGAAGTGCAAGAAAGGACAAGATGTTAGCGGCTTTATATTGGCATAGCCTTAGCTGTTTATAATTCTTTTTGAATTTATTTTTATGAAATATTGAAAATATAAGAATTAAAATTATAAGCATTTACTTTTGAGACATTTTGTCATGAGTAAGTGGTGAAAGTTGCACTTTCGTAGAAATTAATTGCATGTAAGTGAAGAATTGTTCCAGTAAGGAACAGTGTTCTGTTTAAATTACTGATTTCTCATCTCCTGTGCGTTTATAATTTACAGTTGCCATTTAACTTTTTTGGCCATTGTTTTTCAAATATTACTTCTGCCACATTGTTTCTCTCCTTTTTGGACTCCAATTATGTGTATGTTAGACCACTTCACAGTGCCCTACAAGTCTCATACACTTAAAAAAAAATTTTTTTTAATGTTCATTTATTTTTGAGAGACTGAGAGAGAGTGTGAGCCGGGGAGGGGCAGAGAGAGAGAGAAAGGGAGACACAAATTTGAAGCAGGCTCCAGGCTGTGAGCTGTCAGCACAGAGCCCAACATGGCGCTTGAACCCACAACTGTGAGATCATGACCTGAGCTGAACTCGGATGCTCAACCGACTGAACCACCCAGGAGCCCCAAGTCTTGTACACTTAAAAAAACATTGTTTTCCTTCTGTGCCTCAGTTTAGATGATTTTTATTCCTATAATCAGTTTCACCAATCCCCTCTTTTCCTATATCCAGTCTATTAGATCTGTCCAATGAGTCTTTAATTTCAGATATTATATTCTGTAATTCTAGAATGTCTACCGGATTCTTTTCGTAGATTCTATTTCTCTGCGGCAATTCTTCATCTTTCCATCCCATACATTTCCCCCCATCTTATTCTCTCTTTTCTTGAACATGTAACAGTCAATATTTTTGTTTATTCATTCCATTACTGGGTCATCTTCATGTCTGCTTTTATTGGCTGCTTTCCCCTTGATTACAAGTCATATTTTTCTGCTTATTTGCATATCTTAAATTTTCTAATTATATGTAAATCACTGAATAAAGAATAATATAGAAACTGAAGTGGATGTTTCCCCTGCAGAGGAAGCATGCTCTTTTCTGTCAGGGAGTTGGGTTATTACTTCAGTTCAGTCAGCAACTGAGCTAGGTTGGGACAAGGTTGAAGCTTTAGATATACTTAGTTCATTGTGGGATTTAAATATCTGGGTAGGAAGAACTGTCTGTTTTTATTAGAGGCTCCTCCCTCCCCTGAGACACTCTCCCTTGTGATTCTATGTATCACATCAGTGTTATTTGGTTATGAAGAGGTCTAAGGGTTTCTCTTTTCCCAAGGTTTCTCTTTTCCCAAGCAGAGTACCTTTGTGTATGGCAAACTCAGTCCTGAGCTCATGCCCAGACTTGGCATATGCCTCTAGGAAGAAAAATGGCTATGTAGGAAAGCCTCTTTTCTTTCTGGAATTTAAATCCTCCCTGTGTCTACAGTTTTCATATGCCTTTTTAAAAAAAAACTTGGGATATTTGAAGCTTACTTGTTTTTTTCCCCAGTTGTTATCGTGGGAGTGATAGTCTGTCCTTACCTTGTATAAAAACCGGAAGTAGAAATCCTTCATATAGCTTTCTGATAAGTATGTAAATATTTTCTTCATAAAAGAAACCCTTAAGTTTTAGTAAAAGCTATGTGGCATTTCTTTAAATTTCTTGATTATGAAGCTTTTAACTTTCCTTAAGTAACATCTGTGCTATATGATTATTCTGTGTGTACAAGATTGAACTGGGTATATAGTCAAGTAATCATTTTAATTTTATCTACCTTGCAAATGCAGGTGTATCTGTTGCTGATCGGGAGGCCAGTCTGGAATTAATTAAGTTGGACATATCCCGTACATTTCCATCCCTTTACATCTTCCAGAAGGTGAGTGTTTCTAACCAGTTATAACTAGGTTTTTTTTTGTTTTTTGTTTTTTAAGTAGGCTTCATGCCCAGTGTGGAGCCCAGCATGAGGCTTGAACTCACAACCCTGAAATCAAGACCTGAGCCAAGACCAAGAGTCAGTCACTTAGCCAACTGAGCCACCCAGACAGCCCTGTAACTACTTAAAAAAAATTTTTTAATCCAACAGAACAAATTCTCAAATGCATAGCTATTATTTTTTTAAAGGCAAACTATAAAAGATGGAGACCTTTATATAGAAAGTGTGAAACTAGTGGGAAAATTCTAAAGGAATTTCTGTTATTTTATTCCACTAACTGAATGCATTGCCGTTAGCATAGCCCATGATACCTTTATTCATTAAGGTGCATTTCTTTGTTTTACTTTTTATTCTGTAAGGTATTTGAATTTTAACATTTTGCTTATTAGTCAGTTGTTAACATGTAAAGAACTTTTGCCCAAACCTTAGTTTTCCAGAATTACTATTGAAATGGGAAAAAAAAATGGCTTATAAAAATCATTTTGTGCAGAGGCTTATGAGTTGCTTGTGAGAAACGTACTTTGTGAGAAATGATTACATTTTGTGTGGACTGTATATTTCACACATGGAATTCCTCTATCTATAGATTGATAAAATGAGATAAAAATTTTTACCTTTAAGATTAAAATTACTGATAAACATAACTTGCTGTAGCTTGATGGGTTTCTTTTGCTGAAATTATATTGTATGAAATGGAACAATCTGTTTTCATCATAATCTTGTACCAAATCTAGCAATCTTTAAAATGATAACTTGTATCTGTCAAGTGAGTTTATTTGGTTTTTTCAGGATTAAATATTTTTTATTCTTTAGAGAAAATATCTTGGCAGAGTGTATTTAGAATGTTTCTGATAATGATACAATATACTAACTAAAACTAGTCATTTAGGAAGTCTTTAAAAAGTTAATTATTTGAGAATTAACTTAGAGACTATTATTTGTACAGTTTGACATTTCATTTTTCTCTCTTAAGGGTGGTCCATATCATGATGTCTTACATAGTATCTTAGGGGCATATACGTGTTACAGACCTGATGTTGGTTATGTAAGTATTTGTTTCAGTCTGGTTTTTGAATATAAACATTTTATCTTCTCAAAGTATCTTACATTGCACTAGTTCCCAAATGTCTGTATTCTCTATGTCTTATTTTTCTTCGGCCTACCAACTTACCTAGAGAGGAATCTTCCCAGGGGTTTATGAGACTGCCCACCAGATTTCTGGAAGAACTGCTGGGATTTCATTATTCAATTTGTAAACTTTTATTTATTGCCACTGCTGTTGGTATGGTGCTTTATCCCCTTCTTCCAGTGCCTGTGCCTCTAGAGATAAACCTCTTCTATTATGCCAGGTTGAGGGAAGGATAGGCATCTGTCCATACAGGATAGAGGAAGGAGACTTGGGCCTTTTATAAACTGGTTGAATCCTAGTTTTAGCCTTACCTCCCAATTTCAGAGGGACCTGATAACTTCAGTTTCTGAGCCTTCCAGATGTGTGGCTGAATTGGCTTGCTGCTTATTCCTCCTCTGCTTCCTCCTCTGCAGTTATTTTAGTTTCAGCATTCATCATTTCAGCATTTAACTAATTTAACATTTAGTTAAAATTTCTAAAATGCTGTTGACATTTTTATTTACTGTTTATATTATTTTCCATTCTCTTTGTCCTTCTAGGCTAATATTTTTTTTCTTTACCGTCATTTTAGTTGGATTTGGGAGGGAACAAAGAAAAATGTGAGTGTTCAATTTGCCGTGTTTAACTAGAAGTCATAAAACCTCATCTGCTCACCTCTGTCTTAAAATAGGAGAGTTTCAGAGAATAGGATTGTTGTCTGGTACAACTTAACTTACTCTGTTTTGTTACATGTTCATTTGTACGTTTGTTTATTCATTCACTCAACAAATATTTGTGTGCTCATTGCTATATGCCAGGCATTGTTCTAGGCACTTTAGATACCTCAGTGAACAAAATAAAGATTCCCCTTCTGACACTTAGGGTTTAGGAGGAGGAGACAAACAACAAACAAATAAATCATGTTATATTAAAAGGTAATAAGTGCTACAGGAAAAGTAAAAAGTATGGTATATAAAGGGGGAAAGTGCTAGGTTTGAGAATGGGACAGGTTTTGTATTAAAGAAGATTGTCAAGTAGTCCTTATGGAGAAAGTAAATTTGGACGAGGAGTCTAAACTCTCTTGTTTGGGGTGCCTGGGTGACTCAGTTGGTTAAGCATCTGATTCTTGATCCTCAGCTCAGGTCTTGATCTTAGGGTGGTGAGTTCAAGCCCTGCACTGGGCTCCGTGCTGTACATGAAGCCTATTTAAAAGTGAAATGAAATAAAGACTGTCTTGCTCATGTCTTATGTCATAGAATTATAAAAACATTATGTAATGTTCACATCTTTTAAAGATTTTATTTTTAAGTAACCTCTACACACCCAATGTGGGGCCTTGAACTCACAACCCTGAGATCAAGAGTCACATGTCTTCCAACCGAGCCAGCTAGGTGCCCTGGTTATAGCTTACTTCTGAGTAGAATAAAACTCTTGAGTCTTGATTATCACCTGTCTGTAGGTCCTCTGATATAAGCTTTGCATTTTGAAGCAAGGAAGTAGGGAGCTATTAATTTGTCTGGACTGTAACTGCTGTGAACTGGGCTTGCATTATGGTGGGGCTCTAAGGTCAGTAGATCATAAAGGTGGAAGTGAGGAGACTACATTTTCCAATATCTCAGGAGGAGTCAGAAACTGTAGACCAGGACTCCGGTATTACTATAAGAACTTTGCAAGGTGTGTATCTTCCCCGCATTTATTTTCATTATAGTTTTCTGTTTGTCTATAGTGATTATCAGCAAAACAAAAACAAGAAAGATCTGTGTGCACGTGTGCAAGGGCAATAAAGAATAGGGAATATAAATAGTTGACTTCCTCCCATGACCCAGCCAAGCTTAAGGGAAGGAAGAAAGATTTCAAGTAACAAAGTGGTTCAGTTACACAGGTATTTCAACTGGTAGTTTTACTTCTTTTTCTTTCTTGTTTTTTTTCTTTGTTTTTTTTTTTAAGTAACCTCTATGCCCAATGTGGGGCTTGAACTCACAACCCCAAGATCAAGAGTTGCATGCTGTTTCAACTGAGCCAGCCAGGCACCCCTAAAGTTTTACTTCTTAAGCTGCGTGGTCTATCCATAAGGGTTTTTGTTTGTTAAATTTTTATTTTGAATAACTTCAAACAGAAAAGTTTCACTAGCCCCATCCCAGCGCCACTTCCAGGATCCAGTCAGAGTTGGATGTGGCATTTAGTTGTCCTGTTGCCTTAGTGTCCTTTCATCTGGAACAGTTTTTTAGCCTTTTCTGTCTGTCATGACTGTAACACTTTTGAAGACTCAAGCCTGATTTTATAATGACCCTTTTTTGATTCTTTTGCAGTAGTTTCCTGATCATTTCCTCATGGTTAGATTTAGGTTATACATTTTTCATAGAAATACTATGTAAATGGTGTGCTTATTTTAGTGCATCACATCACAAGTTGATAAATCATACAGAATATTCAAAAATTGGACTTTGAAGATACTGTAGAAATAACTTTATTTTTATTTCCTTTTCATATATACGAAATAGTGATATATGATAAATCTGAGCTTTAAATAGCTCTGTGATACACATCAAATAAAAATTCTAAGAAAGTGTTGTCAATGTTAAAGTGGCATTTTTCTTTTTTGGTGTGATGTAAAATAATGTTTTTTAAACAGCATCTTAGATTCAATTAAATATATTTTTAATTCCTTCTATTGGCTACTCTTCTATTACAGATGGTTAACAATTTTAATATAAAAATATATTTTTATATTAGAAATATAATTGTGGGCGCCTGGGTGGCTCAGTTGGTTGAGCGTCCGACTCTTGGGTTTGGCTCAGGTCATGATCTCGAGGTTTCATGAGTTCAAGCCCCGCATGACCCCCTGCTTGGGATTCTCTCTCTGTTCCTCCCCAACTCACACTGTCTCTCTCTCTCAAAATAAATAAACTTAAAAAAATTTTTTTAGGGGCGCCTGGGTGGCTCAGTCGGTTAAGCGGCTGACTTTGGCTCAGGTCATGATCTCACGGTCCGTGAGTTCGAGCCCCGTGTCGGGCTCTGCGCTGACAGCTCAGAGCCTGGAGCCTGTTTCAGATTCTGTGTCTCCCTCTCTCTGACCCTCCCCCCATTCATGCTCTGTTTCTCTCTGTCTCAAAAATAAATAAACGTAAAAAAAAATTTTTTTTTAAATTTTTTTAAAAGAATATAATTGTAAACAAACAGACATGGTCTTGTCTCTGTACTGTAGTAGTTTCCTATTATTGCCATAACAAATTGCCACAAACTTAGTGGCTTTAAACAATATAGATTTATTATCTGGAAGCTCTGGAGATTAGAAGTCTGAAAGTCAAGGTATTGGCAGGGCTGTTATCTTTCTGGAGGCTCTAGGGAAGAACTCACTTCCTTGCCTACTCTGGCTTCTGGAAACTGCCTGCATTCCTTGGCTCTTGACCCTGCACCTCCATCTTCAAAGCTAGTAGTATCGTATCCTCAAGTTTCTCTCTCTCTGATTCTCCTACTTCCCTTTTTTATTTATAAGGATCCTCATGATGATTACATTGGGCACACCCATCAATACACTTACATTGTGATCTCACTATCACAAAATCCTTAATTTAATCACATCTGCAAAGTCCCTTTTGCCATGTAAGAAATCATTTTCACAGGTTCCAGCGTTGAGGATATAGATCCCGTCCTAGGCACGTTATTCTGCCTACCACAGGCTCTGTCCTCATGGAATTAATACTCTAGAAAATCAAATAGGGAATTTCTGTAGATTTTGCCAAAAGTAATCAGAAGAAGCCAGGGAAGTAGGAGGAGAACAAAAAAATACTGGATCACAGAACCAAACGGAATTCTAGGAGCATAGAAAAGTGCCCATTGGGGTTTATAAGTACTGGTTATCCTGGCAAGAAGTTTCAAGATTGTATAGTAATGGAGTGGGAATCCAGACTGAGGTGTGCTAAAAACTTCAAAGAGAGCTGAGAAAGTAGAAATAGTGATTGTAGGCAAACCTTTCAAAACATTTGGTTGGGAAAAAGAGACCATGGTTTCTTTGCAAATATCCTTAGTGGTCTTTTTATGTAAGTCTATTACACAAGTCTTTACCAGAAGTAAAGTGGATGATGAATTTTTTTTTTTTTAGTAAAAGAATGAGGTTTGTTTTTGTTTTTGGTTTTTTAAAATATTTATTTTTGAAGGAGAGAGAGAGAGTGCGAGCAGAGGAGGGGCAGAGAGAGAAGGAGACACGGAATCTGAAACAGGCCCCAGGCTCTGAGCTGTCAGCACAGAGCCCAATGTGGGGCTCGAACCCATGAATCGTGAGATCATGACCTGAGCCAAAGTCAGATGCTTAACCAACTGAGCCACCCATGTGCCCCAAAGAATGAGTATTTTTATAGCAGCAGTTCCATATCACTTATTTGCTAAAAAATTCATAATAGTTCCCCATAACTCACAAGCAAGCATCTATATAGATGAGCTTTTTACTCAATGCCTTTCACTGTTTGTAAATACATCATACTTAAGTTCTCTCATTATAATATCTGATGGAAAAAAGTCTCTTCAACAAATGGTGTTGGGAAAATTGGACAGCAACATGCAGAAGAATGAAACTGGACCACTTTCTTATACCATACACAAATAAATTAAAAATGGATGAAAGATCTAAATGTAAGACAGGAAACCATCAAAATCCCAGAGGAGAATACGGGCAGCAACCTCTTTGACTTCAGCCAGAGCATCTCCTTACTAGACATATCTCCAGAGGCAAGGGAAATAAAAGCAAACATATGCACTATTGGGACTTCAACATTAAAAGCTTCTGCACAGCTCAGGAAACAATCAACAAAACTAAAGTGCAACTTATGGAATGGGAGAAGATATTTACAAATGATATATCTGATAAAGGGTTAGATTCCAAAAGCTATAAAGAGCTTAACAACTCAACACCCAAAAAACAAATAACCGGTTAAGAAATGGGCAGAAGACATGAACAGACACTTTTCCAAAGAAGACATCCAGATGGCCAACAGACACATGAAAAGATGCTCAGCATCACGGAAATACACATCAAAACCATGAGATACCACCTCACATGTGTCAGAATGGCTAAAATTAACAACACAAGAAACAACAGGTGTTGGCAAGAATGTGGAGAAAGGGGAACCCTTTTGTACTGTCGGTGGGAATGCAAACTGGAGAACAGTATGGAGATCACTAAAGAAAACTAAAAATAGAACTACCCTACATTCTAGCAATTGCACTATTAGGTATTTACCCAAAAGATATAAAAATACAGATTTGAAGAGGTACATGCACTCTAATGTTTATAGCAACATTATCAACAATAGCTGAACTATGGAGAGAACCCAAATGTCCATTGACTGATGAACAGGTAAGGAAGGTGGTATGTGTGTACTACACCACGCTATATACCACCTTCTTTATATATGTGTATACACACATACACATACATACATACATACATACATACATACATACACAATGGAATATTACTCAGCCATCAAAAATAATGAAATCTTGCCATTTGCAATGACGTAATGGAGCTAGAATGTATTATGCTAGTAAAATAAGTCCAAGAAAGACAAATACCATATGGTTTCACTTATGTGGAATTCAAGAAACAAAACAGATGAACATATGGGAAGGTGAGGGAAAAGAGGAGAGAGGAAAACAAACCACAAGAGACTCTTAAAGATGGAGAACAAACTATAAGTTGATGGATGGAGGTGGGTGGGAGACAGGCTAGATAGGTGATAGGTATTAAGGAGGGCACTGGTTCTGATGAGCACTGGGTGTTGTATTAAGTGATTAATCACTGAATTCTCCGGAAACCATTATTGCACTGTATGTTAACTAAAATTTAAATATAAAGTTAAGAAAAAAAGTTCTCTCATTATAATAAATCGTGTGCTTCAGCTGGGCTGGTCCTACACCTCTTTACTCCTATTTCTTTTCTGCCACTGGAATAGTTTTTTCGTATTTCTTCATCCTACTTTCCAGGAACCCAGCCTCACTGTCCAACCTCCCACAACCTCTTCTGTCTTAGAATTTCAGCAGCAGTTCTCATACATTTCTTTTATTCTTAGTTCCTGACTTTCTACCTCAGACAGATGTGCTATAACAATGAAAGCAATCACCTGATTTTCACTATACTCTACTTCGAAAGACTTCAGACTTAGAGAAAATGAAAGTGAGACGATACATGGAGATAGACTTTTGTAACACGTAAAGGCCAATACTTTATTCTTTTTTTCAAGAAATTTTCCTAATTCTTTTTATTTTATTTTTGTTGTTTTGAGAGAGAGGGTGGAAGTGAAAGAGGGGCATGGCAGAAAGAGACAGTCCCATGAGGGAGAGAGAGACACACACATACACACAAGTAGGGCTCACCTAAAGTGGGGCTTGTGTTCACCCAAAGTGAGGCTTGTGCATACCTGAAGCAGAGCTGGAACTCACCCTATGTGGGACTCAAGGTCATGAACCTGGAGATTGAGCCCTGAGCTGAAGTCAGATGCTTAACCGACTGAGCTACCCAGGCATCCCATTCCCTAATTTTTTTTTAAGCCATAACACATGAACAAGAAATGTAAAATTAGGGAGATTTCATAATTACTAGCAGGTTCTCTGTATTTACTTTCATTGGCAAATAATCCTCGTGGTCTAGTGGTTAGGATCCGGCGCTCTCATTGGCAAATAAAAAGAAATCTTGATTAATTCTACTTTAATCATTTTATAATTTTTTAAGAATACTGTAAGATAAACTACATAGAATTATTATTGTAAGCATATTTTGATTAATTTCTTTTCTCTTTGAAGGTCCAAGGGATGTCCTTCATAGCAGCAGTTCTCATTCTCAATTTGGAAGAGGCAGATGCCTTCATTGCGTTTGCAAATCTCCTCAATAAGCCATGCCAGTTGGCCTTTTTTCGTGTGGATCACAGCATGGTATGAACATTTGGAATGAATTGTATTTTCCTTTAATTGTTGGTTTCTATAGTCTGAATGCTCTTTTGGAGGGAAAAACAGTAATTGGAAGACTAAAATAAGTTTTTCATTGAATTACGGTTTTGCGAATGCTTGATGAAAAGACTCGGAAAGAGGTGCTAAGCAAGACTTTTTGTTAATTTGTTATTAGGGATTTAATTTCTTTACTTCTAGAGTATACTCTAGTATACTCTTTAATAACTTTATTGATATTTCTATCTTTAGATGTTGAAATATTTTGCAACGTTTGAAGTATTTTTTGAAGAAAATCTCTCCAAACTATTTCTTCATTTTAAATCTTACAGTCTTACACCAGACATATACTTGATAGACTGGTAAGTCATAACATACATAAAATATAATTAAAAATAAAAAACCAAGTAGGGGCACCTGGGTGGCCCAGTCAGTTAAATGTCCGACTTCGGCTCAGGTCATGATCTCATAGTTTGTGGGTTTAAGCCCCACATCAGGCTCTGTGCTGACAGCTCAGAGCCTGGAGCCTGCTTCAGATTCTATGTCTCCCTCTTTCTCTCTGCCCCTCCCTTGCTTGTGCGCGCGCTCTCTCAAAAATAAAATACTTAAAAAAAAAAAACTTTTTGTGTAATTCAGGAACTAAAGTAAATCTCATGTACAGGATTATACATCTGAAAACTTCTTCCATTACAAATAGAGAAATTCACATTTTTGTGGGGAAGCATTTGATTAAGAACATGGACTCTGGGCTGAAATCAGAATCCCTCAGTTTGTATTTTAGTCTCTTATATAGAAAATGAGAATAATAATATCTGTATCTTAAGTTGGTATGAGGGTGTTTTACATGGATTATCTCATTCAATGCCTAGTACATACTACATATACTCTCAGAAAGAGAGCCATTTCTTTATTCTTCACACACAAGAGCTTGTGATAGTTACGATAGTGGGGGTTTTTTTTGAAGGCTTTATCCAGCTTTTTGACAGAAGAGTGGAGCCTTATTTAGGTGCTAATGCCTTTTTTTCAACTTTCCAATTTCAACACTTCCTTGCCAAGGACTCTGGTGAGCCCGTTGATTACAGAACGGAGGGGTGGTGAATTTTGCCAAAGGGATGGTGCAGTTATCTTAAGATAGGTTGTTAAGAGTATGTATGAAACATTCAACCCTTAAATTCTAATCACCAAATTCAGTGGATTTCATGTAAATGATCCTAAGTTTTAATATAGAAAAATAATTAATGGCTTTGATCAAATATGCTGTCTTACCAGTTGTTTGGGGCTTCTTTTATTTAAGATTTTTTTTAAACTTATTTTTTGGTGTGTTCTCATCCATTCCCACTAGGAACATTAGAGTTCCTCTGGGAAGGACCCAAGATAATGGGGGAGAAGAAAGGTTTTATATCATGAGACCCAGAGGACCAAGATCAATACTAAGAGGGGGAAGGGGGGAAAAATACTCAATTTTCAGGCCTGAGGAGTGTCAACAGGAGACAAACCAGGATCACAATTAATAATAGGGAGCAGGATGGAACCAATAATGAGTGAGTACTGTGTACTAGAAACTTCCTAGACAGTGGTAGTGCCATTCTCTCTCTCATTTTTGAGCAATGAATTACTATTCTCTGTACTACCAAGGGCATGCTTTTTGTTGTGCAATTAAATATGTGTTTATAATGTAAGAAATAGACATGGGTTTTTGTTTCACTGCCTCTGTTGAACTTACTACATACAAATCCCACAATCGATTATGCAAGAGAAAAGAGGAATAAATAAGTGGCAGTGCTAAATAGGGTGGGAGCCTTTAGTTCTCTTCCTCAGGTTTCATCGGCACTACCTCAAATAAACACAATCTTTGTAAAAAAAAAAAAATGTGCATTTTGTGGGTGCCTGGCTGGCTCAGTATGTAGAGCATACGACTCTTGATCTTGGGGTTGTAAGTTTGAGCCCCATGTTGGTTGTAGAGATTAGTTAAAAATAAAATCTTAAAAAAAAAATGTGTGCTTTGCCAAGGCAGCTTAAAGAAAAGTTCTCTAGCACCTACTCTCCTATTTCCCCAACCAGAATGCCGCCCCGAAGCACCACTGGATAAAGAATTACATGATCAGACATTGTCAGAAAGGATGGGAAAAACCGTTTTGGTGATTCTGTTGGGAGCGTATACATGCTCCAAAAGAAGTAGTAAGTAAAGTTTGGTAAAGGGAAAAACAAAAACCCAGTAGATAGATGTCTGTGGTAGGAGAAGAGAGACAAGTCAGACATTATGATTTTTAGGTTAATAGATACTTGGGTTCCTCATACAATAGTAAGTAACTTTTTTGAGCATTTCTTATGTGCCAGGCACTGTTCTAAATACTTTACATTTATTCCTTTAATTTTCAAAACAATCCTGAGAGGTAGGTAATCTATCATTCTGTGTTTACTAATGAGGAAACTGAGGCACAGCAAGGGTGGATATCTTGCTCAAGGTAACACTACTAATGTCAAACTCAGATATTGTGGTTTCAGAGACCATATCCTTAACTACTAGGTGATTTTGTCACTCTAATATGTGTTAAGCCATATCTCTGTGGAAGGTTGTAAATTCACATAATTTCGTTATTTGTTACTTTCCCACTGCTCAAGTTTTTGAAAGAAGGAGTTATATCTTATTTGCCTTTTTATCCCTAATTAAGCACTGTTGTTTTTATATAGAGATGTTTAATGAGTTAATGGATAAATGAATGAAAAATTTCAATGACTATTTCCCCCCTAATTTTAGGATCTTCACACTGTATAGCAAATCACTCCCACTTGATCTGGCCTGTAGAGTCTGGGATGTATTTTGCAGAGATGGGGAGGAATTTTTATTTAGGACTGGATTAGGAATCCTCCGATTATATGAAGATATTCTCCTACAAATGGACTTTATTCATATAGCACAGTTCCTAACTAAATTGCCAGAAGATATCACATCAGAAAAGCTGTTCAACTGTATTGCAGCCATTCAGATGCAGAATAGCACCAAAAAATGGACTCAGGTAGAGTGACCTCTTCCTACTTCTTCTAATAGATATGTTAAAACAATCAGTTGACTTCATGTAAAAAAAAGTTACTTATTTCTCAAATGTTAGTACTTAATTAAAAATCAATTAAAAACTGATTTTTGACTTTGAAAGAGCAAGAGTTTAAAACATATTACTCCTCTTTCACCTATCCAAACCTATATTATTTTTATGTAAGTCCAGTAATGTTTTGCATTTAGTGAACTACAATCTACAGTGGTCCCATTTGCCAGAGCAATTCTGTAATTACTTTGGTATCTCAAGTAGACAACAACTGTATTAAACACCTACTGCGTGCTAAGAGTTTGCAATAGAAAGTATATAATGTATGATTTGTAGCTTTTTAGATGCTTTTAGTCTTGTTAGGGAAGCAAACATTGGCAGTCTAAGTTAAGTGACATATAAGATAGCATTATCACTTGCTCCTTGAATGATACGGTAGGCATCATAAGCTCACAGTTTTATTACTTATGAAAATGAAATCTAAGAATACTGGTCCAAAAAAAAAAGGGAATATCGGTCAAGAAAATGTTCTGTTACCAAATAGTAATTTCATAATATTTGGCAAGTGATAAAAAACTGGAATGTATATACCATAAAATTGGGTTGAAACAAACAAGAGGATTTGAGAATGGCAGTCTTCCAGTGGACAGAGTTAAATATACTAAAGCCTTTTCGCATTAATAAGCTATAGTTATTTAAATATCTTAATCTGTGTGGTAGCTAATTTTGAGGATTAATCTTTCCTTTATATAATTTTCAGGTCTTTGCCTCTGTAATGAAGGATATTAAAGAAGGAGACAAGAATAATAGTCCTGCTTTGAAAAGCTAATCTTCAAAATTAAGACTAAATGTAATGTAAAAGATGTTTTTTGATAAAAGTTTTTTGTTTCCTATGTAAAAAACATGGAAGAAAATGTTGGAGAAATCTAAACGAATCAAGACATGGGAAAGTGCTGATTTTGAATTCCATGACTGAAGTTAATGAAATGAGTAACTGATTGACAGTATTAATAAAAAAGTATTTTGTAGAGAGCCCTTTTACAAAGGAAAAAGTTTAAATGGCTAGTTCATACTCCATAATTTGGAGTGAACGGTTTAATGCAATAAACTTTTTTAACAGCTTTGGAGAATATTCAAATTTTTACATCTTTTCTTTCTTAACAGTTACCATAAAAGCACTTTGGAGGTCAGAGCAGATTGTTAAATACTACTTTAACTTCCAAAATACTATTTGAAATAAACACCTTAGTACAAACATTGTCTCCAGTTCTGACCTTTTGAAGATATTAGAGACCAAGAGTAAGCAACTTTGATTGTAAATTATTTAAGTCATTGAAGTCATTACCTTCACTCACAGGTTGGGGGAAGTTTGGGTTTTCTGGGAACTGGAAATACTGGTGGGAGCTTGTTTCACATTCAATTAGATGTTTTCCACAGTATCATGTCTGTCTGTTTCTGAAGGGAAATTGTTTCTTAGGGAATTCGTGTCACTCAGAATTTTAGCCTTTCTGTTTCTAGTGTAAGAAATTGTTCTATTACTAGAATTATTAAATTCATCTAGTAATTTAAGAAAGCTAACTGGTAGAAGGAAAGTTCTTTGCACTTTAGTGGACTGAAGACTTGATTTTGGAAGTAAGTCCATAAATATAAATGAGATTTTTCACTGGTAAGAGTAAAACATATGAATTCTGAGAGTTCTTAAATAGCATGCTACTTGGCAAGATGTTAAACTTCTTAGTTGAAATTCCTTCACTGTCTGTAGAAACAAAATTTAATTCCGTTTTAAATTTGAAATCTTAATATGTAGCCAAGTCTATGACTTGTAAAACACTGTGCATAATTTTCTAATCAATGGAAATAAGAGTAAAAGAAAAAGATAAAATTAACTTTTTTCTAACAAGTCTAACTTTGATGGTATAGTGGATAAAGAAATTATTAATTGTTGGTAAATTCATATGAAATTTATTATATTATGTTTAATCCTTGAACCTAAATCACTTGAGTATTATAAGTGATATCTGTATAACATGCTCTTTTGTTAATAATTAGATGTACAGTGTGCTTTTATGTTGCAGTTTGGTTTAAAACAAATCTTAAGCATACTATTTCTGGTAGCAGTATGTAGTCTTCAAACTAACAAGCCTGAGAACCTTGTTAGTTCAGTGACTGCCTCTTTAGGAGTATGGGACCAGATGGTGTCCATATATTTTTACCCCATGGGTCATTCTAGCCTAGGGACCACTAGTGGAACCCTCAGAAGTTAACTCCTATCTTCGGAGCTTACTTAGTGAAAACTAGTAGTGTAATAATATTGAGGGAGTATCCAGGGTCTTAATAGGTTTTAGAATGACATTTTAACTCTGGTAACTACTTCCTTGGTATTGGTGGTCCTGGTAACAGGGAATGTAACCGCTGGCAGTAATATCATTGAAGTTATACAACCTGCCTAAATTTAATCTTACTTTTGTGTATTTGTTTCCTGAGTTGACCTAAATTACTGTATTACTTTTTCTCATTTTTATTATTGTACAGTTTCTTTACCTTTCAAATATAAATGTGTATATAAAATGTAAATACAAGGAATTCACTAAAACCACTATTAGTAATTACTGTGTAAATAAAACTTGTAAGCAGAGTAATTACTTGAAATGAGTGTTCATTACTTTGGGGATAACCGGTTTATTTTACCACATTTGGAGGAAAAGAATAACCTTTTTTTTTTTTTTTGGCCAAATTTCTTCTTCAGGGGATATTTTTAGTCCTTCAGCCTCTTGAGACTGACCATACTGGCAGTTCAAATATTGTACTGTATCTTCCTTTGAACCTGCTCTACAGGCAATATAAGATTGTTTTACATGGTCAGTGTATGATAGGTTGTTTGGTTTTCAGTTAAAAAATAAGCTTTCCTAAAAATCTCCAAGATTATGTAAAATTTAATATGTATAATGTTTCATTTGTCTACTTAATATATATATTATATGTATATTATATATATAATATATATATGTATATTATATATATAATCTATATTATATGTGTATTATATATATAATATATATATGTATATTATATATATAATATATATGTATATTATATATATAATATATATTATATGTATATTATACATATAATATATATTATATGTATATTATATATATATATTATTTCTCATTTTATGTCCTTTCAGCCAGGTATACATTGTATTATTTAAGTGGTACTTAGAAGATCCCAGTAAGTAGCATAATTTTCTTTTTTTTTAAATTTTTTAATGTTTATTTTTGAGAGAGAGAGAGTGCAAGCAAGGGAGGGGCAGAGAGAGAGGGAGACACAGAATCCAAAGCAGGCTCCAGGCTCCAAGCTGTGCTTACAGCTTGGAGCCCGATGCAGGGCTTGAATGAACTCACGAACCGTGAGATCGTGACCTGAGCTGAAGTCGGATGCTTAACCAACTGAGCCAACTAGGTGCCCCAGGTAGCATAGTTTTCTGAAAGCCTTAGAACATAGTTACGGTTTTTGCTGATTTCTTTTGCATTGATGATCTACATATAATGTTATTGGTTTGGGTATATTTGTTTGACTTTACAAAAGTTAGGTAGCATTTGCAAAAGGGCATTGAGATTGTGAAGCCTCTGACTTTAGGATAACAGCTTTCATTGTAGCTTGGGAACTGATACTATTTTATCTAGAGCAGTCAACATTTTAAGAGTCTATACTGTTAGTGTAATTCTAAATTATATAATCATGGAATAATTTATATTACTTCATAATGCCATACATTTTATTTTTCTTATTTTTGATTGATAAAATTCTTTTGTATTCCATGAGCATATTCAGACAGCAGAGATGGGTATAAAAGAGGTGAAAAAAACATGTGAAATAGCCATGTTTAATTTTCTACGACTAGTTGGCATATATAGTGTCAGAAAACAAAGTCTTACCTCTGGGGGAAAAAGTGATTTTTGTATTGAATTCATGTTATTTTTATGTTATATGTGATGCTGACGTGAGCACTCATGTTATTTTGATGTTATCAAAGCAGTGTCCAAAATAGGAATTCCCAAAATTAGTAAAACTTCATTAATTATAACTTCACTGCTTCACCCATGTAAAAACAAAAATTAAAACAGAAGATTTCAGGGAAACTATTGACTTCAGAGAGAAGAAATCCTGGCCTGTTGAAAATAGTGTTTGTTTACTAACAGTGTAATTGCAATAGAAGTGAAATACTTGGTACTTTAAATGAGAGTGGGAACATTTGCTAAGCCCTGCTAAGCATTGCCTCTTAATATTTTGATAGACTAAATAAAGTTGCAAGGCTTGGGAAGTTAGCAAAATTGCATTTCTTTCCAAACATTCTACCATTTAATGTGGTTTTATTATTTGCATATCATCCTGTGGGTTGAGCTTGTTTTCTAATAAATGCCAGAATATTTGACTTTTAAAAAAATTGCAAAGTGTTTTCATTTGTTGAACATTTAAGTAAACAGTACTTTATGGTTTTATTTAAGGTAACTTGACTTTTGTACTATTGCAATATATTTGGAGAGTCACTTTTGTAATAAAAATGTAAATGATATACAGATTTGAAAAAGTATATAAAATTGACAGCGGTGCACGTATGTTCTCATTTTTTTCATCTTCAGGCAAAGTATCATACATAATGATACTATAAAACCAGAAAGTGAAGCTTCAGTTTTTCCTGATCTAGGCACTATTGATAATGTTGTAAGTAAATGATGTATTTTGATTATTACATAAATTGCAAAGCTTTTTAATTTTAGCATGTATACATATATTTTTAATTTTTTTAATGTTTATTTTTGAGAGAGACAGAGCGTGAGTGGGGGAGCGGCAGAGAGACAGAGGCATCGAATCCCAAGCAGGCTCCAAGCTCTGTCAGCACAGAGCCTGACGTGGGGCTCAAACCCACGAGCCGTGAGATCATGGCCTGAGCCGAAGTTGGACACTTAGCTGGCTGAGCCACCCAGGTGCCCCTAGCACCTTAAGAAATTTCGAAAGGAAAGTATTTACTTGATTAAAACCTTGTAGATTGTACGTAAGGTTCCTGAGAAGATAAGTTGAAAAGTGTTTGAATGATAGAGTTCTATTCTTAATGTATACCAAGTGATTTTTAAATAAATTATAGTGCACTAAGGGAATATCCCATTACTTGTAGTATTTCTTCTGATTTGATTTTGAAGGCCACTTATGTGAGCCCTTGAAAAGTAAACAGTTCTCGGGCACCTGGGTGGCTCAGTCGGTTGAGCGTCCGACTTCGGCTCAGGTCATGATCTTGGGGTCTGTGAGTTCGAACCCTGCATCAGGCTCTGTGCTGACGGCTCAGAGCCTGGAGCTTGTTTCAGATTCTGTGTCTCCCTCTCTCTCTCTGCCCCTCCCCCTCTCCTGCTCTGTCTCTCTCTCTCTCTCTGTCAAAAATAAATAAACATAAAAAAGTAAACAGTTCTCATAAAACTTGTTAGACTACATGTTTTACACTCCTTTAAAAATGCAAATCAGGGGCACCTGGCTGGCTCAGTAGAGTGTGTGACACTTGATCTTGAGGTTGTGGGCTGAAGCCCCACATTAGGTGTAGAGATTATTTAAAAAAAAAATTTTTTTTAATGCATATCAAGGGTACCTGGGGTGGCTCAGTCGGTTAAGTGTCTGACTCTTGATTTCTACTCAGGTCATGATCTCCCCATCTGTGAGTTTGAGCCCTGAGTTGGGCTCTACACTGAGCATGCAGACTGCTTGGGATTCTGTCTCTCCCCACCCCTTCCCCACTCATGCACACACTCTTGCACAGGCTCTCTCACATGCTCCTGCTCTTTCTCTCAAAAGAGGTAAAATAACTGAAAAAAAAATGCAAATCAAATCCTATCATTTCTTGCTCATGAGTTGTACCTTTGTGTAAATATCCATCTTCTGTCATTCTCATGACCTTCCTCAGCTTTGTATTTCTTTATCCTATCACTTACCACTACCTGTCTTTTGTTTTGTTTTGTCTTGTTTTGTTTTGTTTTGTTTTGTTTTTTAAAGTAGGCTCCATGCCCAGTGTGGAGCCCAACGCAGGGCTTGACTCATGACCCTGAGATCAAGAGTTTGATGCTTAAGCAACTGAGCCACCAAGGCTCCCCTGCCTGACATTGTTTTATTCCTTATTTGTTGTTTCCACTGCAGTGTCAACTCTGAGGTCAGAAACATTGTCTTTGTTTACCACTGAATTGCTAGTGCCCAAAATAGTGTTTGGCATTAGTCATGACAATTGGATGAAAAGATTTTTATTTTAGGCCATTCTTCAGTGAACTTACCTTTCATTTAAAATATTTCTGTTGGGGTGCCTGGGTGGCTCAGTTGGTTGGGCGTCCGACTTCAGCTCAGGTCATGATCTTGCGGTCCGTGAGTTCAAGCCCCGCGTCAGGCTCTGTGCTGACTGCTCAGAGCCTGAAGCCTGTTTCCGATTCTGTGTCTCCCTCTCTCTCTCTGACCCTCCCCCGTTCATGCTCTGTCTCTCTCTGTCTCAAAAATAAATAAACGTTTAAAAAAAAATTTAAAAAAATAAATAAATAAATAAAATATTTCTGTTAGGGCACCTGGGTGGCTTAGTTGGTTACATGTCCAAATCTTGTTTTTGACTCAGGTCTTTTTTTTTTTTTTAACTTTTTTTTTCCTTTTAAAGTTTATTTATTTTGAAAGAGAGAGAGAAAGAAAGAGAGCACAGGAGGGGCAGAGAGAAGGAGAGAGAGAATCTCAAGCAGGCTCTGCACTGTCAGTGTGGAGCCTGATGTGGGGCTCAAACCCACCCACCCCGAGATCATGACCTGAGCTGAAATCAAGAGTCTGACGCTTAACCAACTGAGCTACTCAGGCACCTCTCTCCTCAAGTCTTGATCTCAGAGGCATGAGATCGAGCTCTGTGTTGGGTTCCACACTGGGCATGGAGCCTGCTTAGGATTCTCTCCATCTGCTTCTGCCTCTGCCTCTGCCTCTGCCTCTCCCTCTCCACTCTCCCTCTATCCCTCTTCCTCTCCCCTCTTCCTCTTCTGCCTCTCTCCCTTGTTCACGCACACACACACACACACACAAACTCTCTCTAAAAGAAATATTCCCATTAGATTATGCACTTAGGTAGAAACTCAACTCCGATGATTTCTGGTTCATTCAGAAAGTTCACTTAAAGGTTGGGTGAAAGAGACTGAGCTAATAGATGTCAGAAATAGGAATATCAGGAGAGTGCTGGGGTCAGAAAAAACAAGAGACAATCATAAAGGAGTTTCCATAAAGGAGTGATTGATAGTGTCAGGTGACAATGAGGTTGAGACAGGGATTGAGACATGTCCATTAAATTTAGCAGTGTGTAGATCATTCATTTCCCTAGTTAGTTGGGTATATATTGAGTGTAGCAGCCAGACAAATGGTTGAAGAATCAGTGGGAGGCAAGGAAATAAGATTGCTAGTGTAGATAATTCTAAAGTTAGCTGTAAAGGGAGAGAGCAGATAGTAAATAACTGGTAGGGAAGAAAGGAGGTTGCCTCTTCCCTTTTTTAAAGATGAAAGTGAAGTATTTAATGTTAAGCATTTAAATATTAATGGGAGATATTCAGTAGAGGTTCAAGAAATAGTGGGATAATATGTAATCTAAGATTCGTGAATAGGCTGCAGGGAAATGGATGCAGAGTATGACATAAGGGAAAGTGGAAATGGTGTTCAGATCAGATGAAAGTAGGTTTGTAAATTTGGTGTTGGGAATCTGAAAGGGGAGTTCTGTCTGTAGCAATTGTTTACTTAGGTAGATAGGAAGTGGGGCCATTTAGTGTCAGCAAGGGGGCATGGTTTTGTTTTTTGATTCCTGAATTTTTTTCCACTTCTACAACTGGGTGGATGGGTGGATCCATTAATATGAAAAGGATTTCTAAAAGAGAAAGACATTTTATGGGGGTGGGGAAAAACAATGACTTGTAACATCTTAGAAAAAAAATATTGATGCCTCATCTGGACAGTCTACCTCTGACTTTTGTGTCCTGCCCTCGTGCCAACTCTGCTTCAGTCATACTGGCCACTTTCTAATAAACATGCCTGAGCTTGTTCCTGCCTTAGTCTTTGCACTAGCTGTAGCTTCTACGTGGACTATGAGGGATTCAGAACACATCTTCCCAGAATGTGCCAACTTTGCATGCTGATTATTTTGAGCTGAAGACAAGGCCCAAAAGAGTTCAGAAGAGGGTTTTTGTTTTGTTTTGTTTTGTTTTTTACCTTCTCCATCAACTGCCTAAAAGAATTTAGATACAGGGCCTGGTCCAGGAAGAACGTTATCACCAAAGATAGGTACAAAGAGTATGGACTAGAGATGGTAAGCTGGTAAGCTGTGGGGAGCTTGGTGCAGGGCCTGTTTGTTCAAAGTTCTCTCTGTGTCTCTTTCCCTCTGCATGGCATGGCTTACATTTGTTTACCAAACATTTGCTGTTCCCATCTTCAAGTGAATTGTCTTCCTTCCCTTTGAAGTCCCAGACCCCCTCCCCTTCTTCTTAGCTCAAAATGGTTTGTAAGCCTCAATTGCCTGACTATTGGGGAGCCTCTCAATTTCACTGTGGGGCTTCTGTATGTATATAAGTAATTAAATTTGTTTTCCTCTTGTTAATCTGCCATATGTCAATTTAATTAATAGACCAGATAAAAGAACCTAGAAAGGTAGAGGAAAAATTATTCTTCCCCTATAGCTGGCTACCATGAAGGAAAAAACTTCACTGGCTGAACACTTTGCTCTGAGGCTGCTGCAGCTGAGAGATCTTGGGATCTCTGGAGAAAAAAAAAAAAAAAAAAAAGCTGGCAGAAGGTAAGAATTCATACCACATCCATCTCCTGGATCTTTGCCTGCAGGGTTTGGTGGAAGCAAGAGTCCTTTCTTGTCCGTTTCTAAATTTAGATTTGCAGGAGGAAATATTTGTGGAACTAGTTCCTTTGGCATAGCAACTCTGGTAAAGATTTATTGTGAGTACTCTTGATTTTTATTGATCCTTTTCCTCCCACAGATGGTCACTGTTTTTCTTTGTTTCCGTCTATCTTTGGCATAGGCCCATAAGTTGGCTGTTCAAGCCAGCATTGTAGACTGGTGAGTTCACAATTCTCACCAGACCAGTGTCTGTTTAGACAAACTGTTGTGAGCTAATGGGCACATGAGGTAAAGGCTCCTGATAAGGGACATCTTTGAAGCCAAAGCTACAAAATTGGTGGGCACAAGTCAAGCACTTTGGAGCTGTTAGGGTGCTCTCCAACTAACTCAAAGACACCTGTGTTAGGATAAGTTGGTTACTGAATGGGTTGCATTGACACCAGGTCACCTGCCAACCTCAAGGAAATAATCTGTGCAACAAGGTACACTGTGAAACACCACACAGTCCCCAAATCAGGGGAGCTTGGCTCCGAGAAACCCAAGGATTAGGGGTGCCTGGGTGGCGCAGTCAGTTAAGCATCCGACTCTTAATCTTGGCTAGGTCATGATCTCAGTTCATAGGTTTGAGCCCCATATCGGGCTCTGTGGATAGCATGGAGCCTGCTTGGGATTCTGTCTCTCCTCTCTGTCCTTCCCCACTTGGTTGCACGCATGCATGTGCTCTAAATAAATAAATAAATAAACTGAAATAAAATTAAAACACCAAGGATTAGCTAAAGCTGTTAATACGCACAAGAGGAAAACCAGGTGAAGTTTTCCTTTTGTCTTGTACTGTGTCTTGAAAGCTTGGCTTTGTGACCAGTGAGAATATTGTCTCTGGTCTCTGGCAGCTGGGAGGTACATGTACCAATGTGCATCTTGGTGGCCAGTTGAATAGACTGGGGTTCCCAGTTACAAAGTCATAAGCAGCATTCTCTTCATCTGACTTTGTCAGCTTCAGACGAGTGTATCATAAGGGGCTTTGTCATCTCAGCCTCCATTGTTTTATTGGTGCTGGAAAAAATCCAATTCCAGAAGTGCCTGCTCCGTGTCACAGATTAGTGAGTCTATGATTGGAAGTACCTCTTGTGGGAAACCAAGACACTGTTTCCACTATGCAGTTCTTAATGCCTCTAACCCTGCGATGAGGAGCTTTACTTTCCTAGACTATCTTCCGAGTGAATGTTTTGGATCACGGGGGCTGCATCTTCTGCACCTGCTCCAGGGATGCCTATTGTGTTCGTGGTAACAATTTATTCTAATCTCAAAGAGTTACCTCTGAGTTATTCCACAAAAAGGCTTATTGAATGGAGTTGCTACTATAACAAATATATCTTTGAAGGTCTTACTCATCAATGGCTAGATGATGGATTTCTTGAACTGCAAAAGCTTTTACATTTGAAAAACTTTTAGAGAGCTCTCATCCTAAACAGCTGTTGTATTGGTACCTATGGGAAGACCAAATTGAAAAGAGGACACAAGAACTTATATAACGGCTAGCTTTAGGAATTCCCTTAATAAGAGGAAAGAACAGAAATTGAACTTCGAACAAAAATTAAAGAACACATCTTATGTAAATCTTCCCTTCTCCTCCCTCTCATGCCCTTTTATGTCTGATTTTCCCTGACCCTTCAGAAGATCTTTTGTATCTCTGAGCCCAGGGTCTAAGCCCACCTCTCAAAGCCCTACTCCATCTCCTCAGCCAATTCTCTTAGATCCTAAAACTTCTCCAGTTTCTCCAGAAAATCCATTAAATACCCAGTTGCCTGCTTTAACTTCCTTTTGTTTACAAGATTTACAAAGAGCACTCTGGCTTGATCTCCAGGCCCAGGGTGTACAGGTTACTTATGTTAATACTAAAAGAAGCCAGGAAGCGAATGTAGCACAAGCACCTAAGAAGGGCTGTCTTTACTATTCTTATAACTCCTCCTAGTTTCCAGGTCTCTGTAACCAGTCTCTGCCAGCTTCAGGCATTCCTATGCAGTGTATTTTGCAGAAGTATCCTGACCTCCACTGCAAAGAATTCATGTTCCCTGGACAACAGCAGACCTTTTAAATTACAAAGACCTTTTACCTCTACTTTCAGAAGATCTCATCAAATTTAGAGTTGAGTTTGAAGGACTGGTGACCATTAACAGTTCCACTCACAGGAGCTGTATTGGCTACTACGGGGTGTTCTTCTTG
Organism: Panthera leo; assembly: GCF_018350215.1. Taxonomy (NCBI): domain Eukaryota; kingdom Metazoa; phylum Chordata; class Mammalia; order Carnivora; family Felidae; genus Panthera; species Panthera leo. The sequence continues at coordinate 54,034,261 of NC_056689.1, forward strand.
TCCAGGATTATACTGTATAATCAAGACAAGCCACACAGCCCCCTGGGGAAAACCCCACGCACAGAGGAAACAGGGCCAGAATTTCTTCCAGGCCCTCCTACAAATGACCAGGAAATGGCTCAGCTGAAGACTCATATTCAAGGCTTGCTTGATAGGAACAATATTGGATAATTTCCCCCCACTTAGCATTGGCCTAAGGTTGACTTTTTCACTCAGAAAGGAGAGCATCCAAAGACCTTTGTTGAACACTTTTAAAAGAATTGTTTATTTAGGGGCACCTGGGTGACTCGGTTAAGCGTCTGACTTCGGCTCAGGTCATGATCTCACAGTTCATGAGTTCGAGCCCTGTGTCAGGCTCTATGCTGACAGCTCAGAGCCTGGAGCCTGCTTCAGATTCTGTGTCTCCCTCTCTCTCTCTGCCTCTCCCCCATTCACACTCTCTCAAAAATAAATAAAAACATTAAAAAAAAATTTTTTAATGTTTATTTGAGAAAGAAAGTGCAAGCCAAGTCAGCAAAGAGCCTGACTTAGGGCTTGATCCCACAAACCACAGATCATGACCTGAGCCAAAATCAAGAGTCAGTTACCTAACTAACTGAACCACCCAGGTGTAGTTGAACGCTTTCTACAGACTTTTCAGTAACATACCACATTGAACACAGAAGCCCTAGTACATAGAAATCTTTTAATTTCTGCTGTAGTGGGAAAATTTCTCCCTATTATAAAAAAAGCATGGTGGGGGTGCCTCAGTGGTTCAGTTGGTTAAGCATCCAGCTTTGGCTCAGGTCATGATCTCAGAGTTCGTGAGTTCGAGCCCTGCACTGGGCTGTGCACTGGTAGTGCAGAGCCTGTTTGGGATTCTCTCTCCTCCTCTTTCTCTGCCCCTTCCCCATTTATGCTCTCTCTCAAAATAAACTTTTTAAAAAGTTAAAAAAAAATACAAGAGGAAACAGTTAAAAGCAACAATGCTTGCTTTACAACTTGAATCTCTAGAAAAGCAAAAGCATGACTCTGAGAGTAACTCAGAATCTACTTATAGCCCTTCCCATTTGTCTCCAGGCAGTTGCAGGTACTGTAAAAAATCAGGAAGAAATTTTGGAGGAAAAACTGTCCTACGCTTAAGAGAAAGGAAAGTTTACAGAACAACAAAAACAATCTATCTAGACCCATCACCCCCAGAAGGTTTTTCTCCTCCTGTGGGACAGTTCCCCCATAAATCACAGGATCAGCTGATCCTCACCTGCACCCAGAGTCTACCATTAAACCTAAAATAGAGGATTAGGAACTGGATTTCTTTCTTTTTTTTTTTTTTTTTTTTTAAAGTTTATTTATTTTGAGAGACAAAGAAAATGCTAGTGGGGAGGGGCAGAGAGAAGGGGAGAATCTCAAACAGGCTCCTCACTGTCAGCACAGAGCCTGACACAGGGCTTGAACTCACTGAACTGTGAGATCATGACCTGAGTCAAAATCAAGAGTTGGACACTTAACTGACTGAGCCACTCAGGCGTCCCAGGAACTGGATTTCTTAATTGACGCTGGTGTGACTTTCTCTACCACCTGTTCAGAGGATTTCTCTCTGCCTGTCACCTCTGATTCTATTCAAGTTAGAGGAGTCTCTGGGCAACCTATTTCATTGCCCATATCCCAGCTCACCCCAATATCCTTAGGCCCTCTTTAACAGCCATAATGCTTTTCTAGTGTCCAGCTCCTCACCAGCACACCTTTCGGATGGAGGTTTGTTATGTAAATTTAATGCCACTATAAAATGTAATAAAGGCATTTTTATTTCCCTATCCTCAAACCAAACCCCAGATTTCCTACTTTGTTTACTAGAAATTTATCTCAATTTAAATTCTTCTGAAAAGGATGAGTGTTTAAAAGATGTCCCAATTGGGGTCCCTGGCTGGCTCAGTCGGTGGAGCATGCGACTCTTGACCTCAGGGTCATGAGTTCAAGTGAGTGAGTGACTGAGTAAATACATACATACATACAGTCCCAATTAATCTCTGGGCTACACATGCAGATGAACTTGCATTGTTACGGAGTACGGAGGCTGTGCACATCACTTGGAAAAAGAATAAACAGCTTTTATTTATATCTAGCCCAATATCCTTTTCCCAAAGATGCAGAGTTAGGAATTGGGCCTAGAATAGACTTTCTCTTGCAGCAGGGTATACTTGTCTTTACTTCCTCACCCTGTAACACTCCAATCTTGCCAGTAAAGAAAGAATGTAAATTTGACTCAGGCAGGAACCAAATTTATTAATTTGTACAAGACTTAAGAGTCATAAAATCTTCCATAATTCTTCACAACCCTATAGTCCCTAGTTCAGCTACTATTCTCACCTCAGTGCCTGCTGATGCAGCCTGGTTTACAGTAATTGGCCTCTGCTCAGCTTTCCTTTCAATCCCATTGAATTCTGACTCACAATTACTCTTTGCATTTGCTTTTAGAGGGAGACACTTAATGTAGACTTCCAGACTTCAGGGATATTGTGAATCTCCTCTGTGGTTTCCCAAGTCCTTAAAGCTGACTTGGATTCTGTAGCCTTCACTCAAGGTTCCACTCTTGCTATATGTTGGTAACTTTTCACTTTGTAATCAAATTAGGGAGCTCTTACACTCTCCCTCATTCTCCTAAAGGCGCTAGCTGAATGAGGCTGTAGAGACCCCAGATCTAAACTTCAGTGGGTGCAAACAACTATTACCTACTTAGGACATGAGGTACCTCAGGGGAGGGCACTCAAAAGCTCACCCCAAAATGCTTTGAGTCAATTTTGTCCATTCTTTTTCCCAAAATGAAAAAAAAGTGATGTATATTTCTGGAGCCAGCTGACTACTGCTGCCAATGGATTCCTAATGTTACTGCTTTACTAAACCTCTGTATGCCCCCTTCCCACATACCACTCCAGAGACCATTTCCTGGCCTTCAGAGGCACTAACCTCCTTTAAGACCTTAACATTGTCCACGCCCCTAGCTCTTGGCTTACCTAATTTTGACAAACCTTTTTCTCTATACTGCCATGAAAATAATGGGAGTGCTGCAGGTATTGTAGGACAACCTTTTGCCTCCCAGATATGTCCTACAGCATATTTCTCATGCCAGTTAGACCTTGTGGCATCAGGGATGCCCTCATGTTTGTGTGCAATAGCTGCAGCTGCCACCTGGATTGACAGCTTTCATTAGGCTCCCTTGTTCACCTCTAATTTTGTCATGTTGTGTCTGCCCTCTTAAAAGTTCATAAGGCATAGCACCTCTCTATATGGTGACAACCACTTATGAACAGGCTCCTTTGACCAACCCTTGTATCATCTTACGTCATTGTAACACTTTTTTTTTTAAGATTTTAAAACATGTTTTAATGTAATTTCTAACTCCAGTGTGGGGCTGAACTCACGATCCTGAGATCAGGAGTTGCATGCTCTACGGACTAAGCCAGCCAGGCACCCCATCAATTTCTTTTTAAGTAGGCTTGAATTAATGACCCCAAGATCAAGAGTCTCTTGCTCTACTGACTGAGTTAGCCAGGAGCCCTGGTTGTAACAGTTTAAGTACTTTACTGCCCCTCCCTGATGATGGAGAGCCCCACTCCATTTCACATGATTGCACTGCAACTGTAGAAATGATTTCAAAGCCACGAGAGGACCTCTAAGATACCCCTTTGGACAACCTAGATGTACTTCTATTTTTTTTTTACCTAATTTTGGAAAAGAAATTTCCAGGGAAACATAATAGTTTCCTCACATGAAAGAGTTGAAGCATATTCTTTACCAATGTAAAATCAGCCCAAGCTGCCAAACACAGCTGTTACTAGAGCTGGCATATTGGCACAAGGGAAAACTATACTTATTTACACAGACTTTTGGAGTCTGTCATGCTGTTGGCACAATTTGGAAATCCCATGGATTCTTAACTTCTACATTATTCCTATTGCTAATGGACATACAGTTGTTACCCAATTAAGCTATTCACCTCTCTTCTAAAAACTGTCTTTGTTCACTGTTCAGCCCATACCAAGCAGGCTGATACAATATCATTAGGAACTGATAGGGCTGTTAAATATCCCGCTGCAAATGAACCCCCTATCCTTTTTCCACCTAATTTTTAACCCTGCTTTTTCTTGGCTGACATGATTAACGCTAAGGCAAATGCCCCACAATCTGAAAAAGACAAACAGATACAAAAATGTGCCCGTTATCAGAGAGGTTATACATTGGGACAAACATGACCTTTTGGCTTGTACTTATCTCCCACCAAATGAGACACACATGCAGATGGGAGATAGCTAAGGAACTAAAAACAATTGGTTTTGTCTTGGCTTCCACAAACCTTCTGATTAAAGTATTTCCCAGTGTACCACTTGTAAATCTCACCAAATTTCTGGAATAAATCAGTACAACCATACCTTGTTTTATTGTACTTTGCTTTATTGCACTTTGTATATATTGCATTATTTTTACAAATTAAAGATCTTTATCTGGCAACCCTGTGTTGAACAAGTATATGGGTGCCATATTTCCAAAGGTATTTACTCACTTCATGTCTCTGTGTCATATTCTGGTAGTTCTCACAGTGTTTCAAACTTTTTCATTATTTGTTGTGGTGATCTGTAATCAGTGATTACAACTTGCTGAAAGCTCAGATGATGGTTAGCATCTTTTAACAATAAAGTATTTTTTTAAATTTTTCTAAGTTTTTTTAAAATTTATTTTGAGAGCAAGCAAGAGCAAGCAGGGGAGGGGCAGAGAGAGAGGGGGAGAGAGAATCCCAAGCAGGCTCCATGCTTTCAGCACAGAGCCAAATGCAGGGCTCAATCCCACGAACTCTGAGATCATGACCTGAACCAAAATCAAGAGTCAGATGCTTAACTGACTAAGCCACCCAGAAGCCCCAGCAACAAAGTATTTTTTAGTTAAGGTATGTACATTGCTTTTTTATTTTATTCACTTATTTTTAGAGATTTAAAAAAAAAAAAATTTTTTAATGTTTATTTATTTTTGAGACAGAGAGCATGAACGGGGGAGGGTCCGAGAGAGAGGGAGACACAGAATCTGAAGCAGGCTCCAGACTCTGAGCTGTCAGCACAGAGCCCGACGCAGGGCTCGAACTGATGGACCGTGAGATCATGACCTGAGCCGAAGTCGGATGCTTAACCGACTGAGCCACCCAGGCGCCCCAGAGATTTTTATTTTTAAGTAATCTCTACACCCGATGCAGGGCTTGAACTCAGAACTCTGAGATCAAGGGTCACACCCTCCATCAACTGAGCCAGCAAGGCGCACTGTACATTGCTTTTTTAGACATAATGCTATTGCATACTTAATAGAACTACAGTATAGTGTAAATATAACTTTTATATGTACTGGAAAACCAAAAAAATTAATTTGACTTGCTTTATTACGATATTGGCTTTATTATGGTGGTCTGGAATTGAAACCACAGAGTGTCTGAGGTATGCCTGTATACCTCAGGAAGTTCTCCTAGGCCCACACTGTCCTTTGTGACACTCCAAATCGACTTTATAAATTTGCCTCTAGGATTGAGAGACTGGTTTAATGGGTTGTGGGGTAATGTGCTTCGATTTGTTCTTTTCTGTTTGTTCATCCTCATTATAATCTATGTTTTTTTCTCCCTTTGCAGATGTCTTAGCACCCAGCCACTAGCCTGATTCTTCTCTCCATAGCCATCAACTCAGCTTTTTATGTGTGCAACTTCCAGAGAAGTGGTTCAGAACAAGTCTCCCCAGAAGGCACCACTTTGGCCTGCTGATTATTTTGAGCTAAAGACAATTAAGGTCCATAAGACTCAACAAGAGTTTTTTAACTTCCTCCCCCAACTGCTTAAAAGAATTTACATAGAGGGCCTGGTCCAGGAAGAAAGCTATCACCAGAAAATAATTAGGTGTAGTAAACTGGGGGGAGCTTGGCAGGGCCTGTTTGTTAAAAGTTCTCCCTGTCTCCCTTTGTGTCTGCACTACACTGTAAACATTTGTTTACAAAACATTTGCTCTTCCCATTTTCCTGTGAATTGTTTTCCTCCCCTTCTTAGCGTAGAATGGCATATAAGCCTCAATTACCTGACCATTAGGGAGCTTCTCATTAACTTTGTGGGACTCCTATATGCACTAAGTAATTTGTGTTTCTCCTGTTAATCTGTAACATGTCAATTTAATTAATAGACCAGACAAAAGAACCTAGTAGGGTAGAGGAAAAATTTTCCTCCCATACAACTATCTTCCCCTGGGCTAGCTGGCTGCTTGACATTCAATTCTCAGTCTAAATGTCTGTTACTTCCTCGGATACCTGACTACCTAAAGTACCCAGTCACTCTTATACCACCCTATGCTAACATTTTGCAGAGTACTTCTCACACGCCCACCCCCTACACATGCTTACCTGCTTTAACTCCTGAAATGTAAGATCCGTATCAACAGGGATCTTGTCTGTCTCGTTCATTGCTGTACAGCTCCTAGAAATGTTTCTGGTACCAGGAGACATTTAAATGTAGGCCCTTAAATAAAAGTGAATGAACAGACTTTGAACAGCCACTCTAAGGGAAGGTCTGCACGATGGCAAATGTGTCAGGAAATGTACCCGTGCACTTGTATTAACAAGTGTGGGGCCAGATGTTAGATGAGATGTCTTTACTTTGAGAATCGGATGAAATTGCCTTGAACTGCATCTCATGTGCATTTGGACAAACCTTCCCTACTCTCTTAGGAATCAGAAGGGAAGTCGTCAGCCTTGAGCTGATCATTGAAGCCTGAACAGCAGATGCTACCCGTACAGAATATATACAGAAAAGCAACAGATGGAGGAAAGATTTTGGGAGCTGGGCCACAATTGAATTCAAAAGAAGGAACAAGAAGAGATTTTTAATACATTAGAGGAAAACCCCGTGAAAAGCTGAGTTTCAACAGTAAGGGAGAAAGAAATTTTAGGGGATAGGTCGGGGAAGTCAAAAATCTTAAGTGAGACTGATAGCCATTTTCTTAGGTTATAGGTAGGATTTAAGAATAAGTATTAATCGAGAGATTAAGAGATTAATCAAGATAAAACTATATTTTATCTTAATACTGAAGTAGGAGTCAAAAGGCCTGGGTTTGGCCCGTTTTATCCATAGGCCTCTGGGCAAGTCAGTCTTTTCTGAGCATCAGATTTCTCACCTACAATGTAGGAATAAAAATAATCTCATCTCAGAGTGTTAGGAAGGTTGCTGAAGATGGTTTGATGGACGTGTGTTGCAAGCACTTAATTTTGTAGTAATACAATCATTAAAGTTGTCTGGAGTAAGAAATGAAGGAAACAGGTGGTAACGCAGGTATACCACAAATTCCCAGAAGGGAAGGGGAGCCAAGCAATTTATTGAAAGGAACTGCAGACAAGAAAGTGTGGAATTATAGGCTGAAGAAAAAACCAGCAACAAAAGTCCAGTATCTTCTTTCAAGCACCCATTCTAATGACTGGCTTATTGAATTCTTGAATCTTCTGTCTTTTCTACTGGCCACTCCACTCACCTTATCACTACATTCAGTTCTTCCTTATTCAGAAACACCCTTCTTGAACTCTGCCATAATCTTACTTTCCTATCTGTCTCTCCCATCTCACCCACAAAGGAGCGCTCTTCTGGGTCACTCTGGGCAGTTTTCACCCACAATGTACATTGTGCACGAAGGATGGAGGGCGAGATTGGCAATATTTGTTTCTGACATCCTTACCTGAATACTCCTACAGATTTCCTACCAAAAGGATCATGAGTTGGCGCGATTTAATCACATCAGCCAGTATGTGAAGGTGCCTTGCAAATAAGAGCGCTACTAAAGTATTGTGTAATTCAAAGCCATCATCCAATACGTGAGGAAACTGGGCCCTCCGCTGTGGGCAGACGCGTCCAGTGTCACAAAGAAAGCTAACTTATTTTCCCGAGATAAGACTTCTACGTAAACACTCACCGTCGCCCAGGTGGGTTCTGGTGAAAACTAAATTGCGCCAAATCTCGTGCCGCCGCGGTTCTGGGGCGGGGCGAGGAGCACGAAGTATCGCGAGATGATGGCGTTTTCCCGCGAAGGAGAAGCGCGCGTTTTTCCCTGGCCGGGGATTTGGCGAGGAGGCTGGGCAGGCGGCAGCCGAGAGACTTTAGCGCGCTCCGTTGCGGACGCTGAGAGGAGAGGACCCGGTTTTGGAGTGTGTGTCAGCCATGCCGGCGCAGCGGCCCGCGAGCAGCGATGGTAAGCAGACCCTTTTTCCCGGCGCGGGTGGCGGCGTCCGGGTCGCGGGGAGGGAGACAGCATGGAGGCGGCAGCCGAGATTGGGGAGTAGAGCGGACTCCGGGCAGAGACTGGAAAGGAAAGGAGGTGCAGAGCCTGTGGAGGGCGCCCGGAATTGCACATATGTGCACGATATAGGAGATTTTACACAGGGGAGCTGCATTTCCCCGAGCATCTCGATTGGTAAACTGGGTCCTGGCCACTTGTTGACATTGTGGAGACCCTGGGATGTCTTGAGAGAGCTGATGCTGGCGTCCCCGTGGGTCTTCAGCTTTTGCCTCGAATGCATCCAGGAAGGTTGTTCAACGTGGGAGTGAACTGGTAATGACCCAGTGAACTGGCAATGTTTAAAGACTGCAGTTGGAAAAGCTTTCTCCCCTCATAGAGTCCCTGGCTCCAGATCCGGTTGAAGAGCCCGAGACCGCCGTGATTACCCAAGCCATGCTGGAGGAGGAAGAACAGCTCGAGGCTGCTGGACTCGAGAGGGAGCGGAAGATGATAGAAAAGGTACTTTAGGACTCAAGTTCATCGTCGTTAAAGCCGGTAGTCCGCTTCCTCGGAGGTTTGTCTGGTTCTTCGGTCGGCTTCTTCCAGACCCTTTCAAACGGGCTTTGTTGTTTATCTCTATGTTTACGCACGCTATCTGTGAGACACCTTTGCTCGCGCTCTGAAAGAGGCTTCTGTGAGACGTAGTCTTGGCCGTGGAGCGTTTCAAGGTGCTCCTTTAGCCGTAGCCGTTCTTCCAAAACCGGTAGTGAGTTTCTGAGTGGGGTATTTCAGTGCCGTTTTCCACGCGAGGGGTAAACTTGGCTTTCCGTTTTCCTTTTGCTTTCTTGGACCTATGCGAAGGAAGATTCTTTAGGTAAAAATGGGGTGTACTTTTTCAGTGATTATTATGCCAGTGGTTTCCTTGTACGGGGTGTCTGTTTTGTAGATTACTGAAAGCAGTTTTCAACCTCCTGAAAATTCAATCCTCGAGTATATTTCAGTAAGAAAGTGCCATCTTGCTTATTAATTCTTGTCTGTGCAAGAAAAGGACTGATAGCCACTAGCTGGTAGGTACTGCCTACCAAGTGAAGTGATTTTCTTGTAATAATTTATTTTGCACTCCGAATATTGTGATGCTGTAGGTACTTTTGGTATCTCTCCATTTACATATGAGGAAACTGGGGCAGTTGGGGGTCACACAACAGTGAACTCAAATTTGAACTCTGGCTGTCTTCAGAGTTGTTGTTTTTGACCCTATACCTAAGGAAATATACGCTAATGTTTAATTAACTCTATGTAATTGCAAAAGTACTTAAATTGGGAAATGCACCCCAAAGACAACTAATGAATCAGTTGGTTCTCTGCCATTTTATATCAACAGTAATGATTTCTTTTGCTGTCACTGTGAACACTTGTGAATGTTGTACACGTATTTCCCCATTGAATCTTAAACTAGACTGTAAACTAGATACGGTTATTAAATACGTTATTATATTATTAAACCTAATGGCTTAATTACTAGTATAAACTATTTTTATTAAAGCATTCTATGAAGTAGATCTGTTTTCATCTCATTTTACAGATGAGAAAACTGAGGCGTGGAGGGGGTGGGGGAAAGGGGGAAGTCCCACAGTTTGTAAGTGGTAGAGCCAAGATTGTTTGTAGGCCATGTGATTCCAGAATTCACACTTTTTAACCACCATGCTATACTTTCACTCCAGTAATACTAGTTTTGTTATTACTCACCCATAGTTGACCATAATCAGTTACGGTAATGTTAAGAAACTTTAATAGAATTGGGAAGTTGACTGTGAACCACCTTTCCTCATGGTATGAATTTCCATAGTACTTTGTTTCACAGTATTATCATTACTCACTTGATTCTCATTTTGTTTATTGAAAGCATGTCACTTACTGTTTTGTTTTCATAGGCTGTGCACCTAGCAAATAGGCAATCAGTGAATGTTCTTGAATTTCAAACTGTGGTAAAGAATATTTTCTATTACACAGCATATATAAGATTATATAAATAAAATAAAACATATGTACTTACTAGCCATGTAATAGGATGATAATTATAAAGGGTGAATCCTGGGGCAAGTGTCCAGAATTGAATCAACTTCAGAGATTATGAGAATGATAAAGCCTTCATTCTTTTTTTCAAATAGAGCATGAGGGGCGGATGGGCAGAGAGATAGAGAGAGAGAGAACCCCAAGGAGGCTCCGCACTGCCAGTGCAGAGCCCTACACGGGGCTTGAATCCATGAACCCTGAGATCACGACCTGAGCTGAAACCAAGAGGCAGATGCCTAACTGACTGAGCCACCCAGGCACCCGATGAAGCCTTCATTTTGAGTAGTATATCTTCAGTTTTGTGACTCATGAAGGTTTTTGGGTAAAGAAGTACTATTTGAAGAAAGATCATGAGGTGCAGTAAGAATGAATACATTTCTAGCATGCATTAATTCAGGAGATGAAAACTCACATTTTTCTTTTGAAAGATTTTTATTTAAGTATCTCTGCACCTAACATGGGACTTGAACTTAAAACCCAAGATCAAGAGTCCCCTGCTCCACCTACTGAGCCAGGCAGGTGCCCCATTTTCACATTTTATAGAAAGATCTCTCAAAATGTATAGTACCATAAGTATTTGCTGATTAAACTAGAATCAAATGACATATACTTTCAGTAAAATTTTTAAGTTTCTGAGCAAGCATTTTATAATCAAAATTTTTGGAGTTGTTATTGTTGAGGGATAGGTACAGTAAATGTAGCATTTCTTCAGTATTTCATCATAGAACTTAAAACAGCAGTTTTTAATCCACTTTTAGTCCTTCCATGAATAAAGTGTATAGCTCTTTTCAGTTCTTATGCTAATATAATATACTAATATAGCCAAAAAGCTAGCAGTATTATGATCTATTATTATTATTATATTTTCTTTTTATGTATAAATATAGAATTTGATTAATTTTTATAGTTTTCATTTCTAAGTTATTCCCTACTTGACCATGGGGAAAATTCTAAGAATTAGTTTCTGTCTACATGTCTTTGGAGGACAAAAAATTCACTATACAAAAATAAAGATTCTTTTTCTTTTAGAAGAATATATGCCCACAATATTTATGGGCATATATTTAGAAGTACCTCAGAGAGGAAGAGCTTGCTTAAATTCCTTAATGAGAAGCATTTACCTTGCTTTAGGAGATTTTAAGATTTGTGAAGAGTGGAGAATGGCTTTGACATTGATTTGCTGCAGTTATTTTCATTGGCTTTTCACCTGCATTTCCTTTTGAAAGAAGTCATTGTTAGTCTAAGACTTAAGAGTAGCCTTAAAGTATATGTAGTGGGGGAGGGGAAAGGTAAGAGTTGGGGTAAGTCTTAGGCAAAAGGAAAACAGTTCGTATGGTGAGAATGAAATGTAACTCAACCCCCATGCCCCCAAATCTGGTGTTGGTGTTGGGAGAGATAATGAAGTGTAGGCCCTGGGGAATTTATGCCCTTGGTGTCCATTGGCATACTCTTTCACTCTAGTCATCGAGAGATTCTCTGTGCCAGGCACTCATTGCTTTCCACAGCTGCAACTACAATTTACTTTAATATAATAAAATTACTAAAGAACAGTAATGGTAGATAAGGTTTAGTACAAAATTATTTTGAAATATGGAGTTATTTTAAAGGTTTTAAAGGTTAGTCATTGATTTCGTTTCCTTAATTATATACAAATTAGTATAACACGATATTATCTTAAATCTTTAATTACTTAAAAAAAATGTGTGCTAGTTTATTCTGGACAGGATTGAGGTAGCAGATATATCTAAATTAAGTCCAGAATGTTTAATTAAAATTTAAAACAAATTTTTAAAATTAAGATTTTTTTCAAAATCTAAGTAATTTCATTTCCCAATTTATATCTGTTTCATTCATTGACTTCCTGTTGTAATCACAGTAATATATTGGTAATAGTAAAAGAAAGGCTGTCCTGAAAGAACTGAAAATAGAGTTTTGTAAGATGTCAACAGATTATCTTCATGGATAGAATAACAGGTGTTTGTTTTATGGGTCTGTTTTTAATATTTTTCTATAATGTGTATTTATTATTTTCATTGGATTTCTTTTTAGGTATCTTATTGTCATTGCTTTTGTAATAGAAAAATGTATTTTGAAAGAAAAGCTAGAGAGATAATAGAACATCTAGGAAAAACAAGCCGATACACAATGATGTCTAAATTACAAGGTCAGGCCTTAACCATTAAATTAAAGTTAGTTAGGTTATGCTAACTCAGCTTCTGTATCTGCTCTCTCTCACTCACTCACTCTACTCACACATTTTGTGCCAGGAGTAGAACTGCTGGTTTGTAAGGTTTGGATGTATTTGGTTTTGGTAGATGATTTCAACTCTTGGCTCACTTCAGCCCACTTAGTGCTTTTTTTTTTTTTTTTTTTTTTTTTTTTTTTTAATTGAGATCATACTGGGTTGACAAATTATGAACTGGATTGTGCCTGTTTAGGTAAATAAAGTTTTATTGGAACATCACCCTTCCCATTTGTTTACATATTGTCTGTTCTTGTGCAAAAGGCAGAATTGAGTATTTATAAGCCATATGCTTAAATATTTAAATATTTACCCTTTGGCTGTTTACAGAAAAAAATTTGTGGACCACCGAACTGTAGTATTTATTTGTTGCTTTTATGTTTTCCATCTTGTGTCCTCTCGTATTCTTTTTCAAATATTTAACTTTATCAGTGTGATAAAGGATGATCAGTGATCAGTGTGAGAGGATTCCTTCTCAGCCACTAGACTATTGTAGACTTAGAAATCACTTAATAAATAAATGGTGTGTAAAAGTAGTATGAAAAGCAGGTTTGTGAGTTGAAGATATACAGAAGTAAAAGATAAAGCTAAGCGTAGGGGAGAGTAAAGTCTAAAAGAATGGCAAAGCTCTGGGGAACAAAACACTGAAGAGGAAGGAGGAGAAACTTGTGATAAATCATAAGTAGATTTAGCATGTTGAAATATTTTGACAATGCAGTTTTTAAAAAATTTTTATTTTAGGATTTTCTTTTCTTTTTGTTGTTGTTCTTTTTTTTTTTAAGGTAATCTCTAGGCCCAGTGTGGGGCTCAAACTCACGACCCTGAGATCAGGAGTCACATGCTATATCCTGACTGAGCCAGACACCTACCCACCCCAGTAATATATTTTTTTGTTTGTTTTTTTGTTTTTAAAGTTTATTTAAATATAAAGTTTATTTATTTGTTTTGAGAGAGAGAGAGAGAGAGAGAGAGAGAATCCTTAGCATGTTCTGCAAGTGCAGGGCTCAGCTCACCACTATGAGATCATGACCTGAGCTGAAATCAAGAGTCCAATGCTTAACTGACTGAGCCACCCCGGCCATACAATTTTAAAATTCTAAGAATAGATGTTCTAGTTCCTAGACAATGAAATGAGTTTTTAATTCTAATGTTCTTTCAAATAAACCTGGTATCTAAAAATGTTCTTTCCTTAAGTCATTTGATTGTTTAAAAACTTAAATCTACTTGAATTAAATATTTACTTTCTAGTGTTAATTTTATATGTTTAAAAAATGGACCCTCAATTCAGCAGATGCCAGTAAACATGTCCAGTGTCTAAAATTTCAATATTTTGGTATCCAAGCTGCATCATACCAAATGGCATGTTGAACCCAGGAATCAAATTTTTTCAGCTTTGTTCTAGTTTTTGGTTTGGAAAATAAACCATTTTTACTAAAGTAAAAATTATAAAAATCTTTTCCCCCCATTAATAACAGAAAAACTATTAAACCCGAAGAGCATTTAATTATACTTTTTTTTACGTCTTATGAAAAACATCACATATGTCAGAAAACTTAATAATTATGGAAATTTTCTTTTTGGATAGGCTCGCATGTCTTGGGATAGAGAGTCCGTGGACATTCGGTACCGTAGACTTCAACATTTGCTTGAAAAAAGCAATATCTACTCCAAATTTTTATTAACTAAAATGGAACAGCAACAACTAGAGGTATGTGTACGTGATTGATTATAACTGGTACCTTAAATTAAAAAAAAAAACTGCTTTATTGAGAAAGAAATTACGTATAGTAAACTGCACACATTTTAAGTTTACTGTTTGATGAGTTTTGACCACTGTATACACCTGTGTAACCACCAATACAGTCAAGATAAAGAACATTTCCATCACCTCAAGAAGTTTTCTTGTCTCAGCGATCCCCATGCCTGTTCATGTGATTTCTGTTTTCTGTCACTATAGGTTAGTGTTGCTTTTTCTAGAATATTATATAAATAGAACCATGTGGTAAGCACTTTTTTTGTGTCTTCTTTAGCTCAGCATATTGAGATTTTGTTTATTCATACAGGCCGTTTCTTTATTCTTGAGCATTCCATTATATGAATATACCACCATTTATTTTTTCTGTTACCTATTGACTGATTTTTATCCCGTCTAGTCATATTTTTTGGATGATGGAAATTGTGAACTTTGTTTCCCAGTCCATTTTTTTGAAAAATTGCTTTATTGAGATATAACTGATACGCACAAAACTGCACCTTTATAGTGTATAATTTTATAAGTTTTAACATGAATACACCCATAAAGTGACCATAAGGTGATGACATAACCATCAACTCAGAAACCCCTCCCCTTTTTCTATTGAGGTATAATTGACATATAACATTAGTTTCAGGTTATGATTCAATATTTGTATATGTTGTGAAATGATCACCACAGTACATCTAGTTAACATCTGTCACCATACACAGTTAAAAAAATTTTTTTCTTAGGAGGAAAAAAAATAAAATAAATAAATAAATAAATATATATATATATATATATTTAGTGTTTATTCATTTTTGAGAGAGAGGGAGACACAGAATCTGAAGCAGGTTCCAGGCTCTGAGCTGTCAGCACAGAGACTGACACAGGGCTCGAACTCTTGAACCATGAGATCATGACCTGAGCCAAAGTTGGACGCTTAACCAACTGAGCCACCCAAGTGGCCACCCAAGTTGCCCTCTTAGCAACTTTTAAATATGCAGTAGAATATTACTAACTATAGTCACCATGCTGTATAGTACATACCGCTGACTTATTTTATAACTGTATGCTTGTACCTTTTGACCTGTCAAAAGGTCCTCCCACCACCACCTATCAGTCTGTTCTTTGTATCTATGAGTTTGGAGGGTTTTTGTTTTTGTTTTTAAGATTCCACACGTTAGGGGCGCCTGGGTGGCTCAGTCGGTTAAGCGTCTGACTTCAGCCAGTTCACGATCTCGCGGTCCGTGAGTTCGAGCCCCGCATCAGGCTCTGGGCTGACAGCTCAGAGCCTGGAGCCTGTTTCCGATTCTGTGTCTCCCTCTCTCTCTGCCCCTCCCCCGTTCATGCTCTGTCTCTCTCTGTCCCAAAAATAAATAAAAAATGTTGAAAAAAAAAAAATTAAAAAAAAAAAAGATTCCACACGTTAGATTATGTGGTATTAGTCGTTCTCTGAATCCTTTCACTTAGCATAGTGCCCACAAGGTTCATCCATGTTGTTGTAAATAGCAAAATTCTATTTTTTTATGGCTGAATTCCTGCCCCTTTTAGAATTTTTTCCCATCCTTCACTTCCTGTCTTCATCACCAAATAACCACTGATCCACTTCCCATCATTGTAAATTCATTTGCACTTTCTGTTGGTAATTTATTATTTTAGCTTTTATATTTCTGAAAATTTCTTCATTTGTCTTTGTTTTTGAAAGATTATTTTTTTTGTAATCTTTATTTTTGAGAGAGACAGAGTGTGAGCAGGGGAGGGGCAGAGAGAGGGAGACACAGAATCTGAAGCAGGTTTCAAGGTCTGAATTATCAGCACAGGGCCCAATGTAGGGCTCAAACCCACAAACTGTGAGATCATGACCTGAGCAGAAGTCGGATGCTTAATCGACTGAGCCACCCTGCGCCTGAAGATATTTTATTGAGCAAACTATTTTTGTTTAGTGCTTTCTTACTCCTGTCCTGGTGTCCCTACCCTCATGATGTTTCACTGCTTTCTAGTTTACATTGATCATGACAAAACCAAAAAATTTTTTTCTTTAAACCAAAGTTTTAATAATGGCCCACAAGACCATAAGTCTGGTTGCCTCACTCAACCCCATTACCTTTCAGACCTCATTTCAGGTGTGTTTCCTGCCTTGGGGGCTTTGCACTGGCTGTTTTGTGCTTGGAACCATCTTCTCATAGATACCTACATAGCTAAGTTCATCATCACCTTCAAGCCTTGGCTTAAATGTTTTCCCAATGAAGCCTACCCTAACAATCTTAAATGAAATTGCTATCTGACACCTTTTCCATCAGCACACTCCTGGTACCCTTGACCTTGTTCTTGTCTTCCCATTGCACTTAGTAAGATATATTATTTTTGCCCACTAGAATGTATGAAGATTTATAAATTTGCAAATATCAAGACTACAGTAATTTCCTGTTCCCATCATTCCCATCTCATAATTATCAGTCAAGATTTTGCTGTATTTGCTAAATCTTCTTTTTCCTTTGTTGAATTCCTTTTTAAACCTTTGTATGGTAAAATGAAACACAGGTATAGGAGAATAAAACAATCATACTTAATGAGTTGTTTCATGCTTAATGAGTTATAGGAAAAATATCTTCTATCCACTTCTTGGGAATGGTTTGAATCCTTTTTTGTCTGTGTTTTAAAGCTTTGTTAGGGTGTATATGGAATAGCTTTTAGTCTAGAAATAACTTGGCCCCTCTTCTGAGCACTCTGCTTGATGCCTTCTATGTTGGCAGGCCCTTTTACTTTGCCTGACAGGGGTGTGAACTGTTCCTGTTTCCTTGTGAGCACAGAGATTGTTCTACCAGCTTCTTTCTGGTGGCTCTTTCCTGGCCTTTCTGTTCCTTCAGGCAGGAGAGGAAATCTGTTCCCTATTGCTGTGTAAAGGCTTGAAGTGCAAATTCTCCCTTGTTTTTAAATCTTTATATAGTTTCTTCATTGTGAACATGTTTTTTGAGGTGTGTGTTCTAGATTTTGCACTTTCTGCTTGTGACACTAAAAACATTATCTTGCAGGAACAGAAGAAGAAAGAGAAATTGGAAAGAAAAAAGGAATCTTTAAAAGTTACTAAGGTAATATATAGTAAGATGGAAACTCCTGTATGCATTCTTAAATATTGAAGAAATACTTTTGTAATCTTTTTTTTTTTTTTTCTTTTCAGTTTACTTATTTATTTTGAGTAAGGGAGAGCACACAAGTCAGGTAGGGGCAGAGAGAGAGAATCCGAAGCATGGGGACTCGAACCCATGAACCATGAGATCATGACCTGAGCCAAAATCAAAAGTTAGACACTCAACCTTCTGAACCACCCAGGCACCCCTCTTTTATAGTCTGACTTTATTGATCATCTACTTTATTTTAACCTTCTGAAAACCTATCTTTGTTACGAGCTGCATAGAAACATGTAAAATATGTTTCTCAGTATATTTAGATATGGAAAGACATCTAAATATAACCCTTTTGTTTCTCATTCTGTTTTTCATAACGCCAAAATTTCACTTTTATAAGTGGCCAGCTCTTTTGGTGCTTATAATGATTACTAATCTTTTCTCCTTAATGTCTCCAGCCTCCTCATGTCAACTTGCATCCATAATGATAATCTAAATTTGTATCTTGTGCGTGACTACAGCAATGGAGCCAAAATTGGAGAGAGAAACATTTCAGATAAGAGAGCATTTGTTTAGGGATAGCCTGAATTTTATTTTATCTTACTTTTTTATTTTTTTTTAATGTTTGTTTATTTTTGAAAGAGAGGAAGAGACAGAGCGTGAGTGGGGGAGGGGCAGAGAGAGAAGGAGACACAGAATGTGAAGCAGGCTCCAGGCTCCACGCTGTCAGCACAGAACCCAATGTGGGGCCTGAACTCACAAACCGCGAGATCTTGATCTGAGCCAAAGTCAGATGCTAACCGACAGGGCCACCCAGGTGGCCCAGGGATGGCCTAAATTTTAGATGTGGTCTTTTGAGGGGAATATGTTTTAATATGAGGCTGTTTAATGCTGTACTGATGGGAATTGTATGAAGAACAGCTGTACTCGTGAAAAGAGAAACAATGAAGGCAACATTTATTGAGTTCTTACTATGTGTCATGTATTTCTAAACTTTGCATTTATTTTTTTAAGTAAGCTCTATGCTCATTGTGGAGTTGCATGCTCCGTTGACTGAGCCATCCAGGTGCCCCTAAGTTTATTTTAATTCTCAAAAGGCTCTGTTAGATAGAGGTACTGTACTTCTCCCCATTTTACATATAAAGAAGCTGAATGCATAAAGTACAGTCCATCCTCATTATGCACAGATTCCATATTTGCCAGTTAGCCTACTTGCTCAAATTTGTTAACTCCAAAATCAGTACTTGGGATTTCATGGTCATGGTCATTTGTAGACCTGTTCCTGTGCAGAATAGCAAAAAATTTGTCTCCCAACACGCAAATTTCTAACTGAAGTTAAACACAGTGGTGCTCTGCCTTACTTAAGCTTACTATAAACAAATGCCCTTTTCATGGTTTATTTAATGTCATGATTTTTTCATTTTGATGGGTTTTGTTGATTTTGCTGTTAAAATGGCCCTCAGCCATATTGTGCTGAAGTGCCGTCTAGTGTTTCTAATGCAAGAAGACTATGATGTGCCTTATGGAGAAAATAAGTGTATTCGACAAACTTCCTTCAGGCATGAATTATAGTGCTGTTGGCTCTGAGTTCGCTGTTAATCAACATCTATATTAAATAAGATGTCCTTAAATAACAACACACATAAAACAGGGTTATGTGTTGATCAGTTGATGAAATTGTGACCAGAGGCTTACCAGGAGCCTGAGCTTGTATTTCTTCCAGAAGTAGTGATTCGTTGTTCACTAATCTAGTATTTGTAGTTATTGTATAGAACAGAATGAGAATTCACTAACCTGCTGATAGTTACATATTCAATAAATAGTAATGTTGGAGTTTGTTTCATACCCTACACTTCTTTACTAATCTGGCTTGATCAGGTAATATCAAAATGCCAATAAGGGTACCTTTAAGTCCATTTTATTCATCACCATTGGTGATGTTAAAGTATATCATAGATAATTTTGCAACAAAAGCAATTTTTGAAAATTGATACAAGATAATTTTTAATATTTATGTATTTATTTATTTATTTATTTACTTAATTTTGTTATTTTTTTTTTAGAGAGATAGTGAGCACGGAAGGGCGGAGAGAGAGGGAGACAGAATCCCAAGCAGGCTCCAGACTGTCAGCGCAGAGCCCATTGTGGGGTTTGAACCCCAAACTGTGAGATCATGACCTGAGCTGATAAGAGTCAGAT
This sequence comes from Panthera leo, assembly GCF_018350215.1. Classification (NCBI taxonomy): domain Eukaryota; kingdom Metazoa; phylum Chordata; class Mammalia; order Carnivora; family Felidae; genus Panthera; species Panthera leo. The sequence goes on from NC_056689.1 coordinate 54,053,893, forward strand.
GCTTAACCTGTTGAGCCACCCAGGCGCCCCTAAGATAATTTTATTTGCTTAATCATTTACTCCCTACTCTTCAACCTGTTGTTTTAATCCATTGTTCACTTTTGCCTAGCTAACTTTTTATACCAGGGTTTTCTAAAGGTGTCAACCATTAAGTTCTGCCTCTTCCATCTCACAGATCCCTTTTGGTACTTTCTTTTTTTAATCTTCTTTTTACTTTATTTTAAAATTTACCTTCTTGGGGTGCCTGATTGGCTTAGTTGATAGAGCTTGATCTTGGGCTGTGAGTTTGAGCCCCATGTGTGGTGTGGAGTTAACATTAAATAAATAAATAAAATTTACCTTGTTAATTTTGATTTCTTACACATATTTTCTCCCTACATTTGGTTGTCTTTTCCAACTTTCATTTTGAAACTTTATTTTTGAGTATCTCTTCCTTTCCTCTGTTTCCCCTCATTAATATTTTTTCAACTAGTATTCTCTTCTATTTCTGCTTTCAGTTGTATTTAGCTTAAAAATCTTACTGAAAATGAGTAGTTCTTCCATACCATACCCACTGAATATCTTTAGCATAGACCTACAGTTACAGAAGATGTGTGTAGTAATATCAAAATAAAAATGTCTTCTATGTTTAATTTAGAAATTTCTCAAATGGAAAAAAAATTAAGGAAAGTAGAGTTGGCAGGAAAAAGAATATGGTTACAAACAACTTTTAATAGGGAAATGTAGAAAAAAGTTACATGCTGGTAAGTGTAATAGTAAAGAGTTGTGGATGTGGTTCAACTGCAAGAAACATTTACTTAATCAGTGCCTTTTAATATTTAATACCATAGAAGTCCCTAGAAAAATAATATTTTAAATTCTTGTTTTATAGGGTAAAAATTCCACTGATGCAAGTGAAGAGAATCCAGGTGAACTTCCTTTTTCTGCTTTTGAAGCATGTGTTTTTATTTTTGCTTTCATTGCTATCAAAAATAAAATGATTTTTTTTAATAGTTATGAGAAAGAAGAGAGGAAGAGAAGATGAATCATACAATATTTCAGAGGTCATGTCAAAAGAGGTAAAAAAGTGGGGAGGGCACATAAGATTCAGTGTTCAGTAAAACCCATTGTGGATTTTGAACCACATTAAAGCTATATGGATTGCTGTTACTTATTTGGCTTTTCAGACTCTTACGGGAAGTTTTTCAGACTGTTGAGGGACTGTTTCAGGCAAGAAGATGGTACCATCTTGCTGTTTGTTAAAGGAGCATGAGCTTGGCCTAATCAGAAGTTACTATAATTTCTTATAACTTCAAGATCTTATCTTCAGAACTTTGTTCTTGTTCCTTGTTAAGGAATTTAGGGGAACTAAAATATACTGACTTTTTTTTCTTTTTTTTTTTTTTAAGATTTTATTTTTAAATTCTCTCTACACCCAGTGTAGGGCTTGAGTTCACAACCCTGAAATCAAGAGTCGCATGTTCCATTGACTGAGCCAGCCAGCTTCCCCATCATATACTCATTTTTAAAACTAGATCCTTTTTTACCTTCCTACTTGTGACCTCATAAAATAGAAATTAAAAAACATGTTCATTTATGACAAACCTTAATATTCCTTAGGCATATTTTAATGTGTTACATTCTTAACATTAAAAAAAATTCTAACAGTATTATCTACTACATTTTTCTTTAACCTAAAATTCAAACTCTTGGGATCTTCCTAAAATATAAAATTTCACATAGTATTTGTCTTTACTTTAGGGATGCACTCTGGTATTTTCCTTTTTTTTTTTTTTTTTTTCTTTCATTTTAAAAATAATGGTCAGGACCCATTTTATTGATTATGGAACATGGCCTGCAGTTTGAAAAACACTGTTATTTAGATGTATCATAGTTTAGCCAGTCACAACTGTTAACTTTAATGTAGCAAATGTTGGTGGCATATTGGCTGTTGGCAGATGTTGTCCTACATGGATAAGATCACTTAGTAAAGGAAAGTAGACTGTCTTTGCCTTAGCCTATGTCCAGTGAGAAATGTATAGAAAGTAATCAATTATAATTGAGTGCTGTTGAGCCTATAGAAGGACTCTAAACTCAGGCGTTATGTTCTTAGAATCTTCTAGAAGGTGACATCTGAGTTGAGACTTGAAGGATAAAAGTTAAATCATCCAGAGGTTGAGGGTAGTTAATAGGGAAAAGTAAAATACAGGGAAGATAGTAGAGAAGTGTTCTAGGAAGGGAGAATAACCTTTGACCAACATCCAGAGGCAGGAGAGATCCTGGCAAATTTTAAGAACTTGAAAATACATATTTGTTTCCAGTTGGTATGTAAAGGAAAAGGTGGTAAAAGATGAAGCTAGAGGTAAGCAGAGTCAGGAGGTTAGTTATGGGGTTTAGTTTTTAACAATAGTTCATAGCTGGTATTATATTTATGTTTTGATTCATTCACAGATTGTTCAAAAAGATTCAGCTTAGCTGGTCATTTTAAAAGACCACTCTCCTGCCTGTTCACTATATCCCTTCAGCCTTAGGGTATGAATTCCTATACTTGCATAATACTTTACATATACACATGACACACATAAATCGACATGTATATATGTATGTATGTGTCAGCCACTTAACTGATATGTCCTATCATTCTCCTATGCATCTTAAATTTAAGATACGTTCAGAGTTTCTTGAATGTATCTACTATTTCATCCCCTTTGTCCTCTGCACATGGTATTCTCTTCTTGAAATGAAACCCTAACTTTTATCTTCAGTGATTATGCCCTGATGACAACTTTTTCAGATAATTTGATGTAATACTCACCTAAGTCACCAAGTGGCACTCAGGTATTGCTTGTCTTCATACCCTTAGCATCTAGTAAATACTTAAAAATCAGAACACTTTAATTGTTTTTTTATATTTTATTTTATTTTAGAGATTTTTTTAAAAGGAGAGTGGGGAGGGGCAGCAAGGGGGAAAGGGAGAGGGAAAAGAGTGAAAATAACTCAAGCAGGCTCCATGCCGCACAGAGCCCAACTCAGGGCTTGATCCCACAACCATGAGATGGTGACCTCAGCCAAAATGAAGAGTTAGATGTTTGACCAATAGAACCATTCAGGTGCCCCTATTCTGTAATTTTAACTTATTTGCCTTACCTCTTGCTCAGGATTGCAGACTCAGGTGTCTATCCACAGAGGCCTAAAGTGGGCAAGAGGTGGAACTATAAAACATTTGGAAGTGAATCTTTAAATACCAAGAATACCACAATACAGACTCTAGAGCAGAGTTTAGAAAACCTTTTCTGTAAGGGTATAGATAATGTTTTTGGCTTTGAATAGTTTAGTGGGTAAATACTCAATGCCGAACTTTGCCATTATAGCCTGGAGGGCAGTCCTACACAAATTAAACAAATGAGCTTGACTTTGTTCTAATTAAACTTTATTTACAAAATCAGGTTGCCAGCTGGAGTTTGTCCACAGGCTGGAGTTTGCCAACCCCTATACTAGAGGATTATTGACATGTATGCATTTGGACCAAAGTCTCTTCAGATAAACTTGTTTTTAAAACACAAACCAAAAAACCTTGAAAATTTAAAAGGAAATACCCCAATTTTTAAGAGTTGCTAACTAAGGCAAAGAGTTTTATGAGACACTATAGGCTTAATTTTGCCTGAGGTCCACCAGTTTGAGTCCTCTGTACTTTAATTAGCTTGAGAGCCTTATCCCCATTTCCTGGCATGAAGTCAGAACAGAATAAATGTTGAATAAATAAATGAATGAACCACATGCATTGTTACTTTATTTTTGTTTTCTAATGTTCTAGGAAATTTTGTCTGTGGCTAAAAAAAATAAAAAGGAGAATGAGGTAAGAGATTTATGAGATATACTAAATTTAGGAGCCATGTAAGTAATAGTTTATGGGTCCTTGGGAGTTCAATAATGATGCAAGTGCCTATAACCATATGGATATGTGCATTCCATGTGTATATATTTCACGCTTGTAGAAGCTGTGAGAGATGTCTTAATCTTGTTTCTGACCTTAAAGATTGTCTTTGGTTCTTTTGGGGAAGGTTTGATTCTTACCCCACCCCCTGTTTTATGTAGAGAGGTTCCTTGTTACCTGAGTATTCACTATCCAGGTACCTTCCATTACAAGATTTCTTAGGGAAGCAAAAACAATTCTAACATGAAAAAATGTTCACCGAGGGATATAAAAATTAACTTACCTATCAAAGATTAATAGGTTCTTGGGAAAATTGATGACATGATTATAAGTGAGAGCTATTCTGTTTGGCCACCATAATTTTGACCAAATTTACATCTTTTTTTTTTTTTTTTTTTAATTTTTTTTTTTTTTTTTTTTTTGGGACAGAGAGAGACAGAGCATGAACGGGGGAGGGACAGAGAGAGAGGGAGACACAGAATCGGAAACAGGCTCCAGGCTCCGAGCCATCAGCCCAGAGCCTGACGCGGGGCTCGAACTCACGGACCGCGAGATCGTGACCTGGCTGAAGTCGGACGCTTAACCGACTGCGCCACCCAGGCGCCCCAAATTTACATCTTTTAAGTGCATTTTTTTAAGCTTTGTTCAGCATAAGGATTAGTTTATGATACAATTACAACTTAATGTTAAATGTAAATAAGATTTAGCATATTTTTTATACTAGTTGTACTTTTTTATGTTTTAATTTTACTTAAATCCAAGTTAGTTAACCTAATGTAATAATGGTTTCAGGAATGTATTATTTTTTTGGGAAAAAGAAAATGTGAGTGGAGGAGGGGTGTGGCAGGGCGGGGAGTGAGGGTTGCTGAGAATGCCAAGCAGGCTCTGTGCTGAGAGCAGACAGCCCTATGCAGGACCCGAACTTCGAACCATGAGATCAACTCAGCCAAAGTCGGACACTTAACTGAGCCACCCACACACCCCTTAGTTGCATTTTTAAAGATAAGGGTTCAATCAAATCTTGTATGATGTACTATGGAGTTTTGGCCTCATTTTATAATATATGATAAATAAGGATACTACTGTCATGTTCAATCTGATGAATTTTGACAAATACTTACATCTGGGTAACCACCATCCAAATCAAGCTCTAGAATCTTTCCACGTGAAAGAAGGATCCTTGTATCCCTTGGCAGTCATTTCCCCACCCCCAGACTTAGAGGCAACTGCTTTTTGACTTCTGTCAAAAATCTGCCTGAATTTTGGAGTGCCTGTGTGGCTCAGTTGGTAAGCTTCCAACTCTACATTTCAGCTCAGGTCATGATCTCCATGTCGTGGGATTGAGCCCCACATCGGGCTCCATGCTAATAGCTCAGAGCCTGCTTGGGATTCTGTCTCTCCTCTCTGTCCCTCCCTCACTGGTGTTCTCTCTTTCTCAAAATAAATAAATGAACATTTTTTTTAAATCTGCCTGATTTTTTTTTTTTAACCTTTATCATGGGTTAGTTTCCATACAAATAAAATCTAAATACATAGCCTTTTATTTCCTGCTTTTACTCAGCTAGTTGATATTCACTTGTATTGTTGAGTTTATTACTAGTTGAAGTTTTTTTTTATTGCTGAGTAGCATTCCATTGAATGAATATTAAAATTTCTTTATCCGTTCTCTTGGTGGGCATTTGAACTATTTCCAGTTTGTGACTTATGAGTAAGGCTGCCATGATAATTTATGTACAAGTCTTTGTTTGGACATGTTTTCATATTCTAGGGTAAATACCTGGAATGGAATTGCTGGGTCATATCGTAAATGTGTGTTAAACTTTATAAGGAAATACAGATCCTTTCCTGGAATGAGCAGCATTTTACTCTCACCAGCAATGTATAAAAGTATCTGTTCATGCTATTGCCAGCAATTCATATTAGTCTTTTAATTTTAGCTATTTTCTTGAATGTGAAATGAATATTCTGGTTTTATTTTGCATTTTCTTAATTACTTGATGGGATTTCCATGTTCTTAATGGCTGTATGTTTTACAAAGTTTCTGCCCATAGCTTTTGCCCATTTGTTGGGTTATTTGCTTTTTTTCTTGATACATGAGTTGTTTATATAATAAGGTATAAATTCTTTGTCAGATTTATACACTGTGTCTTTCAGTCTATGGCTTGTTTACTCATTTTCTTAGTATCTTTTAGTAAACAGAACTTTTAAGTTTTGGAGTAGCTCAGTTTATCACTTTTTCCCTTTTGGTGGTTAGTGATTTATTTGTCTTATATAAGAAATTTTTGCCTGTCACAAGATAATTCTGTTTTCTTCTAAAAGCTTGATGGTTCTGGTTTTGATGTTTTGATATTTGATTGTGATGTTTATCGCAAACCAGTTTTACATATGGAATAGTGAAACTCAGTTTGTAATTTTCTAGCTGAATATCCAGTTGTGGCATTATTTATGAGTTCTCATTTATAAGACTTTTCATTTGAATTGACTCAGTCATCCTTTTCACATTCTTTTTTATTAAATATTTTTATTGAGAGAGAGAGAAGGGGGAGGATCAGAGGAGAGAGAGAATCCCAAGCAGGCTCTGCATTGTCAGTACAGAGCCCTATGTGGGGCTCAATCCCACGTAAACACTGTGATCATGACCTGAGCTGAAATCAAGAGCCAGCCACTTAACCAGCTGAGCCACTGAGGTGCCCCTCGTTTTCCTATTCTTAAAATAGAGTTGTGGACATTGGTAACCAGTAAAGTCTGTCATTAGTCATAAGTTGGTAATGAGTGTCATTACATATGAATTGATACTCTTAAGTGTGATGTAGTGAGTTCTTAAACTTTACTTTGCCCCTTTTTCTGCAGTGAAAGTAAGTATTTGGATGGAAGTAAATGTTTCCTTGATAAGAAATTTTTTTTTCTTTCCTATTTTTTACAGACATTATCCATTATCTTTGCTTTAGAAAGTGAAAGAAATTATGAAGAAAATAGTTTAATAAATTTTTGAGTAGCTCATTTTAGAGGTTTGGGAGGTATAATTTGTGAAGGTCATTTCAGTAGTGTGTGCCTATAATCTGTAAGAGTTATTTTCAGAAGTTGTTTTTTCTCCAGTGGCTTTGCATTTATGGGAGAATGGAAGTAGCATCTCTAGGGTTTTATTAACAAACGGTTTTAATTCTCCATACTTAATGATTATGGGACTGGGTAAATTTTGATTAGTTTTTTTAATGTTTATTTAGAGAGAGAGAACAAGCGAGAGAGCGGGAGCGGGGGAAGGGCAGAGAGAGAGGGAGGGAGAGAATCCCGAGCAGGCTCTGTGGTACCAACATGGAACCCAACAGGGGTCTCAAACTCAATACAAACCGCAAGATCATGACCTGAGCCAAAATCAAGAGGCAGATACTCAACTGACCGAGCCACCTAGGCCCTCCAAGTTTATTCAGTTTTCTGATAGAGGGTAGTAGCATTATATACCAAACTCCTAATTAAAGTTTTTTCTTTACAGAATGAAAGCTCCTCTTCTAATCTCTGTGTAGAAGACCTTCAGAAAAACAAAGATTCAAATAGTATGATTAAAAATAGATTGTCTGAAACGGTTAGGCAGAATACTAAATTCTTTTTTGACCCAGTTCGGAAATGTAATGGACAGCCCGTACCCTTTCAACAACCAAAACACTTCACGGGAGGAGTGATGCGGTGGTACCAAGTGGAAGGCATGGAATGGCTTAGGGTAATGAATTCTCAGTTTTAATACAAGATACTGGTTCATTTCTATATAATAACCTGTTAATGTGCTGTAACACAACTTGAGTTGTTCCTTCCAAGTTTCATTATTAAATATGCAATGAACATTTGTGTGTAAATACTTATTTTCTAATTTATTTATCCATCCATCAAGACTAAATTTTTGGTGTCTTATTCAAGACTGCCAACACTTTTATGGCTTTGATAACTGACTTCTCACAAGTGTTATTAACCATGAACGTGTCAGTCTCATCAGAATTATTTTTGGGTAAAAAGAATAAACTATTGATAATTCAATAGGTGTTTATATCAACTTAAATACAGTGTCTGTTATTTTGTCCAGATGCTTTGGGAAAATGGAATAAATGGCATTTTAGCAGATGAAATGGGATTGGGAAAGACAGTTCAGTGTATTGCTACAATTGCACTGATGATTCAGAGAGGAGTACCTGGACCTTTTCTTGTCTGTGGACCTTTATCTACACTTCCTAACTGGATGGCTGAATTCCAAAGATTTACACCAGACGTAAGATATGTTTCCTTTTGTTGAATACATTTCATTGCAAATATTTTTATTGTTTTGTTGCCTGAATTAAATTGTAGAACTGTTACTATAATTATTTATGTTGATTTCTGCACTACAGAAAACACTATATCTTATTTGAGGTTTTGTGTGGGTTTTTTTGTTTGTTTGTTTTGTTTTTAAGTTTATTTAATCTATACACCCAACTTGGGGCTTAAACTCATGACCCTGAGATCAAGAGTCGCACACTCCTCGGGCTGAGCCAGCCACACACCCTTATTTAAGTTATTTTTCAAATGTCTGCAAAATCTACTTTTAGTGTATATGGAAAAGAGTAGGTATTAATAATTTTGGATATTTGCCAAAAATAATTCTAAATGTTTATTTAGAGAGAGAACAAGCAAGAGAGCGCGAGCAGGGGAATGGCAGAGAGAGAAGGAGGGAGAGAATCCCAAGCAGGCTCTGTGCTACCAACATGGAACCCAACAGGGGGTGGCTTAGATGATTTTGAGTGTACTGGGAAATTTGATTCACCTAAGTCTGACCTAGGTAGAATTTATTTCTCTTACTGTGATTACCTTCCATATATGTGTCATCTTAGCTATATCCTTGCTTTAAACTTGATTTGTTTTTATGGCTTTTCCTTATTCCCTTAGAGTAATAAAATAATTTATTAGAGGTGATTGACTCATTTGGTATAGAGAAATAGAGCTAAGATTAAATTAAATTGTCTTTTTTTTCTCTCCTAAATTTTTAATGTTTTGTTTTCCAAATTGTTGATACTTATATTTTGTTCCAATGTAAAATCTTCTAGATTCCTACTATGTTATATCATGGAACCCAGCAGGAACGTCGAAAATTAGTAAGGAATATTCACAAGCGGAAAGGGACCCTGCAGATTCATCCTGTGGTAATTACTTCATTTGAAATAGCCATGAGAGACCGAAATGCATTACAGGTATGATTTGTTTACATTGAATTCTTTGTAACTTATAAACCATATTTTTCTTAGTTCATCGCACTTTCTTATCATCCAGTAGCATTTAATTTTTTTTTCCCTAATGGAAGTCAGATTGTGTTTTACAGTTTCTAGTTTTAGAAACTAGAGGTTTATATTAACAGAAAGATTGAGCTGAAGGTTGTAGTCTTCTAACAAGAAAATTAAGGCCTATAGTACCTTGCCTTTAGCCATAATATCATCTTAGTGCGTTAGAATCAAGTAGACATACCTAATCTGTGAATGTATTACAGACATGTCTGACATGTTGTTTAAGTATATAGTACTTACTTATCCATTTAATTTTAATTAAATAAGAATACAATATATGAAGACAAGTTAATTTTAGACTGTCTTCTGGATATATGGCATAACATTACCAATTAGTGCCCAAGTTTTAATACAATTGGAATATTAACTTTTGCTCATTGCCTCTATCATCAGTTCAATGTTTGGTATTTGAAATACTTTATCACTCTTTCACCTATTTCACATAGTTCTTTACTATGTTTTTCCTTTCTCTGTTTGATCAGATTTTAAGTGGGACGCCTGGGTGGCTCAGCCGGTTGAGCTTTTGACTTCGGCTTAGGTCATGATCTCATGATTTGTGGGTTCAAGCCCCGCATTGGGCTCTGGGCTGACAGCTTAGAATCTGGAACCTGCTTCGGATTCTGTGTCTCCCTCTCTCTCAAAAATAAACATTAAAAAAAAAATTGACTTGTGTGCTAGTGGAAGTTTGGAATATGAATTGCAGTTATGTTACTTCTTCACAGTAAAATAATACTGCTTGTAGAAAAAAGCATGCAGACTTAAAAGCAATTTTAATTATTATTTTTTTTAAGCTTATTTATTTATTTATTTTGATAGCACAAGCAGGGAGGAACAGAGAGAGAGAGAATCCTAAGCAGACTTTGCACTGTCTGCACAGAGCCTGACGTAGGGCTTGAACCCACGAATTGTGAGATCATTACCTGAACCAAAATCAAGAATTGGATGCTTAGCCAATTGAGCCATGTGGGCACCCCAAAAACAATTTTAATTCTGAGAATGCTACTGCTATATAAATATTTTTCTTAGCATATAAGTATAATTTATATATAAGGTTGTACTATACATTGTTTCTTGAAAGTTCAGTTTCCTACTAAATAATATAACGTGAAGACCTTTCTAATTATTTTGATCTCCCTATCCCACCCATATTGAAACAGATAAGCTTTCTTGTCAAGTCCATTCACTAGTGCCTAGAATTTTGTAATTTTCTTTCGCTGAACTTAAAATTATTTTAAGGATCTTCGCTTTGGGGGTGCAGGGCTCCTATTGCTGGGTGGTAACAGAAGTATCTGTTCACGTAATTCATTTTTCAGAACCCTCATTTCTGTTGCATTGGGTTTTCTGATTGTTGTGCATATTCATTTATTTATGTTTGGGTTTTTTAAGACAGATGTCTGACAGAGATTATTCGGGTTGTCTGGTTTGTCATGTTACCAGCAAAAGAAGTCCCAATTTGTTTTTCTTAAAGTCGTAATATTATTTGAAAAAAATTTTTATTCTGCTTTGAATGTATTGAAGTGAAATGCAAAAATGCCCCATTTCATCCTCTTCCCCCAATCTGCCAATCCTGTTATCCAAGGATACTTAAACTTGACAAGTTGGTATTTATATTTCCCAGAAATATTCCATGTTTCTGTATTTTTAAGCAATAAAATAGATGAGCTTTAAGTTTGCCAATCAACATAAAAGAGAAAGATAAGAAAAATGAGAGTAAGATTTTTTGTTTTTGTTGGTTTTGCTTTTTTTTACAAGGGTTTTTTTTTCTCCTTTGAGATTATAATGCTTGAAATAAAAAATTGGGGGGTTGTTTTGGCTTTTTTTTTTTCTTTTTAATGGTCAATTTTTGTTATTTGACAGAGGGAGCCAAGGAGAGGGGCAGAGGGGGGAGAGAGAGAGAGAGAGAGAGAGAAAGAGAATTAAGAAGCAGGCTCCATGCCCAGTGCAGAGTCTTGATGAGGGGCCCAATCTCACTACCCTGAGATCATGACCTGAGCTGAAATCAAAGAGTCCAATGCTTAACCTGACTGAGCCACCCAGATGCCCCTACAAGGTTTTTTAAAATGAGAAATTAAAACAATTTTTATGATAACTTAATGAAAGTAGATGAGGGGCGCCTGGGTGGCTCAGTCGGTTAAGCGTCTGACTTCGGCTCAGGTCATGATCTCGCGGTCTGTGGGTTCAAGCCCCGCGTCGGGCTCTGTGTTGACAGCTCGGAGCCTGGAGCCTGCTGCGGATTCTGTGTCTCCCTCTCTCTCTGCCCCTCCCCTGCTTGTGCTCTGTCTCTCTCTCTCAAAAATAAATAAATGTAAAAAAAAAAAAAAAAAAAATGTTATTAAAAAAAAAAAAAGAAAGTAGATGGATGGCTTTCTGTGAAGATACAAATTACTAAAACTGACTCCAGAAGAAAGAGAAACCTAAATAAACCAATAATTATGTAAAAAATCGAGAACACCATAACATTAAATAAGTGTCAGTTTCAGATGTATGCCTCAAGAATGAAAATTATAATGATATTTAATGTTTCAGAGCATATGGAACTAATAAAAGCTTTTAGTTCTTTTTTAGGAATCTAGTTTAATACTAATCAAAACCTGACAAAGTATTACACAGGGAAACCACAGATTGCTTTGCCTAAAGAATGTGAATAGAGAAATTTTAAATACATAATAGCAGGTGGACTTTAATTATTAGTTCATAGCCAAGTGAGGTCTATTTTAGGAACACAAGTATATACCCGTTTTAGGAAATTTACTTACCCTTTCAGTAGCTCGAAGGAAAACATGGTCACCTCAGTAGATACAGAAATGCCATTGGTTAAGATTGAACATCCATCCCTAATAAGGAGGTTTTATTTTTAGAATTGTTTGTAGGAAAAATTGTGAGATCATAATTATAAAGTTTTTCCCTAAATTCCTTTTCTAGCACTGCTATTGGAAATACTTAATAGTAGATGAAGGACACAGGATTAAAAACATGAAATGCCGTCTGATCAGGGAGTTAAAACGATTTAATGCAGATAACAAACTTCTTTTGACTGGTACTCCCTTGCAAAACAATTTATCAGAACTTTGGTCATTACTGAACTTTTTGTTGCCAGATGTATTCGATGACTTGAAAAGGTAGGTAAGCCAGTTATTTAACTACTTTCTTTATTTTTCTAGTCTTCTCAAATATGTGCTCTTAGTTAAAATTAATTCCTTTCTTCTAAGTAGTTGGAATAAAATGATAGCTTTTTGGCAAGTTCTTTGTGATAATTATGTTAATACAATTGATTTATGTAATAGGTTAACTTGTAATCACTTTTTTCTCTTACAGCTTTGAATCTTGGTTTGATATCACTAGTCTTTCAGAAACTGCTGAAGATATTATTGCTAAAGAACGAGAACAGAATGTATTGCATATGCTGCACCAGGTGTGACTTAGTCTTATTATGCTTACTATGGACTACTAGGAATAAAAAAGGAACCCCACAGATTACCTGTTCAACCCTTTGTAGGAGATTTGGAAAAATGAAGACCCCTCAAATTTAACTTAACTCCCTTTCTCTTACCTCACCCCCAGATGTCACATGGCTTTACAGCAGAACTCAAGTGAAAAGTTTGCCCTACTCATGTATATTCCTTTTACCCCTATGGTTGCTGATATATTTGTCAGCCAAAAAATGAAAGTGGGTGATTTTTATGAATGTTCGCCAATAATATTTGCATAATTCACTTACTTTGCATGATCCATTTTTGCTGTTTTCTGTGGTTTCCACCAATCCTACCTATGTTTCCTTTAGACACATTAATCTGTCAAAGGCCTCCTGGTCATTTCCATATGAGAGCCCAAAAAAGCTTCTCAATTGTGCATTGACAATTTTATTCAAAATCCATGGTAATTTTTTTATTTTAAAGTTTATACATATTCATGATAAAAATGTGAAACAGTACAAAAATTGAAAGTAACAATAAAATCCCAAATCATACTTTCCCTACCAAATCATTTGTATTTTTTTTTTCTTGGCAATTGGTATATGTGTTTCTGAGCAGCTTATTTACAGATACTTTTTTCTTAAACTGGTAGTAATATTCTCTCTTTTAAAGCCTTTCTTGTATTTGACTCTGTACCTATGGAATATTCAACTACAGAGCCCTAAAATGAACTTTATGTAAATGAGTTATCAATGTGTATTTCAAGATAAGGCTATAAAGGATACAAAATTATTTAAACAAGTTTATGTATTCTCCTGAAGACTTCTCAACAATTTAATAATGGTATAATTACCTGTTACTTCTGTGTTGTTTTATAAATGTGAAAATCACATGACATCACACAGTAGGAAGATGAATGAGAATAATTTCAAGCCTGAAATTTTAGAATTTACAGAAGGAAACTCTTACGTCTACATCTCTGGGTTGGTTGGTGTGTTGGTTTTATGCTAGTCCAAAATCTCACTGTAAATGTTGTGGGTTATCACTTTAATTCTGAAAGGCACAAATGTCATCTTCTTTCTACTTATTAAAATATTCAAGATAATATTAAGAGTTTTTGAAAAAGTTAAATTTTGGAATGTTGTGGATAAATACCATGAGTTTGGGATGTGTTCTGGTTTGGGGAAATTTCAAGGAGATATTTTATCTCCCCTTTCAAGATTTGATAGTATATATACAGGAAGAAAAGAGAAAGAAGGGTAAAGAGGTTTGTGGAGAGAGTATTCCTTGAAAACTTGGAAATGCTTAATATTCACGTGTTTATTCATGTTTAAATTTTAGATTCTAACACCTTTTTTACTGAGAAGACTAAAATCTGATGTTGCTCTTGAAGTTCCTCCTAAGCGAGAAGTAGTTGTTTATGCACCGCTTTCAAAGAAACAAGAGATCTTTTACACAGCCATTGTGAACCGTACAATTGCAAACATGTTTGGATGCAGTGAGGTAGAGTGTGGATTTGAACTAAACTGTAAATGACAGTTGGCATTGAAATTTTTATGGTTAATTTCAGCCTTGGAGCTTATCACCTGTTTTTAGGACTTGTAGAGGGTGAATTTCTAACTGGAGTATAAGGCATAAGGTCAGTAGCAAAAGTTATCTCCTAGTAATTCTGTGATCCTACTGAAGTTCAGGTGATGATTCACGTATCAGTTGCTTTATCGTTATCTGGAATGTTTGTTAAAATTTTTTATTCCTGTCCCAGATTAACCCTAGTCATGCTGTGGAGTGATGGACTTGGAAATACATTTGATCAAGCACACAATATACTAAAAGAATTTCCCAAAAGAATTTCCCAACTAGACACAGCACATAGTCCCTTTATAGGAGGTTAAAGACCCTTAGATTTTGTTTAAATGTCCAGATTTTTTTACTATATGCTATGGACCTATGCATTTCTTTTCAAAATATTTATGGGTCTACATTTCTGTTTTGTACAACTATTAGACTGTTCCCCAATTTTTATTATATAATTAAAGGGAAGATCTGGCTTTTTAGCTATTCAGAATTTAATATTGTTCCTTATTGTGAGGAATTTCATTGCAGTGTTGTTAATACTAATCCAAAGAAATACTCTCTATTGCAGATATGTGGAGCCCCTAAGTTATTAAATTCCTTCATATAAGTTCAAAACAGCTCTACCCATCCTTAATTTTTTCCATGGAGATATGAAGGCATTTACTCTAATTCTCAGATATTGTCATAAACGTTAAAATAATTAGGCTTCATATGACCACATTTGCACTTGGTGAAAGTTTATGGATCCTTGATTTTATGCCTTTGGAAATCACTAAAGTTGATGATGAAAGACAAAATTATTATTTCTATATGTCTTAAAACATGAAAGTATTCTATCACACTTTGTATATATTTAGAATTCAAGGGTATAGCTTTTTAAACATATTCCTTTTTAATTGTTCACTTTTAGAAAGAAACAGTTGAGCTAAGTCCCACTGGACGACCAAGACGGCGTTCCAGAAAGTCAATAAATTACAGCAAAATAGATGATTTCCCTAATGAATTGGAAAAATTGATCAGTCAAATACCGCCAGAAGTAGACCGAGAAAGGTGTGAGTTTAAAATAAATTTAAGTATCCTTTAAACTGTGATACTTTTTGTATTTCTCACATTCGTGGATTATGTGTTTTTGGTAGAGCTGTTGTGGAAACGAATATCCCTCTAGAGTCTGAAGTTAATCTGAAGCTGCAGAATATAATGATGCTCCTTCGTAAATGCTGTAATCATCCGTATTTGATTGAATACCCAATAGACCCGGTCACACAAGAGTTTAAGGTCAGTACCATTTAATTTACTGTTTTGATTTCTGTAACTTTTTTGTATTGAAGGAAAGTGTCATTTTGTTTTTTTGATTATTACTTAAGTATTGTAATCCTTAAAATATAAAGATTGTAATCCTTCCAGTAAGTGAAGATCATCTCCCCCAAAATTGAAAGAACTTTTTGAGTGTTAGAATGATAGTCACTTTCTACATGTAAGCGAAATATTTCTATTTACATATTTTATCTGAACACTAAGAATCACCCTAAATTTAGAGTGATAGTGAAAATAGTTTTTGTTTTATTGATGTATTTTTGTTTTGTTTTGTTTTGTTTTGTTTTGCTATTAATACCATTTATTTCCACTTTGTGTTTTACTTGCTATCTATTAGAGATAGTTGTCACCTTTTCAGTATTCCTTTTAGTTAGTATTTAGCTTGTCAAAATCATTCTGGCTGCTCATTACCTACATCTCAACAGATAGTCACAGAACCAAAAAGTTTACTAAGTTACGGGCATTCAGATTAGGTGAATGAAATTACTTTCTTGGGCACTTGATGGAAAAATGGCATAGTATTAAAATAAATCTGTTTTTAGTAATCCTCAATAACCCTATTTCACACTAGCTTACACAGTAGAGTTTCTTATCCCTGACAGTATTGACATTTGGGGCCAGATCTTTTTTACAAGGTGCTGGCCTGTGAACTATATGCCATTTAACATTATCCCTAGTCTCTGGTCACTGGATACCAAATATGTTTTCCCCAGTTGTGATAACCTAAAATGTCTCTAGATATTGCCAAATATACCCTGGGATGGAGGGCAAAATTGCCCCCATTTGCAAACCACTTCTTTACAGTTTTTCATTCAAGTAAGGAAGAAGATAATCTCTGATGAGGAAATTAATAGTCACCAGGTGAAAATTTTCTTCAATATTTAGGTTGCTTATAAGCTCTTATGTTTAATTTATACTGAGAATTCTAGCAGTAATATTCATATTTTATTGAAAGTACATTTATAAAGGAAAAACTTCAACATGTGTAGTAGGTTTAAACTTAACAGTTCTCTTATTACAAAGCCTTTGGGAGAGGGGTGGGAAGGATAGATCAAGGTTGGACTTAGACTGATTTTTGTTTTTGTGAAATCATTGGTTTTAAATTCTAGAGTGTGTCTTTCCCTGAGAAAGAACTATCTTCTTATTTAAAAAGATCAAATAAATAAGGTCAATTTTTAAAAATTTTAGTTTTATAGGGACTTATTTGTCATTAAAATGAACTGTTCATCTGGATTTTATTTGACAAAAGTTATTGATAATTATTCTATTTTTTCTGTTGTCCCTCTTTGTCTGCTTTTAAGATTGATGAAGAGTTGGTAACAAATTCTGGGAAATTCTTAATTTTGGATCGAATGCTGCCAGAACTAAAATCCAGAGGTCACAAGGTTGTGCTTTTGATTGGATTTTTGGTTATTTAATTACTTCCTATTAATCAGAATAGATACTAAGATATATTTAAATTTCAGGTGCTGCTATTTTCACAAATGACAAGAATGTTAGATATTTTGATGGATTACTGCCACTTTAGAAATTTCAACTTCAGCAGGCTTGATGGATCCATGTCTTATTCAGAGAGAGAAAAAAATGTAAGACTATGTCATACGTATCAAATTCCTTTTTGTAATTCATATCTTGATTTTTTTTTTTTTTTTTTTTTTTTTTTAATTTTTTTTTCAACATTTTTAATTTATTTTTGGGACAGAGAGAGACAGAGCATGAATGGGGGAGGGGCAGAGAGAGAGGGAGACACAGAATCGGAAACAGGCTCCAGGCTCCAAGCCATCAGCCCAGAGCCTGACGCGGGGCTCGAATTCACGGACCGCGAGATCGTGACCTGGCTGAAGTCGGACGCTTAACCGACTGCGCCACCCAGGCGCCCCCATATCTTGATTTCTAAAGTAATGTTCAGAGTAGACCCACAAGTTGATAGACTGAAAACCTTGTAACAGGATCAAAAACCTAAGCATTTTTTAGTTATAATAAGTCTTAATGATTTTTTTTTTTTTTTAATGTTTGCTTTTGAGAGAGACAGAGCACAAGCGTGGGAGGGACACAGAGAGAGGGAGACACAGAATCTGAAGCAGACTCCAGGCTCTGGGCTGCCAACACAGAGTCCGATGTCAGGCTTGACCCACGAACCCTGAGATTATGACCTGAGCCAAAGTCGGATGCTTAACTGACTTAGCCAACCAGGCACCGCTAAGTCTTAATGATTCTTAAATTATATGTGTCTTTTGGTCCACCTTTACTTCATAATATCCTACTTCACCACCACTGTTAAGAATATTGAGATAACAGGGGCACCTGGGTGTTTTAATTTTTGTTTTTTAATTTTTTTAATGTTTATTTTTGAGAGAGAACATGAGTGAGGGTGGGGCAGAGAGAAAGGGAGACAGAATCTGAAGCAGCCTCCAGGCTCAGAATTGTCAGCACAGAGCCTGACGCAGGGCTCAAACTCACGAACCGCAAGATTATGACCTGAGCCGAAGTCAGACGCTTAACTGACTGGAGACACCCAGGTGCTCTCTCAGGAACAATTTGTAACCTCACATGTGAAGTAAGCCAGGGAAGCTCATCTGAGCCTTGGTGTCCATGGTTTCCACTGAAGGTTAGTTACATAGGTATGACCTACCTGTGTGACTGGCCTGACTGAACTCAGTGTCAAGCCCCTCTGAAGATCAAATTGATAGAGTGCTTCTTAAAGTCCCTGGTTTATTATCTTAATTTGGGCAGTGGATATGCTTACAATTATTTATTTTGTGGGAAGGAAGTCTTTGATAATTTTACCTCTTTCCAGCAAATTAGTCTTTTTCAGCTTTTTAAAAAAAATTTTTTTTAATGTTTATTTTTGCAAGAGAGACGGAGCATGAGCAGGGGAGGGGCAGAGAGAGAGGGAGACACAGAATCCGTAGCAGACTCCATCCAGGCTCTGAGCTGTCAGCGCACAGCCTGACACGGGGCTCGAACCCACAAGCCGTGAGATCATGACCCAAGCCAAAGTCAGACACTTAACGAACTGAGCCACCCAGGTGCCCTGTCTTTTTCAACTGTAATGACTTCTGGGGTTTTCATTATTTTTTTACTCCACATTAAAAATCCTGTAGGTAATGAAGAATTCATACCTAGTTTAGAGAATGCTGGCTTATTATATCCCTTGGCATTGCCTTCCCCCCCTGCCTTTGCTATAAACACATGGTTATAAGATGGTTGTTCCACATGCAACACCATATCCATGTTCCAGGCAGTAATAATTTCTTAATTCCTTGGGTCTGTACCCTTTTTTGCTTTTAGATGCACAGCTTCAACACAGATCCAGAGGTGTTTATCTTCTTAGTCAGTACACGAGCTGGTGGCCTGGGCATTAATTTGACTGCAGCAGATACAGTTATCATTTATGATAGTGATTGGGTAAGTCAAAAGTATAGCAATATGCTGATTATATTTCCATTCTGAATTTTTTTTTATCTTTCATTGTATGCTTTGCAATTTTATTTTGAAAAGGTATCCCATTTTAAAACAAAAATCATTATCAAGTACCCTATGTGTAAAGACTTGAACATGTTTTATCATTGAAGTCATTCTAGAGATCTACAATGAGTTTAAGACACTATTTAAAAGATTCTGATTGGATCATGCATGCATGTGACTTTACCCACATAGTATGAGTTTAAGTAACTTTAATATTCAACTGTTAAATGTTATTTTTCTTTTTACTCTAAGAATCCCCAATCTGATCTTCAGGCCCAGGATAGATGTCATAGAATTGGTCAGACAAAGCCCGTTGTTGTATATCGTCTTGTCACAGCAAATACTATTGATCAGAAAATTGTGGAAAGAGCAGCTGCTAAAAGAAAACTGGAAAAGTTGATCATCCACAAAAGTAAATAATACTTTGTAGTACTTTTTTGTTTCAGTTGCCTGTTGTGTGTTGTGGAATTTTGTTACTAATATTTTCCTTATTATATTTTTGAAGATTTTTTTTAAGTGTATTTATTTATTTTGAGAGCGAGAAAGAGCATGAGCAGGTGAAGGGCAGAGAGAGAGAGAATCCCAAGTAGCACTGTCAGCGTAAAGCCCAATGCGAGGCTCAGTCCCATAAACTGTGAGATCATAACATGAGCCAAAACCAGGAGTTGGACGCTTAACTGACTGAGCGTCTCAGGCGCCCCTGAAAGATTTTATTTTTAAGTAATCTCACACCCAGTGTGGGACTTTAACTCACAACCCCAAGATCAAGAGTTGCATGCTCCACTGACTGAGCCAGCCAGGTGCCCCACTGATTTCTTTATAAAAGAAATTAGTACGGGGGCGATTACATGGCTCAGTCATTGGAGCCTCCAACTCTTGATTTCGGCTCAGGTCATAATCCCAGGGCCATGGGAGTAAGCCCCATGTCAGGCTCTGTGCTGAGAGTGGAACCTGTTTAGGCTGTCTCTCCTACTGCCCCTCTCCCCCACCCACCTGTGCGCATGCTCTTTCTGTAAAATAAAAAAATGTATAAATAAGTACAGCTTGATTAGTATTTTAGTAAGCAGTGGGGAATTTGTAGCTGTAAAGACCTAAACTGGATTGGTGTAACCATAAACACAAAGGAAAAACATTAGTGTCTAGATGAGGAGCAGAGGGGCAAGGAAACCCCTATCCAGGACACTTTTAAAACGCCATATCCTAATCTCTGACATGATGTTAATGCTTATTCTTGATAAGAGATTTGCCTGTCGAAAGGCTTTAAGGAAGTTTTAAGCCTCTTGGAAGTTCAGTATATTAAGTATTAGAATATCGGGGTGCCTGGGTGGCTCAGTTAGTTGAGCATCTGACTTCATCAGCTCAGGTCATGATCTCACGGTTCATGAGTTTGAGCCCTGTGTTCAACTCTGTGCTGACAGCTCAGAGCCTGGAGCCTGCTTCAGATTCTGTGCCCCTCCCCTGCTCATGCTCAGTCTCTGTCTCTGATTCTCTCTCTCTCTCAAAAATAAACATTAAAGAAAATTTTTTTTAGAATATTAAGGATACATTGAAGTAGTGCTATAAAAACTATTTACTTGATTGAACTTGCTATTTCAAAAAATATGTGGCTCTAGAATGTCCTTTTCATTGTTTCAAATATAATCTTTAAAATACAGTGTTTTAGATTGTGAGAAGTAGGGGAAGTGAAGTAGGTGAGGCATTGGCATTTTATATTCTGTTCCCTAAGATTCCTTGGAGAAGTTTCTGCTTTTATTCAGTCAGTATGAAAATCTATTTGGAGAAATTGTCTTCATGGCTACATCACAAAAGTTGAAAACATCTGTTAAGTTGTGAAGCCTAGAGTAATGGGAACATAATGTCAAAAATCACTATTAGTTTATTTTATGCTACTTTTCTTCTTGCTCTCTACTTGCAAATACTTCCTCCAGTGTATCTGACATTGAGGTTAGGTTTTAGAAATCTTTAATTTGACTTCATGGAACATTCAGATTGTAGTTGGAATTAAATTGGAGGAAAAAAGAACTTTTCTAAGAAGATTTTGTGCAAATTAAAATTTTTTCACCTGTGCTGCTTTAGGAATTTGAATGATGAAATATATTTTCTTTATTGAATATAGTTTAAATTCAGTAAAATTTGTCTAGTTTTATTTTCCCAAGTCTGTTTTCAGTATTTTGAGAAATTAATTTCAAAGAACAATTTGAAAAGAATTTTTAAAATACTGTCAGTGTTTTATTGAGGTATAATATGGATACAGTAAAATAACCAGATCTTAAATGTACAGGTTGATGAATTTTGATAAATGAATACACACAGTGTAACTATCCTCTAGGTCAAGGTAAACAGTTCCATCATCCAAAACCATTTTCCCCTACACCAGTCATTTTCCATGCTCTCTTGTTCCTCACCAGAAGGCAGCCATTGTTCTGATTTTTGTGACACAGATTAGTTTTTCCTTTAACTTCATATGTGGATTCATTTGTATGTATGTAGCTACTACTTTTGTTCAGCAGAACATTTTGAGATTCATTTATGTTATATTAGAAGTTAATAGTTTGTCCATTCTTTTGTTGGTTGACATTTAAGTTGTTTTTCAGATCTTGGTTTTTCTGAATAAGCTGTTCTTGTACAAGTGTTTGTGGACACATGCATTTGTTTGTTCTTGGTCTTTGGATGGGTGCATGTTTACTTACAGGAACCTGCTGAATTTTTTCTCCAAGCAGACATACCATTTTACATTTCTACTAGCAAAGTATGAGAGCTGTGATTACTTTTCCCCTTATCACCACTTGACTTTGCCTATACTTTTTAACATACACCATTCTGATTGGTTTATAATGTAGTATATTTTGGTTTTAAAGGCAATTTTCAATGTTTTGATTTTCTTGAAAATTTTTTTCTAGATCATTTCAAAGGTGGTCAGTCTGGATTAAATCAATCTAAGAACTTCTTAGACCCTAAGGAATTAATGGAATTATTAAAATCTAGAGATTATGAAAGGTAAGATATTTTAATTTAAAAAAATGTAATTCATAGTTTTGATTTATCATATGGACTTGAATATTTTGTTTTCTTATAGAGAAGTAAAAGGATCAAGAGAGAAGGTCATTAGCGATAAAGATTTGGAGTTGTTGCTAGATCGAAGTGATCTCATTGGCAAGTAACCTTTTATTTTTCTTTTACTGGAAACTGAAACAGACATGTAAGAAGAGAGAATAGTAATACTTAACGTACCCCTATATGTAATTGATTCAGCCACAATAGTCCACAACATTTAACTAGTCTTTTTTCATTTTGATTCTCTTTTGTCAGAATCTTAAAATCATGACATTTTACCCAGGCATTTTACTCAGGCATCTTTTACTGGGAAGAGCAGGTCTTTAAATGTAGCCACTATGTCATTACATTTAAGAGAATTGGCACTAAAACCTTGATATCCTCTACTACCCAGGCCATATTCAGATTTCCCCAGTTGTCTCAAATCCTTTTTTACAGTTTGAATCAGGATCTAAATTTCATTGTTATGACTCTTCTGTAACATCCTTCTCACTTTCATTGTTGCATGTCATAGAGGAAAAGTGGGTTGTCCTATAAAATGACCTATATTTTGAAATTGGCTGATTTTTTTAACCCCTTTTGTGTTCGTTGATTTGTTCCTCAATCTACTTATTTTCAGAAAAGTGATAAATAGCTATGTAAATAGCTCTATAGGCTTAATTGGATCTAGGTTCTGTTTCTTATGAATACTTTGTAATACTTTGTTCTTTCTCTCTTTGAGAAAAGCACCTGTTAGCATTTAATGAGCTCCCTCCACCTGGTTTTAAGCTACCAGGCTCCCCCACATAGACACCCTTAACCTTCTCCACTCTTCCGCTGAAGAGTTTAGCCTTCATGATGACAGATTGTTTTGGGAACTTTCTCTTTCCCGGATGTTTGCAGCCCAATTTCATTTCATCAATGGTAGAATCAGCTCCAGTCTTGTTTTGGGGAGCATTTATCAGGGTTGATAGGTGGGCAGAGGCTCTGGTTCCTCTGTAAGTGGTAATGCCTCATTCCAACTTTCCCAAAGTAACTTCAGTGATACTTGTTGAAGTGGATCCTGTGGTCATGCCACCAGCATCACCCTGGCCTCCTGGGTGCTTCTGGTGTTTGCTGACGCAGTTCACATGGTCCTGAAGTTTCCAGGTCTTCCTTAGTCTAGATGGTATGTCACCAGCTGAGACCAAATAGCTATTGTCATATTTTAAATCCTACCAGGAAGTGCTTTTCTGGGTTTCTTATTTTTAGTGAGCTAAGATTGGTCAGGTCATTCAGGCTGATCTTATCAAGTTTTCTGTCTTTTATTAAGCCTGATGATTTTAGTATCCACTGATGATTGTTTTCAACAATTATTACCTTAAGGACTGCAAAATGGTAATTTTCTTGTTTTTCCTTTATTAGCCAGAATGAGTCTATTAAGAACTTTTCCCTACCAACTCTGGTTATTCTGAGATATAGTTTATACAGGTGAAGCAGGATAAATTGCTTCTTCTGTTTTTCAGTTTTTAGAATAATGAGTTGATGTCTACATTGGTGACCATAAATTATTTTGTAAACAAATATATTTAAAACTCATCATTCCCTAATTATTTCATAACCTACTGGTAATCTATGCCCAATTATGTGTACTGTAACTGCGTAGGGGAAATACAGTATAAAGCTATACTACTGCACATCTTTTCCCACCCCTACCTTCAGCACTGTTATGTTGGTAGTGTAGTATTGGTGAAAGCAGGAATATGTTAATACCGTGGAAATAAGGAAAAACTACAAATCCAGGGCCTTTTGATGGGGCAGGGTATCCGGGAAGCCAATTGTTGAACATTTACAAGCACATCACTGCATATAGTCTCGTGATATCTTCAGCTTCATTTCAAATAGCTCTTCTTAAAATTGTGTTGTCTTATTGAGTTGGAAGAATTCTTTATATATTCTAGATACAAGTCCTTTATCAGATATTTGTTTTGCAGATATTTTCTCCCGGTTTATGGCTTATCTTGGATGCTCTTCCCCCCCCCAACTAAACTCTACACCCAAAATAGGGCTCGGACTCATGACCTGAAATCAAGAGTTAGTTGCGTGTTCTACCAACTGAGCTGGCCAGGCATCCCTTATCTTGCGCTTTCTTTTTTTTTTTTTTTTTTTTTTTTTTTTTTTTTTTTTTTTTTTTTTTTTTTTGCGCTTTCTTAATTAGTGTGTTTTGAAGGGCAAAACTTTTTAATTTTCATAAAGTCCAGTTTATCTTTTTTTGTTACCACTTACTGTTTTGGTGTCATGTGTAAGTAATCTTTGCCTAGCCAAGGTCATGGTGTTTTCTTTTGAGAGTTTTATAGTTTTGGGGCATCTGGGTGGCTCAGTCTGTTAAGCATGCCCCGGGACATTTCTAATCAACAGCTAGGACACCATACCACACTCAAGAACAAATTGTAAATAAATTAACAGGTCAGAACCTAAATATTAAAAGCAAAACTTTAAAAATACGGGAAAATACATGTATGACTTTAGTACAGGAAAATATTTTTTTTATGTTTGTTTATTTATAGATTGATAGATTTAATTACATTAAAGACTTGTATAAAAACAGATGATACTGGGGTGCCTGGGTGGTTCAATCAATTAAGCTTCCGACTCCAGCTTAGGTCACAATCTCATGGCTAGTGGATTTGGGCCCCTCATCGGGCTCTGTTCTGACAACCCCGAGCCTGGATCCTACTTTGGATTCTGGGTCTCCATCTCTCTCTTTCTGTCTCTCTCAAAAATAAACATTAAAAAAATTTTTTAAAGCAGATGATACTATAAACAGATTAGAGACAAACCACAGAAATATATTTGCAACACCTAACAGATAAGGAAGTGTTTATCACATATAGATAACTAAAAGTCAACAAGAGAAAAGGACAACGTGAGTAGGCAGGAAAGTGGCCAGGGAACATATTAAAGATGCTTTAGCTTCCTAAGAAATCAGAGTAATGCTACTCAACACCAGTAGAGATTTCATTCCATAGCTATCATTGACAAAAATGTAAAAGACCACATGTTATCAGCTGGAGTGTGTATTAAGATAAATTTTCATGGTATCATGCTTTCCAGCCTTTAAACTAACAAATATTAGGCTTTTGGTATTTTTTTTTTTTTTTAATTTTTTTTAATGTTTATTTATTTTTGAGACAGAGAGAGACAGAGCATGAACGGGGGAGGGTCAGACAGAGAGGGAGACACAGAATCTGAAGCAGGCTCCAGGCTCTGAGCTGTCAGCACAGAGCCCGACGCGGGGCTCGAACTCACAGACCGTGAGATCATGACCTGAGCGAAGTCGGACGCTTAACCGACTGAGCCACCCAGGCGCCCCTGGGCTTTTGGTATTTTTTAAGACATCTCTGAAAATGTAATTCACACTGTTTCCCTATACTTAATATATCTTAAATTCAACAGAAGTGATTTTGATTAGCAAACTGATATTTGTTCCTTGGAGGCCAGTTCTCATTATATTAAGAGTACATTTTACTTTCTTGCTTTTGTTACATTGACTATTAATGATTGAGGAATAAAGTGGCTCACATTTTGTGGTTTTTTAAGTTTTGGACAGATGACTCTTTTCATAACAACATATTGGACATTTCTTTTAATATTCTTTTTTTAGGTTCTCATACTTTTAAAAAATAAATACTTGTTTAAAAAAATAAAAAACATTTATGTATTTTTCTCTTAGATCAAATGAATGCCTCAGGACCGATTAAAGAGAAGATGGGGATTTTCAAGATACTAGAAAATTCTGAGGATTCCAGTCCTGAATGTTTGTTTTAAATTGGAACTAAAGACTGCCCTTAAAGTTCTTGTTTACATCTAGTGATTTACCTGTATTGGTTTTAAAATCCAGATTATCCGCTTTACTTTTTTGGTTGTATCAGTTTACATAATGAAACTTGTACCATTGCATAATTAATAGATGGTAATTTTCTGAGCCTTATTAAGAACAAAGAAGTACTCATAGTAAGTTTAGATTTTTCCGTTAATTATTTGGGCTCAGTAATATTCTTGGGTACAGGCTGATGTGTACTTAACCACTGCCAGATTTATACAGTCTTCCTGTGGAAGTTTAAAGTCTTTCCCCCCTTTTAGGAGTACAGTTCATGGGTTTGGGGTACTTCATTTATGGAGTAGGCTTTTGATGGGGGAATGATTGGGATTATGCTTTCTGGTGTTTAAATAAGAAATTGTTTGGTTTTAGAGTCTATTTCTATAAAATAAATTACCAAATAAATGTTTGTTATATGATGATCTCAGATTCCCACCCCCCCCACCCCCCCCCCAGGAAAATAATGGTTCAGGTGAAGTAATAGCAGAAGTCTGGACTGGCATTGTGACTCAGTATTATTATGTTGACTTGATTTTTATTCATTAGTAGTACTATACACATACGTCATATGAAGATTACAACTGGACATTGGTTAATGCAGAGATGGCTCTCAGAGAGACTGTAGGGTCTTGACCAAAAAAGCCAGAAGTTGGAAGTGGTAATATATTGTGCAAAACAAGAATATAACAAGAGCAAAGATCTTGAAAATGTATATATAGTAGGAGGAGTAAATCGTACCAGAGAGAAGAAAACAAGATGTAAGAATGAAATTCCTATGAAATTCATAGTATATAGTAGAGGAATATAAAGGCCAAAATGGGAACAATTTAGGGCTTGTATGTCAGATTGTAAGGAAGAGAGGTCCTGAATGCTCCCTGAACCATACATTTCTGTGTAGGTTGTTTGTCTCTCGTGAAAATGTTATTGTATTCAATATAGATTAGATTATCTCTGCCTTAGGGTAATCAAACTAGGACTTAGAAGAAAAATTGTTCTGAGAGAATATTCAAATGAACGGACTACAGAGCAGGTGTGTTTTTTAAGTGGGAATGTTTACGAATCAGTCATGCTGGCTAATCATACCTGTAACTTGGTTGTTTAGTAGTCCTACTAAGTTTCCCTAGTCTGTTCTAAATTGTGCAGGAATAGGACAGGAATTTGACAACAGTGCCGCGCAAATGGCAACCAGACAATAAATGGTGTCTCAAGGTGTTACTTGAGCATTTAACTTGGATATAGGCACAGGTTACAGGCTTACATTTTCCAGTGACTGTTTCATGGGTTTACTTCTGTTCTTACATCTGTAAGATGTAACCCCTCCCTCTTATCTTTTCCCTGTTGGCCCTTAGAAAATAGAAATAATCAGAAAAGAACTTGCAAAAGTTGCTGCCACTGCACCTGTGAATCTACCAGCATCTGTGCTCACGAGTCCTCCTTTCCTGTTACTATGGACGTATCCTCCTGTCTGGAGCCAACAGAAATGCCTCATTTCTCTTTTATAAAAAGCTCCTTGAAAAGTTGTCTGTATTTACAATTGATGATATAGGGCTGTGTTTCTCATAATGAAATGTGTGGACATAGCTCAGGAATTTTAGCTTTTATGTGCGTATTCATTTTAATCAAATCTAAACAAAATTCATACAACACAGACAACTATTTTTGTTTCTCCTCTTCCATTTTTTTTCCTAGATCTGTTCCAGTCAGATTTTCATCCCCTTCTGTCCATTGGAACAGTTCTTACTGAGGTCTGTCACCTCAGTGTGCTTGGTCTTTAAGCTACAGTGCAACCTCCTAAACAATGTCCTTAGTTTGCTAATTTCTAGCGAACACATTGGCCTGGTTTTCCTTCCTACTTCTCTAGTTCTTCCTTGTCCCCTTTGCTATTTCTTTTTTAGGTCTTTGACCCCTAGACATTAGAACGTCCCAAGCAGAGCTTAGGGCTCCCTTGATGGTCTTATCTTACTGCTTTAAGTAGATAGCTCAGATTTCTTTTATATCTCTAGCCAGAATTCTTTCCCCTGAACTCCTATCCAACTGACTACTTGACATGTTTAATTGGTTGCCTGATAACTCAAACTATCCCAAATCTGAGCTTCTGAGCTTGCACTCCACCTGTTGAGACTGTTAGAAACCATGCATTTATTTTCCAGCTTCCATAATCTTGTGTTTCCATCTCTTCTGGGAGTTTAATACCTCTTTCATCTTATTATGTTATCTTAGTTCTAGATTTTAGTAAGGAAGGGGCAGAAGGGAACAGATGTTCTCACTCTGTGATGCTGAAACATACTCTCTGTCTCAAAGAATATTCTCAAACAGGGCTTGTCTTCCTTTGGTTGATCATTGTCATGAAAAATATTAGCTTTTTTGTTGTTGAGTCTTCCATATCCTTAGGCAGTTCCTTATGTGTTCAGAGGTGTAGTGAAAGTGATACTTGAACATTTCTAATCTAAGCAAACATGTTTGATAGTGTCTTTCACTAATATCTTAGTAATTATGTTATTTTTTTTAAATCTTAGCAGTTTGAAGTAATACTTTATGGGAAGACTGAAAAGTAATAACATTTATGAAAAGTAATAACGTTTATAACCAAAACATTAGGTACTTCTATTAGTTTTAAGGTCTGTACGCAAATTATTTTGGTTTTGAGCTTCTTTTTAAATTAATTCTAGTTAAGTTTTTATGATCCTGTTTGCTGTATTAGCCAGTACATCTCTGCAAATAACATGTTTTTTATTACTTCACTATCAATTATGGTTACTAAATTAAGCCCAAGGAATCATACTTAGGAGAAAAATTTTAAAAGACTTTTTTAATGTTTGTTTATTTTTGAGAGAGAGAGAGAGACAAGGTGCGAGCGGGGAGGGACGGAGAGGGGTGAGGAGACACAGAATCTAAAGTAGGCTCCAAGCTCTGAGCTGTCAGCACAGAGCCTGATGCAGGGCTCAAACCCACAAACCATGAGATCATGACCTGAGCTAAAGTCAGATGCTTAACCAACTGAGCCACCCAGACACTCCAGGAGTAAAAATTTTAAAAAATCTCTTTTGCTGTTCAGTTCTTTGGAGTCATTTATGGTCCTGACTTGATTTAACTACCATTACTGTTACATTCGGAGAAAATGTCATTTCTTGTCAAAATCTAGTGAAGCTTGTGTTTCCATTATACACATTTACATCCCTAATGTAGCTAATAATGCTAATTCTAAATAGGTTTTGATTAGAAATTAAAATAATTTATAAAAATATTTTTATATTTTTTCAAAATCTTATATACTTTTGGCAAACTAAGCTTAAACTACCACATAATGTAGTCCAATTGTACATGAATAGGACAGGAGTTTGACAACAATGCCAAGCAAATGGCAACCAGACAATAAATGGTGTCTCAAGGTGTTACTTTAGCATTTAACTCCAGGATATAGGCGGCTATACTTGATGGTAAAGTTGTTTGGTCATTCATGTGACCTAGAATGAGCTTGTGTAGATTTTTAGATTTGATTGAAATGAATACACAGGGGCACATGAGTGGTTCAGTCGGTTAAGCATCTCCCTTTGGCTTGCATCATGATTTCGCTGTCCGTGAGTTTGAGCCCCATGTCGGGCTCTGTGCTGACAGCTCAGAGCCTAGAGCCTGCTTCCGATTCTGTCTCCCTCTCTTTCTGCCCCTCCCCCATTCATGCTCTTTCTCTCTTAAAAATAAAAATTAATGTTAAAAAAATAACATTTATAAAATAAAGTATGCCTGCCTTCATGCTTAGTACTCTAACAGCATCCACCCAATTAAGGTGGTCAAATGAAGGTTTCATTCCTCTGAGTTTTAAAAAGCTATTTAATGAAATAAGAAAATAGCATAATCATTAGAGAAATATGACAAATATCTTTTACTTCTTATGAAGGTGTTACTTTTTTCAGGAGAGTACGGAAATCTTAAGTGTTTAGTTGTATACACAGGTTCCCACTGTGTGACTGCCAATCCGTGTTACCATCTAGTGTTCCTAGCATCTCAGAAGGCTCTCTCTTCCTCCTAATTAAACCCTACCCCAGGGTAACCACTCTTGTAATATTTGTCATCATGGACTAGTTCTATCTATGCCAGGTACATGCATTAATGAAGTTTTAGAACATTAAGTTAATAAAAAGCATTTCCTGCAGGACAGATGAAAAAAATAAGAG
Source organism: Panthera leo (assembly GCF_018350215.1). Taxonomy (NCBI): domain Eukaryota; kingdom Metazoa; phylum Chordata; class Mammalia; order Carnivora; family Felidae; genus Panthera; species Panthera leo. The sequence goes on from NC_056689.1 coordinate 54,083,940, forward strand.
AACCTCTGGTGAGAACAGATCTGTTACATTTATATTGCCTGTCTTCCTCTTCTGTGTACCGTTTATTACTGGATTTTGAATAAGGATTGTGTGTTTTGCCACCCCAAACACTTATTTATTTTAAGAGCAAGAGAGGGACAGAATCCCAAGCAGGCTATGTGCTGTCAGCACAGAGTCTGATATGGGGTCAATCTCTTGAACCATGAGATCATGGCCTGAGCCAAAATCAAGAGTTGGATACTTAACCACCTGAGCCACCCAGGCGCCCCACTTAAGTTTATTTCTCTGGTTACTTGAAAGATACAAGATGAATCCTATCTTACTGTTTTATCAAAATGAGCTCTTTGACCTGACTACTTTGTGCTGCAGAACCAGGCACAGACTCATGTGGGAGCAATAGGTGCAGGCGGCTTTCCTTCACCCTGTTTCTCTCAGTTTCAAGGTTGTTCCTATTCCTATTTGTTTCTCCATCTTCCGTTGAACCCTTTTTGTACCAGTAGTAGTAGGGTGCAAGAGAGAAGTGATACTAGAATATTAGATAACTTGGCACAACACAAATTTAATCCTTCCATGAAAGAGAATGGGAAGTTTAAGATCTGAGTGGACTCTAACAGAGGCACCAGCAATGCCAGAGATAACCAGAAATTTACAATTCATCAATTCATAATTCATCGATGCATTATTATTTGGATTTGATGTTTGGTCATGTTCCTCACTCAGATATTTGCACGGTTGGCTCCTTGGCATTCAAGTCTCAGCTCACAGTTCACTTTAGAATGAATGTCCCTCATCTATCCCTTCCTCCTGCCAAAGAATCTTGCTCTTTCCCATCTGTCAGCCTCTCATCTCATCGTTGGGTACTTTGTCTTGTTCACTGCATAAAAGAGCATGTTGGAAACATGAAGCAGGAATAAAGTTACAAAGAAGAACCAGATGGACACACCAGATTAAAAACTATTATTGACTTTCCTGGAATTAAAGAAATATGAAGGCCCTCCTATTGAATTAGTTTAGTTTACCAGGCGCTAGACAGAAAGGATAAGGAAAACTACACCTGGATGCATTGTAGATAAAATAACCTCAAAGAGAATCATTTAAAACTAGATAGGTCATTCACAGAGGAACAAAGATCAGTAGACAGGCACATGTTTTAACAAAAATATAAGACCATAAAATTTTCAATGTGTTGAAATTCCAACCTAAAGTTTTAAATCCATCCTTTGCCAGCCAATCCTAATAGGCGGTTAAAACTGAAAGAAGAGAGGAGTGATGTAATTTGAGTTTATTTTGAGAGACTGTGCAAGACAGGGAGGGACCACCAAACCCTCCCTGGGGTAAGGATGTTCTCCTTAATCTGCCATGTTTGGCTAACCCTCCATAAGGATGCCCTCTTTATTCTCTTCGAATCTTGGTCCCGTTGCAAGGTAGCCATATCTTCTGCATTAATAATCTCACTCAAAACTTTCATATTTCATGAATAAACAAAATAAATCTCCATAATAAGAATGCAAAGAAATTAAAATGGACATAAGGCTTGAAAGGACAGTTAACAATGTAAAGCACATGGAGTGTGTGAAAAAGTAATTTAATCATATACCAAAGAAACACTAATGAAAAGCACGATGAGATACTAGTCACCACAAAAAAAACATTAAAGACTGAAAACAATCCGTGAAGATGTAGAGAAATTAGGACTCTGGGGGCGTCTAGGTGGCTCAATCAGTTAAGCATCTGACTTCAACTCCAGTTATGATCTGCTTCATGGTTTCTCTCCCTCCTGCCCCTCCCCCACTCGAGCTTTTTTCTCTAAATAAATAACCTTTAAAAAAACTAGAACTCTCATACTCTGCTGGGGAGAATGTCACAAGTTACACCCACTTAGGAAAGGACAGGCAAACATTCATGTGATCTCTGCCAGCTAAGAGTTGAAATGCCAGCACCTTCCTCCCAGGCTACTGTTATCAGGAGGCCTGACGCATCTGGGCACCACAGGAAGGTAAGTTCAGAGGTTCAGGGGACATGGGGTCACTCCTCTGCACTTGTTTCTACATCTGTACACAGAGCTCCCAGTTTCCCAAGACTGGAGAGCTGTTCCAGACCATGAGTTTGGCTCCCGCTACACAGGCAAACCTCCCAGGAGTATGTGCTTTTCCACCAGGGTGTTTTAAGTTAATTTATTTTGAGAGAGAGTGAGCGTGCACAAGCAGAAGGAGAGAGAGAATCCCAAGCACTGTCAGCACAGAACCTGATATGAGGGTCGAACCCACTGAGATCATGACCTAAGCTGAAATGAAGTCAACTGCTTAATGACTGAGCCCAGCCACCCTTCCACCAGGATTTTAAACTCTACTTGGGGGAACTTTCTGCAGAGTCCACATAATTCACTGGGCATCCAGAAAAGGAAAAGTGCATACATTTTTGTATGAAAAATTCTGATTTTTAGAGCCTTAAATATTTTGTCAAAATTTCTTTTAACTTTTTTGCCTTTTTAATTTGTTTCAAGCTGCATTATTGTTCCCTTTTACATGTCATAAATGCTCTCAAGTATTAAGTGGCACAAAGTGTCTTCATTGAATGTTATCTCTGTTCTAGCACAGTGAATACATCCATTGTTAGTGTTTTAAAATTATTGTGCAATATTGATTTTGGTGCCTTTGATCCAAATATTTATTTAGGAATTACAAAATTTCTTGTGCGCCTAGGTAGCTCAATCAGTTAAGCCTCAGACTGTTGATTTTGGAGCAGGTCACCATATTGCAGTTTGTGGGTTTGAGCTCCACATTTGGCTCTGTTGTTGATGGTGTGGAGCCTACTTGAGATTCTCCCTCTTTCTCTGTCCCACCCCTGCTCTTGCTCTCTCAAAATAATCTTTGTAATTTATTTTTTAATTTACATCCAAATTAGCATATAGTGAAATAACGATTTCAGGAGTAGAATCCAGTGATTCATCCCCTATGTATAACAACCCAACAAGTGTCCTCAATGCCCCTTACCCATTTAGTCCATCACCCCAACAACCCCTCCAGCAACCCTCAGTTTGTTCTCTGTATTTAAGAGTCTCTTATGTTTTGTCCCCCTCCTTGTTTTTATATTATTTTTGCATATTTGTTTTTCTCTGACTAATTTTGCTTAGCATAGTACCCTCAAGTTCCATCTACATAGTCGCAAATGGCAAAATTTTATTCCTTTTGATTGCTGAGTAATACACACACACACACACACACACACACACACACACACACACACACCACATCTTTATTCATTCATCAGTCAATGGACATTTGGGCTCTTTCCATACTTTGACTATTGTTGATAGTGCTGCTGTAAACATTGGGGTGCATGTGCCCCTTGGAAACAGCACACCTGTATCCTTTGGATAAATACCTAGTAGTGCTATTGCTGGGTTGTAGGGTAGTTCTATATTAAGTTTTTTGAGGAAACTCCATACTGTTTTCCAGAGTGGCTGCACCAGTTTGCATTCCTAATCCTTTCTCCACATCCTCGCTAACATTGTTTTTGCCTAAATTGTTAATGTTAGCCATTCTGACTGGTGTGAGGTGGTATCATTGTGGTTTTAATTTGTATTTCCCTGATGATGAGTGATGTTGAACATTTTTTCATGTGTCTGTTAGCCATCTGGATGTCTCCTGTGGAGAAATGTCTATTCGTGTCTTTTGCCCATTTCTTCACTGGATTATTTGGGGTTTTTTTGGGTGTTGAGTTTGATGAGTTCTTTATAGATTTTGGATACTAACCCACTGTTTTTTTAATGTTTAGCTTTGAGAGAGAGACAGAGTGCGAGTGGGGGTAGGAGCAGTGAGAGAAGGAGACACAGAATCTGAAACAGGCTCCAGACTCTGAGCTGTCAGCACAGAGCCTGACACAGGGCTCAAACTCGGGAAAGGTGAAATCATGACCGGGGCCGATGTTGGATGCTTAACTGACTGAGCCACCCAGGCGCCCCTGGACACTAACCCTTTATTTCATATGTCAAATGAAATATCTTTTCCTATTCCATATGTTGTCTTTTAAGTTTTGCTGGTTGCTTCCTTTGCAGTGCAGAAGTCTTTTTATCTTGATGAGATCCCAATAGTTCATTTTTGCTTTTGTTTCCCTTGCATCCAGAGACTTGTTGAGTAAGAAGTTGCTGTGGCCGAGGTCAAAGAGGTTTTTGCATGCTTTCTCCTCTAGGTTTTTGATGGCTTCCTGTCTTATGTTTAGGTCTTTCATCCATTTTGAGTTTATTTTTGTGTATGGGGAAGAAAGTGGTCCAGGTTCATTTTTCTGCATGTCACAGTCCAGTTTTCCCAGCACCATTTGCTGAAGAGACTGTCTTTATTCCATTGGATATTCTTCCCTGTTTTGTCACAGATTAGTTGGTCATACGTTTGTGGGTCCATTTCTGGGTTCTCTATTCTATTTCATTGGTTTGAGTGTCTGTTTTTGTGCCAGTACCATACTGTCTTAATGATTACAGCTTTGTGATACAGCTTGAAGTCCAGATTGTGATGTCTCCAGCTTTGGTTTTCTTTTTCAGGATTGCTTTGGCTTTTCAGGGTCTTTTCTGGTTCTATACAAATTTTAGAATTGTTTGTTCTAGTTCTGTGAAGAATGCTGGTTTTATTTTGATAGGGGTTGCATTGAATATGTAGATTGCTTTGGGTAGTATCGACATTTTAACATTATTCTTTCAATCCATGATCATGGAATATGTTTTGCATTTTTTGTGTCTCCTTCAATTTCTTTCATAAGCTTTCTATACTTTTCAGTATAGATTTTTCACCTCTTTGGTTAGGTTTATTCCTAGGTATTTTATGGTTTTTGGTGAAATAAACTTTTTTTTTTTTAATGTTTATTTTTGAGAGAGACAGAGCATGAGCAGGGGCTTGGCAGCAAGAGAGAGAGTGAGACATGAATCTGGAGCAGGCTCCAGGCTCTGAGCTGTCAGCACAGAGCCTGACATGGGGCTCGAACCCATGAACCATGAGACCATGATCTGAGCCGAAGTTAGATGCTTAACCCAGACACCCCAATAAATTAAAAAAAAAAAAGGGAATTGCAAAATTTGCAAGCAATTGCTCTGTTTACTTCATACTTTGTTTTTAGTTATTCTGAAATGGGATTATAGGAAATAATCTATATTATACTATTTAATTCTTTTAAAGGTTGAGGATCTTTTGTTGTCCAAAGTGGTGAATTTTTAGTGTTACACCGTCATCTGCTATTAACACTAAAATTACATCACTCCTTGGGGTGCCTGGGTGGCTCAGTCGGATGCATGATTCCATAATGATATATAAATACCATTGAAAACTTGATGACTAGTTCTATAGTTTCAAAGGGTCTACCCTCAAAATATTTCTTAGTTACAAATGCTATTAAAATAATTTTAATGGAAGAGACTGCCAAAACACTCCTAAGTAATCAAAGTGAACACCCGTAATGGGCAGATGGAAATTGTTTGTCACCTAATAGGATGCAATAAGAAGAAAAAACATTCTGTGGTATTCATATCAAAGATGCATAACCTGCAGACACCCGGCTGGCTCTGTCGGTGGGGTGTGCAACTCTCGGTCTTGAGGTAGTAAGTTTGAGCCCCATGTTGGGTGTAGAGATTACTTAAAATATTTTTTAAAAAAGATGCATAACCTGAATCTAATCATGAGGAAATCCCAGACAAGCCCACACTGAGGGACATTTTACAAATATATTCTTCAAGAGTGGCAGGGTCATGGAAGTCAAGAAAAGGCTGAGGAACTATTCCAGACTGAAATAGATTAAGGAGACTTGACAACTATTTGCAACATGTGATTATGGTTTCTGAACGGAACATAAAGAACATTATGGGGACTTTTTGATGAAACATTAGTAGAAATAGGGATTGAGTGGTTCTAATGCATCATTTAGTTTCCTGATTTTGAAATTTGTATTATGGTTATGGGAGAATTGCATTGCTTTTAGGAAACACATACCAAAATATTTCAGTTTTGGAATTTTAGGTCAGCAATTTTACTCAAATGTTCAAAATAAATAAAATTCTTTGTATATAGTTCAAACTTTTCTATACCCTTAGGGTTATTAAGAGTAAATATATAAAATATATATATATTATATATATATTATATATGTATATATAAAATATATATACATATGAAACCAGCAATGGGCTCATATCTAAGCTAAACAAACCCTTCACAAAAGAAGAATTGGCATTGCCAATGGACATCTGAGAAAGTGCTCAGCAACATGAAGCTTCATGGAAATGTGAATTAAAACTACAATGAGTTATTAACATACCTGTCAGAATGGCTAAAATGAAAATAAGCTGAATATATTTAGTATTGCCAAGAAAGTAGAGCTACTGGCAATCTTATCGTAACATTTTTCAACCATTTGAATAATTCTTTGGCAGCATTTACTAAAAAAGAACACCTGCATTGCCAGCAATTATACTTGTAGATTATACTGAACAGAAATCCAATACATTGGGATACAAAAAAGCCACCTATAGGAATGTTAGTAACAGCACTATTCATAATAGCCTCAGACTAGAATCAACCCATGTGTCCATAGCAATGCAATGGAAAAAAAAACTGGAATAGTTATAAAATAAGACACTGTAATAAAGCCTACCGAGTGCTATCTACAACATCAAGTGAAGAAACTCGATACTAAAAAATAATGTATGATTTCATTCATATGAAGCTCACAAACTAACATTTTGCCTTATATAAAGGCAAAAACTAACCTTTGATGTGATACTGGACACATTTAGAGAAGGGGAAGGTACTGAATAGGAGGAGGCATAAAGGGGCTTCTGGGGTCCTGGCAAAATTAATTTTCTTGGCCTGTGTGTTGGTTTCACTGTGTATGTTCAGATGATAATTCACTGAGCTGAACTTTTAGAACTTTATATTCTGCTTCAATGAAAGGTTTATTTAAAAAGAAGTAATTTTTTCCTTTTTTTAATTTAATGTTTATTTTAGAGAGAGTGCATGAGCGTGAGTAGGGGACGGGCAGAGAGAGAGAGGGAAAACAGAGGATCCAAAACCGGTTCTGCACTGTGATGTGGGGCTCGAACTCAGGGACTGTGAGATTATGACCTGAGCCAAAGTCAGAGGCTTAACTGACTGAGCCACCCAGGCGCCCTTAAAAAGAAAAACTTTTTTTTAAAGTTTTGTTTTTAATGTTTTGTTTTATTTTTGAGAGACAGAGACAGAGTGTGAGCAGGCAAGGGGCAGAGAGAGAGAGAGACACAGAACTTGAAGCAGGCTCCAGGCTCTGCGCTGTCAGCACAGTGCACAACATGGGGCTTGAACCCACCAATTGTGAGACCATGACCTGAACTAAAGTTGGACGTTCAACCAACTGAGCCACCCAGGCATCCCAAGAAGAAACTATTTTAATTAACACTTCTATCCTGAGGTCTATAGTACTCTGACTGTGGAGGGCTTTATGCTGATGCCTCCCTGACCATCTATTTGGGCAGTGATGGGAAATCACTTCAGTGTGTGGTGTCCCTGAACTGGGACTTTTTTTTTTTCTTTTTTTTTTTTAGGTTTATTTTGAGAGAGAGTGAGCAGGGGAGAGGCAGAGAGAGAGGGAAAGAGAATCCCAAGGAGGTTCTGCATTGTCAGTGTAGAGCCCGACATGGGGCTTGAACTCATGACCATGAGATCCTGACCTGAGCTGAAATCAAGAGTGGGATGTTTAACCAACTGAGCGACCCACGCACCCTAAGCTGGATTCTAAGTAAAGGTCTTATACTTGATGGGCTGGTGATACTTCACCTCACCAAGTCACCAATCCCTTACTCCAAAAACTAACGTAGGTATTACACTAGGGATTTCTGATCCCTTCTATCTTGAATCATCTGTCACTCATTTTGTAAAAAGAGAAAGGGCGAGGCAGGAGCCTCAGCAAGAGGGAGGAGGAGCAAAGGGACACCCATCTCCCAAGTAATAAAATGATTGCTTTAAAGAGAGCCAGGGGGAGGTGGTGCCTGGCTGGCTCATTTGGTAGAGTGTGTGACTCTTGATCTCAGGGTCATGGGTTCAAGTCCCACCTAGGGTGTTGGAGCCTATTTAAAAAAAGAAAGAAAAGAAAAAAAGAAAAAAAAAAAAACTATGGAGTTCATTAGGTAGTGTGGCTCTTTTAAATCTAGAGGTATGTGAGTCAGCAAATTTGCCTCTGCCCTTGATAAATTATGAAGGTTCACCAAGACCTGGACTCAAATGCTAAAGGTTACAAATCTTTTCTGACTCCTGTTTTAACCAAACTGTGCTGCCATAATTGACTCAAATGTTTATTTAAAAGTCACTGGGTGGGGTAAGTGCTGGCATAGTGAATCATACTCAGTATATATACATTCAATAAACATGGGAAACTTGCTTGAACTGAGTGTTTTTCTTATATGGAAGCACGCACCTCTCAGGGCGTGTGGGGCCTGAGCTCTGCCACCTGCAGTCTGTGTGTCCTTGGCAAAGGAGCTAAAACCCTGAGGCCCAGCTCCCTCAGCCCTAAAATGGAAATAATTTTATCTTAGGCAAAGGTAACTGAATGTATCAAAAGAGAGATGATAGGGGCTTCTGGGTGGCTCAGTCGGTTAAGCGTCTGACTTCAGGCCCAGGTCATGATCTCACAGTTTGTGGGTTCGAGCCCTGCATTGGGTTCTGTGCTGACTGCTCAGAGCCTGGAGCCTGCTCCAGATTCTGTGTCTCCTCTCTCTGCCCCTCTGCCCGTTGTACTCTGTCTCTCTCTGTCTCTCTCTCTCTCAAACATTAAAAAAATTAAAAAGATGACAGATGTGAAAATTCCATAAATTTTCAATATTCCTGTAAATATGAGGGATAAAACATCGTGTGAGTGGGGTCTTGGTAAAACTTTAGTAAAAGAGCTTGGAAATATCTGCACTAGTCAGTTTAGAACAGATATGATATTTGCAGAACATCCCTTTGTACAAGCATTACTATTAGTGATCTGATAACGTACATGTCTTATTCCAGTGATATCTAGATCCTCATGACCACTGAATGTCATCTGTTCAGGTCTGCATGTTGTGTTGGTTCTGTGGGGTTTTGTTTGTTTGTTTTGTTTGTTTTTAAGATTTGATTTTTAAGTAATCTCTACACCCAATGTGGGGCTGAAACTTCCAACCCTAAGATCAGAGTCACATGCTTTACCAATTGAGCAAGCCAGGTGCCCCAATTCTATGCATCTGTGTAGTGAATCCCCTGGTTCCCATTCCCATTCACTGAATCCATGCCTTTTGTTTTAAAGTCTTCCATTTCTTGCCATGCATACTTCATTCCGTTATTTCTGACAATGCCAGGCCACAAAAAGCAACAGAAGCAGCTATGTCTGGAGGTGACTGCGAGGTGGGGGAAACCATAGCTTCTCAAGTCTTGCTCCCTAAGTTCTGAGATTGGCTCTTTTTTCAGTTACCTGAGCAAGTTTTACCTCTGCGGTTATGAAGAAGGGAGAATCCCTATCTTTTATTTTTTTCTCTTGAGAACTTACAGCCCTTTTATCCTTGGAATCAAATAAATAAAGGCTTCTATTTAGTGAAGTCTATTATTTTGTGAACAGTCAATGAGGTGTACATACAGAGGAACTAATGCTTTGGGGCTTGATTTTGTTTTCCTATCATTGTTGAGGCAACCGGTGGATCGTATGTATCACATGTAGGCACAGTGGGCATCAAAAGATCTCAGTTCAAATCCCCTTTTTGTCACTTATGAGCTGTGCAACACTGAATGGGTCTCCTGTTGTCTTCAAATTTCCCTTTCTCCATTTGTAAAATTAAAATTAAAATTCCTTTTTCCAGTATTTGGGGGAGCAAGAGTTTGATGGTAAATATGGTATTTATGGTAATATGGTAAATGTAAAAAAAAAAACCCTTTGGATTGCAAGTAACTTGTTCTGTGAGTGTTCTGCAAGATGCGCAAACATTTTTAATAAATTTTAACTTGATAAATGAATGATGTCTTGCAATACAAGTAGTTAGTGACACTGAATGTCACATGATCACAACTGAGACAATGGTTCTCTCTCTCTTTCTCTCACTGTGGGGTTGTGGATGATCACCAATGCAATGTCACATTTCTGTGAAATCCTCAAAAGGAGGCAAAAGCAAGTGTCATTGGATAGGTTTCTTGTTAAAATTGCATGAAAAGAAAGATTCCATTGAGCCAATAGATATCACTGATTCTGTTAGTGATGGTGAAAGTTGTCCTACACAATAACCCTCCTCTCTCTTGTCTCCCTCCTACCAGCCACAAAGGTTTTCAAAGGTAAGTGCAGGTTAATTTATTTTCTTTATATTTTGTATTTTCTTTATTATTTTGTATTATATTACAGTACTGTAATCATTTTTGTGTGAATATTTTTGGATTGTGGAACAAATTATCTGAGTTTCCATTATTTCTTATGGGGAAATTTAGTTTGATATACAAGAGCTTTGGATTACTTCCAGAACGAATAATGCTCCCAAACCAAGGTTTTACTGTATAAACTTACTTGTTACATGTTTGGACATTTAAGAGTTACATTACCTAGTTTATGTTTAAATACTTGTAATGTTAGTACAGTACACTAAAATATTTCAAAAGGCTTTCATTTTCTAGGACAAAATATACTATAGTGTTTGATAAAGTATTAAAGGATAAACTTTTTTATATGCAAGGATTTCCCCCCCAAATCATAAATTCACCAACTGGTCATTACTCAAAATCCAGAATATTTTTCAGTTTTTGTGATTAAATAATTTACTTCACTGGCTCTCAATCAGAACCATCTAGAGTGTTTAAAAAAAAAAGAAAAAGAAAAAGAAAAACATTCCCTGGGCTCCAACCCAGACGTTTTAGAACAGAATCTCCAGGGCATGGCATTAGAAGCAAAAGAAGAGTAAAGTACCCCATACTTTTATCTTTATCAGTGGGCCAAAGTCCCTTTAGATGAAAGTAAATCTAGCTGATTGGTTACCTTATAAATACCACAGGTGGAATTAGCAGTGAGTGTACAGAAGCTTTAGACTTCAAGCTCACAGTTGTCTAAGAAGAGAACACTTCCATGGATCCACTTGTGATTCTGGTGCTCTGTCTCTCCTGTTGGCTTCTCCTTTCTCTCTGGAAACAGAACATTGGGAAGGGGAAGCTCCCGTCTGGCCCTCATCCTCTCCCTTTTATTGGAAATATCCTACAGGTAGATGTGAAGAACATCGGCAAATCCTTATACAATGTAAGTATGCTTTATGCTCCTCCAGCAGTTTGCAAAGGGTATGTACATTAACCTCTGCTTTTAAATAAAATATCTTTACGAAAATATATTAAATTATAGTATATTAAAATAAAAACATCAAGATATATCTATAAAGCAAATACTCCTTGCGGAGTATTGTCAAGAATAGTGGAATAAGGGGTGCCTGGCTGGGTCAGTCAGTAGAGCGTGCGACTCTTGATCTCAGGGTCATGAGTTTGAGCCCCACAATGGGTGTAGAGATCACTTTTAAAAAATAGTGTAATAATGTTTTCTATGAATAGAGAAATATTTAGGTCGTTCTTTGGTATCATCAAAATAATCAAATGGCAAAAGCAAGGAATGTTGCTGCCCTTCTTTGTTTCAGAGACATTTGGTATGACTTCTGGCTGGAGGTAAACGGTAAGGGAGGTAGTTTGTGATTGGAGATTTCATTCGAGAAGTCATCTACTACATAAACTGTGTTTTATTCAGAATAGTCATGAAAATTGAACTCTGAAGAAGCAAATTGTGCCTGATGTCAAGGAAGTAGTTTTGAATAGTAGTTCATTTGCATGAGTGAATGAAAGAAAAAAATCCTTGGGGCCAGCTGGATGGTAACAGAATCCCTTTGGATTCTGTACAGAACTGCTGTCTGTACCCCAAGAATGCTGCAAGAAAGAAGCAATTCTCCTTCTATGAGATGCTGGCCTCTGTGATGCTTGCTCTCTTTTTATGTTAGTAATACCAGCAGATCTCAAAGTGGAGTGGGCCTTAGCATCATCTGTGGTGATTTTTAAAAAAAAATACAGAATTCTAATGTCCATCGTAAGGCTACAGAGATGGAATCTCCAGGGGATGAGCTTTACAGATGATCCTGAAACCATCAGCTGGGTATTGGTCCCCAGGTAGGCACTGGGGACTGGTAAATTGCTCAGGCATCAGAGGTCTGCCAAGCAGGGTTGAAACTGGGGTGTTCTGTTATTAGACACTGGAAATATATAGGAAATTCTTTGAACTTCAGTCTCTCTATACAACAGGGTAAATAAACCTCGCTCAAGGTGTTGATGTGATGGTTAGTTGTAATAATCTGAGTAATAATAGTCTGGGCCATTGCCTGTCACATCAGTGGCCCTCTCTATGTGTCAGCTGTAACAATCTTATTTATACATAACATCCAGAAATAGGTGAAGCTACGTTTGGCAGAATAAAAACATCAACAATATGATGATGATATCAGGTTTAATCATGCACACACACACAAATGCACAAAATATAGCCAAACTGTGACTTCTTTGGGTAATAATATATACATTTTCTTTGTGTTTCTCAGCTCTCAAAAACCTATGGCCCGGTTTTCACTCTGTATTTTGGCATGAAGCCTGCTGTTGTGCTGCATGGATATAAGGCAGTGAAGGAAGCCCTGATTGATCTAGGAGAAGAGTTTTCTGCAAGAGGAAGTTTCCCATTAGCTGAAAGAATTAATAAAGGACATGGTAGGTGTGCTGGTATGCAGGTTCAGCACTGGTTATGGGAGTAGGAAGGATGGAAAACAGGAATTTGAAGGGTAACTCAGCAGAACTTGGCCCATCTACAAGGCTTCCTCCTCCTTGCCTAGGACCTCTGTCCCAGTTTCTGTCTTCCCTCTGGTAGGAATCCTTTTCGCCAATGGAAAGAGATGGAAGGAGATGCGGCGTTTCTGCCTCATGACCCTGCGGAATTTGGGGATGGGGAAGAGTGACCTTGAGAGCCGAGTTCAAGAGGAAGCCTACTACCTCATGGAAGAGTTGAGAAAAACCAATGGTGGGTTATTCTATAACTCTGACCTTGGCAGGCTGTTTGTTCTCTTGTCTACTGATATCCTTGGAAACATTTCAGCCCTTTTGTGGAGGAGAAAGGGTGTGCAGCAGAGAACCAAGGGACGTTTTGTGTATCTATGCTTGTTATGTATGTCCTTCCATGACCGTGCATAGGCTGTGTATACAAAAGGTCATTTAATCCTATTCTGTCCCAAATTTGTTAATTTCCAAATCGTTATGTCATGAAGGTAGAACGTTTGGGGAGTCATTTTTTCAAAGAGTTAGAGAACAATGTTTTTCTCATAATGTATATGTGCATTACCTGTTTCAGAACATGTCACCAGGGAATACTTGTCAGGTGGACACAGTGGAAGTGACCTCATCACCCCCTGATGGAGCACATGTAACAAGTGACATGTGCTTTTACTTCATTGGTCTATATGTGTTTGGTCAGCTTCATTGATCTGTCCGAAGGTTTCTTCCCAGGCCCATGTCTACGTTTCTGGCAGTAATGATACTTTTTTTATGGTTGTAATTCCCCAGGCATCTTTAGTGCAGCCCTTATCAGTTGTGATTTCCCTATAAACAGCTATTTAAAATTTTTTTTAATTTAAAATTTAAATTAGTTTCAAATGTACAAGTTAGTGATTGAACACATTCATTACCCAATGCTCATCACAAATGCCCTCCTTAATCCCCATCATCTGTTTAACCCATCCCCCCCCACCTCCATGCTGGTAACCATCAGTTTGTTCTGTATAGTTAAGAGTCTGTTTCTTGGTTTGCCTTTCTCTTTCTTTTTTTTCCCTCTTGCTCATTTGTTTCTGAAGTTCCACATATGAGTGAAATGATATGGTATTTGTCTTTCTCTGACTTATTTCGCTTAGCATAATACACTCCAGCTCTATCCATGTCATTGCAAACGGCAAGATGTCATTCTTTTTGATGGCTAAGTAATATTCCATTGGTTATATATATACCACTTCTTTATCCATTCATCAGTCGTGAGCACTTAAGCTATTTCCATAATTTGGCTATTGCACATAATGCTGCTATAAACATCGGGGTACATGTATCCCTTTGAATTAGTAGTTTTGTATCCTTTGGGTAAATATCTAATAGTGCAATTGCTGGATCATAGAGTAGTTCTATTTTTTGAGGAACCTCCATACTGTTTTCCAGGGTGACTGTAAACAATTATTTTTAAATTACCAGTTTGAGTTATTTAATGTTGCTCGCTAATCTGTAGTATTATTTAATATATGTTAAGAAATATATGCTATAGCATAATCCTGAAAATTACACAAATACCAAGTTATAAAATGATTTATTTAAGTTTCAGCTATTAATAACTCTTTACTCTGCCCCCCTTATTAGTTGACTTTCCTTATATTACTCTCCTTTATAGTCTATTAATCATGTTTCTAATTTTCTCTATTTTGTAATGTTTTGACATCTTAGAGGCCTTGCAGAACCAGGGAACAACCTCCCCTCCCAGGGGTAATGAATTACTAGATATAGCAAACATCTTGTCTTAGAGCATGTCTTTGATTTGTAAATCAGCCTATCCACAGCCCATACCCCCAGCTGCCTCCTTTACCAAGTTCTCACACACCAAGCCAATACTCTCCCTGCTCTAAATCAACGCAGGGCCAATTACTGAAGAGCTGGGGAACACCCCTGTAACCCAGAGCCCTCTGCAACTGTTCAAACTATCTGATCCTAAATGTACTCAGCATACCTACCCTGCCTTGCTCACTCCTTCCCATGAAAGCCCCAATGAAGGCTCTGGCCCATGCTTTCCCTCTGTTCCTTCTGCCTCCTCATCTACCTTGGTGCTTCCCTCTTGGGAACTCTGAGTAACAAACTATCTTTTCAATTGCTATCTTCTCCTGATCTACTGGCCTCACGATCTAAATAAAAATTCCAGGTGCATTTTAAAATCATTGGATTTGGGTTAGAACTTATATGGTAATTATTTTACCCCCCTCTGTCAGCTCCAGTGACTTATGAAGTGCTTGTCACAATGAATCTGATTTTCACTGTGGATTTCAAATTACCCTGCTTTTTAATTCTCTCTCTAAAATGAAGCGAAAGATTAAAAACCAAATTTTAGCTGTGAATCAATCTCTCTCTCTCTCTCTCTCTCTCTCTCTCACACACACACACACACATACACACACACACACACACACACACAGAAATCTCAAGGCCTTCTTAAATTTATCCCCTACCTTCTAGAATAAGTTTTTCCAAAAGCTTACTGTCCTTGAGTGTTTCAACTGAAAAGGAGTCTGGAATAGGAGCAGTTAACTAAACATGTTTCCTATTTTTTAATTCTGTCTCATTTCTTCCTCGTTTTTGATTCTGGTCACCTTAATTACATTGATGATGTGAATTTGGGGCCTTTTGCATATAAAGTTTATTGATCTTTTGATTATAGCAATTTCATTTAAATATTTCCCACTAAAAATATAAAACTTTTCCTCTGCTTTCATTTATCTGTAAAATGACAGAATTGACTTAAATGATAGTCCAAGTAAAAAATTTATAGCAACTATACGGGCTTCTGCTAATGGCTATATATAGTAATATTCCAGAATTCCACAAGAGGGCAGGCTGTCCAAATAAATGTGGGGCCTGATGGACACTATTTCCTAGAGAAGAAAATTATTTTTTTCCATATTGCAATAAAGAAATAAAAGGACTCTATTTATTGCCTTTTCTGTTTTTAAAAAAAATTTTTAAGTAGGTTCCATGCTGAACGTGGGGCTTGATCTCATGAGCCAGCCAGGCGTCCCAGGACTCTTTATCAAGTTCATCTTTTTTGTCTGCTTATCTGTGACTTAAGTTTGAAATAAAGATTTCTTATTTTACTTTTATTTTAAGCAAATTGTATTGTAATTTGTATTCATTTGTGTTAGTTTTCTTCTCATATAATATGAATAGCTTTTGCTTTTTTACATTCATTCCATCCAGTATCTGCATTTTTCCATAATCTTCCTTTCTCTAATCTTTTCCTCTGCTGATTTTACACATGGGTCACTTCAACTATTCATTGTACATAAAAGGTTTCCAGGTCCTTAGTCATTTTTTCTCTTCCTTATATGAGTGCTAATTGCAAGCTTACCAAACAGGTGTGATTCTTCATTCATAACCTGAATCATTACGTAGTTTTTAAAAATTTATTTTTATTATTATTATTTTTAAGTAATCTCCACACCCAATGTGGAGCTTGAACACACGACTCCAAGACCAACAGTTGCATGCTCCATGTACTGCCACGCACCCCTCTTAGGTGTTTTTAAAAGTCGCTTCTTGGGGCATCTGGTGGGCTCAGTCAGTAAAGTCGGTCTTGATCTCAGGGTCATGAGTTTAAGCCCTGCGTTGGCTAAAAAGTAAAAGAAGGGAAGAGAGAGAGAGGGTGACAGGAAAAGAGGGAGGGAGGGAGGGAGGAAGGAAGGAAGGAAGGAAGGAAGGAAGGAAGGAAGGAAGGAAAGAAGGAAGGAAGGGACTTCTTCAAATTTGTTTCTTTTGTTCTTCAAAGTAATAGTCCCCTTGGGTAAAAATCAGGTAAACAAATGTAGTGATATACGAATTTGCGTGTCATCCTTGTGCAGGTGCCATGCTAATCTTCTCTGTATCGTTCCAATTTTAGTATATGTGCTACTGAAGCGAGCACCAAATGTAGTGATATAAATGGAGTATTTGGAAAACTACTATTAAACAAACGAGGATGGAATGGGCTTCACATTAAAAAAAAATTTTTTTTTTACATGTATTTATTTTTGAGAGACACAGACAGAGTGCAAGCAGGGGAGGGGCAGAGAGAGAAGGAGACACAGAATCTGAAGCAGGCTCCAGGCTCCGAGCAAGCTGTCAGCACAGAGCCGGACTCGGGGCGTGAACCCACGAACCAAACTGTGAGATCGATCATGACCTGAGCTGAAGTCCGATGCTCAACTGACTGAGCCACCCAGGCAGGAATGGACTTCACTTTTAAGGGAAAAGTGACAAGTTGATTTTAAGCATACTAAAATTTTCACCGATAAAGGGATTGCTAGGTAGATATTGCTTTAGAGGTTCTAAAATTACCTTTATCTGTTATCAACAACAAAGACTTTTATATGTATATTTTAATGCTATTTAATAAATCTTTCCTATTCTTTTTTTTTTAAATCTCTCCTATTCTTTAGCCTTACCCTGTGACCCCACTTTCGTCCTGGGCTGTGCTACCTGTAATATGGTCTGCTCCATTATTTTCCAAAATCGTTTTGATTATACAGATCAGACTTTACTTGGCTTCCTGGAAAGATTTCATGAAAACAGCAAGATTTTTAGCTCCTCATGGGTCCAGGTGAGGTCAAGATCCTCTCTTCCTGAGAAGCTACTTATACTGTTTTGTCCAAGTCCAAAATTCTGTATGAACCATGCTGTGAAGTGAATGAAAACTAGACATTTTGGATGTTATAATGTGGTAACTGTGGAAATCAGATTCTTCTCCCTTCTTGAGATTTGTTTTGTTTGTTTTGCTTGCTATAGGTTTGTGCTATTGTTTTTTTTGTGTTTTTTTTTTACTTTTTTTAATGTTTTATTTTATTTTTGAGAGAGAGAGAGAGAGAGAGAGAGAGAGAGAGAGAGAGACAGAGTACAAATGGGGGAGGGGCAGAGAGAGAGGGAGACACAGAAGCCAAAGCAGGCTCCAGACTCCAAGCTGTTAGCACTGAGCCGATGTGGGGCTTGAACTCATGAACCATGAGATCATGAGGCTCGAACTCATGAACCATGAAATCATGACCTGAACCAAAGTCAGACGCTTAACGGACTGAGCCACCCAGGCACCCCCGTGTGTGCTGGGTTTTTTGCTTTCTATAGGCTGTAGATGTTTATTTAGTGACTTTTCTGAACTGTTTTTGCTAAGTCTCTTGTCATGTGCGGTCTCTGAAATCTCTGTTCCTTTAGCTTGTATTAAGCTAATGTTTTGATGGAAGTTTCCTTGAATGTGAGGAGCTGAAATGAAGGGAGAAAGAGGGGGTGGGGAGAGAAAGGGAGGGGGAGAAGGGGGAGAAAGAGAGAGAACTGGAGGGAAGAAGGGAGGGACAGAGGAAGGGAGGGAAAGAGAGGGAGGGAGGGAGGGGGAAGGCAGGAAGGAAGGGAGGGAGGGAGAGGGAGGGAGGGAGGAAGGAACTAATGAATTTTTCCAGATTGGCTCTGTGCTGGGACACTCCTTCAATGCTTTCATCAGACTGTTTTCAATTCTTTCTCAGCTTGTGCTGAGCCAAGATCATCCAGAGGTGAAAGCTTAGGGTCTTCTGAGGTCTTTTCTTAGCCTATGTCCTGCTTTCTAAACTTTTTTTTTTTAATTTTTGTTTAATGTTTATTTATTCTTGAGAGAGAGAGACAGAGTGTGAGTGGGGGGGGGGAGCAGAGGGAGAGGGAGACACAGAATCCGAAGCAGGCTCCAGGCTCTGAGCTGTCAGCACAGAGCCCAACGCGGGGCTCAAACCCACGAACCGTGAGATCACGACCTGAGCCAAAGTCGGATGCTTAACCGACTGAGCCACCCAGGCGCCCCCTAAACTTTAAATTCCTAACTTCCTCAGTATACATGGGTGCTTTTGAATGCCCTAATTTCCAGAAGTTACTCTCTCCTCAGCTTTTCTTCCTAGGATTTTGATGTTGTATCCTATGCCTTAACTAATCTTTGCCCGAGGAGGCTATGGGTTATTCATTTGCCTTACAGAGTTTTGGAGACATACCTACTGCTTTTCCACCCTGAGTTCTAAGTTAGATGAGACAAAGACCAGAGCCCTTCAGATTGCCCCAGAGAAGTGGCAACAGAGAAAACATTTTTTTGTGAGGATGGTCAGCTCTACTCTTTCTTGAACTAGAAACCAGAGACCCATGCAAGAAGCTGCTCTTGTTAAGACCCCTGCCAAACTGAGGAAAGAGGTGGGACAAGGACAAATTAAAAACTTCACAAAGCTTTCCCGCCATTTTCAAGTTACCTTTTTCTTAATTCAGCATTCACTTGATTGCTTTGTTTTCTAGAGTTCAGACAAGTTGATTCTCATGGTTTTTGCTAAAATTTTCAGCCTTTTTTTGAGAGGGACCTACCTTTGGAGCTGTCTACTGTGACATTTTCACCAGTTATACTCAGTGAAGTGAATTTTTGAATACCGAACTCCTGCCCAGGGCAAGCGTCCTGGAGTGTGCATCTGAGAAAGATAGTTGAAGCCTTTATTTCACAGACAAGAAGACAAATGTCCAAATATGGAGCTGGTGCAATTCAAGCCCATTTGTTCCCTGGTCTGTGATTTTTCCACTAAACCTCAAACCTCAGTTTCCATAAGCTACTTGGTGACTGCCTGGAAACATGACCACATCACTCCATGGGCATGCAGGCCCCTGCTGGAAGGTTCCCATTGCCCACAAGGTTTGTCCTCCACTCACTTAGTGACCTCTTCATCACATTACTTAACAGAAGTATGCTAATTTAGGAAGGAAGAGAATATCTCCTTTAAGAAGAGAAAACGTTTGGGACCACAGATGCTACCAGGGAACACTGACTAGGGAGTAGCTTTGTGCTATATATCAAGTTGCCCAAACTCCCTTAACTTTGGTCTTCATCTATAAAATGTGAATCATAGTAATTCGTGTCATTCTATATTTCAAGGTTGTAGGGAGGAATTAATATTTAAAAAATGAGAGAATTGGGGCACCTGGGTGGCTCTGTCACTTCAGTCAGTTGAGCATCCAACTCTTGATTTTGGCTCAGGTCATGATCCCAGGGACATGGGATTGAGCCCCACATTGGGCTCTGTGCTGACAGCACACAGGGCCTGCTTGGACTTCTCTCCCTCCTCTCTCTCTGTCTCTGCCCCTCCCCCCACTTGCACCTGCACCTTCTCTCAAAATAAATAAACTTAAAAAAAAAGTTTCTCTCTCTCTCTCTCCCTTTGCCCCTCTGCCCTGCTTGTATTCTCTCTCATTCTTTCTAAAAATTAAAAAATAGGCATGCCTGGGTGGCTCAGTCGGTGGAGCATCCAAACTCTTAATTTCAGTGCAGATGTGATCTCATGGTTCATGAGATTGAGCCCCACATCGGGCTCTGTGCTGATGGCACAGAGCCTCCTTGGTGTTCTCTCTCTCCCTCTCTCTGCCCCTCCCCACACTTTCACTCTCCCAAAATAAATAAATAAACTTGAAAAAATAAACTCATTTAATGTCGTAGACTCTGGGTCTAGAGTTCTTTCTTGCCCAGCAAGAAAGCAGGACACAGGATTAAAATGCGAGAGATGACTAATGTCCTGGAGAAGACAAGAGCCCCGATTAAGGGTCCTTGCTCCATTTTATTAGGATCAGAAGGCTTACAAACATGGTAATGGACGTGAACAAAGGGACAATGAAACTGTGAACATTAACTCATGGACATGAGCGAAAGAGGGGTTTGAAGATATGTGGAGTTAGGGGTTTGGGTCAATACAAAACAAAGGTTTTTTACAGCAGGCGGAAGGTTGTTTACAGCAGACGTGAGGCACCACTTATCTAGCAAGAAAGAACACTAGACCCAGAGTCTACGACAATTTAAAAAATTAAAAAAATTTAAGTTAAAAAAAGAGAGAATTGACATAAAGATGCCTTAATACTATGAGGTTGATGTATGTGTATAGGAAATTATTATTATCTTCCATCATCTGGTCAGAGTTTGTTCCCGTAAGTATCCCTATGAGCATTAGACAGTTACTTTTATATGCACATTAAATGCTTCCCCAGAAGATAGAGACCCATTTTTTTCTTCATCTCATTTCTTTAATGTTTTTAATTTAATAATTAATTTTTTTTTTTTTTATCCTTAAGATCTACAATAGTTTCCCTGCTCTCATTGATTACCTCCCAGGAAGTCATCGCAAAATACTTAAAAATTTTACTTATACATACAATTATATTTTAGAGAAAATCAAAGAACACCAAGAATCCTTGGACATTAACAATCCTCGGGATTTCATTGATTACTTCTTGATCAAAATGAAACAGGTAAAATGTTGATGACAGATCATTTATTTGCCTGCATTTTTGGGGTTCACTGATTAGTTCTGTACTTATCGGGGATGTTTCAATAGGCAAGAAATGCTTGGCCAAACACTTTAGGTTCTTATGTATGCATGGATCTGGACTGAGCATCATAGAAGATCTAAGATTGAATTGCTAAATACCTGGAATACATGGAAACTGTTTGTTAGGTTTCTACCTGAGAAGAAAGAGAATGTACACTTGTTTTGAGGGTTGATGTAGATCCTCAAATATTTGCAATAAGGAATAGGGGAGGGAATTTCAGATTGGTAGAGTGGTATGATGAGAGGTTCAGGGGTGTGTATTGTCAAAGAGATTGGATGGATAGAAGAGAAAAGTCTTTGCTGAGTGTAGCCAAACATGAATTTGGACAGATACAGAGTTGCACATTGGTGTCTGTCAAGTAACTGTAAACCTGAGTGTTGGCATGACAAGTTTTGATTTTATCAGGTAGGTGTATGAGCCACAAGAGTGGAATGCAAGTAATTATTGGGGGAAATTATCCTGGGAGCCCTGGAGAATGATCTGTATGATAAGAATGAGACTCCAGAACCAACTGTGAGATTTTTCATTTCTTTGGACTTTGGCTTGATAAGAGTCTGGACCATGGAAATACAGAGGATCCTGAAATCAAATCAAATTGTTCATCTTGTCACATCTCAGGGATCTATAGAGACTGGTTTTAGTTGGAGGAGAGGATAAGTAGGAACTGTAGGGGAAATTTTAGTAATAAGAACAGATACAGCATTTGAGAAGTTTAACCAAGGAGTGAAAGATTTAGATAATAAATCTGAATGAGTGATAGGATCAAGTTGGAAATCATGTGACAACAGTAATGTAGATGACATAAGGACACTTGTGGAGGTACAAAGTCCTCTTTGAACTGGGGAGAGACCAAATCCAGAATGTATCCTAAGGAGCTAATTCTAGAGAAGGAAATTCCTTCATCTGAGGCCATCATTATTTTATCTAATCACCTTGTAACTCTGGGCAGAAATGAGAAACCAGTTAGTAAGCTAAAATGGCAAGGAGTCAAAGGTGCCCATGAGGGTGACTGTCAAAGAATTGTCCATGCATGTCAATTGGACTGCTCAAATCATGTATTCTGGGTGGAATGAAGTGAAGAAGACAGAATGGTTTGAAGAAACTGGAAGAGGGACGAAGCAAATTACTTCCACCCTCTTCTTTCTCTACTGATAGGGCAATTATTTTTATCTCTCTGGTGATCATCTGATTTGAGAATCTGATTAAAAAGTATGGACATTTGGGGTACCTGGGTGGCTCAGTCGGTTAAGCATCCGACTTCAGCTCAGGTCATGATATCACGGCTCATGATTTCAAGCCCTGAATCAGGCTCTGTGCTGACAGCTCAGAGCCTGGATCCTGCTTCAGATTCTGTGACTCCCTCTCTCTCTCTGCCCCTCCCCTGCTAATGCTCTGTCTCTCTCTGTCTCTCAAAAAATAAATAAATGTTAAAAAAAATTTTTTTTTTTTAAGTATGGACATCTTCCCAGAAGAATGCACCTACATGAATTTTTTTTTTTTTTTCACATATTTTGAGGAATTTTCTTAATGCTGGGAAGCCTCTCCACTGATCCTGGGCTAATTAAGGCTCTGACATCTCTCTTTCAATTAACAGTATTTCCTTAATACTATATTTTAAAATTGCATTGTTCCTCTGGTCTTCATCATAGTATTTAAATTCTATCTTATTCCTTTTTGTTGTTGTTAACATCTTCATAGAGTATAATTTACATACCAAACCCTTCACACATTTCAAGTACAATTCAGGAGTTGGGTATTTTCAGAGTTCTGCAACACCACAGCAATCAATTACCAAACATTTTCATCACCCTGAAAAGAAGCCCCATACGCGCCATCAGAAATCTCCATTGCCCCTGAATCCTCCCTTCAGGCATCACTCCTCTACTTTCTGTCTTTATAGATTTGCTATTCTGGATGTTTCATATTAATGGACTTCTACAGTATGTGGTCTTTTGTTCTAGCTTCTTTCACTTAACATGTTTTCAAGGTTCATTGATGTAACTTATATCAGTACTTCATTCCTTTGGTTGAATATTGTTCTGGAGTGGCTATGCCATATTTTATATATCCACTCATTGGTTGATGGACATTTTGGTTGTTTCTGGTTTTCTGGTTATTATGAATAAACTTCTATGGACATTTGTGTACACGTTTTTGTATATACAAATGCTTTAATTTCTCTTGGGTATATACCTGGTGATAGAATTGCCGGGCCATATGATAACTTTGTATTTAACCTTGGGAGGAAGTGTGGTGGGTCAAAGACCTGAATGTAAGAGCTAAAAATGTAAAACTCGTAATTACAAGAAAACTTAGGCATAAAATTGGCTAAAATTGATAATCCATTTGTATGTAAGCACTGATTCTTTAAATTCACTTCAACAGTAGGAAATGCTAAAAATGGTTTATTAGTGCCCTATTCTTTTTCCTCGCTTTAGAGTGATTTGGGGTTGGCAATGTTAGAAAACTGTGTGAAGTTGATGTTACTGGTGGGTCTAGTATAGTACAGCTATTGAGTGGGTTAAGCCTGTCTTAATGGAGTTGATTACATGTTAGGCATGCCACTGGTCACTTGGGGATTATAAAAACCTTATTAAATTAATGCTGGTCTATAGGAAGGGATAGGAAGAAATTATTATTATTATTATTATTATTTGTATTTTAGTGACCTCCATAGTAAGTATTTCAAATGGCCCTATGGTTATTATCGACTTTGTGTCATCCTTACCTTAAACCAACTTCGGTTGTCCTTGTGAAGTGCTTTTGCTCTCCCAATGTACAGTTTATGAGACCTCTATTCAGTCAGTCTCTTATCCTCAACATCTGCATTTCCCCTACACTCTCCTTCATCCCTTATGAGCAGTTAATGCTTAAATTTTCTGTCTTCATGTCTGTAGTATTTCTTCTATCTCTATATCCCCATTAATTCCTGTACTTGTTTCCTACTCCAAGTTGCCTCCTGCCTCACATCTAGAATAATCTGTTCTAGGATGTGCTGTCATGTTAGCTTTTGCACATTTTCAACCTCATAATGAGATTTTAGGCAATATAGAATCCACGTAAATTCTGTAACAGAAGAAGAGAATTGCAAATTCTCGATCTTGGTTTATACCATTTTTTGAGATATTGCTCTAATTTACTCATTTCTCTCTATTCAGATTGTGTTTGCCTACCTACAAAAGAAAACCCAATTAAAAATATTTTAAGAAAGTGTAGTGGGTTTATTTATCTCATGTACAGCGAATTTCATGTAGAGCAGTCCAGGACATGTACAGTAGCTCTGAAGTATCATGGACTCAGGTGCCTTCTATTTTTCTTTAGCACACTTAGTGTGTAGGCTTTATGTTCATGCTCAAATACTCGTGTTTCAAGATGATGTCTACACCACCACCACCACCTACATATCTGTGTTTTGAGTAAGAAGAAGGAAAGAGAAAGTAGCATCCATAGGCCATTGGTAAGAAATAGATTGCTTGGCCAATGTAGCTGCAAAGGAGGCTGGGAAGTGGAATTTGTAGGCAAGCAAGGGATAAGGAATAGGAAATGAAGATTGGGTCAGCTAATGCATACAGTTTTCCATACCATACAGTTATTATTTTAACACTGCCCTCTCCAGTTTCTAAGTTTGCTTCCCTTGATAACAATATGCTATTTGGGATTTATTGTAATGACATGTGCTGGCAAACCATCAAATAATGGCGTTGAATAATTCCTAGGAAAACCACAGTCAGCAGTTGGAGTTCACTATTGAAAACTTGATAGCCACTGCAAGTGATTTGTTTGGAGCTGGGACAGAGACCACAAGCACCACCCTAAGATATGCTCTCCTACTCCTGCTGAAGCACCCGGAAGTCACAGGTACCGCCAGCATGGTAGGCAGGGTGAATTTCAGAAATGATGTTGAGAAGACACTCGTATGGGCTTCCATCTTGTTTCTCTTAGAGAAGCTTCATTACTGAAATTCCTGTGCCACCAGCTCTAATTTGTCCAAATATGAAAAAGGGAGATAAGTGAGGCAAATTCACACACTAGCAGAGGATGACTGAGAAGTGAAGACAGTGTGAGCAATAATAGCAAAAGCAGAAAGCTATGGATTTTATCAACAAAAAGAACTTTGGATAAATGTCTAGATTTTATGGGAAAGGATTTATAGCAGGCACGGCCAGCATAAGTTGAATATCAGTTTTCTTAAAAGAGGCCACTTTGAATGGTAGGTGTGTTCTTGGAGAAATCTTTCCTGGGGTTGCTGAGTCAGTTGAGCATCTGACTCTTGGTTTCAGCTCAGGTCATGGTTCCAGGGTCATGGGATTGGGCTTTGCATCGGGCTCCATGCTGAGTGTGGAGCCTGCTTAAGGTTCTCTCTCTTTCTCTCTCTCCCTCTCTCAGCCTCTCTCCTCTGCTTGTGCTGTAAGAAATGAAAGAAAGAAAGAAAGAAAGAAAGAAAGAAAGAAAGAAAGAAAGAAAACAAGGAAAGAAAGAAAAGAAAGAAAAAAAAGAAGAAAAGAAAGAAAAGAAAGAAGGGAAGGGAAGGGAAATATTCTGAATATGCAGTTTTCTAATGGTAAGGTAGGGAAGATGGGAACTATGTTTGTTGAAGTATAGCAGAAACTTAGTGAGACGGCTTGAGAAAATTTCCAGTCTGGGAAGTATTTTAGAAGGTTAGATTTATAAAAGATACATGCTATTTAGACACAATGTGGTTTAAAGGATTTTTTTTTCCCTTTTAATTTTTTTTTAACTTTGTTTATTTTTAAGTAAGCTCCATGCCCAGAGCAGAGCCCAATGCGGGGCTTGAACTCACAACCCTGAGATCAAGACCTGAGCTGAGATCAAGAGTTAGACACTTTAACCGACTGAGACACCCAGGCACCCCATTTTTTTCCTTTTTAAACAACTATATTTTTCCACCTTTTTGAGATATAATTAACAAGTAAAAATTGTATATACTTATAGTATATAATGTGATGATTTCATATACATGTACATTGTGAAATGATTACCACAATCAAGCTAATTAACATATTTACCATCTCACATAGTTACCTTTTGGAGGAGGAGGGTATGGTGACAACTCTTAATATCTACTCTCTTAGCAAATTTCAAGTGTACAATAAAGTATTAATCACAGTCACCATGTTGTACATTAGACATCCAAATTTATTCATTTTAAAAGTTTGAACCCTTCGACCAATATCTCTCCATTTCCCCCACCCCCAGCCTCTGGCAGCCACCATTCTACTTGCTGCTCCTATGAATTTGACTTTTTTAGATTCCACATATATGTGAGATCATGCAGTATTTGTCTTTTTGTGTCTGGCATATTTACTTAGTGTAGTATCCTTTAGTTTCATCCATGTTGTTGCAAATGCCAGATTTTCTTCTTTATTGGCTAAATAATATTCTGTTGTTACCCTTTTCTTTGTTCATCTATCAATGAACACTTAGGTGTTTCCATATCTTGGCTATTGTGAATAATGCTGCAATGAACATGAGAGTGCAGAGATCTCTTTGAGATACTGATTTCCTTTTCTGTGGATATATGCCCAGAAGTAGAATTGTTGCATCAATGTTAGTTCAGGTTTTAATTTTTTCAGCAACCTCTCTACTGTTTTCTATAATTGCTGTACCAATTTACATTCCTATCATCAGTTTACAGGGTTCTCTTTTTTTCTGCATCCTTACTAATATTTTTTATCTCCTGTCTTTTTGATAATAGCCATACTAACAGGTGTAAGGTGATATCTCACTGTGGTTTTGATCAACACGTCCCTGATATTCAGTACCTTTTCATATATCCATAGGCCATTTGTATGTCTTCTTTGGAAAAATGTGTATTCAGGTATTGTGCCCATTTTATTTTAGGTTGTTAATTTTTTGCTATTGAGCAGTATGAGTTTCTTATGTATTTTGAATATTAATCCCTCATCAGATACATGCTTTGCAAATGTTTTCTTCTATTCCATAGGTTACCTTTTCATTTTATTGATTGTTTCCTTTGTTGTTGTTGTTGTTTTTGAGTAAACTTTAAGCCCTATGTGGAGCCCAAACTCACAATCCCGAGGTCAAGAGTCTCATGCTCTACTGACTGAGCCAGCCAGGTGCCCCCGTATTCTACCGTTTTGATTACTGTAGCTTTGTAATAGGGCTTGAAATCAGAAAGCACGGTACCTCCAGCTCTGTTCTTTTTTCTCAAGACTGCTTTGTCTATTCAGGGTCTTCTGTGGTTTAGTATGAACTTTAGGATTTCTTTTTCTATTTTTGTGAAAAATGTCATTGGAATTTTGGTAAGGATTACATTGGAGTAGATTACTTTAGTTAATATAGGCACTTTAACAATATTAATTCTTCTAATCCATGACCACAGGATATCTTTCCATTTAATTGTGTCCTCTTCAATTTTTTATCAATGTTCTATAGTTTTCAGTGTACATATCTTTCACCTCTTTGGCTAAATTTGTTACTGAGCATTTTATTCTTTTTGATGCCATTGTAAATGGAATTGTCTAATTTCTCTTTCAGATAGATCATTGTTAGTGTATAGAAACACAACTGATTTTTATATATTGAGTTATATCTTTCTACTTTACTGAATTTGTTTATTCCAACAATTTTTGGTGAAGTCTGTAGGATTTTCTATATATAAGATCATGTCATCTGCAAACAGACACCATTTAACTTCTTTCTGTTCAGTATGGATGCCTCTTATTTATTTTTCTTGTTTAATTGCTCAGGCTAATCCAGTACTATGTTGAATAAAAGTGGCAAGTGTAGGCATCCTTGTTTTGTTCCTAATCTTAAAGGAGAAAACTTTCAGCATTTCACCACTGAGTATGATGTTGTCCTTGGCTTGTCATGTATGGCCTTTATTATATTGAGGTACATTCCTTTTATATGTAATTTGTTGAGAATTTTTTTAATCATGAAAGGATGTTAAACTTTGTCAAATGCTTTTTCTGCATCTACTGAGATGATTATATCATTTTTGTCCTTCATTCTGTTAATACAGTGTATCATATTTATCTTTTTGAGTATTCTGAACCACCCAGACATCCCAGTGATAAATCAAGCTTGATCATGGTGTATGATCCTTCCAGGGTGCTGTTGAAGTCAGTTTGTTAGGGTTTTTTGTTGTTTTGTTTTTGTTTTTGTTTGAGAATTTGATCTGTGTTCATCAGGAATATTAGCCTTTTCTTATACTGATGTCACACTTCTAAAGGAATTTTATTATTTCAGAAGTCTGAGTCCAGAAAAATGGTGTTTGCGACAACAATTTCTTTTTGGGTCAATAGTTTTTATCTTTTGCGAACTAAGAACAACTTAAAAAATGTTTTTAAAACTTCAAGAATATTCTGGTTGTGCACAGCAGATCAGTTATACACATGATTTTCTGAATCAGAATCCCATTGAAATGATGATAAATTAATTATAAATGAGCACTACTGTTTCAGTTAGAGAAGAGAAGCACAGCAAAACAGTTATCAAATCTTCAACAAATTTCTAAAGCATAGAGAGTGAATGGAGGGCTGATAACCATCTCAGGAGGGAGATTGAAGTTGTAAGCTAAATGTCAAAGAAGGAAGATTTAGTCTGGGAAAACAAGCCCCTACAACTACATAAGGCTCAGTATTGAAAGAACCAAATCTCAAGAAAGGTAGAGGGAGATTGGAGTAGAAAACAGGAGGCTCTCCCTGCCTAGGTTCCTGCTACAACTTCTCTTAGCAGGTAACTGTTTTCCCTCCACAGAAAAGGGAGCTCACTCTCTAGAGAAACTGAACCTAAGAGACCTTGCCCTCAGGGACACTTGGCAGAGACAGAGAAAGAGTGAAGTGTAGGGCTGAAAAAGAAAGACTAAGTAATAGTTTACTTGAATTCTGAGACCCTTAGCTCCTTTCTCTATCCTCTTCCTAAAATTCAGCAGCCAGATATAGACCTCAGAGAATGAACAACTCCAGAGAAAAGACCTCCCTCTTCTGCCATCTAGACAGAAAACTCTCACCAAATTCCCAGCAAAGTGAATGAAATAATAATATCCTCCCTAAGACAGAGGGTCATGGAATTACAGAACACCATGATTAAAGAAAAATTCGTAAAAACTTTCAGAGATAAATAAAGTACTGTATGGCATTAGAATTCTCAAGAGCAACTATATCCTGAGTATTAAAGGATATTTTCAGATCTACAAGTTGGCAAAAAACTTACCCTCTGATTTTATTTTCTTAGAAATACACTGGCTCAGTCAGTAGAACATGTGTCTCTTGATATCAGGGTTATAAGTTTGAGCCCCACTTTGGGTA
Source organism: Panthera leo (assembly GCF_018350215.1). NCBI lineage: Eukaryota > Metazoa > Chordata > Mammalia > Carnivora > Felidae > Panthera > Panthera leo. The sequence goes on from NC_056689.1 coordinate 54,113,386, forward strand.
TAGAGATTGCTTTAAAAAATTTTTTTTAATTAGGGGCGCCTGGGTGGCTCAGTCAGTTAAGCCTCTGACTTCAGCTCAGGTCATGATCTTGCAGTTTGTGGGTTTGAGCCCTGCGTCAGGCTCTGTGCAGATAGCTCAGAGCCCAGAGACTGCTTCAGATTCTGTGTCTCCCTCTCTCTATGACCCTCCTTTGCTCACACTCTATCTCTGTCTCTCTCTGAAAAGTAAATAAACATAAAAAAATAAAATAAAATAAAATTTTTAATTAAAAAAAATATACTAGAGTGTATGCTCTATGCAGACGTCTGAAATCAAGTCAGAGGAAGTCATGGGCTCCAGGAATCAGGAGGTCTCATGTAGGAGAATGGAAGTGAGAATGTACTGGGCACCAGGCTTAGAAAATATCCATTTCAAATTGGACTAGGTGGACAAAGCAGATGTGAGAGGACATACCCAAGAAGAAAAGAGAAAGGATCAGTTATTTGAGGTTTACCAGTAATTAGAAAAATTATTACTAGGAGTTTGAAACATCTACCTGAGCAGTTGCCATAATTCTAAATTAGCATCTAAAAAGTAGGAATTGAAATAAGCAAAGAATGTACAAATAAAACCAAGAATGTACAAAAAATGAAACATAATCATAGTTGTCACACTTATGTAATATTTATTATAGTCATAATATAAACAATGAATATTGAGATAATCAGAAATTATATGAATATATTGGGGAAAATGGAACAAGGGGAAGCATGTGTGTGTATGTATCTGTCTGTGGATGTGTGCATTTTGTATGAGGTGAGGGTTGAAACATAAGTCCTGATCTCTCTTACCGGAACATCATTAGACATTGTCTAAAAATGAGTAAGTTGTGGGGGCACTTGGGTGGCTCAGTCAGTTAAGTGTCCTGCTCTTGATCTCAGCTCAGGTCTTGATCCTCATGGTCATGAGTTCAAGCCCTGCATTGGGCTCTGTGCTGGGCATGAAACCTACTTAAAAATAAAGAAATAAGGGGCGCCTGGGTGGCGCAGTCGGTTGAGCGTCCAACTTCAGCCAGGTCACGATCTCGCGGTCCATGAGTTTGAGCCCCGCGTCAGGCTCTGGGCTGATGGCTCAGAGCCTGGAGCCTGTTTCCGATTCTGTGTCTCCCTCTCTCTCTGCCCCTCCCCCGTTCATGCTCTGTCTCTCTCTGTCCCAAAAATAAATAAAAAACGTTGAAAAAAAAATTAAAAAAAAAATAAATAAATAAAATAAAGAAATAAAAATAGAATAAAGAAAAAAATAAAAAATTAGTAAGTTGAGAAATAGGAATAGTCAATATTTAGAAACGTGAAGCATAAATTTCAGAAGAAACTGCTAGAATCTTTCAAATCTTTCAAAATCTCAAACCTTTGGGAAATGTGAGGATGAGAGAAGATATCATTGTAAGGTCCAAATAACTATACACATACAACATACATACAGTCACACAAACCATACATACATACACATCAGTTATAGAATTTGATTTTTAAAACATTATTTTGATATGAAAAAAATACTTAATCCCTGTTTTCCTTTCTTTGAGGACAGTGATTTCTTGAGTTAAAATGTACTATTAACCTATGCTTATCATAGGTGTGCACAGATTGATCTCAAAGCCTAGCTTGTCTGGAGTCATATGTGTCAATATTACGGCAACTCTCTCAGATGTACTTCTGGGCACAGAGCCGATGTTTATGATGATGTTGGAATACCTTCAAAGTGTTCAGATAACCTGAGTTGGCATGCAAATGTCTATGCATTTTTCACTTTTTTCATCAGTCTTATTTGTGTTTTATCAGCTAAAATCCAGGAAGAGATTGGCCATGTAATTGGCAGACACCGGAGCCCCTGCATGCAGGACAGGAGCCACATGCCCTACATGAATGCAGTGTTGCATGAGATCCAGAGGTACATTGACCTTATCCCAGTCAACCTGCCACATGCAGTGACCCGTGACATTAAATTCAGAAACTATGTCATCCCCAAGGTAAGAGATATTTCTCCTACACTGACTTTAGTGCTCTTGAAGTTCGCCTGTTCTCACTATTGGCTCAGTCTTCTACCAATACAAGATGAGAAAGGTGCAAAACTCATATATGTGGCAGCTTGATGGATTTTGTGTTGTTTCCAGTTTGAGGCTACAGACCTTTTTTTTAAGTTTATTTATTTTATTTTTTTAAATTTTGTAATGTTTATTTGTTATTGAGAGACAGAGAAAGACAGAGCATGAGCATGGGAGGGACAGAGAGAGAGGGAGACACAGAATATGAAGCAGAATCCAGGCTCTGAGCTGTCAGCACAGAACCCGATAGGGGGCTCGAACTCACAAACCATGAGATCATGACCTGATCCTAAGTCGGACGTTTAACTGACTGAGCCACCCAGGCGCCCCTATTTATTTATTTTAAGAGACAGAGACAGCGTGAGTGGGGGAGGGGCAGAGAGGAGAGAGAATCCCAAGCAGGCTCCACGCTGCCAGTGCAGAACCCTATGCAGGGCTTAAACTCATGAACCATGAGATTGTGACCTCACAAACCATGAAATCATGACCTGAACGAAATCAAGAGTCAGACGCTTAACCGACCGAGCCACCCAGGCGCCCCACTGAGGCTACATACTTTTATGACAGGTTTTGGTATTTGGCTGTGTAAGTCTTCCAAATTTGTTCTGCTTCTTTAATATTGTTTTGGCTACTCTTAGCCTTTACATTTCCAAATAAATTTGAGTATCAGTTTGTCAATAAACCAAAGCATTTGGCTGTGATTTTTATCAGGGTGATAATAAAATAATTTAGAAAGAATTGACATGTTGGTATCTTGAATCTTTCAATTCATGGATATGGCATATTCTACCAATTTATTTGGACTTTCTTTAATTTTTTCAATATTTTCAGTGCAGTGGCTTGTATATCTATTAGGTTTTTCCTAGATGAGTGGTATTTTTGATGTTACTATAGATTGTATAATTTTTAAAATGCCTTTTCTACTTTTTTTGTTATATGGAAATATACTTGATTTTATTATTTTGATGACCTTACATCTAGCAACCTTTCCAAATTGACTTAGTGCTAATAATTTGTGGATTTATTTGTAATTTCTATACACAGAATTCTTCAATCTGGTTTAATGTATATTTTTTAATGTTTATTTATTTTTGAGAGAGAGAAAGAGAGAGAGAGACAGAGACAGAGACAGAGAGCAAACAGGGGAGGGACAGAGAGAGACGGAGACACAGAATCTGAAGCGGGGCTTGAACTCACAAGTAGTGAGATCATGACCTGTGCCGAAGTCAGATGCTTAACCAACTGAGCCACCCAGGTGCCCCAATATTTGTTTTAATAATTAATACTTGAACTTTAAATTTTATATACTTGCAATGAGCTTTAATTTAAATATAAATAATCATGGATCACTCAAGGCTACTGTGTTGGACAGAACCGATCTAAGTTGTTGTTGTTTTTAATACTTGAAACTTTATGTTAAAACCTTTATTCTGCAATATTAAAAACTCAGAAAATTAAAAATAAATTGAAGTACAATTCCTTTCAGTGGCCAGAATCTTGAACTGAAGTGAATCAATCTATATATTCCTTATTGATGCACTTTGTGTGAATATTCATGTTTTGCTAAAGAGGTATCAATGTGTTTGATTATATGATACCACATTATTGGGAGTATTTTAAAATTTATGGCATATACATCATAATACCTTTCTAAAATCATCAAATAGTACTTAATTTGAAAACACATTAGGCCTCAGGAGGTTCAGATGAAGGATTGTGTATTTATACTTTCATGAAAACAAATGTTTATATTTGTTGAGCTGATGTAGAAAAATAAGCTAAAATAGTCATGCTGTATATAACTTTGAAATGGTTGATAAAAACAACTTTGGAGGGCTGGTGCGTGGCTGGCTCAGTCCGCAGAGCATGCGACTCTTGATCTTGGGATTGTGAGTTCAAGCCCCACACTGGGTGTAGAGACTACTAAAAAAAATACATAAACTTAAAAAAAACACTTTGGGGTGCCTGGGTGGCTCAGTCGGTTGAGCGTCCGACTCTTGATTTCAGCTCAGGTCATGATCCCAGAGTCTTGGGATTGAGCCCCGCATCCCCCTCCACGCTGAGGTCAAGCCTGCTTAGGAATTTGTCTCCCTTTGCCCCTCTCATCCACTAGCATGTGCACACCCATGCTTTCTCTCTCTCTCTAAAATAATTTTTAAAAGACATGGATTTACATATTAAACAAACAAAAAACCTTTGGGGGAGGGATGACTTCCTCTGAGTTGCAGAAAACCATTTGGGCTTCATCTGGCTTTCAGGTTATTTCCCAGCCAGGAAAATGCCTCGTCAGAATCACAGTTGCATGCTTAGGGCAGAAGGGTGAAAGAAGTGACACTTGTGCAGAGAGGGCTATTTCTCTTCTAGGTTTTCTAGATGAACCAGGCACTTTCTTCTGCCAACTGTATCCTAAAAATGGAAAACTCAAGTAGATATTTGAAATGCAAGGCAGCAGGAGATAAATTCAGGAGGATAACCTCCATATAAACTCTGGCTCGGTTACCCTTTACTATAATCTTGAATAAATTTCTTAATCCTATGTGCCTTGGTTTTCTCATTTGTAAACTGTTGATAGCACTGACCTTTACATCACTAGAATGTTGCAAGAATTCAACCAGGTAACATATACAAAATACAAGCTAAAACTATGACCATTTTTACTTATTAGACTGATGAAATCAAAGGCTGAGAAAATGTTGTATTGGTGAGGGTGTGTGTAAATGAGCACTTTCAATCACCAGTGGCAGGATTGTAGATAAGTACATCTTTTTTGGAGGACATTTTGGCAATATCTATCAGAAATAAAATATAGAATCTTATAACGCAAGAATTATAATTCTTGGTATCCACTACAGGTGCTAACAGAGGAATGTTCAAAAAATGTGTCCTTGCATCACTGTTTATAATAAAAACATTCTGTTTTTGTTTCTGAGAGAGAGAGAGCAGGGGAGGGAGGGAGAGAGAGAGAGAGAGAGAGAGAGAGAGAGAATATATCTTAAGCAGGCTCCATGCTCAGCACTGAGCCCAACATGGGGCTTGATCCCACAACCCTGGGTCATGACCTGAGCCAAAATCAAGAGTCAGATGCTTAGCCAACTGAGCCACACAGGTGCCCCTAAAAAAATATTCTTAACTATCTAAATGTTCATCAGTAGTGTAATGATACATTCATATATAGCATGAATAAGGCAGATGTATATGTGTTGATATGGGCCAGTACCCAATTATTTTATTAAATAAAAAATAAGATTTTTATTTCTTTTTATGAAACAAGTACTAAAGCATGACAATGACATCGTTGCCTCTAAGTAAGGCTAAATGCACTTTCAAATTATATCTTGTTTAGAAGGCTAAGCAATGCATCTATGGAAGCACTGCATCTTGAGATGATTTTCATCAATGATTCTAGAATTTCTAATAAAATTCCTGCTGTGCCTCTCAAATTCAAGTAAAATTAAAAAAATCAAGATGTAGTGGATGCTTGTCATTTGATAAAAAAAAAAAAGAAGAAGGTGATAGGCGAAATAAACATGTAGATTTATTTGCCTGATATATATATTCTCTTTGGAAGGGCATATTCCCTGGAAGGACATATCACTGGTTATGAATAGTTGTTTTTGGAAAGTATTTAGATGGGAGGGAGACCTATTTTTCACCATATGTGCTTTTTGTGACTTAGTGCATTCCTCTATTTTTAACTTGAGGTATAAGTTATGCAAAAGAAAATTCATATTTTTAAGGGTAAAGTCTAATGAGTTCTGACCAATATGTGAAGTCAAGTAACTACCACCACAACCAAGATGTAAAACATTTCTATCATCTCAAAAAAGTTCCTTCATTCTCCTTTTACAATCAATCCACTTCCCCCAGTTCCAACTCTTGGTAACCACTGATCTGTTTTGGGTTCTACGGTTTTGCCTTTTCAAGAATGCAATGTAATAGAATGTGGCATAAATAGAATAACTTGTAATCAATATAAATAAGCCTTTATCTTTTTTATGTGACAGAATGTATTTGAGATTTATTGCACTTTGTTATTGCACTTATCATTAATTTGTTCTTTTTTTTGATGAATGATTTTCTATCCTACAGAGTACCACAAATTGTTTATCCATTCACTACTGGATGGGTATTTGGGTTGTTTCCAGTTTGAGACTATTTGAATAAAAGTGCTGTGAACATTTGCATACAGGTTTTTGTGTGGATATAAATTTTCATTTCTTTTGGGTGAATGCTTAGGAATGGGACTTTTGCTTAACTGTTTAACTTTATAAAAAACCATCAAATATTTTCTAAATGTGGCTGTGATATTTTACATTCCTGCTAGCAATGTGTGAGAGTTCCAATTGCTTCAGGTACCTTCCATCACTTGCCATTAATGGTCCTTTTTTTTTTTTTTAAATGTTTATTTATTTATTTTTAGAGAGAGGGAGGGAGGGAGGGAGAACATGAGTGAGGGAGAGGCAGAGAGAGAGGGAGAGAGAATCCCAAGCAGATTCTGTGCTGTCAGTGCGGAGCCTGATGCAGTGTTTGAACTCACGACTGTGAGATCATGACCTGAAGCCAAACTCAAGAATCGGGTGCTTAACTTACTGAGCCACCCAGGTGCCACATTGTCCGTGTTTTTAAATTTTAGGTACTATAAGTGGTTATGTAGTGACGTCACATTTTGTTTTATTTCTATTTTCTGGATGGATAATGATGTTGGGCTTCTCTTCATGTATTGATTGACTATTCATATATATTCTTTGGTCGAGTTCTCAAATTATATTCCTATTTTGTATTGGGTCGTTTGTCTTATTTAATTATTGCAATCCTTTATATATTGTATACACAAGTCTTTTATTATATGTAAGTGTTGCTAATATTCACTCTCAATCTGTAAAGGGCTTGCTTGCTTGCTTGCTTTTTCTTCTTTCCTTTTCTTCCTTCCTTCCTACCTTCCTCCCTCCCTCTTTCCTTCTTTCTTTCTTTCTTTCTTTCTTTCTTTCTTTCTTTCTTTCTTTCTTTCTTTCTTTCTTCCAAAGAATGTCTTTCAAAGAGCAGAAGTTTTGAATTTTGATGGAGTCCAATTTATCAGTTATTTCTCTTTTGACTTGTGCTTCTGTGTCCTATCTGGAAAATTTTTTGCCAACGCAGGTTCCCAAATATTTGCTCTTATCTTTTCTTCTACAAGTTTTATGCTCTTAGCTTTTGTATTTAGGTCTGCGATCCATTTAAAATTCATTTTCACTTATAGTGTGAAGTAGTTTATACTTCATTCCTTTTGTTAGGGACACCCACTTTTTCCAGCACCATTTATTGAAAATACACTTGCTTTTTAAATCTTAAAGTAACACTTCCACATATTACTTGTTTTAAAATGCACAAGGCAATAATATTGAAAACAAAATTATAGACCTTAAATATGATAAACTTAGAGGATGGAACTTCCTTCTAATTTTGAATTTAAAAAATAAAAAAAATCTCAGTAGCATTTAAACACACACAATAGTATATAATGTTTTATGTTTATATAAATAATACATATGAAAATGTGTATACATCTATATTTTAAGTACATATCTATCTGTATCCATTGATCTGTCTATCACACTTAACACCTAAATATTTCATATGTGTCTTGTAAGAACAAGGGCTTCTGCATAGCAGTAATAGCATTCACACTCAAAGAATTATCATATATACAATAACTTTATCTAAAATATAGCTATAGATTTTTTCAGTTATCCTAAAATATCTTTTTTTTTTTAATGTTTGTTTATTTTTGAGAGGTAGTGAGAATGCCAGTGTGGGAGGGGCAGAGGGAGATAGAGGATCTCAAGCAGGCTTCATGCTGATGGCAGAGAGCCCAATGCGGGGCTTGAACTCAAACTGTGAGATCAAGACCTGGGTTGAAGTCAGATGCTTAACCAACTGAGCCACCCAGGTGCCCCCCCTAAAATATCTTTTATAGCTTTTTTTGAGGGGGCATCTAGTATCTAATAAAGGAATAAATATACAATTTTATTATCTGTCCCTTTACGCCCCTTTTATAAAGAACAGTTCCAAAAAAAAAAATTTAAAAAAAATTTTTTTAAAAATTAAAAAAAAAAAAAAAAAAGAACAGTTCCTTTTCTTTTATTTATTTCATTTCAATACACTATGGAAGAGTCCAGGATAGTTGTCATGTAAAATATTCCTCAATCTGGTTTTGTATGATTTTTTTGTTTTTGTTTTTGGTGTTTTTTTGAGAAAGAGAGCATGTGAGCAGGGGAAAGGGGCAGAGGGAGAGAATCTTCAGCAGGCTCCATGCTCAGCACGGAGCCTGACGTGGGGCTCTATCCCATGACCCTGCGATCATGACCTCAGCTGAAACCAAGAGTCAGATGTTCAATCAACTGAAGCACCCAGAAGCCCTGTGTGATTTTTTTTGTTTTTGTTTTTGTTTTTTTAGATTAGATTCAAGTTCTGTGTTTTGGGGAAGAACATTACATACGTGATGTTGTGTATGTCCCAGTGAATTACGTTTTGGCTAGAGACATGTAATATCAATTTATATCATTATTGGTGATGCTAAGGTAGTCATTTATTAAGGAGATATCTTCCATGGGGCACCTGGGTGGCTCAGTCAGTTAAGTGTTGTACTTCAACTCAGGTCATGGTCTCGCGGTTTGTGGGTTCAAGCCCTACATTGGGCTCTGTGCTGACAACTCAGGGCCTTGAGCCTGCTTCAGATTCTGTTTCCCTCTCTCTCTCTACCCCTCCCCCACTTGCACTCTCTTTCTCTCAAATATAAATATTTTTTTTAAAAGGTATCTGCCATAATTCTCCACTGCTGAAATTCTGTTTTTCATAGGTTATTAGTAAAAAAACGTATGGCCTGGTACTTTGAGACCTTATAAATATCCTGTTTCCCAAATCTTTGATCCAACAGTTTTAGCACTAATTAATAATCTTTACCTGAATTGTTGAAAAATGATAATTTTTCCAATTTTAGTTTGTGTGTGTTTGTGTGTGTGTTTAACCAGGATTAATCTCTAACAAAGAATTTCCCCACAGTTTTAAATTAGAAACAAATTGCATTCCAAAGATAAATACTCAGTACTCGTTGGTGTATTTGTTAATACTATCTAAGAAGTCATTTTTCCTTTTGGGCATATTTTCTTTTTTTTTTATTGTGGTAAAATATACAGAACATAAAAGTTACCATTTTAGCTATTTAAAAATTTTTTTAAAAAAATTTTTTTTTCAACGTTTTTTATTTATTTTTGGGACAGAGAGAGACAGAGCATGAACGGGGGAGGGGCAGAGAGAGAGGGAGACACAGAATCGGAAACAGGCTCCAGGCTCCGAGCCATCAGCCCAGAGCCTGACGCGGGGCTCGAACTCACGGACTGCGAGATCGTGACCTGGCTGAAGTCGGATGCTTAACCAACTGCGCCACCCAGGCGCCCCATCTATTTAAAAATTTTTTTAATGTTTATTTATTTTTGAGAGAGAGAGACAGAAACAGAATGTGAGCATGGGAAGGGCAGAGAGAGAGGGAGACACAGAATCTGAAGCAGGCTCCAGGCTCTGGACTGTCAGCACAGAGCCCAACACAGGGCTCGAACTCACAATCTGTGAGATCATGACCTGAGCCAGTCGGATGCCCAACCGACTGAGCCACCCAGGTGCCCCTCCATTTTAGCTATTTTAAAGTGCACAATTCAGGGAAACTGAGCACATTCACAGTGTTGTGCAGCCACAGATATTGTCTACTTCCAGAACATTGTCATCTCTCCAAAAGGAGATCCTGCACCCATCAAACAGTCATTCCCTACTCCTTCCCACCTCCAGCCCCTGACAACCATGAATCTGTTTCCATCTGTGTAGATTTGCCAGAGTCATTTTTTAAAAGTAACTTCTGTGCTCAATATGGGACTTAAACTCACAACTCCAACACCAAGTCTCTCATGCTCTATCAACTGGGCCAGCCAGGCACCCTGCCAGAGTCATTTTAAATCAGATCAGACCTCTATTTTAAAAAGCCCTATGAGGGGTGCCTAGGTGGCTCAGTCGGTTAAGCGTCCGACTCCAGCTCAGGTCATGATCTCACAGTTCATGAGTTCGAGCTTTGCATTGGGCTCTGTGCTGACAGCTCAGAACCTGGGGCCTGCATCAGATTCTGTGTCTCTGTATCTCTCTGCCCCTACCCTATTTGTGTTCTCTCTCTCTCTCAAAAATAAATAAACATTAAAAAAAATTTTAAAGCCCTATGAAAAGATTCTAAATACTCCTGACTTTTCAAGAACCAGCAAAGGCTTCCATTTTATTCTATTTTATTTTTTAAATTAAATTAAATTAAAATTTTCATTTAATTTTATTTTTAAATTTAAATTCATGTTAGTTAACATAGTGTAGTCAGTATTGGTTTTGGGAGCAGAATTTAGTGATTCATCACTTACATGTAACGCCTAGCATTCATCCCAACAAGTGCCCTCCTTAATGCCTACCACCCATCTAGCCCATCTCCCATCCACCTCCCTCCATCAACCCTCAGTTCTCTATAGTTAAGAGTCTCTTATGGTTTGCCTCCCCCTCTGTTTTTATCTTATTTTATTTTTCCTTCTCTTCCCCTATGTTCATCTGTCTTGTTCCATATATGAGTGAAATCATATGATATTTGTCTTTCTCTCCTTGACTTATTTCACTTAGCATAATATGCTCTAGTTCCATCCATGTTGTTGCAAATGGCAAGATCATTCTTTTTGATTGCTGAGTAATATTCCTGTGTGTGTGTGTGTGTGTGTGTGTGTGGGTACGTGTGAGTGTGTATACATACCACATCTTTATCCGTTCATCAGTCAGTGGACATTTGGGCTCTTTCCATACTTTGGCTATTGTTGATAGTGCTGCTATAAACATTGGGGTGTGTGTGCCCCTTCAAGTCATCGTTTTTGTTTCCTTTGGATAAATACCTAGTAGTGCAATTGCTGGGTCGTAGGATAGTTCTATTTTTAACTTTGAGGAAACTCCCTACTGTTTTCCAGAGTGGCAGCACCAGTTTGCATTCCCACCAACAATGCAAGAGGGTTCCCCTTTCTCCACATCCTCACCAACATCTGTTGTTTCCTGAGTTGTTAATTTTAGCCATTCTGACAGGTGTGAGTTGGTATCTCAGTGTGGTTTTGATTTGTATTTCCCTGATGATGAGTGATGCTGAGCATCTTTTCATGTGTCTGTTAGCCATCTGGATGTCTTCTTTGGAAAAGTATCTATTCATGTCTTCTGCCTGTTTCTTACAGATTTTGAATACTAACCCTTTATCTGAAACGTAATTTGCAAATATCTTCTCCCATTCCATAGTTGCCTTTTAGTTTTATTGATTGTTTCCTTCACTGTGCAGAAGCCTTTTATCTTGATGAGGTTCCAGTAGTTCATTTTTGTTTTTGTTTCCCTTGCCTCCAGAGACGTGTCTAGTAGGAAATTTCTGTGACTGAGGTTAGAGAGGTTGCTGCCTGTTTTCTCCTCTAGGATTTTGATGGTTTCCTGTCTTACATCTAGGTTTTTCATCTTTGGAATTTATTTTTGTGTATGTTATAAGAAAGTGGTCCAGGTTCACTCTTTTGCATGTCGCCCTCCACTTTTCCCAACACCATTTGTTGAAGAGACTGTCTTTTTTTCCATTGGATATTCTTTCCTGCTTTGTTGAAAATTAGTTGGCCATATACATTTGTGTGTCCATTTCTGGGCTTTCTATTCTGTTCTATTGATCTATGTGTCTGTTTTTCTGCCTGTACCATACTGTCTTGATAATTACATCTTTGTAACATAGCTTGAAGTCCAGAATTGGGATGCCTCCAGCTTTGGTTTTCTTTTTCAATATTGCTTTGGCTATTTGGGGTCTTTTCTGGTTTTATACAAATTTTAGAATTATTTGTTCTAGCTCTGTGAAAAATGATGGTGTTATTTAGGTAGAGATTACACTGAACATGTAGAATGCCTTGGGCAGTATAGACATTTTCATAATATGTGTTTTTCCAATCCATGAGCATGGGATGTTTTTCCATTTCTTTGTGTCTTCTTCAGTTTCATAAGCATCTTACAGTTTTCAGCATACAGATATTTTAGCTCTTTGATTAAGTTTATTCCTAGGTATCTTATGGTTTTTGATCCAATTGTAAATGGGATCAATTCCTTGATTTCTCTTCTGTTGCTTCATTATTGGTATATAGAAATGCCACAGATTTCTGTACATTGATTTTATATCCTACAACTTTGCTGAATTTATGTATCAGTTCTAGCAGTTTTTTGGTAGAGTCTTTTGGGTTTTCCATATAGAGTATCCTGTCATCTTAAAAGAGTGAAAGTTTGACTTCTTCCTTGCCAATTTGGATGCCAGAAGCTTCCATTTTAAACCATAGTCCACATGAGATGTTTGAAAACCAAAGTGATGAAATAGAGCAGAGGGTGGGAGCTACACCATCATCCAAAGATAGTGATCAGTAGAGGGGATTCAGAGGTCTGGTACCCAAGTAACTAAGCACTCAGCATTTCAAATCCTATTGGGAGGCTACTTTAGCAACCTTACTAGCACTGGTCTTAATCTCATCCCTGTTTATTACTTGGTGTGTCTGACTAGAAATGCCATTGCCTTTTTTTGGACCTGGGATTCCTCATGTATAGATCAAAAGATTGAACTAAGTGATATGCAAAATTTCTTCCAGCTCCACGACTTCTTTATAATAAAGTTTGTCTTCATCTGTTCATTCCAGGGCACAAATGTACTAATATCACTGACTTCTGTGCTACGTGATGACAAAGAATTTCCCAACCCAGAGACATTTGACCCTGCCCATTTCCTGGATGATAATGGCAACTTTAAGAAGAGTGACTACTTCATGGTTTTCTCAGCAGGTAATAAAAATTAATTTCCATAGGTACTGAAGGGGACAAGGTATTTTTGGGTGATCCGTAGAAACTTACATGGTGCCTAGTCTGGGACGAGTAGAATTGTTCTTTGTCCATGACCGGAAGCATAACTCCCAATGCCCATGCACTTTCCCTCACTCACTATACAGTCCCATTATTAGAATTTTGGCTTGGTGACCCAGTTCTTCCAAAGTGAATATAGGTTCATTGAATTCTGCCTCTAGATAGATCACACAGCTACCAAGAGCTCCTCTTAGCAGGTGAAACTCATTTAGACTTTACTCACTGCCATGAAAAAGGAATATAACTCCTCAACTTTGAGTTAAGTATTTTCTATGTGATATCCCCCACTCCCCAGAGTGGGCTCCAGGGTTACAAGTATCCACAAGCACAGAATGGGCACCAAAAGGGCTCACATCCTAATTAGGGAAACAGATTAGTAAATAGATCGTTGTAATCCAGTGAGACTGGTGTTGTGGAAGAGGAAAGCACAGGCTGCTCAGGAGACCAGAGGAGGAAGCCGCCTGCTTCCTGATCACTTTATGAGGCATAAAGTGGAATAAGCAACGTTCTGATAGCAGAAAGGCAATTTGTGCTGCCTCTCAGGGGACAGGCAGCAAGGGAAAGAAGAGAAGGAAGGGCACTTTTAGAGAGTGGACTTTAGGAGCAGGGCATTTCAATAGATCAGGGCAGTCGGAACGTGCCAACTAGCTGTGCCATTAAGGAAACCTTGAACAAGTGGCAGAATACCCTGCAGCGGTTCCAAAGCACCTGATATTCCTCTGCTCAAGATCAGAGATTTTGGATCGTGGGTGTCCACATCTACAGTGTGTGTTCTGAATCTCTGGCCACAGAGTCACCTTTATTTATCTGACAGCTTTTGATGCCTACTTTGGGTCTTACGCCATACATACCAAGATGTCAAAGACTGAGCTTTCCCTACAAGGAAACACACATTTAGCATGGTAGAAAAAGAAATAAACAGAGAATCGAGATTCAAGGTGATGATCCATGCTTTAACTGAAGAGTGAATAAGATTCTGAGGAAAGCCAGAGAGGGCAAGACTGTACTTCCCAAGGGGATCACAAAGATTATAAAGAGGAAATGACATGAGACATAGGTCCTGGAAGAAGTATAAGAGAAGTGCGCCTTAACCAAAGGGAACAGCAGGAGATACAGCTCGGAACTTCACAGTATATTGGAGATCGATGAAGAGTTGGTATGGCTAGAACCAAGAGTAGAGGTATGAAGGATGGAAGGAGGGTTATGGCTCATCAGACTGGGAACAGAATGTGGAGGGCCAGTTCAACCCATCTGACATCATCTCATAGGACAGATCAGGGAGGCATTTAATAATTTAAAGTGAGGGGCACCTGGGTGGCTCAGTCCGTTAAGCGTCCGACTTCGGCTCAGATTGTGATCTCACGGTTCGTGGGTTCGAGCCCCACATCGGGCTCTGTGCTGACAGCTTGGAACCTGGAGCTTGTTTCAGATTCTGTGTCTCCCTCTCTCTCTGCCCCTCCCCTACTCGCGCTCTGTCTCCCTCTGTCTCAAAAATAAATAAACATTTAAAAAAATTAATATTTTAAAGTGAGAAAGTGACACATTTTTTTATTTTTATTTTTAAAAAATGTTTATCTTGAGAGAGAGAGCACACATGTGCATGAATTAGGAAGGGGCAGAGAGAGAGAATCCCAAGCAGTCTCCATGCTGTCAGGTCGGATCCTATGTAGAGCTCAGTCCCACAAACTCTGAGATTGTGACCTGAGCTGAAATCAAGAGTCGTTCGCTTAACCATCTGAGCTTCCCCAGGCGTTCCAAGAGAGGACGCATTTAGACATGTGCCTCTGAAATCACATGAAGGAGAAAAAACTTTGTCTAAATTTTGTGCCAGAGGTAGAAAAGGAGACATAGGTTTATGAGTTCCCTTCTCTCAGTCCTCCTCCCTCCAATGCACTTGGACAAGTGGGTGTATTTCTACAAAGATTTATGGAAACTGGAAATGTGAAAAGTGCAGTTATAATATGGGAATACATAATGAAGTGTTTGATGTAGACCTAATGCTCAATAGATATTTGTTGAATGAAGGGTTCCCATTAAGACACTAGGTGAATAGCAGGTGTTCCCATCCTTCTATCCATCTGTCCCTCTACCCTTCCTGCCAGCTCTCCATCAGTTCAGCCATTCAGCAGATACTCCTTGTGACATACTTCTTGTGACAGTTCAAAACATAATGTTCAAGGAACAAATCCCTTGTGTTTGTTATTTTCAGGAAAACGGATTTGTGTGGGAGAAAGCCTGGCCCGTATGGAGCTGTTTTTATTCCTGACCTCCATTTTACAGAATTTTACCCTGAAACCTGTGGTCGACATAAAGGACCTTGACACCACCCCAGTTGCCAGTGGGTTTGGACATATCCCACCCCCCTACAAGATTTGCTTTGTTCCTTTGTGAGGAAGGGCAGGCCATCTGGCCACTACTGTGCTGTTGTCTATAACTCCTCCTCCTCTTGGGTGTCACCCGCCTTCTTCTCACGACTGGGGATGCTTTCTCTGACCTCTTGCCTCATATTTCCCCATTGCCTCCACACCCACTGAACATCCAACCTCAATTAAAGGAGAGTTTCCAGAATTTCATTTCACAAATGCCGTGCCGTGCTGTTCTTTATACTCAATAACTCTTATATTTGCCCCCACGTATGCTACTAATTATCAAATATTGGGCTATTACTATGTTATCACTGTGAAACAAAGCAAAATGGCTAACACACAGCCACCTATCCTCTCCATGTTCTAAATAGAAAGCACTATTATTTGCTGACCCAGTTCTTAGACTTTTCCTTGCATGATACAGGTAACAATTGGAAAAAAAATAGAGTTCAAAGAGGCCACACTGGTCCTCATACTGATAAGTACAGAGAGGAGCAAAGGGGAGAGTGCAGAAAAGCTCTTTTGGCTACATGTCACCTAGGGTTACTTGAGGCTTGGATTTGAAAGTGAGCAGAGTTGTGTCCAGGAGCCGGGTAATGGAAGATCAGTGATAGGGATGAAGGAATAATTACCATTAAAATTCATTCCTCTGCTTCGGTGCCACTATGAACACCAAAGATTTGACATGTTCTTACTACTTTGTGTTTCAAACTTAGAGTCAACTATTAACATATGCTTTCATATTGCTAGTCAATTTTTCTTTTCTTTTCTTTTTTTAAAATTTTTTAACATTTATTCACTTTTTGAGAGACAGAGAGAGACAGTATGATGAGGGAAGGGGCAAAGAGAGAGAGGGAGTCACAGGCTCCAGGCTCTGAGCTGTCAGCACAGAGCCTGATGTGGGGCTCGAACTCACCAACTGTAGGATCATGACCTGAGCTGAAGTCAGACACTTAACTGACTGAGCCACCCAGGTGCCCCTAATCAATTTTTCTATGTGTCATTTTTTTCTCACCAACCTCGAACAAAATCCCTGGAAGGCGTTTCTAGATAATCTTTTTCTGCTCTCCACCACATTGTTTTATACCTAACATAAGGGTGATGGCAGTGTGATGCCATGATCCTAAAATCTTTATCTGAACACTTTATTGGGCCTCATCTGTGGCTCAGTCAGTTGAGTATCTGACACAGTCTCAGCTCAGGTCATGATCTCATGGTTTGTGGGATTGAGTCTCGCATTGGGCTCTGCGCTGACAGTGCAGAGCCTGCTTGGGATTCTCTCTCTCACTCTCTCTATGCCCCTCCCCCATTCATGTGGGCCCTCTCTCTCTCTAAATAAACATTTAAAAGAAAAAAAATAAAGGCTTTATCTAAAACATAGACAACGGAACATCATATACAAGTCCAATAATTTTCATCTTTTTTTTCTTATGGCTTTAAATGTAGGAAATGAAGTCTATTAACCTTTTGCCTGCTCATCTCCTAGAGGAAACCTTTTATATTTCAGCATGCATTTTATTTATTTATTTATTTATTTATTTATTTTTTATTATATGAAATTTATTGTCAAATTAGTTTCCATACAACACCCAGTGCTCATCCCAAAGGATGCCCTCTTCAATGCCCATCACCTACCCTCCCCTCCCTCCCACCCCCCATCAACCCTCAGTTTGTTCTCAGTTTTTAAGAGTCTCTTATGCTTTGGCTCTCTCTCCCACTCTAACCTCTTTGTTTTCTTTTTTTTTTCCTTTCCCTCCCCCATGGGTTCCTGTTAAGTTTCTCAGGATCCACATAAGAGTGAAAACATATGGTATCTGTCTTTCTCTGTATGGCTTATTTCACTTAGTATAACACTCTCCAGTTCCATCCACGTTGCTACAAAGGGCCATATTTCATTCTTTCTCATTGCTACGTAGTACTCCATTGTGTATATAAACCACAATTTCTTTATCCATTCATCAGTTGATGGACATTTAGGCTTTTTCCACAATTTGGCTATTGTTGAGAGTGCTGCTATAAACACTGGGGTACAAGTGCCCCTATGCATCAGTACTCCTGTATCCCTTGGGTAAATTCCTAGCAGTGCTACTGCTGGGTCATAGGGTAGGTCTACTTTTAATTTTTTGAGGAACCTCCACACTGTTTTCCAGAGTGGCTGCACCAGTTTGCATTCCCACCAACAGTGCAAGAGGGTTCCCGTTTCTCCACATCCTCTCCAGCATCTATAGTCTCCTGATTTGTTCATTTTGGCCACTCTGACTGGCGCGAGGTGATATCTGAGTGTGGTTTTGATTTGTATTTCCCCGATGAGCGACGTTGAGCATCTTTTCATGTGCCTGTTGGCCATCTGGATGCCTTCTTTAGAGAAGTGTCTATTCATGTTTTCTGCCCATTTCTTCACTGGATTATTTGTTTTTTGGGTGTGGAGTTTGGTGAGCTCTTTATAGATTTTGGATACTAGCCCTTTGTCGATATGTCATTTGCAAATATCTTTTCCCATTCTGTTGGTTGCCTTTTAGTTTTGTTGATGGTTTCCTTTGCTGTGCAGAAGCTTTTTATCTTCATGAGGTCCCAATATTTCATTTTTGCTTTTAATTCCCTTGCCTTTGGGCATGTGTCAAGTAAGAAATTGCTGCGGCTGAGGTCAGAGAGGTCTTTTCCTGCTTTCTCCTCTAGTGTTTTGATGGTTTCCGTCAGCATGCATTTTTAAAATATCATATGGGGATAGTGTACATATACGTATGTCCAAAGTATATATTCACACATAGTATATATTATATATACACATATACATATGAGGTTAAAAATGTTTTTGTACAAGGAATAGAAGGATCATACCTCAAGATCATAAAAGCCATATACGAAAGACCCAACACTAATATCATCCTCAATGGGGAAAAACTGAGAGCTTCCCCCCTAAGGTCAGGAACAAGACAGGGATGTCCACTCTTGCCACTGTTATTCAACATAGTATTGGAAGTCTTAGCCTCAGCAATCAGACAACACAAAGAAAAGGCATCCAAATTGGCCAGGAGGAGGTCAAACTTTCACTCTTTGTAGATGACATGATACTCTACATGGAAAACCCAAACAATCCCACCCAAAAACTGCTAGAACTGACTCATGAATTCAGCAAAGTTACAGGATATAAAATCGATGCACAGAAATCAGTTGCATTCCTATACACCAACAATGAAACAACAGAAAGAGAAATCAAGGAATCGATCCCATTTACAATCGCACCAAAACTCATAAAATCCTTAGGAATAAATCTAACCAAAGAGGTGAAAACTCTACACACTTGAAACTATAGAAAGCTTATGAAAGAAATTGAAGAAGACACAAAAAAATGGAAAAGATTCCATGCTCCTGGATAGGAAGAAAATATTGTTAAAATGTCTATACTACCCAAAGCAATCTACATATTCAATGCAATCTGTATCAAAATAACACCAGCATTCTTCACAGAGCTAGAACAAATAATCCTAAAATTTGTATGGAACCAGAAAAGACCCCGAATAGCCAAAGCAATCTTGAAAAAGAAGACCAAAGCTGGAGGCATCACAATCCCGGACTTCAAGCTGTATTACAAAGCTGTAATCATCAAGACAGTATGGTACTGGCACAAGAACAGACACTCAGATCAATGGAACAGAATAGAGAACCCAGAAATGGACCCACAAACGTATGGCCAACTAATCTTTGACAAAGCAGGAAAGAATATCCAATGGAATAAAGGAAGTCTCTGCAGCAAGTGGTGCTGGGAAAACTGGACAGCGACATGCAGAAGAATGAACCTGGACCACTTTCTTCCCCATACACAAAAATAAACTCAAAATGGATGAAAGACCTAAACGTAAGACAGGAAGCCATCAAAATCCTCGAGGAGAAAGCAGGCAAAAACCTCTTTGATCTTGGCCGCAGCAACTTCTTACTCAACACATCTCCAGAAGCAAGGAAAACAAACAGAAAAATGAACTACTGGGACCTCCTCAAAATAAAAAGCCTCTGCACAGCGAAGGAAACAATCAGCAAAACTAAAAGGCAACCCTATGGAATGGGAGAAGATATTTACAAACGACATATCAGATAAAGGGTTAGTATCCAAAATCTACAAAGAACTTATCAAACTCAACACCCAAAAAACAAATAATCCAATGAAGAAATGGGCAAAAGACATGAATAGACACTTCTCCAAAGAAGACATCCAGATGGCCAACCGACACATGAAAAAATGCTCAACATCACTCACTCATCATCAGGGAAATACAAATTAAAACCACAATGAGATACCACCTCACACGTGTCAGAATGGCTAACATTAACAACTCAGGCAACAACAGATGTTGGCGAGGATGCGGAGAAAGAGGCTCTCTTTTGTATTGTTGGTGGGAATGCAAGCTCGTGCAGCCACTCTGGAAAACAGTATGGAGGTTCCTCAAAAAAATAAAAATAGAACTACCCTATGACCCAGCAATTGCTACTACTAGGTATTTATCCAAGGGATACATGTATGTTGTTCCGAAGGGACACATGCACCCCAATGTTTATAGCAGCACTATCAACAGTACCCAAAGTATGGAAAGAGCCCAAATGTCCACTGATGGATGAATGGGTAAAGAAATGTAGTATATATATACAGTGGAGTATTACCTGGCAATCAAAAAGAATGAAATCTTGCCATTTGCAACTATGTGGATGTAACTAGAGGGTATTATGCTAAGCAAAATTAGAGAAAGACAAATATCATATGGCTTCACTCATATGAGGACTTTAAGATATGAAACAGGGAAGGGAAACAAAATAATATAAAAACAGGGAGGGGGACAAAACATAAGAGACTCTTAAATATGGAGAACAAACAGAGGGTTACTGGAGGGGTTGTGGGAGGGGGGATGGGCTAAATGGGTAAGGGGCATTAAGGAATTTACTCCTGAAATCATTGTTGCACTATATGCTAACTAATTTGGATGTAAATTTAAAAAATACAATTAATTAAAAAATGTTTGTTTTTTTTTACAGCTAGACTCATAGTACACATAATATTCTACAACTTGCTGGTTTTCTACTATACGGTATGCCAGGGAAAATTCTAAGTAATAAAAATTCGAGCAGATGATTTGAATGGACAGATTACAGAATAAGTGATGAAATGGGTACTAAACAAATGAAAAGGTTTTAAAAATGTACAAACTAAGGCCGTATTATATTTCTTTAAACCTTGATTGGTAAAAGAATTTAAGTTATTTATCTATCTATTTTGAAAAAGAGACTGTGAGTGGGGAAGGAGCAGAGAGGGAGAGAGAATCCCAAGCAGGCTCCAAGCTGTTAGCACAGAGCCTGATGCAGGGCTTGATCCCATGAACAGTAAGGTCATGATCTGAATGAAAATCAAGTTTAACTTGATTTAACTGACTGTGCCACCCAGGTGCTCCCCCCTCCCCCGGTTTTGTTAAGTTTTTTAAATTATTATTTATTTATTTATTTTGAGACAGAAAGCATGAGTGAGGAAGGAGCAGAGGCTGGGAAATGAAAAGATTTTAATGGTAGTATTAGCAAACATGTGTGTGCCAACACAAAGTGCCTTGTTCTAATGTTATTAGGTGCCATGACACCTACCCTGAGATTCTTAGTGAAACTTGTAATCTCTTCTCCATTGCCACTTTCCCCATCCTTCATATTCTGAACCTCCTTACAATGCTTTTGCCACTTCTCATGTTTCATATTAATTAATCCTTCTCATAAAGTTAAGAGGAAGATAGTATTTGTATTTGTTTCCTAATGCTAGTATAACAAATTACCACCAAGTCAATGGCTCAAAACAATACAGATTTACTATCTTATAATTCTGGAGTTAAAAGTCCAATATCTGTTTCTTTGGGCTAAAATTAAGGTGCTGGCAAGGCTCCTTCCTTCTGAGGCTCTAGGAGAGAACCCATTCCCTGGCCTTTGCAGCTTTGAGATGCTGCCAGAATTCCTTGGCTCGTGACTCCTTCCTCCCATCACTCCATCCTCTTGCTTATCTTCCCCTACTTACCTTAATCGTCCTGGCTCCCTCTCTCTCCTAAGGACCATGCCATTGCATTTGGTCCACCTGGCTAATTTAGGATAACCTCCTTATTTTAAAATCCTGAACTTAACTGTATTTACACCGTTCCTCTTTACCCTGTAAAGTATATAATCACCTGTCCTGGGGTTAGGACATGGCATCTAGACAAGGAAATATGATACTTAAGCACTCCTCTCCCCCTGCCCCATGTATTTCCCTTAATTCCTAGCCCAGACCCTGGTGTTAATTGTTCAGTAAATATTTACTGATTAAACACATAGATCAAAGAGTAAGAAGACCTTCAAAGAGGGTTTTAGGATATAAGAAAGTCCCTCAACTCCTGCAAGAAGTACTCATATATCTTTTTTTTTCCATAAGGAAAAAAATGCCCAAATTTCAGTAAGGCTGTTAAAAAAAAATCCACAGGCCTAAAATGATGTCATTTAGGCTGAAGTCCCAAACTGGGGCTTAATACATAATCTAACTGCAGCTTCAACCTTTGCCAGAAACGCAGTGTTAGTCCAGAATTTTTCATTCAGCGCCAATGAATCTGCCGCCTGGGTCCTCTCCACTCCCCCAAAGAAAGATGAGTCAATCTGTATGAAAAGACAACTTGCTTTTCTCTCTAGGAAGCAGCCACATCTTGAAACAATCCTTTTGCTAATAACTCTCTTGCCCTACACTCTTATAAATACCTTCTCTTTTGTGTATCTTCTTAGAGCCCCCTCTATTTGCTAGATGTGATGCTGCCTGATTCAGGAATCAGATCTTCAGATTTACTTGGTTGAATTTTGTTTTTTAACAAGGCTTATTTAAACTGATCTTATTTGAAGTGTTTCTTTAAAAAGAAACAGAAGCAAATCACACCCAAACTTCCCAGTGATTATTTTCCCTAAGATTATTAGATGTAGGCTACCCATATCTTATTTTTGTGTTGTATAAATATAATAACATTTGATGGTTGAAGTATGAGACTAATCTCATAGTAACTAGGTAGACTTCCAAAAGTAGAAGGCTTCCTTCAATCGTTTAAAAAGATAATTTTATTAATGATAATTTTAAACCTCTAAGATTTGTGTTTGCAAAGAGCCAGTTTCATCATTGAAGAATGTCTACTTCTATGAAGTTCTTAAAGGAGGTAAAAAACTAATTGCTAGAACAGTGGTTGCTTCTGAGGATGGGGATTGCCAGCAAGAGGTGGGAAGGAATTTTCCAGGGGGATGGGATTGTTCTGTGTCTTGATACGATGTGGTTACTCAGCTACTGGTGGTTGTCCAAACTGTATAAGCCATAAACCCAGATCTTACCAGAAGGCCCCAGTCCCCAACTCCCCCCCCCCTCCCCCCCCCCCGCAATTGAGCAAGATGTTTAAGGCCATTTCAAAAAGAGAAGATGTTTCAAGTATCTGAAAGTAAGCCTTTTCTCCTATCCTGATCTTGTCTGATCATACGTTTATACTTGTCCTTTTGAGACAGAGAGGCTGAAGGGACTCCATAAAAAAAAAAAACACCATTCTTTTTCCTTGCTTTTCCTGCTTCTTTTCTTACTGGGACCTGCACCCCCACCTTACACGTGCCTTAACGTATGTCCTCCTTACGGGGGTTAATGATTTCTTTGGAGTCTTCCAGCACAATAGGTAACATCTAAGGAGTGACCAGGCAGGCTCATCATAAATGTTCTCCAAGACCACTGACTCCAAACACCTTGACGCCAAGACCCTGGGCTTCAGGGATCAAGTGACTTATGAAGGACATGTGGACCCTATCCTTGTTCTGCCTGGTTCCTGGATGCCTGGGGATGTGTGTACCACACCACAGTTGTCAGTGAAAATCCCAGACACCAAGCAAAGACGAGACTCCCTCCTTTCCTTCCTGAGTCTCCCGGACACTCAGTCTGTATCTGCTCTATGTTTTCAGTAAACTCTGCTTCCACCTCCTGTTGCCTCACATTTGATTTCCAATCTATGTGAAGCCAAGGGCCTTCTTGGCTAGTCTTGCAGGACCCCCTCTGGGTCTCTGGACCCAGCCTGCTTATATTACTTTCAAGGTACAGCTGGGCTTCATGTTTTGCATTCTGATTACAGTGTTAATCTTGATAAAAATGATTTCTGATGCTAAATAATAAAATATTTAAGACCAGACTGGTAAGTGCATATGCAGAAACTCTCCAGGCTTTAAAAAATCAAACCATTGTTTCCAAATAACTTGTGCTATTTTGTTTTCTTTTTTGCTAAACTAATACATGTTCCCAGGGTGCCTGGCTGGCTCAGTTGGTAGAGCATGGGACTCTTGATCTCAGAGTTGTGAGTTCGAGCCCATGCTGGGTGTAGAGATTACTTTAAAAAATAAATTAAACTAATACATGTTCTGTGTTGTATGTGTCAAAACATCAGATACCTAAGAGAAATCACGTAATTTCACCACCCAGTAACTACTTTTAAAAATTGGGAAAATCCCTTCCAGTACTGTTTTCTTTAAAATGGAAGCTGTCTATACATTCTCTTACAACAAGCCTTTCTGGCTTGGTACATTCTGAACGTTTTGTGGCCAAGACAGTTCCCTGAGTAGAAAAGCAGTGAAGTCACACTGGGACTTGCTGGGAAAGGAGTGGGAAGACAGGACTGACCCTATAGCATTTTGCCATCACTCTGCCTCTCCTGGTTACCATCCGCTTCTGCAGAGAGGCTTGCGTCTCCAGAGGTGGGCAACCAGGGGTCTGGTAGTCGTGGAGAAAAAGTCACTTTTCTTTCATGGAATCCTGGCTGCGCTGACCTACAAGAAACAAAAAGGAACACACAGACTTGCTTCTAGCATGTTTTAGCCAGATTTCAAACACTTAAAGCTTTTGCCAGGGAGATATGAAGCTTGAGTCACAAGCTGTTATAATCATCCAATGGGCAATGTTGTTTTTCTACCAGCATTTTGTGTACTATCCTATTTCAGAAAATTTTTGTTCAAGGCCAGCTTGCAGACAACAAAATTCTAAAGCCATAGTATGATGATAAATATTTGTGAAGTGCTACTGTGTGCCAGGCATTGTTCCAAGCACTTTATCTACACTAAATCTTTCAATATGATATTGTTCCAAGGCCATCTGTGAAGGATATTTCCATGTCAGAGTTCAAGTTACCAATCCAATATGCCTTGTTTTTCCTTTAAAAAAAATCAAAGCATATCAAATAACAGCATAATGATTCTCTAATAGCTACTTTTATATTTCTGTATTTTAGGAAACGATCTAGGTTGGTGCTGTCTTTTGCCAGATTTCTACTGTGACCAATTACTTTCTGAGTTTTGTTTATTTTGTCTTCTATGAATCTGTCCTTAGCTCTTATTTCTTTTAAAGAAACTGCCTTGGCACTGTATAACTGGTCAACTGCTCTGTTTAGGCCTCCCGCTAAGTTGGCTCTCTGCACCCACTGTCCCCTCCCAGCACCGTGACCTGTGATTACTGTGCCTGCAACCATCTCACTGGCCTGGGCTGAGCTCCAACCACAGCCACTGAGGGGTCCAATGATCAACTTGGCTTCTGAAGTGTCTCTCAGCCCTTTCATTTTTCACTTGACAATGAAGGAAAACCATTTCTTGGTGACTTCAGTCTTTCTCTTCAAAGAATATAAAAACTCTGCTCCAAACTTAGAATTAATAATATTTCAGTTAAGAAGGAACTTTATTTAGGAGTTGACTGACTCAAAAGATTTCCTATTATTGATAGCAGTGGTTCAATAAATACAAACATTTTATTGATTAATTTTAACCATCTCATTGCATAAACTTTGCCTCGAGTGACGTGAAATCAATGGGAGCCCTCTCACCGTGCAAGCTGGAGGATATCCTCAAAAGGTAGTACTGAAATTTATACTGAAAATGATTATATATGGCAATATGCTTGAAGACTACAAAAAGCAGCATGATTTCCCCATTAAAACTGAAGTTTGAGGGGCATCTGGCTGTCTTCGTCAGTAGGACATGTGACTTTAATCTCAAGGTCATGAGTTCAAGCCCTACATTGGATGTACTTAAAAAAAAAATCTTTGGGGTTCTAAATATGATTTCAAGCAGTACAGGGCAAAATTTCAATTTATTTTGCCTGTTGATAATTGAAATTAAGTTGAAAATTATTCTATAATTTATCTTTGCAATGTCTTATAGTTTTCTATATAAATGTGTTTCACGTCATTTCTTAATTCTAAATCTTTTATTATTTCTGATGCTATTGGTGGATGGATTTTTTTTGAAATGTCATTTTCTGATAGTTTGTTACTAGTATATAGAACACTTGATTTTGTTCTTGAGTTTTGGACATTGGCCTTATATCTTGCCAAATTTATTAGTTTCAGGGGCTTTTTTTTGTGGGTTCTTTGGTGTTTTCTGCCTACAGCATCATATCATCTACAAATAATGACAATTGTACTTCTTTCCCCCAACTGAAATGCTTTCTATTTTTTCCTTGTCTTAATAAACTGATTAGAATGTCCAGTACAATGTTAAATAAAAATGGTGAGACTGGATGTCTTTTCTCCATTCCTAATCTTTGGTAGAAAACTTCAGCCTTTCCTTATTTTAAATGTTATTAGCTGTAGGTTTTTCATGGATGCCCTTTGTCAGGTTGAGAAAGTTTCCTTCCTAGTTAGCTAAGAGTTTTAATCATGTGTCAAACAACAAAATTCAATTGAGTAATTTAAAATATCAAATTGGCTTTATCAAACTATTCATGATAAAGCAACATCCTATCCAGCAAATGGAAAGGAGCTCCATGGAGCTCAAGAAAAGGAAATGTTTGGGGCGCCTGGGTGGCGCAGTCGGTTAAGCGTCCGACTTCAGCCAGGTCACGATCTCGCGGTCCGTGAGTTCGAGCCCCGCGTCAGGCTCTGGGCTGATGGCTCGGAGCCTGGAGCCTGTTTCCGATTCTGTGTCTCCCTCTCTCTCTGCCCCTCCCCCGTTCATGCTCTGTCTCTCTCTGTCCCAAAAATAAATAAAAAACGTTGGGAAAAAAAAAATTTAAAAAAAAAAAAAAAAAAAAAAAAGGAAATGTTTATAAAGGCAGAGAGGAGGCTGGAAAAAATGCATTATTTTAGGTAACGTAACCCTCCTAAGGGGGAACAGAAGTGGTCTATCCGTAAATTTCCTAGTGCTGTTATGTTGACTGGTTAAAGATTACATTCCTAAGTGGGTTGAAACTGCAGTTAGGCTAGGCATTATGTCTTGGGGTGCTGATGTGGGACCTTAATATAAGTGACTCTTTTGGGGGAACTGTGGTTTTCTTTTTAACACAGGAAAGGCTATTAGGCTTTGTTAAATGCTTTTTCTGTATCCACTGAAAAAAATCACAGTTTTCTCCTTTATTAATATTTTGAATTATATTGATTGATTTTCAGATGTTAAACCAACCGTACATGCTGAAGATAAACTCCACTTCGTCATGACATATGATACCTTTAGTGTAATACTGAATTCAATTTGTTAATGTTTTGTTAAGTCTTTTTGCATCTATGTTTATGAACGTTAGTGATCTATAGTTCTTTTGCCTTGTGATGTCTTTAGTTCTGAAATCAGGGTATTACTGGCCTCATAAAATGAGTTCAGAAGTAAAGACACTTTCTGAATGATTTTGTGTAGTATTGATACGTTGGGTTTTTTTTTTTCCTTTTTCCTTTAATTGTTGGTAGAATTAACCAATGAAGCCATATGAGCCTGGAGTTTCCTTTGTTGGAAAGTTTTTAATTACTAATACAACTTTTAAAATTTATGTAGGGCTGCTCAAGCTTACCATTTCTTGTTGGGTTAGATACGGGATTTTGTGTCTTTTTTTTTCTTTTAATTTTTTTAATTTTAGAAAGACAGCATGAGCAGGGGAGGGGCAGAGAGAGGGGGAGAGAAAGAATCTTAAGAAGGATGCACTCTCAGTGCAGAGCCCAACATGGGGCTCAATCCCATGACCCTGGGATCATGACCTGAGCTGAAGTCAAGAGTTGGATGCTTAACCAACTGAACCACCAAGGTGCCCATGCATGGATCTTGTGTCTTTTAAGGAATTTGTCCATCTTACATGGGTTATCAAAGGTGTTTATAATAATCTCTTATTCTTTAATGCTCTGAAGGCACTATAGTGATGTCCCTTCTTTTATTACTGATATCAGTACAATGTATGGTTTCCATTTTTTTTTTGTAGCTAGAGGTTTATAAATTTTATTAATTTTTTTTTAAAAAGCGTCAATTTCTGCTTTCATTAGTTTTTCTTTTCTGCTTTTCTCTCTCTTTTCAAAAGAGAGAGAAATGTTTATTTATTTTGAGACCGATTGCATGTGCACTCACGTACCCACACACAAGCAGGGGAGAGGCAGAGAGGGGGAGAGAGAATGCCAAACAGGCTCCTCACTGTCAATGCAGGGTCCACTGTGGGGCTCCATCCCATGAACTGTGAGATCATGACCTGAGCTGAAATCAAGAGTTGGACACTCAACCGAGCTACACAGGTGCTCCTCTTTTTTATTTCATTCATTTCTGCTTTTATATTTTATTTCCACCTTCCTGCTAGCTTTGAATTTAATGTTCTCTCTTATATTTTATTAAAGTGGGAGATGATATCATTGACTTGGGACTTTTCTTCTTTTTCTATTTTAGGTATTCTAAGGCTTTAAGTTTTCCTCTAAGTGTTCTGTGTTGGATGTATCCCCATAAATTCTGGTAAGTTGTATTTTCATTATTATTCAATTAAAAATATTTTTCTTGTGACTTATTCTTTCACCCAATGATGACTTAGAAAGTGTGTGGTTTAATTTTCATATATTTGGGGTTTTCTTGTTATCTGATATTTTTTTTTTTTTTAATATTTTTTTCAACGTTTTTTTTTATTTATTTTTGGGACAGAGAGAGACAGAGCATGAACGGGGAGGGGCAGAGAGAGAGGGAGACACAGAATCGGAAACAGGCTCCAGGCTCCGAGCCATCAGCCCAGAGCCCGACGCGGGGCTCGAACTCACGGACCGCGAGATCGTGACCTGGCTGAAGTCGGACGCTTAACCGACTGCGCCACCCAGGCGCCCCATGATATTTTTAAAATTACTACTAAAGTTTACTTAGTATGGTTTTCTTTCAATTTGCATTCATTAGTTTATTATCTTGCAAACTAGTAATTCAGGTCATTTATTTTAAGGCACAGTTAAAATTTTCTGCTCTGAGTTACAGAGTAAAAAAAAAAATCTGCCATTTTAAGTGTTAGAAGTTCAAGTTGTCTTTTCTAGAGATTTTCTTTTTTTTTTTTAATTTTTTTTTAATGTTTTATTTATTTTTGAGACAGAGAGAGACAGAGCGTGAACGGGGGAGGGTCAGAAAGAGGGAGACACAGAATCTGAAGCAGGCTCCAGGCTCTGAGCTGTCAGCACAGAGCCCGACGCGGGGCTCGAACTCATGGACCGCGAGATCATGACCTGAGCCAAAGCAGGACGCTTAACTGACTGAGCCACCCAGGCGCCCCATCTAGAGATTTTCTTTTGTTTTGAATTTATATAAATGTTTATTAACCTTTATAGTCAAGTTAAAAAAGAGTTCTGTTGAATTTAGGAAAATTTATAATCTAATTCATTAGTTATTTAATTTGGAGATAAGGTAAACTAATTTGTTGAGAAAACATTTCATAGTCAGAACATGGAAAAATTCTATCAAACTCTCTTGAGCAAGCTAGGGAATCCATTTGGAGTTCATAGCCAGATTTCTATTTCTTTATTTGCTCTTTGTTTTCTGCAGTAATTGTGTGGTCAGACTGTGGCTTGAGCTAAAGATTTAACTTTAAAGTCCTTCCTGGGGGTCGGCAGCGGGGGGTGAGGGGGTTGCCTGGGTGGCTCTGTTGGTTAAGCACCTCACTTTGGCTCAGGTCATGATCTTAAGGTTTGTGAGTTCAAACCCCACATCTGCTCAGCCTCCACTGTCAGCACAGAGCCTGCCTCAGATCCTCTGTCCTCCTCTCTCTCTGCCCTTCCCCTGCTTGTACTCTCTCAAAAATAAATCTTTAAAAAAAAATGTAAATAAAGTACTTGCTGGGACAGGGCAATCTCCTTTATATTTTGACCTAGCTCATTTATACCATTCTGTGTGGCTATTTATTTCGAGATGAAAGAGAAAAAATTACATACGCAGAACACTTCAGATTTCTCATGTATTTACCAACAGGAGGACACGAAGCTCCTGATGAGCTAGAAGCATTAATTCCCAGTACAACATGCATTTATATAGTTTATACAATTGTTGTAAATACTAAGAAACCCTTTCTGGAAAGTCCTTAATCTTTGCTTAAAGCCATATAAAATCAGTATAAAGTTTTTTTAATTTTTATATAAGGAATTTTTTCTAGCCTTGAGATCAGACATATAACATTGTATAAACATAAGGTGTACAGCATAATGATTTATGTATATATTACAGATTACCACAATAAGGTTATTTAACACAAGCCTCCCTCCATAGTTACAGTTTTTTTGCATATGGTGAGAACTTTTAAAATCTATTCTCTTAGCAACTTCCAACAATATGATATAGTTTTGTTAACTATAGTCACCATGCTATACATTACATCCCCACAACTTATTCATCTTACAACTGGAAGCTTGTACCATTTGACCATATTAACTCATTTATCCCACCACCCACCCCTGGCAACCACTAATCTGTTCTCTGTGTCTATCCAGTCAGTTTTTTAGATTCCATATATGAGATCATACAGTATTTGTCTTTCTCTGACTTATTTCGTTTAGCATAATGTGTTGAAGATCCAACCATGTTGTTGCAAATGGCAGATTTTTTTTTTATGGCTGAATAATACTCCATTGTATATACAATTGACCTGTGACCAGCAGAGGTTTGAAATAAATATATAGTACTGTATATTTATTTTTAAAAATTTTTAATAAAAATATACAGTACTGTAAATATATTTTCTCATGATTTTCTTAATACTTTTTCCCCAGCTTTGCTTTATTATAAGAATACACTACCTAATATACAAAATATGTGTTAATCAACTGTTTATGTTATCAGTAAGGCTTCTGGTGAACAGTAGGCTTTAGTAGTTAAGTTTTGAGGGAGTCAAAAGTTATACACAGAGGAAGCTTTAGTGTTTTCTCTGTATAGTATCACATCATCTGCAAATAGTGACAATTTTATTTCCTTACCAATTTGGATGTGTTTTCTTTTCTTCCCCTGCCACCCCCTTTTTTCCTTTTTCTTATCTGAATGCTGTGCTTAGCACTTCTAGTACTATGTTGAATAAAAGTGGTGAGAGTGGGCACCTTTGTTTCCTTATATTAGAGGAGAAGCTCTAAGTTTTTCACCGTTGAGGTTGATGTTAGCTGTGGGTTTGTCAGATATGGCCTTTGTTATGTTGTGGTATGTTCCCTCTGAGCCCACTTTGTTGAGAGCTTTTATCATGAATGGATGTTGAATTTTGTCAAATACTTTTTCCGAAGTTATTGAGATCATGTGATTTTTTTTTTTTTTTTTTTATCCTTCACTTATTTTTTGGAATAGTTTAAGGGGAATATGTTTTAGGTCTTCTTCTTTTAAATGTTTGGTAGAATTCACTAGTGAAGCCATCTGGTCCTGGACTTGTTTTTATTGGGAGTTTTTTGATTACTGATTAAACTTCCTTACTAGTAATCAGCCTGTTTAGCTTCAGGCTTTTGTTTTTAAGATTTTATTTTTCAGTAATCTCCATACCCATCGTGGGGCTCAAACTCGCAACCCCGAGATCAGGAGTTGCATGCTTTTCCGACTGAGCCAGCCAGGCGTCCCCGGGTTTATTCTTGATCCTTGCGTACAGCTCCCCCAAGACTTTCAGGCTTCAGCTCAAGTGGAGGTGTTTACTTGGTCCTTCTTACTTGGCCAGCTCTGATCTCCATTCTTTTTCTTCTACTCTGGAGAATCTGCAAAAATTCTTTTCAGATTCTAAGGCTCTTAAAATATTTTATAGTTAGCCTTTTGGCCACTCAGCACCTGATTTCAAATCAGAAATCACCTCAAGAATAAAATCATACAGGGGCGCCTGGGTGGCTCAGTCGGTTGAGCGTCCGACTTCGGCTCAGGTCATGATCTTGCGGTCTGTGAGTTCAAGCCCCGCATCAGGCTCGGTCTGTGAGTTCAAGCCCCGCATCAGGCTCGTGCTGACAGTTCAGAGCCTGGAGCCTGTTTCAGATTCTGTGTCTCCCTCTCTCTCTCTGACCCTCCCCCGTTCATGCTGTCTCTCCCTGTCTCAAAAATAAATAAACGTTAAAAAAAAATTTTTTTTTAAATAAAAAAAGAATAAAATCATACAAATATCAGAGTTCCCAATATAGATTTCCCAAGCCCTCTGTTATCTTGTCCCCACAAATCCTCACAGCTTTCATCTTTTTCCCATGCTGACAAATTTATATGCACGTGTGTGTGTGATAAGTCAGAAAGAGACAGAGACAGAGAGACCAAGACCTAGATATATAGATGTTATTTATTTCTGGAAATTCCTGGTCATTGCAATGAAATATTTACAGGTGATAGGATTTCCTACTTGAAAAATCTATGAAGTTTTAGTTAAAAATTACTAAATCTACCAAAGAATTCAATCCTCAATATTATACAAGGATTTGGTCAAATAGTGTTTTGATTATATACTCATGATAGAAAAGTAAACAGACACATAATTTTTGTCTTATGCTTCAGTATGTATGAAAAATAAAAGTGCACATGTATGTGCAGCCACTTCACATTTATTCCTGAATAATGAAAGACACATATAGCAGCCTTTTTATATCAACAAAAATTCAAAAATAAATACCCTTGAATAAGGAGATAATTTTAAAAATTATAGCCATACAACAGGGTATTTTTTATATGACTTGTAAAAATATGTCACCAGCAAATCATAGGTATATTATAAATATATGTGTATACACACATACATAAAAACCCATATTTCTGATATGTGTATTCAAATATAACCATACATACACATCACCTTCCCCTATTCTTTGCCTTACTATGTCTGTGTATGTGTGTGTCTCCATTTGTGTGTTTAACCAGTAGGGGAAAACAGGAAGGGAATCCTTGGACAGAGCAGCAAATTCAAGTTTTATCTCATGTTATTGCCTCTTGCTAGAATGATCTTCTGTTTTCTCCCTACATGTATATACTTATACATACACGTATACACAAACATGCATCACACACGATTTTTTTTTTTTTTTTTTTTTTTGAGAGATATTGAGCACAAGCAGGCAAGGGGCAGAGAGAGAGGGAGAGAGAGAATCCCAAGCAGGCTCCAAGCTCAGCACAGAGCCTGACATGGGGCTCGATCTCATGACTGCAAGATCATGGCTTGAGCTGAAATCAAGTGGGATGCTTAACCAACTAAGCCACCCAGGTGCCCCCCCCCAATTATTTTTTAATAATTATTGGGAAAAAAACAAATTGTACATGCCAAACTATCAAGAGATTATTCCCCTGGAGAGCTAACTGGAGTAAGAGACGAGCAAATTTTATATATTTAAAAAACTTTTTTAACTCATAGGATAATTTTTAATATTCAATATGACATTTGAAGTCTCTTACATTTGGTATACACTGCAGATGAGATACAGCTTAAGATCTCACAATTACAAAAAGAATTTTATTGGAAAGTGAGTTTTTGTTCCATGTGGGGAAATCTGAACTGAATCTGAAAGGATGAGGAAAATTAGAAGAGACAGGGTCAGGAATGTCATACAGCTAACACACAGGACAGAAAGCATCTGGCTTGTTCACATGAGGCCTGACCTTTCTTCAGACTGGAATGAAGCACAGCTTATATACGGGCGGTGCAGCACCCACCCCATTGACAACTGGGGCAGTTTCAAGGTCCTTTGGATCAACCACAGATTTCAACGTAAAATGCTGTAAAATGTTGGTCAGTAGTAAAAACAGCTCCATGCGGGCCAGGCCTTCTCCAATACAAACTCTCTTTCCTAAAAATGACACATAAATTAAATACTCATTTTTTTTCTGAGTCAGCACACAGGGAAGAAAATAAATATATTAATAGACTAATTAACCTATGCCTTCTTTTGTCTACACTGAAACCTGGTTACCTTCATTTCCTCAGTACGTTTCTGTGGGCATGTGTAAAGGCCAGGGCAGGTCACCACAAGATGGGCCACTTTGGCATAAAAATTATTTTTAGTTAAAAGCAATCAAAACCCAGCAGATTCAAGAAAAGCTCCTTACCTCTCCCTCAACTTCCAGCTTATACCAAGAAGAGAGCAATTAACAGAGATTCTTCTTTACCTAAGAAACTTCTCTGCGTAACAGGGAGACCTTTGTTTTTGAAACATCTCTCACCTTCCCGCTAATGGTGTTCCTTCCCTCTGAATCCCCAGACCGCTTCCCCTCTCCTTAGCTCAGGATGTCATAGAAACCTCATGTTGCCTGACTGTATTTGAAATTTCATGTCTGTAGATTCCCCATATCTATGAAACTAAATTTGATTTTCTCCTCTTAATCTGTCTCATGTCAATTTCACTTTTTAGTCTAGCTGGGAAGGACCTTGAAAGGCAGAGGAAAATTTTTCATCTCGGACACCTGGCCTAGTTGGTAGTACACTTTAACACACTGGATGCTGCTTGTCACAAACATAGCTGTGGCTGGGAGATCCTTGGGACATCTGACCTAGAGCCGACAGAAGGTAAGATTTCCTACCATGTCAGTCTCCTGGAATCTGAGGAGTCTGATAGAGCAAGAACGGTGAGAGTCATTCTCTCTTTCTAAATTCAGATTAGCAGGAGAAAATACTTGTGTAACTAGGTCCTTGGGCTTAGCAACTCTTGGTAAATTTGGTAGAGCACTCTTTTGGAGGAAATAGATTAACCAGAGATAGTCTTTGTTTTCCTTGTTTCTTTTATGTTGTTTGTCATAAAAAGGAATTAGCATAGGGCAGAAAGCAGGCATAGGCCCTATAAGCCTGCTGCTTAAAGGACATCTTGGAAACCAAAGCTGCAAAACTGGTGGGTGCGGGTCGAACACTTAAAAGCTGTTAGAGCATTTGCCACCTTAAGAAGGTTCCTGTGATAGGATAAATTGGTCACAGAACAGGTTAGATTAACACTTGGCCACCTGCCAACCTCAAGGAAACAGCTGTGTAATGAGGTACACTTGAAAACAACACAAAATCCCCAACTCTGTGGCACATTCCTCTTAGGAATGAGTGTGGCTCCAAGACACCCAAGATTTAGCTGAAAGAAAAACCAGATAGGGTTTTTCCCTTTGTCTTGTTCATAGAACAAGCTCCTAAGAGCTTGGCTTTGTGAGCAGTGAGAATATGCTCTTTGGTCTCCACCATCTGGAGGAGATACACCTATCCGGGTGCACCTTAATGTCCAATTGAAAGGAAGAGGGATAGGAGTCTCTCTCTCTTTCTGTCTGGCCATGCCAGCTCTCAAGGGTGTTTGTCATGAGAAGTCCCAGCCCATAGGAGCCTTTATATTCTCAACCTTCATTTCTTGTTAGTGCTGGAAACTCCCATTATAGGAGCACATGCCTAGTGTCACGGATTATTGTCTTTGACTGGAAGCATCTCAAGATTTTGTTGGAGACCAGCAATGAAGGCCTCTGCTTTCTTAGATTAATTATGGGAGTAAACTTTTGGATCATGAGGGCTGTGTCATCTATGCCCTTTCTCTGGACACCTCTTGTATCTTTGGTTAAGGCATTAAAAGGCTTATTGGCTTGAGTTGCTCATAACAGATCCTACTCATCAATGGCCCGACGACAGATCCTTTAAATTAGTTAATGTTTGAAAAAAGAAGAAAAACATTTTAAACTTAGTTGAATGGCTAGCCTCAGGGATTCCCTTGATAAGATGAAAGAAGAGGAACTAAACTTAAAATAAAGGTCCACATACAACATAAATTCCCCCTAAAATGCCTATTTTAACTTCCCTTTCCCTGTAGGATTTACAGAGAGCACTCCATCTCTACGTTCAAATTCTACAGGCTGCTCATGTAATTGCTGAAAGCCAGGAAAGGAATTTAACAAAAGCAATAAGGCTCACTTTGCTTCTACCTTCCAGGGCACTGTAATTAGTTTGTGACAGCTTCAGGCATTCCTAGGCAATGTACTTGGCTAGTGTATCCTAGACCCCCAAGGCAAAAGAATTTGTGTCCCCTGGACAGCTGTAAAGCTTTTAAATTATCAAGCCCTTTTAACCTCTACTTTCAAAGGACCCTAGCAAATTTAGAGAGAAATTAAAAAGATTAATCACTAGTCACAACCCTCCCTTCAGAGAGGAAACATGACCAAAATTTCTCCTAGGCCCTCCTATAAATGATCAGGGAAAGGCCAATATTCAGGGACTGTTAGAAGCCCAGATTAAACTGTGCAACCAGAAAGAAGGCTTTTGTTAAAATGCTTCACACAGACTTTACAAAGGCATGAATCTTTTGATTCCCATTTTAATAAAAAATCTGCCTGATATAAAAAAGCAAATTTAGTTTAAAAAAGAAAAAGGGCCAATCCCGTGATATTCAGGCTGTAATCCAGTCCTTTGAGGAATTA
The DNA here is from genome assembly GCF_018350215.1 of Panthera leo. Classification (NCBI taxonomy): domain Eukaryota; kingdom Metazoa; phylum Chordata; class Mammalia; order Carnivora; family Felidae; genus Panthera; species Panthera leo. The sequence continues at coordinate 54,149,392 of NC_056689.1, forward strand.
GAAACAACTCTCTTTCAAAGCTCTACAAAACCAGAGATGCAACTCTAGAAATAAGTCAAAGCTTACCTCTCTTTACCAATCCCCAAACCTGGTCTATTTCTCTCAAAATGTTTACAGATACTACAGAAGATTACAATTTGGAACAATATTGTTTAGGACTTAAAAGAATAAGTACATTTTAAATAGTAATTACACTGAAACTCTAAAAAAAAATTTTTTTTTTTTTTTTTACCTTCTCTGTCCCTTGAAATTATAAATTTAATGTCTTTGAACACAGCCCACAATCACCTGAGACTGAAAAAAAAGCAAGAGGTGGGGTAGGGTGACAGTGGTAGGGGAAGAGGACTTTCCAAGTACAAACTGCTAAAATGCCTCTTGTGTTCAGACTTGGAAAAAACTTGGATACTTTTCTCTGTGCCTTTGTGATGTAAATTTTCTACGTTTATCATCTCTAGGATGTAAAAGCCTTTCTTTTAAATACAAACTTCAGGGGCACCTGAGTAGCTCAGTTGGTTATCTGACTTTTTTTCTTTTTTAAAGTTTATTTACTTTGAAAGAGAGAGAGCATGGAGGAGGGGTAGGGGCGGGGGGCAAGAGAATCCAAGCAGGCTCTATGCTGTCAGTGCAGAGCCCAATTCAGGGCTTGTCCCCACAAACTGTGAGATCATGACCTGAGCTGAGATCAAGAGCTTATGCTTAACTGAGCCACCCAGGAGCCCCAGTATCAGACTCTTGATATTGACTCAGGTCATGATCTCAGTCATGAAATCGAGCCCCACATTGGGCTCCATGCTGAGCTTGGAGTCTGCTTGGGATTCTCTCTCTCTCTCTCTCTCTCTCTCTCAAAATGAAAAAATAAACATTTAAAAAATAAATTTGTAAAAGAGCTCCATTTAGTTGGCTTGAAGACAAGTACTTGTAAGGATTGGGCATTCTAAAACCCAGGAAGAGAGAAACTAACCTAAATATTTTTCAAGTTTATGTGATCTCAGAAAATATTCAATATTAAATTTTTTAATGTTTATTCATTTCTTAGACAGACAGAGACAGAGCATGAACAGGGGAGGGGCAGAGAGAGAGGGAGACACAGAATGTGAAGCAGGCTCCAGGCTTTGAGCTGTCAGCACAGAGCCTGATGTGAGGCTCGAACTCACAAGCTGTGAGATCATGACCTGAGCCGAAGTTGGATGCTTAACCCACCAAGTCACCCAGGTGCCCCGAAAATATTCAATATTAAAGCTAATTTAAAGTTGTTGGTTTAGAGTACCTGGGTGACTCAGTTGGTTGAGACTCTGACTCTTAATTTCAGCTTAGGTCATGATCCACAGGGTCATGGGATCAGGCTCTACATTGGGCTCTGTGCTCAGCATGGATTCTCTCTCTCCCTCTCCCCTGCTCACATGCACTCTCTCTCTCAAAAAAAAAAAATTGTTGGTTTAATTAAAATAGCCATGTCTTTAGAGTTATCAGGATTAAATATAAAACTTTTATTCTGCCTATGTTTACTGAAAGTCAAATAAGTCCATATTATAGCTTACAAAATTTGTCAGGAAAAAGAAACTTAAAATAATGGTTGACTTTATCTAATACCTTATAAAATTTTGTGGCTAGTCTCAGCATAACAGTTCAAAACAAGTAAATAGATGTAGGGGTGCCTGGTGGCTCAGTCAGTTGAGCATCTCACTTCAGGTCATGATCTCACAGTTCATGAGTTCTAGCCCTCATTGGGCTCACTGCTGTCAGCTTGTCAGCACAGACCCCGCTTCAGATCCTCTGCCCCTCCCCTACTTGTGCTCTCCCAAAAAATAAATGTTAAAAAAATAATAAAAATAAATAGATAGAAAGATAAAATAGTTTACAGGTAAACTTTTTATTTTAAAAATAATAAAAATAAATAGATAGAAATAAGATTAAATGGTTTGTAGGTAAACTTTTAAAGGGCTACCAAAATCTTCAGTAACCTGAAGTTTTAAAGTTTGGCTAAGTTAAATGTTAAGTTAAATTCATTGAATATCTAGATCATTTCCAAATAAGATAAAATAATGAAACATTAAGTACCGAACATAGGTTTATCTGTTTTTGTTTCTTTTTTAAAAAATTTGTTGATTTATTTTGAGAGAGAGAAAGTGAATGTGAGCAGGGGAGGGACAAAGAGAGAGAGCATCCCAAGCAGGCTCTGCAATGTCAGTGCAGAGCCCAATGCAGGGCTTGATCCCATGAACCATGAGATCACGACCTGAGCCAAAATGAAGAGCCAGTCACTTTACTGACTGAGCCACCCGGGCGTCCCTCTATTTTTGTCTTATTACAGAGAAACTAAAGATAAATTTGGGTCTGTGAGTAAACCTGGTTTGTTCTTTACTGAAAGACTGTACTATGATGAAGTACATGTTTCTAAGTTACAAAATGTATTCACAAATTTGCCAATCTAAAAAACACTGGTATTATAGTTCACTGTGAAAGTGAGGTACCTCCGTCACAGACCTGCTAATCTGTGACACCAGGCAGGCACTCCTGTAATGGGTCTTCCTGGCACAAACAGGAAACAAAGGTTGAGATGACAAAGGTTCCTATGGGTTGGGACCTCTTAAGAACTGTCATGGCCAGAGAAAGACTTGGAGCCCCATTCTATTTGGCCACCAAGGTACACCCTGTTAAGTGCATCCTCCAGATGGTGGAGACCAAAGAGAATATTCTCACTGGTCACAAAGTCAAGCTCTTAGGACAAAGAACAAGACAAAAGGAAAAATCCTATCCTGTATATGTGCACTTTAACAGCTTTAGCTAAGTGTTGGGTAGCTTGGAGCCACACTAATACTTGAAGGATGTGCCACAGGGTTGGGGATTGTGTGTTGTTTCACAGGGTGCCTTTTTCTTGAGGCTGGCAGGTGATCTGTTATCAATCCAACCTGTTCTGTGACCAACTTATGCTATCACAGGAGACTTCTTGAAGTGGTGAGTGCTCGAACAGATTTTTAAAAAATATATTTTATTTTTTGGAGCACCTGGGTGGCTCAGTTGGTTGAGCATATGCTTTTGGCTCAGGTCATGATCTCATGGCGGGTTTGTGAGTTTGAGCCCTGCATCGGGGTCTGTGCTGACAGTGAGGAGCCTGCTTGGAATTCTCTCTTTTTTAAAAAATTGTATTTTTTAAGCAAAATCCACACCCACCATGGGTCTCAAACCCACAACCTTGAGATCAAGAGTCACACACTCCACTGACCAAGCCAGCCAGGAGCCTTAGTTCTAACTTCTTTTAAGTATTCAACCCACGTCCACCAGTTTTGCAGCTTTGACTTCCAAGAAGTCTGTTAGCAACAGCTTTGACTTCATGTACCCATTAACATAGGGCAAAGTTTGTAGGACAAGTGACATAAAAGACACTAAGGAAAACAAAGACCATCTCTGGGGGGAAATAGATCAGTTACCGAAGAGTATCCTACAAAACTCAACAAGAGTCGGTCCCTAAGCCCAAGGAACCAGCCCTACAAGTATTTTCTCCTATTAATCTAAATTTGGAGAGAGAGAAAAAGGACTCTTATCGTTCTTGCTCCATCAGACTTTGTAGATACAGATTCTCAGAGACTGACATGCTAAGAAATCTTACCTTGTGCCAGCTGTCCTCAGGGACTTTTGGCTATCATAGTGTGTGGGGTGAGCAGTGTCCAGCGAGTTAAGGTGTCCTGCTGACACACCAATTGTCTGTTGGGGAGCAAGAATTTCCTGTCCCCCTCAAGGTCCTCTTAGCTGGACTAAGAATCAAATTGACATGAGACAAATAAACAGAAGAAAACCAAATTCAATTTCACGTGTGCAGAGAATCCACACAGACCTGAAAATTCCAAAGATGATCAGGCAAAATAAGGTATTTATGTCATCCTGAACTAAGAGGGTAGGAAAAAAAGAAATATTACAAATCAGCCACAAACATACTAACTAATCACTAATCCCCAGACTGGCAATTTCAAATGCTGTCTAGAGTCTAGTCATTCCTCCAGTGGAAATAGCCCTCCATTCTACTCTGCCTGCTCATATTTTCTACATCATTCTAGATCCAGCTCAGATATCATTTCTTTTATGCAAAGTTCTTTGATGTGCTCAGAGCATATAACTCATTTCTTTATCTGTTTTCCATAACACTAGTTAATGCTTCTAAAACAGCACATTTCAGATGAAATTATAATTATTCACCTATCTCACATACTGGAACATAAGTTCTTAAGGTAAGGCCTCAGATCTTGTAATGACACCCACAGTGTCAGGGCAAAAGCAGGTCTGCAAGCCCTGTGACTTGAATAGAAATCTCAAGGAGTCTCATTATGCAGTAATGGGCTCAAAATATAGGAAGAAAGGTAAGGAGTAGTAAAGCAGCATCTTGCTTTGAGATAATCTCCGGGAGTTGCACATAATCCTGGGACCACGATAGCAAGGGTTGCTTGATACTTGTTTTTCTTAGATATTCAATCAGGAGCAAATCTCCTATTTTTGTCTCTGTTTCAATTACTTCTACAGGAAAGGCCTGTTACCCTCGTGTCTTCCTCCTGTTTCTCCTTTGGAATGTGCTGAATATTTTCCATTTCTCCTGCCTTCCAGCTCTCTTTTGTGTTTGTCTTTTATGCCTACTCTGTGTTCAGGAAGGTGATTTCTATAGATGCATAAACTGAGATGTTAGTTCCCTTCTGGGTTCTGAACAAATTCAGAGCATTGGACATTGAAAAAGTCAGAGTATTTATTCCCTTAATCCTACCCTGTCAGGCTATAGTTCAGGCAGTGGTTGTATCGCTTTACTATAGACACATCTCCCGTTGAGGCAGCCACCCTTTCTTTCCTAAAGGTCTATTTGGATCCCAGTAATGCCCTCCTTCCCTCATCCTTTCCAATTTAGGATGGTAACCTCTTCCTGCTTATGCTAATCTCTGAGTACTTTATAGTATCTTGTTATTTACCTTAATCCTACCCACCCTCTGAAAATCGTCTCATCGTTACATTCTCTTTAATTAGCCTTTTTGAGTATGCCACCTGTTTCTTCCCAGGACACTGACAAATTAAAGGAAGATACTCAAATTTCCATTACCCTCTGCTCCTGCCCCTTTATAGGAATCTCAGTGGTGGGTCCTGGTGCCAAACTTGGTGAGGACAGACTTCAATTGAACGAGAAATAACCTGGGCTTTGGGAGTGATGCCTCTAGCCTCATACAAACGACAATTTGTTCAGTCCAGAATAGCCTCCATGCAAAGCCTTCCTCATCTCACTGACCCCTGATGCATACATAAATATAAATATGAAGCTTGCTTACCTGCTGAAAAAGCCAGGAAGTAGTCACTCTTCTTAAAGTTGCCACTTTCATCCAGGAAGTGGCCAGGATCAAACTGATCTGGGTTGGGAAACTCTTTCTCATCATGCAGGACAGAAGTCAGAGATGTTAATATGGTTGTGCCCTGATATAAAGAGAAACAGATAAACTGGATTATGATGAAGGTCATGGAGCTTGAAATCCTTTTGTTTTATAGATGAGGAGACTGAGGCACAGAAGTGATTTATTTACTCCATGTCACAGAACAAACTAATGACCAACCCTAACAGGTTTTAAATCATGTAATGGCAGTCCAAAGCACCGTTAACACACTCCAAACTTTGTAGCCGACACCAGCACTTGCTTTTCAGAAAACTAAGGGAGCTCCCTAGAGTGCACTGTTGACCAATGGATTTCAGTATTGTCTCAAGGTGCTGATGCCACTGAGAATGAGGTCTTCAAAACTCTACTTGAGTGGCCATATTCTTGAAAACCCTTCATCTTCCCATCAAAATGACAAACTTAGGGGTGTCTGGCTGGCTTAGTTGGCAAAGTGTGGGACTCTTGGTCTCAGGGTCTACGGGTTCTGACTTTGGGCAAAGAGCTTACTTAAAAAACTTTTTTTAAAGGTAACAAACGGGTAAGTTTGAAAGAGCTATGCTGTTTCAATTGAATTGTTGCATATTATTGTAGAAATGAGAGAGCATTTCTGCTTCCTAGTAGGGTGTTCTTAAACTCATAGATACAGTGCAACATAATGACTTGGAGGTTAGTTTTCAAAATCAACTGAATCTTTGGAAGACAGTATGGTCAGTCCTAGAATAGGCTTCCATATAAAGTTAGTTACAAAACACTTCTCCTGGCTGGTGGGACCATCTACTTCAGACTATAACAGAATAACTCCTTTGGAGTTGTCCTCACGACTAACACGAATATAAATCCAGAAAAAAAAGTATATAAAGAAACAGTTCTCTGGCACTGAACAAGAGGCAATCCAGGATTGTGATACTTCACTAAAGAGAAATTAGGTAGACCCTACAATCACTCTGAATTTCTGCCTGACAACACTTTCCTCCTAAGAGTTCAGGGAGGAGAAGGTCAAGCAAAGTGCTACTCTTTTTTGAGCTAAGGAGACAGAGATAAAAACTTGGCATCTAGAATTCATGAAGAAGGATACAGGCCAAGAAGAATCTACAAATAGGATCTCAAAGGTATATAAGACCTATAACCTTATAAGACTCTGTGAGTCCATGATTATGGGTTGGGAGGCACAAACACAGGAAACTCCATGAAGCCTATCAGGGTACGACTGCTTGAGAACTGCAGGTGGATAACACATGTTGTGCAGTGATAGAGGAACTGAGGTTCCAACCCAGCTAGGATGGAGAGAACTTTCTTAGCACCTCAGATGCTAAGGCAACCCCAAACTTCTAAATTGTTGGACTAAGGAACTCACATCAGACTAAGGGCCATGCACAAAGACTAATTTCAGAATTGAAACCAATCCACAACGAAAGAGTTATAGTAAGCCTCACAGACTGAAAGCCATCTGTCAGTAATTTAGCTTCCTGCCAAAATAAAAGTCAATGCTCTTTAAAGGAAGACAGCATAATCCAGACTCCCCACAAGGCATCATTCAAAATATTAAGCATATAATAAATCATTAAACATGTGAAAAAAGAAATGTGACCCAAAATTAAAGAAAAAAAATTCATAGAAACAGACCCCATAATATCCTAGTTGTCAGATTTATCACATTAGAGCTTCAAAGCATATGAGTGTATGAGTGTGTGTTTAACAGACACAGAACAGTCCATCCAAAAGCAACAGAGTACATGTTCTTCTCAAGCACATGTGGAATATTCTTCAGGACAGATAATATGTTAGTGCACAAAATAAGCATTAACAAAAGGCAGAAGATTAAAATCATATCAACCGTGTTTTCTGACCACAGTGATATGAATCTAGAAACATGAACAAAACTGAAAAATTCACAGATTTGTGGAGATGAAATAACATGCTACTGAACAACCAATGAGTTAAAGAATAAATCAAAAGAGAAACACATACCCTGAGAGAAATGAAATGGAAATACAACATACTGAAGCTTATGGGATGCAGGAAAAGCAGTTCAAAGAGGAAAGTTCATAGTAATAAATGCCTACATCAAGAAATATGAAAAATCTCAAACAACTCAACTTTATGCCTCATGGAACTACAGAAAGAACAAATGAAGCCCGAAGTTAGGAGGAGCAAGGAAATAACAAAGATCAGGGTTGAAATAAATGAAATAGAAACTAAAAGAACAATAGAAAAGATCAATGAAACTAAGAGCTTGTTTTTTGAAAAGAAAGATAAGCAAAACTGACTAACCTTTAGTTAGTCTCACTAAGAAAAAAGAGAGGACTCTATATCAGAAATGAAATAGGCTATTACAACTGATACCACAGAAATCAAGAGAACATGAGACTGCCATGCATAATTATACACCAACAAATTGAACAACCTAGAAGATATAGATAAATTCCTAAAAACATACAACATACCAAGACTGAATCACAAAGAAATAGAAAATCTGAACAGACCTATTACTCTGATTGAATCAGTAATCAAAACTCTCTCAACAAACACAAGTCCAGGACCAGATAGCTTCACTGGTAGATTCTACCAAATATTTAAAGATGAATGAATACCAATCCTTCTCAACTCTATGTAAAAATAGAAGAGGAGGGAATACTTGTAAATTCATTTAGTGAGTCCAGCATAATCCTAGTACCAAAACCAGACGAGGATATCACAGGAAAAGGCCAATATCTCTGATGAATAAAGATGTAAAAATCCTCAGCAAAATCTTAGCAAACTGAATTGAAGTACAATAAAAGGATCATATACATAATCAAGTGGGATTTATCTCGGGGATGCAAGGATGGTTCAACATCCACAAACCAATGTGATACACATTAAAAAATGAACTATAAAAACCATATGATCATTTCAGTAGATGCAGAAAAAAGCATCCGACAAAATTCAACATTCACTTATGACAAAAGTTCAACAAGTAAATAAAGAGGAAGTGTACCTCAACATCATAAAGGCCATATATGATAAGACAACAGCAAACATCATACTCAATGGTGAAAAGCTGAAAGCTTTTCCTCTAAGATCAGGAACAAAAGAAGGATGCCCACTCTCACCACTTGTAATGTTTTTTTGTGGTTTTTTTGTTTTTGTTTTTTGAGACAGAGCATGAACAGGGGAGGGTCAGAGAGAGAGGGAGACACAGAATCTGAAGCAGGCTCCAGGCTCTGAGCTGTCAGCACAGAGCCCGACATGGGGCTCGAACTCACGGACCGCAAGATCATGACCTGAGCCAAAGTCAGATGCTTAACCAACTGAGCCATCCAGGCGCCCCCACTCTCACCACTTTTATTCAACATAGTATTACAAGTCCTAGTCTAGAGCATTAGCAAGAAAAAGAAATAGAGGGCATCCATACAGGAAAGAAGTAAAACTGTTACTATTTGAAGATAACATGATATTGTAGATCTAAAGACTCTACCCAAACTGTTAGAATAAACTGATACAAAATCAATACACAAAAATCTGTTGCATTTCTATACATTAATAATGAACTATAAATTAAGAAAACAGTCTTATTCACAATGGCATAAAAAAAATCTAGTAATAAATTTAACCAAGGAGGTGCAAGATTGTACACTTAAACCTGTAGGACACTGATGAAAGAAATGGAAGAAGACACAAATAAATGGAAAGATATTCTGTGCTCATGGACTGGGGAAAATTAATGTTAAAAATGTCCCTATCACCCAAAGCCATGTATAGATTCAATGCAATACCTATCAAGATTCCTATGGGATTTTTTCCAGGAATAGAACAAGTAATCCTAAAATTTGTATGGAGCCACAAAAGATCCTGAATAGCCAAAGAAATCTTGAGGAAGAAAAACAAACCTGGAGGCATCAAACTTTGTGATTTCGAACTCTGTTACAAAGCTATAGTCATTAAGACAGTATAGTATTGGCATAAAAACAAACACGGATAAATGAAACAGAATAGAGAGACCAGGAATAAACCCATGTATATATGGCCAATTAATTTCCAACAAAGGAGCCAAGGTATACAATCAAGAAAAGATAGTCTCTTCAATAAATGGTGTTGGAAAAACTGGGCAGCCACATACTAAAGAATAAAACTAGACCCTATCTTACGCCACACACAAAAATTAACTCAAAATAGATTAAAGAATTTCACATAAGACATAAAACCATAAAACTCCCAGAAGAAAACATAGGCAGTAAGCCACCTGGGCAATGAATACTATGAAGAAAATCCTGTGGGAGTCTAAGCACTATTACATATAAAATTGTATCAACAGAGTAAAAGGACAGAAGCATGTAGTCAGAGGGTAAGATGCCTGGGTTATGACTGTGCCATGCCTGTAGATGGTGATCTATAATCCTACTATTGTGATGGCTGATAACCTGAGATTCTTAAGGAGTAGTACAGATGAAATATCTCTCACCTTAGGAATGAGGTATTCTCTGAACTTAGTGTCCTGAGTCACTGCATGGGGCAGACTGTTGGGGACGAGGTCAATGAATCTCTGGATCTCATGTACCACAGCATCTGTGTAAGGCATGCGGCTCCTGTCCTGCATGCAGGGGCTCCGGTGTCTGCCAACCACACGGTCAATCTCTTCCTGGACTTTAGCTGGCAAGATAGGAATCAGAATTTATGTGAAATGGAAATGCCTTTTGGCTTAATCTTCTTAATCATGGTTACATTGTGGTAAGAGATTGGGCGAAGGGAAAATCACTTATGGTTACTACCATAGGGGGAAAAAAAAGAAATAATTTGTTTCCTGGCAAATTGGGATCTCATTAGAGACTTAAATATATGTACATATAAAATATAATTGTACCATGAAATTCAGCTCTGATTCTCTGTTTTGTGTACTTTTGTTTGACAACTCAAGGATCTATGATCTTGAAGGCTCACTACAGACCATGCTGTTTAACCACTTTGTGTATGCCAGTATTTTTAGAAAAAATTTTTAAACTTTATTTATTTATTTTGAGAGAGAGACTGGAGGAGGGGCAGAGAGGGAGAAAAGTGAGAATCCCAAGTAGGCTTCGTGCTGTCAGTGTGGAGCCTGATACAGGGATCAATCCCAGGATTCGTGAGATCATGACCTGAACCGAAATCAAGAGACGCCTAACTGACTGAGCCACCCAGGCATCCTCAGTTTTCGTTTTAAGTACGTAAGTTCCAGGGGCGCCTGGGTGGCTCAGTCGGTTAAGCGTCCGACTTCAACTCAGGTCATGATCTCACAGTCCGTGAGTTTGAGCCCCACGTCGGGCTCTGTGCTGACAGCTCAGAGCCTGGAGCCTGCTTTGGATTCTGTGTCTCCCTCTCTCTCTGACCCTCCCCCGTTCATGCTCTGGCTCTCTCTGTCTCAAAAATAAATAAACATTAAAAAAAAATTTTTTTTAATAAATAAATATGTAAGTTCCAAGAGGGTAAGAACTACCCAGTGCCATAGATGCTTAATAAATAGAACTGAATAAGATATTTGATTCAGCACATAGTAACAAGAAGTTAACATTTAGAATGCAACATATGACAGGCATGCTGTACGACATATTACATTACTTTATAATTCATCAAAATAGGTCTATGTGTTAGGTATTATTTTATGTGTCTTAAAAATGAGGAAACAGGTCCATAAAAGTAAATATACTTCTCAAGGACACCCAGGTATTACGTGGTTTTTCTCATTTCCAAACCCACAATCTTAGCAATTGAATAAGATTACTGAAATTTATGTTATGTTAATTGAAATGAAATTTATGTAATTTATGTTAATGAGTTATATTTTTCCTTTATTTGCAAAATATATCATACATAGTTTAAGTAGGACTACTCATTAGTTAAAACAAATGTTTATTAACTTTTTCTTACGAGGGAGAGGCTCTATGAATGTTAGGAAGCATTATCATCTCCCTTAAACAGATGAGGGGCCAAGATAAGCAGAGAGATAGTCATGAGTCTGAGGTCACACAGCTACTTACTAGTAAAGTCAGAATCCAAAGCCACTGTAGTTAGTCTATAACCCATTTTCTCCAGTACCATGTTGCTACTTTGGTCAAATGGTATTTATCTACTACCTGAAGAAGGAGTCTTTGTTAATGGATTATGTGAAAATTCTGTGGTTTGATAGCTATCAAGAAAACTTAGGAATTTTAGAGAAGTTTGAAGCTTTACCTTCTCAGGTTGAGAGGCTGGATTTTTATCTAGAAGAGAGTGATTATAGAAAGTGGTTAGGAGCTACTTGTAAAATCAGAATGCTTAAAAGAATGGCACAGTAAGGGATGAAAATGGGAAGAAAAGAAAAATACAAATGGATGTGATGTAAGAAAAAATGAAAATGGAAGCAATGTAGAAATATTACACAAAAAGGGCTTTTGCAATGTACACAAGACTTAAAGGTTTGGAGAAAAATGTCATGGTATTCACAGTCATAGTCAACATAGGTCTAATAAGAGTTAGTGAAGTTATTTGGCTGAAAGCGTGTCACTCAAAGGAAATAGTGCCATTATATTGCACAACGTATGAAAACGGGAATTTTGAGGCTATGCTTGTAAATTGCACCATTTGGAAAGCAGTTATTCTTTATAATGGGAGGACAGAAGGACCTTCAACAAAGGAGAAAAATCTGGTGATGTCATGGAGAAAAGCTTCCTGAGATGTAACTGTACTAAGAGTGTCTTAATGTGCCAAAGCACAGAACACTATACGGTAGTGAAGGAAATATCCTCTGAGATTAGCACTCAATAAAAAAAAAAGGAGGAAAAATGGAAAGGTTGTATTTGCAAGAGAAATCATATTTGGGAGGAAGAATTTATTTGCCCAAAAGGGTATATTTGAAAAGAATTTATTTGAATAAAGTTTTATTTAGGGAGTCTCTTTGATAAAGAAAGATTGTAATTTTGTTGAGTCAATCCTTACACTGCAAATTCATTTGAGAAGAAATATCTTTTGATATAGGCTCCTGGGTGGCTCAGTCGCTTAAGCATTGGAACCTTGATTTTGGCTTGGGTCATGATCTTGCAGTTTTGTGAGTTCGAGCCCCACATCCGGCTCTGTGCTGACAGTGCAGAGCCTGCTTGGGATTCTCTCTCTCTCCCTCTCGAGGCTTCTCTCTCTCTCAAAAACAAATAAACTTAAAAAAATATCTTTTGACAAAAATACATTTATCTGGACATGGAAGGCATGTCAAGTGACATCTTTTTAGAGAAAGCAGAAGGCTGATCCTTTCAGATCCTAAGAAAACTCTGCTTATCGCATCTGTCCCAACACAAATCAGGGACATTCCACCATAGCAGGGAAAACAATGGCCTCTGCCCTTCAAATTTCTGCTGCTGTTTAAATATTTCATTATCTTTTTATACTATAATTGAATTTGAATTTAATTTATCCAATGACAGGAAGATGTACTAATGATGGAAATATTTTTTTTAATTTTTTTAATCTTTATTTTTGAGAGACACAGAGAGAGAGAGACAGACAGACAGACAGAGTTCAAGCAGGGGATGGACCCAGAGAGAGGGAAGCATAGAATCCAAAGCAGGCTCCAGGCTCTGAGCTGTTAGCACAGAGCCCGACGCAGGGCTCGAACTCACAGCTGTGAGATCATGACCTGAGCCAAAGTTGGACAGACGCCCAACCGACTGAGCCACCCAGGTGCCCCAGAAATATTTTTTTATTTAAATGTTTATTTATTTATTTTTGAGAGAGAACGAGCGGTGGAGGGGCAGAGAGAGAGAGAGAGAGGGAAAGAAAGAATCCCAAGCAGGTTCCACACTGTCAGCTCAGAGCCAGACTCGGTGCTCAATCCCACAAACTGTGAGATCATGACTTGAGCAGAAATCAGGAGTCAGATGCTTAACTGGCTGAGCCACCCAGGTGCTCCTAATGATGGAAAAATTTTCCTGTGCATTGTCTAGGCAGGTGAAGAGCGGGATAGTTGTCAGTGTCACCTTCTAATGTCTACCAGGAATTTCATTCTGCCCATCACCTGTGACCATACCTGTGACCTCTGGGTGCTTCAGCAGGAGCAGGAGTGCATACCTCAGGGTGGTGCTTGTTGTCTCTGTTCCTGCACTAATCACATCCCAGACAGTAATGATCAAGTTGTCCATGGTAAATTCAGACTGTTTATTGTGTTTTTCCTAGAAATAATGTGTTAGAATTACTTGATAAATGAAAGAGCCTCAGAGGTAACATAACTCAATATGACACCGTTATCTGGTGTGAGGGCTACAGTTAAAATATACTCAGAGTTATAAACTTCCAACAAGCCCTTTCTGATTCTTCACTTTCTCATCCCCTAGAGTTGATCAGTTCCTCTATAATTTCTTTGAAACATAATTTTTATCAAGTCCTCACTGCTACTCACTGTCCATTCTAGTATCTAATTACCTATTTTATAATGTCTGTTTTTCTCATTCAAGCCTCCAGAACCACCCATCCCCCACAATGCAGCTCTATTCCCAACCTCATCAGTCATCACACCCATGACAGTTGCTCAGTTACAATCAAGATCACCTCTCTGAAAGTTCCACACACTTGATCACTGCACTTACCGTTCCCTGGACCTACTTTATGTCTGTTCATCTAAGCTATAGTTTCTTCAAAACCTACCTCATCTGTGAAGATTTCCTAGTGCCACTCCAAAGGTAAGTCTTTCTAGATTCCTATCTGTTCCTGTGTTCCCTTATCTGTTACATCTTCCATTCTCAGAACTTACTTGATGAAGGATGATTATGTTGTGTATCATTTATCTTGAATGTGTGCGTATTTCAGTCTGTTCTCAAATTAAAAAAACCAGCTTTCACATGATAAATATAAAACCTCCTAAGTCACTTTCAGTGAGAATTTAGAAATAACTCGAGATACCCAATATGATTTGCACAATTATAGGTTATGCAAGCAATTAATACATCTTCAGTATATCCCAATTTCACTGGGAAGAACAAAGCTAATCCATGAGTCTCACCACCCACAAAGATAAAGGGTCACATTATACCTTTTTTATTTTGATCAGGAAGTAGTCAATAAAGTCTCGAGGGTTACTGAGGTCCAGGGATTCTTGGTGTTCTTTTATTTTTTCCACAATAAACCTACATTGGTTAGCAATGTTTTTAAGTAACACATTGTGACATCCTGGAAAGTGTATTAAAAGAGGAAAAGCATTGCAGAGCTGAAAGAGGAAAGAATCACTCATTAATTCACTCAACAAAGTTCTGTAGGCTCATATTATGCATCAGACACCGAGTTCTATGCTGAGTAGATAAAGGTAAGACACGCTTCCCTCACTAGAACATACTTGGAACTTGAAGGAGAGAGAACTGACAAAATGTTAGGAGTTAGAGTATGCACAAGTCACAAAGCAATTTCAGAACCATTTAATTTCCCAACCATAACTCTATGAAGGAATCCAGGAGTATATCGCCTCTTCCAAAGAAGAATACTAAGGTTCAGAAAGGTTAGTCAACCATTCTAAGACACCAAACTAGCAACAGAGCTAGAACCTAGTGTTCATCCCTGTTTACTTACACATATTTCTACAGCCCCCTAAAAAAGTTTGCAGGGCTTTTTTTTTTTTTTTTTTTTTTTTTGTAATTAAGAAACTACATCAGAAAAATTAATGGCTAAATTAGCTTATTTTTATTTAGGAGTTTTATACCTTTAAGAATGTGCACATTGCCCTTATTTATCTGTCCATTGCTAGTCCTAGAGTGTATGGACTCTGCTCTAGACAGTACTTCACAACTTAATACCGTTGTTAGGCACTGAAGCAATTTATTCAGGCTGGTAGCATGTATCCAACTAGACAGAGAATTGAGAAATCTAGATTCTGGGTCTAGCTCATTCCTTGCCTCGGCTAGGCCATTTTGGAAAATATGCTTAATATCTCTGGGTGACAGTTTCCTGGTCCAAAAATGAGTAGATGCTTTGTTCTCAAGAGTCCTTTCCAGGTGGAACACATCATAACCTTTTGATCCACACAGAATTTTAGTTCTTAATGATCATACAACATAAGATACTAACATTTTCTGACACTCTACTATAGTAAGACATATGTTTTACATCACCACCTTCTTCATCTATGGATATAAAAAAGGTTTCTCAAAAAAATGCCTTGCTATAATTGATGAACTATACTACATTTCTCTATTACTATATTTCATGTTTTAAATTTCATTTCAATACATTAAATTGATTTGATAAGTCACTAATTGGCTACAAATGATAATTTGATAAACATTACTTTAGCCATTTGGAAATAGGGCAAAGGACCAAGGTAGGCATGAGTGATAGACTACCTAGAAAATTATTTCCCATTTATTTATTTTTATTAAAAAATATTTTTTTTAATGTTTATTTTTGGGAGAGAGAGCATGCGAGTAAAGGAAAGGGGGAGAAAGAGGGAGACACAGAATCCGAAGCAGACTCCAGGCTCTGAGCTGTCAGCCCAGAGCCTGACGCGGGGCTCGAACTCACGAACTGTGAGATCATGACCTGAGCCGAAGTCAGATGCTTAGCCGACTGAGCCACCCAGGTGCCCTGATTTTTTTTAAGTTTATTTATTTATTCATTTATTTATTTGTTTAGAGAGATCGTGTGCAAGTGGGGAGGGGCAGAGAGAGAGGGGGGAGAGAGAATCCCAAGCAGGTTCCACAGTGTCAGCACGGAGCTTGACTCAGGGTTCGAATCCACGAACTTGAGATCATGACCCGAGCCGAAATCAAGAGTCAGATAACCCACTCAGTCACCCAGGTGCCCTGAAAATTATTTCCCATTTAAAAAGAACCTTGGCTGGGGGCACCTGGCTGGCTCAGTTGAAAGACCATGTGGCTGTTGATCCAGGGGTTGTGAGTTCGAGCCCCATGGTGGGTGTAGAGATTACTTAAACACATTTTTTAAAAAAACTAAAACAAGAATAAAAATAAGGAGAACGTTGACATTACCTGTATCCAGGAGTTGCTTGAAATTAGGAGGTTTTCATGAAAATAGTTTATCAAGATTGAAAATTTCTTATCATCATACTCAAAACGATTCTGGAAAACAACGGAGCAGATCACATTGCAGGAAGCACAGCCCAGAAGGAAAGTAGGATCACAGAGAGATGCTAAAACAATAAAAGTTAAAGGTTAGAGCACAATTTTCATATAAATCTTAAGTTGACTGTTTTAAACAATTAAGAAGGGTTAACTTCTGGGATTTTTTTTAAGTATAGGAATTCCCTGGACATGTGATCATCACTATAAACTCAACATGCCTAAAATTTATTGTGCTTCCCCAAACAAAGCTGTCTACTCCAGTCTATTTATTTCCCCCCAAGTGTTCTCCTTGGGGAACTCCCCAAGAGTTCCCCCAAGTGTTCCCCAAATAAGAGCCACAAGATAATTCACAAGAATTACTGGGCACAGTCTGGATAAGCATAGGTCGGAAGCATCCAAAATAATGGAACACTGTACTAGTCTGTTAATAATGTTCTTGATAAACATTTATAGATTAAACCTGTAAAAATATTTAATATATTAAGTTGAAATTTTGCAAAACCATATGCGTAGTATAAGCCTCACATCTGTATCCCTCTTCTGCCAGGTCTCCCACCCGTTCTTTGTTGATAGACATCAAAAGTCCAAATGACAGTCATTGAAACTCTATTGCCACCTCCAGAAATTTATTCCAAGGAAGAAAGAAGTGCAAATACTTGTAAAAATGGCATGTTTAATATTAATAGCAGGAAAAAAAAAAGGGGGAAACAACTTGTCTGGACAATATATAACATTGGTTAAAAAACACAATGCCGGGCACCTGGGTGACTCAAATGGTTAAGCACCCGGCTCTTGGTTTTGGTTCAGGTCATGATCTCGAGCTTTTGTGGATTTGAGCCCCGCGTTGGGCTCTGCTGGAGGCGTGGAGCCTGCTTGGGATTCTCTCTCCCTTTCTCTGCCCCTCCCTTACTTGCGCACTCTCTGTTTCTCTCAACATAAATAATAAATTAAAAAAAAATAATATTGAAAAAAAACCACCATGTAGAAAATAGTACTATAATGGGGCAGCTGGGTGGCTCAGTTGGTTAAGCGTCCAACTTCAGCTCAGGGTCATGATCTCTGGTTCATGAGTTTGAGCCCCATGTCGGGCTCTGGGGTGACAGCTCAGAGCCTGGAGCCTGCTTCAGATTCTGTGTCTCCTTCTCTCTCTGCCCCTCCCCTGTTTATACTCTCTCTCTCTCTCTCTCTCTCAAATATAAACATTACAAAAAATTTTTTAAAAAGAAAATAGTACTATTTCCTTAACAGTGTTCTTGAAAAATATTTAAATATTGAGGTTCAAAAACCATATATGTCTTATGATCCTGATCTTATTCCTTCTCTGCCACGACTCCTGTCTACCCCTTCGTCTTCCACCTCCTCTCCAGTCTGGCAAGTGCATACACAAATACACACACTGAGCCAATTTGTGCTACCGAGGCTCACTCCATTCACATCCATAATCCTCCAGGTGAGCTATATAGCAGCCCTAAGCACCGAGAAGGATTTGGCATGAATCCTAGTGCTGAACCACTCGTGCTTTTTTTTCTCCTGATTTTACTAAGATATGATTGACAGCACTGTGTAAGTTTAAGGTGCACAGCATAATGACTTGACGTATATATACTGTGAAATGTTTGCAATGTTCTCAAGAAGTTACTAGAGAAATTACTTCATTTTTCAAGTTATTGTGGCCAAAACTACTAGCTCATTATCCAAATCCCCGTTCTCCTTGCTTTTCTGTGCACACAGAGAACCACATCTCACACTGCGTCTTAGAGCTGGTATGGTCCTGAGACTGAGTTAAAGCCCATGGAATGTCTGCCATTGTCATACCTGGCCTACTGAAAACCTTATTTGCTCTTTTCTTTGTTCTTTGCTCCTTCTGCTACCCTGCAGAGAGATGAATCCTGGGTGACACTAGATGCCATGTGTTGAAGATATCAAGGCTCCTGTCAACCTGGTGCCTGAAAAGGCTATTGTGCCAACCCCTTCACTTCACTACTGTCATGTGAGCAAAAAGTAAACTTCTATGGTGCTTGAGCCATCAGATTTCTCTGTAGTCTATTTGAAAGAGCATATAGTCCTCCCAAACTATTACTGTTAAATACGTAAAGAAATACGAACCATTGGTTTTTGTTAATGCTTCCACCAGATACAAGGCCTCCTCTTGAATTCTGTCTTCAATACTCTTCTTCCCCATGCCCATATTCCGCAAAACCATGAGGGAGAAACGCCGAACTTGCTTCCACTGCTCTCCGTTGCTGAAAATAATTCCTATCAGAAAAAAAAAAAAAAAAAAAAAGGGAGGGATGCCTGGGTAGTTTAGTAGGTTAAGGGTCCAACTCTTAATCTCAGCTCAGGTCTTGATCTCAAAGTCATGAGTTCAAGCCCCTCATTGAAAAAAAAAAAAAGCCTCCTTAAAAAAGAGAGAGAAGAATGACCTCCATTGCCATCAATTCTAGCTGAGTCTTTATCTCAGCAAATGATAATGACACTGAAGCAGGAATGTAACTATGGTGTGGTGCCAGCCATAAGAATTCCAATGAGCCCTGCTTTACCTGCTTTCTGTTAGCCCAGCCTCGTACCTGTCAAGACTCTGGGTTTTACATGTTACTTAACTCTTCTTCTCCATCTATTAGCTCCTTTAACCTCAGAATAACTCTGTGAACCAAGTGTTTTGTCTCCATTTTACTGGTGATCATGGAGGCAAAATGCTAGCTCTGTGGACCACACAGCTAATACATCATGGTGACTCCAAGTTGTAGGTGAAATTTTCAGGGCTGATTTTTGTATGTTGTAAGTGAATTGTAGGAGAAGCAACAAAAAGAGTCAATTCTCAAGAGAAGGAGAGAGAGCACTTGTGCACTGGAAGGAAGTTCATGAAAATCTATTCCTCTGATAAGAGACACAGCCTCTGCCCTCCTCATTTTAACATTTCCCTTCTGTGTGTAATGTCTCTGCCATGAAATATGGTTTTAACACCAAGGAAGGTCAATACCAGACTTCTGGAAGCCAAGACAATATCAGGAGAAAAAACAATTCTCATAGGATACTTGTCCATAGAGATTTTAAAGAATAGTGTAGAGGAGGAAGTGACTCCATTCAGGCCTTATCTCTTTTTACAGGAACCCAGTGACCCACCAGAGGACTGGACAGTTTAAGGCCAACTCCAGAAACAAATGGAAGACAGTTCAAGTACTTAATATAAAAACCTTTTTAAATTTCTTTTTCTTTCTTCCCTCCCTCCCTCTTTCTTTATTTCTTTCTTTCTTTCTCTCTCTCTCTCTCTCTCTCTCTCTTTCTTTCATTGTTGGTCCCCTAGCAACAACTCAGTTCCATTTGGTTCAGCCACCTGAGAACCAAGTGAACTATGTGCCAGGTACTGTTCTAGGGCTTCTTCATATAGAGATAACATATGAGGAGGATCCTATGACCAATTTGGATTTAAAAAGCTTTTTCTAGTATCACTCTCAATCCATGTGTACTCACTATGTGTTTTTCTATAATCCTCTTTCCAGAGCTTATCTGTGTATGTATAAGGATTGTATTCTATTGGATTCAAATATTTCTTATGCCTTTTTTTTTTTTTGAAGAATAAAAGATTGAAGTCAAGACTGGGAATATTTCAAACCTATGCTGGTTCCATGCACACTATTCAAGTTTCCTAAACTAGTCTCTTAGCAACCATGACTCAGGCCAAAAAGCAAGATGTTTGGTGGCTAGGATAATTGAGTCATTTTCCTTCCTTCTTTTTCTGTCTCTTATTATCTTAACTGAAATGAACATTATCCTAACTGGCCATATTTTCAAATGAACACAAATTTATAGCACATTAATGGTTAGGTGATTTGCTTTCATTGCATTTTATGTTTCATGGAGACACCTTGTCACTTTCCAAATCTAAAATATGGATTAATGATCCTTTATGGAAAAAAATGTTGGAATTATGATCTTTTCATAGGCTTCTCTAAATACTTACAATTTCTCAATCCCTTAGTTTATAAGTCTTTGCAACTTACAAACCCACATATGTTCCCCAAATGGAGACATACCTAATCCCTGGATGGATTTGTCCAGCACTGGGAAAGGGCCTCTGCCAGAAAACACCTCACTCTGATCAATTAGAGCTTCCTTTACTGCTTCATATCCGTATATCACCACAGTGGGCTTGATGCCAAAGTACACAGTGAACACAGGGCCGTAACTCTCTGCTAGCTGGGAAAGCAATACAAGGTACAGGAGTAGTGAGAATTTCAAAACTAAAAATGTAGATAAGTCTCTTTACTCAAGAGATATTTTATACTCATTCACGTAATATAAAAGATCTCAACTTCTAGAACTAGTAACTTAATCACATTAAGTGGTAATTATATTATTAGACACATTGCTATTATTATTATCGTCATCAATAGTTAACCTTTATTCAGCTCCTACTATGTGACAGATATTATATTATGGAATTTATTCATATTCTTTTATTAACTTTTGTCTGCCAAATCTACAGCTGCACCAAATTTCTTTCTTCCTATAGTTACAATAATGTGTTTCTTGTCCTGCTTAAGGGAGGCTCCTCCATCTTGTCCCATGTGTAGACTACCAATCATCCCTCATTATCCACTCTCTACGTCTTTTTAGCACTAGAGACCTCTAAATACATAAGGACATGGCAACATGGTCGCAGACATTTCCCAGCTTCCCTGTGCGGCCATGTGACTAAGTTTTCGTGAACTGATATTAGCAGAAATGATGTGTGCAAATCCTACGCTTTTGTATAAATGGTAATTGCATGCCCTCCATTTCTCCCCCTACCTGGGGACTGAAAGGACAGCATGGAAACAACCTCACCGCCTCCATGCACATGAGAACAATAGCCTAGGTGCCCAGGATGGTCAACTAGAAGACAAAGAAAAACTGGTTCTCTAGATGACCGCAAGGAAGAGAGGCAGCCCAGCAGCACTCACCTCGATCTCATGCTGTGAGATAGAAATAAGCTCTTATCTTCCTGAAGCCATTGTGTTATTGGGGTCTTTCTGTCATGGCAGCTTCTTTGGTATACTAAATAACTCCTTCAACTTGTCCAAGGTTTGAGTCCTCCTGCTACCTTACAATTCATTCTCCATAAAGCAACCAGAGTGCTCTTTTCACAAGGCAAATGTTAACATGAGAGTCCTTTAAGCACGTTAATGGCATCACATTGCTCTTGTGCTAAAGACCAATATTCTTTTTTTTTAATGTTTATTTTTGAGAGAGCGAGAAAGAGAGAGAGATAGAGCACAAGCAGGGGAGGGGCAGAGAGAGAGGGAGACACAGAATCCGAAGCAGGCTCCAGGCTCTGAGCTGCCGGCACAGAGCCTGACGCAGGGCTCGAACTCATGAACCGAGATGGCTTGAGCCGAAGTTGGACACATGAGTGACTGAGGCCACCCAGGTGCCCCAGGACCAATAGTTTTAAAAGCCTTGTAAGACTTGCATTTCTGGCAACTATTTCTCCAATCATATCCCACACCATGTTTTTACCAAATTGGTCCTCTTTCAGAGACAATGACAACTAATTCTCCTCCAGAATGAAACCGCCTGGAATGAACTTCCATCTGCATTTTGTCTGGTTAATGCTTGAACATTCTTTAGATCTCAGCTTCAGCTTCACTTCCTCAGAGAACGCTTTGCTGACATTCCTCCCATTCCTGCTCCACTGAGCTGCATGGCCTCTTTCTATTGTGTCCCTGTTACATGGTTTGTAATCACACACTTATCTGCGTGATTATTTTACAAAACATGCCTACCCTATAGACTATAAATTCCATAATCCAGGGTCTGTTTTTTCTTTTTCATTTACCACTGAAAATCCCCAGCACTGGGGCACCCGGATGGCTCAGTCAGTTAAGCATCCGACTTTTTGATTTTGGCTCAAGTCATGATCTCACAGTACATGAGATCAAGCCCCATGTCAGACTTTGTGCATGGACCCTGCTTGGGATTCTCTCTCTCTCCCTCTGCCCCTCCCCTGCATGCTCTCTCTCTCTCTGTCTCTCTCAAAAATAAATAAATAAACTTAAAAAAAACCCAAAATCCCCAGCATCTAACAAAGTAGATATTCAATAACTTGTTGAATATATGATATATTGAAGGACCCTACACAAAATAGAACTGTTATTCACATTTTAAAGGAATGGAAATTAACACTGAGAGAGATTTTTAAAACTTGCCCAATGCTGTGAGTTAACAAGCAGATGAGCTAGGGTGCTGACATAATCCTCTTTCAATCTCTTAGTGCAAAACACAGAAAGGGGTTTCCAGAAGCTGTGCTCTGGTAACTAGCTGTCTCAGCAAAGACAGATTTCAGACAATCCCTTCAAGATTTAGAGAGCTACTCCTATATAAATAGCTAGGAATAGAGTAGTTCTTCACACATTCATTGAGCAAATATAATAGAAACAATTCTGGGACCGTATTTCCTTGACTTAAAAAAATGTGTGTTTTTAGGAAATTTTTAGTGTTGTGATCTGTAGATCAGAACTTTTTTTTAAATTGAAAACAGTTTCATTGCCATTAGAGTTTACCAAAGAATAATTACTAAAAAGGGGACCTGCTCACAACATGGACAGGGAATTCCTTCTTTTGGCAATTTTAACAATCATCTCATGGATCTCATCCTCTCTGGCAACCTTCTAGCTGGATACCCAATGAACACTTCTCTTTAAAATCACTTCTTTTCTTTTTAATATGAAATTTATTGTCAAATTGGTTTCCATACAACACCCAGTGCTCATCCCAGCAGGTGCCGTCCTCAATGCCCATCACCCACCCTACCCTCCCTCCCACCCCCCATCAACCCTCAGTTTATTCTCACAGTTTTTATGAGTCTTTTATGGTTTGGCTCTCTCCCTCTCTTTTTTTTTTTTTTTTTTCCTTCTCCCCCATGGTCTTCTGTTAAGTTTCTCAGCATCCACATAAGACTGAAAACATATGGTATCTGTCTTTCTCTGTATGACTTATTTCACTTAGCATCACACTCTCCAGTTCCATCCATGTTGCTACAAAAGGCCATATTTCATTCTTTCTCATTGCCAAGTAGTATTCCATTGTGTATATAAACCACAACTTCTTTATCCATTCATTGTTGATAGACATTTCGGCTCTTTCCATTTTTTGGCTATTGTTGATAGTGCTGCTATAAACATTAAGGTGCATGTGCTCCTTCAAATCATCACTCCTGTATCCTTTGGCTAAATACCTAGTAGTGCAGTTACTGGTCGTAGGGTAGTTCTATTTTTAACTTTTGGAGGAGCCTCCATATTGTTTTCCAGAGTGGCAGCACCAGTTTGCATTCCCACCAGCAGTGCAAGAGGGTTCCCGTTTCTCCACATCCTCGCCAGAATCTATAGTCTCCTGATTTGTTCATTTTAGCCAATCTGACTGGCGTGAGGTGATATCTCAGTGTGCTTTTGATTTGTATTTCCTTGATGAGGAGTGATGGGGAATTCTACCAGACATTTAAAGCAGAGATAATACCTATCCTTCTCAAGCTGTTCCAAAAAATAGAAAGGGAAGGAAAACTTCCAGACTCATTCTATGAAGCCAGCATTACTTTGATTCCCAAACCAGACAGAGACCCAGCAAAAAAAGAGAACTACAGGCCAATATCCCTGATGAATTATGGATGCAAAAATTCTCAACAAGATACTAGCAAATCAAATTCAACAGCATATAAAAAGAATTATTCACCACGATCAAGTGGGATTCGTTCCTGGGCTGCAGGGCTGGTTCAACATTCACAAATCAATCAATGTGATACATCACATTAATAAAAGAAAAGAAAAGAACCGTAAGATCCTGTCAATCGATGCAGAAAAAGCATTTGACAAAATTCAGCATCCTTTCTTAATAAAAACCCTTGAGAAAGTCGGAATAGAAGGAACATACTTAAACATCATAAAAGCCATTTATGAAAAGCCCACAGCTAATATTATCCTCAATGGGGAAAAACTGAGAGCTTTCCCCCCCCCCCCCCCCCCCCCCGAGATCAGGAACACGACAGGGACGTCCACTCTCACTGCTGTTGTTTAACATAGTGTTGGAAGTCCTCGCATCAGCAATCAGACAACAAAAGGAAATCAAAGGCATCAAAATTGGCAAAGATGAAGTCAAGCTTTCACTTTTTGCAGACGATATATTATACATGGAAAACCCGATAGACTCCACCAAAAGTCTGCTAGAACTGATACATGAATTCAGCAAAGTCGCAGGATACGAAATTAATGTACAGAAATCAGTTGCATTCTTATACACTAATAATGAAGCAACACAAAGACAAATAAAGAAACTGATCCCATTTACAAGTGCACCAAGAATCATAAAATACCCAGGAATCAACCTAACCAAAGATGTAAAAGAACTGTATGCTGAAAACTATAGAAAGCTTATGAAGGAAATTAAAGAAGACACAAAGAAATGGAAAAACATTCTGTGCTCATGGATTGGAAGAATAAATATTGTTAAAATGTCAGTACTACCCAAAGCTATCTACACATTCAACACAATCCCAATCAAAATTGCACCCCTGCAAATATGGCTGGGACCATATTTTATTTAGATATATGGCTGTAACCGCAAACAGCTGGAAGAAAAGTAATCATACTCACCTTGCTTATGGATTTGCTTACATTATTAGTATTTATCTGCAAAATATTTCCAATGATTGGCAGAGGAGTGGGGCCAGGTGGTAACTTCCCTTTGGCACGGTTTCTATTCCAGAGAAAATAAAGAATCAAACAAGAAAGATAAATCACCAGAATTATGAAAAGATCCATTGTTGTACCTTGCGTAAATGCAGTTGGAAGCTTGGAATCCAAAAGTTTTATAAATACTAAGTTCCAGCTGATCATCAAACATGCACTAAATCTTCAACCTTTGGGATACTTTTTTATCTTCAGTGGATTTTGACCTATTAGCAAAGAGTAAAACAAAAACAGTCACTTTAGTGTTGATAAATATCTAGGTTTTCATTGGTAATCCCAACTAAAACAGTAACTCTTACTTCTTCAGAGATGGTCATATTTTAACAGTAAAACTGAAAACTATCAGATTTTCAAAGGGCTGGAATTCATGATCTTGACAAATGATGAAAGAGAGTATCTCATGTCAAAAATTACTACTACATGAGCAGAAGAAAGCAGCACTCTCTCAGTGCCTTTTCGCAGAAAATCCAGGAAAAAGCCAGAATTAAGAGATAGTAGGGAGAAGGCAGGGTAAAAAAGAAGAATATACAGAGCTAGTCTTTCCTAAAGAAGAGTAGAGATATCCCAACTCTTGGCAGAGCCCCTTTCTATATGTCAAGAGTTCTTTTTTTTTTAATTAAAAAAATTTTAATGTTTATTTTTGAGAGAGAGAGAGAGAGAGAGCGTGTGTGTGTATGGAGTGAGAGAGAGAGAGAGAGCAAGCGAGCGCACGTGCAGGGGAGGGGTAGAGACAGGAAGACACAGAATCCAAAATAAGATCCAGGCTCCTAGCTGTCAGCACAGAGCCTAACACAGGGTTTGAACTCACAAACCATGAGATCATGACCTGAGCATAAGTCTGATGCTTAACCAACTGAGCCACCCAGGTGTCCCAATATATGTGAGGCGTTCTGACACACTTAACTCCCAAAGGGGATGCAGGGTCAAAAGACATTAGAAGACAGGGATCTACCAAGTCAAGGAAAGAAATCACTTAAACAGTGGAAGGTCCTTTGGCTGCATATCACCCCTCCTTCCCCTTGTACATCCATTTCCAATGAGGGTCCTATAACCAGAATACATTGCTTAATCTCACGTGGGTAAGGAAATATACTCCAGAATTCAATACTATAAATATTTGAAAGTGTCTAGAAGCTCAAAGATATGAACAAAACTTCAAGACTCAAAATACATTTGAGGAAATCCGACAAGGCACGACAAATATCACACTTAAGAAACGAGAACATGAGAGTGAGATGATCATGGAAGCTGGGGCCAGTCAGGGGGCCCTGAGAAAGGTGGTTTCGGGATGCCGTCCAAAGTCAACGGCAGTGGCTGGAACCCTGGCTCCATCGCAGGGGCCCTACCTGGAACGTCAGATATTTAGCTTCCTGTGGTATACTGATGAGCAGAACTCTTCCACTACATACCTCAGTTTTGCCTAAGGAGATATATGCAAGAACTTTCTTCAAAAGTGTTGCACCATTAATAAACAAAAGAATATTCAGAGAGGAGAATTATAGGATATTCTATGCAGAAAATGTATGATGTGGTATCAGGAATGGAAGACTACAAGCATTTTGTTCCTTGGCGTAAAAAATCAGATGTAATATCAAAGAGAACCGGATACTGCAAAACACAATTGGAAATTGGGTTTCCACCTGTGTTGGAGCGCTATACATCAGTAGGAACCTTGGTGAAACCACATTTGGTAAAGGCATCCTATACTGATGGGAAGCTTTTCAATCATTTGAAGACTATTTGGCATTTTAGCCCTGGTCTTCCTGGCTACCCAAGAACTTGTACCTTGGATTTTTCAATTTCTTCTGAATTCCGCTCCCTTCTGTACTCTCAGCTTGCCACATCATTTTTCGATGAAGTTGTAAAGCAGATGTTAGCTGCCTTTGAAAGAGGATCATGTCTGGGACCTCATCAAAATAAAAAGCTTCTGCACAGTGAAGGAAACAATCAGCAAAACTAAAAGGCAACCAACAGAATGGGAGAAGATATTTGCAAATAACATATCAGATAAAGGGTTAGTATCCAAAATCTACAAAGAACTTCTCAAACTCAACACCCAAAAAACAAATAATCCCGTGAAGAAGCGGGCAAAAGACATGAATAGACACTTCTCCAAAGAAGACATCCAGATGGCCAACCGACACATGAAAAAATGCTCAACATCACTCACTCATCATCAGGGAAATACAAATCAAAACCACAATGAGATACCACCTCACACTTGTCAGAATGGCTAACATTAACAACTCAGGCAGCAACAGATGTTGGCGAGGATGCGGAGAAAGAGGATCTCTTTTGCATTGTTGGTGGGAATGCAAGCTGGTGCAGCCACTCTGGAAAATAGTATGGGGGTTCTTCAAAAAACTAAAAATAGAACTACCCTACGACCCAGCAATTGCACTACTAGGCATTTATCCAAGGGATACAGGTATGCTGTTTTGAAGGGACACATTCACCCCCATGTTTATAGCAGCACTATCAACAATAGCCAAAGTATGGAAAGAGCCCAAATGTCCATGAATAGATGAATGGATGGAGTGAATGGAATAAATGGATAAAGAAAATGTGGTATATATATATACAATGGAGTATTACTCGGCAATCAAAAAGAATGAAATGTTGCCATTTGCAATTATGTGGATGGTACTGGAGGGTATTATGCTAAGTGAAATTAGTCAGAGAAAGACAAAAATCATATTACTTCACTCATATGAGTACTTTAAGAGACAAAACAGATGAACATAAGGGAAGGGAAACAAAAATAATATAAAAACAGGGAGGGGACAAAACAGAAGAGACTCATAAATATGGAGAACTGAGGGTTGCTGGAGGGGTTGTGGGAGGGGGGATGGGCTAAATGGGTAAGGGACATTAAGGAATCTACTCCTGAAGTCACTGCTTCACTATATGGTAACTAATTTGGATGTAAATTTTAAAAAATCAAAAATAAAGTTAAAAAAATGTAATTCTTAAAAAAAAAAAGAAAGAAAAGAAAAGAAAAAAGAAAATCATGTAAGCTGTATGGTCCAGAAACAAATATACCTTGGAATTAAGGCTTCATGAAGTTCATCACACATAAAGGGAAAAAAAGGATTGGTCACCTGTTTGTAACCTTAGTTTATTCACTTTTAGGCAGTGCTTTTATCATTTGCTTTCAGAAGTTAGAAAGCATTTGTTAAACCCAGCTTTGATTTTAAGCCTACACCGCTGAGAATTTGCATTTGGAATATGGAACCACGTGTATACAGAATTCATTCAAGTATAATTCATGCAAGTAATGTGCATATTAGCATATTTACAATAATGGGATATCATCACTCTTAAGCAGAAATTGAAACTGTAGACTTAAGCCTTTTAATTATGACCTTACCTGAAAGAGGTTAGTTGAGTTCCTCACACAGTATGTATTATATTAACCATTATCACCTTTAAGTTATTAAATTCAGACTATTTATAACTTATTGTCATAGGGCCTGCCTCTTGGCTTAGGATATTCGAGTAATCATCAGATATTTAAGGTAGAAACTTAGACTTAAAAATACTGTTAATGAGGGTTCCTTGGCACTTTTCTTATTTTTAAATTGTTCTTATGGGTAGTAGTTTATTCAGTGCTATATATAGTGAGATTAACTCCCAGATTAAACAGTGAATATTTTTTTGGTGAGTGGTCCAGAGCTTTAATATATTTTTCTTATAGTTTGCACCCCTCTCCCAGGTACTTTGACTGCTCTTTCAATAATGCTGATTATGTGTCAAATCTTGTCTACAACAGTGGGCAACACCTGAAGATGAGTTGGTTGATATGTCTCCAGCACCATGCATCCCTGTTTTCCATTTATTGTGTGTATTCACTTTCAATAATGTATTTCAAACTGATATTTTTATAAACAAATCAATGTCTAAGGACTGAAATAGTAACTTAATAAAGTTAATTTATTTTTTGTACAGCTAAAAAAAAAAAAAACCAACAAAAAAACAAGAACGTTAGGGGTGCCAGTTGGTTAAGTGTCCAACTTTGGCTCAGGTAATAATTTCAGGGTTCATGGGTTTGGGCTATGTTTCAGGTTCTGCCCTGACAGTGCAGAGCCTGCTTGGGATTCTCTCTCCCACTCCCACTTGCATTCTCTCTCTCTCTCTCTCTCTCTCTCAATAAATAAAACTTTTTTTTTTTTGTTTTTTGTTTTTTTGTTTTTTTTTGTTTTTTTTACTTCATCTTTTATTTTTTTATTATTATTATTTTTTAATATATGAAATTTACTGTCAAATTGGTTTCCATACAACACCCAGTGCTCATCCCAAAAGGTGCCCTCCTCAATACCCATCACCCACCCTGCCCTCCCTCCCACCCCCCATCAACCCTCAGTTTGTTCTCAGTTTTTAACAGTCTCTTATGCTTTGGCTCTCTCCCACTCTAACCTCTTTTTTTTTTTTTTTCCTTCCCCTCCCCCATGGGTTTCTGTTACGTTTCTCAGGATCCACATAAGAGTGAAACCATATGGTATCTGTCTTTCTCTGTATGGCTTCTCAATAAATAAAACTTAAAAAAAAAAAAAAAGAATACTAATCCCTGAAGAAGTTAACCTTGAGAAAACAAAAATGGTTAAAATAAGTAAAACATCATAAGATATATTTAGCCATTTAAAAAGAACACGTTGGGGCGCCTGGGTGGCTCAGTCAG
Organism: Panthera leo; assembly: GCF_018350215.1. Taxonomy (NCBI): domain Eukaryota; kingdom Metazoa; phylum Chordata; class Mammalia; order Carnivora; family Felidae; genus Panthera; species Panthera leo. The sequence continues at coordinate 54,179,231 of NC_056689.1, forward strand.
TTGGGCGTCCGATTTCGGCTCAGGTCACGATCTCACGGACCGTGAGTTCGAGCCCCGCGTCGGGCTCTGGGCTGATGGCTCAGAGCCTGGAGCCTGCTTCCAGTTCTGTGTCTCCCTCTCTCTCTGCCCCTCCCCCGTTCATGCTCTGTCTCTCTCTGTCTCAAAAATAAATAAACGTTAAAAAAACAAAAAAAAGAACACGTTATTAGAAAAAGTTCTTGGTAATTAACAATACGATTACAAAACCTTTTTTTAAGAGAGAGCGAGAGCGAGAGCAGGAGCATGCACAAGCAGGAAGAGGGGCAGAGGGAAGATGGAGAAAGAATCGTAAGCAGGTTCCACGCCCAGCACAGAGCCTGATGCAGGGCTCTATTTCATGACGGTGACATCATGCCCTGGGCCCAAATCAAGCGTCAGACACTTAACTGACTGAGCCACCCACATGCCCCAAAGACGCAGTGCCATCCCAACATATAAGACCCAGTGCCATCCTAACAAGTGTCCTCCTTAATGCCCACCACCTATTTAGCCCATCTCCCCACCCAACACCCTTCAGCATCCTTCAGTTTGTCCTCTGAATTTAAGAGTCTTTTATGGTTGTCTCCCTCTCTGTTTTAATCTTATTTTTGCTTCCCTTCCTTTTGTTCATCTGTTTTGTTTCTTAAATTCCATATATGAGTAAAATCACATATTGGTCTTTTTCTAATTTCACTTAGCATCCACGTTGTTGCAAATGGCAAGATTTCATTCTTTTCGATTGCCAAGTAATATTCCATATATTATATATATGAACCACATCTTCTTTATCCATTCATTGTTGATAGACATTTCGGCTCTTTCCATTTTTTGGCTATTGTTGATAGTGCTGCTATAAACATTAAGGTGCATGTGCTCCTTCAAATCATCACTCCTGTATCCTTTGGCTAAATACCTAGTAGTGCAGTTACTGGTCGTAGGGTAGTTCTATTTTTAACTTTTGGAGGAGCCTCCATATTGTTTTCCAGAGTGGCAGCACCAGTTTGCATTCCCACCAACAGTGCAAGAGGGTTCCCCTTTCTCCACATCCTCGCCAACATCTGTTGTTGCCTGAGTTGTTCATTTTAGCCATTCTGACAGGTGTGAGGTGGTATCTCTTTGTGGTTTTGATTTGTGTTTCCCTGATGATGAGTGATGTTGAGCATTTTTTCATGTGTCTGTTAGCCATCTGGATGTCTTCTTTGGAAAAGAGTCTATTCATGTCTTTTGCCCATTTCTTCACTGGATTATTTGTTTTTTGGGTGTTGAGTTTGGCAAACTCTTTATAGATTTTGGATACTAACCCTTTATCTGACATGTCATTTGCAAATATTTTCTCCCATTCTGTCAATCGCCTTTTAGTTTTTCTGACCGAAAACATTTTTTAAATGAACAAACGTGCTGAGTAATAAACTAGATTTAGCTGTATTTCAATTTATTTAGCAGGAAGACATTGGGAAACCAAAGGTTTCGCAAGAATAGAGTATAAAGTAATAATAATGAAAACTACAGAGTTAAATGGTATGGACAATAGTTCTAGAAGTTCCAAAGAATTTATGATAGCAGTTTCAAGGAGAGAGAAAAAAATACCTAAATGGAAAAATAAGCAAAGGAAATTAAAGAAAAATTTCCTAAACTGATGAAAAATGCAAAGGATCCACACCAAGTTTGAAGAAGGATTAAAGTAAAAAGACCGACACTCCCACAATCTTGTGAGACCTTGGAACATCAAGAAACAAAACAAAACAAAGACAAAATGTAAAAAATCCTGGAGAGAAAAAGGAAGTTATAAAGAATAAAGATCAGTTTAAAGCTTCCCATATACGATGCTTTTACATGACAGACTACAGTGGAGTAAGGTATTCAAAGGTTCAATAGGAAATGATTTTCAAAATTATTAGTGTATGCCAAAATAGGATTCAAATATGATGTCAAAATACAGGCATTTTTGAACATGTAAACATTCAGACATTTTATAACCTTGAAACCATTTCCAAAATGATTGAGAAAAACTCCAACAAAATAAAAATGTATCCAAGAGGGGCACCTCAGTGGCTCAGCCAGTTAAGTATCTGACTCTTGATTTCTGCTCAGGTCATGATCTCATGGTTTGTGGGATTGAGCCTTGCGTCAGGCTCTGTGCTGATAGTGTGGAGCCTGCTTGAGATCCTCTCTCTTCCTCTCTCTCTGCTCCTTCCCTGCTTGTGCTGTCTCTCAAAATAAATAAACTTAAAAAAAAATGTATCCAAGAAAAGGGAGAAGGCAGGATACAAAAATAATGTGCAAAAGAAAACTTTTTTTTTTCAAGCACAAAATAAGTATTTTAATTCAGTTTCAGAGAAAGATATTACATGAATTTGGATTATAAAAGAAGCTTGTTTTTCCAGAAATAGAGGGAAAAGAAATAACCCATAGTAGATTCAATGATAATTTTCTGGATCTTCCTTTTGCATCAAAAGCTGTATATCTTATTACAATCCAGGCCTATCTCAAGAAACAAGAAAAATCCCAAATACAACATCTAACAGCACACCTAAAGGAAATAGAAGCAGAGGAGCAAAGACACCCCAAAGCAGAAGAGAAATAATAAAGTCAAGAGCAGAAATAAACAATATAGAATCTAAAAAAACTGTAGGGGAGATCAATGAAACCAAGAGTTGGTTTTTTGAAAAACTAAACAAAATTGATAAAACCTCTAGCCAGGCTTCTCAAAAAGAAAAGGGAGATGACCCAAATAGATAAAATCATGAATGAAAATGAAATTATTACAAAAAATCCCTCAGAAATACAAGCAATTATTAGGGAATACTATGAAAAATTATATGCCAACAAACTGGACAACCTGGAAGAAATGGACAAATTCCTAAGCACCCACACACTTCCAAAACTCAAAGAGGAAGAAATAGAAAACTTGAACAGACTCATAACCAGCGAAGAAATTGAATCAGTTATCAAAAATCTCCCAACAAATAAGAGTCCAGGACCAGATGGCCTCCTTGGGGAATTCTACCAGACATTTAAAGCAGAGATAATACCTATCCTTCTCAAGCTGTTCCAAAAAAATAGAAAGGGAAGGAAAACTTCCAGACTCATTCTATGAAGCCAGTATTACTTTGATTCCTAAGCCAGACAGAGACCCAGCAAAAAAAGAGAACTACAGGCCAATATCCCTGATGAATATGGATGCAAAAATTCTCAACAAGATACTAGCAAATCGAATTCAACAGCATATAAAAAGAATTATTCACCACAATCAAGTGGGATTCGTTCCTGGGCTGCAGGGCTGGTTCAACATTCGCAAATCAATCAATATGATACATCACATTAAGAAAAGAAAAGAACCGTCTGATCCTGTCAATCGATGCAGAAAAAGCATTTGACAAAATTCAGCATCCTTTCTTAATAAAAAAACCCTTGAGAAAGTCAGGATAGAAGGAACATACTTGAACATCGTAAAAGCCATTTATGAAAAGCCCACAGCTAATATCATCCTCAATGGGGGAAAACTGAGAGCTTTCCCCTGAGGTCAGGAGGATCCCCCTGTGTTGTTCAGTGGTCAACCGTATGACTTATGAACTCTATAATGGAAAGTATTTCAACTAAATTACATCCTACAAACATTTGTTGAGTATCTTGCAGAATCACTTGGACGTCAAACAATCTGTTGAAATAGTGAGTTGACAGTTTCACAGTGGGTAAATAAAAAGGGAGGTTCAGAAAAGTTTGTCTCTTTGCAATCTTTATTTACTTTTTTAAAGAGCGAGAAAGCACGCATGCATGTGCTCTCTGGGGGAGGGACAGAGGGAGTGAGGATCTTAAGCAGGCCCCATGCTCCTAGTGTTGAGCCTGGAGTCATGACCTGAGCCAAATCAAGAGTCAGACGCTCAACCAACTGAGAGACCCAGCCACCCGTCCCTTTGCAATCTTTAGAACTCTCTTCCTCCTCCTCCTCCTCCCTCAGCAGAGCATGGAGCCATGGGGGCACATGCTGGTAGGCCAGGGCCTCTGAAGCTGCTTGTGGGGCCAGATCAGGCTCTGTCTTGTCACCAGCCTGCAGCACCATGTGCACCTATAGCCAGCCCCTCCAGCTGTGCACGCCTGGCCTAATCCTCACCATCAACCATCATTGCAGTCTGAACACCTGGTGGGAGAGTGTACAGCCGTTGGGGGGGTGGGGCACACCAACAGCTAGGCCACTGCAACAGCCAGTGAGCCCTTCGTTGGACTGACTCCTGCTGCCTGCCCTTGCTAAGTGAGGTAAAGCAGTCACAGAAGGACAAATACCACATGATTCAACTTAAACGAAACATCTAAAATAGTCAAACTCATAGGAACAGAGCAGAATGGTTTTTGCCTGGGGCTTGGCAGAAGTGGAAATAGGAAGTTGCTATTCAATGGATGAAGAGTTTCAATCACGTAAGATGTAAAGTTCTAGAGATAGCTGTGCAACAATACTGTATTGTGCACCTAAAAATTTGAGGGGACAGGGGCGCCTGGGTGGCTCAGTTGGTTGACTATCTGACTCATGATTTCAGCTCAGGTCATGATCTCGCGGTTCATGGGACTGAGCCCCATGTCAGCATCATCTGTGCTGTCAGCATCAGAGCCTCCTTGGGATTCTCGCACTCTCTCTCTCTGCCCCTCCCCCACTCTCTCTTGCTCTCTTTCAAAAATAAGTACATATTGAGGGGGGAAAAAAACAAAAGATTGACTCAGATATTCTCACTCTGTACTCACTACTTTTCTGGACATAGCTTTCTTGGATAGTAGGTTTCCTTCAGCTACATCTTTTGTCATAGCAGGTTCTCTTCTCCTGAAGCTAACTTTTTAGAATGCTTCGCAGACTGTAAAACCATCTGAGACAATTTCACGCAGAATTCCAGAACTTATTTCATTCTTCAGTAATAGAAAGTGGAGTATCCATTTTCGCAACTGCAACATTGGAACACTACTCTGGACATCTTCGCTATGAAGAATGAATTTTGAAAAAATGCACACTGATCAATGAAGTAGGCACCTCTTAAGAAACAAACAAACAAACAAACAAACACCTTAGACAACTCAAGTTGGTTGTGCCCAAACCACAGCTATGAAGCTGGGATTCTGCATTGTTCAGAGAATGATCACATCTCCTACTGTCCACTCCGCCCTTCAGTTTTCCCTATCATTCTCCCCTTTGGGTTATCTCCTCTCTTCAGTCCTGCCAGGCAATTTGAACAGAAGACAGCCGTGGGCACATCAACTTAAAAACTTTTTAAGAAAAAGAATCAAGGTGGGGCGCCTGGATGGCTCAGTCGGTTAAGCATCTGACTCTTCATCTCAGCTCAGGTCGTGATCTCACGGTTTGTGGGTTCAAGCCCCATGTTGGGCTCTGCGTTGGCAGTGTGGAGCCTGCTTGGGATTCTCTTTCTCCCTCTCTCTCTGCCCCTCCCCTGCTTGCGTTCTCCTTCTCTCCCTCTCTCTCTCTTTCAAAATAGATAAATAAAAACTTTTTAAAAATTAAAAAAAGAAAAGAATCAAAGTGAATACTATCCATGCCTTTCCAACTTCTATAATTCTATTCTAATCTATCCCCAAATTCACCTTTCTTGTTATCAAACCTGTGCTCTTAGGATGTTTCGACAGAAGAAAGAGTCTACATCTCAGGATAAGGTTCATTATTTCTATTTCATCACAAGTTAGATATAATCATTATCAGGTTGTCATAGGTAAGTTTTTTAGCATTTAGCACTCCCTAGGAGTGATTAGATGCAATTACTTGACAAAATAATTGCCCAACATATGTCCCAATACAAAGAAACAATAGTACAAATTTTCCCTGGATATACCCATCTGTTCAAGTGCATCAGGGGATTCAGTGGTTCTCATACCTGGCCTATCAAAATTATGCTAGAATCAAAATAAAATAATGTTGCCCAGAACAATGAAGTTATATTTAAATACAGTACTGGGGCAATAGCTACTGATAATTCAGACACCAGAGGATTTGGAGCCCTCCTCATCCTGGGAGTAATGAAGAGGCTTTACAGCATCCATAACACCCATCAAAATGGGCAAAAAAAGCAAGTGGTGCATACAAGTGAAATCTTCCCAGAAAGAACTATGGCCTCCAAAAGGTTAAGAACCATTCCTAAGGGATAGAAAAAAAGGACAGATACTGAAAGGAATTTGCTTCTTCTTACAGCTCCTTAAATCAGCTACTTGACCCAAATCACTGTACCTCACCCAGATCCCATGAAATTGGGAATTGGTTCAGACCAAATTCCACAGAAAATTATTTGAATGTCATTATTTTTGACCTTCTAGACTCTACCCATTTAGGGTCCTAGGTCCTGCCCGCTAACCAATTTCTCCAATCCACCCAGTGTAACAGAAAATAGATGATTAAACCAATTGTAATTTCAGAGGAAGAAATGTCCTTTTCTTTCTGGGAGTACCTCTCTTCCATGTGTTCTAGAATCTTCCCTGTCCCATTTTGGTGAAAACTTTGCACTCACACTTATGTATCAATAAGTATCTTTATTCCCTTCCCATGTACTTTTTCCACTTGACCCAACCACTATTTAAATCTGTCACCCAGATCTTTCCCACTTTGGTTTAACTTCTCAAAGAGAAGATCTTCCATTACTGAAATTTCTCTCACCATCATCTCCTTCCTTCTAAATTGCTCTCTTTAGTTATGATTCACCAGCAAATCCTCTTAGCCCATCCAAAGGCCACCCAGGGGTCCACCTTCCTCACTCAATCTGATCTAGTCCTTCTTTTTTAAAAATGTTTATTTATTTTTTAGAGAGACAGAGACAGAGTTTCCGGAGCAGGCTCTGCACTGACAGCAGTGAGCCTGATGCAGGGTTTGAATTCACAAACCATGAGATCATGACCTGAGCTGAAGTTGGAGCTCAACCAACTGAGCCACAAAGGCGCCCCATTCCTTCTTTTTAATGTTTTTCTTCTCCTTTTGCTTCTTTGGACTTGCCCAACTGATTGTCTTCCTAGATCCATGAGAACGCAGAGAGACAATCTTCATGTAATCTTTTTTTTTTTTTTTTTTAATTTACCCATTTTGAGAAAGAGAGAGCACGAGGATGCATGCATGCATGTACATGATCAGGGAAGGGGCAGAGAGAGAGGATCCTAAGAAGACTTTGCACTGTCAGTGCAGAGCCCAATGTGGGACTCCATCTCACGAACCAAGACAAAGACCTGAGCCAAAACCACAATTCAGATGCTCAACCGACTGAGCCACCCAGGGGCCCCAATCTTCATGTGATCTTCTCTGCATTTCCATGGCTATGATGATTATCCAGACTCTCAGATAGTAAGTCTAGAAATTAGAGACCTCCAGCAGGCCCTTGAACTACCCCCTCACTGTATTTCAAAACACTCCAGGGAACTCCTGCATAATTTCCCTCAAATTTCACCTGCAAGCACATCCCTGTTCTTGCTCAAATTTCCATCGAATCAAATAAAAAATTGCTAACTCAGTATTCAGATCACTCCATACATACCAAACTCCAATTCCTTATCAGGCCAAAGCCCATTTTTACCAAACCACTTAAAGTCCTCTGCTCCCTCTACCCAGTCTCCCTGCCAATCCACTTGTCTAAAGTTGGGCATGTCCTCACCACATACGGAATTCCCTTCCCCATCCTTCACGGCCAACTTACACCATCACTTCTTTTAAGTGCACTATGTTTAATCATCAATTATAGCTTCACTTTAGAGCACAGTATTTTGCATATGCTGCTCCTTAAAAGTTATAATTATTTCATCCAAGACATAAGAGTATGTATGCTCTGCCTTTCTTCAGTTCCACCTTTACCACTCACCAAACAGGGATCAAGTTTTATCATTCTCTCACCTTACAAGATTGAAAGTCCCCCATGATGCTTAGTGTAGGTCCACACACATAGTACATGCTGTTGTAAATGCTTGCCAAATAGTATTTGCCCAATCACCTAAATGCCTCCAGAAAGAATAAAATGATGAGCCTTATAACCTAGTTCACATTTGTTCTGTTCCATTTTGACAAGAATCAAAGACGTTCCAGTGATTGTTAGTGTCCACGATTCTTGTCATTCCTCTAGTCTCTCCAAAATAAAACTATTTGAATCAGCAGTATTGTTAAATAACTTATTATGGCTTTCCTAGATAGAATGGATGAAAGAAGGGAAAGTAAGCTTAATAGAGGAGGCCTCATCTACCTAATTAAAAAAAAACAAAAAACAAAAAAAACAACTCGGGCACCTAGGTGGCTCAGTTAGTTAAGTATCCAACTTCAGCTCAGGTCATGATCTCATGGCTCATGAGTTTGAGCCCCGCGCTGGGCTCTGTGCTGACAGCTCGGAGCCTGGAGCCTGCTTTGGATTCTCCCTCTCTCTCTCTGCCCCCTCCCCTACTCCCCCTCTCCCTCCCTCCCCCCCATATAAACAAACAAACAAACAGACAGACAAAAAAACCTCACTGAGCACACTTATACCTATGCCACGTCCTGCACGAGGCTTTGGGATCATAAAGATAAATATTACATGGTCCCTACAATGGAGGTGAAACTTCTACTACACATAGAAAATAATTCTCTATACTGGAACTCAGAAAGAGGCCGAGAGAAAAACCAATAATTAGAGACAACAATCATTCCTTATACTCATATATCATTTTGGTGTTTATAATCAATTCATAATAGATTTTTTTAATTACATAAAATTACATATTGAAAATATGCCTCAATAAAAATGGCTACATAAAAAGATTTTCAGACATTCCAAATGAAGTAAATTCACCATGGCAGACCACACTGATTAAGATTATGACTAAAATAAATTATTCATGCTGAAGGAAAATGCTCCCAGAGGAAAGCATGGATATATAGGAAGGAATGAAGACCACTGGAAAGGGTAATGTGGGAATTACTTAAATAAAATTATTTAGAAAATTATAGAGAGTAATTTTCATATCTTTTTTAAAGACTACTGTTGGGTTTAAACATGTGTAGAAATAAAATACATGACAAAAATGTAAAAGATGGGAGACAGGAAATGGAAATATGCTATTATAAGGTTTTTTTTAATGTTTATTTACTTTTGAGAGAGAGAGAAAGAGGGAGAGAGGGAACATAAGTGGGGGAGGGGCAGAGAGAGAGGGAGACACAGAATCCAAAGCAGGCTCCAGGCTTTGACCTGCCAGCACAGAGCCCAACGCAGGGCTCAAACCCATGAACTGTGAGATCATGACCTGAGCTAAAGTCAGACACTTAACTGACTGAGCCACCCAGGTACTTTGATTGTAAGGTTTTTATACTATGCTTGATACGTATATTATTACTTGAACATTGACTACATTAAGTTGGTGATATAAATTGTAAACCACTAAAAAACAACACACAAAAATAGAGATAATAAACAAATAATTGAGATCAAATGGAACCATAAGAAATAACTGATCCAAAAGGATGTAGGTAAAAAAGAAAATAAAGAACAAAACTATGAGAAAACAATAGCAAGATGACAGACATTTACCCAATGACATAAAAAATTAAATGAAATAAAAATGGTCAAAACCAAAAGGTAGAGATTGGCTGGCTGAGCGAAAAAGCAAGACTCAAACAAATGCTTTCTAAAGAAAACCAACTCTAAATATATAGACACAGAAAAATTAAAAGGATGGAAAAAGATGTAATATTCAAACACGGATCAAAGAAAGCTGGGATGGCTCGCTTAATATCCAAGTAGATTTCAGAACAGGGAATATTACCAGAGATAAAGATGTTCATTTCATAATCACAAAGGAGTTATCTCATTACAAAATATAAGAACCTTAAATGTATATGTACCTAAAGCAGAGCTTTAAAAGATATAACACCAGCGTGCCTGGGTGGCTCAGTCAGTTAAGAGTCCGTCCCACTCTTGACTTTGGCTCAGGTCATGATTTCAGTTTGTGGGATCAAGCACCATGTTGGGCTCTGCGCTGACAGCATGAAGCCTGCTTGGGATTCCATGCTCGCTCGCTCTCTCTCTCTCTCTCTCTCTCTCTCCCTCCCTCCCTCCCTCCTTCAAAAATAAATAATCATTTAAAAAATCAATAATAAAAAAAAAAACGATATAAAACCAGGAGTGCCTGGCTTGCTCAGTCAGAAGAGCATGCGACTCTAGATCTCAGAGTCATGAGTTCAAGCCCCATGCCGGGTGTGGAGATTACTTAAATAAAAACTTTAAAAGATATAAAACCAAACCAATAGAACTAGATGAATTCATATATTATAGCTAGACAGAAAATCTCAGTAAGAAGATAGAAGACATGAGCTTAATTACCTTGAAACTATTAACTAGCTTGACCTAATTTAGTTTATAAAACACTCCATCCTAAATAGCAGAATATACATTCTCTTCAAATACATAATAGAATGTTCACCAGTCTAGACTATGATCTGGGCTACAAGAGAAACTGAAAAGAATTTAATTCCAACTCACAGTGGAATTGAATTAGACATCAATAACAGAAAGATAGCTGGAAAACCACCAAATATTTAGATATTAAGGAAAACGATGGGGCATCTGGGTGGCTCAGTCAGTTAAGTGTCCGACTTCAGCTCAGGTCATGATCTTGCGGTTTGTGAGTTCAAGCCCCACGTCGGGCTCTGTGCTGACAACTCAGAGCCTGGAGCCTGCTTCGGATTTTGTGTCTCCCTCTCTCTCTGTCTCTTGCCTGCTCACATTCTGTCTCTCTCTCTCAAGAATAAACATTAAAAAAAATTTTTTTAAATAGATACTAAGCACAACGCTTCTAAATATTCCAGGGGTCAGAGAAGAAATCCCAGGAGAAATTGGAAACTACTTTGAAATGAACGAAAATGAAAATGCGGTAGTGTATCAAATTTGTGGCCTGCAGCGGAAGGAGTACTTACAGGGAAATACACACCATTAAATTCTTACATTAGAAAAAAAGTGTCAAACCAATGTTCTAAATGTCCACCACAAAATAACGAGAAAAAGAAGATCAAACTACCCTAAGGCAAAGAGGAAGAGGGAAATAATAAAGATTACTACAGAAGTCAAACAGAAACCAAAAAGAAAACAGACTGATGGAAAACAGAGGAGAAAATGACGCAGGGTCGATACTTCAAGAAGGGTGAGTAACTTGGCTAAGTTCCACAGCTAGGAGCATTAGACCCGGTCACCCTGGGGAAAAAATCTCAGTCCCTTCCAGCATGGGAGGAGCCCAGGGGACTGGAAGTCTGGCTGAGGCAGGTCCCTCCCCAGCAGAGTCACCAGGTACTCAGATCCCTCTCAGCGGGGAGGTCTCACCCACGTGGGGAGAAGAGGAGAAAGCCTTGCGTAAAAGCAGGATTCCAATGTGCCAAACACACTTGGGCGCAAAAATAAAATGCCATTTCCTCAGCTGCACAGTGAAGCCCACAGCCTGGGTTCATTCTGTTGGTGGCTCATTTTGCTTCAGTCTGTCCGTTGCCCTTGGCCTTTGCCTACCTGCGCCCACCAGTCACTGTAGGACTGGGATCTATGGGCTCATATCAAATCAAGGGGGCCTGAGGGACAAACCGACAAAATCCCACCACAAGATAATTTACCCAGCCCTCAGCCATACGGTGCACACGGGACAGGAAACAGCCAGATCTGCAGCTTCTGTAACACAGACCAAGGCACGAAGGCAAAGTTAGATTACTTTATTATTGGTGTTTAATGGCCCACACTGTGCTCCTTCCTCCCGCCGCTAGGCTCTGCGCACCTGTCTTTCAGCAATGACTGATCCACACGCCCGGCCTTGACCAACAGCCTCCGACGGCATGCAAGACGGGTCACCTTTGTCCTCAGACTCCAGGATTTTCTGCAGAAGCTTGGAATGGGGTGGACTATTTTTCTAGCTCCTGCTTCTCCGTAGCATCTCATAAACCTCAGATTCTTGGCCTATGCCAAGGTTGCCGAGAGGACAATGCTTCAATCTGGGAAGAGCATATGGAAATTCATTATGTGTCAGAAGTCAGAAATAATTCACCATGCGTTCCTCTCTGGTAAATATTAGACACAGATCTCAGGATATACACAGGTAATCACAATGCAGCAAACCCTCTCTTAAATTCAACAGATGGTTTGCCAAGGTTTTGAGGTATATTTGTCACCAGAAGCGGCTGCTGCTTCAATGCAACGTGTGTCTTCTGCCAAACAGTTTCAGCAATTCAGTTCCTTGTTGGCTTAGTCCCATTGGACAGAAATGCTTTACTTCTTTTCAAATTGATTCAGTGACATGGCATCAAGAGAATATTTAGAGGGAGGAGGGCAGTCAGCCACGACCTAACCACTACAACAAATCCCCTGATGCTCTCAGACCCTGACCACAGGCACTCGCCCACAGAGCAGAAACCACAGCGTTCCCTGTAACCCACTGCACGTGTTTTCTCACGACCCTATACGTTCTATTTCTCATTTGCACCAAGTCCCTGGTTCCCCACCTATGAAATTGCCCATTGGTATGGTTTGTGATGCCCGCAGAGCAACAAATATAAATGCATTTTGTAATATGGAAAGTGCCATCAATGTAAGGGACCGTTACACCTGATGTACTTTCTAGATGTTACTCTTTCCTCTAGAACAGGGCTCTTGGGGGTAGAAGAGGGAAGCAGGTGAGGGAGCCAACCTTCAGCACATGCCCAAGGGACTGGGGACACCAGGCCACACCTGCCACACTCCTTTCTCCTGCCATTCCGAGCTCCGGGCATAGAACAACGGGGTCCGCAGAGCTGAAAAGTCTGCCTTAGTGGCCCATTATGGGGGAGAAGCTCTTTGGCGTCTGGCAGGAGGAGAACAGCCTGAGTCAGTCTGCTCTACGTTTAAAGTCTGTCTCAGGGGCGCCTGGGTGGCTCAGCTGGGTTGAGTGTCTGACTCTTGATTGCAGCTCAGGTCATGATCCCAGGGTTGTGGGATCAAGCCCCATCTCAGGCTCCGTGCTGAGTGTGGAGCCTGCTTAAGATGCTCTTTCCCTCTGCCCCTCTCCCTCTCTAAAATAAAATGAAAATAAATAAAGTAAAATCTGTCTCGAATCCAGTGACTTCCCACCACTCCCACCCCCACCCCCTGTGCCAGTCTTTCCATTCCTTACCTGGACCGGGGCAGTAGCCTCCTACCTGGTCTGTTTATACTTCTGCCCACTATGGTGAGTTTTTGACATGGAATGCAAATCAACCATTTAAACGGGTAAGTCAGTTTAAGGTACGTCCCTGTGAAAAAAACTCTCCAAATAAATCCCACCTCAGAAAAAAAAAATCCAAAGTTTCTGTCATGGTTGTCAGAAGTGTTTTCCCAGGAAGTAAACTGTGACCCGGGGATCAGCGTAAGGAAAAGTTTATGAGGGGTGCCCTTGGGACCAAGACCTAGGGAGGGGAGGCGGGGGGAGAAGTTGGCTACGTACGGCCTAGAGGGAGGTCTCGGCGGACCCCTTCAAAGCTGTCCAGGGCTCGGGGCCCGGATATGCCTGCCTCTCCAGGCACTGGACCACCTGGGAAAAGGAGCACTCTTCAGCTGATGGACGTGGCCCTCCGCTGGCAACTCGGGGACCAAGTCCTCGGGTTCTGAAGGGGTATCCAAGTGATGCGACACTGTCAGCTTCGGAGAAATCTTCATATGACTCCTCGAGGCCGCCCCTCCCAGGTTCTGGTGGGCCAGCCTTCCCTGTGGCAAGCTTGGGGAAGGTCAGTGGGATAAACAGCCCCTGCCCCCCAAGTTGGTAACTTATCATCATTACCTCGGTCTATTTCCCTTCACCCTCACCTAGCGATTCTGAGCATCTGAGGCTTACCTGATGGCAGGACCACCACCGGTCCCAGGCCCTTCTCAGGCTGCAGCTGCTGAACTTGTCTACCAGCCATTCAAATTCCACAGACTACCAAGAGGTGCCTGAGTTTAACACCTACGTGAGATCTATCCTGAGTTTGCATCCCTCCAGAAAGGAGGGGGGCTTGGGGCACGTGGGTGGCTCAGTCGGTTGAGTGTCCAACTTCGGCTCAGGTCACGATCTCACAGTTCGTGGGTCCGAGCCCCACTTTGGGCTCTGTGCTGACAGCACGGAGCCTGGAGCCTGCTTTGAATTCTGTCTTCCTCTCTCTCTGCCCCTCCCCCACTCATGCTCTGTCTCTCTCTCTCTCAAAAATAAATAAGCGCTAAAAAAACCCCAAACAAACAAAGGAGAGGGGCTTAGTGGCAGCAACCAGCTGGAAAGGGACTCAGGGAATATTCAAGGTCAACTGGTAAAGCTCTCCATCTATTATTTGAGAAGCATTCATTTCCTCAGATAAGTCCCAGAACAGTCAGATATAAAAGAAAACATCATTTCGTTACAACATAACGAGGTTGATCTTATAGTAGCATCAGAGAGAGAGAATTTGGAGCAAGCTTCCAAGAAAGGTGAGAGTATGGCTCATTCAGAGGTCAAATTTCTCACACCTGGAGGCAAAAGGCCTGCAAATGTCAGAGATTTATTTTGGGAAAGCCCAAAATAAGAGGAGAGAGGCCTCGGAAATCCCATCTGGCTTCAGACAGGAAACAGAGCACATGGTCAAATGATAGAGAACGCCACACCGCCTTGGTGTCTATAAATTTATTGAGTAAAAACAAAATCAACGTCACACATATTAAATTTGGTTTGGTTCCAATTTGGCTGATGTCCATTTGCGGCAGAGATGAACCGAGGTGAAGAGAAGACCCCGGGATGCTGGCAAGGGGGCCACCGAACGAAACAACCTCCTGTTAATCGTACAAGCAGGTGTCACAGGGCCAGCGAGTCAGTTAGCAGAGGCAGGCAGACATGGTGTTTAAGGAGCAGGGATAACACCAAAGTTGGCAAGAACTCGGAGGGGAGGAGAGGGCCAGGGCAGCGAGAGGACAAGTCGCGACAGGTGCAGGTCTGCCGGTTCACTTGGGGAACACGGTGACCACGTCGTAGCCCTCAGGGGGTGTGACCCGCTCCCGGGCGTGCTTTTCACAGTAGATCTGATCCTCCACAAAGAAGTGGCCCTTCTGTTTCAGGTTGGTGCCACAGTCAGTGCACACGTAGCACTCAGGGTGGCGGTGACGGTCCCGCAGCTTCACAAACACACCGCTGCAGGAGGGAGGCAGGACAGGGCTCCGTTAGTGACAGGCACCTAAAGGAGGCACTGCGGCCGGGGCGTCCTTCCCCGAGGCCCATCAGAGGGCGGGTCAGGGCCTCAGAACGGGCCTCCACTCATAAAGCAGCTGCTCATTCCTGGGGTCTCAGACATTCCTCTTGAAACCCTCCCGCTCCGACAGAGCAGCCCTTCCTGGGTTTACACGTTCACACTGTGAGGGGTCCGTGGCCAAGGGAAACCTGTACACCTGGCTCTGGACCAAGGCCTCCTTGGCCTCTCTGTTCCATTTTCCAGGCGGGACTTTCACCCCATCACACCCAAAATGCACAACGTCCGGCACCTGCCGCATTTTCTTGCTTTACCCAATCTGCAGGGCCTCCCACGCCCGGGGAAGGCAGGTACTCACACGATGCCGGTGCCGCATTTGTCACACATGGGCAACTTCTGGGCGTTTCCAATAGATGCAGCCACTTTGGTGACCGGAGCCTTAACACTTCTGAAACCTGAGGGCTTGTTGGGGTCTCCTACAATGAGGAAAACACTTGGGTTGGCCAGGAAGGGTGGGACTGCAGAAGTTTCATTTAGTTCTTTCAGAGTCACTTATACATACGTTCCAGCAAGTTCCTGGGCACTGCCATCAAACAGACCTGACTCTGCTGTGTGACCCTGGGCAAGTTACTTAATCTCTCTGGCCTCCCAATCTCCTTTTCTATAAAACAGGAGATCATTTTTCCCTCCACAGTGGTACAAAAAAATTAAAAAATACAAAGCCTTTCCACAGTACATGGCACAAAGCCCTGAAACAAATGATAGTTCATTTTGATTAAATGCATGCATATACTGATACGGGAACTTAAAAATGACTTACACAGTTGGAATAAGTAAATAAAAACATTACCTGATAATCAAAAGACAATGTATTTAGATGCCAAAATAAACCCACATCACAAGGGGGCGCCTGGGTGTCTCAATCGGTTAAGCATCTGACTCTTGGCCTCAGTTCAGGTCATGAGCTCACAGTTCGTGGGTTCGAGCCCTGTGTCAGGCTCTGTGCTGTCAGCGCGCAGCCCATTTGGGATTCTCTTTCCCTCTCTCTCTGTCCCTTCCCTACTCATGCTTTCTCTCTCAAAACAAATAAACCTAAAAAAAGAAAGAAACCCACCTCACAAGTGGTACAAAGTCATTCCAGTAGAGCATCTATCTATAAGCAGCCAGATAAAAACCACCTGCTACAGAGACAGCAACCTCCCTGCAGTCAGCCCTGGATGGATAATTGAAGCCCCCGGTTGATGGGTGCCTAACTGCAGCCCAGTTCATCACGCCTTCAGAGCCCTCTATCGTGGCTTCTATTAACAATGGCAAGCTATTAATATTACTATTATTGCCATCTATTCGGCTGGCAGTATTGTCATTCGTCAGCTATTTACACATCTCTGTGACTGGACTGCAAATTAGTGGACCATGACCCTGTTTTACCTACTTGGCAAGATTCCACAGAGCCTAGCCTTGGGCTTGGCAAATAGTAGAGGTTCAATAAAAACGCAGATGTGAGTGAAATGCCATGACAAATGCTCGCTGGTCCCCACCCTAGTCTGACATGTTTTGGCCCAAGAAGCCATAGAAATCTCTACACCAGTGGTTCTGAACAGGCATCTGTGAACATCCCAGGCACCAGAAGAGACTTCCTAAAATTCAAAGACCAGGCTCGTAGCCAGAGCTGCTGACCAAACATCTCCAGGTGCAGGGGTCCCAGGAGATCCTACTCTATATGTCCCTGGTTAAAACCCACTTCTTCAGACTAAAGCAGCTCTTCTCAAATTTTACTGTGCATCAGAGTGATCTGGAGAACTCACTAAAATGCAGCTCGCTGGGTCCCATGCCGAGTTTCTAAGTCAGTAGGCCTGGGGTAGGGCCTAAGAATTTGCATTTCTAACAAGCTCGCTGGTGCTGCTGGTCCAGGAACCACACTTTGAGAACCACACAAGAGCAAAAAAAAAAAAAGAAAAGAAAAGAAAAAAAAATGGTTCTCATGTAAGGTGAGGAGGTAAGAGTCATCCTATAGCTGTAGCCAGGCTGGGCAATCCTGAGCTGACAAATGAGGGCCCTGTTTCTCTCGTCCTTTTAGAAAATGAGTCCCCACGTATTGACTGGTGCTTCTGAACCAAAAATTGAGAGGAATTCAAGTACGGGGCATTTATAACTGGCTGGGATGGTAGGCTGTTTATTTTGTTACAATTATCTATACCCTCCCTACCCTTACCATGCATCTAGGTCAGTAGATCTCTACCTGGCGGGGGGGGGGGGGGGGGGGGGGTGTGATTCTGTCCTCTAGGGATCAGTTTTGCTCATCACAACTGGAGGGCAGTGCTTCTGGCATCCAATGGGTCCAGGCCAGAGATGCTGCTAACTGTCCTAAAATGCACACAACAGCCCCACCACAAGGATTTATCTGGCCCCAAATGTCAACAGCACCAAACCGAGAAACCCCACTCTCCGTGGAGTATATCCCATGGGCCTCGGGTTTGGCCACATGACTCGCTCCGGCCAAGGGAAATGTGAGATGTGAGCCCTGTTCTGGGAGAAGCATGAGGTGCATTTGGGTGGTTTGGTCCTGTCCCCATGGAGCTTCCGGCCTCTGCCCTAAAAACGGCAAGCTCCAGAGAGTGACACCTCCCCCTGCTGGGCTCTGGGATGGGAGGAGTCCTGGAGCCAGGCCGGGCCCAGCCAGCAGCCCTCCTGTAACAGGAACAAGAAATGCATTGGCTGCTGCAGCCCACTGCTGGCTGATGCAGCCTGACAGCTAGCCTGGGATATTTTGTCACCTTACAGAGAACAGCAAGAGGGAATATTTGAAAGCAGCCTGTCTTAAAGGCCCCATCATGGGTGTTGATGGCATGGTCTCTCGGGGTTCCCCCATCAGTGCCGGGAACTGATCAACACAGATGTCCAGCTGGCAACACATGAGAAGGGGCAGATGTTAGGAGGCTCCAGGGTTTCCGCTGTTTTCAGCCATAAGCTCTACAAATAGGCTTCGGGAAGGCTTGGTGCTGCCCCATTAGCGGCCTTTGGCACTTTGCTTATCCTAAGTCCAAAGTCCCCTTGTGCCTTTCCAAACCTTCCTCCTTCCTTGGCCACAGTCCTGACTTTATTATACTTTCTGCATTAATTGTGATTTTAAAAAATATTGCATTAAAGTATAATTTTTGTCTTGGCTGTTGAGTTTTTGTGATGCTCCCTTAAATTCTGTACCCAAGGCAAAGCCTCCCTCCTGTCACTCTAATCCTGGCTCCCTCTGGGGATCTCAGAAGGGCCTGGGTGGCCAGCTTCATACCTCTAAGCATCCCAAAGAGGCTTCTCCCTCATCTGCGGGCCCCTGTTGCTAGAGCCACCCGGGCTGCCGCCTACCCTGTGAAGGAAGGACATGCGGTGTCTCTGTGCACCCCAATGGCTTGGAAGGGAAACTGTGCCCAGGGAACCAGTTCAGTGAGGTCATGGTCTCACACGATGGGGCTGTTTTTCACATAATGCATTCTGTCTGCTGACTCGGTCAGTAGAACATGGGACTCTGGATGTCAAGGTCATGAGTTCGAGCCCCAGGTTGGGTATAGAGAGAACTTAAAAAAATAAAAAAAGGAAGGAAGTTCGGGGGAGGGAGGAAAGGAGGGAGGGAGGGGCAAAGGGCGGAAACAGCACAGGGGGAGGAGAGGCAGCTGTGTGCTGGACAAAGCCAGCCTTCAGGGTTGTTCAACCCTGCAGCACCATCTGCTGGCTCCATCTTCTTCTCTCACTTATCCAGCCAGCACTGCAAACTCAAAGAAATTTCACTTTGTCTTTTTCAACTAGCTTACGGTAAAAATATTAGCTCCCTTTGGACTCTGGTAAGCTATAAAAATTTCCAAATTTCTCTTCTTCCAGTGAAACTGGCATTGTCCAAGCTTTCTGGAAAAAAAGTGAAAATGGGTTGAGTAAAAGCACAGCTTTTTTTTCTATCCACTTCACTGCTCAACCACCTTCCATGGCTCCACATTTCCAAAGAACCAAATTCATGGTCCTTAACCTAGCACCTGGACACTTCCTGAGCAAATCTCTGGCTTTCTCATCTTGAAGCCTCTGGTGCCCACTGTACTTTCTCAGTCCTTGATGCCTCCTTCCAAGTCTCCTCTCATTTCAAGTCCTCTTAAGTGGACAGATGGATGATAAACAAGATTCGCTGCATACATACCGTAGAAAGCTCAGCCTTAAAAAGGAAGGAAATGCTGACACCCGCTACAACACGTGAACCCTGAGGACGTTATGCTAAGTGAGAGAAGCCAGTCACAAAAGACAAATACTGTAGGATTCCACTCATAGGAAGTGCCTGAAGTAGTCAGATTCATGCAAACAGAAGGTACAACGGTGGTGTCCAAAGGCTGGGGGAGGGGGCGATGAGGAGGCAGCGCGGAACGGGTTCCAAGCTTCAGTTTTACAAGAGGGGCTCCTGTGGATGGGTGGTGCTGATGGCAACCCAACAGGACGGATGCAGCTAATCGCACCGCGTACACTTAAATATGGTTCAGACAGTACATCTTGTGTCAGCTGCAGTTCACAGTTTAACAAAAAAAAAAAAAAAAAAAGGAAATCCTCCTTCTCCCTGCAAATTTGGAATCTGATCCAGGGCAAGATGAAGTCTGAGAAACCCAGGACCCTTTCTCGTACTTCAGAGGCTGAATTTCACCCAAAATGAGAAGACCCACAGCGAATCTTTTGGAGGCTTATCACCAAACCCTACCGCAGCCAAGCCTCCCACGCGGGCCTCACCGATGGAGGGCCTGGCACCTGACATGCACCATTTCCCTTAACGCTTTAGACCATCTGTGAAGTAGCCATTATCAGCCTCCCTGGACATGTGCAGAAACCAGGGCTTGGAGAGATGGACAACCTGCCTGTGGTCTCAAGGCGGGTCACAGGCAGGACCTGGACGCCAGTGCTGGTAGGGCGGCACTGCTTTCTGAACCCCAAGCCTTCTCGAATGAGAGGAGCCCTCACTTCCCTGAGCTCTGACCATTTCATCTCAGATAAAAGATGGCATTTGAGCTCCCTCCCGAGAGCCTTCTGAATGCAGTGGATGTATGAATTAGAACTTACAGTGTTTCGTTCAGTGAAAATTTAATTCAAGTACATAATTAAGAGATATGGGAGAGACTGAATTTTTATTTTCTTTGAGGCAAAAGAATAACCATCGCAGGAAGGAAAGAACTATAATTCTGATTCTCCTGCTACGAGATGTGGTCATGTCACTAAATTCTGGTCAAATGAAATGGAATACTAGTGTGGGACTTCTGGAAAAGAAAAAGCTGGCTTGTCGGAAAGGAGGAGCCTCCACTTAGCCCTTCTTCCTCCATGGTGCCTGGATGTGGGTGTGCTGGCTGGAGCACCAGCTGCCAACTAGGGCCATGAGGTAACCTTGAGAATGGAAGCCACTGCATGGAAGGAGTCCAGATCATGATGAGCAATGGAGCTGACACACCAGGAGTGAGGCTGGGCTTTAGGTCCTTCTCTGGGACATGAGGGCGTTTGACTAGATGAGTTCTGCAGTGTCTATCTAGGTCTTTGTCTGGGCTGGAATGGACTAACTTTTCCTCTCTTAACTGAAGGGGTTTGCACCCACTTACTCAGAGAGCAGAATAAATTGTGGTTTCTCATGTTTTGACAAAACTGTCATTCTCTAGGGTTGGTCCCCAAGTCACTTGTCAGTTGGCCCTAATACTGGAACTTAATACAGAATATGACTCATTCCTTCCAAAATGCACAGGTACAACAAGCAAAGGGGGAAACTGCTGGTAAAACAATATCCTTTTAGCATAATAGGAGAACTTTCCCCCCTAACTTCCTGTGCTTGTAAATTACCAATTTCGGGAAAGAACCCACCCAAATGGGGAGGAAGCCTGGGTTTGGGTTTGTTCAGTAGGGAACTTTCAGCTCAGGCAGGACTCCCAAGAAGCCACACCTGCATTTGGGGCTGGGGGTTCTGGGGGAGGGAAGTTACTCTTACAGAGGGTGCTCAGCTCTGAACAGGCAAGTCATTCCCTCGGGCCAGTAAAGCCAGTTTCACCGTCAGCATCACCAACTCTCTCTTCACAGGTGGACACATGGGGTGGGGGTGGGGGGAGAAGAAGAGAGACCAACGGAAAGCAGGGCTCCAGCGACATCTGAGCCTCAGGGAAAGCAGGGCAGACAGAGTGTGGGGGGCTGGGCAGCACAGAGATCAGGAAGGGGTGCAAAACCCAAGCCTCCAGAAAAGTCATTCATGGCTAGGCTGACAGGAGAATCAGAAAGTGCTTGTGAATAACCACCAGGGAGGTGGGCGGGGCAGGGGCTGCGGCTCCCAGGTCACCTTCGTGAGAAAGAAGAAAAAGCACCCGTTTGCCAGCGACACCATCTGTCCAAGCCTTCTCATAATAGGCTGTAATTGTTAAAGATAGCTTTAGTCCTTGCTTGAAAGCTGTCTGTATATACAGTCTATGACGTCTGCAGTGCAAAGGCTGTCTCCCAAGGCCTGCAGAGCCACACGGGTGGCCCTGGGTCCTCAGGCATCAGAGCTCGCTCCCTGGACAAGCTAAGGCTGGCCTGGCACCTGCTGATGAGGTTTGCAAACAGAATCATGGGCATGAAGCACCCACTGCATGCCGGTCATGTAGCAGGTGTCTGTGAGGTTTATGACATTGGATCCTCACACCGGCCTTAGACGAGAGGGCTTCTGTCCCCGACTGACAGATGAGAAAACAGGCCTGGAAAGGTTCGGAGACTTGTCTAAGGTCACTCGGGGAGGATGGGGCCAAACCGGGGCTCTCTGGCTCTCGGGAGTCCACCTACCCTAAAGCAAGAACAAATGCACCGCCCCAGAGTAAAAGCCCAGCACCCAGCTCCGTGTTGCTGCTTCCTTTTCATTCTGCTTGTCACGGCTCGCGGCCTTCACCCAGTCACATGTGTCAGCCACCGCAGCAGCATGGGCTCAAGCCCAACAAATGGCCAAGGGAAAGAAGAACAGGTTCCCACAACAGTCAAGCTCACCCTGACGTCAGCCTCCTAAAGCTCATGTGACAGAGAACACCTGGCCAGGTGTGCTTGGGAGCTCATGCATTCTCTCTTTCTCTTTCTCTCTCTCTCTCTCAGAGCTTTTATTTATTTATTTATTTATTTATTTATTTATTTATTTATTAACGTTTATTTATTTTTGAGAGACAGAGAGACAGACTGCGAGTGGGGGAGGGGCAGAGAGAGAGGGAGACACAGAATCCGAAGCAGGCTCCAGGCTCCGAGCTGTCAGCACAGAGCCTGACACGGGGCTTGAACTCGCGAACCGCGAGATATGACCCAAGACGAAGTCGGACACTCAACCGACTAAGCCACCCAGGGACCCCTCTCTCAGAGCTTTTAGCATTTTTTTAATTAATTTTTTAATGTTTATTTATTTTTTGAGAGAGCGAGAGCAAGGTGGGGAGGGGCAGGGTGGGCGGAAAGAGAAATCCCAAGCAGGCTCTGCACTGTCAGCACAGAGCCCAAGGTGGGGCTCGAACCGATGAACTGTGAGATCATGACCTGAGCTGGAACCAAGAGTTGGACGCTCAACCGAATGAGCCACCCAGGAGCCCCTCGGCATTTTAAAAGCCATGCTTTCCAAAGCACACCGTGCCCCTTTCACCAACTCAAGACTGTAGTCCCTTTGTTTCAGACACAATGGACCCTCACCCAGGCCTTGCCCAAGAGCCTCTGACCACACGCATGCACTCAGGGTTGATTACCTTTCTCCTCAGACTCCAGGATTTCCTGCAAAACCAGGAATGAGGTGGACTGCTTGGGGGGCTCATTTAACTCCTGTTTCTCTTGGAGCATCTTGTAAACTTCAGATTCTTTGTCGATGACGAGTCCGCTTGGAGGCTGAGAATGGTCTAAGCTGTAAAGAATGTTTGGAAATTTATTAGGACATGTCAGAAGTTAGAAAAAAATCACGAGGCACCCCTTTCCAAGTGAAGACACCCCTGAATCAAAGAGTAGATAGAAAGGATCCCATCGGACAAAGCCCTCTCTTAACTCAGCCGCAGACTTCCCACCAGTAGTATGAGGTGTGTATATTCAGAGCTGGTACTGCTTCAAGGCAGTAAGAGGCTATCTTCTCAAAGAGTTTCAGTAATTCAATTACTATTTGGCCTAATCCCATGGAATGGGAAAGCTATGCTTCTTTCTTAATTACATAAACAACATTATGTCTAAAGAAAATTTAGAGGAGAAAAAATGTCAACCACAACCTGACCATTGAAAGCTCAGCTGGGTCTCCTCAGTACAGGCCTCATAAATTCTTCTCTTTATTAATAAAGTGCTGTTCCAATGTGAGGGAGGGGCTGAGGCCTGAGCTCGGTTTCCCAGGGCAGGAAAGGATGGCTCCCTGGGACAGGATGGCTCCCCGGGGCAGGACGCCTCCCCAGGACAGGATAGGATGGCTCCCCAGGACAGGACAGGTCGAGCTGGGGCTGCTTCCCCCCAAGGCCTGTCCAGTGAGAAGTCTCTGCTGCCTGGTGTCAGAAGGGGTAACAGGGAGGGAGACCCTAGTCAGCTCTACCTGCAAAGTCTGTCCCGACCCCCCTCCTCAGCACCCCCCACCTCCGCCCGTGTCCAAGCCACCGCCACCGACCGGCACCATGGACCACCCTCATCACTGGCCCCTGCACTGCCATCCTCTGCCTGGGACAGTCTTATTTCCAAACAGAGGCCACGTGATGTATTAAACACAAGAACTGCACGGTGTTGTGATGTGGCTCCAAGGGTCTCATCTGACTTAGAACCAAATATTTACAGTTCTAATAACAAAATACAAGTTTAATCAAATTCATCTTCTTTGGCATAAACATTCATTACGTAAAGTTGAAAGGCCCTGGAGGATGTGATCTGCTCCCCTCTGCAAGCACACGGCCTGCCACCCCTTGCTCGCTCGGCTCTAGTCACACCAGCCTCCACGCTGTTTCCAGGACACGGCAGCCTTAGACCCTCTGCACTTACTGCTCCCGGTGCCTGGAGTGCTCTCCCTCCAGATCGCCACATGGCTGCCATGTTTCCCTCCTGTCTCTGCTCAGATGTCCCTCCTTAGAGAGGGCTCCCGGTCCCCAACTGAAAACAACCCGCCCACCCCCGCGGTCACCCTCTTCACTCTACGGCATCTTACCCCACTTTATTTCTCACCCTCGTCCTATGAATCCTACATGCATCTGTTTCCTTATTGTCCCTCTCCCCCTAGACAGTGAGCCCCATGAGGACAGGGCCTTGGTCGGTCTTGTTCACCCGTACGTTCTTGACCCTGATCAGTGCATGGCACAGGGCCAGGGCTCAGCCAGTGTGAGGGAAGTGAAGGGCAATTGCCAAAGGGATCAATTTGCTGCACCCTCTCTGCTCCTACGGGGTCACAGGGTACCCTACAGGGTGGCAGGACCTCCCAGGGGTGTGCCAGGGAAATGGCAGCCCAGCCTCCTGGGCCCAGATCAACCTTGTTTCTCAGGCTCAGTTGCTTTTCCAGAAGCTGCCATCCTCTAGGGATGAGGGACAGTGCGCCCAACGGGGCCAAAGAGCAAACATCAGAAGGACGGACAGTTTACCGATGCAGATGGATAGGTCTATGGGTCTGTGCGCAAGCAGGTTGTAACCTGTGGGTGACAGAGCTCTGTGCTACCCAGCCCGCCAGGCCACCTCCCAGCAGCGGCTCTCAGCAGTCTTTCTCAGCAAATCTAACCACTTTGTCTTTAGGGCTGAAGCCACTCCTCTAAGTGCAAGTGAGTTGTGCCAATGACATTTACTCCCTCATTGCCCACCCACCCTCCCACCCACTGTGTAATTCGTTCACGTTCCCTCTTAAAAAGAAAACAGGCGTCTGGGTAATTATAGGGGTAATCCTCCCCAGGTTACCTCTCCCTCTCCTCTTTCTCTCCCTTTCCCAGTCAGCCTCCCGGTGGGGGGCAGGGGGCACTCGGGGTGCTCAGGTCCCCAGCTGGAAGCAGAGTCAGTCACATCAGTGAAGCTCAAAGATTGAGGGAAGGTCAAAACGGAAGTAGAAAGACGCATCAGCTGGTCACCTGCACTGGCTGCCGTGCAGGGAAGGGAAGCCAGCCACTGGCCCTGTCCACTGCTGCCGGTCCCTGCCTTTGTCTCTCCCCCTCCCGCCCACTGGGGACTGTGGGAGCCCCCCATCCCCCAGGCAGGTGATGGGCCACCTTGAGGAGTGGTCTTTTTTTTAAATAGTTTCATGAAGTTGGGTTTTTTTTTTGTTTTTTGTTTTTAAATTTAAACCCAACTTAGTTAACTTATGGTGAGAAGTGGTCTTAACCAAGGGCCATTGTCTTCCTCTGGCCACCTCTGAGTTGTATGCCTGATTCTCTGTGAGTCTTGAGTTCTGAGCTTGCCCAGTATAAATATATTACATTATTTTTGATGAATGTTTAATGTTTTTTCCTATTACACTTAGAACTATTTTAAAATCGAGATCAGACCATGGAATGTTCTTGGGAGAATTCTTCCCCTTCTTTGGGGTATGTCGTTATGTCTGGAAGCCACCAAGGGAACGTTAAAAATGACAAAGCTCAAACCACAAGGTCATCACTTACTCTTCCAAGAAACAGTCTTGTAAACTATTTCCGTGATTAAAAAAAAGGAAAACAATTTACTGTTTATTCTCAAGCAATGATTAGATTGTTCTACCACTTGGCAATTTATAAAACACGATCCATTACCTCATTTCAAGCACTGAGACATATAAGTAAAAAATAATATCATCCACAAAACAAACGAACAAAGAAGAAAAGAGACAAACCAAAACCTCTTAACTACAGAGAAAAAACTAATGGTTCCTGGTGGGGGGGGGGGGGGGGGGATGGGCATTGGGTGAAACAGGTGAAGGGGATTAAAAGGACACTTATCATGGTCACTAAGTCATGTACAGATTTGTTGAATCACTATATTGTATACCTGAAATTAATATAACACCATATTTAACTACACAGGAATTTTAAAAAATCAGTATCTTCTTTAAAAAAACAAAACAAAAATAATATCCTCAGTTAAAAAAAAAAAATTGATCCTAGGACAAAAACATACATAAGAAATGGAGCCCAAAAAAGCATATTCTCATTTTTCGTATGTAGTAACAAATGGAAGGACGAATTCTACAGCAATCAGTTACAAAAAGGTAACAGACGAGACTGAGTCACCAGGGAACAAGTAGTTGTGGGGTCGGCGGCGGGGGGCGGGGACATTGAAAATTAACCACGTTCTTCTGAACCCAGTTTTCCCACTTTAATAACAAAATACAAGCTTTTAATCAAACTCGACTCCTTTAAAGAACAAACTCAAGGCTGTTGCACTAACCCTGTGTTACACACTTGGTTTCCTAGTCCTGGTTTCTCCCCTAGTCACAGTAGTTACTCTTGCTATCAAATGTTTGACGTTTTGTTATCATGTTACCTAAACGTTTCATAGTTTTTGTCACTCTTTCAGATCCCAACCCCGGGACCCCTCTCCCTGTGATAGCCAGGTGTTCAAGGATGCCAGTGGTCCTTGGGACGAGAAGAAACTCCCTATAAGTCTGTCTAGCAGAGGAAGATTCTGGAGGCCAAGCCTGCTGCCCCTGTGTGACCCCCTAGGCCTGCTCCAGTCAAGAGTAGTGGGGGTGAAGGTCAGAAGGTCCAGGAGGACAGAGAACAGCAGATCCCTGTCTCTGGGGAAGGGATCAGCACAGCGGCCGCGGGATGAAAGTCCGTTCGACGGAAATAATGAGGTGACCAGAGTGGGGACATAAGGGGCTCTTTAATCTTTTTAGAACTTGAACCAGCCCCGGTGCAGCAAGTTGATAATCTGTATATAAATCCCAACTAAAGTAAGGAGGCCACAAGAAAAAAGTTCCCACGCTGATAAAACCTTAATGGCCCAGTTTCTCACATAGTAAGTCAACTTTGGTTCCTCCCTAAAACTGCCTGTGTGTGAGACAAAGTTTGGGACAAAAAGGGGGATTATTTGAATTAGAAGAAGCATCCAGCAGAGAGTCAATGTGGGGCTCGAACCCACAAACTGTGAGATCGTGACTTGAGCTGAAACTGGATGCTCAACCGACTGAACCGCCCAGGTGCCCCTATATTAGTCATTTCTTAGATTTTTTTAATGTTTGTTTATCTTTGAGAGAGACAGGGTGTGAGCAGGGGAGGGGCAGGGAGAGAGGGAGACACAGAATCCCAAGCAGGCTCTAGGCTCTGAGCTGTCAGCACCCGATGCAGGGCTCAAACCCAAGAAACGGGAGATCATGACCTGAGCCGAAGTCAGATGCTTAACCAACTGAGCCACGCAAGTGTCCCATTCATTTCTTAATGGTCCATCTCCAAAGGGTGGCCTGAGTGGCCTTCAAAGGCCACTGAGATCACATCGAAATCTTTAGCTGCTCCATCATCTCTCTCTCTTTTTTTTTTTTTTTTTTTTAATGTTTATTTATGTTTTGAGAGAGAGACAGTGCATGAACGGGGAAGGGTCGGAGAGAGAGGGAGACACAGAATCCAAAGCAGGCTCCAGGCCCTGAGCTGTTAGCACAGAGCCTGACACAGGGCTCGAACTCACGGACCGTGAGATCATGACCTGAGCTGAAGTCAGACGCTTAATCGACTGAGCCACCCAGGCACCCCCATCTCTCTTCTTTTAAGTAAACTCTATGCCCAACGTGGGACTTGAACTCATAACCCTGAGATCAAGAGTCACAAGCTCTATGGACTGAGCTGGCCAGGTGCCCCCCAGGCCAGTGGGAGGTCTAGATTTACACACTCGCCAGGCTGTAATGAGGCACCCCAAGTATCCACTGGGGTGGTATCAAAGAAGGGCCAGTAGGGAGCCTTTTTTCATCCTATGCATCTGGAATGAGAAAAGCCTAGGAGAAAGTGAGGACTCTGAGAACCAACCAGTAGTAACAAGGCCACCACTTACTCCAGTGGTCGCAGCAGAGGGCACGTGGGTAGCCAGACATCTCACTCCTGTCCAGCAGTAAGGAATAGGCCTGAGTAACCTCAGTGTCAAGACAGGCAAAGTGGGGAAACTGGACTTCTACCCCTACCTTGGCCAAGACCACTCCTCAAGGTGGCCCATCACCTGCCTGGGGGATGGGAGGCTCCCACAGTCCCCAGTGGGCGGGAGGGGGAGAGACAAAGGCAGGGACCGGCAGCAGTGGACAGGGCCGGTGGCTGGCTTCCCTTCCCTGCACGGCAGCCAGTGCAGGTGACCAGCTGATGCGTCTTTCTACTTCCGTTTTGACCTTCCCTCAATCTTTGAGCTTCACTGATGTGACTGACTCTGCTTCCAGCTGGGGACCTGAGCACCCCGAGTGCCCCCTGCCCCCCACCGGGAGGCTGACTGGGAAAGGGAGAGAAAGAGGAGAGGGAGAGGTAACCTGGGGAGGATTACCCCTATAATTACCCAGACGCCTGTTTTCTTTTTAAGAGGGAACGTGAACGAATTACACAGTGGGTGGGAGGGTGGGTGGGCAATGAGGGAGTAAATGTCATTGGCACAACTCACTTGCACTTAGAGGAGTGGCTTCAGCCCTAAAGACAAAGTGGTTAGATTTGCTGAGAAAGACTGCTGAGAGCCGCTGCTGGGAGGTGGCCTGGCGGGCTGGGTAGCACAGAGCTCTGTCACCCACAGGTTACAACCTGCTTGCGCACAGACCCATAGACCTATCCATCTGCATCGGTAAACTGTCCGTCCTTCTGATGTTTGCTCTTTGGCCCCGTTGGGCGCACTGTCCCTCTTCCCTAGAGGATGGCAGCTTCTGGAAAAGCAACTAAGGCTGAGAAATAGGATGGGATCTGAAACTGGATATTGAAAAAAGGACTGGAGAGTATACTGATGGCAAATAAGCCCATGAAAAGATGTCTGACATCTTTACCCATGAGGAAAGTACAAATTAAAAGCAGAATGAGGTATTACTACACACCTATGAGAATGGCTAAAATAAAAAATAGTGACAATACCTAAAGTTAGAGAGGATATGGAGAGACTTGATTATTCAGACATCGTGAGTAGGAATGTAAAATGGTACACTGTACAAAAAACAGTTTAGCAGTTTCTATAAAATTAACCATGTAACTAATTACCTTACGATCCAGCAACTGCACTCCTGGGCATTTCTCCCAAAGAGCTAAAAATTTATGGTTGCCCAAAAACCTGTTCACAAATGTTTATAGTAGCTTTGGGGGCGCCTGGGTGGCTTAGTCAGTTGAACGTCTGACTTTGGCTCAGGTCATGATCTCGCGGTTTGTGAGTTTGAGCCCCACGCTGGGATCTGTACTGACAGCTCAGGACCTAGGCCCTGCTTCAGATTCTGGGTCTCCCTCTCTCTCTGCCCCTCCCCTGCTCACACTCTGTCTCTCTCTCTCAAAAATAAATAAAAATTTATTTATAAATTTTTATAATTTATATTTATAGCAGCTTTATTTATAACAGCAGAAGAACAGACACAACCCAGATGTTCTTCACTGGGTGAATGGTTAAACTGTGGTCCATCTGTACCACGGAATAAAAACAAATTAGGATACAGCGATCAGACAGAAGATCAATAAGGAGACAGGTTTTGAATCACACTGCAGACGGACTGTGACGGACTATAAAACACTCCATCCAACAACAGCAGAATACTCATTCTGCTCAAGTGCACGTGGAATATTCTCCAAGACAGAACTTGTGTTAGGCCACAAAGCATGAGAAAAAATTTAAAGTCTTAAATTTAGGAAGACTGAAATCATCAAGTATCTTTTCTGACCATGATGGAATGAAACAAGAAATCAAGAGCAGAAGGAAAACCGGAAAATTTACAAATATGTGGAAATTAAACAATACACTCCTGAATAACCAATGGGACAAAGAAGAAATCACAAGGGAAATTAGAAAATATTGAGACAAATGAAAATGAAAAACATGAGGCGCTTGGGTGGTTCAGTCGGTTAAGAGTCAGACTTCAGCTCAGGTCATAATCTCACAAATTTGTGAGTTCGAGCCTGCATCATGCTCTCTGCTGTCAGCACAGAGCCTGCTTTGGATCCTCTGTCCCCCTTTCTTTCTGCCCCAATCCGCTTACTCTCTTTCAAAATGGATAAACTTTTTTAAAAATCAGCAAAAAATATAAATAAATAAATAATAAAAGTACATCTTAAAAAAAGAAAATGAAAAAATAACATACCAAAACTTATGGGATGTGGCAAGCTGAGAAGGGACTTTATAGCTATAAATACCTAATTAAAAAAAGAAGAGCGATCTCAAGTAAGCAAACTTTATATCTCAAGGGAGAAGAAAAGAACTAAAGCCAAAGTTAGCAGAAGGAAGGAAATAATAAAGAGCAGAGCACAAATAAACAAAATAGTGGAGAGAAAAACAATGGAAAACCATCAACAAAACTAAGAGTTTGTATTTTTTTGTTTTGTTTTGTTTTAAGATCAACAAAATTGGGGCACCTGGGTGGCTCAGTCAGTTAAGCATCCAACTTCGGCTCAGGTCACAATCTCACAGTTTGTGAGTGCTGACAGCTCAGAGCCTGGAGCCTGCTTCAGATTCTGTCTCCTTCTCCCTCTGCCCCTCCCCCACTTGCACTCTGTCTCTTTCAAAAATAAATAAACTTTAAAAAAAAAAATTAGGGGTGCCTTGGTGGCTCAGTAGGCTGAGTGTCCAACTTCAGCTCATGTCATGATGTCATGGTTTGTGGGTTTGAGCCCAGCATTGGGCTCTGTGCTGACAGCTTAGAGTCTGGAGCCTGCTTCAGATTCTGTCTGTCTCTCTCTGCCCCTCTCCCGCTCACACTCTGTCTCTCAAAAATAAACATTAAAAAATAAATTTAAAAAAATAAACATCAACAAAACTGACAAACTCTTAGCTAGACTAAGAAAAAGAGGGAAGACCAAAATAACAAAAAAATCAGAAATGAAAGAAGAGGCATTACAATGAATATGACAGAAATAAAAAGGATCTTAAGAGATCTTTATGAACAATATGCACAAACTGGATAAGCTAGAAGAAACAGATAACTCCTAGAAACCTACAACCTAACAAGATGGAGTCATGAAAGGAAAAAACCTGGACAGACCTATAATAAAATAACAAGGTTGACTCAGTAATCAAAAATCTCTCAACAACAAAAAACTCAGGACTAGATGGCTTCATTGGAGAAATCTACCAAACAGTTAAAGAAGAATTGACACCAATTCCAAATAACTCAAGAGGAGGGAACACTTCCAAACTCATTCTATGAGGCCAGCATTACCCTGAAACCAAAACCAGACAAAGGTACCACAGAAAAATAAAACTACAGACCATTATTCTCAATGAGCATTGATGCAAAATCCTCAGTAAATGGAATTCAACAGCACATTAAAATGACTATACGCCATGACTAAGTTGGATTTATTTCTAGAATGCAAAGATGACTCAACATACAAAAATCAATCAATGTAGGGACACCTAGATGGCTCAGTTGATTAAGCGTCTGACTCTTGGTTTCGGCTCAGGTCATGATCTCCCGATTTGTGAGTTTGGGCTCTGCGCTGACAGTGCGGAGCCTGCTTGGGATTCTCTCTCTGTGCCCCGACCCCTCTTGCACGCTCTCTCTCTCAAAATAAGTAAATAAACTTAAAAGAAAAAAAAGTCTTGTTAAAAAAAATCAATCTAATACACTTCATTAATGGAACAGAAGACAGAAACCACAAGAGCATCTCAATAGTTAAAAAAAAAAATTGATAAAACTCAACATATTTTCATGATAAAAACACTAAGCAAATCAGAAATAGAAAGAAATTACTTCAACATAATAAAAGCCATGTATGCCAAGACCACACCTAACATCATACTTAACTGGTAAAAAATTGAAAGTTTTTCCTCTAAGATCAGGAATAAGACAAGGATATCTACTCTTCTTTTTTAAATTTTTTAAAATGTTTATTTATTTTTGAGAGAAAAAGAGAGAGCACAAATAGGGGAGGAACAGAGAAAGAGGGAGACACAGAATCCAAAGCAGGCACTAAGCTCTGAGCTGTCAGCACAGAGCCCGACATGGGGCCTGAACCCATGAACTGTGAGATCATGACCTGAGCTGGTTGGTTGCTCAACAAACTGAGGCACCCAAGACGCCCCAATATCTACTCTTACCACTTCTATTCAACATAGTACTAGAAGTCTTAGCCTAAGCAATTAGGCAAGAAAAGGAATAAAAATTATTCAAATTGGAAAGGAAGAGTAAACTTACCTGTTTATAAATGATCTTATATGTAGAAAATCTTAAAGATTTTCCACAATAAAAAAATTTTTATTTCCACAAATAAAAACATTGAAACATTGTTAGAATGAAGGAATTCAGCAAAGCTGCAGGACACAAAATCAACACACAAAAATCAACTGTGTTTCTATACACTGACAATGAACAATCCACAAAGAAAATTAAAAAACAATCCCATTTACAATAGCATCAAAAGAATAAAATCTTTGGGAATAAACTTAACCAAAGAGATGAAGACTTGTACACTGAAAACTATAAAACACTGATGAAAAAAATCAAAGAGGACACAAATAAATGGAAAGATATCCATGTTTATGGACTGGAAGGATTAATAATGTTAAAACGTCCAGGGGCACCCAGCTGGCTTAGTCAGTAGAGCATGTGACTCTTAATCTTGGGGTTGTAAATTTGAGCCCCACATTGGGTGTAGAGATTACTTTAAAAAATTTTTAAATGTCCACATTACTGAAAGCAATCTACAGATTCAGTGCGAGCCCTATCAAAAATTCGACGGTTTTTTTTGTTTTTTTTTGTGGAAATAGAAAAAAGCATCCTAAAATTCATATAAAATCTTAACGGGACCCCAAACAGCCAACACAATCTTGAGAAAGTAAAGCAAAACCAGAGGTATCACATTTCCTGATGTCAAAACATAATATAAAAGCTACAGCAACCAAAACAGTGTGGTACTTGCATAAAGACAGACATACAGATCAATGGAAGAAAATACAGAGCCCAGAAAAAAACCCTGGCAAATAGGGTAAAAATGATCTTTGATAAGGATGCCAAGAATACACAATGCAGAAAGGATTGTCTCTTCAATAAATGGTTTGAGAAAACTGGGTATCTGTATATAAAAGAATGAAAATGGACCTTTATCTCACCATAAATAAATCAGCTAAAAAATTGACTAAAGACTTAATGAAATAAAAATCCTAGAAGAATACATAGAGGTAAAGCTTTCTGACATTAGTCTTGGAAATGATTTCTTGAATTAACACCAAAGGCACGGGCAACAAAATCAAAATTAGACAAGTGGGAGTATTTAAACTTTTTAAGAACAAACTTCTAAACACCAAAAGAAGCAATTAACAGACTGAAGAGGCAATCTGTGGAATGGGAAAAATATTTGCAAACCATATATTTGATAAGGGGTTAATATCCAGAGTATGTAAAGGACTCCTACAACTCCATGACAAAAAACCCAAATAACCTGATTTTTAAAATGAGCAAAGGGTGTGAATATACATTTCTCCAAGAAGATACATACTGGCCAGCAACAATATGAAAAGTTATAGAATAGCTGCTACCAAAACACACACACACACAAAAACAAAAAAACAACCATCCAAAACGAAACCAAAAACCAAGACCCAAAAGAACCACAAATGTTGGTAAGGATGGAGAAACTGGAACCCTGTGCACTGTTGGTGACAATGCAAAATAGCATAGTGCTATGGAAAACACTATGGAGGTTCCTCAAAAAAGAAAAAAGAAAATTACCATATGACCCAGAAATCCTGTTTTTGGGTATCTAGCCAAAAGAATTAAAATCAGGATCTCAAAACGATATTTGCACACTCACGGTCATTGCAACATTATTCACAATAGCTGAGGGGTGGAAGCAACGTAAATGCCCATTGACAGATGAGTGGATAATCAAAGTGTGGTACAGACAGACGGTGGAAGATTACTGAGCCTTAAAAAAAAAAAAAGCAACTGTCACATGCTGCAACATGGATGAATCTTGATGACATTATGCTGAGTGACATAAACCAGTCACAATGCAATAGATAGCTGCGTAATTCTACTTATATGAGGTACCTAAAATACTCACTCTTAGAAACAGTGCAGGAAGGGAAGAGCAGGGTTGTTCAATGGATACAGAATTTGTTTTGCAAGAAAAAGTTCTAGAGATCTGTTGCACAAAGATGTGCGTATAGTTACCAGTCCTATACACTTAAAAAACGGTTAAGATGATAGATTTTATTTTATTTTATTTTTAAGATTTATTTTTAAGTAATCTCTATACCCAACATGGGCTTGAACTCACAACCCTGAGATCAAGACTGAGCCAGCCAGGTGCCCGTAAGATGGTATATTTTAAGTATTTTTACTACAATGAAAAAAAAAATCCTTAGAACAGGAAAAAAAAAGTTACTATTGGTACAACCTGAATAAATCAAATAAATCTCCAGTGAACGATGCTAAGTTAAAAAAAAAAAACAAAAGCCAATTCCAAAAAGTCACATCTTATATGATTCCATCAATATAACGTTCTTGAAATAATAGATAGCAGATAGCAGATTAGGGGGTTACCAGAGGTTAAGGAGGGTGGGAGGAGTTGGGTGTGGCCATAAGAGGTGACATGAGAGATCCCTGTGGTGATGGAAATCCTCTCTCTTGCCCGTATCGATGCCAACATTTCAGTTTTGATACTGTACTATATAGTTTTCAAGGTGGTACCACTGAAGGGGACGGGGTAAAGGGTATAGAGGACCTCTATTATTTCCTATAACTGCATGTGAATCTACAATTAAGATAAACAGTTTAATTACGTTTCCCCACATGATGGAAGTTAAGCGTTAATTGGAAATAATGTAGACATAGATTTTTAGTGCTTGCTATTTATGTAAGTGGGGGTGAAGGATGCAGGTTGACTCAGAAAAACTCTTCATGTCTGAGATGCCTCAACTTGGTTACCCCACTGTTCACCAAAAAATGCAGTACTGAGAAACCCTACATAATCATTTTTGGAAAAGGAGCCTAGCCAGAATGCTCCCTACGTTTTAGTCTTCAAAGGCCTGGATGTTGGACCTGTAATAAGAAACCAGAGGAGTAATTATGGGCACCAGGAGAGGACTCCAGACTCCCGAGCCAATTTTCTGTGGGCCACGGGCAAGTTTAGCTAGGTGGCAAACAGCCACCTTCATGATAGAGATTTTCTTCCCATCCAGCTGTGAACGCGTCAGGATTAATACCATCCCTCTGATATCATCTGAATAGAGAACAATGCATCCCTTTATTCCCCCTGCACCTGCTTAGATACAGGCCTCGTGAGTATATGGGGAGATCTCCTGAGAACACAAGTTGGAAGAGTTAGTATGCTTGGACTACTGTGTTGGTGAAGGGAGCCCAACCAATCATTCCATGAAGAGGCCACCACTCCATCAGGAAGGTGATGAATGGTGCTGGTTGGCAGGACTGAAGCCACAATGCTGGAAAGAAAGAAGTCTACCATAAGTCACAGCAAAATCTTCTCCATAATGTTTATCTGCATGCTTCTGCTCTTCTGGAGGCCCCAGTACTCAGAAGTGATGGGTATGGAGTCCTCATGGGCAGTGAAATCAGGAATAACTGGCATTCACTGAGCACCTGCCAGAGGCCAGGTGCTGTTCTGGGTGCTATTTGCACACCTCAGCGCATTCTCTGAATAGCCTGCTGGTGAGGTAGGTCATTTAGGTGTATTACACACACCTGAGAGATGGGGGTGCTGAGTCTCAGAGAGGTTACATGGTCTGCCTAAGAAGCCCAGTTGGAATTCAAGGGCCCTCTATCTACGAAGCCTGTACCTTTGGGAAAGTATTAAGCAGCATCATATCTACAAGGAAATACAGGCTCTGAATCACCAGAAAATGGCTATAGCCCCTAAAATCAGTTGAAAGAGGTCGGAAGGCAGGTGAAAGCTTTCGTTTGAACACAGCAACATTTCCTCCACCCACCTGGTACACAGAAGGCACTCAATAAATGAGTGTTAGGCTGAACTGACCTAAAGGCTCTCCCAGTCAGCTGTGTGCGCGCTGGGAGCACAGGCGGCGGATGGTGCCCTCTCGCCCTCCATCCTAGTTTAGTTTG
Organism: Panthera leo; assembly: GCF_018350215.1. Classification (NCBI taxonomy): domain Eukaryota; kingdom Metazoa; phylum Chordata; class Mammalia; order Carnivora; family Felidae; genus Panthera; species Panthera leo. The sequence goes on from NC_056689.1 coordinate 54,215,524, forward strand.
GAAGCAGCAAAGCAGTCTGTATCGTCACGTGGGGACGCGGCCCTAGGACGCCCTGTGAGACACTGAGCCACACACACACTAGGCTGCTTTGAAGTGCATGGGACAAAGAAACTCAGAGAGCCCCAGGGAATCAGTGATGACCTCAGACACAAAGTATGAAGAGAGCCAACTGTGGAACCTCTGAATTTTACAGACTAAACAGTGGGGGTGAGTGAGTGCCTGGGACTTCTGCTGACTGAGCAAGCAAGTTACCCCGCGGCTGCTGGGTATGCAGGACAATCCTTCTCTGAGAATGCACAAGTGGCTGCTCTAGAAGCAGGCTAGTAAGCAGAGCCCCACGACGGGCAGCATGGCCCTTTCGGTCACTGTCTTTGCCACAGGCTGCTGGTATTCCCACTGTTTCTGGATTCATCTTCAAAGAGTTTGAGATGAGGCAGAAGCTCGGCCCCCTATGCGGAGAAAATCTCGAAGGAGATTCTTGGTACAAGACTCAGAGCCTGCTGCAGCCAGGGGACGGGGGCTGGAGGAAAGGCTTGCAAGTGTCCAGACAGTTTCAGACTTAATTGTTTCAGATTGGAGGCGGAGAGCAGGCAGGGAGCATGAAAGGAGAAAGAAGACATTAATGAAGGAATAACCGCCAAGGCCATACTAAAAATACTTCCCAGGCACATATTTCTCCCAATGCATAGCAGCTCTTTCAATTAAGGATGTGTCATTTCCTGGGTTATTAAATCCAGATCGCAGAACATTCCACTCTAGGACAGTAAAAGAGGGTCACGTTCTCAGCCTCCACCAGCACCAAAGCAGCAAAGAACAGGGATCATGGCCCTCGGTTTTCCTGTCACTCGGCTCCCAATGGAGCTGCATGAAAGCAAGGTTCCCTTCAGGGTGTGTCTGTGGAAAGCTCGGGGGGCCCGGCACGGCGCTCTTTCTCAGATACCTCCAAATTCCCCTGTAGTCACTTTGAAGGACATCATCACCTCAAGCAACTGGCTTGAAGGCACTGCAGGAATCAGAATTTGGGGGAAGAAGACACTAGTAGCCACTTTGCCTCAGTTACTACAATAAACGTCAATAACCTTGAACATCTTGTAAAGCCAAAGGCATCTGGCAAAAAGTCTCCCCTACTAGACACTAAGAAACTTAAAAGGAAATCGCAGAGCCTTTTGGCGCTGGGCACAGGGACTTGCATGCAGTGGCTACCCAGTAATGTCCATCTCCCTTTGCAGGGAGAGGGGGGCTATATGCACGGTAGGACCAAGGAGCCCTTGAGAGGGATCCCCATGACAGCCCTTTCCGAACAGTTAAGTAGTCTGGAAACTCGCATGCCTTAACTCTCACCTAACCTGCCTCTGAAGCAACGGGTCTGCAATTTACTCACTCTAAGAGCCGAGCAGACTCTTGTTAAAGGTAAATTGGGAAGAAACTGAACAGCAAAATGGGCTTTAGGGCTAATGTAAGAACTGAGGATTCTAAGTGGGAAAGATCCTCAGAGATTGGACAAGGTTTGGATCACATGGTATTTTCCAACAAATGTAACTGTCACCAACATTTATAAATCAGGGGGTTTCAGGGGCACCTGGGTGGCTCTGTTGGTTAAGTGTCCGACTTCAGCTCGGGTCATGATCTCACAACTCTGTGAGTTCAAGCCCCACGTCAGGCTCTGCGCTGACAGCTCAGAGTTTGGAGCCTGCTTCGGATTCTGTGTCTCCCTCTCTCCCTCTGCCTCTCCCCTGCTCATACTCTGTCTCTCTCTCTCTCTCAAAAATAGAAACATTAAAAAAAAAATTGGTGGGGGGGCACATGGGTGGCTCAGTTGGTGAAGTGGCCGACTTTGGCTCAGGTCATAATCTCATAGTCTGTGAGTTCGAGCCCCGCGTCGGGCTCTGTGCTGACAGCTCACAGCCTGGACCCCACTTCAGATTCTGTGTCTCCCTCTCTCTCTCTCTCTTTCTCTGACCCTCCCCCACTCACACTCTGTGTTTCACTCTCTCTCAAAACGAAATAAACATTAAAAAATTTGTTTTTAATAAAAAACAATTTTTTTTAAATCAGGGGGTTTCAGATAAAAAGAGGCTTTCTGAGAGCTTCTGTTTCAGTGAAATTAATTAGCAGGAATTAATTAATGAGCAGAGCTGCTGGAACCACTCTGGGCTGCTGCACATCCAGCTGCTTACAGGCCACTCTGCTCCCTTTGTCTGCACTCTGAGCTCTGCCCTCAGGTCCTTATCTTCCCTGCCACATTTGGGCATGGGAGGTGGCAACTTGGGACCTAGTCTGTCCCCTTTTAACCCACAGAGAGAGAACTGGTCCCACCTCCTACTCTCCATCCTCAAACCCAGTTCCTTTGCTGTGGGTTGCAGTATCCCCAGTGTTTCCAGATTCATCTTCAAAGAGTCCAGGATGGAGCGGACACTGGGCCTCCTATGCTGGGAAGACAGAGGATACTCTGGATAAAAACTGAGATTGGTGACAGGAGGGGACAGGCCTCCCCAGCCCTGAGAAAGCTGTTTCCTTAGAACTCTCTACCCTGTCCACCTGCAGCCCTCCTCTCCCCTGTGTCTGCCCCAGATCAGAACCGGTTCCAACAGACACACATTTATATCCTCACAAACTTCTATTATTTCCAGTGGGCCACTGTAGGGAAAAAAGCAGACGCTGGTTCCCAAACATTTCATCATGAAGTACTCATCCTTTGTTCAGATCAGATGGTGAACACAAGCAGAAACCCCAAACTATAAATACTAAAGAATATCTCAGGGGGCACCTGGGTGGCTCATTCAGTGGAGCGTCTGACTCTTGATTGCGGCTCAGGTCATGATCTCATGGTTCGTGAGTTCGAGCTCTGCGTCGGGCTCTGTGCTGCCAGTGCAGAGCCTGCTTGGGATATTCTCTCTCTCTCTCTCTCTCTCTCTCTCAAAACAAACAAAAATATCTCAGGAATCAGTAGGACTGTCAAAGAGGGAATATGTTCACTGAGAAGATGATGATGACCAGAGAAATCAGGGAAATAACAATGTCAGTCTTGGTGAATAATTGATTAGTTTGTGCCAGATATGGTACCAGACTCTTTACATGTTACTTCTTATGTTCACAACAACCCTATACGGCAGGTGGTATTTGCCCCTTTTTCAGAGATAACGGAAAATGAATGCAGAAAGAACAGTGCTAAAGTAGACAGTTTTCTCTCTGGGTTGGTGGCTCAACCTCTTCCCACCCGTCTGGATGAACCTGGTCCTGCCATGCGCAGCCTTTTCCAGGACTGGCCTGTGGGGGGATCCAAGGGCCTACTTACGCTCTGCCATTTGTCTCTTGCCCGCTGGCTGCTGTCTTGGACTCCAAGGCGTTGTTGAAGTTGGAGATGTTTTCAGAGGAATAGAGGCCAGCTGGATTGTTGTACTGGTTTGTGATGACCCTGGGGGCAGAGCTGGTGGCCGGTGAGGCGGTAAAGGGCACGGCACTCCGGTTGTGGGCACTCCCTATGTGTGGGACCTCCTGTAGGCAGAGATCAGAGGAGATCAGTGCACACCCCCGAGAGACACTGCAGGCTGAGTGCCAGAAAGAAAGGTGTTCTGTTGAGCTGTGGTAGCCCTGGTTCAACACCAAACTTCAACTGAGGGGCTCTGACGTGCCCACCAGACACGCAGGCAACGGACCCACTGACCGACCGACGACCAACCGACCGACTGGGGTAAATCTCCAGCTGGGCATGTGGGTTTCACATGCCAGCTCCACCTTGTTCTCCCTGGAGGCCCAGTCAAAGCCTAATCTGCTGCTAGGCACCCCCTGGGCATAACACCTCTAGATGCCTTGGGCTGTCATGATCCAAGCTTGGGCTGAAACTCCCTTTCAGAGTACATTCCAAAGGGATTACGGTACAAGGAGGAGAACAGGCAGGCTCTTGGTGCCTGGGTCAGTGCAGAGCAGGAGATGATAAAAGGTAGAGACAAACTTCCTAGAACTGAGGGGATTAGACAAGCAAGATAAGAAGCCCACGGGGCCACCGGGCAAAGCAGCTGCTGAGGAGGCAGAGGTGGTTCAGGGCTCCAGCAGGAAGGGGTAAAGGGAGTTCAGGATCTGCAGTTTCTCTAGAAGGACAAGGCTGCCCAGATGGAAGGCTAGGCGATACCTGTTACAGGGGCGGTGCCTGGGGGGAGCTGACGGAGAGGACTTTGATCTTGTCTGGGCTCATCCCCCCCTCTTTCTGTAATTTGAGACAGTGCCCTCCACCCCTTCCCTGGACTGCCAGGAGCCAAGGATAATTCCTACAGCTCCAGAGCTCATTGCGTCTTTGCAAACAACCCCCCCCCCCCCCGCAAACTTTCTAAACTAACATTCCTGGTTTTAAAAATCATGGATTTTTCTGACAACTCAGTCAGGAAGGTGCTTTCTGCACGAATGTCCTGGACCCACCCGATAGCACGCTCTGTGCAGCTACTAAACTCAACATGCATCGTATTTTCTGTGTTCCCCAACATAGAACCTTCCTGAACGCTGGCCCCCTTCTTAACACTCAGGCCCAGAAGAACTGATCCCAAAAGATTTCCTTCCAGTCTTCTGTCTGTTGCTCCTTTTTTTTTTCTTAATCTTTCACTGAAACGTTGTCTTTCACGCTTTCTTAGAATACATTACAATGAAAAGTAACAATTTAATTCACTGTGTACTGAGAGAGAGAGAGAGCGTGAGCATGTGCACACAAGCAGGGGAGGGGCAGAGAGAGGGGGACAGAGGATCTGAAGCAGGCTCTGTGCTGACAGCTGATGCGGAGCTCAGACTCACAAACTGTGAGATCACGGCCTGAGCTGAAGTCGGACTCTCACCTGACTGAACCACCTAGGCGCCCCTCACTGGGTACTGATTAAAAATAAAAGACAAAAAGAAAATAGTTTTATGATTGAGATTTTTCACTATTCAGATAGGCTTCTCTTCGACAAGTCAGAACCAGTGAGGTTTTAATGTATAAGTTACATTGAGTGGACTTTGTCCACACTGGACAAAAGCTAAGTACACACAGATCATTCACAAAAGGGGAAGTATAACTAGTTAAGAAAATGACTTTAGCAGGGATACCCGGGTGGCTCAGGCCAACTTTGGCTCAGGTCACAATCTCACAGCTCATGAGTTAGAGCCCTGCACTGGGCCCTCTGCTATCAGTGCAGAGCCCGCTTCAGATCCTGTTTCCCTCTCTCTCGCCCCTACCTCGCTCACTTTCACTCTCTCTCTTCCCCCCAAAATAAACCAAAAAAAAAAAAAAAATGACTTTATCAGTAATCAAAGCATGGTTAAGTAAATCTTATGGCACAACTACCATGAGGAATAATACATAGTCGTTAACAGCAGGGGACTTGCAGATGGCTGGTGGCCTGGGACTTTGGCCCACGTCAGTGGCTGCCCTACAGCACTGCAGGACAGACCCACAGCTGCAGCCAGGGACGCAATTCCGTCGTCACCTCCGTCTCCACAGCAATTCCAAGGAGCAGCACAGGATGCTGAGCGCCAAGGAAGATTCCTATTTTTCTGTTTTGGCTCCATTTTTCCCATCATTTCCTCTCTGGCTTTGGGCAAGTTATACCTCTCTGAGGCCATTTCTCATCTTTACATGGAAGTAAGTAAAGCTTTCTCTCACAAGCACTTGGTATGACCTATCAGTGTACCAACGACAGTGACTGCCACAAAGCAGACATTCAGTCAGTGTCCGGTCCCTTCTCCCTCCCCAGACACACATTTCCAATTAGAATGGAGAGTCAATAGAAAATTATTCCGGTTGGACGTTCTCCTTTTTCACTTTATAGAGAATCTTCTGAGAATACATCCGTTTTGTACTTAAAAGGAGTATCTCTAACCCCATGTGAATACTGGTCTTTCCAGAAGTCAGGCGGTTAATTCAGGGCCTGCCTCTGGAATGGATGATGTAATTGTTTGGGCTTTGTATTTATCAGTCTCCAAGGAAACTGAATAATGAGGAAATATAAACTAGGTGTGTGACTACCCTGACCTCAGATAAGCCGGGGTGGTGGCTGGCATTACATGAACTAACAGATCTTTTAATTATAGATGAACTCTGTTCTTACTCATTCTTTTATTTTAGAATGACTGGAAGTGAAAGGTTTTGGGAAAAGGAGAGTGGGAAGTTTTTCATAGGAACAAAGAATTACTGAATCAAAAGAAAAATATACTCAGGTGTTAAAGCATCAGAGAACTTTTTAAATTTTTTTTTGAAGAGAACTACCTTCAAAATACTAATATAGGAACCAGACTATAGGCTTAACGATGAAAATTCAAGTATAAGATATAAAAAGTATAACTGAAATGGAAGTATTCCCTTATGTAAGTGAAAAGTAAGATTTTAGGTAGACCAAATCAGAACAAAACCATTTCTTACGTATTATAAAATATGTCACAACTTAGCACATTAGAACTTAACACTTATAGTAAATTCAGTGAAGTGGCTAAGAACGCCTTGGGAAATTGGAATTAACAGTGGCACATTTAAAATTAGTTTGCACGCGGAGTCTGGCTGGCTCGGTAGGAAGAACATGCAACTCTCGATCTCAGGGTCATGAGTTCGAACCCCATGTTGAGTATAAAGATTGCTAAAAATAAATAAACTTAAAAAATTAACTTTTTTACAACTGCTAGTTTACAACTGAGTGCCATTTTATGAGCTTTCCTTATAGGAGCTGAACATGTTCATGCCAGTTCTGAAATGCCAGATTCAAAATTGTCCTTGATGTAACTCTTAGGATTTCTTGAGTATGATTTTTATTATATTAATGAAAAAAATGCTGTATGCCTACATTTCAGAAATTTTAATGGATACCTTTGAGAAAACATGACTTACAAACAACCATTTATTCACACCAACATACTTTGTGAGTTCATTTTCATAGAAGCTTCTGTCATGTATAAAGGAGATCTAGTTATGTGCTATCTTTTTATTGTATCTTGATTCATCATAAAAAGTAAGTTGTGTCCCAAATTTTTTTAGGAAAAAAAATTAAAGTTCAAATCTTCAGCTGGGGTTAAATGTATAACAATCACACATCAGCCTAAGAGAAGTTTTCAAAATCCATTCTCAATTTACTTATTATTTATTTTTTAAGATTTTAAACCAAGTAATCTCTACACCCAACATGGGGCTTGAATTTACAACGCTGAGATCAGGAGTCACATGTTCCACTGACTCAGCTGGGAGCCCCTATTAACTTGTTATTAATAATTCATTAATTTATCCAAGATACACACTTTGTAAAAAGTAGGTCAGGCACAAGGAATTTTACAAAAATGTTCTAAACATTCTTAAGTTTTTTCCACTTTTTTTTTAAGTTTAGTTATTTATTTTGAGAGAGACAGAGACAGCATCAGTAGGGGACAGTAGCATCAGGTAGAGAGAGAGGATCCCAAGCAGGCTTTGTGCTGTCAGTACAGAGCCCGATGAGGGGCTTGAGCTCACAAAGCTGAATGATCATGACCTGAGCGAAACCAACAGTTAGACACTTAACCGACTGAGCCAGCCAGGTACCCCTCCCCTTATTTCAAAAGAATGCCCAATCCATTCATTGTAGATAATTTAGAAGATGCAATTAAGGAAGAAAGAAAGAAAATCACTTACTATCGATTTGTTTACAAATATGGGATCTTTAGACAGTTTACTGTCCTCGGAAATTCTATTTGGCTGACAAATTGTGCACTGACCGCCTAGCAGTTTCAGTCTGAAGTGACTTTATTTTAGCGATTTTAGGGTCTCAGTGAAACAAAAATGGAGATTTCCGTTGCAAGGCTCATGGAAACAAGAGAGTGGGGTCTGGGGAGGAGAGGCAGGGTTATGATTCTGATTCCCCTCCAGGTTCTAGGCCTCAGGACCCACGCTGATTTTCATGCCTGGTATGATTCACATGTATCTGAAATCCGCAGTGAACTGAGCCAGCTCCTTTATTTCATGCAGTCCTGCCACCCTATTCTGCACAGGAAAGCTTCCACCCACTTCCTGTATCGCTTCCTACACTCTGTGTCCAGCCCTGGCCCTGGCGTCACTGCCTTGGGGCTTTCCAGCTCTTTCCTCCCGCGTTCCCTTACGGGAAGAAGTGAACAAGAGCCAGGTCCCAGGGTTGTCTGTGGAGGGCTCTCCTGACCTTGGCCCAGGCCCCCAGGGCAGGCCAAACAGTTGTGTCAAAGGAAGACAAGACAGGAGCAGTGGCAACGGTGAACAAGTACTTACTTGGGGTTCAGAGGCTAAATTCATCTTGTACGGATGACGTTTCCCTTCCTCTGTCACCAGGGGGGACCAGATTTTTTGTTCAGATCTGCAACACATTGACAATGTTGTTTCATTCATGCTAAGTCACATATACTAAAAACAGGACGGGAAAATGCCCACTGCTGCCTGACTTCTGCGCTCTGAACACTCTGCCTGCCACTCGCCTTCCCCTCTGTTTGCCACGAGTGTGATCTTCCCAAAGCACCCATCTGATGACGTCTCGTCCGATGGCTTCCCATGTGGCGCAGACCTCTTCCAGCCTCACCCTCCATCATTGCACTGTGTCGCTGACCCCCAGCCACACCAGCCTCCTCTACAGTCCCGAGCAGCCTCACATGGCCTACCTCTGTCGGGACAGAAAGAGCTTCTCCTTTACCCCTCCCAGTGTTCTTGAGCCAGACTGGGGAACTGACTCACCAAGTGTGAAGGCTGGCTGGCCCAAATAAAAGTGATGCTTCCCTTCTTGAGTGTGCAAAGGATTTCTTTGTACTTATCACATAGCATAAACCTCAGTCTAGTCTAAGCTTTCATTAGTGTAGAATGAAATAGAACATTTATGCGTATCCTGTATTGTTAGACTGCCAAGCACAGGGCCAGATACAAGATACACCTGTTGAATTTGTTGGTAGATGAATAAAAAAAAAAAATGAATGAATGAGTGTCTTGGAAAGGATTTGGACTGAGGTAGAAATGGAGAGGAGAATGAGGGACAAACGTGCTTTTGAGGGGATAGAAAAAGTGGTGTGGGGTGACTCTCGATCTCAGGTTCTTGAGTTCAAGCCCCATGTTGGGGGCCTCCTATAGGGGCAGGGCTCTAACATATATGAAATATTCTGACCTCCTGCCCTACACCTGGTCCTCCCACTAGTCCTACAGCACAAGGTAGAAAAAGCGATAAACCTATTTCAGATAAGAACCTGAGCAAAGGGCCCACGATGAAGAGCAGTGGAAGCCAAGGTTAATTGCATTAAACAGCAGGTAAGCAGAAGATCAGAATGAGGAATGTGAACTTGATCCAACAGGAAAGAGGGAGCCAGCAAATATTAAACCAAATCTCTCCTGACATCCAGTCCTTGCAGGAACCCCCCCCCAACCCCCGCCCAAGACTAATCAGAAACAGAATGGGAATTCTACCCCAGTGACCACTCCCAAGCCCAAGTGCTCTCCTCAAGCAGCGACCAGACCCGTTGAGAACATTCAACTATCCTTTCTCGTAGCACTTAAGCTTACACGCGGCACTTTGTCTAACGTGTCGGTATCTTTCTCTGCCACTGTAACCTCCAGGGGTGGTACCCCGGCTTCACATGGTGTGATGCAAGCAGCATCCTAAGTAGATTCTCCATGGTTTCTGAGAAGAAATTTTCATTTCGTCATAGCTGACAATGCTTTACTGATTTGACTTCCTCAAAGTTTCGGTTGGTTGTGTTGGAGCAAGTGAAAACACAGAGCTCCTGGAGAGAGACGCCCACACTATAAGAAACACTGGGAAAATGCGAGAGGAAAAAGAAAAACCTGAGGAAACCCCAATCCCACAGACCTGCAGGCCTGCCGCAGGGCACAGAGCTTGGGCCGGAGGGGATCTGGGACAGGTGCGGTGGACCTTCCCACAAGCAGCCTGCAGGCGAAGAAGGAGCATTTCCACGCCTTACCTGGTGACCGTGAGAGTCATGTTGTCTGCGCAGCCCTTGATTTTGTTCTGAGCTTCCAAGTGTGTCAGACTGCTGGTGTTTTCCCCATCGATGGCTGTGATTACATCTCCGATGCACAGGTTAGCCATTGCTGCCTTGCTTCCGGGAGTGACCTGGAAAAAAGGGAAGAGCAGGTTAGTTCCTATTCGTCTCCAAGGAAACCATTGAGTAAATGACCACTGGTGTAAGTGCACTGATCAGAGCACTTCAAAGGGGAAAAGGACTGAAATCGTAACTTTAAATAATAATAATCCTTTATATCCATGCAATACACATGCTTTACAGAGAGTCCTTTTCAATATACCGTGTCATTGGATCCTTACGACAACCTTCTAAGAGAGGACAAATGTCAGTCCCTATTTTAGAGACCAGGACACTGAGGCTTAGAAAGATCTGTGATTTACCTGGGATCACCCAACTAGTTTATCACTGTATTACTAATCATCCAACTAGTATATTTACAGAGCCAGAACCCAAACCCAATGTTCTTCCCACTCAATCTTGTTGCTTCCTTAAAATAAGTTACCAAGTATGTTAAAAACACGCACACACATAGGGATGCCTGGGTGGGTCAGTTGGTTAAGCGTCTGACTTTTGATTTCGGCTCAGGTCATGATCTCACAGTCGTGAGTTCGAGCCCCACGTCAGGCTCTGTGCTGACAGTGCAGAGCCTGTTTCAGATCCTCTGTCTCCTCTCTCTCCGCCCCACCCCTTCTTGCACTCTCTCTCCTTCAAAAATAAATAAACATTTAAACACACACACACACACACACACACAGCATAATGCATGGCAACATCCTATTTATTTCTATAAAAATCTTATATTATTTATGCACAGAACAAATTGGAACACTTCACACAAAATTGTTCACAGTTATACATTTGTATAATGTTTTTGGCTTTTACAATGATCTTGAATTATTCTCGTAATTAAAAAAAAAAAGCAATAAAGAATACTTTGAAATATGGTGGTGCGGCTTACATGGTCTGTTTCCTCCCACTGAGAAGTTGATTACAATTAGGATCATTTCCTATAGGTGGCTGGTTTTCTGCAGCCCAATGCTTCTTTTTTTTCTTTCCCAAGATTTTATTTTACTTATTTTTTAAATGTTTATTTATTTTGAGAGACTGACCAACCACGAGCAAGCGGGGGAGAAGCAGAGAGAGAGGGAGATAGAGAATCTTAAGCAGGCTCCACACTGTCAGCACAAAGCCCGATGCGGGGCTCAATCCCACGAACCGTGAGATCGTGACCTGAGTGGAAATCAAGAATCAGACACTTAACCAACTGAGCCACTCGAGCACCCTTCAAGATTTTGTTTTTAAGTGATCTCTACACCCAGCGTGGGGCTCAAACTCACAATCCTGAGGTCAAGAGTCACACGGTCTTCTGACTGAGCCCACTGGGTGCTCCAGGCCAATGCTTCTGAACTAGCAGTTCCCAATTTATGGGCCACCCATGCTTGGGGAAAGCCAGTCAATTACTGCAATGGCTTGTCAAATCCATTTGCCTACTGAGCAGCAATACATGCGGACTGAATAAATATCCTGCTTCACACACCGACAGATGTACAGCTATTTTTCAAGTGAACTACAGATGTTATTGCAATGAATGAAGTACAAACTCATTCGGAAGCAGTACTAACCACAGAGTAATTGTTTGCTAATAGGTATTTTCTAAACCAAGGTATGCTAAAAATACTACTGTCATCCCAGGGTTGGTCTATGACTTGTGGTATTAAAAGACCTTCCTTGATGGGATTCCAAGTCCCCCGGGAGCAGAGTGGTGGCAACACACCCAGACTCCCAGTGCTCAGGGCATCCTGCCTCCCCTTGGAGCCACCGTGGAAGATCCTGTGAACGTCCAGGTGTCTCCACAAAGCCACACCATGGGTAAGAGGCCCTTCGAGGCACCAAACCAGAACACAAGGTTTGTGTGGGAGGCCTCTGTGGCTGATGCAGTTTTCAGCAGCCATGGTTTCTTTTTCTTTTTTTTCAATGTTCACTTATTTTTGAGAGAGACAGAGTGTGAGTGGGGGAGGGGGAGAGGCAGAGAGAGAGGGAGACACAGAATCTGAAGCAGGCTCCAGGCTCTGAGCGGTCAGCGCAGAGCCTGACGTGGGGCTTGAACTCACGAACCGCGAGATCATGACCCGAGCCGAAGTCAGACGCTCCACCGATTGAGCCACCCAGGCGCCCTAGTAGCCACAGTTTCTATTCAGCCCTCACCCATCTGAAAACACTGACCCTTCTGAGATGGCTGGTGCGATGCTGTTGTCATGGCCCATCCCTCCCAACAGTTCCCTGACCCCAGGGAATAAGGGGTGGATGACTCGATCCTTGGGGTCCCTTCCAGCTCAGACATGCTATGACTTTATCAGGCAAAACTCTTCTGGAATGTAGCAGGAAGCCAGTGCAGGGATCGTGACCTCCTAACCTTCCTTTCTGGCTTTCCCATCATCTATTTACCAGAGATCTGGCTTGTAAAAAGCAAGAGACCTTGGGCGCCTAGCTTGCTCAACTGGTGTAGCATGCGATTCTTGATCTCAGGGTTGTGAGTTCAAGCCCCACATTGGCCATAGAGCTTGCTTTAAAAAAAAAAAAATGGCCCCAGGCATTACTCTGTTTGGGATTGGCAATAATTCTGTCGGCAAATTCTATCTCCAGAAAGAGCAGCCTGATGGAACCCATCTATCATAAAATCTGATAGTGTGAAATCTATTAGTGTGAAATCTAATAGCGTTAAAGAGACCCCTTAGGATAAAATCCAGAATCACTAACAAGGTCCGTGCAGACCACACTTCCTTCCTCACCTTCATCATACCACTCCCCCCATCTAAGCTCTAGCTACATGGCCTTCCTTAGTTCTCTCCAACCACAGGGCCTTAGCATCTCCTGTAACCTCTGTCCTGATTAACTCAGTCTCTTCCTTCAGGTCACACTTAAATGACCCACTCTCAGAGAGGCCTTCCCTGACCTCCAATCTAAGGTAGATCCCCGCCTTCCTTCTAACACACTGTTTTTCTTCCTCATGACACTTGTCACATTAGATTTGTAAATCTATTTTGTGGGTTTACTGACTTAATGCCTGAGGGCCTACTAAACAGTAAGGTGTGTGAGGGCAGGATTTTGTCTGCCTTTTGTGCTGTGGTATCCTCAGTGCCTGGCGCAGTCAATAAATATTTGTCCAATGAATGACTGAATCTAAAATATCTAGTGTTGTTAAATATATAATATGTTGCTTTATTATACCCTTTCATAAATGGCTATTTCAAAAGGAATCAAATAATCATTTCCCTCAACAGCGCTATCCTGGAATGTAACTACCCACAAAACTAAAATGATGAGATGGGGGTGGGGTGGGAAGGGACAGGCTTGAGAAAATGAAAATAGAAGTTTCTTTTTTACTTTAAAATGCTCAGCTTCTAAGAACTCTGGAATTTCCAGCATTGGTTCAAACTGTCTTGTGGGAGAGGCATTTCTGTTAAGTACATCCCGACAGGTCCTGGACAAGCTAGAACCAGTCTTGAGAGTCCCAAGCCTGAGTAACTGGGCCCTGACCACCCCGTTTCCTGGTCTGATTTTTTTTTTTTTTTTTAAAGACAAACTGATGGGAAGCTAAGGGAAATCTCAGAAAGTTATAAGACAATATCATCAGCTGGGACTTGGATGAGATCACACAGAGAAACAGATCACTTTTACTTTTGAAAAAAAAAAAATGGATTTAAACAATGCAAAGCCCTTTCACATTCAATCTAGTGTTTGATGACCTCACCACCAACATATGACAATTTCACAAAGGGGCACCTGGGTGGCTCAGTCTGTTAAGCGTCTGACTTTGGCTCAGGTCAAGGTCTCACAGTACGTGAGTTCGAGCCCCGCGTCGGGCTCTGTGCTGACAGGTCAGAGCCTGGAGCCTGCTTCAGGTTCTGTGTCTCCCTTTCTCTCTCTGCCCCTCCCCTGCTTTCCCTCTGTCTCTGTCCCTCAAAAATTAATACACCTTAAAAAAAAATTAAAAAAGACAATTTCACAGATAAGGAAATTGAGATTCAGAGAAGCCATGAATGATTCAAGTTCTCACAGCTAAAGGCTTGAGCCTGAACTTGAAAGCACATCCCCTCATCCCAAATTCCACCCCCTTTCTGTTTACCAAGATGCCACAGGAGATGCTCCCAACCTAACTGCCAGAGCCAAAGAGAAACCCAGATTTAAGAAGACTCCTCTGCCTTAGCCTCCTGCACAAGGAACTGGTGTCACAAACTTCTGGGGTTTTCTGCCCCAGGACAAGCATCTCTGCTGCTCTGTACTGGGCTGGGCCCGGTGACCCCGCCCTAGTAAAATACCCAAATCAGAACATGGCACTGGGAGAAGACCCGTGTCTACAACCCTGGTTGGTCTCCATCCTGAATGATGAGCTCCCATCTTCCCGACACTGTTCATCATAATCGTAACAGCCAACAGTTCATACATGCTTCTTATGTGTCAGGCACAGTTTAAGTACCTGGCGAGGGTTAACCTATCAGTGTTCATGCCATGCTAGCAGGTAGCTAACTGGTATTACCTGCATCCTTACAGTTGAAGAAATGAAAGAACAGGGGTTAAAGCTATTTGCATGAGGCTACGCAGCTGGTGGGCTCCAGAGTCTAACCACTTAACCCCGTATCCCACACTGTCTATTCTAATTTCCTCCTGACCATCAAATTCCATTAGAACCAGCTCACAGTGGAGTCAGCTTCAACGTCTAACAAAGCAATCCTGTACACTCCTCCGAAGAAACAGACACATTAGCTCAAGAGACATCCTCAAAAACCCTCTACCAGCTTTCTTCCCCAGAGACCACACAACACCACTCTTGCTTCATGAGAACAAATGGGCTTAGGCACAACCATTTCCATTAATGAACAACCTGCCATTTTCTGCAGAATTCACTTAACGTCTGTCTCACCCGTCAGCCCCCAGGCAGACACTTGGCTCAGAGGTCAAGCCATACAACCACCCTATACTGCAAGGTCCTGATGCATCTTTAAAGCCTTGCTGCCAGACTCCTGAGCTCTTAAGGTTTTTGAGGAGTTTAATTTCACTTCTAAATGGTGCAGAATAGAACTGCGATGGAGCTCTCCCGCTTTCTTCAATTTACATCTAAATAACTAAACACAGCTGTTACACAGAACCGAATGTTTTGCATACCCGCTGGCCATAAGTGAAAAGATACCCTTGCTCCTCTGTGATAATGGCATGTTTCTATTTTATCCCTCCTCTGTTCCTGTCTTCTCTTTCTCGGTCATGCATTCACCAGCCATTCCTTAAGTACATTCTGAAAGAGAGTGTAGCTTGTTGATTAAGCTGTGGCTTCCAGGGGCGCCTGGGTGGCTCAGTCAGTTAAGCTTCAGCTCAGGTCATGATCTCATAATTCGTGAGTTCAAGCCCTGCGTCAGGCTCTGTGCTGTCAGCACAGAGCCTGCTTCGGATCCTTTGTCTCCCTCTCTCTCTGCCCCTTCCCCGCTTGCATGCACATAAACACATGCACACACACACACACACACACACACACTCTGTCTCTCTCTCAAAAATAAGTAAACTTAAAAAAAAAAAAAAAAAGATGTGGCTTCTGAAGTCAGACGGTCAGGGTTCAAGTCCTGTGTCTCTGTCACATGTAAGCTAAGTGTCCTTGGGCAGGATATTTCACCTCTTTTCATCTAGGAGACATGGGTGATAACAGTCCTGACACCAGAAGGCTGTTACAAGGATTGCATGAAATCATTCAGGCTGAGCACACGGTCAAGCTCCAGAAATACAAGTTACTGTTTACAGATTCTGGGAACCACACAAGGCACTGGATGCAGCTGTGAAAAAGATGGTGCGTACCATCAAGGAGTTCACAATCTCCTGAGGGAGACGGGCACATACAACAGCCAGTGGATGGAATCAGGGAAGACTCCCAAGAGGAGGTATTGCTTAAAACTGTGTAAAGGCACTACAGGAGGCAGGAAAGAGCATGCAAGTTACAGGCACAGCATGTGGACTGGTAAAGGGAGAGAAAGGGGATGATGCTGGAGACGTAAACACGGACCAGGCTGTAAGAACCCTGCTGTTTTCTAAAAAGACTACTTTGACGAACAATGGAAAACTCGCCAATATTTATATATTGGTAAATTTCACACAAAACTCTACATTCTCAGCTCCTTGTGAGAAATCTGGCAATTCTGGACCTAAACAATCAGCACTGGCTGAGAAGCCTCTGCCCCCTTAGATCAGGCATGAGCTCTCCATTCGGCACAGCCTCCCCCCCGCCACGCTCTATCGCCCCCGACACAGAAACACGGTACCAGTTGCCACTTATCAGAAAACTCACAGCTCCATGGAGTGTGCACTAACAGACAGAAACCTCCAATCACTCTTGCAGCTACCTAATAGTTTTCTCACTACCTCACCCTCAAGTCAAAACTCATTTATGCTGCCTCCTGACCCCTCATGCAAATGTGTCTGTGTGATCACTGGCTTAGTTTTAAAGTTATGTAAAGCAAAATTAAATGTAAAATGCTTTATGGCTAGGATTATGAGACACCCTAGTTGGCTCAGGACACTAACCTATTTTCCCAGCTTAATTATCAGAAGCACTCCATTTCACTTTTAGCAGTGTTCCAGCCTGGATGACAAACTGAATTATTACCCTTTTGACAGAGAGAGCGATTTTAACTAAATAGTCACCAAATAGTTTAAACAGTTCTGATGCAGAGCTTTTTTTCCCTAAGGAAAAAAATTATCTCTATTCAGAAGGTTCTTTCACCTGTGGACAGGAATATAGGGCAATTTCCTGAATGTTCACAGAACACGGTTAACCTTGCCCCTTGGAACTGGTATCTACACCTCAGGCCAGAAATGGAGCCATGTTACCAAGAACTCAGGAAAACTCTGATATTTGCAAGGATGATGCAATTGTTCCCAGGCAGGCCAGTCATCAGATCCCCTGGGGAATCTATACATTTTGTAAAGCTTCCCAGAAAATGTTGATGCTCATCAGGTTTGGAAACATGGGTTTGATTACCCCTTCCCCTAAAGCTCTCTCCCTGAAGTTACAAGGTAAGCAAAAAATACTCAGACCCTAAAATCTTCCTCCAGAAACAACCTCAAGGGCTTACACTCCTATTAAGATACACAAAAGGCCCTTGAAAGAAACATCCATGAGAAGAGTATTTCTCTATCTCCTACTGAAACAGAATATAAATATATACATACCGTGATATATATATATATATATATATATACACACACACACATATATATATACACACACACACACACACATGATACATATATGTGCACCACATGCATACATATGTATAGGGGTGCCTGGCTAGCTCAGTCCGTATAGTGTGTGATTCTCGATCTCGGGGTTTTGAGTTCGAGCCCCATGTTGGGTGTAGAGATTATTTATAAATAAAATCTTTAAATGGGGCGCCTGGGTGGCTCAGTCGGTTAAGTGTCCAACTTCAGCTCAGGACATGATCTTGCTATCCGTGAGTTCGGGCCCCCCGTTGGGCTCTGTGCTGACAGCTCAGAGCCTGGAGCCTGCTCCAGATTCTGTGCCTCCCTCTCTCTCTGCCCCTCCCCCACTCACACTCTGCCTCTCAAAAATGAATGTTAAAAAATTTTTTTTGAAGATAAAATCTTTATACACACAGACACACACACACGTGTGTGTATATGTGTATGTGTATGTGTGTGTGTGTGTGTGTGTGTGTGTGTGTGTGTGTATTGCTTCCATCATGCTGGTCAACACCCTTGAAGGTGATATGCAAACTTCATTTTGTAGAAGTAATTTCATTCCAGATGCTGAATCACTCAACATGGTTGCTATTTTGCCTTGGCCAGAACCCTTACAGCTCAGTGTGATATGCAATTAGAGAAACCATCTGATTTAAAGGTCTGGCACATCTCTTTCCTCTTCTATGGTCCAATTTTATTTTAAACCGTATGATGTGTGTTATGTTGAAATATTGTAAATGTGTGTTGTAAATCACCTTAAATTCTTCTTATGAGTAGGTGAGATAGCATAAATGATATAATTCAGCATTATATAAAAGAAGACTGGAATAAGGAAATTTGGAATTCAAGTTCAGTCTCAGTGCCATGTATCGTTAGGGTCAACCTCCACGGATTTAATGGCTGTATCAAAGTAGGGTATAAATTTAAAAGATTCTGAGGTGGGCAACAGAACAGCACCCAACCCTGCAGTATGCCATTTATTTATTTATTTGTTTGTTTTTGAGAGAGAGAGAATATGCATGAGCAGGGGAGGGGCAGAGAGAAAGGGGGACAGAGGATCCGAAGTGGGCTCTGTGCTGACAGCAGAAGCCTGATTTGAACTCACAAACTGTGAGATCATGACTTGAGTCGAAGTTGGATGCTTAACCGACTGAACCACCCAGGCTTCCCTGCAGTATGCCATTTAGATGTGGAATTTGAACTCTCAAGTCGTACTTTTAACTCAATTTCTTTGTGGGCCCAGGTATGGCCCACACTTTGAAGCTACATTATAGTCACAGAAGCTGTATGAGCTTGCTTATACAGGTTCCCCTGAAAATCCTCAAGAAAGTTTCAAAATGTTACACTGTAACCATTTTCTCAACAAAATGAGGCAATAGAGTAGGGTTTGGGTGCTTGTAGATGAGTTGTGCCTTAATTCAGCTTTACTTCATGGTTAGTGTGAAGGAAGCTATTACACTGAGGAAGGACAACTCAGAGACTGCTCTCCTAGTCTGAAAGACCAAACACTATTTCTTAGGTAGGAATAAAATTAAAAAGGAGTTAAAAAAAATAGAACACCCTAATTTATCAAGAAATCACCGAATCTCACAAACAAGCCTTTATGAACCCCATGTGTTTCTAAATCGCTCCAATAATTACCATCCATAACCCAAAGCCCAACCATCGACTAACCACATGACCTTGGGCAAGGTGCTCTCTATAGCTCAGCTTCTTTACTTATCAAATGGAATTTATAATAGCAGCAACCTCATTAGTTTGTTGGGAGGATTAAATGACATTACAGGTGTCAAAAGTTTAGAACAATGTCTGGCCTATAATAAGCACTCAATACACAGATCACCACTGGTATTTATCTAATAGCACTGAGTTCTGATGCCTTCTAGGCGTTCACTATGGTGCTGGCCTCTCTATACACATCACCTTAATCCCCACCACAGTCTTTTGAAGACAATTACTATTATCCCTACCTTACAAGTGAAGACACTGAAGTTTCAGGGGCTATCCCTGCCGAAGGACACAGAGCTAGTAAGTGAACAAGACAGAGTTTGAGCCCAGAGCAGGCTGATTCTGAGACTACATTTCACCATGACATCAAGATGTCTTTAACTTTTGATTTGCTGCAGTAAAAATAAGGCAGAAGGTACAAAGCAATGATGTCTACGTGACATGTAAGTTACTATGACATGGCACATTGATGTTAAAAATGTTACACGAATAGAGAAAAGTCTGAAAAGTTTTGCAGCAAACTGTCAAGAGTTTATTTACCTCTGGGAAGCAGGACTGGGGAAGGGTGTGGGGAGGGGTCTTAACCTTATGCATTCCACATTGTTACGTTATTTAATTTTTTTTATAACAAGCATGAAAGTTTTTTTTTTTTAATGTTTACTTATTCTTGAGGGAGAGAGACACAGAGTGTGAGTGGGGGAGGGGCTGAGAGACAGGGAGACACAGACTCCGAAGCAGGATCCAGGCTTAGAGCTGTCGGCACAGAGCCCGATGTGGGGCTTGAACTCACCAGCCATGAGATCATGACTTGAGCTGAAGTCAGATGCTTAACCAGCTGAGCCACCCAGATGCCCCAAGCATGCAAGTTTTTATAGAAACTTTTAATTGAAGTGTAACACACATATAGAAGAGTGCACAAATCATAAACACACAGCTGGATAGAGTCTCACACAGAGAGGGCACCCACGAACCCAGCACTAGGTAAAGAAACCGAACTGAACTTCTGAAGGCCCCTCCTACCGCCTTCCCATTGCTAACCTGACCCTGACTCCTAACACCATGGATTAATTTTGCCTAATTTTACATAACTGAAATCACATAGTATTTTCCCTTTTACATGTTTCTTTCATGTCATTGTGCAGAGTTGCAATTCCTACAACTGCTGGTGGTGTTTTATGTCCTCTAACTCTACTACTAGTTGTTTATCCATCCTATTGTTGCTAGACACTGGAATTATTCAAGTTTGGGGCTACCGTGAATAGTGCCGCTTTGAAAACTCTTGATGTATCTTGCTGCCCATATGGACACAATTCTATGGAGTATTTAACTATCAGAATTGTTGGTCATAGGGTATGGGTATGGGTTCAGCTTCAGAAGCATGAGTATTTTTTACAATTCATTTAAAAAAGAAATGGATGGGGCGCCTGGGTGGCTCAGTCGGTTGAGTGTCCGACTTCAGCTCAGGTCACGATCTCACGGTCCGTGAGTTCGAGCCCCGCGTCGGGCTCTGGGCTGATGGCCCAGAGCCTGGAGCCTGCTTCTGATTCTGTGTCTCCCTCTCTCTCTGCTCCTCCCCCGTTCATGCTCTGTCTCTCTCTGTCTCAAAAATAAATAAACGTTAAAAAAAATTTTTTTTTAAATAAATAAATAAAAAAGAAATGGATGTTGGGGCGCCTGGGTGGTTCAGTCGGTTGAGCAACCATCTTTGGCTCAGGTCATGATCTCGCGTTTGTGGGCCCGAGCCCCGCATCGGGCTCTGTGCTCGGGGCCTGGGGCCTGGAGCCTGCTTTGGATTCTGTGTCTCCCTCCCTCTCTGCTCCTCCCTCGCTCAAGCTCTGTCTCTCTCTGTCTCTCAAAAATAACACAAAACATTAAAAAAAATTTTTAAAAAAGAAAAGAAATGGATGTAAAACCTTGTGGCCCTATCTGAATTTAATCTATCCATATGCATTTCAGACATCTTTATCTTCTGTAGGTCATACCTGTGTCCTTACGGTCTCACATGGTAATATGAGTAGTCCAATCTATAAAAACTGGGCTCTCAGTCCTTGGTCAAGAACCCAGGCTCCTTCAAGACCATAGTGTTCTTCAGGAAATCATTTCAAAGGTTTATGGAATTTGCCCAGAAGGCAGTGTACCACGTACGTGAAAGCACACCGCAGGCCTCAATTATGGAGGAGCATTCCAGTTCGCCCACGATGAGGCTAACGACATCGACAATCACACAGGGTGCTAAGTGCCATACAGAAATAACCTTCTTCTCCCTTAGGCTTTCATGGGTATGTTTCATTTTGGCCTTGGCTTGGCTGCCACTTTCCAGGCCCATGAGTGGCTGAGCAACGTGGATCTGTTTATCCCTAGTCATCTTCATTTGACACAAAAACTGCCCCCAAATCCCCTCCTACCCACCCTGGCAGGCTTCTCTCTAATCCTTCAAATCCTCTGTGCTTCTGTTCTCCACTGGCCACGTGGTCATGGAATCCCACAGCTGGACTGTCAATTCTCGCAGGTGGGGCCATGGCTTCTGGCTTTTCCGGGGATTAGGGAGGGGAAGTGCTGGTCTCTGGGATGCTCTGAGCTCCAGGAGCACCTGGGCTAAGGCCACCACGGCCAACTCTCATGGGTATGATAGGCTCTGGGGTGAGGAGCCCAGGAGGGTCCTCCCTACCCCTTACATTGTACCTGTACCACCATTAGCACTTCTTGGAGCTATGTGCCAAGATTCCCACCAATGAAATACTGACAGGGATCATCTAGAGGCAGAACACAGTGGTTAAAGCTAGCCTGGGAGCCAGTCTGCCTCGTTTCAAATCCCAGCTTTGCAATTTACTGCCGGAGCGTCCTGTGTCTCTGTGTCATGGGTTGTGGGGAACACAGAAGATAATGCAAGTGCACACCTAGCACAGAGTGGGCATTCAAGAAACGTTAGCCGCTGTTAAAATGATTATTATGAGATAGAGACTAAGGCTGTGGGCTTTGAAGCCAGACCAATCTCATGATTAACACAAGAGTCATCTGAACACAGATAATTACGGATGAATAACACAACACAGAATCATCTGAAAGCACTTCTGAATTCAGAATGCATTTTCTTAATCAACTCATAGTCGAAGGTACAACCAATACCATATTGCCTAAAGCTGAAACATTTCTTAACAGTGAAGAAGTAGGCCCTTGTGTTCAAAGGGTACAAAACCAGTGGGTTTGCTGGTTATTTTATCTTTACGGATAACTGAACCACAGAGAAGGTGAACAATGTGCCCAGGGTCACCCAGTGTGGTGCTCAGGACTGGAGAGGAGCTCAGCCTGAGTCTCCGCCCTGGACATGTTACCAGGTACCATACAGACGTTCTGGCAGTTTTCCCCAGGCTTTCCTGAGACACACTGGAAGTCAAATCATCCTCTAAAAATTGATTTTCTGACATAGCCACCTTTGCTCATTTTTAACCAATTTCTACCCTCTTCTTTACAAGGAAGTAGTTCAGTCAATGTAAAATTATGTAAATTCAAACAAATTACCTAAAGCAAAGCTCTCTGTGGAACAATGGGGTGGCATCCTCGGGAAGGAGCTGCCAGTCTCTGCTCTCTGCACAAAAGCAACTGCTTGGTGCTTTTCCCAGTCCTGATGAGCCAAGGAGAGTGTGACCTCAGCGGTTAGGTGATAATCTCCTCTTGGTCCTTTGCCGCGCTACAATACCTGAACGTCATTCTTCTCCCCCTCTCCTCTTTCAAGACAAATCCTGGCATGCAGAAGGTTGGGCAAGGGCAGAGTATTTGATCAGAAGGTCCCAACACTGCTTGGTGAATTTCCTGCCAGTAGGCTCAAGCATTCGCTTAAGTGCTATTCCAGGGGCACCTGGCGGGCTCAGTCAGAGCATGTGACTGACTCTTGACCTCAGGGTTGTCAATCTGAGTCCCACCCTGGGCGTAGAGATTACTTAAAAAAAAAAATTATTGAAAGCACTTAAGTGCTTTTCCCTTTGACCCTCTTCCTCCTCTCGCCTTCGATCAACCATGGTCAGCTGGAGCAGCTAGTATTTCCCAGGGGAGGAGGGTGCGGGGCAAGGGCTATAAAAATATAGTGAGCCTTTATGGACACTTCTTGCCTTTCACAATTTGACAGGCCCTGCTCTTTCGACCCTTAGGACATGATGTAAATCTACTTCAGTCTGAAAAGAACACTCCTAAAAATCAGAAAAGACCCTCTGGCTACCAAGTATCCATCATTGAGCTTCCTTTAGGACACCCGAGCAAAGGGTACAGCATTCCCCATAAAACCACACTGCTCTTAGCAAAGGCTTACTCAAGAGGCAAATAACAGCTCCTCCCACCAAGAGCACCCCCTTATCTCTGGCCCCACCCTTTCCTGTCTTTTGTCAGTTGCTGGGACAGAAAAACAGTCAACATAAATTGGGCAGCAATTTCGGTCTGGGTGTGGATTCTCTGAAGGCTTCCCTTGAAAGCAACTAGAGGAAATAAGATATTGATATGGGGGGAAAAAAAACCTTAAGGAGAGACAACTGTAGATTTGGAGCAGGAAGTGACAGAGAAAAAAATCTCAGAGGACAGAGGCAAATACGTGGCTAGATCATCACAGAGTCCACAGTAGGGGCCTTGGGGTAGAAACTGGGAAGAGGAAGCAAGTTGGTTCATGCCCATTTAAAGTTGAAAACCTGGATTGAAATTTTAAGTTTATCACAATAATACAAATAAACAATGAGGAGTAAAAGAACTACACACACAATGTGTTCTGTATGATTCCGCTCAGAAACAGGTAAACTTAAGCTATGGTGTTCAGGAAACATATTTAGGTGGTAAAACTATAAAGAAAAAAAAACAAGGAGGTGATTACCATATGTCAAGATAGGATTATGTCTGGTGCACTTCTGGAGCGCAGGCAATGTTCTAGTTCTTGTCCTGAGTGGGGGACTATACAGGTATTTACTTTATAGTTGTTTCCAATGCATTTATATTTTATGACTTTTTTTTTTATTACAAAAAAGAAAAAGAACCCCTTTCAAGCATGCAAGATTACAGTTATATCCGGAAGCTTTAGTCGCTTCACAAAAGACTGGAGCCAATACCAGAATAATTCACGCCAGAGAAAGCAAATGCATTTATTCAAATGAAAGGTACTCCTCTCCTGGCCTAATTTTATGGTTTGCTTTGGCGTGGAGACTCAAAGTCTATGTGTATAAAACCATACCAGCAAAGTGTGTCTGCCCCAGATGATAAATGCAGTGCACCTGCCGGCCAGCCAGAAGGCGTGTGTCTCTGTCAGTGCTCACACCTCCCCTCTCCTGTTCCCTGAGCACTCTCATGCTCCTCAACGGGCAGCCGACGGCGGGGTTACCCCCATCTCAGAGACAAAAATGTAAGAAGGCTCACCGCCAGGTACAACTCAAGTAAGAAGTAGAAACCAGACCACCATAAGATCTCAGACGACCACCTCAGGGCCCCTTGAGGATGACTTTCTCATCCCCAGGAGGTGAGGAGACACATCTTTTATCCCATGTAGAAATAATGACACGAAGAAACAACTGTATAACGGAGAGCATGAGAACGTCCCCTCTTCTGCGTCACTGTCACTTGTCAAAGCCACTGCCAAGGGCATTATAAAGATTAGCTTCCCTCACTAGACCACGGACACCTTGAAAGTGGAGCTGTGTCCTCTCATAGCTGGGACCCCAAGGCTTTGCACAGTATAAGCTCGTTAAACGTAAACGAGCTCATAAACAAATGAATAAACATATGAAGGTACAAACCAATGAATATCGTGTTGTGGTTTCCATGCCACATAGTCATTCCTGCACAGTGCCACTTGCACTTTTTTAAAGCAGTTAAAATGACAGGAAGTAACTGCCCTTTTAACAGATAGGCAATATAGCCTCCACTTCTTAAAAAAAGGTTTAATGCCATATATAAATTCAGAAGTGGAAAGGGCTGACAGGTTAATTATAGACACAAAGGGCAAGGACAAATGGACTATGAGGTAAGCGAGTCTAAATGTGCCTTCCCAGGACAAGCATTTATTAATAAGCCTGCAAACACTGACTGGGTACAGTCAGGTTCAGCTCTGTGCCAGGCTTGGGGGCAGGGGTCTAGATTAGGAGAAGGCACAGTTTCTACACTTGAGGAATTTGGCTGGTATCTGAGAAGACAGCATGTACCTGTAAGAATAATAAAAGAAGTCCCCTCAGGGTAGCAGGTGGAACAAAGGGGGAACAGGGCCTAAGATCTGAGTCACCTGCCCCTTTAGGGGATGGGATAGTCAGAGAAGACCTCACTGGGCTAGACCTACCTGGAAGGAAATATGGCCGGGACAGTGATTGGCAGAGAATCCAAGAAGAGGCCCCCCAGTTCTTTGCCTCCGGCACCCCCCACCATATTCCTTCAGCCGCTGGAGGCAGGGATTTAAGTAAAAACAAACAAACAAAACACCCACAGGGATCTTCCCTTCCCTCTCCATCCTCCCACAAAGAACAAAGAGATGTTCAGATGACTGGGGAGGCAAGTTTAGGGTCAGCTTCAGCAAGCAGATGGCCCCCAAAATGGAATACCAGGCCTCTAGGCAGGGTGTTAACACCAGGGAATGCTTTTTGCTCCCCTTTGTCATTTATTGGAAAATATTTATTGGCTGCCTTTTAGATGCAGGCAGTGAATAGGGCAACTCCCACTGGGACATTACAGTTAGTCCAGACTAGAAGACCTAAGCCTGGGCCTCCAAACCCTGAGTCTGAGTCTCCCTGGGGTTTCTGCTTTATTCCAGGGTAATGGGCCTGGTGGTCTCCCATTACACCTGGGCCTTCCCAAAGAAAGGCCCAAGAAGCTTTCAAGCAGCATTCCCCCTCCATGCAAAGTGAAAACTCCTCCCCACCCAGTATCCCTGGGCAAAAGTGGCTGTTTGGTTGATAACCTGGGAACGGCAGGAAGAAAAAAGGCATGGCCATCTCCCGCAGGAGGAGGGGAATGTCCAAGAGGGTTTATCTGGGCTTGCTTGTTTCCAAAATCCGGTACTTTCTCCAAAAGGTAGGAACGAGGGGAGACCTGGCCACGGAGTTAAGTCCAAAGAGTGGAAAACCAGTTGTTTCAGAAATTCATCACACCTGCCCCGGGTAAACTTCCCACCTACTCCACCTCACTTCCAGGTCTTTCCAGCTGCTTCCAATCTACTTTCAGCCACTCGGGCGACTTGTGAAGAACTGGGACGGGATACCTGCCAGCGTGCGGTAGCTGCGGGGACTCTCACGCCCTCGAGCGTGGACAAGGCGCGCCCACACGCCGGGCCGCGCTTCGGTGGCGAAAGAACGAAAACTGCCCCCTCTCTGGCGCGCGCTGACACCGGCAGTGCGCGCCCGGCCGCCGCCCGTTCGCCTCGCCCGGGAGCGCAGCGGCGGGGAAGGGGCGGAGGCCCCAGGCGCACGGGGAGCGCTTGGCGCGAGGCGCACCTGGATGCGACCGGCCGTGCTAGCTCGGGCCCGGGCTCCCTAACATTGGTCTCCAGGCAGCGCGACCGCGGGACCCCGGACCCCCTCCCCCAGATCCCCTCCGGGTCCGCCGCTCCCCAGCTCGGTGCTCCCCGCTCCCTGAGCGTCCCGAGCGCTCTTACCCGGGAAATGGTCAGGGGTTGCTCGAAGTCCTTGCCCCCCACGAGGCGGAAGCCCCATGGTCCCGGGCCCTGGAGGACTATCTGCTGGCTGGTCATGGCGGGGCGACCCGAGGGCACAGACGGTGCAGGACGCGGTGCGCTGGGCTCCCGGCAGCTGTCGGAGAAAGAGCGCGCGGCGCGGGCCCCGGGAGCCTGGGGCGGGCGTGAGGAGGGAGCGCGCGGGGGTGGGGGCGCGCGGGGGCGGGGACGGCTCCGCCCCGGCGCCCCGCCCCGCCCGGCCCGCGGCCGCTCCCCGCCCAGCGCGCCCGCCCGGGGAGCCCCGAGGCGGGTCGGGGGGTCCGGGTTCTCCGCAGCCCCGCCCCAGCAGCGTCTCCCGCCCGCCCCCCTCTCCCCCGTGCAGGCCGCCGCCGCTCCCAGCCCCGCCGCGGGTGCTAGGTGTGAGCCAAGCAGGTTCCGACACACACACCGCGCGGGAGACAAAGCCGGGCTCGGCGCTTTCGAAAATGAGTTTGGAAGTGCTGTGCTAACTCAGCCCTCAGAGGTCCACTGCATTTTCACGTTTGCTTCTCGTGAATGCTAATGATGTTTAAAAGGTGCTTTCGAATGATCTCATGGGATGCGCTGGGGCAGTCAGGGTGATTAACCCCATTTTACAGATGAACTAAGTGAGCCGGCCTGAAGTTAGAAGGCTCGCCCGAGGCCACACCGCTGGTCAGTGATGTAACCGTAACCCCGCCCAGGCTCCCTGTGCTGCAGAAGCTCACACTGGAACTTTCCTAATGCTAATGAGACCATCGCACGATGTTGTGACTGGACTTCACAACTTTCCTAGAAACCTTTCCTCCAGACGGGAGTTCGGAGTTCGAGTTCGCGTAGGTTCTGACCTTCATTTCAGACGTCCAGTCCGGGGTGGGCCAAGGGCTAAGCGAGTGGAAAGAGCCCTAAGTTGAGGACAAAAACTTGAGTTCCCAGCCTGCTACCTGCCTTGTAACTGGGCTCCCTGCCACCCTGGCCTTTCAGTGCATTCTCCACGCCAGACCAGACCAGGTTCCCCGCTGTCAGCTGGGTCTGCACTCCAAGTAAGGCTGAAGTCCAAACGCTCACCAGGCCACTCACAGAATAACCCAACTCCCTGTCTGACCTCATATCCTCCTACTGTCTCCCCACCCCTACCCCACACTGGCCCTGCTCCTGCCTCAGGGCCTCACAGCAGGGCTTCTGTCTAGAATTCTCTTCTCCAGCCATCCATGGCCTTCTCTTTGTTCAGATGTCATCATACAGGCCATTGCTGAGTGCACTCAATTTCAAACCCCCTCTCCAGGGGCGCCTGGGTGGCTCAGTCAGTTAAGCCTTTGACTTTGGCTCCCGTCATGATCAGTGGGTTCGAGCCCCACATCATCAGCTCTGTGCTGACAGCTCAGAGCCTGGAGCCCACTTCTGATTCTGTCCCTCTCCTGCTCACCCTCTGTCTCTCAAAAATGAATAAATGTTAAGAAATCTAGAACCTTCTCTCTAGACTGCCCTCTTACCTTCCCTATTTTATCTCTCTCCATTGTATTTATCACCATCTGACATATACTTAATATTTTCCTTATTGTTTGTCCCATCCCCACCTCTAACCATTAGTTCCCGGAGGGGAGCTAATTCGATCACTGCTGTATCCCAGTGCTTAGAATAGTGCCGGGCACGTAGTATGTAAGGACTGCAATTCACTGGCCACCCTTATGACCACCTTGCCTCCCTGGGCCCAGGTTCTTCATAGATTTCTTGGCGCTCATTCGTACTGGCACTTGGGCCCCAGCACAGTGCTTGGCACACAGCACATGCTGTATGCATTTGTTAAAAGCAGAGCTCTGTCTCTGTGACCCCGGCATACTTACCAAGGAGCACTGTGCACAGATTTGCATATAAACAAATACTTTATTTGTCCAATTGTGTCACAGCACAAATGCATATGCCTCGAATTGGTTGCTCAAAGTGGATCTATGTTATCTCTACATCCCTTCCACCCCCCCCCCCACCCCCCACCCCCACAACCTGACATTCTTCCTTGAATCTGAGAAAAAAGGAATGGAGTTATAGCCAGGAACCAGCCACCTGCTTCATCGAAGCCAAACATATACCCTCTTCAATTAGTTTCTGTGGATTAGAAAACATGTTAGTGTTTCAAGTCCCTGCAGAATTTGGGGGAATCCTTAAATTCTGAGTCTGCCTTTAGATGTGCAGTAGTTTTGAATATTTTGTGTCTAGGAGGAGAAAAAGGTTGAAAAGCCACAGCCTCTGTTCCCCAAGAGCAGGGGGCTGCCTCTCATTCTTCCCAGGTGTCCCACTGGCATGAACCTGATACATCGTAGGTGCCAATGAGTGCTTATTGCATGCAATATTCTTTACAAATATGGGGCCCTAGTACTGCTGTGAGGTCGTCCAAGTCCACAGCTGCCGTTAAATGTTAAATGTTCTTGGTTGTTAAATGTTCTTGGTTGCGGTCCGGCTTTCCACGGCAAGAGCTATGAAACAGTCAACCCTTTGACCCAGTCATCCCCTTTCTGGGCACTGATTCCAAGGACATAATTTCAAAGGAGGAAAAAGCTATATGTACAAAGATATTTATAGCTGCATTATTTATAATGACAAAAAACTGGAATCAAGCAGTAACAGAGAAGTGGCTAAATATGGTATGGCCGTGAGGGAATAGTACACAGCATGAACATGAAAACAGTGAAGGGTACGAGGAGGCAGGGGATGTGCTTTCAAAATACATAAAAAAGAGTTTACAAAATTATGTGTAAACCCAATAGTATTATTTATAAACAAAATTATTTGTTAATTTGATGTTAAAAAATAAAAATGATGCCTACCTGCTATCAAAAATTAGGAGAGGGGTGCCTGGGTGGCTGAGTAGTTTGAGTGTCCAACTCTTGGTTTTGGCTCAGGTCATGATCTCAGTGTTCATGGGATCAAGACCCGTGTGGGGCTCCGTGTGCTGACAGTGTGGAGCCTGCTTGGGATTCTCTCTCTCTCTCTCTCTCTCTCTCTCTCTCTCTGCCCCTCCCCTGCTCTCTCTCTCTCTCTCTCTCAAATAAATAAGCATTAAAAAAAAATTCTCTCTCTCTTCCTCTGCCTCTCCCCCATGTGCATGCTCTCTCTCTCTCTCTCTCTCTCTCAAAACAAGGTCCTTAGATGGATGGAGACTAAATGCTAGTGTTTTGGGGTGGAGGGTAGGCACCTCATCTTCTATCTAGAAGCTAGCTCTGAGATGGGCACACAGCTTGTACTCAGAAAATACCCAGTGATTGACAGCTCTGACCCCTTGCAAATGCAAGCAACCTTGTCTCATCTTAAACACTGTTACTTGTTTATCTATACTCTCCAGGTCCCTCGGACCCTAGACTCAAGCCGAGTACTAAGGGAAGGCCCTTAAGCAACCTCTCCGAAGTTCAGTTGTCTTATTGTTATTATTATAATGCATTCCATAAAAGTTTATTGACCTAAACAGCCTTCATCAATCAAATATTTGGCCGTGGGTGGGTGGGGGGACTTGCAGGAGAATTCAGGAGAAATGGGAAGCAAGGAGGGTAGGAAAAAGTGGTCCAGAAAATCAGGGGAGACAGTGGGCCTTCCCAGCTCTCAATTTTACAGTGTGGACAGGGTGGAAGGTGACTGCTGGTGGGTTCCTCCAGTAAGGCTTCTTGCAGATGTAGCGAACACAACGCCCCCCCCCCCCCATTCCTCCACTCCCCAGCGAGCCATTGCCAGGACCGTCCAGAGCCACTGTGCTGAGACTTGGCTTCCTGGAACAGCTCCAGTTCTTAAGGACAGGGAGTCCAGGCTGGGCTAGGCTTGAACTATAGTTTTATTTAATCTCCAGGACAAGTCCTGTACTTGTGACCGCAGAGCCCCCATTCCTGGAGATCGCCGCTAGGACCCCTCCCCTGGGCTAAGCGTTTCTTGAGGGACCTGACTCCTAGACTCTACCCCTAAGGGGGATCTGAGCCCCGCTGGCCCAGAGAGAGTGCGGGCGCGGGGTCGCAGCGGCTCTCAACTCCCCAAACGGGTGCAACTGCCCCAGCCAAATCACACCCGAGCGACTGACTTCCTTCTCTTTTCTTTAAAAAGAACTGAAACTCAAGCTCACAGTCTTGAAAAACAAAGGCATCTCTCCCTGCCTAGTCCTATCCCACCAGTCTAGACCCCGTTGGTCCCCAGCCCCGCTCCCAGGGTCGGCGCGTCCTTCACTGGGATCCACGCGCGGCTCCTCCCCGTGCGGCTCCAGGACGGCCTGTGGCGGAACCGGCCCGGGGAGGTGCCCCCGGCTGTGCCACGGACCGGACAGCGAATGGACTCCCAATTCTTGCTTTTCTCCCACTTCCTGCTCCAGCCGACAGGGAAATCCTGAAGTGGCCTCTTGGGATTGGGCGCCTCTCAGATTCCGTTCGGCACCGAGCATGCTCCGTGGTGCCTCGGGCCGTAAAGACACCTAAGCAGTGGACCTGGCCTCCCGCCTGGTGAGGATGTGGACAGATGAGCTAGTGGTGCAGGTTGGCCCTGTCCAGAGCAGACCAGAGCTATTTTGTCCACCTGCCTCCTGGCTCCCTTGACAGGTGGCACAAAAGTTATCAAAGGTAGAGAGGCCTGGACCACTGCTATTTCTCAAGCATCCCTGCTTATTAAAAGAGGAGTGCCTCTGTTAAGCAAGTGTCTGACTTCCGCTCAGGTCATGATCTCAGGGTTCATGGGTTCGAGCCCACAATCAGGCTCTCTGCTGTCAATGCAGAGCCCACTTCAGATCCTGTATCTCCTCTCTCTCTGCACCTCCCCCCTTCTCTCTCAAAAATAAATAAACTTTAAAGAAAAAAATAAAAGAAGAAGAGATTGCAAACCTGGATCATAGAGCAATGCGTATTAAATGTTTACATTGAAGAAGTTAAGAAGACAATGTCATATAATTGTGTTGTTCACAAGATAATTAATAGATTAATAAACAATGTAATTTGTCTGCTAATGGGACCTGAATTTAAAGTTGTGTGATGAACATATTTCATTGCTGATATTCTATTTCTGTGGCTTTATATGTAACCTCATCTAGAGAAACTTCAAAAGTCTAAATTTGAGTCTTTAGCTCACCTGGAGTCACCCTTTGGCCGCTTCCCCTAACGGGGGAAGGTGGCTTGGGGTCAGTTACCCAACAGACTCTAGCCCAATACCCAGACAATGAACATTGCCTCATTACTAAACAGTGACTATGAGTCAGAGTGTGTGCTAGAACTTGACATCCATTGTTGCATTTCATCTGGACAAGAGCCCAGTGAAGCGTCACGATGCCCTTATTACCAGAGGGAGCAGAGGCATGGAGCCACCGCCCTGGACCCCTGGACCCCCTTCGTGGAAGGACTTGTTCCAGCTCCTGGGAGGGGGACAGCCTCAGGCTTCCCACCCCTTCAAGGAGTGCCTCCAACTGTGAAGAGCAGCCTTGCCCAAGGGCATGCCCTTCCCCATGCTGCCTGTATCCCATGACTGGTCTAGGTGGGGACAAAGAAGTGACCATTTGGGCCCAAGGTGGGACAAGTTGGCTGGGTCGTATTGGCCCCAGAGTTCCCTGTGGAATAGGTCAAGCCCGACAGGCCCATGTGGCAGCTCAACTTCCCTCTCTGCCCAATCCAGTCTCCTCCCTACTCCCTTCTGCAGACATGGAGCCCGAGGGCACTCCTTAATAAACATCCTGCATGCTTCACTCTGTCTCTGGGACCAGGGAACCCAGCCTGCAACAAGCCCAGACAGGTTAAGAGATTTTCCTAAAATCACTCAGCAACCAAGTAACAGGGCAAAGTCTGAGCTGGGGAAGCATAGGAAGAGCGGTAGGGTCTGAAGAGCTTTGTAATAGAAGAGGGAGGGGCAGGTGGTTATTCAGAGTTTCCTACGATTCCAGAAAGACCCCTCAGGCCCACAATTCATGGAGGTCCCAAGGACCAGATCTTCCCACTTCACTGGCATGCACACCCACAGCCCTAGTGCCAGCAACTCAACTCGACTAGATCCTTCAGGAATGGTTTTTTGGACTTCCTCCTTGGAGGATGTGGAACCTGCAAAAAGCTTTAAAAGTATGAGCACATATGGAAGCAGAGAGGCCATACCAGGTGGCAGAAACAGGACAAGGTAGTAGGAAAGGCAGAGGATGGTCTGCTGGAGTGACCTTATGGGATGACAGGCAGGCTGTAAAGTTCTGTGGGGAGGGCTCTGAATGCCAGGGATCTGATGTGGTGTGCAGTGGGGACAGGCAAAGGCACTCCCTTAGCCTCATCTCATTCCATCCATTCTCTCTCTCTCTCTCTCTGACATCCTCCCTCAAATCCATTTCCTTTTGGGGCTGGCCTGTGCTGCTGGCCTCGTCTGGCCGTGGCTGATACTGAAACCAACTATTTATAGCATTTGAGGACAGATGGAGTGGCAGGCCAGTTTCCATGACGCCAGGGCTCCTTGAGGGTAGCTTCCTCCCCGCTGGGTCCCCACTGCCCCCACTGGGTCTGTCTCCTCTTCTATTACCTCTAGCTCTCTACTCTCATGTGGTCATTCCTTGGGAAGCAATGAGGGAGGGGGTGCTGCATGAGAACAGAGCTGGAGGCCAGCGGGCAAAGGTGATGCCACCACCTGTCCCCCTACTCCCTGCGTTAGATCACAGTCCAGGCTGAGGAGAGGTCCCAGCCATCACCACAGGATGATGCGGGCCTGGGCTCTTCCACTCTCAAGCCTAACCACCTAGCTTCTGCCTTCACCTCCCACCTGCTGACGGCCTGAGTTATAAATCCCTTAGAGCTGATGTAACCTACAGAGGTCTGGAGGTCAAAGAGGTCAGAAAAAAATTAAGGGGAGAAAGTGAAGACAACAGGGCTCCTAGCCAGAGGGTAGCTCCTATTCTGGAAGCACCGTAGAAAGAGAGTTCTGCCATTTGTCAGCTGTGACAGTTTGGCAAATCATGCAGCCTGTTGTTTCCTTCTTCTCTTTTAGTCAACAACCACTTACCGGACACTTATCATTTGCTACAGGCTGTTCTCTGTGTAGAAAATCAACAGCAAACCAAATGGACACAAATTTTCTCCCTGGTGGGGCTTACATTTTAGTGTGATGGACAAACAAAACAAGTGAACCATATGGTATGTTTTGTGTATGTATGTTTAGGTAGGTGTGTATGTGTTTAAGTAAGTATATGTATGTATATGTGTATTTGCATGCATATGTGTTCCAGTCAAAAGGGCCTACAAGCAAAGATACTCCAGAGCCATGAGTACACCTGGTATCCTGATCTTGGTTTCTAAATACCACAGGAGGAGCCCAAGACTTCTCAGAGAAATTCTAGAGCAGCAGCAGGGTGGGTACAAGATTAGCCTGGGCTAGCTTGTTACGCAGAGAGTACGAAAGTGCTTGAAAAAGTGGTGGGGGCGTGTTCTGGGAGCACAGAAGCCTGCTAAAGGGGCTCTAGCTGGTCACATCTGAGGCAATTTCTTAAAATAATAAGGAATTCTAGCCTATTGGGAAAAGTAAGAAGCTACAAGTCCACACAGGAGATAAATGGATAGACAGAGAAAGGCAGGCAGGCAGGCAGGATGGCAGGAAGGAAGAAGGGGCAGGAAAGGTTCTTGCTTGCAGTAGACTTTTAAACCCCGTGTAGTAAATGTAGAGGGAATAGCCAGAGTTTGAAAACCATCATTTTGCAGCTATCATGGTAAGAATTAATTTGGGTGTGAATCATCATTGAATGCAAAGTCAAGTGTGAGAGTGCGATGAGAAGCAGGGTAGGGTGTCTGCGTAGTCTTAAAACCTCTCCCCACAGATTGCCTATCAGATATGAAGGGGGAAAAACAACAACAAAAAGACAACAGCAAAACTTGGCAAACTCTAACACCATCTTGCCAGAAGATCAAAATTAACATCACCTGTGAGGAGCAAAAGAACACTGTGTGGCTCAGACAATGATATCCTGAGAAGGACACAATATTGCTTATGTAACATTCCAGTCAGGAATGCATAACTTGACTCTAATCACAAGGAAACATCAAACCACCCCCTCTGAAATCTAAAGGGATGGGGAGGTAGTGGGCGGGGTTTAGTGGTTGCCAGCTCCCAAGGAGATGTTTCCAAGGAGAGGGCAGAGGAGAAAAAGTAAATAAATAAGGGGACGGGGAGGGACTGTATTCTTCAAAAAGGGTAATGTCATAAAAGACAAAGCTTGTAGACACATTTCAGATTAGAGGGGAATAAAGAGACAATCTAAATGCAACGTATCTGGGAGGGGAGGGCAAAAAATGGATGCAGATGTGAGATTAGATGAAAGTTCAATGTTCAATTTACAACAATGTTCAAAAGTATCAGTGTCTAAGTAGAGAACTAGATTGTGGTTGTGTAAGAGAATATCCGTATCTTTAGGAAATTCACGAGAAAGTGTTTAGTGGTAAAGGGCCACATGTATGTATATGTAACTTAAATGTTTCAGAAAAAAAATGTGCATGTGTGTGTGTGTCGGGGGGTGTAGAGTAAAACTGGGATAAAATGTTAACAATAGGTATATGAGGTAAGGGATATATGGGTGTTCTTTGTATTGTCTTTATTCTTTTTCTGTGATCTTGAACCGATCTCCAAATGAAATGTTTTTTTAAAATTTTTTAATGTTTATTTATTTTTGAGAGACAGAGAGAGACAGAGTGCGAGGCAGGGAGGGGCAGAGAAGGAGACACAGAATCCGAAGCAGAACTCACAAGCTGTGAGATCATGACCTGAGCCGAAGACAGATGCCAAACCCCAAACCAACTGAGCCACCCAGGTGCCCCCAAATGCAATGTGTTTTTGTTTGTGTTTTTAAGGAAAAACATATAGGATGATAGATGGTGTTGCAGTCTATGGCGAAAAGTAAATATGGGTTGTGAATGTGAATGATAAAATGATGAAAGTGATGAGGGAGGACTTCTCCAGGAAAGTGATCTGAGTCAAGACCTGAACAGGGGAGCGAGCACGTAGATATGTGGGGAAAGCATTCCAGGCGGAGGAAATGGCACAACGATGGGAACCAGCCTGGCACCTTCCTCAGCAGGGGCTGTGGCTGAGCTGAACGCCTGGAGTCGTGGAGATGAGGTCAGAGAAATACCAGCACCTAACCGGGCGGCGCCTCCCGCGTGGGGCATCTGAGAAACACCGAGAGCAAGAGGAAGGTCCGAGGGCTTTGCTGTGGATTAACAGATCTGCCCCTTGTCCCCCACACTCTGCTGTGTTGGAACGAATGGCAGAGCAGGCAGGAGCGGCAGCAGGGGAGCAGGGAGTGGCTTGCTGCAAGAATCCAGCCTAGAGGTGACACTGGCTTGGAGACCCAGGGTGGGAGCAGAGGAGTCTGGGGGCGGTGCTTGGATTTTGGCTGTATTTTATGGCATTTGCTGACAGATGGGAAGCGTGGTGCAGGCAGGAGGTCAAGGATGACTCACGTGTTCCGGCCTGAACAGCAGCTACGAGGATGGAATTGCCATTAACTGAAACAGGGAGGCCTGTGGGAGAGGCAGCTTTGGGGGAACCCTGAGGAATTTGGGTCCGGACATATTTAAGTGGCAGACTTCCCCAGTAGGTACTTCTGTGGAGATGTGTAGCAGGCTGTTGTATGTAGGAGGCTGGGGGCCTGAGAGAGGCCCAGGCAAGAGGCGGGCACACAGGGGATTTTTAGGCCGAGGGGATGGATGAGGGCACCGGGGACAGGGACAAGAAGGGGGCAGGCAGGGAATGGGCCTGGGCCCACCGACTGTGAATGCGGGGGCTGGGGAATGAGGAGGAGCAGCCAGAGCAGATCCAGAAGGAGCCACCAGTGAGGCGGGACCAGAACCTAGAGAGAGTGCGATCTGGGAGCCAAGGAGAAAGGAGTATTCAGGTGTGTCTGAAAAGTCCAGGGAGCTGAGAACGGAGAATCAGCCAAACTTCTCGCTGTTAAGGCCCTTGAGGGTCCCGATTGCAGAGTTTGTTAGGGTGAGGGCAAAATCTCAATTGGAGGGGATTCAAGACGGGAAGGCAGCCGAAGAGCGGGAGACAGCAGGTATGCATAGCTTTCTGAGGTATTCTGTTGTAAGGGAAGGAGAGAAATGACGTGGTCACTGGAGGAGGAACAGGACAGGAGAGGCTTTTCCTTAAATGGAAGGGGGAGATTGGATCTTTTTTGCAGGGTCATGGAAAGGTTGCTGTATATAAGGGACTTCATTGTTTCTAGGTCAATGGGACCTTCTTGTATTCTTTCCCGGGCCTGATCCTGCTCTGGGCTGACCCTCTGATGCCCCTTGGATGAAAGCTCAGCCTCCTCTCTGTCCCTTTTATGCAGCAATTCTTGAAAATTCTAGTTTCTCTTCCTGGAGCCCCCTCCCCATCTCCTCTGGCCTGTTTCTCCCACAGGTTCCTGGAAAGTGCCCCCTAGTTGCACACCACCTGCCCTGGCCCAGCCCATCTTGATCCATGCTCCATGTTAAGGAGCCCCACTTTAATTCTTTGGAAACGTTTCAAAAATACTAAAGACTGTTGCCTACAATTGGACTCCCAAGCAGAAGGTGATGAGGGCACCTCCAAACCCACAATCATTTTGTGGGTACAAAGCAAGAAGAGGTTTCAGGGAGTGGTACCGGTTGAGGGAGGGTGTAGGATGATGAATTCTTAGTGACAAAGAGGTAAAGACAAATCCAAGAGAAGTGCCAAGGAAGAACTGACAGGTCTTGTCAACCGTTGGGTGGCAATGTGTGTGTGTCAAAAGCCTTAAATATGGTGTGCCCTTTGACCTAGCCATTCCACTTCTAGGAATTTGTCTAGGAAAAAGTAGGCATTTAAGGTACTAAGAGCGTGTAAAAGGTCGTTCACCATCGAGTTGTCCATAATTGCGAAATATTGGAAACACCTTAAGTGTCAAAAATAGATGGCTGCTAGATACATAATGGCACAATTATACCGTGGAATACCATGTAATCATTAAATAAAGACATAGAGGTGAATACGTCTTGTCAAGAAAGGTGTTTATGATAAGTGAGAGGAGCAGGTTATACACACACACACGCGTGGAGCATGAAAGAGGTTATATATATCTCAGTGGTAATAACTAGGTGAGTTCTGTTTTGCTTTGATAATTTTGTGTTGTTTCATTTAAAAAGTAGAAAAAAGTAGGAAAAAAAGTTACCATAGGAAAAATAAAAGGGTAATATTAAAGTTAGGAGAATAGATAAGATTGCCCAAGCCACAGATTATAGAGGGGGAAGCTTAGGGAACATTCATAATGAAGTAGTGAAGAGAGGAGGAAAAGCCGAGAAGGAATTCAAAGACACAGTGAGGGGAGAGGCAGGAAGATCTCACGGAGGCCAGGAACAAGTGAGCTTGTGGTCCTCGCTGCTGGTTAGCTACCCAAAGTCATTCCCAGCTCCCTTCCATCTTGCCCACTGCCCTCTGACAGTTTCTTTACAGTGAGGAGTAGCCCTGGGATTAGCTCCAGCCAATGAGATGTGGGAAGATGTCTGCTGGGGAGCTTTTTGGAAAGGATTTTTCTTCCCTAATCACGCACAGAGAAAACCTGTGTCCTGTGTTGCTGTCTCCTGCCATCAAAGGTGGTTGTATGGGGATATGAAGCTTGGAGCTGTCAAGGTGGCCAACTTGTAATCATGAGAGAAAGGCCAGGAGAGTCAAATACACTAACCCAGAGTGTGTCTTCTTTTCTGTGAGATAATGAGACACATCTGTCACATAAGCTGTCACTTTGGGGGCCACCTGCTACTGTAGGTAGAGTCATTCTTTTTTTTTTTTTTTAGTTTATTTATTTATTTTGAGAGAAAGAGAGAGCAGGGGAGGGTCAGAGAGAGAGAGAGAGAGGGAGAATCCTAAGCAGGCTCCGTGCTGTTGGCACACAGGCTGACACAGGGCTCAAACTCATGACCTGTGAGATCATGACTTGTGCCAAAATCAAAAGTCGAACGCGTAACCGACTAAGCCGCTCAGGTGCCCCAAACGTTCTTTTTTTCAAATTTATTTCTAATTATTTAGTTACTAGTTGAAGTCATTCTTAGCTGACACAGAAGATATGGTGAGTACAAAGTTCTTGGGGGCCTTTGAGCTTTGTAGGTCTGTGACACTACACAGGGGAGCCACAGTGCAGGTGATAAAGGGTAGGTGTGGTGAGGAAGTGCGGACAGCGAGGCTGGACCCTACTTCTGAGAGGCTTATGAGGATGGAGGATGAGATGGCCTGGAAACAGCAACGCTCCCCGAAGAGTTCTTCTGGCCCTTGGCTCAGGCGGAAGATTGAGGAGACAGACCTGTTTTCGAACCTTTAATGTTCAAGCGCAGAGTAGGTGTTCATCAGATGGTTATCACAGTTATCATTATTCCATGAGTCACTCTTGAAGATGCTATAATCTCTTGGTAAAATTTAGATGTCCTGAGGTGTACTGGTCTGCAGACTTGTCCCGCTGTCTGTCCCTGGGAGGCAGAAGGGGGTGATCAATGGAAAGCACATGGCTTTGGAGTCAGACTGAATCCAGTCACTTGCTGTTTACTCTTGGGCTGCACTCTTTGGTCTCAGACGCCTTACTTGTTAATGAAGATCAGAATACCTACCTCGTAGGGTTGGTATGAGAAGTAAATGAGAAAATGCATGAAAAATGCTGGTATGCAGTAGGCACCGGAATAACAGGAGAACTCTGTGGTGGGCACTGCCTTTAAACATCACTTCCTTTCCCTCCTTCCTAATAGAGTCTCTTTGATCCAGGTGTCAAAGAGCTGAAGTGGCATGTCTGAGGCCTCACAAAATAAGTATCAGAGTATCAGAGGTGGCACTTGAACCCAGGCCTTCTGGCTCCCAGCCCTTTGTTCTAATACTTCTCTTTTTGGGAACAATTAGCGCATTTATCCAATATGACAACTAGGACTTAGAAGTTCCTCTTTTTTTTTTTAAATTTATTTATTTATTTTGAGAGAGAGAGAAAGCATGAGCAGGGGAGGGGTAGAGGGAGGAAGAGAGAGAGAGAATCCCAAGCAGGTTCCACACTGTCAACACAGCCTGATGTGGATGGCAATCCCATGACCGGAGATCATGACCTGAGCCAAAGTCAGACACTTAACTGACTGAGCCACCTAAGTGCCCCAGAACTTAGAAGTTCTTTTTTTTTTTTTTTTAATCTTTTTAATGTTTCTTTATTTTTGAGAGAGAGAGAGAGAGAGGCAGGGGAAGAAAGAGAGGGAGACACAGAACCTAAAGCAGGGT
The DNA here is from genome assembly GCF_018350215.1 of Panthera leo. Classification (NCBI taxonomy): domain Eukaryota; kingdom Metazoa; phylum Chordata; class Mammalia; order Carnivora; family Felidae; genus Panthera; species Panthera leo. Next base: position 54,255,323 of record NC_056689.1, read on the forward strand.
TCAGGCTCCACGCTGTCAGCACAGAGCCCGATGTGGGGCTCAGACTCATGAACCAAGAGATCATGACCTGAGCCAAAGTTGGACATTTAACTGACTGAGCCACCCAGGAGCCCCAGGACTTAGAAGTTCCAAAGCATAGTCCACTTCTCCCCACGAACAAGAGATAGCAGTCACAATGGCTTTTATGACCTAGTCTTGGAAGTGACATCCCATTTCTTCTGCCATATTCTACTGGTTACACAGACCAGTCCTGATAGAATGCGAAAGGGTGTGAATACTGGGAGATAAGGATCACCAAAGGCATTCTTGGAAGCTGGCTACCACAAGCATCTTAACATTGTTACGAAGATACTTTTGACTTTGTAAATCTGCTGAAAGGGTCTGGGGACTCCAACAGGTCCACGGACCACACTTTGAGATCCAGTGACCCTGATGATATAAGCTCATGTCAATCTATGTGATTTATGCTACTATTTTGAGGATGATTCTCAGCTCTACCTCTCTTTGCAGGTTCACCTAAGTTTGTAAGTATCACTATATTTATTTATTTATTTTTGTTCGCATAATCTCTATGCCCAACCTGGGGCTCGAACTCACAACCCTGAGGTCAAGAGTCACACATTCCACTGACTGAGCCAGCCAGGCACGTTGTCAGTCTCACTTTAAAAACAAGTAAGCCAGAGGGGCCAGAGACTCTTAACCTACCTACTATTTTGTCTCTGTTGATACCAGGGGGAGAGTGGTGGAGGGGCAAAGGAGTTGTCCTCCAGGATAGGCATCATAAACCAGTGACACATGGTCATTCAGCTGTCTCATCAAGGGCTTTTCCAACTCTGGGTTCAACTTAAATTTTCTTAAATATTTTCAGTCTGAACCACCTGCCTTGCTACTCTATTCCACAGATTATCTATATCAAGTAGTAACTTCTTTCATTTGTCTTAAAGGCCTCAGCTAAGCGTTCCCGAGGCAGGCTTAATCTCCACATGCCAAGACTTGGTGAATACACTTATGTAAACTCATGCAAACACTCTACATGACTATTGAGACTCTAGTCATTTTCCTTCAGAAGAGTCCTAATATTTTTAGCATGTGATATGGTTGTGCCGTGCCCCTACGGTCAGATCAAACCCTGGGTCTGGGTGGACGTCTTGTGCTCTCCACCATGTTCTTCTTAAGACTTTGGCCAGAGGGGCTTCAGCACATAGCCTACATTCAGCTACACTGACATTTGTATTGATAAGGCAATAGTATTCCATTTTCCAAAGCTTGTTGCAATAATGCTCAGGGTCTAGCTCACACAGTGGACCATTCAGTTACCAATCCAGCCACCTTCTTCCTTTTTATAGCAGCACACCCCTCCCCTGGCCTCCTCCTCTCCCCCATTCCACGTGGTGCTGGTGGGGCTGTCACTCATACTCCACCCACCCTGGCCAGTGATTAGTCAAAGGAAGGATAACTATCCAAGTTGGACCTGGCGGAGTCTGGAATTGTTTTCAGGGAAGCCCACCAAGAAGGCCCTTTTCCCTAGTCTAGAGTCCGAGACCTGTAAGAATGAGCCCAGGGCTGTCTACAGCTTATGTTTCCTATTGCTGTACTCAGTAGGTGAAAATGTAGCCAAACAAGACCAATGGCGCCAAGAATAAGACTAATATGAGAGTTTGAGGATCTGGATTCACTCCTGCCTGAGGCTGGTTCTAACTCCTTTCTTCCCAGTGCTTTGACCCAAGAATGGCCAGTAGTGTTAAGTGTCTACCACTTGTCATTGACAGGAGCCCTCATACAACTGACTCTTTAGGCCAAAGTATATTGTGAGGGATCTGCTTCCTGAAGGAGCATGTGTTAAGAGAAAATAATAGATGGCTAGGAATGCAACTAAAGATTTGGAAAGAGGGCTGAGAAGGGGCTGGCCAGTGAACAGGCAGGCGAAACAGAGAATAGCATTCCATGGAAGCAGATAATTGGGTGATGGGGAAACAGACACTCCCATGGACTTGGCGGGAGTGTAAACTGGTGTGATATTTTCTGGAAGGCAATTTGGCAGTGTCTCAAGATTTGAAATGTTCTGGCTCTTTGAGCCTATAATTGTACTCAATGCAGCATTGTTTGTTGCAGGGAAAAAGCTGGCAATTATTTGCATCATCAACAGGGGATCGGTTAAGTAAATTGTGGAAACAAGTCCAAGCTCTGTTGTTAAGGGGGAAAAGGTGAATAAGACTATGCAAAGTGTTTATATGCGTGTGTTTATTGTGTGCAAAGAAAGCTCAGAGGACCAAGGAGAGCTTACAGAGTTAGCAGTAATCTCTGTGGGAAGATGACTATAATTACAGAAAATTCTCAGTTTGGACGAGCTCAGAATAATTTGAGAGATTACCTTCTCTTTTATTTCTGCTGCTATAATAAAATGGACTGACAATGCTTCCCTTCTTTCATTATTATATTCTGCGTTCTAGGATCTCTGGCCCCAGGGGTTCATTCATTTAGGTACTCATTTACTTGATCAAGTAACTGTGAGTGCCAACTGTGTTAGGAACTCTTCTTGGTGCTGGGCATACATACCAAAGCCAAATGGAATCGTTATCCTCACAGATTTTGTATGATTGTGAAAACAAGTATCTATGAGATGCTGATGAATTATGAAGCAAGGAGGAAGAGAAGGGGGATAGGATGCTCGGTGGAAACAGTAAGGTCCTGTTATATATAAAGTGGTCCAAGAGAGCCTCATTGAGAAAGCAACATTAAAGATGTAAAAGAAGGGCAGAAGAAAGCCATGCAGCTCCAGCAGAAAGGGTCTTCTGGGCACAGGGGGTAGAATGTAAGACCTTGAACCTGAAGTGTGCTTGATGACTTTGAGGCCATAAGGATCATGTGGGTGGAAAGAGCAAGGAGAAGTGAAGTCAGAGGTAAGGGAGAGGGAAGGGACAGCGTACCAATGGATGTGAGGCATGGTTCCACTCAGCAACATGAGAAGCCTCTAGAGGGTTGTAAGCCAACTTAAAAATGATCACTCTGGTTGCTCTGTTAAGACAAAGTAGAGGGAATAAGGGTGGAAGCAGGGAGCCAAGTTGGAAAGTCAGCACAATGATCCAGAGAGAAAACGGCTTGGACTCTGGTGATGGGAGTGGTTGGTTCTAAACCTACTTTGAAAGTACAGCTGATGGATTTGTTGAATGGGATGGAGGCCATGGAAGTAGTGCCTGTGAAACAGGGCTCAGTACCGGGGTTCAGACCCCTGGGAGACCACCCTTCTCCCATGACTGACGCCCAAGCCTACTGAAAAGGATTCCACTGAGTCACCTCAAAGAGGCGGAAGTGCCAACTAGTGCTTTGAGTTAAAAGAGGTGGAGGGGCGCCTGGGTGGCTTGGTCGGTTAAGCGTCCGACTTCGGCTCAGGTCATGATCTCACAGTTCGTGAGTTTGAGCCCCGTGTCGGGCTCTGTGCTGACAGCTCAGAGCCTGGAGCCTGTTTCGGATTCTGTCTCCCTCTTTCTGACCTTCCCCCATTCATGCTGTCTCTCTCTGTCTCAAAAATAAATAAACGTTAAAAAAAAAAATAAAAAAAAAATAAATAAACGTTAAAAAAAATTAAAAAAAAAAAAAAAAAGAGGTGGAAAAGAACAGAACCAGGGAGGGTGGAGGTTTGGTTTGGGCAGTTAGGCCCTGCCCCAAACTGAGATGGGGGTGGTCCCAGCCATGGGATGCCAGGGGAGGTTAGATGCCTATGCCATCATCTCGACACACTTGGTTTGGGAGGGAATAAAAGAAGAGCCTGCATTTTCACCTGCCACAGAGAGGACTCATAGCTGATTTAACTCGATTTGGAAAAAGTGCTGTATCATTTTCTGTACCTATGTCTTGCGGAGCAAATCATGACCCATTACATGCATTTTATAATGTTTCACTTTTGCTTTTAAAGATATATGCATTATTTTTATAATCACTATAAAAATATTGTAGAAAGAATGGTGAGATGGTCAACAGTAGTCAATTCAGAGAAGGCCATGGAGTTAGCTTATTGAGAAAAGAGTAAGGTAAGAAGTGGTGTCTTCAAAGGGCAGGACGGAAGTCAAATGGTACGTGATTAAGAATGCAAAAGGAGGGGGCGCCTGGGAGGCTCAGTCGATTAAGTGTCCGACTTCAGCTCAGGTCACCAATTCATGGTTCATGAGTTCAAGTCCTGCGTCGGGCTCTGTGCTGACAGCTCAGAGCCTGGAACCTGCTTCAGATTCTGTCTCCCTCTCTCTCTGCCCCTCCCCCACTTGCACTCTGTACCAAAAATGAATAAATGTTAAGAAAAAAATTAAAATAAAAAAAGGGGCGCCTGGGTGGCTCAGTCAGTTGAGCGTCCGACTTCAGCTCAGGTCACAAACTCACGAATGTGAGTTCGAGCCCCGCGTCAGGCTCTATGCTGACAGCTCGGAGCCTGGAGCCTGCGTTGGATCCTGTGCCTCCTTGTCTCTCTGTTGCCCCCCGCCCTTTCTCCCTCTCTCTCTCTCTCTCAAAAATAAAGATTAAAAAAAAGAAAAGAAAAGAATGGAAAAGGAGAGTACGTGAAATCGAAGCAGTGAATATAAGCCTCCTGAGAGATTTGGCAAAGGAAAGAAATAATGAATGGTAAGAACATATGCCACGCAATTCTGAATAAAGTTTATTAAATAATATGTACAGCAAATGTAGTAATTCAACACATCCATTTATCAAATCAATCCACCGCAATAAAGAAAAATAAATGAATGGAAAAATCTGTGTCTGCATAGTACATGCTCTTGGTGTGTAAATGGCAACACTTTAAATTAATTGGTTATATATAATGTCAGTTATTTTTCTTTCAGAATATAATCTTCTTTGTAGTAACTTATTCTAGCAAAAGAACTTAATACTACTGTAGATAAATAAGACAGCCAAAAAACAAAAACAAAAAACAAAAAAAAATCAAAAACAAAATAAAAAACCTATAACTGAGATCACAATTACCTTCTCTCCCAGAAAGAATGATTATTTAAAATTTTAACACTTTACAATGGCTATTTTTGTGCTAAAAATCTGCAGGTGAGTTATTTGGAATTCCTTCATTTAAATAAAAATGCAAAAAACTTCATGACTTCCTTATTTCACCCCCCTTCAGTTCAAATTTTTAAAATTATTTTTCTATACAAAGTAGGTACATGGGCTATACAAAGTTAAATATACATATTTACAGTCCTACTTCTTACGCATATGATTTTTTTCTTTAACTGATCCCAGAGAGACTGCAAAAGATAAGTAGTTGGGGGCTTGCCTTTACCCAGAAGCATGGCTAATATATCAAAATGTGTTGCAAGGCATGGCGCCAGTTAGTTGCACTTGCTATTAATAAACCTGTATAAATATTTCAGCATAAAAATAGGTATTTTATATTACTAAATGTTTGAGGACAAAAGAGCAGTTGGAAACTTTGTTCCTTGTTCCGTCATACATAGGAAGCTGAAGTTTGATGCAAATTTTAACATGATTTTATTAAAGACGGGCAAATTGGTGAGGCATACCTGGGTTTCTGAAGATATACAAATGCATGAGGCTGGCATCAGATGCAAATGTGGCTTTACAAATTGGTTTTATTTTCTAGCTGTATTGAAAGAGGTGTTCAAAATTACCTACTTAAGAAGCACCCCTCAAAAAGCTATTAGAATAAGGTCATTATTAATGGTTTGCATCTAAGAAAGACCAGGAAACACATTAGCCAATACGAGAATTACGTTCCAAAAATGAGTGAAATGCTGTTGTGCAAAATGCACGTGCATATGCACTTGTACTATAGTTCCTCAGAGAGTCAGACAGTGCCCTTGGATGCTGAAGTCGACCTTCCAAAGCAATGAGTGTTAAAGAATATCAAAAAGGCTCTTTCTACCCAGGAAGCTCCTCCACCCCACCCCCACCCCCTACCACCACCATTAGTTCCACTGCCTCATCCCTTGGGGCTAAGGCTCTGCTCTGTCCTAGCTAAAAACAAGTGTCTCCAGGAAGAAGTAACACATTCCTCTTACCGGTCATTTACACTCCAGTGTGAAGGAGTCAGTGGCAGGTTCTTTCCTGAGGCCAAGATTTGAAAGGAGGACAGGAAGAGAATGAGGCTCTCTGATGGGGGTACGGGGGTGGACAGGTGATGGGGAGATGAATGGCAGACACAGAAGGTGGGACGGAGGCACTGAAGACAAACTGCCTACCTGTAAAGACTCCAGGTTTTGGGACAATGGTCCTGGGGCAATTCTGAGCTACATGCAGAGAGCCAGGATTCCTGTATACACCCTACCACCTAGAATTGCTACTCCTGTTTGTGACCTTGGATGCGTATTTGTGGGGAGGATAAGAGTGTGAAAACTCTGGAAACAGTTCCAAGAATTTCCAGCCATAAACTACCCTCAGAGGAAGGTTCTTCTAAGCAGCCTAGTTGTTCAAGAGTGAGCTCATGGAGACAGAAATACGACAATGCTTCCTAGCGTCTCTCCAGGGAAAGGTAATCTCCTCCTCCTCTCTCATACCCTTCTTCGCACATATCACAGTCTCTCGATTCCATATTTGTGTGTGTGTACCTCTCCAATCACCTCTGAGTTCCTGGCGGGCAGGGAGTGGGTCATTTCTCTAGTTTTCTAAGGGGTCCAGCAGAGAGGCTGAGAAACATCCTTGAACTGGATGGAGATGTGACTGGAGCACCCCGGGTGTCACAGGGCCCTCCCTCCTCAGATGTAGCCCCGCAAAGCACAGACGTCCTGGGAGTGGCGAACCACTGCCTCGCACTTCGGGCCCGGGCACGGGCACCTTCCGCTCGAAAGAGAAGCCTCACCAGGGTGCATCGGGGCTCACGACCCTGGGCTACTGCACTGTGGGTGGTGCCTGAACTGCTGCAGGGAGTCTGTGCTAAGGTGTGGAGCACATCCTGCTCATCAGTGGCCCCAGCATCCGGCGTATGTGAAATGATTCACTGGATGTCATCCTCGGTACCTTGTCAGAATAGGCCCATCAACCCCAAACTGCCCTCACCAAAAACAATCCAGAAAAGAAAGGTTAGCAATGGCATTCTGCTAAATGAAACTGTGCTAAAGGTGACCACTTACAAAAGTCAGAGATATGGGAAAGAGCACACTGCAAGTGACCTCGATAACTACAGAGCTTCTTAACTTAATCACCTGGGAATACAAATATAACTATCTGACCCGGGCACCCCGCTCCCACGGGCAAACCTCATGTTCTTTTCTGTCTGAACACCAGGGGCGTCAAGAGCAATGCTGCATGCGGGCTGAATGCACAGGGCACCTGTGTTCTCCCTCCATTTCCCCACGTACCCCAGGAGTGAGGGACGTGGTCTTGGGTAGCCTGGGGGCCTCCAGGGATGGCCTCGGCAGCCCGAGCTGATCCCCAGCAGTGTTTGGAAATGGGGCTCTGGGTGGCTGGGGTGTAGAGCCTTTGGAGAATGGCTAGGGGTCTGCCTGATGCTCTGAGGGCTGCTTCCGGCTAAATGACCCCTTTGAGCAAAAGCTGGTCAAGGCTGGGGCAGCAAGAGGCATTTCTGACCTCACTGATCCTGGCCCGTGTTACAGGTCAGATTACCCAAGAGGGGGAGAGGCAGGGAAGGCTTGGAGTGGCTCCCAGAAGCAGCTAAGTAAATACAGATTTGCCTCATTCCTTTTTTCTCAGTTCAGCCTGCCTGACACTGTACGTTCACACAGGTTCAGGCTTCAGACACAACACTTCTCTGTCCCTCTCTTTTGCTTCTTACTTTATCCGCTGCGTTAGTTTTCCTATTGACTCAATGTTTAAATAAAGAGACCAGTTCGTGAGTTATGCTTCATCCTCCAATAAAAATAATCTCTGTGGTTTTCAATCTTCTTATAGATACAAAGGCTTTACATAGTTGCCTGGAAAAGTACCAAATTGCCTTGTCCTTCTTGAAGTACCTGTAAAAAAACACACACACGCAAAATCAGAAGACTTACTATGTGAGTTCAGAGGGGGCCCCCTGATAACAATGCAGCATATGGTTTCCAAAGCACATTTTTCCATCTTATCTCATTTAGGCTATCAAATAATGCCTGGTGGTAAGCCAGGAAGGTATTCTCAGTACTCCCCTCTTTCAGATGAGGAAACTGAAGCTCAGAGAGCTTAAGTGACATTACTGAGGTCCCACAGTTTAGCAAGCATCAGAAGCAGGCTTTGAACCCAGGACTTCTAACTCCCAGCCCTCTGCTCTTTCTGATACTTCTTTTTGGAAAAAGGAGCACATTTATCTAATTTCTAAACTGTAAGATTTCTAAAAGTCCACTGGATATGACCACACATCAAAAGGAAATTCCTCCCAGAAGCCTGTGCCTAAGCCCCAGATTGACTCCCTGTCTTTGCTTCCAACCTCTTCACGATTCCCGCTGAGCCAGGAACACTGAGCTACCTGGGCGCAAAGCCCTTCCCCAACTGCTCTACATCCGGAACTGCTGGATCCCTAACCTAGTCCCTTCCCTTGGGATGGGTGGGGGGTAGGGACCCGGGCAGGGGTGGGGGTGGGGATGGTGGCGGATACATGCCGGGTCATTATTCCCCTCTCGCTGGCAGATATCACAATAGGGACGATTGCTTCCTTTCCCCAATCGGCTTGGATATAGCTTCAGAACCCTGGTGAACACAGCATTTCAAGCAGCCGCCACCAGTAGGTCGGGGCTGTTGCCCAAAGTGAAACCTCAAGCTAAAAAAAGGGCGTCAAAACTAAAGACCTCTAAAATAACTAGTTGAACCCCTAGGGAGGACGGCCAAGGAGGCTGCAAAGAACCGAGAGTACAAAGCCCAGAGATGTGCTCCTACACCTGGTTCGACCTCTCCTTACAGATGAGAAAATAGGCTTCCACTCTGAGCACCAGGCTACGTTCTAAAGCACCTGAGGGACTGAGCAACATTCCTTTACCCAGCTGCCAGGGACGCCCCCAGGAGAGAATTGGTGCCCCCCAACAGTGCCCCGTGTTCCCATAAAAGACATAAGCACTCCTGGAAGCGTTTAACAGCTAAGACATACGAGAGTCACACTCTCTGATAGGACAGCCACAGGCGGCTGAGCACTCGAAACCGGGCTATTCTGAACTGAGCTAGGCTGTGACGGTATAATACACACATTGGACTCCTAAGACTTAGATATTTTACATCCTCCTTTGGCACTAATGATTTTTTATACTGATTACACGTTCAAATAATATTTTGAATGCGTTGGTTTTAATAAAATATATCGCTAGAATTAATTTTCGGTTTCGTTTTACTTCTTCCGATGTGGCTTCCAGAAAATTTTAAATTCCATACATGGCTTGTGTTCTGTTTCCATTGGACTGCACTCCACGGGAGTGCTGGTGGCTTCTCAGATGGGGCTTCCATCTGAACAGAATAGTTCAAGGTAGTGGGGAGCCTGGGGAGGTTTCTGGGAGCCTGGGGAGGAAGGGGCAGCTTTCTAAGAGGCTGGTGAGGCCTAGGCAAATCTTTCTGGCTTCTCACATATGCCGAGGCCTTGCCATTCTCACTACCTCAGCCCTGACTGACTTCACTTTAGCAAAGATTTTCCAGAGAGATCAGGAAAGAGCTGGTCTTGGGAAGAGGATAAAGGTAAAACCCTTTGTACAAGTAAGTGTAAAACAGAGGCAAAAAGTGAGCCAGTGGTCCCCAGCAACATGTTTGTGCCTGTGCAGAAACAACAAAGGCTATGGGAGAGAGAGGCCTAGTTCAAGTACTGGCCCCACCACTGGCTACCTGGGTGACCTGGTCTAGTTATATAACATCTTTGGGCCTCAGTTTTTGAGTCTGTGAAATGGAGGTAATTCTTATCTTGTTTGTTGAGATCTTCAATAAGAAAGTACATGAAGCAAGTATCTGCTTTGTAGCAAAATCTTAAAAACTGTTGATCCTTCTCCTGTAATGGTGAATCTTTTGTTTTAATTAAGCAAGCTGCTTTTTAAAAAAGGTTTTATTTATTTATTTATTTGGGGGGGGGGGGCAGAGAGAGAGCACATGCATACGAGTTGGGGAGAAGCAGAGGGAGAGGGGAAAGAGGATCCCAAGCAGGCTCCATGTGTCAGTGGGGAGACCAATGCGAGGCTCTGAGAAATGTGAGATCAAGACCTGAGCTGAAATCAAGAATAGGACCTTAACTAAGTAGGTTGCTTTGACTGAAGTTATTAAAAGCCTGGGGGCACCTGGCTGGCTCAGTTCACTAGCCATCTCGCTCTCTCTCTCTCTCTCTTTTTTTTAATAATTTTTTTTAAGTTTATTTATTTTTGAGAGAGAGAGAGAGAGACAGAGAATGAGCAGGGGAGGGGCAGAGAGAGAGAGAGAGAGAGAGAGAGAGAGAGAGACAGAGGGAGACACAGAATCCAAAGCCGGCTTCAGGCTCTGAGCTGTCAGCACAGAGCCCAACGCGGGGCTCAAACTCACGAACCGCGAGATCATGACCTGAGCCGAAGTCGGATGCTTAACTGACTAAGCCACCCAGACACCCGGTGAGCCATCTAACTCTTGATTTCAGCTCGTGATCTCACGGTGTGTGGGTTCAAGCCCCGTGTTGGACTCTGTGCTGATAGCACACAGCCTGCTTGGGATTCTCTCTCTCTGCACTTACCCCCGCCCCCACTTGTACTCTAAATCTCTTAAAATAAATAAATAAATATTAAAAAAAAAAGTTTTTAGAAGCCTGAAGTAAATAAGGTCTTTGGAACATCTACACATATGCTTGAGTTTCATGGCTGAGACCTAGGCTCAAATTTTCTTGTGTTGTTTCTTAAAAGTTTTAAGAGAATAAAATCTGCACATGTAGTACAGATATACACAGAATACAAAGACATACAGAACTCAACCAATTTGAAATTGCCCTTCTGTGCAGTCACTTAGATGTATTTGGTTTTTGGGTCCAATACCATTAGTGTCATCCACACTGTCTCCAGAGCAAGCATAAACTGGGTGGCCCAGCATTCCTGACGGTGATACAGGATCTGAGAAGGCTTTTTTCTGTGCAGAGAACATTGCCTTTTGCATGGCTCATCACTCTTAGTTACTCCTTCAATATACAACTAGTGAGTAAAACATGAGGAGATCACTTACCAACAAACCATCCATCATCACATTTTTCCATGACATCAACAATATCTCCATCTCGGAGTTCCAATTCATCATCATTCTGTGGTATATAGCTATACAATGCTTGGTAGCTAAATCTAAAAATGAAAAACATTCACTCAAACAGTGATAGGATTAAATAATGAGTTTTTTAAAGCCCATGTAAGTTAAATTAGCACTTTGGTAGTGTTTCACACACATCAAGGCAGATGAAAGTATTTTACTGGCTATTTCTCTAACAGTGGAGCTTATGGGGAGATCCATTCAGCATATAAGTAAATGAAGACTGATAGGGATGGGGGGAGCCTCTGACAAGCAAGGCTATGATCAGTCCTTCTATTTAGTTTCATTTGGTTACAAGTATTTTGTCTAGATGCCCCCTCTTTAAAATTAACCAAGGCTTTTTCTTAACACAGGAGAATGTATGTAGATTATCAAAAATAATCAGAAGTTTCTTACTCCAGAGATAGACACTATATTCTGCTCATATACGTTGGAAAGTGTAAGGCAATTGTTGTATATGTATAAAATTGTTGTACTGATACAAGGATATAAAAAGTACATTCCAATGGCCTCACTATCTTGAGTTCCTTAATATGCTGATACATATTTTGTTAGTTGTTTTTATTTTTTTAAAGTTTTAATTTATTGTGGCACCTGGGTGGCTCAGTTGGTTAAGCATCAGACTTGATTTCAGCTCAGGTCATGATCTCACGGTTTGTGAATTTGAGCCCTGTGCCAGGCTCTACAGCTCTCTCCCGTTCTCTCTGCCTCTTATCTGCTCGCACATATTCTCTCAAAATGGATACACAAACATTAAAACAAAAAAGTTTTTTTTTAATGTTTATTTTTGAAAGAGAGAGACACAGAGAGAGCATGCAAGTAGGGGAGGGGCAGAGAGAGAGAGAGAGAGAGAGAGAGACACACACACACACAGAATCCGAGGCAGGCTCCAGGCTCTGAGCTGTCAGCACAGAGCTTGATGCGGGGATCGAAGTCACAAACCGTAAGATCATGACCTGAGCCGAAGAAAGACGCTTAACCGCCTGAGCCACCCAGGTGCTCCCCCACAGAAAGTTGTATTTATTCATTAAATAATGTCTACACACTAAGTAGAGCTCGAACTCATGTCCCCAAGATCAAGAGTCGCATGCTTTTCTGACTGAGCCAGCCAGGTGCCTCTCGTCAATTGTTTTTAAATGTGATGTCATTTTTCTGAAATTCTTGAACACTTTTTGCTTTCTTTCTGTCCCAGTGATGTTTGTGGTTAAGATTTTTATTTATTGTTAGTTGGCCTAAGGCCATTTGGTGTGTGCTGTTCTGTCTGTCCTAACAGCTCGCAGGAGAAGGCTGGACTATTTGTGATGAAATCCTGTAACTGCTTTGGCAACAGGGAAAAGTTTGGTTTCATTTATTCCTTTGACAAATACTTAAGAAGCATCTACTACGCACCAGTTCGCAATTCTGTGTGCTCGCTATTCTGAAACACAAGAGTACCGGGCACAACTGTGCAAACGAGCCAACCATCTACCATTTCCAGCACATGCCAGCAAATGCCTGTGAGAGGGCAGGCGAGACTAGAGACAAGAGGACACAGTCCCCAGGAACGACAGGTTCGTTTTCCCCTTTGCTAAACCAAAGGGACTATTTAATTTTGTGCATTTATCCAAATGTTTTGATAATTTGGTAGGTGGATCTGTCTGCCAGAGGAAAGTCTCGAATGAGGAATTAAGAGATGCAGAATGATTTCCAGTTGGTAAGCACATACATTTTTGATGTTTCCATATTTGCCTCCTGTCTCCATCCTACTTGGACTCCTTAGAATTCCTTATCCTCCTCTTAACTTCCACTGTGGCTGCCTTGCTAGCCTCAGCTCTGGGAAATAACTCCAGATATCTGCTTCTCTATCATCACCCCCAGACAGTGGAGACTGGCTGGCCAAGGTCCCACAGCCTTGCTGCTTGGGTCCCCCAATCAGCTCTAATTTTGGATGGGCCTCATGCTGCTCAGGGCACTGTTCCTTTGAGTCCTTTCTCCATGTGGGCCTTCTCTGAGTTCCCCAAACACATCGTCTACCCTGAGTCTTTGCATGTTGTTTTCCTCAGCTGGGAAGACCTTTTACCTCTCTGTTGTAGCTCTCAAAACCAATTTGTCTTTCTTTTTTCTTTTAAAGTAATCTCTGCACTCAACGTGGGACTTGAACTCATGACTTCAGGGATCAAGAGTTGTGTGCTCTACTGACTGAGCCAGCCAGGTGCCCCTCCAATTTGCCTTTCAATGCCCATTCCAAATCTCCCTTCTTCTGGGAATGGAGTTTACCCCTCTATGTTTAAAACACAGGAGACATCCAATGATTTTTTTTTATGAATGGATCAACTCTATTCATTTATCTCCAGGCAGAACCAATGACTCCTTCCCCTATATTCCCACAACACTAGGATTGACTCTAGTCAGCACAGCCCTCCTTTGCCCCTGAATGGCAGTTCACTCTTCACCGGTCTCTATCTCTCAGCAGTCTATGGCCTCCTTTATTTATCCACCCACCACCTGTTTCATGTTGGCTGATGGGAAATATGGCCCCAACTAGAAATCCTCAGAGAAGCTAGGGGCGATTTGTTCATTCCCCCAAATGGCTGCCCCAGACTTGGTCAATGACCCACTCTCTAAAGCCAGGAGTCCACCAAGCATGTGATGTGAGAAAGGAAGTTTGCCAAGAATACTTACAAATCTTGTGAGGTGTGACTCCTGTCTGGGGTGACTCTTCGCTGTTGGGCTTGAGGTTGCTGAGAAATGATTAAAGATGATTTATTGTCAGAAGGGGATACCTTGTGATGAAAGTCAAGGGGATGAGAAACAGTGCTGCAGTAATGAACAGATTTTTCGGCAATGTTTATGATCTCATTGCAAACTGCTTCCTGTGAGTGGCCCCGAGATATCCAGAAACCCCCATATAACAGTCAACATGGGGACAAAAAAACAACAAAAGAAAAAAAAAGAAAAAGAAAGAGAGGAAGAGATGTAACATTCCAGACGAAGCACATAAGTCCAGGGAAACAACAGAGTTGAAGATCCAGGTTAAAAAAATAGATATTCCAGTAGTGAAGTGCAGGAGGGATCCAGGCGTAAGCATGGAAAAAACAGGTAAGATACAGAAGAATTTGGGATTTAGTATGACTATTAAAAAAAACCAAAGGCAGCAGCATAAAAGCCTGTAATTAGTGAATAACTTCAAGATAGAAATGCAAGTATGTATTCCCGATCATGCACTAACCATTAACTTAATCCCACATGGAGGCAGAGTACAAATAAGGTCTCGAAATACCTCTGCTTTCTGAGAGGGAAGGGGGTGGCCTAATATTTCCCTCTAGGACAACAGCCATGTAAATCATGGCTCTGTGAGTTAGCCAGGCATTACTCCAGTTGAGACTCTAGAAGTCAGTAAGGATTCTCTTTAGAAAAGCTACAGTTCTTATTCAACAGGCATCTTACCACATAGCTCTTTTCAGATTCTGTGAGATCAGGTCCTGCTCTCAATGAATGATGAGAAGGCTGTGATCACCAAGCAAATTATAAGGGAGACATTTTAGCAGATGTCACATTGGAACGGATTCAAAATAAAAGTGTGAGCAAATACACGTACCACACCATCACACTCGATGACACCGGATACTCGTGGCCTATGGCGCTCGAGTTTCCATGACAACACGGTGGGCGCACAGGAGGAAATGCAATGTACAGAGTTAGAAGCAAGCATCCAGGCAACGGAATGGAAAGTTCGGAGCATGAGTGCAGTGAGGTGAGCATCGACAACACAGGGTCCCCAGATGGGCAGGAAAGAGACACAGAAGGGCTGTCTTATGGAACAGTTATGACCTTCCATAAAAACACACATTGGTCCTTTTGCTCTCAGCTGGCAGGCATCTATGGAAGGGCTGCTGTGCCGAAAGCCGTTGACTAGAAGCCTCCTCTGGCAAAGGAGGCTCATTAAACTAACAGGTATGCCATACTGGGGTACTTAGAAAACAGAGAGAAATGCTTCTGAAAAACTCCCCAGGAGTATCTGAAGTCTCAAACAAGACTGTTCCCCTGGAGAAGTCCGCACATGACACACTCCAGTCAGGTATGAGATGAGTTCAGATATCTCACAGGGCAGGGCCTGCTTCCAGAAATAGGACTGTGTGTCCTGACATAGCTGTAGAAATGAAACCATCGCTCTTCACTCACCAGCTCAGGTACCACATGCTGACATGGAAACACAGGTGCAATGATGGCCAAGCAGACCCGTTTTTGTAAATGGGTCTCCCAGAGTATAGGCCGGGAAGAGTGTTTGGAATCATTTCCCCTAGAAAGCATTCAATTCCAAACTCTCAGAACTTTCCCTAAATAAATATTTGAAAAGACATCTTTCTTGGAGAAATGCCCCTGGTAATGTGTGCTAATAGCAATGAGCCACAGCAGCTCCAGGGCCTTCTCGAAGGGCACTCAGAGATCTTTTACATATGGCTCACTTGATTCAGAGAGGCCCAGGGCCTCCCTCGAGGTCACACAGTGAATTAGTGGTTGACTTGTTTTCTGGATTCATCTACTGGACCTTCTCTTTCATCCTTGGACCATTTACCATGTTATTAAGAGTGCTCACTGACACTACTTTCCATGAGTCCCACAGAAACCCTGGAGATAGGCAGAACAGGTTTTGTCATCTTGTTTGCTTTTAAAAGCCAGGAAGCTGACGCTCAGGGTGGTTAGCGCACGCCCCAACGTCCCACAGTGCAGTGAGCGAGAAGTCGAGCTGCCGGGCTGTCCCGGGCACGCCACCACACCGCCCCCTCCTGCTCATCTCCACTGTAAATGGCCTCATTCTTTAGGGTGTCTTGCAGGACCAACTTCTACTCCAGACATCATTTTTTCCAGAAGGACTCCTGTCCTTCTGGAAAACCTCTTCAAGTTCTCTAACTTCTTCAAAACTGCCATCTTTTAAACCTTGGACTCTGACAGGAGTAAAGGAAGAGACAGAGCTGCCAGGGGCCTTTTCACGTTCCTTCTCCCATGTCTCAGGACCCACAGACCTTTGCCAGGTGACCTTGTGTGGCTCTACTTACTACCCATCCAGCCTCTGGATCAAGGCTTTTGTGTAACAAAGGAAAGTAATGACATTTCCAAGCACTTGTTACGTGGGTTTTCAGGTGTCAGAAAAATGAAGTGTATTCTGGGTGACTAGGTGACACCCACGGGCAGATTTTGACAGAGGGAAGCTGCCTATCCCAGAGGACATGGAAGCCAAGGCTGTCACTTGATGGGATGCTGTTGGGCGCTGCTTCTCAACCTCTAGCATATGCCGGTATCGCCTGGGAATCCTGTTAAAATGCAGACTCTGACTTGACACGTCTGGGGTGCATCCTGAGACTCTGTCTGTCTACTGGCGATGCCCACGATGCTGGCCCACAGATAAACTTTGGGGAGCAAGGCTGAAGAGGACCTTAATTATCCTTCACTGAAGTTCTTTGGCTAGCTACAGTGTGGCAAGACTGATCAGTCTGGGTCACACCTCATGAAAATAAAAGTTGGCATAAAAACCCAAACTTCAGCTGGTGGCCTAATGACCTCAGGTCAAATGGAGAACAAAGAGAGGATGTGGACAATCTCTTCACATGATGTCCACAGCTTACAGAAGCCCTGTAGCATCTTACAATCAACTTAATCTCAAAGGAGGGACTGGCACTGATCGTCAAGCAAATATTTGGTGCTTAAGAGAGGCTTGGTGAATCACATACAGTAAAAAGAACCTGATATTTTATTAGCCCTTTTTTTTTTTTTTTTTGTAAAGCACTTAAAAACAAACAAAAGCTTTAAAAGCACATGGAGGTCCATCACCTCATCTGACTTTTATACTAACCCTTTGACTTGGAGAGGGTGGAAAAGGACATTTTAAGGCTCAGGGAAGTGTGAAGGTTTGCACAATGTGGCAAAGCCACTGAGGACTGAGTCCTCGGTGTCTAACCGACATTCACCACCTCCTCTCAAGCCACGTTGGGATGTCTATGATGATAGCAACCAACACCCAGCTTCTGCCCTTTGTGAAAGTAGACACTGTCCTGTCTCTTCCTGAATACTTTCTCTGCATGTAAAAGGTACAGGGTACGGTAATTGATATGGTCCAGTCATGAACTCAAGGATCCACAGTACTGGATGGATATTGACATAGCTAATACCTTCCTTGGTCTCAGGTCGGATCCAAATCAGAGGATAATCATCATCATAGCCTTCGCATTGAGACAAAGTTAACATCTAGTACAAACTGAAGTTGTCCCCGAGAGGTAAGGATAGTTTGGTTCCTTACTCATAGTGTGTGGGATGAGGGACAAAGGCAAGATAAACATTTATCCTATTAGCTAAGATTCAATTTCTCCCTGGTTGAAATGGATTCCTTATATTTAAATCAAACATTTCAGGTAGTTGAGATGTAAACCATTTTTCTGGGGGGTGTCGTGTGGCAGGTGAATCCTCAGGGGCAGTAGAGACCACTGATATTCATTGTAGGGATTTGTCCTTTACTTTGAAGGCTGTTGACCCTCAGATTTTTTTCCTTTAGGTATAGATTTTTCTTTCCCTGGCCCCATTTTCTAACTGTATACAGCTTTATGTATCTCTCTCTGAACCTATGCTGTCCAATATGGTAGCCCATAACACTTGAGATGTGGCCAGTATGAAATGTGCTGTAAGTGTAAAAATACTTACTTTTGAAATACTGGATTTCAAAAACTTAGCACAAAATTTAGAATGCAAACTATTATCATTCATAATTACTATATTGATTATATACTATTATATCAATTAGTAATTTTATCAGTAGTTTAATACTATTTTAGATATGTTGGGTTAAATAAAAGATATTGTTCAAATTAATTTCATTCATTCCATTGTACTATCAGAAAAGTTTAAATTACATACATGACTCATGTTATATGTCTCCTGGGCAGTGCTGCTCTGCACCCTCCCCCTACTTATTTAAGCCTAAAAGTAGACAAAGTTCTAACAAGGACCTCATCCGGGGTTAAGAATAAAGGGAGTATTATCTTACGCCAAGTACATTTCAGACTCTTGGAGATGCGCCCCAGTTTTTCACGTTTAGAAAAACAGCCATCAGCCCAAAAGACACACACACACACACACACACACACACACACACACACACACACACACACACACAGAGGCATTCCCCACACCCCCATCAGTAAGCAGGAGTTAGTTACTGATCCAGAAACTGCTTTTCTTCCATATTTGCACACGCACTCACACACTGCCCCCTGCCTTGGTCTGGAGGGCTCACTTTATTCTCCCAGAGTGAGCAATCCTGCATGGACCTGTGCTCTGTTTCCCTTCTATCTGCAGTGCACAGAAGTGCCCCAGGAATCTGACCCTGGCCTCCCTGGGGCTATTAATCCCTCTGGATCCACAGAATACCTGGCACTAACACGGGAGTTAGCAAGCATTCTCTTCCAGCTTTGGGTATGTGCCCAAGCCCTGAAGCCCCAAATAAACTGCCCGCAGGGTACAGAACAGCAGAAAGTCCTGGAGATGTGAACGAGAGTAAAGAACTCAACCTCAGTGTGGCCTTACCCCCCTGGAAGCATCTCAGGCCCCTTCTGCCCTCCTAATACCCCTGAGTGGCTCAGAGATGGCATTCCTCAATTCACCACACACACCTATCTTCTCACCTGCCCAGACCCCACCCCACCTCTCTTTCTGGTGACCCACACTGGCCTCCTAGGAGGAGACCTGACTGGGTATGAGGAAATCTGGGTTCCAGGCTATGACACTAACTCGCTATCTTTTGTGCAAAACGCTTAATGTCTTTGAATTTCAAGTTCTTAGTAAAATAAGAGGATTGGACATGATTTACATAAACATTCTTCTTGGCTCTAAGTTTCTAACATAAGAGTACATGCATCCTGTGAATTGAGAACCAGGGCTGGGCAGGGCTGACCTGCCTTAAGAACAGATGCACCCCACTCAAGGCCCACTGAGGACTGGGTGGAGGGCTTGTGACTGCAGCCTCCAGATGTACATGGAGAGCTTCCTTCTGGCAGCATGGGAGGTGAGGGGTTGCCCTGGACGGCGGTAGATTTGCAGCTCTCAGAACACCACAGGCACCTGGGCCTGAGGTGTCAGAGGCCTGAATGGTTTGGGCTTCTGGTTTTCAGCTCTAGAAAACCCCCATAGGACCCTCAAAATGGGACCCCACCAAGTTCTCCTTCAGTTTATTAAGAAAAATATCCCAGCTTAGGGGCGCCTGGGTGGCTCAGTCGGTTGAGCGTTGGACTTTGGCTCAGGTCATGATGTGACTGTTCATGAGTTCGAGCCCTGTGTCAGGCTCTGTGCTGACAGCTCAGAGCCTGGAGCCTGCTTCTGTTTCTGTGTTTCCCTCTCTCTCTGCCCCTCCCCTGCTCACGCTCTGTCTCTCTCTCAAAAATAAACATTAAAAAAAATAAAAAAAGAAAAGAAAAATACCCCAGCTTAAACATAAAACAAATTACAATCAACCGGTTCAGCTATTTACCACCTAAACACAACCCTCTTGCAGGCTACTCCACAGAGAACACATTACTTCGTTGTAATCTGAATCTGATTACAACACTAAACCCAAACACTCAGCCTTGTCCTCATGGTCTGTAATGTGGTCTGTTTCTCTCCTAAAGTGATCTGAGGAGTAATAGCAAATGTGTATCCGAAGATGAAGAAATCAGAAGCTTTCCAAGAGGATGCCTTCATACTCCAGGTACGAGATAGCAGGGAGAAGCACTAAGTTAAGAGTGCAAATTCTCAATTTTCTAAACTCTGGGTTTGTTCACACAAAGTAGAAGGATTCTTCCATTTTCTACCTTCCTCTCTTCCCCCACCTCCATCTTCCTCTCTTAGGTGGGATGGGAGAAGGAGGATAAAGCAAACTTTTGTTCCTTTTCCCTGTGGCCTGGTATCATCCAACAGGTATTTATTGAGTCGCAGTGACATGCTCTGTGCGGGGCGTGATCATCTCCATGCTATCTCATTTCATACTCTTAACAAGGTGGTCAACATTTACCTCATCTTACAAAACTAAGACCCAACATGCCTGAGTTGGTAACTGAGGAACCAGGACGTGAACCCCGGTCTCTCAGATACCAAGTCCTGTGCATTCTACGACACCCTGATTCTCTGCACTTGTGCTCTGCCTGAGGGACACATCAGAATAGCTGGAGAGGTCAGTGATCAAGGAGGTACTCCTTGAGGAGGTACCTCGGGAGGTACTGTGTGGCTACACAGGCATGAGGGTTGCTATGGATACCTACCATCTCTCCTAACACCTTTTTGGGGGTGGACACTTCAACTTTGGGTCTTAGTTCCCTACCCTCAGGTGTTGAGATAACACCTGATTATTTTTACAACTGTGGCCAGTGCCTCTCCCCTTCCTGCAAATTGTTAAAAACCCTCTGTACAGATTTAGAGATTTCCCTTCTGAGTAAAAGGAAAATGTTTCCAATTTTAGTTGGGTATCTTACCACTTTTTATTTCCTTTTTGTTCTCGTAAACTGCATTACATGCTTTCCCTTCTATTTCTAATTTCCATGTTCAGAGCAGGCCTAGGTCTTTGTTCTGATCTTTCTGGGAATGCAGCTAGCTTCCATGGATTCCGAGGGAATCCGCCAAAGCATCTTTCTGCCATCAGCTGAGTAGCTCTCTCTCCTCTCCTTTCTCCAAGGCTGTTCTTGTGCTTCTCAGATGCTTTGAGGATCCACATGGCTTTTCTGAATGCTGCTTTTACTGTTGACTGGATTCCTTCTCTTTGGGACCCAAACAAATATCACAGAAACTTTGTCACTCTTCTCAGCCCTCAGTTTTCTCATCTCATCATAAAAGGAGAACAGACGGGGGGGGCTCTTAGCCTGGGCATGGGGCGGGGAGGCACGGACTCCCAGGGAGCCTTCGGACGGACTCAGGTGTGGATCTCCTGAAACTTGATGCAAAACTGTGTGTGCACTACCCTCGTCCCAAAACTACTGTCCCAGAGTCCACAGCTGACCTCAGATTCTCAAAGGTTCTGTGACCCAGAAAAGGTTAAGAGTCACTGGAGTAGATGATCTGTAAAGGTTCTTTTTAATTCAGAAATTCTATGAGGATCTCTCACACCAATTGTAGGAACTCTTAAAAACCACAGCTGGATGCCAGTCAGAAACAGCATCTCTATCTTGGGAAGGCTCAATAAATATTTGATGATGCTAATGACAGATTTCCAAGATGCTCTTCTCTTTCACTGTCTTGATCACCCCAAACCTCCTTGGCCAAAATGATGCCTGATAAAATCCAAGAATTTGGTTGATGATTCTGAACTCTTGGGCATTTTCTTTGTATTTATGTCATTGTCTGCCCCCCCACCCCCGCCAAAGGGAAAACCTTTTCATTTTTCAGTTGTGAACATCTGCAGGTCTATAATAAACCCCCTCCTTAAAATTTTGGATTTGTTCTTTTTCTCCCTTTCATTTATACAGGAGTTTTAGCTAATCGTAGAATATCAGTGCCAAAAACAACTTTAGTTCTCTTGTCTAAATCTTTTGTTTATGGATAAGGAAGCTCCCAGAGAAGGGAAGTGATTCATCCGAAGACACACAGCAGGCCAACAGCAGAGCTGGCCCAGAGCCCGGGGATCCAGACTTTCGACACAGCGCTCTCCTTTCTAGATTGGGGTTCTCCTAAACACCCCCCGCACTTCATCCACACCTTCCGCTGTCCAGAGAACACACACCTAATAATGAGCAACTGACTCAATGTGATTTCAGCTTGGGAGTCTACAAAGGAGTGAAAAGCCAAACCTTACACAAGTGTTCACACATCCGCACGGCTGGGGGGCAGCAGGGGTGGGGCTGGACAGGTGACTCAGGGGAAGGAAGCAGCAATGCAGGGACTTAGCACCAAACAGGGAAGTCTGACAACTGATTCACAAGGGGCACGTCATGGTGAGGAAGGGGACCGGACACAGTGTTAGGAGGTGCGGATGAAAACCTACGTGCTATACAGGAGCCCCTCCAAGCTCTGCTCCCGGCCCCTTCCCCAGAACCCCCTTCTATGTACCTGTGGACACACTAAGCCTCACCCAAAGCTCCCAAAGCTCCATACCCCTGTTCACGTTCCCACCTGTGGGTCTTGGCTGGGCTATCTGCTTGCCTTGAATGACACCCTCTTGCTGTTTGCCTATTATAAGCCTCCCTGTGTTTTAAGCCCCAGATGAAATGCCACATTTCTTACAAAGTCTATCAGACTGGCACCTTCCCTCTCCAGTTGCTTACTATTTCTCCTCATCTTGAACTTTCAGGGTGAACTACTTGACTCTCCTTTCCTGTCTGCATCATAATTATTTGTGAACATGTCTTATCCCCCACCAATGGAGATCCTACATTCCTTTCACTGGAGTCAGTCACTTGTTAATCTTTTCTTTCACTCAACAAATATTTATTGAATACCTTCCACATATCAGGAACCATGATCCCTGACCTTAGGGCGCTAACACTCTACTGGTGACACAGACAAGCAAAGGTAAGAATACAACAGAGCTGAGAAGTGCCCCCTAAAGTCTGGTGCAGTGGCTATGGAAGCAGAAGGTCAGAGCACTTAATCCAGTTTTACAGGGGCTGGGAGAAGTTGTTAGGAAAGATTTCCTGGAAGAAGTAACATCTAAGTGGAGAAGTAAAGGGCAGGTGGGAATTATCCACACAAACAAGCAGGAAGGTTTTGGAAGGTGAAGCTGGCTTGCTGTCTAAATGGCCAGATCACATGAGGCCTTGAAAGCCTGTGAAGGAGGACACTTTCCTGAGAGCAACGGGAAGCACTTGATGACAGTTATCCCTCTCTGTTTCCTGCAGCATTAGCAAAGTGCCTGGAACATCCTAGATACTTGAGTGAAAGAATAAATGATCACAGCATTTCGGAATGTCTTTTCACTTAAGTTACTCAGCTAAACCCCCTCACTTATTGGCCACATACTCAACCAAGCTTCCTAACAACTATAATAAAAGTGAACTTTTGGTTCAGTTCCCCAAGGAGAACAGCGACTGACAATTTTCCTGATCACACACACTGGCCTGCAATGCATTTATCCCAATAAGTGACACAGCCTGAGGCCACAGCAAGCTGGCAGGCCACCAAAGAACAGTTGTCCCTGAAGTCCTTTCCATCTTTAGCTCTGTCATGCAAAGAGGGCCTCAAGGGGCAGGGAGCTTCTGCAGGTCCCCCTTTCCCGAGCGGCTGGCTCCGGGCCCCAGTCATATGAGGGGAAAGCACAGGGGTTGGGTGGGAGGTGTGTGGGCAGGAGCCCTTTTCACACAACTCCTCCAACTCTCAGAGGGAACAAGGCCAGGGCCCGGGGCTGTGCACACCCGTGGGGAAGGGGCTGGCCCTGGAAGAGCAGGAGGAAGGGAGGGGACAGGAAGTCGTACACTTGGGGTCTGGAGGCCCACCAAGAAAGGAAAACCAATTTTCAACAGGCCTGTCTTTCCATGTTGCCAGCTACCACCCCCAACTCCCATCCTCCATTAGGAAGTGGGAAGTATGCATCCCTAAACTCGCCCAGAGCCCCGGCACTACATGCACTTCCTGGACGCGCTGGGTCCTGGAATTGGGCTGTGCTGGTGACTCAGGGCTGACAACAATGAGGTCTCTAGGCACTGTGGGCTGACTTAGAACGTTTACAGAATTGTTATCGTGTCAGAGACATTAAATTCTTCCCAACTAGTCCCTTCACTATCTCTCCCTAACCAACTATTCTTTCCTTAACAGGACACACCCTTTTCTCCCTCCTAGAACACACACTCCAGGAGCCCCTGCTCTACCAGGCAAGGCCTTCCCCAGGTATTGCTATTTTCCCTGGGCCCCATGCTCAGAGGTGGAAAAACAATCTACTTTATGGAGCCTTCCCACATACCAGGCACCTCACTTACCTCATCTAATCCTTACAACTACCCTATGAGGGAGGGAAGACTTTCGCTCCTGCTTTGCACATGAGAAAACAGTGGCTCGCTGGCGAGAGGCTAAGCCTGATTATTCATCACTATTCCACACTGCTCTTCCCGTGGCAAGATCTTCCACTCCTAACCAGGAGGCTGGAGCTGGAGGTCTGGCTTGGTCTGTGTCTCAGGCCTCTGTCCTCCTGTGGCCTCTGAGCCTACCTCTGTTACTGCGGTCATGATGCGGCTGTGTCTGCCAATCTCACTGGAACACAGGTTCCTCTAGAGCAGGAAGGCACTGACCCCTGAACCCTGCCCTAGTACAGGGTGGTGTCTACAGGTCTCGAATAAATATTTGTTGAGTGAATAAATGAAACTTTAGAGAAAAACTAGGGTTGCGGGCCTGAGGATCAAGCATGGTCTACTGTGGGCACTGTACATGGTAAATAATAAATGGGACTTAAGAATTCCATCTGATACTAAAGGCATTCTAGAATGTTCTCAATTCCAGAAGCAGCTCTAGACCACCCAAAATGGATAGCTGACCACATTCTGTTCCCACCCCATGCACTTGGCACTTCACACTCATTACTTCATGGAACCCTCTCAGCCACACTAGGAGGTAGAGCATCATCTCCATTTTATAGGTGAGGCTCAGAGAGGGCAAAGGACGCCCAGGCATAGACGGTAAGAGGTGAATGGGCATTCAACCTCAGCTACTTTGGAGAAGTTGTCCAAAGTCTTTGACTTCTGGGGTATTGAACACCATAGCCAAAACTAGAATCATGCTCTAATTGCCAAGCTTACCCCCAGCCCCACCCTCCCATTTTTCAGCCCTCAAACACCCTAAGGCCACTGTGGTCCTTGAAATCTTTGCAGCTGACCCAGAGAGAAACTGGGCCAGTCCCATAAAAACCTGGTGTGTCCGTTCAAGGACCCTATATCTGCCTCCCAGGGCCCCAGCTCTGGTCCCCAGAACCAAAACGCACTTGTGCATCAGGACACAAAAGCCCTGTGCTCCCACACAAACACGAGACAGGACGCAGACCTGACGCAGCTGAGCACTGGCAGAGCGCCACGGGTTATGGAAACAAAGTGCGTCTCACACAAAACCAAGCCACACGGAGCCAAACTGAAGCCTGGTGTTCTCAGCTGTGTTAGAGCAAATCGAGGAAAGTCTCCAAGGCCTGAATGGGCGTGAGGAAGGTCTTCCTTCTCACGGGCTTTTGCACCGGGCCCAGAGGCGCCCAAGATGGGAGCAACTTCTAAGTCACCTCAAGAGGCCCGAGTGCAGACTGTCCTTCGCCTCCAACTGTCCCCAGCCTGACACCTTAGTCGATGACCCCTGCGTTCCCTCCTGGGTAATATTTTTGCTCCCAAGGCAAGCACAGGGCTCTCACCGGCATCCACTGGGCCGCGGGTGAGACGTCCAGCCCCCCTTGCACCTGAGACGCCAAGGCACACACGGTCATGCTGCAGGCCTACCTGGCTCACAGCACTCCCAGCAGCCCTCCTCTCAGCCTGCTCGCCACCTCTACGCGGCTCTGTCTGCTCAGCCTCCCTTCCCGGAAAAGGGCTACCCAGGGGCTTGCTGGGCCGGCTCTCCTCGGGGACGTGGAGATCTGAGAGTCTCTGTTCCGCGCTCAGGCACCTGACCACGTCTGAAGGTCGCAAGCAGCTCTTCTTAGAGATCTTGGGTGCTCCAGGGCATCTGTCACCTGCCTCCCGCTCTGCTCTCCTCTCACACTGTCCACGCTCTTCTCGCCTCAGCTGCCGCTTACCCTGGCTGCTAAAGGCGTCGCTGAGCTCGCAGATGACCCTATCAGAGCTCCCCGGCAGCGGCCGTGAGAAGCTTTCCGGGCGGACACCTGAGGGTGGCACGTGGATACCACTGTCCCCGTTGATGTGCAGGGAGGCCGGGGCACCGGGCACCAGGGAGGAGGCTTTGTGGGGGGGAGGCAGGGCCAGTGGGGACGTCAGGGAGCGTGGGGTGGAACGATCTGCCCAGCTCGAACGGGGCAGGCTGAGAGACAGGGAGGGCCCGGGCCTTGCCCACGAGGCGAGGTGGTCAGTGTTGTAGACAGAAGTCTCCGGCAGAGGAGGCAAGGGTGGGGTCAGGGCCAGAGACCGCCTGCCTGGGACCCCTACAGTCAGCGAAATCCATTCAGAGGTGACGGCGTGCATCTCAGGGGACAGGGCTCGGTGGGGGTGGGGCAGAGATGAGGGGGCCGGCATGAGGAGTTGGCTGTGACCGGGGGACTTGAAAAGAAAAGGAGAGAGAGGAGAAACAAAGGAAAGAAGCAAAAGGTACAAGTGTCAGCATAAAGAAGAAAGGAAAACAATCACAAGGGATATACAAAAGAGGAATGAAATGGAGAGGATGAGGACACTCCGGTGTCCCCCCAATGAAATCGTTTGGTGCGACTGGAGAGAAAGCAGAATGTGGGTGCACGCGTGTGTGTGCATGGTGTGTGCAGGTAGCGGAGGAGAGGTGAAGCGAGTGGTATGGACGTGGGAGAAAGGGGCCTGTCAGGGCACTTACAGATGGTGCTGGCCTGGTTTGCAGAGTCAGACTTTCAAAGGGACACATTCGAAGCTTCCCACCCCACCCCGCACTGCCCCACCCCACCCCTTCTACAACTGACCCACAACACCACAAAGGGCCAAAAAGGTGCCCTGCCACTTCTTTGGGTTTTTATTCTCTCCAGGGTTCTCAGCAAAGAGCCTTCCAGAGAGGAGGATGAGTAGTGGAGTTGTCTCGTTCTATAGTCGTGCTTGGCTACACCCCAGTGAAAAATCTCGCCGAGCTCCTCGTATTATCACAAAGCAGAATGGCTGTGCCAACCCCACACCCTCTCTCCACGAGATCTCAGGATATGGATCTCGTTGTGCAGAAAGCCCTGGGTCAGCCCGTCTCATTCTTTCTGCCCAGAACCATCCCTGGGGTCAGTGACGGGCAGGTGGAAGAGGAGGAAATAATGAGAGGATGACAGAAAAGAGGCACCATCCAATTGTCATCCCGGGACCAGTCACGCCTCTGCCACCCTCCTTACAACTGACCACGGTGGTGTGGTCAGTGTCCTCCACAGGAAGTCACTCTACCTTGCCTCTTCTGAACCCAAGGCCCTCATTCTTTCTTGGCTTTGGGAAAGTAGGGATGGATTTGGAACACTTCATGTTTTTTAAAACCAGTTTGTTCATGACGTTTAGGGATGCAAACATCTTATTACGCCTATAAACCTACTTCCTTTCAGCCCAGTGTAGCGATGCTATATGTTCCTTTCCCAGCCTGGTTCTTGCTTGCAAAGAATACTCTGGATCTAGTCTTTATGTCTGAGGACGAGAACATGCAATTCTCTCTTTGAATGTTTGTCTTCTGCAGGCCAGCCTTGGCCAGTAAGATGATGAAGAGAAGCATGCTGGGTCATGGTATGTATGGGACACTGGTGGTCCCCAGACAGCCAGCTTCACCCAGGGCAGGATGCTCCCATACAGAGTTTTGGACCAACTGATAAGGACTCTTATGTCTCTTGCCCCAATCATCTTACTCTCAGGGCAATCACCTTAAGCTCTTTCTTTTCCCCCAAATAAGCGTGCTCCCTCCAAGTTCTTGAAAAATGTCATTTGTATGCATGGAAACAAACCCTGGTGTGTGTTCTCTGCATTACTGCACATGGTTCTTAATCACAGCATGGAAGAACCACCCCGGGAGGCTGTGTGCCATCGGCACTGTATCTGTCATGAGTGTGAAAACCAGTGACGAGAGGCTTAGGTACCTGCGGGCTCGCGGTGGCACTACGACTTGGGGAGGAGGAGAAAGGCAGGTCGATGTAATCCACGGGGTTTTTCACCAGTGGCCGCTTGATCACGTCCACATAGGTGATGGGGAAGATGCCTTGCCGGGACGTCCCTGGGATCCTCCCTTCGTACCAGTTCTCGTCCACCTGTCGGAGCAGCGCAATCCTCTCACCCTGTAAGACACGGTGAGACAAGGGTCCTTTGTCCCAGCATGCCTTGGTATGCCTGAGGCCCCCGCCTGCACCCTGGGCCATGCTTCATCAGTTATCACAGACTTTGTTCAGAGAAACCTTCCTTGCTAGACCCGGACGAAACTCGGATCATCGAGATGGGGATACTAACAGCAGGAGAGCTACCTGGAGGCTGGGAAGTCAAGCTCGGTCTTGAAATATTTCAGATTCATTCCCCCAAGCGAATAGCCAAACGTACGGTTTTTGCCTCATTTAACACAAAATCGATACCCAACTTTCTCTAAGGCAAAGGTTTTGGAGGGTTATCTTTTTCCTTCCTTTTTATAACTTTAATTTCCCCTGTATCATTATAGAAAAGTTAAAACACAAACATTAAGCAGAACATAATTGTTGCCCATAAAATGATCACTCAGGGAAAACCACTGTTCATATTTTGATAGATGATGTATTTCAGAGATTTAATTCCATGCATGTGAATTAGACTTGCACATATTTTTTGTTGTTGTTACAAAAATGGAGTCTGCACTGTATTTCCCTTTTTCAACCTTCTACATACAGTAAACCTCCTTTCTCAAGGAATATAATTCTACATTTTTAATGGTTTTGCAACAGCAGCTGAAGGGCCCACTGCAGGCTATCCTGTTGTACACACATATGACGACCTAATTACTGGTTCCCCCATATTGGGCATTTAGGGTGCTTCCAGTGCCTCTCTTTTCCATAAGGCAGCTCATCTCTTTTGCTGTTACTGCTTGGTTTGTTTGTTTGTTTTATTTTTTAAGTACACTTGAAGCCCAGCACAGAGCCCAATGTGGGGCTTGAACTCACAAGTATGGGATTAAGACCTGAGCTGAGACCAAGAGTCAGACGCTTCAGTGACAGAGACATCCAGGCACCCTTAGTTCATCTTTTTCTAAGGCGTGTGTTGATTTCCCTCTATACTCAGTAAAATCAGTAACTAGTAACTGTAGCAATCCAGAGAGTTCTGACACGTGAAGAGAGCATCTGATCCTTGGGAAAGACGGCATCCATGCATAGCTTACTTGTCTGAAAATGAGCGCGCCGAGCTCCTCGAGGGCAGTGAGGAGAACCCCGCCATCTCCTATTCATTGAGCACTGACCAGCTGCTGTGTGCCGCTCTGGGGGCTTCACAGAGCCTTTTTTTTTTTTTTTTTTTTTTTTTTTTTTAATTTTTTTTTTTCAACGTTTTTTATTTATTTTTGGGACAGAGAGAGACAGAGCATGAACGGGGGAGGGGCAGAGAGAGAGGGAGACACAGAATCGGAAACAGGCTCCAGGCTCCGAGCCATCAGCCCAGAGCCTGACGCGGGGCTCGAACTCACGGACCGCGAGATCGTGACCTGGCTGAAGTCGGACGCTTAACCGACTGCGCCACCCAGGCGCCCCTTCACAGAGCCTTTTAAAACAGCTACAGAAGAGGCCCCTCTATCTTCATTCTACATATGAGCAAATGGCAGCTTGGAAAGATTCTTTAACTCCCCAAAAGTTGCACGGCTGATAACCCGTTAACTTTTGCCTTCAAAGTATTTCAAACTTCTCTTGGTGTCAAAGGACTTGCTCTTCTCTACGAGGGCGATGTTAATATAGTGTGAAACCTAGTCACCAACACTTACCATGTCATTCGGTGCTCAATAAATATTGATTGAAGAGGTCTAAGATTCCAGAAATACTGCCGTTAGTCAATGAACTTAATGTAATTAACCCGTGACAGAGACTGGGGTTTATTTTTTAAATTCCTCGCCTCAGAAAATTCTCCAGTTGCCTTTAATGCAATCCTTGATGGGGCACATCTCCTAGGCATAGCGATGGCACCACCAGGCTACATTTGGCTATGACGCCACTTCCCCACCAAAACCCAGCCATCCAACAGAGCCCCAGAGCCGAGAGGAGAGGGCGCCTACCTTTCTGAAGGACATTTCTACTTGTGTATCACCATTAAAGTTGAACTTAGCAATGGCTTCTCCGTATTCCAAAACCTGCACTGGTGCCAACTTCTTGGGCTGAGCCTTCTCAGCAGGAGGAAGAAGCTGAGAAATGGAGAGAGGCAGAGAAGAAGGAAAAGAGTAGAAAGCAGGGGGAGGAGAGGAAGGGAGGAAACAAAACACAAGGTCTTGGTAAGTAAGTGGTGGTTCGGGCACGACGGGGCTCTTCCCCGGAAAGAGGAGCTACAGTACCTCGATGTAGGTGCGCGGGAAGATCCCCACCCGGCCGTGATGCTCTCCTTCGTACCAGTTCTGATCAATCTGCTTATAGATGTAAACAATGTCCCCCTTCTGCAGAGGAAGCTCCCTGTCGACAGAGAGTCATGGCATTTTAGCAGATGTTTCAAAATGTGGAAGATGAAGACACTCCAGTTTTTAGCAAAAGGAGACTTTGAGTGAGCTCAAAGGAGACAGATGATACAAGAGGGGGCTCCATATTTGGAAGTGAGAACCCCACTCTTTGGGAAATTACATCTCTTTTGGCATCTTTCCAGTTTTCTGTGGGACGGATGTAAACTTTTTTTTTTTTTAAGATTTTATTTTTAAGTAAATCTCTACCCCCAACGTGAGGCTCGAACTCATAACTCCGAGATCAAGAGTTGCATGCTCTACTGACTGAACCAGCCAGGCACACTGAAAGGTTTTTTGAATTAAGAAAAAAAATGACTTCGATCTTTTTCCATTTGCATCAAACCAACAGTGTGGGAAGAAAGTCTCTGACTGCAGTCTGGAGGGGGGGGTGCCTACTCTGCAGTGTGCCAGGAAGTCCCACGGTTATGCGACGGGTGCTGGCTCAACAACGAGGGCACATCTGGAAGACTTTACACAAAGTCAGCAGTGTGCTGAATGCAGGAACAAGGCAGACTTTGTGGGTCTCGCACTGGTAGACAAGATTCTGATCCTGAGGAGGCCCGTGAAGGGGACCTGGGGCATTTGTCTCCGTAAGAAAGAATGTCTTTGGCCAAGTTTTTGCTATAGCTCTCCTTGCCAGTGCTCTGAATTCCCTCCTCTCTTCACTCCCCAATCATGGACACATGGATGTGCGACACGCTCAGCATATCCACTCCTGCTGGAGATCTCTACGCCCCCTGCTTGGCCACCCTAAGTGATTTGCAGCTGGAGACGGCCCCACTGGTAAACAAAGAGGAGGATAGCTTGCGGAGGGCTGAGAGGTCTGCAGTCATGGCCAAAGGTGAAGTGCCATGGGGTGCTTGGGGCTGCCATCCTTCCTGCATTGGGGACCACATGCCCATGTCCCAAAGAACCACATGGCAAGGTCTGGTGGTAACAAGGCTTGAGAAACAGTAATATGATATATTTCAGATCTTTTCCAGAGTGTCACCACATGTATTAGTACAGTAGAGGCTCAGAGAAGTCCTGTGGGTAAGAAACCTGTTTAACTTGGTTGAGTTGAACACTCCTACAGAACACTTTTTCAAGTAACGTACTGTGGAGAAAAGTAGAACCCAGTGATTAAAGATGTTTAGAAGACTCAAGTCAATGGATCTGTCACTTGCTCTTCTATTTTTTTTTTTATTTTTTTAATGTTTATTTTTGAGAGACAGAGAGACAGAGAGACAGAGAGAGAGAGAGAGAAGAGGGGCAGAGAGAGAGGGCAACAGAGGATCCGAAGCAGACTCTGTGTTGACAGCAGCGAGCCTGATGCGGGGTTTGAACTCACGAACTGTGAGATCATGACCTGAGCCAAAGTCGGATGCTTAACCGACTGAGCCACCCAGGTGGCCCCTGTCATTTACTCTTCTAAAAAAAAGTTTTGTATGACTTCACTCATATGAGGACTTTAAGAGACAAAACAGATGAACATAAGGGAAGGGAAACAAAAATCATATAAAAACAGGGAGGGGGACAAAACAGAAGAGACTCATAAATATGGAGAACAAACTGAGGGTTCTCCAGGGAGAACAACCCCTGCAGGGGTTGTGGGAGGGGGGATGGGCTAAATGGGTAAGGGGCACTAAGGAATCTACTCCTGAAATCATTGGTGCACTATATGCTAACTAATTTGGATGTAAATTAAAAAGAAAAAAAAGCTTTGTTAACTGTTCTAGGAGGGAACTTGGTGTGATAATAGCACTGAGTCAGGAGGAAGGAGCCCTCTCTCCAGCATTAGCAATACTGATAAATAGTGACAGTTCTGTCTCCATCAGCCCTCTCCCTGTCTTCTGACAAGGTCGCTCTGAGGACAAAATTGTTCTAAGACATTTTAATGAAATCTACACAAATATAATCATCACAATACCATTCAAAGATTATGTGGGTCTCGCTCAATTCAAAGAAAAAAGGGGAAAAGATATTGCTTGATTAAACTAAAAATCAATTTATATACCTCTGTTATCTTCTCTCTGGTTAAAAAGAAGGGGCAGGGGAGATGCTGACTTTTGCTACATTCTGCAAAATGTTTTATAAGCATTGCCTCAGCTGCCCCGCGATAGTGGCATTTTTATGCCCATTTTATAAATGAAGAAATTTGAGGTGGAGCTTGGTGACCCTGTTCATGGTCACAGAGACCGTAAGTGGCACAGTCATGACTCATGCACCGGGCTTCCTGACTCTAGAGCCCATCTTCCCAGCACACTAGGCTGCCACTTCTCATGAGCCGATAAGCTAAAGGACTAGAGTAATTACAAACAAACCCAACACAGCAGATTCGTACGTAGGTCCGGGAACTGTGGCTTGGTCACGTTTAGCGTTAGGAGAAGATCAGAATTATGGTTGCGTGGCCTCTCCATGGCATTTCCCAGCGTCCAGTGATGGAGAACTCTCCCTCCCATCACCGAGGATGGAGACGTGGGACCTCTATCAGCAGGACGATGGGATGGCTGCTGGTATTGCCACCAGTGGAAACTCATGGCCCATTTTAACCCATAATTAGATAGGAACTGAGTAAGTTCCTTGTGGAATCCAGTCTTTAGTAGCATTTGCCAAATTTCATTCCATGGAGATAGAAAGGCTTCCTGGTCATGTGAATTTAGGTAACACTGGGTTAAATGAGCTCATCAGGTTTCCTCATTGAAAGCCTTCTAGAGCTATTACTACGTCAATAGCAAAGTCTCTGGGGAGAAAGGGGCATGGGAGATATGGAAGCAGTGGTTCCCAGATTCATTTCTAGCATGGAATACTCTTTTCAAGAAATATTTTACACAGCTAGCACTTTGAGGAACATACTTAGAGAAATGTTGGTTTTCTGTGGGTTCCCGTAAGCTTTGAATGTTGTAAGATGTAGCAAAACCGAAAAAAAGTTATCTTCCTAGAAACTGGTTCTGGTTCTTCCAGAGAAAGAGTGAGTCAGATTTGGCCTCCGCTTCATCAAGGAAACTGAATCCCTGTATAGGAGGCAGCAGGGTGGCATGCATATGGTGGTAGTAGCCCAGGCTACCTGGATTTGAATCCCTTGCCTCTAGCACTGACCAGCTTGGACGAATTCCTTACCCTCACAGCCTCTTGGTTTCTCCATTACTATAAGGGGGTAATAATAGTACCAACCCCAGAGGGTTCTGGTGAGGGCTGAATCAGTTAACATATGTAACTTGAATAGTCTTTGGCACGTAGTAAACTCTATAAATTACTGTTTTGAATCATTGCTGTTTTTCCTCTATCTCTTCTCTACAAGTGAGCTGTGTTTCAAAGAGGCAGTTAAAAATAACAACAAAGTGGTGGTACTTACTTTAGGGTCTGAGCTTTAAAGTCAAATTTGGCTCTGGCAGGTCTCATCTAAACACAAGAAACAGTCACAATTTAAAATCACAATTTATGTACAATGGAAAGGACACATTTTCAGAAGTTTCCAGAAAGCAAAGCAGAAAAATTCACTCTAACTAGTTCATTCTGGTGTAGAAATCTGGGCCAAATTCCACTTATCTGACCTCAGTAGAACATTAGATGAATGTTTGATCAACTATGTCATGCATGAGAATCTCCCCAAGGAGGGCCAGATTTGGGGAAGAGATGCTTTGAAAAGTCTCATAGCTGAAGTGCTGTTTCCCCAAAGCTGACCATGACTATTAAAAACAACAACAACAACAACAACCACACACACACACACACACACCACTCAGAAGTCCTCAGACATTCCTTATCTACTGTCTCCATCTTTGGGGGACATATTCTATTTGTCTGATTTAAAATTATGATTTGCAAGTGGATGAAACCCTGATTCACCTCTCATGTCATCTTTGACTCCATATATTACTCATGTTCTGTGAGATCACCTCAAAATCCAGACAGAGCAAGCCTTGAGTTCATTCTCTTTCTCCAGGACTTCCCTCCCTTTTGGGTATTCCTCTCCTTCCGGATCCCCCAGGCCTGGAAGTCCTCCTCAGATTCCAGTTCCTCAAGTCTGTTGCTAAGTCACGCCAGCCCTCCCTCCAAAACCACACTCAGGTCTGACCTCTAGTTCCTACACGTACAAAGCTTCTTTTGACTTTGTGTTCTTTACGCTTCCATCTACGGTCACGCAAGAGCACAAATAACATTCTCAAATATTTCTGTCTGTCACTTCCTTGCTTTGAAGTTGGCCGAGCCTCTCAAGTGTCCCTCAGATCAACTCTCAATTCCTAACGTGGTCTCACACACTTCCTCTTCAATATTAGAGGACAAAGTGGGGGGTGGGGGGTGGGAAATGGGAGACTCAGTGAGGAACATAAAATGGTATTTAAAAGCTCCATCAAGCTTAGGGTTAGGTCCAAAACCCCTCAGTGATATGTCCCTTACGTGAAGGCCCCCAAAGCTGGGATCTTGTAGGAATTTTCTTTAGGGTGATGAATTCCCCACAGGAATTTATTTTTGCATTTTCACGTCGATGTTTCTATCTGTTCACATATATAGTACAGGTCAACTAAACGACTACTTTATAATCAATGCCACACAATTTCAGTGCCCGAATTTGTATCTGTCTGTGACCAAAGAGCACAATTTAATAGTTGCCAGCAAATAAGAAAGATGTGGAATGAATGATAAATGACAAGTTCGCAAGAGAAGGCCAGATGACCAACATTGTAAGGACAAAAATTTCAGGGATTCCAATTAAAAAACAAAAACAAAAAAACAAACGTGGTGGTTACCCCAGGACAGCCAGCTGTAGAGCTGTGTGAACTTTAAAAAATGTATACCAAATAGCACCATATTCACACTTTGAGTGGCAACTGAGTTCAGGCAAAATGATATCACCTGTTGGTTAAACTGAGTTCTACAGGTGTGCAATTTACTACTTAATTTGTAAACTGGCTTAGGCCAATACTGGGGATTGGTGAAAACAAAAAATTTTTTTGCCCGTTCAACAGAATCCACACATTACTCCAGGTTGAGAAACACTGATTCCATTGAGCTGCTAAGACGTGTCATGAGTCATTGTTGCCTATACAGAGCATCATTGCCCTGTTTATCTGTCTCTGTCTCCCTGAGGCCTAATCCATTCCTCCCCTCTCTCGGCTTGTACAACGTTGTCACTTGCTACAACAGACACAACTGCCAGGAGGATGCCTCTTCCACTACACTCCCAGCTTCCCAAGGACACAGCCTGAGTCCTGTTTCTGCCTCTGCACAGGGTCTCGCACAGAATTGGTGGTCACTTGGGTTCTCCTCAGTGGGGCTGATGTCCATCTACACAGCCCTGTGCACCCGGGACTTGCTGGTCCCTATTTTCCCATGTCTGTCAGTCAACATCTAGGGTAGTGATTCTCGGGGCGTGGTCCCTAAACTGGCATCATCAGCATCACCTGGGAAGTGGTTAGAAATGCAATCCTTGGGGCCCACCCTAGAATTAGAACCTTTGCGGATGGGCCCCTAGGAGATTCTGATGAGCGCTCAAGTTTGACAATCACTGCTCTGGAAGGGAGGCAGGATGGGTTAGGCAGCTGGCCTGCTTCTTTCCGTGGTTGTGCTGCCCTAGCTGCATTTTCACGTGCCTGTATTACCTACACCTGTAACCATGCAGCCCTCTGGTGCCTTCCAGGTTCCCCTCCTCTCCATCACTTGCAAGCAGGTGGGCCTGTGAATGCGGATAATCTGTCACCAGAGCCTTCGGAACAGGGTGGTTTTGTGGAGCTGGAATACTGGGGGCTGTCTTTCCCTGGCATCCGAGTGACTCCTGCCAACTTCTGCCTCTTCCTTGTTACATTTTCTTTTTCTCCATCACCTTAGAGCCTCCTTTCCCCTTCCCTGCTCTCCTTCCTTCATTCTGGTTCTTTTCTTTGTCACAGAAACCTTCCACTTCTTTGAAAAACAGAACAAAAACCATTTGATGAATAGCCAGTGCCTCTGTCACTCAAAAGGCAGAAATGTGAATATCAATCTATTACATCTAAAGATTATAAAACTATATATGCTTTGGTGTCACTCGCCCAGTTCCCTGCCTCCCAAGCCCCAGACACACACACTTCCCCAAAAGGAGCTAATCCTTAGGGAGCCACTGAGGGCTACATGGCAAAACATACCCTGACACAAGACACAGCATTTGGCCAGCATAAGAATTTCAACATGTTGTCGGGGTGCCTGGGTGGCTCAGTTGGTTGAGCCTGACTTTGGCTCAGGTCATGATCTCACGGTTTGTGAGTTCGAGTTCCATATCGGGCTCTCTGCTATCAGCACAGAGCCCGTTTCTGCCCCGCCCCCCACTACTTGCACTCTGTCTCAAAAATAAACAAAACATTAAAAAATTATTAAAAAAAAATAATTTCAACATGTTGATCTTAGTGCAGGAGGCCAAGGCCCAGAAAAAATCACTTCAAAGGTTTATGCTTTCTTTGTGCCTTTTGTAATATTAAGTTTTATAATCTCAGCTGAGAAATGTCAAAATTAAGGGAACAAACGCAATGTCTCTCAGAGGGCTCTCTCACTCTGTGTGGGCTTATCCTAACTGCAAAACTCTTTGGGTTTCAAAGTTTTTCAGTGAGGCTGTAGCACCGCTAAACACCCTTTACAATTAATTCATCAGTTAATACTGAGCGGCAATTTCATTCTCTGAGATTTCGGGACCTGTGTAAATGGCGTAAGTAACACAACGCTTGCAAACTTTTGTAGTAAGTTTCACAACACCATCTCTTCAAAGAAGACTCATAACTGACCACACTGCAGTTACTAACGCACACGCACTAAAATATAAAGTTTCTAGGCAGAATGCACAGGCAGCACAGTGTCATGATAAAATGCAGGATGTAGAGGACTGGGTTCACGAAGGCAGGCGACGCTCTAAGGCATGCAGTGGGGGGGGGGGGGGGGGGTGCCAGCGGATCCCGGTCCCACAGCCAGGCATGCTTGAACATACAGAGCAAGGACATAATGGGACTCATGTCCATGACCAGCCGCAGAAGAGCCAAAGCAAGCCTATGGGGGAGCCAGGATGACAGATGCCGTTTGGAGAACTAATTTGGCCTACAGAAGGCGATGCTGAGGGGAGGCAAGTATCGCTTTGGGTCAAGCAGCAGACTGAGGCGACCAAAACAGACCTCTGACCCAGATTTCCTTTTTGCCGTATCGTCTATATTGAGGAGGTCCCCAAAGCGCTCATTAGTGATAAACTGATGGTGCGTCGGAATGACGCCCGTGTGGCGACGAGCTGCAATATCGGCCTCTTCTTGCTCACGCTTAAGTCGTCTCTGGTCCGCTAAAAGTTTCTGCCATGAAATTGCATAAAATGGGCAGTGAATCATCTGGTCCAGGGTATTGGAAAACTGCCAACGACACAACTGAGGAGACAGGTGCTGGATCAATAGGGAGGAAGTTCTGAGGGGCAGGCGTCAGACGGGCTTTATGGCCACAACTACTACATCCTTGGTGTACCCACACTCCACGCGCTCCGTGTAGGAGGGAGACAGCACTGCACGGGAAACATGGGGAGCACTGGGACATGGGGGGAAGGACGAGTTCCAGACAGTTACACTGCTTGGAAAACCATCCTCTGGCTCAGCCAAAAGCCTCCTGTCCCCAGTACATGGCAACAAAGCCCAGGTCCCCCAGGGGGAGGTGCCCGGAGCATTCACAGGCATGCTGGGCTGGAGGTGGGGGGCTGGGAGTGCGAGCCTCACCTCGTTTAGGCAGTGATGAGTTCCCAGTGTATTCCCTTGGTGGGGCCAGGGCTGGCTGATTCCTGCTACCCAAATCTGGGCCCTTACAATGCAGGACCTACGACAACTAGGTCATTTTTGTGCTTCCTTAGTCTGTTATTCTAATATGCTCTGTAGAGATGCCCACTCCAGAAAATACGGCACCCCTTATCAGCTGGCCAACGCTTCCTCCGGGCACAATTTTTAGGAGGCCTTTGCATGTGAACTAAAAGCTATTTATGTGACTGGCAGACAACATCAATTACTTTCTTACTGTACTTTTTACTTAACTGTTCTTCGTTAGGTGAAGTGAAGCTGAGTTTAAAGGAGTGATGTAGAATATAAACATAGAAGATGAAGAATATGGGTACCTGGGTTTAGAAGAAATACACGCTCCTCGGTTAAGGAAATGGTCATCTATTTCTATTCTTAAAGGCTTTTTCAAATAATTCAACAATGTTGCATTTTACCAAATGTTCTCATTTCCTATTGAAAATTCTATGGAGTAGAATTTTAATGTGTTTTCTTATTCCCTACCAGTTGCACATTCCTGGGATTAACATTCCTTATAGAAAGGCATTAGTTAGAAATGGTCATTCTTAACATTTTCATAAGACATTAGACATCTTCCAGCAGGCAATTAAATGCCTCAAGGGATATCCAGCCCCAAAGGATGGTGGGCCTGATTTATCCATTTTTCTCCAGGGTCTGCAAATAATCAAGTAACAACTCATTAAATGGCTGTGGGATGTCCAGTGCTCAGATAAATTGTAAAGATTAAATGAGAAAACACGTGAGAAAGTGCTTTGCAAAGCCCGGTGCTGTCGAAAATGGACCGGCCCAGGAATCTGGAGCCCTGGTTTCCAGCTGTGCCTCTTGTGTCAGTTAACTTGCTACATGACCTTGGGCAAGTCTCTACCCCACTGGAGTCCTTTCCTGGCTAAAACAAGGGCTTGGCCAGAGGACTACTAATGTCCCTTCTAGGACTGACATGTTCTCACTTTCAGAAATGCCACTATCATCAATATTAGGAATAAAGCATTTGCACAGAAAAACGTCAAGACCGACACTCCATTAGCTGGAAGTGTGAGTTGTTTCTGTATCAATGGTAATGGACCGAGGTTTGAGGCTGCCACGTCCCTGGTGCTTGGGCCACGGTTACATAAAATCAGTGAAAAGTGGATAGCAATGGAGCAAAGCTCCCAATCCAGTGCTTGAGTCTGACCTCAACAAATCCATCATTCCCACAGATTAACCACAGAAGGCAAATACCGTGAATAAAGACACGACATTCTTAAGGATTTGTGAGCCAGCGTTATTCAGCAAACAAGCTGGTCACCTTGTGAACACACCTTATAATATAACAATTGGTAAACCGACCGAGTAAAATATGCCCCCCATGTGGCAGGCACGATTCTATTCACAAAGCTTTCCATGTTGGATACTAGTGTTTATACTAATAAAATGGAATGTCACCTTCTTTCACTTTACATAGGTGGGACCCTTGTATCTCAGTGACAGTGACTAGAAATGAAACAGTTTTGTGGCCTGACGGACACTCACTGTAAGTCTGTACATCAAATGCTTCCTTGTTTTCTCCCCCCTGGACAGGTGTAAATATCTTCATGAATATGGTGTTATGCCTGGAGAGGGGGAGCACTATGGTCTTTTTGTCTCAGCAGCAATGACTATCATCATCCAGGACCCCTCCCCCTTCAAGGTCAGCCTTACCTTAAATCCTTAAGGAAAACCCGCCTTAACTCTGAAACCACTCAGCAAAACAGAAAATAGGAAAAGGGCTTCAGACTTTATAGGGAAGGGGCCAGAGTTGCATACACATGAACACTGTCCCCTACTGCCACCAGGTTCAAAGCCATTCTTCCACTTCTTAACTTGATACAGGAAAATGGTCATCGGAGATGGTTTAATCTATAGGACCCTTTCCCCTGGGCATGCAAAGGCAAGAAAGCATGCCTTATAACACCACCTTATCACAAAAGAAGCTTGGGATTTTTGCCCATTTAGCCGATATGCAGAACTACCTCTTCCGAAATCCTTTCCCTGCCTTGTCAGTCATTCCACTGCAGTACAGACATTTCAGCAGCTGCGAGAAGATGTGTGCGTCCTGAATTTCTTGGGGGGGGGGGTTCCCCAACATTTACTAGGGTGTCTCTCCTCCTCCTGAGTTAAAGGCAACTTCGTCAAATTGTTTTATAAAATGTATCATGGTGGTTATTATTTCTGTTTCCTCTTTCTCCTGCTGCACCCTTCCCAGTATGAGTTGTGCTTTGTGCCAAAGAGGGGTGGGCAGTATGGGAAAACACGTGGGTGGGTTTCCTTAGAGAATACCAAGGTGGGTATGGGAGGGGATGAGAGTAGTGAACCCCAGATCCCCTCATGCAGTGGTAGGCAGCCTCTTTCTGAACCTCTCCTGCAGGGGCGCTAGTGAGACTTGGCATTTCCAACCTAGTGCCTGTGGCGAAATAAGTCCTACTTTTTGGAGAAGCGAACAATTGAGCTTAGGTTACATAAACACCCATTTGTGAAAATGCCAATTTTTGCTTCCCATTGCTAGGTCAGTTCACCTCTGTGACAGATGACTAGAATGTTTGCTTCCTTCCTATTTTTTATCTGCGTAAGAGCTAAGAGATTTTAGAGATGGCATTTACCTCTTTATCATCATGACGCCTTCGAATAAATTCTTCTGTGGATTCCAAATAATCAGCAGGTATAAAATGTCTTGGTGATTCTGAATCTTCAAAACAACAAAGTAGAATTAAAACAGGCAAAGATTTAGTGGGAAACCAGACTGGGATAAGATTTTACCTTTCATCCGTCATAAATATCAAGTTTTTACAATCATGGATTATTGACCAATAATCAAATTCTGAAGGACAAGAAAAACCAAATTCCTTCCCCCTCAGCCCCACTTTTTGGATTTCCTTGTAAACTAGCTTAATACAAAGAAAAAGAATCAGAAGGCAAAAAGTGAGCAGAGAGAGGACCTTCTTTGAAAAGTGTCCCTACTAAGAGGCGTGCAGGACCTTACAGGGACACACCATACACTCACACACACACAGGGCCACTGAGAGAGGCTGCCTCTCAAAAAACCGCAGGGGGACTGAGGATTGGTGTGAACTGCAAGGGGTTCAAGAGCTCAAATGGACCAATTTCTCAGATGAGCTAAACGGCCAATTTTTCTTTCGAAACAGAGTTTGGTGGTTAGTCTAAATGACATGGGGGGGGGGGGCTTTGTTTTTAAAGAAGTGCAGCCACTACGAGCCATGATTAATTGCCAAGCAAAACAAACAGAAAACAAAGGACAGACCAGAAAATGAGCACCAAGGGCACACGGGAGGAGGGGACAAAGCAAGCAAAGTGGAGAGACGGGTGAGGGGAGACTGGGCAAATACACAAAGGCCACCTCCAAGGGATGTTCCCAGTTCACTTTGTGGGTTGTTGTTCCTGTCCAGGCCGTGGTCTGAGGACGGCATGGAGTTGCCATTATTAAAGGCCCTCAGGCAGTCCTCTGGGACCACAGGTCTTCCCTGAGGGGGCTCCAAGATCCGGCTCAGCCTCGCCATGGTGTGTCGGGAAGACAGGCGTTTGGGAACCGAGGGCTTCCCCCTAGAGGGGGTCTCGTCCTGATGGGGCTGGCTGGGGAAGTCTGGCCTCTGGCCTGCCAGAGGGGCTGAGAAGTCACCAGAGGGAGGCTGCCTGGGGTGGTACTGGAGGGGCTTTTTCAACCGGAAAGGGAGGGGGCTCATTAGGTAGATGTTCCTGAGGAGTGTGCTCCTGTCCCCTCTGAGATCTGGGCGCCAGTCAGGCTGCCTGGAGGTCTGCTGCTGCTCGTGCTTCCGGATGGTGGTGAAGCGGGTATACGAGGCCGGGCAGGTGCCCTTGCACTTGGTGAGGCGGTGCTTGGGGAAGTCTCCGTGGACACTGCCGCTGCTGCCCTCTCTGCTGTCGCTGGAGACGTTTGAACAGTGGTCGAGCTCGTCAGAGCAGGCAGAGAGGGGCTCAGAAGGCACGAGGCCCCTGAAGCCCAAGGTGGGCTCGGCCATATTGCCACACGTCGGGGAGGCGTAGAGCCCCCCGGGGTTCATCCCGTCCACCTCTCTGGGACGGAGCTTGGTTGACTCCAGGAGGGACTCAGCCGAGCGGGCCGAGATCAGGCCCCTCCGGGACAGTACAGGCGTGGGGGACTTGCTCAGCCTCCCGGACAGGTCCAGGGACGGCATGGACCGGGACCGCTGGATCAGCTGCTCAAAAGCTGTGATGCGGGAGGAGACGGTGTGCTTGGGGATGTGCTCTGAGCCCTCCTGGCTGGGGCCCAGCTCACCCCTGGCCAATGTCAGGCTGCTCCTTTCAAAGTGGGAGGCAAGATCTCGCACGCTTGAGGAGGAGATGGAACCCAGGAAGAGGCCAGCTCGGTTGATCTGGTGCATGTCCCGATAGAACATAGTGAACTGCAACCCGGCCCTTCTGGAGAGAGGGCAGGGCCTCCTGGCGCTGGTGCCACACTCCTGCAGGCTCACGGTGCTGCTCGACTTGCTGTCCCAGTCCCGCCGGGAGCGCGTGAGCAGGTTCTCGATGCTCCCGCCCACTCGGAGGGGGAGACCTCTTTTGGAATCATTCAAAGACAGTGAAACACAAAGGTTCTCACAGCTCTGAGCCTTTTCTGCTGGCAGTAAGACGCTCTTCTGTTCCTGCAAAAGAGCGCTGGGAGCAGAGAGCCTGGGTTTGAATTTAGAGGGAAGGATTTCCGAAATGCAGGCTTTCGCAGCGGACA
This sequence comes from Panthera leo, assembly GCF_018350215.1. NCBI lineage: Eukaryota > Metazoa > Chordata > Mammalia > Carnivora > Felidae > Panthera > Panthera leo. The sequence continues at coordinate 54,298,247 of NC_056689.1, forward strand.
GGGGTTTCTTGTGCTTACACAAGGGGCCTAACGCATTGCTAGTGCTAACCGTTCGGCTAGGAACTGAAGATGAAGAAATCATGTGAGCATTCCCACCTTTACGATCCACTGGAAAGCATGCAGAATAAAATAAACAGACCCATTAGGTTAAAGCTGAAAGCCGCTTTAAAAAAAAAAAAAAAAAGAGGTCACATGCTCATTTGTCATAAGGGTTTTGTGTTTTTTTTGTTTTTGTTTTTTTGTTTTTAGTTTCCAGTCGATGTCCGGAAGCAAAATAATCTGTGCTGCAAAGCAGGTGCAAAGATGCAACGGAAAACGGCCACCCTGCTGGAGTTATGGGAGCTAAGGCTCAGCTCCGTTCTCAGAAAAGGGAATCAGAACAAGAGAGAGAGAGAGATGCTTTAGGGAGAGCAAGGTTGGGGTTCAAAGGAAGGGAAGCCACTAATACCAGAAAGAAAAATGGCCGGTGAGAAACTAGGGGAGGGGACTAAGAGGCCTCCAAGGCCTGGAAATGGACCTGCGCAGGCAAAGGATATCCTCGTAGCTGGAAGTCACCCACTGCTGACATCCTGATAACGGGCGTGGATGGGTGACAGACACCCAGATAACCGTGCGGATGAGCCAGAGCCCTGCAGGCTTCCCCCAGTTACCTTTAGTGGAGGCCGAGCTGGAGGGTCGCTTGAGCCCACTCAGACCCTGGAGAGGGATGTCTCCACCTTCCAGGACGCTTTTATAGATCTGCCTCTCATTCTCCAAACTAGCAAGATCCCCGGGAGCCCCATCGGATTCCCTCTTCACTGCATGGAAGTTGGAAGAATATATACTAAAGACAGTGGAATTTTAAGAGAGAGAGAAAAAAAGAATGGAAGTTAGAATTTTTAACATTTTTCTAAAAAGCACATTACCACCTGAGGGCAAGAATCACACTTCTTGGCATCCTGATCAAGCACTGTCCTTTCTAAAGGGCAGTCTTACTTAGAGTTCTTCAGACAACACAAGCCCAAGGGTGCCCCTGAATGCTCAGGAATCGTGCTGGAACAGCAAAGTGCTCTAACTGAAATGATGGCATTTGGGGGCATCCCAGTGGCTCATTGGGTTGAGTGGCCGACTTAGGCTCGGGTCATGATCTCGCAGTTTGTGAGTTTGAGCCCCTTGTTGGTCTCTGTGCTGGCAGCTCAGAGCCTGGAACCTGCTTCAGATTCTGTGTCTCCCTCTCACTCTCTGCCCCTTCCCCATTCAAGTTCTCTGTCCTCTGTCTCTCAAAAATAAATACGTGTTAAAAAACAAAGGAAAAGGAAAGAAAAGAAATGACGGCATCTGTGCTTTAAAAGAGTAACTCTGAGAAACTCTGGGGAGGGAGGGCTGGGAGAAGGGGGCGGGGAGGGCAGGGTGGGTGCTGGGGGACAAGATGGCACAGCTGAAGACATGAGCGGAGCCTCCTCTGACATGTTGCCAGCCAAAGTTGGTGACTTCAAGTTCACCACTTGGATTATTTCTCTGGGTTATTCTTCACAAGCACTTTGGCTGATGGAGCACTGAAGTCAACAATTATCCTGGGTCTCCAGGAAAACCGGTCACCAAAGGGGAACCTGGGATTCTATATGCCATTACTATCCCAGCCACATTTTGCACCAGCTTCTTTCAAAATTTGTAGTCAGAACCTTTTGAAATATAATAGGAGTATAAACTCTTGCTCATTTGCATCTTCTGTTTATTTTTATCTTGTTGAAATTCTAGGTATTTTTGCAAGTTACCACAAATCCTTTTAGGAATGAGGTGGGGTACAGAAAAAAATTAAGAGCACTTACTCACTGAGCCCTTCCCTTCCCCTAATCCTTGTTTTCTACGCCCTCACCCACTGACACACGGAGACACACATATACACTCATTCAGATAGAGAATGACCTCCTTCCCACAAAAGTACTCAGGCTTCTGCTAGGCTGCTTTTTAGTCCTACTGAATTCGGTTTACTAGTATCCGTATGGATTTTTTAGCTCTGAAGATGGAATTGCTTCTCCCAATATTTTATGATGAATATTATCAAGTGTATAGAAAAATGTAAGGAATTATATAGTGAACCCTTGTATCTTCTGGACCCCCAGATTCTACACAGAACACTGGACTGCATTTGCTTATCACATACCTATCCATCTCTTTCCCTCTACCCATCCATCGATGATGGGATTATTCTTACATATGACACAGCCTCTGGGTCCCCGGGGTCACAGATAATGACAACGATGACTCTACAACAACGTGGTGACAGTTGTGTATGGGGGAGGCTTGACGGTCATTCTCTCTTTAATCCTCACAAACAATCCAACTTTTCCCATTTTTGGATGGGGAAAGGAGGCACTGAGAGATCAGCACTTGTCCAAGCAGCCACCGTCCGTGCAATGGCAGCGTTGGAACTTGAGCCTTGTCGTTGGGCACCACATGGCACCCTCCACTGTATTTTTATATGTAACATTTCCCTACAACCGAGGAGGCAGTGCCTTCCAAGAGCCCAGGCTTGCACAGCACAGGAGTCCTGAGGATGCTTGAGCTCTGTGTCACTGTCAAGTGTCACCTGCCATGAATGTACTCCTGTGACAAGTGGCCCTGGAGCCCAGGAGTCAGAAATGGAAAAGAGGTGGAGACTCTGGTAGAATAGGCCATGTCTGCACCTCAGGGTACATAAGTTCCACTGAGCAATCCCATTGCTTCTAGCACTGGTGACATCCCTCATGGTAGCCACCACTTCCTAGCTCCTTACCATGTGCCCACCACTGGCTTCCAAAGCTTTCCATGCTCTATTTCAGGAGACTGCCCAGGGGAGTCAGGATTCCCCGAGGTCCTTCTCCTCACTCTCTCTGGCCCCATGTCAGGGGATCAAATGCTTTTCCCCTTTTCTCAGCCAAGACAGGAGAACATTACTGAACACTTAAGGGGAAAGAAAATCAACTCTCAAAGCTGAGAACTTAAAAGCATGCGAGTGAACTGGGTCTACAGAGCAGCCTCCAGGGTGTGTCTCCAAGAGAAGAAACCTCTGGAAGGGGCATGATACGACAAATCTCTTTCTGCCAGGCTGTGCCCTTACTGGCAGGGGGCCCGCGAGCAGGTCCATGAATACACTCAATAAATAATATTTGTTGAATGAGTATGAGGTCAAATTCTCTGATGGTAAAATTGGTACACGTGATCTGATTAAGGATTTGCTTCGATTTATACAATCATGTTTTTAGAAATTCTTTCACAAGTATAAGAATTTCATCACATCTACTTAGGCTCCTGGCTCCTGACATCAGGGACCATGGAGTCATCAGAATGGTGGCAACAGTAAGACTGCAGGGAGTTGGCATGGCCCAGGCCTAGGCTGGCTGTCCTTACTGGCACCCTGGTCCCCGATTGGAGGTGCCCACTCCCACCCCCGGAGACAGAGGCATGGCTCTGCCAGGCTCAGAGGCCCGGGGACAAGGGCTGCCACCCACACAGCTTCTGGCTCTCCTGTTTCTACCCGCAGGGGTGCTCAACAGTGTCCCACCCCTCCTCCCCACCCTCTGATTGACACGGCGTCAACTCCAGTTAGAAGGCAGGACGACCCATAAAGGTGATTTACCAGCTGGTGGCACTATGTGCCACTTTAAATAAATGCAAGCTCATCTAAGTTACAGGCTTTAATTAATTAATTAGATAATTAATTAATTAATGAGAGAGGGTACAAGCGAGCAAGGGGCAGAGAGGTGGGGGGAGAAAGACAGACAAGCGGGGCTCACCTGAACTGGGGTTTGAGCTTACGTGATGCAGGGCTCCAGCTCACCAGATGCGAGACTCGAGCTCACAAACAGTGAGATCGTGACCTGAGCCAAAGTCAAATGCTTAACAACTGGGCCACCCAGGAGCCCTAAACTACTGGCTTTAACTTTGAATTTCATAAGTAAACATAAATCTGCCCTTATCTCAATTTCCCTTTTAGAGCCTACCCTCTTTTTGGTTGCATTTTCTGACTTTTCCTTCAGCTGTGGTGACGGGACAGTCTCTTAAGCCCTGCTGGCCTTGGTTTGGGGTTCACAGACCTCCCTCAGCACCGGGGAGGGACTGAAGGAGGTTTCTACCCTGCTGTCCTCTGAAGTGCCTCAGCCTCGGTCAGAATTTCCAACACGGTCTTCTCCAGGTCTGCCCAGCTTCATCTGGTCATCACTCTGCCATGATTTCATACCTCTCAGCCTCACTACTTGTCAGAAATCCCCTCCTGCCTGCAGCCACTCCACTTTCTGGCTTCATTCCATCCATTATCACCATTTTGTCCTGCTTCCCCACCAGAATGACAAACCAGCAACTCAGGAAACCTCTCAGAATGGATTTGCTATAGCTAATTGTTTTCTTTCTGATACCAAAGCCAACATGCTTTTTCCAGATGTGTAAAATTTCCCAACTGGGGTCTCCTATAAGTTCTGGAACAATGCTTTAAAATGTAAGCTGTCCATCAGATCTCCTAATTATTGGAAAGACAGACATCATTTGTCCCATTGCACCAAAGGGAAACTGAGGGCCAGAGTGGTGAAGGCAACTGTTGAGGGTCACAGAGTTGTTGGGTCTTTACTGTGTTCAAAGAGATCAGAGAGGATGAGAAAAGCCCGGACTGATGAGAAAGGCCCAATCAGCACTGGCAGCTACCGACCACATAACAAAACAAGCCAAGTTCAGCACTGGAGCTCAGCTCTCAGCAGCTTGGGCTGAGCCAGTTTTCAGTTCAAAGAGAGCAGCAGGCCAGGAGGAGACAGGCCAGACAATTCGCCCTCTGGCTAAGATGCAAAGGGGGCTGAGTTTCAAGGGGATTCAACGAAAACACTCGCTGGAAGAATAAAGTGAGAGAATGGAGTAATCCCCTTAGGGCCAACTACTTGCAACTGTATGACCAGGTGGGCTCTGGGGGACCCCAGCCTGACTCCAGAAGGCAATGTGCAGCAGCTAAGGCTAACCTGCTGGGAAGCAAGCTGTTTCTCAAGTTCTTTCACCTGTAAAACTGTTAAGTATGGTAAGACTGTCCAAGAAATCCACCGTCAAACCTGTTACCATATAGACCTTTCTTCTGAGCTCCAGACACATACATTGAAGTGCCTTCTGGAGAGCTCCACCTCGGTGTTCCTCAGGCATCTTAACCCCTACATGCTCCAAACCAAGCCCGGCTTTGTTCTTCTGTCTCCTCTCGCCCAAGACAAAAAGCCCAGGGAATCAACCCCTTTCTCCCTCTCCTTGCTCCCCAAACCTAACCAGTTACCAAGTCCTGCTTCCTCCCTGTCCTACACAGCTCACTTCAGTCCCTTCCCTTGACCTCTCTGGCCACCGCCTCACCACCACCACTTCTGTCTCCTCCGCCCTGACTCCCTCCAGTCATCTCTGCAAATCATTGTCAATGATATTTCTAGAAAAGCTCTCAGTAGTTCATTCCACTGCTCATTTTATACACTCAAGTATTTCTTGAGCATCTATTAAGTGTGAATCACTCTTCCAGGTGGAGCTTCAACAGGGAACAAAACAGGCGACAAATTCCAGCCTCATGGAATTCACTGTTCAGAACCATTTGTTGTTTTTAGCAAGAAAAAAAAAGCGCAACTTTTTAACTGTGGCTTTGGAGGAGGAAGTGTAGAAAATCTTTAGCCTTTGTACTGCATGAAAAAAATTACCTTTTATATTTACAGTATGTGATTGTTACTCTTTCTGGGTCCCAGCACTGTGTTTACCACACCAGATTCTAATTGTGATTTACAAGCCTGTGTCCCCATCACACTCTGAGCCCCTTGAGGGCAGGCAGTTCATTTTAACTAATCTTTGCATGCCCAGTGCCTAGCACTGCTTTTCAATAAATACAAGTGGAATAAATGACTCTATAAAATTAAATGCTTACATGCAGATTTCTGAAACATTTTCAAGGCCCAGGAGAGTTTCATATAGTTCTTCAGGTGAAAATTTGTGTTTTGATCTTAGGTTAAAAGAAAGTGTTTTCTGAGGAAAAAGCAGCGTGCTCTTGAGTGCCACTTGCTGGCCAAATAGAGAAAAGCCTCTTTAGTTAAGCAAAAAATGAATTAGTGCTAAAGAATTAGTGCTAATCCATGTCAACGATGAGGGGCACCTGGGTGGCTCAGTCAGTTAGCATCCAACTTTGGCTCAGGTCATGATCTCACAGTTTGTGGGTTCAAGCCCTGCATCAAGCTCTGTGCTGCCAGTTCAGAGCCCGCAGCCTGCTTGTGATTCTGTGTCTCTCTCTGCCCCTCCCCGCTCGTGGGCACGCCCCACTTGTGTGTGCATGTGAGCGCTCTCTCTCTCTCTCTCTCTCTCTCAAATAAAAAGAGAAATGACAATGATGAAAATCATCAGATCTTAAGTCAGGGCTGACTTAAAATCTGATAACTCTAGGGAAATAAAATACAAAATTGGACATTGTGATTGCAAGCATAAAAAATATATTTTTGGGGGTGCCTGGGTGGCTCAGTTGGTTTAGGCATCTGACTTCGTCTCGGGTCATGATCTCATGGTTCATGGGTTCGAGCCCCATGTTGGCCTCTATGCTGACAGCTCAGAGCCTGGAGCCTGCTTCAGATTCTGTGTCTCCCTCTCTCTCTGCCCCTCCCCACCCTCAAAAATAAAATAAAACAAACAAACAAATACATATATATTTTTTGAAAGTAAGGACTGGTAGTTATACTGGGATATTGGGGCTATGGGTGAATTTCTTCCTCTCTGTATGCACATTCTTTTAACAGTGTGATATGTAGTCATGTTAATTAATAGAATTCTAAACTGTCCAAGATATGATAAGAACGTAGATTTAAAACAACATCATCACTTCTCTAGTGACTCATTCTATCTATCTATCAATCTAGAATTTTTTTTTTTAATCCCAATGTTTTTGAACCTGGGCTGTCCTGCGACTCCTCCTTTAGTCTTTGGGGTTAAGTCAAGTCTTGCCAATGTTTCTTTCAACACGTCCTTCCCAACTATCCAGTCAGAGGGGCCAGATTCAGTCTTCAAAAGTTGCTGGCCTCAGTGCTGAGCAAGTTGGATGCTAGTTAATAAAGACTCCCAGGCACATTCATTGATTCAGCAAACATTTGCTGTGCACTTCCCCGAGTGTCAGGAAGTGTGCTGAGGCTGGCTCCCCACCAATTCCAAATACAGAAAAACCTTACTCATTTGAAACAAACTGGAAGGAAACCTAGCCTGACTTATTGAAAAATCCCTAACTGGTAGGATAGCAGGAAGATAAAACTCACGTATTCCTGCCAAGTAGCTCATGAGAGCCAGACTATGGCTGAAACAGAGGTCTTTGGAGACCTAGCTCAGTGACATAAATAAGAGTGCTTGATAAATGAACACAGCAAATATCTTTAGGTACACAAATACTCAGAACGTCTGAAAGCCACGTGCTCTTTTAAGCAGTTGCGTTAGCCCCCTTCAATCCTGCTAACACAGTATTACAAATAGTTGCCTACGTTGTTTTTTTAATCCCTCAGAACCAGTCAATTGTAGCTTGCTTTCTGTGAATTTACTGCCCAGTTCTGAGTCAGTACGGTGCAGATGAGAGTTTACTGCCAACATCATCCACTCTCCTAGAACTTCATTATTCCTCTTCTGGCTATAGCTCGGCTGGGTACCAGCTGTGGAATTGTGGGCATCACATGGCCTTATGTGCTTGTTTCCTTGCCTATAAAATGGGCATCAAAAATAACACTTGACCCTGGAATGGTGAAAGGACTAAGTGAGGGAACGTACATAAGATGTTAACCATATGGCCTGGCTCATAGTACATGTTCAATTAAGTCACTAAAATTATTTCACTCAAGACCTGTGCTCCTAACTTTGACAGCCTGTGGGCACTGCTTTTTCTTCTGAAAACTTTTACTTACGATTTATTTTATTAAGTTATTATATTGATTGATTGTACCCTAGGGGGCCCAAACCTGAATACTTTTAATCCTTTAACCTCCTTCATTCATTTGCCACTTTGCCTTTTCAGCTACCAACATCCTTCCGGGTATGTGTTTTGCCCACAAACTACTAAGGGACTGTATCTTATGCTCTTATTTTAACACTAAACATCGTGCGTTAGATCCAGTAAGAATTCACCCATTAACTAAGGCACATTGACAATTTATTCACCCGGCCACCAGAAGCAGCCTCTTCTGTGCCATGTACTCTGGGGAGATGGGGAAAGGAAAGGAGGTTTGGGCGGGGGGGGGGGGGGGGGAGTCCAGGCAGAAGGGTTAACACTGGGCAATCCTGAAAACAGTAGGGGCAGGGAAAGATCTGGAGCAATCAGCCCAGCAATCACTGGGCTGTGTCAAGACTGTCAAGGGGACAAATAGGTGGCCCCAGGGACCACGGAGAGTTTGCAGGGAGCTGTGGCCTCGAAGACGCCCTTTACCTGCAGGTAGCCTAAGGTCATCTGGTGGATGTCACCTCTGAAAGAACATCTCTGGGGACCTAGACGGCCTGGGACTTGTCATCCTTACAGCCAAAGGCACAGCCCAACTAGCTCCTTAATGACAGTGAGCCTCAGAGCCCCGAGTGGAGGGAGCTCAGGAAGGGGGTCCCGACACCGTATCTGAGCTCTGAGGTCTATCGCACTGCTGGTCTGATGACCAAACCCACATTAGGTGTGACAGACTTTATGCCTGGACTTTTCCAAGAAAGCAGGTAACTTCCCTTCTAGCTGCTGTCCTAATGTAGCTTCTCCATTTCTTACGCTCTGGGGTAAATTTAATCATAATCATTAACCCGTATTTATAGGGAAAAAATGAACAGAATGGATCTAGCCAGAGATTTGGTGACTATACTAAAAGAATTAAGATTTTTTTCCAATTTCCCACTGAAATACCCTAAACCCAGCTGATTGATTTTCAAATGAAACTACTCTTGTAGCATGCCTTCTTTGGCAAGGGAGGTAGGACATTCATTCCCAAGTGACCACAACATATGCCAGAAATTCCATGGACTCAGCTTTCAGATTAAGCCAGGCTTCTATTTGAGCAAAGGTGAACTTTGCTCACTGTGGGGTTTACCCGATGCCAATGGGACAGGTACCAGTTGTGCCTTTTCTCATCATATTTCAAAGAATGAGATACGGATACGATGGCGACGAGAAGCAGCTCCCACCACAACAAGCTCCCAAATGCACTGGGTGCATCAGGTACTACGGAGATGCGGCCCTTGCCCTCAGGGAGCTGATATTATATCAACAGATAAATTATCTTGTGTTCTTAACACAAGAGCATGATTCAGGTATTCAGCAACAGAACAAGGGCCCTAAGAGGTGCCAACATTGGGGACAGGGAGGCTCCGGGCCGATCTGTACCAGCTCAGTGCTTGCCATGTGCCGGGTAGGTGACGGGTAGGGGACGGCACTGGAACATGTCAGCCGTGTGGCAAGTAATCTGGCACAGGGCTCAGGATGGTCTAGGGAGGCGGAAAGGAGACTGGCGGCTACTCCGTGGAGTGGAGTGTGCACGCATCACCCAGGCAGAATCTGGACTGGTATGAGGAAATAAATCCACATCTCGCAAGTTAGCCCCCTCTTGGCTCCACCTTTCCCCGTGAGAGGTGCTGCCCGAGGACCCAACTCCCCGCCCCTTCCCCTTTATATCCAGTGTGGCCCGTCTCAGTCACACACCCCAACCAACAACCAGCAAATGAGTGAACTTTGATTCCAAACTCAGACAGACTCACATCCTAAAGGTAAAGATGCCCATATAGGAAAAAGCTTATCAAAAATACTACAAGTCATCACAAAATTAATTTAGAAGAGGAAGAGAAAACAGAAAAATAATTTGAAGAACATAATCAAATTGCTGCTTATCACCAAAGCCACTAGACTGATGCCAACAAAACACCTGGGTCCAAAACATAGCCTCTTCCCATTTCTGACATTAATACAGTAAGCCATGTAAATGGTGGCAACTTACTATCCAGGAAGCTCTGAAGAAATTTCTGGAGTGGGGCTGACCGTCGAGCTCTGTAAAGGTCAAAAAAAAAAAAAAAAAAAGAATGTAGATCATTTATTTTACCTCAGACACTCCAAGCCAAGGGGAAAGAGAGCAGCCCCTTTCCTTTCCCAATGTAGCCAACCAAGGACCTTTGGGAGATGGGGAGCTTGGCCGGAAAGGTCTAGGTGCTGGAAGCTTTCTGGGCCAGCGGGCACTCTCGCTCTCTGGGTGCACTGGAAGATGGCCCCCTGGCTTATGCTTAAATATAGATCCGCAGAGCAGATAGCCCACCATTTGGCCAACATGCATTAGTGACGAGGACAACACAGCCTTCACCGGCTTATCCCCAGCCCTCAGAGCCCCTGGCCAAGCCCACCAGAGAGAGACTCCTTCATGCACCCAATGCCACATCCAGAGAGAGGATCACCTGACATCTTAGGTACAGAAAGTACAAAAATGCATTTGAAAAGACCACACTGTATTTAGATCATTTGTTCACCACTGCAGGTTTAGAATGTGGAAATGGGGGAGAAATGCAGTTTCACAAAACCCACGAATGACCACTTCAGTCTGAGTGGGGGAGCATTTTATAAAATTACAGGCCACTACCCAATAGAAAGAAAACAACCAAGAGCTACATGCAGAGAAAAGGCAACATAATTACATAGTTGAGGGTTTCTGTTGTCTTGGAGGAAAAAAGGCAAAGGGCTCAATTTATTTAAAAATAATGAGATAGTTGAATAAATTGATGAAAAAGTTAACTTTTAAAGATACTCCTAACCCCAATGGTGGTTATTTCAAGGGAAATACCCTATCTGGAGGGAAGGAGATACTAGGGGGAAGGAGAGAAACACCAGGATAAAGAAAGGGAAGAGTGACCAAGAGGGAGGAGAAGACTGGACAGGAAGCAACCTTCATCAGGGCTCACCTGCCTGGTCCTCTGCCTGCCGAACACCCACCCTCACCTGCTGGGTCCCTTCACTTGGGAGGACACCTCTGCCCCAGGATGAGAACACTGCCCTCCCCCACCCCAGCTGCCCATCCTTACTCCTCAGAGAAGGTGCGGCTCTTACCTCCACGTTCATCCTTCCAGCCCTCCTGCCCATCTCCCACCTTGGCACCTGTCCCATTCTGGGTGTTCATCCACTTTGAGGATGATGCCCTGGTCTCCATCTTGGAAAAACTTTTGCATGACCTTGTGGAGCCCTCTGGGAACATCTTCCTTCCTTCCTTCCACAATCACATATTTTCAGTCAGTGCTGTACCCCTGGGGGACCCCCGGATTCTTCTCTACCCTGGCTCCCAGCAACTACTCACCCAGCAACCTCCAAAGATTTTTTTAGAAACCTCCAGTTTATCAAGTCCATTGACCTTTCCTCAGTCTTCTTCTGCTGACCTCTCTGGAGCACTGGGTAGTTGTACTTTCTTCAACTCTCTGAACTGTTCACCCTCTGACTCTCCCCCTTCTTCTCCTGTTCCATGCCATCCAACATCCCAGGGGGTAGCTGCTGTTCTCTCATCCTTTCCGTTCACATGAGTCTCCTTCCATCTTTCATCTGCTCCCAGGGCTTCACCCATCACTCTCTTCAGGTGGCTCCAATTGACTTTATAAGCCCCTGCCTCTTTCAGGACACCTCGTCTTAGATTTCCAGCTGCCTACTGGATATTCCCTACATGATACCCAACCAATGCTTCAAAAATAAATCACGTAAAACTAACCCCGTCTTACCACTGTGCTGATTTTCTCCCCATCGATCTTATGTGATGTATGAAGGTCCTCACCCCTCTGACTTCCTAGCCAAAACCCTAGAGTTGCCTCTGTCCCCATCCATCCCCCAATTCTTTGTTCTACACACCAGTTAAAATGTCCTGTTGCAACTTCCTCTGTGAGCACTGTCACATCCACCCCTCGCCTCCCTTCATGCTGGTGCTGGAGTGGGGGCCCTCACCCTTCCATGCTGGGACCACTGCAGTAGCCTCCATGCCTTCTGCACCTCCAACTGGGGGTTCTCCCTTCAACTTCACCTCTCTAGAGTGAGGACACAGACTTTCCAAAAAACAATTCCAGAATCACAACATTGGTCTGTAGACAAAATCATCCCCTTAGCCATATTTTCTGAGCCTCTGTAATCCAGGGTTAACCCTCTTTCCCATACCTACCTTCCACTACTACCGAGTTTTCCATTACAGGTGACTTTTCTACTTTATTCCCTGCATACATGCTAAATGTGTTCACTTCTGTGCTCTTGACCATGCCTCACATGGATGCCCCTTATTTCTACCATGTACCTAGGTTGCACCCATCCTTTAAGATCCTGGCTAACTCCTTGGAGAAGTCTTCCACAAGGTCAGTTTTTCCTGGCACTCAGAGCCCATACCATTCTTTTAGCTCTTCGCAGGCACTGCTGTGCATTATTGGAGAGCCTTATGCATGAGTGTGACTAAGCTGTCATGTTTCTGAAGGCAAAGTTCACACATCAGACCCTTCTCTGTGCCCACCTTGCCTGGGTAGTGGTCCATGTACTGGAAGCCGTCTCTAACTTCAAGGAGGCCTTAGCGAGTTCAGTAATTCTCCAGCTGCCTTCCCTCCTTGTATGTATAATAGAACTGCTCTTATTAGACTATTTTGAAAAGTGACCCCTGATTTGTTTTAGGACCTGGAATCTTCACGCTCCCGTCCCGCCCCAGAGCACTCTAGGACTTACCTGAGGTTCTCACTCTCAAACTAGCTCAGACCTTCCATCCCACAGAGGCTACAACCAGTTCCAGTCTCCACCCTGGCTGGAAACCCCCCACCCCCTTCTCCCTGCTCCATGATATATCTGCCTTGATTGTGTGCACTGTGGCTCACCTTTGTGCCTCACCCAAGTTCTGAAGAGGGGCCTGGGTGCACTCATCCTTTTGTGATTCTGGATTCCCGAACCCCAGCTCTCCTGATCTGCTTTCAGTTCTGCAGCTTCTGACCTTATTTCAGCCTGCCTTGGCTGCTGCCATAATCCCGTGGGCTCCCTACTCCTTCCCTGGCTTAGGGTCCAGCACTCACAAGACTTCATAACCCAAGTCTCTCAAGACCCTCCTTGTCTTAGTTCTGCTTAAACAGAACACGACCCACAGGATTTCCCACTTTTCCTGCCATGGTCTGTGGACCTTTCTATCCTCTCCAGCAGTGACTGCATTCCTTCTTTATTTTCTGTAAAGATACCCTTTCCTTGTAAGAGTCTTTGTTATTTTGTCAGGGAGCCCTGGGGGTGGTTGTCCAAATAGTTGGTATGTTTCTTCCCTTGGCAACCCATTTACCTTGGACTCTCTCTCTCTCTCTCTCTCTGACATATCCTTTAATAAACCACATTTTGACATAGCTCTCTTTAAAAATACCCATGCAGGTTGAGTTTCAGATGCTTGTTTGTGGCCAGGCTGTCTGGCCTCTGGAGTGCATTTTTTCATGGAGAACTTTCTAACCTTCCAAATGACAAATAGGAACGCTCTGATGGTGCCAGGCACGTAAGAGGCACTCAAATCACTGCCACTGTGTTTTTGAAAATGATCTCTGAGGTTGGCATCTCCCAAGGCTGCAAAAAAACAAGGAAAGTGCCCCCCAAAAATGGCTCCCTGAAAATCTGGAGAAGGTATATGGAGGCAAGGGAAGGAAAGGGTCACCTTCTGAGAGCACAGAAAGAGAATGATAAGGGGGTGGGGTCATTTAAATCACCAGCCACCCTGTGTATATTTGAAAAGTCTCCTTTAAGGAAGATGCCAAGCTCAAAAGAAATCCAGGCAAAAATTAGGTTGGTGGGAGAGGAAAACAGGAGTCAGAAAGCCATGCAGCTTAAGAAGAAGCAGCATTACCACTCATTGCCTTGCCTGTATCGAAACCAGAGAGCAGAGGAGAAAACAAAACCGAGCTGGAAGAGGAACCGACAGCGTGAGAAAAACTAGGAAATACCTGTGACAAGTTTGCCCCGGGTGCTTTATTAAGCGTCTCCGTGTTTTCTAAATCTGCCTCTAACTCTGCTGGGCAGAGGTTGAGATCTGTTTCTAGATTAGTCTGGTTTGAGAAAGAAAAGATGGGAAAGCATGTTTTAGTTTAGAGGAGAGGCAGAAAGAATGGAAGGTTAAGTTTGAAAAATGAGCTGGTTTAGCGCTATACTTTAATAAGGCAAAGATGGCATGACTGAACACAAGAGTTCACTAGAAATCAGGTGCAGACGTGAAAACAGAATGCAACATTAGGCAGAGAAAATACAAATCCTCAAGTCATCAGAGCTCCAAAAGGCTATTCTACTCGCTAGAGAGAACTACAAATACCACAAAAACCTACCTTTTGCGAAAGACCTATTTTTGCTCTTTTCAGAGTCTAGTGACTGTGACAAGCAGGATATGTCAGGAGAATAAGGCATTGCTTTATAAACCTCTAAACATTAGTAGACGTCTTACAGACTTTGTTAAATGGTTTTATCACCAAGCCAAAAAAAAAAAAAAAAAGTTATCAAGTTAAAAAAAAGTGATTTGAGAAAATAATAATAATTTAAAAAAAAACAAAACAACAACAACCAAAAACCCCACAACACACTCACACTAACCAGGCTAGAGAACACACACACAGCCCACGGAGGAGGCACAGCGGAATTACCTTTCTATCCTCTCTAGGAAGGATAGAGCAGTCTCCAGGAGTATAATCCCATATCTTTTTGGGAGGCTGACGGGAAGCAGAGGAGGAAATGAAGAAATGAGCATAAAGACATAAAGACAAACACGGAGACCGGCTCAAACGAAGAGGGGCACACTAGGAGAACTGTATCAACACAGAGAAGTGAACTCAAAACACAGGGAGCAGGCACTCTGCCTCCTGAGGGGGCCGCCCAGGGAAGGGTTCTGCAGGATTTAGGAGCTGGAAACATTAACTGGGAATTTTTTTCTAGGTCTACAACTCAAGAGTAAATCATTGTTGGATTCTAAACATTGAAAACATAAAAAAAGAAAACAGAAGAAAAAAAAAGCATTAACACCAATTTGAACAAAAATCAAAACTCTGAAATTCCTCACTATTCTTTTTTTTTTCTTTTTTAGTTGAGACGGCTGACATACATCCTCACTATTGTTTTCAAATTAAGATGGACACTGAGATTCTATGTTTTTGAAGCAGTCTTCTCCACGGTAGAATTCATTATACCTTAATAAGTGTTGTGAATTTGGAGATTTGGCCAGGGGAGGGTAAATTGAACCAAATGTGCTTTCTGTGGTTTGTGGCAATGAAATCCATGTACAAAATGGGTGTTCTATAATGCACTGTGTAACTAGATAATTCCAGTGGACAACACTTAAAATCTCCTTTTAAAGCTTAACTAGACTTTGATAACATTGCTGGTAGTACAGCCATGCCTTTCATCTGCCTTACAGAACAGTCCATAACTTGAATTTGAACAGCAGACTATAGGGTTATTTTCATTTTCTCCTTTAACTCTTCAAGTTAGAATTAGAGCTGCATTCCTAAAACAGAACTCTGCCAAGAGAACTGTAAGTTTAATGAAGGAGGGGTTCAGAGGGTAGGACATCTGGAAGTTACAAGCCACTTGTAACTGTGGAACCTCTCCCCCACCAAGTAGACCTTGTTTTGCCCGTTTAGACCTGAGATGTCTTATACAATGACTCCTGAACAGAGGAGATCATTAATAGCTCCTGGAATTTTGAGCAAATATTATAACTATGTGGAAGCATGCAAATTGGTTTACTTTGTGACATTTTGCCTTGAGCTTACTTCTAGAAATCACGTTGATTCCTGCAGAAATTGCGGGGGGCGGGAGGGGAGAACTAACATCCAGACTGTTAGTAATGAACCTGCAAATGAAAAGCAATCTGAATCCAAGGTGCTTTCATCACGGACAGCTAATAGGTCAATAATGCAATCTCTGTGCATGTATATACTCTGCAATGTGTAAAGTAAGTGCTATTAAAAATTACCATTCATCTTTAAGCACTTAATACACTTGGACTGTTCACCTGGAGAAGTAAACTTTTTAAAGTCACTTATGATCTTACCTAGTCATTTCTTTCATAACTGCAAAATGTTAAGGCAGTGCTTACAAATTAAATTGGTTTTAAAAGTCTTACAAAAAGGGTGCCTGGCATCTTGAATTATTTGATATTCTACAACAACGTATCCGAGCTAAAAGGTACTACAAGCCAGCATCTTGCTAAGATTTCAGCTCATCTGGGTGGCTGGCTTTAAGTGCAAGAGTTGAGGAAGAAAGGAGTTCAGGGTCAATGTCTAGTGTCCAAGTTCTGGCAGGCTTTTCACTCAGGGGAAGTGGGTCCGGAGTTGGTATGGAAAAAAAAAATAGAAATGATGATTCATATTATTTGGTAAGAGTTTTAATTTCATTCTGCTTCTGAATGACTGAAAAACCTGCTGAAACAATTTCCATGATTTACACCACTTTTATTTATAGCTCTTATTATAGCCTAGAGCAATTAAGGTAGGACTGAAGAAAAAATTTCTCCCAACAACACCTTCTTCCCAAACTTGGAGCAAGAGCCAGTCATCAAGTTTGTTCCACTGGATGACAAGCCCACCCTTCAGATGCTTCTTTCTAGACCATAAGGAGCCACTCGTCTCAAAACTGTTCCTCAGGATATGGGCATTAAGTTATTTTGGCAAGTCTTCAACAGTATTATCTTTTATTACTTTAAAAAACCCACACAAAAAGTCCCATTTTAGAAGGGCTCTAAGGTCTGTGCAAGGAACATCATGGCTTCAGAGGAAATGACATTTTGGAAAAGGATCACTAAGTCTTTAAATAATTAAGAGGCAGCTAGAACAACAGTAGCAATACAAATTCTAGGAAGGTCTCACTACACAAATGGACCGTGTCCTCAACATTTATTTGGATTGGTTGTGTGGTTCTCAGACCACACTTTCCAGCAGAAACAGTGTTAGTCTACCAAGCTATTCACAGAGCCTATTTAATGTATGCTGGGACTCAAATACTGCCCTTTGCTAACCAAAACAGAATTATTTGCAATTACAGATTCACTAAAACAAACCAATCACATGATAAAAATTGTTTCGCACCTTTCCCTAAAAGTTAACATTTCAGATAAAACTAATTTAGTTATTTGGCAAATGAGAAATGGCTAGCAATTTGTGAATTCTGAGAGGAGCTTCCAAAATCTATGACATGGACTCTCCATTACACAGAATTTAAAGCTAATAGCTTTTGCTTACCCTGATGAAGGTATGGCATTGTTATTACATATACCAATCATGGTCTTTTTTTTTTTTTTTTTTTCCTTTGGCAGAGGGGGAAGGGACCACACGATTCAGAAGTAGCTTTTCGTGTGAGATGTTTGAACAACTTTTAAGAAAAAGAAAAGGGTTAAGACACTGTTAAATTTTTGAGGGTGGAGAAGGTTGCCTGAGGTGGACTTCAGTGAAGGCTGAATGGTGAACAGCAAAGGAAAAAGGGAGAGAAAGGAGAAATGAGGCGTGCACCACAGCTAGGGAGAGAAGAGGGTGCAGACTCCAGGTTAGACACATCCCTCTATACTGCACTAGGTGGCGCTGTTCACTCAGGACAGCTTAGCAGCTAAGAGGCATCCAGGACAGGGTGAGCAGGAAGGAAACCTGTTCCCACCAGCAGGATGTTTGTAAGTCAGGCGCTCCTAACTCAGAAGATGCCTCAACTTCCTAACAAAGCTCAGCATCGCTGAATCAAATTAGCAGTTCCACAGCAGCCGCTGCATCTGTCTTTGGCTTCATCTTAATGAAAAATGTACACCATGGAATGTAACATTTTATTGAACTATAAATTCCTGTCTGCAAATAAAACTATCATTCCAAGCCCCAGTGATTCCAGTGCTGGCTTCAATGTTTAAAGTTTCATACAAGCATCTGACAAAATGGTTTTTTTTTATATATATATACACTTAATTCCTCCACCCATAAATTCTTTTTGCAGCTGTAGTAAGACTTTAAAGTAACTGGAGGTTTAGGGTCAGTTTCTAGCCATCTCCAGTGGAAAAATGACTCAATTCTCCCTTCTGTTTGATACCCCTCTGGGTGCAGGGCTAAGAAAATCCTCCCGTCAGTGCCAAAAATCAGTTTGCACCAAGGCCAACTCAGAGACATCACAGGGAAGCTGCAAAACATTAGGAACTCTAGCACATTTAGTGTTGAGCCTAACTCCCATTTCAAATTTTGGGAAATATTACCCTAACTTGTAGATCATTCCCTGAGTCACCTATAACAGGGATGTATTTGTGGATCACATCTACACACAAAGGCCCTTTTGGGCACTTCCCTTGCACATGTACTTAAAAAAACTTTTTTTCTTTTTAAAGCAGTGACAATGCTGGTCTTCCCAGTGTGTAATGCATTTTCCTGCTTATCTTCAGTTTGCCATAAAGACTTTGCTTAAGTAATCAAACCAGTGGCTGAAATAATGCTGTCCACAAGGCGTGTGATATTTGTGGCTGGTGGTGGGAGGTCCTGAGCAATGATTTAGTCGTGTTTCTCTGTGATTTTCTGGCAAGAAATAATTCCAGAGCTGTCCTTTCTCGGCAAAAGCTTACAGGTTGTAGTGAGAATAGACAGTCCCACTATTGACAAGTGAAATGGCTGTTCCCTGCTTCCTGCATTCCTTACAGATAGATCTGACTGTTTAGCGGCAACAATGCATCAACAGCATTATTTAAAAAGGTGTCTATAACCACTGAAGCTATTAAACTTACCGGTTTCCCAAACTCCAATTCCGAAAAGAATTTATACCAAGGTTCATTCTTTAAATCTATCTCTTCTGGGCTTATATCCCGACTCTATAGGGGTTGGTGATAGGGAAATGGAAGAGAGAGAAGGATAACATTATGCAAAGGTTACATAGGAACAGGCCAGTAGAGATGCAGTGGTTTCCGGGTATCTATAGCAACTGTATTCAACAGCAGCAATCATCCATTTTTACAGACATCAGCAAAAACAAGGAGCTAAAACAGGTGGGAGAGGATGGGTTTATAAAAACAGAGAAATGGTGGTAGAGAGCAGTGAGTGAATCATTCTCAGCCCTAAGGCAGAAGGCAAATGGACTACGGGTGGAGAATTTTACACCATACTGCTGACCTCCACGACAGATCGGAATATGAGCATATTCCTCAATAACTTTATCGTGGGAGAAGAGAAAGCCCTCATTTCCTCTTTACAAAGAGCTGTTAGTTAGGAGCAAACAATCTGGTGAGCACACCAAACATTTAGCCATCTATGCCAGATGAGTACAGCAAATAATTTATATAGTTTTAGTATTTATTTGCAAAGCTGCCTTAAGGTTTTCAAAAGAAATGCAAATACCAACACTTCATAAAAGCCAATTTGTTAATACTGCATCTTTAATGGCACATGAGTAGGTGAGAAATCATGTCCCATAAACAGTAAAGTGAAAGATGATATAGGTAAAAACAGAACACAAGTGTAAAAACATTTTAAATGAGCATCCATGGGGGATGAATACAGACAGAATATACTTCGTGTTTTCACAGATAAATGTTAAAGAACTGGGAAAAATAAAGTGAGGGAAAAGCTGAACGAGACAGACAACAGAGCAGGGGGGGAAAAAAACTTCTGGGTTATGTTACAAAAATTAGTTAGATATCTCAACCTTATATAACTCTAAGAGGCAGTTCACACAGACTGATGATTTGATTCCATGGGATTCCATATGGAGTCAGATATTTAGAAAGTTTTCCTTGCTCTGTGGCATCACTTGTGTTTCTGGAAATAATTAGTCGGCAAATGAATGCCTGACAAGCAAATCAGGTTTCCCCTTAATAAACTGGAGATGTACGTTCACATCAGACAAAAGCATCAGAGGCTCATGGCTTCATTAAATTCATATATGTGTATATATGTTTCAGAAAACCTCGGCAGTCACTAAATGACAGAGATATGATGATTTTCTGACAACAATATGAAATATAAAATATACATTTTGCACCAAGATTGAAAACAATAGAAAATAAACTTCACTCCCTCGGGGCAATGACGCGTGAAGGAAATTGGACGACACTGCTTCACAGAGTAGCCCCTTCAGACACGTTTTTCTTAACATTCTGTTAACAGGCCTTTTGCAGTTTGTAGAAATGGCTGCAAACTTTGTGATCTTGACCAGACCCTTCTTCTAAAATCCTTAGAAGAATTTTTACCATGATCTCTACTTTTGTTTTAAATGGAGGAAGATAAGGCAGAGAACTCTTCTTTAACTGAAATTCGTTGAATGTAAGTTAGTTGGGATCAGAGGGAAAGGTCTACTGAAATGGCGTCTGTCCTCTTGCACCCAGATTAAAACCTCCTCCCACTGGCTTTAGGGACTTAGGGCTTAAATCCTGAAGGAGAAGGTGTATTCCTTCTCACCGGATTGTGAAATGATGTAAGATAGTGGATTCCAAATGGATTCTTTATGTATTCAGTGAAATGAGGCACAAGATCTATAAGGACACAACTATTCAGGAGGGACCGTTCGGACCCTGGGGCATCCTAGACCCTTCCAGGATGGGGTTTCATGAAACCTATGTCATGTTTATTATTTTTAAACACTATTTATAAACTGCTCCCTGGGAATAGGTTAGGTTTTTGTCGTTGTTGTTTTAAATAAAATGTACCAGCTCTTTCAGGAAATGGCCTGAATGTTCTGGTACTAGGTCCTGAAAGAATTAACCCATTTTATTGCCGAAGGTTGCTTGCAGAGTGTTGTTAACTGCGGAGGTTAACACGGTGCTGAGAACTGAATCAGGAGGCATGTCAACTGCTTAGGCCTAGAGCAGGTGCCCAGAGAGAGAGTTAAAGAGGGAATACCACACGGCACTGACATCTGTGTTTGATTTTGTCATTTGTAACTCAGCTGTGGATCCAATTATGGAATGGACAAATAGAAAACGTCCTTTTGGATGCAGAATGTGAGCTCTGTACCGGCAGGCAGGGTGGGTTCCACAACGCCAGGCTTGGTTCTCTGCTACCGTGGGCTATTTTCCCAGCTCGGCAAAATCCTTGGAAAAGGCAGATGACCTGCCAGAAAAATGCCTGATTCTCCTCAAGGATGGTATTGCTTCTTGGAAAGGAGCCCGAGCCTAGCTTCAATTTTTAATTAAACAATCTTAATGTGGTACGTTCATTTCCATAGCACTTTATAGTGTTCATAGTTCTTTTGTACATGACCACACGTCATCCTCTCATTCGACACTTCAGTAAGTATGGAATACCACTCAATACTCATTTCAATACTCAGTGCTTCGGTAATGTTGGCAGGCCAAATAATACTTCCCATTTTACAGATGAAAGCACTGAGGTTCCAGAAAGTTAAATGACTTGCCCCAAGATACCTTAGGGCAGACTCAGAATTTGAACTCAGATCTTCCAACTCTAGGTCCAGTGCTCTTTATAGTATAGGACATCCCCTTCTCACGTTCCTGAGAAGGAGGCAGACCCTCTACGTTTGCAGGGGATACCAAGCTAAAACAGGGGTAAATGACAAACTTGAAAAGCCAGGAAGAAACTCAAAGTGACTGTACACCGGAAGAAACCAAGTTGGGTCAACCCCCTTGTTTTACACATCCAAATCTATATCGTGTCTATAATTACTATTTTAATTCCTGTCCTTCCCAATATATACCTGTGGGGGCAGGGACCCCAACCTCTAAGCCAGGGCTTGGCACATAAAAGTTATTCTCTATATATCTGTTGAATTGAGCTGAAGCTCTTAAGGGACTTTAGAGGAAAGTTAAAGGAACAAAGCCAGAAAAAGGCCATTTGTGACAAAGCAAGGCCTACCAACAGACCTCCAATCCCAAGGCCGCAAGACAAGACAGTGGTCTCAGACTATGATGAGAGGGGCTGAGGAGTTATGAAGAATGTCACAGCAGTTGGCTAAACGACTGAAGAGGCCAGAAGGCTGTAAATGTACTGTGTGGGATTCGGAAGGCAGCACAGTGTTTCACTGGCCGGGGATGGTCCAGCTTCGCACCTGGGACAAGACAAGCTGTTAGGCGGCCTCTACAATCTACTGCCACCCTCCCTGTGGTAGATGTGCCTGTGAGGTCGCTACTGAAATTGGCAAGCGTCAGCAGACAGGAGTACCTCAAATTGGGAAAAAAACCACACATTTTTCTCCTCAATAGGAGTTGTACATTTCTGTGAGCAAATTTAGATTCTACATCTGTCACGAGTTAGCATACTGATCCACAGTTAACGACAAAAGTGTGTGTGTGTGTGTGTGTGTGCGCGCGCGCGTGTGTGTGTGTTGATAGGGGTGGGGGTGGGAGGTGTCCTCAAATTCTGGCAAACCAGATACCAGATGCCAAAAGGAAAGACACACGGACACTTACGTGCCAACTTTTCTGTTCACGTGGCAAAAATAGCAGGGAGAAAATTTTCAAAAATAAAGGACTAATTCAACTACTGTGAGGAGTAGACTGTGAAATGAAGGAGATCTGAAATTTTTCTCTCAACTGAAAGACTTCTCTGAGGAAGAACAGAGCTAAAGAGTGAACAGCACTGAATGAAACGGCTGTCCATGGTGCTCCTCCCAGGCCCGCCTGGGGCCTTCACGTCCGGTCGCCGGGCCGGCCCCGGTCGGTCGTTTACCACACAGGGGAGCTTCCTGTGTAGGACCGCCGGGCGGGGCTTCACCAACCGTGTGCGCGGCCACCACAACTCTCCAGAGGCCCCTGAGGGGCACTACTGTCACTTTCCAGGGTTTGTAACCATTATGGGATCAATGAGAAGCACAAAAACAAAATGTTGTTTTTTTCTTATTTCTGGATGGTGGTCAAATGACTAGGAGCCAAGGAAAGGAGGGGGAAACGAAAAAGAAATTCAGAAAAGGGGCAAGCTTTCCCTGAAAGCGATGATCACCTATGAACCATAATATTGCCCAAACGAAAGCACCCTATAGAATCTAGGGCTATGGAATCTCTGAAGTCATTTAAATGTACTGATATGTGACGGTGCGTCCCAGGCTGGTGATTCAAGTGTCATGAATGTGCCAAAGCACATGACTGTCTTTCTAGGAACAGCGGCGTGGAAGGTGAACTTCTGCCATGTATTTTCTTCTACTTCTAACAGGGAGATGACCCCCAGGGCACTGTGGGGCCAGAGGCAAAATTCTCTGCTCATCTCTGAACTTTTTGCTTAAAATAACTTTGGTGCACAGTGATGCTAAAGAATGACAGCTCTAAAGCATTTCTGTGCACTGTTGACCTTTCTTCCCAATTAAAATTACTTATCCCTTTGTGCTTTTAAAGATGTCACATTTTTATTTTAGTAAAAGTCAAATCAATTATTACTTAAAGCATGTAGAGTGGAAGAGGTGGAGGGAAAAGAATCTGAACCTGCATTTCAGAGGCCTACTTAATCTGTTCGCAGTGTGGTAACTGCATTTTAATAAAAACCAAACCCCAGCATGATCATTCCATCCTGCTGGCACGGCTGGAGGGCTGCAATCTTTATAGAGCTTTGGAGAATCCCTTTAACCATGATCAGAATTCTGAACCAGCTTTTCTAACGAAGGGTGAACAAAAGGGAAGCGTGAGTGGCAGATACAAAACTAATCAGTTTGTAAAAATTCTTTCCCACTTCGCAGAAGAAGCCTCATTTCCAGGGTGGTCTTCTATGCCTATACAGGCCATTTTCCCCACTTACAATCGCTTGGCGATGTGAACTTGTGTAGAGAATCAGAAACCAGACTGAATATGAGATTCGTCCTCAATACTGCACTCGGCAGAAGGGGAAGACATATTCTAATAGCCTGGGTCTTTTTTTCCCAAGTCACAACATCAGATTCATTATTTACCTCTTAGTGACGTGCCGGTAGCTTCTACAAAATTTATGTGTGTTCAAATAAGAGCCGCTTAAAAAAAAAACCAAAAACCTGACTCTGGTCCAGTTAGCAATAAGCCTGATAAATTAATGGTTAGAGGTTTTTAAAAAGACAGCAGCAAAATCAATCTTTACATTAGTAGGGGATTTTAAATTAGTTCAAATCATGCACAAAAAGAACAACAAAGAACAATAAGGTTTCTTTCAAAGCAGACTCCCAGGACTTAATTTATAAACACCTGCAAAACTGAAAAGGGTAAAAATGCTTCATGTTTTCACGGTCTTCGAAACATAGCGAGTCTACCTCAGGGGAGAAAGAACGTAACCCAGATGCACAATGCATCGGGATTAAAGAACGTGGCAGGGGAGACAAAAGAACTTTAATATACACATTACCATCTTTTCGTTGGTCAGAACGGATGACTTGCCCGGCTGATAATCGTAAATGCTTTTGGGCTCTGCACGGTATTTCCTTGTATCCACTTTCTTATCTGGGGGCTCCCAGTCGTTTCTGTAGAAAAAGAATCCTATTAGAGCTATTTTCATGAAAATTGGCATCCGACACGGTCTGGCTTTGGCTGACTGTAGTCTAATCAAGAAATTTTTATATCCGAAGCATAAAATCGGACCGGACGCAAGCATTTAGTTGTGCTGGGTTCCTTCTCAAAATAACCAGTTACGTCTCTGCGTTCGCTTCACAAAAGGCTTGAGGTGTCCTGTGCTCAAAACCAGGCACCAGGAAGCAGAGAGAAGAGAACGAGAAGAAGGGTGGGAAGCAGCCTCAGCCACACTTGCTCTCGTCTCACGAGCTTATCATTCCCCAAGCATGCCTGTACCTCCCACTCCTGCTAGTGCAGTGCAAGAGAACGCGGGTCCTGGAGCCAGGTGGCTCTGGTTCCAGTCCCTGCTACAGCGCTGCTGGCATGGTGATCTGAGCCAAGTACCTTACCTACGGCTACTTTAGTTTCCTCATCTGAAAAAGGGGGATGTTGTAGGGGTTAAATGAGACAGCGCATGTAAGTCACTTTGCAGAGCACCGGGCCCATGGTGACCACTCAACAAATGTTATTGGCTATTAACAACCATGTTCTTGCCTGTTTCACACCCTGCCCAAGTAGTCACCAATACTGCAGCCTTTGGCACAGCTACTTAATTAACCTGAGCCAAGGATGGGTTCCAGGTGAAATGTGAATCCTTAAAAATTGCAAATTTTTAGTGCGTGTACATTATTGCATTTTGCACTGTGATTATATTTATTTTTTTCCTGCAAAGCTATAAACTTCTCGAAGGCAGGGATGATGATTTACATATGCTTCTATTCCCCCACAGTATCCGGCTCAACGCGTACACAGAAGGTACCCAGTAGATGCTTGAGGTATATCCTGAGCCTCAAGATGAATGCACTTGCGTGTTTACCCACAGGACGTAAGGGCATCCTCAGCTTTCCTTTCAAATTAATTATCAAAGCATAAAAAGGTTACTCCATCAGGCATAAGAACTCAACAAAGAAAAGCGGGTCATTTACTACAGCCATTGGGAGATGATGAACGCCATCAGCGTAACCAGTCCGAGCCTTATCTTTCAGTGATACGCGTTACATAAACAAATAGATACTAATATGTGTGGCTTCATTTTAAAATTATGGGCCCCTTCAGTATGCACAAAGAGTATAAAAACACATGACAAATCTTACAGCTAAGATTTCTCTTGTGAGAAGGGTAAAAAGACATGATAATTACAGGCAACATTAATTGAGCCATTACCATTAGTCAGGCACTACTACAAATATTATATGTATTGTTTTATCTTCACAACATCCCTATAAGTGTAAAACGTATGCCCATTTAACGGATGAGGACATTGAGACTCAGAATAAGTCACTGCTCATGAGTGACGGCACAGGGATTCAAAGTCAGGTCTGCTTGACTCTTGCCTCCAAGGCTGCCTGCCCCAGCGGAGAGAGACAATACTTCACTGCTAGCTTGGGTGTGAGTGCCCTAAATCTCAGCTGATGATGGGTGGGGGAGCTCTTACCTTTCTGGGCTTGATTTGAGTGAGGAAGAGCGGGTTGGGAGGGGGAGTGTGGCCGACCGCTTAACCACCTTCTCACCGTCAATGTAGCTCATCTCACTTTTTGAGCGAGGCACAGAAAGGGGAGATTTTGCTAGAGAAGAAAAGTGGGTACAAAAGACTTTCAAACCTGGGGGAAACCAAAAACAGGAAGATATCCTCCCCCATCCACCACCCTCTCTTCCTCCCCCGCGACCAGAAAATTCTGCGTCACTTACTGTCTTCAGAAAAGGAGTACCGAGGCGAGTACAGATCTGAATCATCATCTAGTGAACAAAACAAAACACAATCAGGAGGAATCTGGCTAAGGTAAGAGAACCAGGTGACATGTCCCCCACTCACACCATCCTACACCAGCATCCAGCCACACCGGGGGCCCGACAGACAGAGGAGGGGCCCAGGGCCGGAAGCCACACCATCGCAAACCCCATTTGAGAGCCCACCCAACCAAAGAGGGTCTGCAGACCTGGAGGCTGGAAGGTACATTCATGACCCCTGCGGGCTGATTGCCACCTGCCACCAAGGAAGCATGGGGACAAATAGCCAAAGGTCCTCCTCAAGACAATTTCCACAAGCAAAGCTAGAATGCAGGGTGCCCAGCCTGGGCTGGACGCAAGGGCGGAGATAGGTCCCAGAATGCTCACGCTGAAAGTCTCTGCTCTAGCCTGCTGAGTTCCACAGAGTCCCCCAGGACCACCACTAGATGGAATGAAGAGGCCCAGTGATGTGGGTTCAACTGCCCACCTCAGCTGTGACCCGATTTATACTCTGAGGTCCCATTTAAGTATCACTTAAAGAGGTGCTGCAGCTGAGAACACAGTTCGACAAGCCCCTCATAATCATTTGTTTTGATTCCACCTCCATCTAGTTGCTTGAGTAGCTCGCTTGTCTTGGAACATGGCACACCCTGGCAGGTTTGCTTTGCAAAGGTACTGCTCAGGCTAAGTGTCTAAACCATGACTCCGGACCAAATCAAACTCACATGGTTTTGTGAGACTGCTCTCCAGGGGAGAGACACACGTCCCTAAGTAAGGGGAACACTGGGACACGGACACTTGTAGAACTGAGACCAGATCTGAGCCACTCACGTTAGTGGTCACCCTGAACTAAAAATGAGACCACACGTACATTTATGGAAACAGATTTTTAAACTGGAACTGTCCTGAAATGGTAGGACATTTAGTCACCACATCCACGATAATCCCTCCAGAGCACTTCTCCAACGAGAGTTAGGCTGGATCAGTCGGCTGTTCCCATTTTCTAATATCTTGCTAACCTGAATTAAGAATTCATGAATATGAAATGAAGACCCAAATCCTTCCCTTAAAATCCAGAAGAGCTTTAACAAAGAACACACAGTAACCCACAAAGACAAGCCAAAGAATCCAATGTAATGTGTTGACAAAGTGCTAACCAAGTTCTGTCTCTCTGCAAATCACTTTGAGTTTCAGAGCAGTGAAGTCCAGGATGTTTCGTGAGATAAATACTATTTTGAGTATTATTCAAAGACAGTTTCTCTATCACTGCTTCTTATCCCGTTTCCTCTCCTGATTTTCATCTGCCCCAGGTCTCTCCCAGCCCAAATAAAGGAAAGGTATCAGGTACCAAGTTATCTTTCCCTCCCTTCCTCCTTCTGCTTCGAGGGTAAGAATTAGTCAACATCAAAGTGGAACAAGACTTGGAGGGTTCAAGCTTATTTATGTTAGCTTTTGAAAACAGGGCAGAAGGAAGAGATAAAACGATATCCAGACATATTTGTGGAGTACTGTTCCGAAGTATTTTGTCTTGCCTGTTTTTGTTTTTTCACAGAATGTCTGATTATCGTACTGAAATGACACGATGTCAGAGAAAACTAAACATCAGCTCTGACTACAAAGATGTGATCGGAAAAACGGCGTCTGCCAAATGAGAAATTAGCTTACTTAGGAACACCAGCAGTACATACTGCTTAAAATCCAGCCTAGCATTTTAGCTCAAAACCCTGCCTCTCTCTGAATCATGAAGCAACAGCTTATCCATAGATGGTAAGGTCAGTGTTAATGTATAACTATTACCTGGTTCTTGGGGCAAGAAGCAACATTTTCATGGGGGCAAAATGGCATTTAAACATTCAAAATATTAAATATTCAACTTGTTTTAAAGCCCAAGCTCTTTAAAAATTTTCTTCTTCTTAGAGCTTCCTTATGTAGAATTCTGAAATATTTGCTAGAAGGAAATGACAAATAGTTCTTGTAAGATGGAAAAAAAAAATAGCACAGCTTGGAGAGTATGTGTATTGAACAGAAGGAGAAAAATGGGGGTGAAGGCAAAAGAGAAGTCTGGGTGACTGAACACTCTTAAAGCTACTTCTTAGGGAAGCCTGGGTGGCTCAGTGGGTTAAGCAGCCGACTCTTGATTTCTGCTCAGGTCATGATCTCACAGTTCATGAGATTGAGCCCCAAGTTGGGCTCTGCACTGAACCTGCTTGGGATTCTCTGACCCTACCCTGCTCTCTCTCAAATAAATAAACTTACCAAAAAAAAAAAAAAAAAAAAAAAAAAGAACCCCAAAACAAAAACAAACAAACAAAAAGCTACTCTTATTTGTCACCCATCCAAGGCCAACATAGGGCAGGAGTGCCTCTGGGCTTTTCATTTCTTTCTCAGTGTCCATCGGATCCGACTCTGACATGTGGATTTCAGTTTGACTTTTAAGAGGGCAAACTGAAGTTCCATGGATTCCGTTGAACACTAGCAATTAGGGCAAGTTGCAGGGAATGTAAAATTTATTTAAATTTTTTATGTTTGTCTTACAAATCTAGCGTAAGAAAATTTTACCTGTGTGTGTGAATAAAAATAATAGCTGCTTCCATTAAGTGCCTAACAGTTGCTGATAATTTACTATCATCTCACTTAATTCTTGCAAAAACTCCTGGAGGCATAGAAATCTCTCATCTCACAGACAAGGAAATTAGGTCCAGGGAAGTTAAGAAAATTTGCTCTTAGCCTCACTGTGAGAAAAAGACAAAGCAGGAATGGATTCAAGGTCTTTCCGACTCCACCTCCCTGTGCTGCCTCTCAGCCCTGTGACAGGGATGGGTGCTCCGTGCTACGGTTCACCCCAGTCTCATCTACCCAATCGTGGGGAACACTGTGGCTATTCCCTTGTAATTTTTGTTGTGGAAGAGGCAGGGGAGGGTGCTGTTTTGAAACTCAAGTCACGCACTACAGCGTTGGCCAGACTGACTTCCAACCCTTGGAGCCTTTGCTCCATTTTTCTGCATCATCCCCTTGCTGGTGATGCTTAAGCAAGTTTTCTGAGTCATCCACTTCTAGTTCTCTCCTGGTCTCCAGGGACAAGGGTAAAACTGAGTCACTCTTGCTACATCCATCATCCACTTGCTGCTTCTCTTGTTACCTTCTCCTGGCAGACTGAGTCCACGCTGGGGTAGATGGATAAGAAGTTAGAAATACCGAGGAATGGGAAAACTGGGTGCAAGGGTCGCTCTTCTGCGTTTCTGTACACTAGAGTTAGCCAAAGGGAGTGTATTTTTAAGCACAGTTAAGACATAGCAAATGAAACGTTTCTCTAGTTGTCTGTGAACACAGACATTGTCTGTGTCTGAAATCCTGCCTTTACGGTTTCTCCAAGGGTTCTTTAGAGCTGTGCCTTAGGGGGCTCAGCTGAGCCGGGATCTTGTGATTCCTGTTTGTGGTGGAGCCACATGCTGACTGTGCCCCAGAGCCCCAAGCAGCAAACACTAAACTTCGGCAGCAACACCCAGAACTTCCGGTGCCAGTGACTTCCAGGAAGCTCTGACACTAAGTAGGATTTACTCAGAGTGAAAAATCCACTTCTGGAACCCAAAGGCCCCTGCTGGGCTCCGATGTTTACACACCAGTGATTGCCCTCTAGGCTTTGGCAATCTGTCCTTGGAGGCTCGATTTGGGGACAGCTACTCTCCTAAAACTGCCAGGAAGCACATAATTGCCTTTTCAACCACAGTGACTTTAAATGAACTTCTAAAAAAGACTTTTTTTCTGGGTTTTCTGGGTTTCTTTTTTGAGAATTTATAACAATCTTAAAAACATTGGAATAAGTGCTGGTTGAGAATGATTATTTTATAAAAAATTATGTAACTAAAATGAGATAATGAGCAAAAAGGAGTATTTACATAATCACTTGCCTTTATCAAATTTTCATTTTATGCATTTCTTAGGCCTTTAGACTTACAACTATTTCTTTCTCTTCTTAAAATTTTTTTTTTAATGTTTATTCATTTTTGAGAGACAGAGCGTGAGTGGGGGAAGAGCAGAGAGAGAGGGAGAGGGAGAGGGAGACACAGAATCCAAAGCAGGCTCCAGGCTCTGAGATGTCAGCACAGAGCCCGACGCGGGGCTCGAACCCACAAACCGCGAGATCATGACCTGAGCCAAAGTCGGACACTTAACCAACTGACTACCCAGGCGCCCCTCTTTCTCTTCTTTTTAAAATAAAGTTTACTTATTTATTTCGAGAGAGAGCGAGTAGGGGAGGGGCAGAGAGAGGAGAGAGAATCCCAAGCAGGCTCTGCACCACCAGCACAGAGCCCCACATGGAGCTCAATCCCACAAACTGTGAGATCATGACCTGAGCTGAAATCAAGAGTTGGACACACAACCCACTGAGCCACCCAGGCTCCCCTAAATTTACAATTATTTTTCTAACATCAGGGGCTGATTTCTGACACAACCTTTATCTACCGCACAAATTAATTCCTTCTCCTGCTTTACCCCACACACTTAGGAAGAGGAGGGATAAAAGAGTCAAGATAGACACATACTCACCCCACAACCAAAAATATTCAAAGAAAAAGATGCATGCAGAAGTGGGTACAAAGTCTGGGTGGGATGGGAGAGCAGAATGAGCACAAGGAGAAATGGGGTAAGGTGGTCAGGCATAGTCCAGGGAGCTCAGGGAGAGAGTCTCCAAACTGTCTTCTGTGTTCTGGTTAAAGGCAAATTTTAGGGGATTAAAAGAAAAAAAGATCCTGATAGGGTGTAGAGTAGCTATAGAAAACAAATTCATATAAAAAAAAAAAATCTGAAGGAAAGAATGATGTGTAGAAGGGAAGAAGGGGAAGGAGGAAGACCTGGGGAGGACCAGGGGGCTGGAAAAAGACTCACCGTCCTCATCTCCAGTGGCATTCCTGGCCCTTGGAGGTGGAAACGGAGTAGCTGCTAGTGCCTCTCAACTATCTTGCAGGACCGTCCAAGACTCCGCACTGGCTGGGTGGAGCCGTCCTGCGCAGCTCCCGTTAGGAGAGCAAAGGTGACCGGGCAGCTCGGTCCGCCTCCTCTGGGCAGTGCTAGCTAGCTGGAGCTTGGGGCATGGGGTGTAGATCCTGGCCAGGCATTTTCACAATAGAACTATTTGCTTGAACTCCAGCAAAGTAAAGCTATTCTTAGAAATCTTCAAAGGCCAGTAGAGGATTACTTTAATTCAGTATAGACGTGCCTGGGAAAAAAATCAGCCTCCTAAATCCTTATTCTGGCACATCCTCATCTAGGAACAAGGAGAAAGCTCAGTGAGACAGACCACTACTGCATATGTCACCATAACTTGAGGATGCCTTGGGGTGGTGTCTTGAGACACTTCGCCAGGAGGTGGCAGTGGTCACCATCAGCCTGACTGGTGGAAGAAGCATCCAAAAGCAAGAGGAAAAGCTGGTCTCTGGGACTTTACCCCTTGGCTAAGAGGACAGCCCTCTACCCTGACATGGCCAAACGTATTCTCAGAGGCCACGGACCATGGAAAAACACACCAGATATTCAGTTTTATGCTGACTTGGAGGCATTATTTGAAAAGCTCTGCCATTTTGTGGACATAAAGCAGGTCAAGAGAGCCAACATCATTTGGCATGTTTAGAGTGGGAAGGCTAACTCTTTTGAATCTGTATTCCCTGCTTGAATTCTATATCCAAACACCCCAGATTGCACTGGCGACTATCTTCTCTTTCTTGGAGGGTGGGAAGGGTGGTATTCCTTCACGCCAGTGGTTCCCAGTCCTGGCCATACGTCAAATCAAGTATCTTGGGGACCTTTCTTTACATACTCCCAGAAATCATCCTGGGAGACACTGGCTCAGCCTATTCAGAAGCAAGGCAGGCTGGATGTCCGGAGTTAGGTGTCAGAAAGCCCTTGGCAAGAGGGGTCAGCCAAGAACACAGGGTGCAGCAGGAGAGGTGGAGGAATCAGCAGTGCAGCAGAACAGTAAGAAAGAGCCCATGTGTGGGGGTCTATAGATCTGGGTTTGAAACCTAACTCTGCTACCTATTGGGTGATCTTGAACAATTACATAAGTTTCCCGAGCCTCACACCCTTTATTTACGAAATGAGGACTTACCTCAGGGGGTCCCTGGAGGGATGAAACAAGGTGACAGTTGTGATGCACTCAGGATGTGGGGCTCTGTATTCGGTAGGGGCTCAATGAACGGTGGTCGTGACAGTCGCTGCAGTGGTTATGCCATTATTGTTGTTGTTGTTATTGTTATTATTAATAGAATTAGGCTTGTGAGCCGCTGAGGTTTGAGCCACCACACTGCTGTTTCCCAAAGCAGGAGACAGGGGAAGAGACAGGGGAAGAGGCAGCGGCAGCGTTTCTGAGGCTTCTCCACAGCTTGTTCCTCTGGCTCCTACTCCAGGAGGAAACCAGGGGCAGGGCATCTGAAGACCCTCCAGAGCAGCCCCTCCACATCTGGGTGCAGCAGTGGGTGGGGCTGGCTCTTGTGGCCATCTACGCTCTCTCAACCCACCCCAACAATCTTTCTGTCCCAGTGACATCCCAGATGCTACGAAAAGACCTCTATCTGCCTTTGAGAGAGAGAAGAGAATGGAATTCACAGACAAGCAGCTTTGGGTCACAGAGGAAGGAATGATGGGGAGGAGAGGGCGGGTCAAGTGAAGGCTTAAAAAAAAAAAAAAAAAAAAAAAAAAAGAAGTAAAACTCATTTGCTTAGCCTTACTTGAGAGTTATTCCCAAAGGAATTGTTATTTTTGATAAGCTAGTGACCAGAGTATACAGGGAAATTTCAAGAAATACGTCTCCTGAATCCATTCTGTTAATTCCCTAGCCCCAATTACTCCCAGCTACCTCATGAAACAAAGACCTCGTGTCCCAGAGTGGTCTCAAAGATTATAAAGTGATTAGAAGTGACCGCGCCCTGTTGGAATTTATAGGTTTCTTTTAAAGTACATTTTAAACTTCACTGATTAAGACATAATTCTATGTATCTTCTGAAAGTCTGGATAGAAGTTTACTCTTTCATGGTAGTACTTGGGCGGAGTGGGGAAAGGGTTGCTAAGCTGGCATAAACAAACTTTCACATAGTCCTTTACTACTTAGGAGAATCAGCTTTCAGACACTTAGCCTTTTTTTATATCCTCTAAACAACTAGAATTTAGGCAGAGGCAGCATCCCTGAGGCTAGGTTTTGATAGATTTACTGAAAGTAATTCTAGTTTCAGATTCTGAGTTCAAGCAAAACAAAAAACCCAGCAGCAACAGCAGCCTGCTCTTCGCAAAGGAGAGACTCTGGAATGATGGCTCGCCTTCCTCATTAAAGCTGGCTATTTTTTCATGCTCATTAAAATCTATGGGTAGAACCCTGGTTAGGTGCTGATTTGTCCTTAACACCTTTCTTTGAAAGGCATAAATATCTCCCACGTTAAGGTGTGCAGAGCTCAGGGCCACCTGTTGGAAGCACACAGGGCTGGCACAGGTACCAACAACAGGGCTGAGGGGGACCTGCCAGAGCTTACCGACCTCAAAACCACAAGCCAGAGAATCTCTTAATACCTTAACAAAAAAAAAAAAGTTAAAAAATACCAATTCTTTAAAGTGATTTAGCTCAAACATTTCACTCATTTGTAAAAAGCCTTCATCTAGTTGAATCCGTCTGTGGTCTATGTCTGGATCTGTCATCTTGAGCAGGGAGCAGGGGCGAGATGGAATCTACCCTATTTTTAAAAAGGTCTCCAGGGAAAAAGACTTCTTAGAAACTCGTGTGAAAACCTAATCATCTTGGTTGTTATGAATCTTTTATGTTCAATCTAATTTTTTTCCCTTTTTATCCTTCAAGACAATTTCATCCTTTTTGGTCTTTGAAAATAAAAAATATTAAGGTTCGCTTCCCACTTTATGGGTGAAAAGCTATCATATCGTCCCTTACTGTTTATGCCTCAAGGAAAAATAACCTCAATTCCCTCTTGCGCCTGACTTGATGTGCCCCAAACAGCAGACGTCATTGTCAGCTGGGGTTGCTAAGGTGTGGCAGCCGATGACACGGCAGCTCTGGGCGTGAGGCCACGAAACCCTGGCTTCAGACAGACAGCCAGGCTGACCTGCCTGTGGCAGGCCCCCGGCATTCCTCCAGTGTGACGGAGTCACTGTATTTCTTCCCAGGACTTCTCCAGGTGGCCTTCCTCTGCCCACAGAACACTGTGCCTTCAGGCTTGCAGTGCCCTTGTCACCTTCCCCAGAAGGGACCCCTACCCTAGGAGTGCACTGGGCTCTCAAGTCCAAATGAGGCACCAACGAAACACTGCACAAAATTACCCTAAAAAAATGTCTCCCTCATCCAGCTCAGTTGTTTCTTGAGCAATGCTTTTGGCTGGAATCAGCACCCCAAGATCAAAAGATGAGGTTATCTCACACCAAATAGGTTCTTGTTGGAAGTGGGGAGGTTGCTGATTATAATGAAATCATCAGCATCTGATGTGAAGCCTGGGTTTGTTTGGTAGACTTCTTTTCGTTCAGATCCAGACATGAAAAGGTTGGAAACCACTGACTAGCACATCAAGGGCAGAGCCAGAAGGGAATACGGTATTTTAGCTAAAACTGTATCAAATGCTTCCCAGAGTGTCATTTCATGCATGTTAAGTAGTCAATGAGAGTTTGGTGAATGGGTGAATGGACGAATCTACCAGTGATGAGAAGGGCTGTGCGGGATGGATTCTTGGCTAATCAGAGCACAGAAATACGGGGCGGGGGGGGGGGGGGGGGGGTGTGAACTGGGCTTTGTCCCTAAAAAGGAATGCTGGTACCAAAGCCTCACTCATCAACATTCTCCAGGTATGTACGGAGGGCCCCCTTTCCACCAGCAAGCTTTCCTCTGGCCTTCGGGGCATATGCTCTTGCAGCTGCCCCCCCACAGACATTGTGCAATGAAGGGGCCTCGTCTACCTCTCTGCCAGACGTGCACTTGTGAAAACAGAGGACTTATCTTATTCGTGGTACTATTTTCGGTTCCAAGGACAACGCAAGTGCTCGGTACTAGTTGAATAAGTGACGTTCAGAGCGTTCAACATCTCATCCTAGAAGAGCATTTAATGAAATGTCCTCTGTGTACCCCTCCACTTCCCGCTCTCTGGGTCACTCACCCAGAGATCAGACGATCCCCAGGACAGGATAATTCTCAGGATGGTGCCTTTATCTTACCTTTTATAACCTTCTTTGACACCAAGACTTCTTGCCCCAGAAAAAAGTCTTAGATACAAGTGTGGCCATCCTTCCCAGCAGGTCCAAATTCCTAGCCAGCTCTTTCACGAAACATTTTCTCACTTGGCCAAAACCCTTATTTTCGAGAGATGTCATCTCCCACCATGGCTGAACCTCATACCTGGAAACCTCTTTGGGAATTCCTTACCAAGGAGACGCACCCTGAGGGTCCATGACAAGAGGGGGCTGGCGACAAGTTGTTGCACATGTAGGAAGTGGGTAATTTTTCTGTTGTTGACAGGGGGCCTGTCTACCCGCTCCCATCAGCATCACAACAGCCTCCCTGAGTCACTGCCCAGCCACCAGCACTATGTGACCACCCCAAACACTGGCAGCTTTTCCCAGAGCCCCACACGTTCAAAGCATTATAACTAAGCTACATCGGTTACCCAATTAATCATGTAAACTCCAAGGGAATAGTATGAAAATCCATCTGGATAGACTCAGGTCATACAGTCAGTGAGGAGTGAAGCAATACCACAAAGCACAAGGTTGGGGGAAGCAAAAGATTGGGAGACAGCCCGTTAGCCACCAGAAAAAACCCCAAGGTGAAGAAGAAAGTAACAGCACCAGTACAAAGACAGGCACGTGATTTTCCTTTAATTACCTTCAGATTTAGGACTAGGAGTAGATGCTGGAAACTGGTAGGTAGGAGTGTAGGGATTGTCCTCTGTAGCAGAGAAAAGCAGTGGATTTTGAAACCACCCACCATGAAGTGGAGGAACTGACAAATCCCCAATTGGCTCTTTTGAACGATTACCTATTTTAGTGTTATTAAAGCACACAGCATCACACTTAAAACGAGATTAATGAATTAGAAAGGCCTTAGTTATTTTAATATAGCACATCATGCAAATGAGACTTTTACCAACCGAAAATGACTATAAAAACAAAATCTAAAAGCCAAATCTTATTCCTATAATGGAACTATAAGAATTAATTTAAGGCTAGGACAACAGATACACTGTCTAAGTTTATGGTACCTTCAGAATTTTGCTGGATTTCAGGAAGTTCAGGGAATTGGTACGTAGGGAAATAAGGGTTTTCTTCAGGAGTGTCTAGGCAGAGGAGCAGGTTTGGGAGAGAGAATAGAGGAAGATACAAATGGAGAGAATGAACGAACAGGGATCCGTGCACAATTCAGGGCCCTTGAATTCTGGAATGTACTAGGCTTCACCAGTGATAGGAAAGAAACTCAAATTGCTTTGAAAAATCCAGTCCTTTCGCCTGAATTACTGAGACACATCTAAAGAGACAATACCCTTTTTCCTCTTGGACCAAGAATTACATATAGAGGATCTGGTAAGCAAGAGGGATTTAGTACAAAGCTTCAAGTTTCCAAACAAACAAGTGGATTCTTAATTTTTCACACATCTCTGTCTACCATTAGGGCAGGTAGTTTTGTTTAGAACCTGTAATTTGGGTTGAGTTAATCCCTCTAACAGGAGAGATGCTGCCTGTGGGGCAGAACAACATACTGTTCACATATGCACCTGCGTCTTGGCATTTGGGCTGCCGAAGCCAGGTCTCAAGGTGAGAGAAACACAGATTGCTGGGGGAAATGGACAGCAGCTTTAGGAAGTGACCAGCAGAACTGACGTCACCCAATTGGAGACCCAGCCTCAGGCATCACCACCATGACTGAGCTCGGCTACCCAACCAAAGTGGATTTACCCTTGGTTTAGAAACATTGAGCATCTTGGAATTTTGAAACAGTTTGGAGAGAGGCATGGCCAGCTTCATTGTGGACGCTGCAGGAGCTAATTAACAGTGGCTTTAGCTGGCAGCCGCAGCTAATCAGAGAGACTGGTTATTTGCTGCGGCTCAGGCCAACATCGACCAGAATGCTTTCTCTTTGCCTTCATGTGTCATCTGCCAGGCGGCCAGACTGGATTTGGCCACAGGGAATGACAGGATGCTCTGCCTCTGGGAGGAGGGGCACCCTCCCCACAGCGCAGCTGCATCCCTGCCTGTCAGCTGACTGGCGGCACAGGCGCATGGGAGCTGGAGGGGTCATGAGCCGCCTGAGCACTGGCCTGGGTTCTCCCACCATGCTGGATCCCCTGCTGATAGCCCAGGGGACCCCTGCTTTGGAAGCGCTTCTCTTCGAGCTTCAGCGGGCTTTGGTGTGTCAGCTCTTGACTGACTCTCAGGGCTACCTGCCAAGTGCTGGCTCCCAGCTGGGGAAGATTATTTTTCATGTTAACACCTTACAGGTGCACCACACATTCTCCTTCATTAGGAAGAATTCGCGCTCATTTGGACCCTGCAACATCCTTTGGAGGAAAGGAAGAGGGACAAATGCAGAGAGGCATGTGACTGGCCCAAGGTCACATGAGTGCTTGTGGGACTGAATCCAGGTGAGACCAGTTTTCTTCACTCCCAGGTTCAGTGCTTTCTCAACTTGCTCTGCCTACAAGGCAGTCACGGGCTGACACGGGGAGCTGCGCTGAAAGCTGG
This sequence comes from Panthera leo, assembly GCF_018350215.1. Classification (NCBI taxonomy): domain Eukaryota; kingdom Metazoa; phylum Chordata; class Mammalia; order Carnivora; family Felidae; genus Panthera; species Panthera leo. The sequence continues at coordinate 54,336,106 of NC_056689.1, forward strand.
AAGCAGGTGGGAGTCAGAGCTGCTCACATCCTGGGCAGGCAGATGCTGGGCTCAGCCTGCTGCAGCCCACGACACCCGGGAGGGAGGACTTGCGAGCTGACCTAAAATCCCGCATGTGACGCAGGGCACAAGCGCTCCCTCCCCACTTTGCTCTGCAGGCGCATGGTTGGGCTCAGGCAGGCTGGTGCCCAATGGGTCGAGCGTAGGGCCCAGTCTTCTGGCATCCTAGCAAAGCAAGTCTAAGTCCTCACCACATCAGTCAACATAGGAATACAGCACAGCTTCTACAAATGAAAATCAGTACCTCTGTTTAGCTTGTGGATCTGTTTAAACATGGTCTTGTACCAGTCTTTTGATCGCTCGGTGTTCTAGAGAAAAACAAAGGCAAAGGGTAAAATAAAATGGAAAATGTCAGCACGTTTCAGAACCTCCATGATTATGAAAGCACAATGGAAAGTGACATCTGACGTCAAAACTCACGTAACTCTATACATCTTGGTGAGCCTACATTTAAATCTTTATTAAAAATGTAAAACTTTTAAGAATAGATAAACCAAGAGATTCCAACCTGAATAGGTGGCCAAAAAGAATGCAGATTTTGCAAAGAATAAACAAAGATCCTCTTGAAATGTGTTCATTCAATTTTTTAAAATTTCATTTCTTAGAATCTGTCTTCATTTATAGACAACTAAAACACAGTAAAGCCTCCCAGAAACATAAAAGACAAAGGATATTTCTGTATCAGGCCAAGCCCCCACCCATTTCAGGTTATTCTGTAGCAGAGTAAGCTAAGTCACCTTGGAGAGGGCCAGATTTAGAACACATACATTAAAATGTAACCAATTCTAGCAGCCAATGCCAGAGAGTTTTCATCTTAACCACAAAGCTGGGCTGTTTTTAAGACAAATATAAAACAAGGAAGGGGACGGATAGGTAGTTAGGTCAGATATTTTCACTACCACTTTACAGATGAGGAAATGAGGTACAAAGTCGAAATGATGCCCAAGGTCACAGGGCTGGTGAGAAGGTGAGTGGGAGGGCTGCCCCACATGATGGTTAGGGGGCATGGGTATGGGATTCAGAGAGACTGCTCCTTCGCCCACAGGATGTGCAATCCTGGCCAGGACCGGAATCACTCTTGAGTCCCTGTTTCCTCATCTATAAAATGGGAATTATATCAGCGTTCACCTCGTAGCGTGAATGATGAGATGGTGCATTCAGCAAGCGGTAGCCACAATTACTGTCACAATTCCCTTTCTACCTATTATTATTTATTATATACTTATTATTACTTAGGGCCAGACAACAGCTCTTCTGAGGCTTAGCCCACTGCCATTTCTACTGGCTTCCCCCAAAGGGAAACAAAATCCAGTCCGTTCATTACATGGAAACTGTAGAGAAACATCGCAGCCAGTGTTCTGAAGGGCCCATGGCAAAAAATGGGATTCCCTCTAAACCAGCTTCAGAAGTCAGGCTTCCATTGAATCCCTTAGGGCCTGCATAAGGCTGGCACCCCCCAGTACAGAGGGGGAGATCTGGGGCAGCCTGTATTCATTCTGTGGTTCCATTAGTTTCTTGCTCACCCCCGATGATGGGGTATCTCTCATCCAGGGAAATGTCTTCCTGAACCCATTACCAGGGACCCTGAGCCCCACACTCTCTTCAGGGTTCTGTAATCCCGGACCTACAATTTCTGAGTGTGCTCCAATGGACAAAAGAAGGGAGACTTGGAAACAATGCCCACAACATCTCCCCTTGAACACCATGTGCCCGGAGCTTCTCAGAAGTTCAGCTGCAGAGAAACCGCTCTGCCTTTGCCCCACTCTCCTTTACCTATAGTCCCATGAACCCAAAACCCTTTTCTCATGAGACTTATTAACACTAACATGTTTTGGGGAAAAGCTACTGCACTCTGAGGTCATGCACTCAGGACCGAGGTGGGGCAGGAGGCTGGCACACAGTTCTGGGAGGCTCTGTGGCCCTCAGCAGGCTTGGAGGGCGGGCCGTGGCGAGGACTTCCTTATGAGGCCTTTGCAAACCATAGGGGGGCTCACACGCACCCAGGTGCACACTGGTCACTGGTGTAAGAGGAAGCCTACGGAAGACATCTGGGTCAGTGTTCGTACCCGGAGTGGGATGCCCACTTCATCCATGGAAACATCGCTTAGGTCCTGAGCGCTCTTGGCCACCCGTCTACTGTCATCCTTTGCCTTTTTTTCAGGAGCCCTTCCAGGTGAGCTGGGTTTTTCCTGGGCTGGTGCCAAGTCCTGCTCTCCCGCTCTTCTTTCTGAGACAGGATCTGGAAGTGAGAAACAGCTGTCAGCTGAAGCTCTTCTGCTGGCTCTGAAGCAAAAATCTCCCAAACAATCCAGCTGGGGGGAGGGGAGGGGTGTATTTGCAAATTCCCAATCAGAAGGAGTTTCACTTAAAGTGTGGGTCAGCACACTATGGCCTGGTCACCTGCTTTTGTAAAGTTCTACTGGGACATAGCCACACCCATTCATTATGTATTATCTATGAATGCTTTTGAGTTACAACGGCAGAGCTGAGTAGCTCGAACAGAAACTGCATGGCCTGCGAAGATGGAAATATCTACCATCTGGCCTTTAAGTTGCTAAGTGCACATTAGAGTTTGATTCAGGACTAGAGGTTACAGAGTGCTAATAAACATACCACGTGTGGTCTACAGATTATAAAATTACTTTTGATACTGTTATTCCAAGCCACGTCACTTATCATAGGAAGGCACTATGGCTATGCGTGCACATATCCTGTGGCCATGAGGGTGAACCCCTCAGAGCGCGGGCCTTCAAGGAGCTGATGGCCCGTGGGCAGAGAGGGCAAGGGAGCCAGGGACGAGAATGCAGGATGACCAGGGCTGAGAGTCAGCATCCAACTTAGCTGAGGAACTGAGGTTCCGGACTGACCTCTCAGAGGGAGTCAGCCAGATGGGAAGTGAAGGGTGTTCCAGGCAGAGGGAACACCATCAGGAAATGCAAGGGGACTCTGAACTACTCTGAGTTTATTAGGTGCCAGGTACTGTGCTAAATTCTTCAAATACATTACCTCAGTTCATCCTCCCAATAACTATATGAGGAAGAAACTGTTATCCCTCCATTTTTTAAAAAGTTAAGTGGGCCAAAGCACAGAGAGGTTAAAGTACCCTTCCCGAGGTCACACAGCTGGCCAAGTTGGGATTTGGACTAGGGACACCTGACTCCAGCAGTTCTCTCTGAACCATATCCTGTCTTGCCTCCCTCAAAGATGGCACCAAGGTTTCGAGCCTGGACTGATCCAAACAGAAGTTAGTAAAGGGACTGGGGTGGGGAAGGCAGGGAGAGATGGCTGTTTCCATTCAGGCATGGTAACTTTGACAGTGAGACATCCAAGCAGAAATAGAGGAGCGGGGCCCCGGTGAGGGGCCCTGGCAGGAGTGCAATTCCCAAGCCCTCGGCATAAAAGCAATGGCTGAGGTCCAGGAGATGGAGGGGTAAGTGCGGGCAGAGTTAAGGGCTGACATCACGTGCTGAAGAGCAAAAAGGACCCCCCAAAGGATGCAGGAGTTATGGGACAGAGAGGAGATGAATCAGAAAGGAATAGTGAGGTGTTGCTGAAGCCAGAGATGTGAGGGCTTCAACCCATAAAGGAAGGAAGAAAAACCAGAACATAGAAAGGGGGTTCAACAAAGCAGAAGAGTCACAGGATCCCCGGTGGGAGCAAGTTTCAGAGGGCAGCGGTGGTAGATGCCAGATTGCAGGAAAAGCGATGAACACACAAGCAGGAAGTAGGGAAGTAGCTAGTGAGGGAGTCAGCACACAGGCATGGACTATGGCAGGTGGCAACCAGACAGGTCAGGAGGTTAAGGGAGAAAAACCAGAACATAGAAAGGGGGTTCAACAAAGCAGAAGAGTCACAGGATCCCCGGTGGGAGCAAGTTTCAGAGGGCAGCGGTGGTAGATGCCAAATTGCAGGAAAAGCGATGAACACGCAAGCAGGAAGTAGGGAAGTAGCTAGTGAGGGAGTCAGCACACAGGCATGGACTATGGCAGGTGGCAACCAGACAGGTCAGGAGGTTAAGGGAGAAAAAGGTTTAAGCTGGGGGGGGGGGGGGGGGGAGTTGGTGTCTAAGTCCTAGCAGTGACACCCATGAGGTGAGACTGATGGGGACAGAGATGTGCCCTGGCATTAGGAAATGCTGAGTCAGGATCTGTTTACTGACTGAGAGGTTCTCATCTTTAGAAAAGGAAAAGGTGCAGAGTGCTGGCTCGAGACTAAAATCCAGTAAAAAGGAGGGACCCGAGAGCAGAGGCAAAGTTGTAGCCAAGTCAGAGATGACCGTGTGTGGAGGAGGAGGGGGGGGTTGTGGAGGAGGAGGGGGGGGTTGTGGAGGAGGAGGGGGGGGTTGTGGAGGAGGAGGGGGGGGTGTGGAGGAGGAGGGGGAGTGTGGAGGGGGGGTGTGGAGGAGGGGTGACGTTGCTTCAGCTGGGCTCAGGTTCTACAACCTTCACAGCCTGCCTGCCCGACAAAGCGACACTGCCTGGATTTTTCTTTTTTCTTTTTTTTTTTTAAATATGAAATTTATTGTCAAATTGGTTTCCATACAACACCCAGGGCTCATCCCAACAGGTACCCTCCTCAATGCCCATCACCCACCCGCCCCCCCTCCCACTCCGCATCAACCCTCAGTTTATTCTCAGTTTTTAAGAGTCTCTTATGGCTTGGCTCTCTCCCTCTCTCTCTTTTTTTTTTTCCCCTTCCCCTCCCCCACGGTCTTCTGTTAAGTTTCTCAGGATCCACATAAGAGTGAAAACATATGGTATCTGTCTTTCTCTGTATGACTTATTTCACTTAGCATAACACTCTCCAGTTCCATCCATGTTGCTACAAAAGGTCAGATTTCATTCTTTCTCACTGCCAAGTAGTATTCCATTTTGTATATAAACCAACTTCTGAACCAAGTACTCATTCTGTGACCACAGAACGGTTTCTAAACTTTCTGTGCAAGACTCAGCTTAGTGAATGCTTCAGAAAACGTGATCCCTGACATCATCACCATGAGCTTTAAAGGATGTTACTACCAGACTGGCTTTATGGGGTGAGTTCTCAGGCTCCCAGAAGGGAGGGACAAGAATTTGGCAGGAAGCCTGGCAGTGTAGGGGGGATTGCAAGTTACCAAAGTCTACCCCTGAAATGGCTCTGCTGAGCATTTTCCTCCCACCTGGAAAAGCCTTCCTAAGTGTCACCACCAAGCAGCAGGTGAGGCTGATTTTGAGCCGTCTCACCTGGTGCTTGGAGATGCTCCCACTCCTTGCTCCAATGTCCTCTCTTCAGAAGCAGAGCACAGACTTGCCATTCTCAGGGTTTTCAGGCCCAGAGAATTTTTTTTAATTGTTAGGGCAGGTGGCTCTAACAACAATCACTTAACTGCAAAACTCAGGCTGACAGTTCATGGACTTGTTCCAAGGCTGTCAGAGTTCTTCATATCTACAGAAATGAGCCCTGAATTATTTCAATTCAGAAGCTTGTGATCATGCAATTCATGATTGAGTGAATTTCAGTGTACAGAGAGATGAACTGCAGCCTCAAAAAAAAAAATTTCTTTTTTAAGTATATATAGTGAAAGCCCAAAGTGACACTTCATTGTACCATGCAGGTGACAGGACCACCCTTTGACATCTACAATGAGGGTTTGCTGGTATTTCTTAATAGGCAAATACTGCCCCCTCAACAGGACATCCAGGAGCATTTCTTTCTAGTTTTATACTGATTTCAAAAGGAAGGTGCTGCAAAGGGTCGTTAAATAAGTGACAATGCTGACAACCTGGGACAGGGCCTCTGTGTTTGTGGGCAGCTTCCCTTTTCTTCACACCCACAGATTTTGAGTGAGAGCCACAGCAATGCTGACATCTCCCTGAGAACGTATATCAGCCCCTGTGCTCCAGCCCTGACCTGTTTTCCTCTCCATCTGCCCAAGAGGACCACGAACTTGAGGTGGCTAAACACCATGTGGGACTCAATCCCGAGTGCATCTCACTGAACAAGAAGCCCCATAAAGGCTCAATAAAAACCCATTAAGGACAGTGGGAGAGATGGGCGGCCCTCCATGTGCCATCACCACAGGTATGATGGGCAAAGCCTCACTGATGGAGTCAGTGACTGGAGTCAGCCCAGCCAGCCTTCTCTCCATCAAGGGCTTCTGAACAAAAGGGTGCCTTTTTTTTTTTTTAAACAAAAACGAACATTTAGTGTGCACTTACTTTATGTCCCACTCTATCAAATACCATTAGTGGCTCTGTCCCAAAACTCAAGGAAGATGGAAACATTAGGCTCATTTTGGAGCCAAGGAAGTGGCCTGAGCCTGCCAGCCTGGTGGAGAAGCCCTAACATTACAGAGCACTTTCCAGTGTGCAAGGCATACCCCCCTTCCTGTCACACGTGATCCTTACACCTCTTTGAGGCAAGGACAAGGATTATCATCCCCATTTCCCACATGAGGAAGCTGTGGCTCAGAGAGGTAAAGTCATTTACCCAGGGACACACAGTTGTAAGAGGAAAGAGCCAGGACCAAACTCTGGGTCTCCTAACTTGTGTCTGAGCACCTTTTTCATCTACTCCATGCTCCTTTCCAATCCCAAAGGCAAGAAGGCGTTCCTTCACAGGAGCTACCTTTGTTTCAGAGCCACCCTGTTCTCAGCAACCTGGGCTGGGGCCAGGGAGTGAAGTGAGTCAGTGTGGCAAGTCAGGAGGGGGCAGCGAAGGGCACCTTGTGCTCAACCATGGCCTGTCCTGGTCCTGGGGCCAAGTCCCGATAAAGCTGAGAGGGTGTGAGAAGCCCATGTTCTCCCCACCAGGCTCTCCACGGATCACAAGGGCAGCAGTAGCATGAAAGAACACAGAAATCGTGACGCAGCTGCTCAGAAAACGGTGGCTTGTGTGTGCCCACCAGATCAGGGATTCCCGCCCCGATTCACAAGTATCTACCAATCCACCACATGCACGTTTGACACGTGTGGCTTTTTCTAGAAATGCATCTACTGCCTTTATTAGATTCTCCAAATGAGTCCATCACCAAAAATAAGGTTATGAACCATCACAGCACACCACGGGCTGCTCAAGGGCCCAGTCATGGCCACCGAGCCTGGCTTAGGGCCTGATACAAAGCAGGCACTCAATAAAATGACGAACGAATCAATGGAGGTGCCTACTGATAACAGTAACTCACATCTTAGATCATTAGGAACCTAAGGCTCTGCCAACGGGAAGCAGTAGAACCAGGACTCAAAGCAGAAAGCCACAAGGAGATGGTAAAACCTTTCCATTCCTGGGTTTCCTCACAGGTTTGGCTGTGCGTTTGTTCCCTCCACACCTGGCCTTGCCTCAGTGCTGCATGCTTTATCGGGATGAGCCCTGACATCTGATGATCTGTCAGATACATGCCCAGCACTGTCAGTTCCTGATGAAATGCGATGCCCAAGTGTGGTCAGTACACAGGGCAGCATCAGCATCACTGGGGAACCTGTTAAAATGTAAGTTCTCACCCATATGCATTAGATCCAAATCTCTGGAGCTGTGGCCTGGAATTGGGGTTTTGACTAGCTCTCCAGGAGATTCTGATGCCTGCCCAAGTTCAGGAAGCAGTCCTCACACCCTCTTCCAGGCACTGCTGGTCTGGAGTTTCTCACCCAGGTCCATCATGCAGGGTCATTTACTGGCACCTGGGCTTGCTGCCCCCAAATAAAAGAACTTGCCCACATTTCCTAACCCTGACCTGTCACATCCTAGAAGAGGAATAGAAGCAAACAGAAAGGTGACTTCTTCAGCAAGGCCTGCCATGAATGCTCTCATGAATGTGCTAAGGTACAACTCCTTGTTCTTTTTATTCAGAGTACCCTGTTCTTACCATCAAGACACATATCACAGCTGCACCGAACAGGTGTACTGGTTAGGGTCACCCATTGGGTGTGCTCCCACTAGCCCGCAGGCGGCAGGACCATGCCTGCTTTCACCATCCTTGTGGTCCAGCAGCAGAGTCCCCAGCATAGCAGAGGGGCTCCTCAGACTATGCTGCGCACACATCAAAGGTGTTAGCATGTAAATAAGTACTTGGTACCTACCTGAAAGGCTACTGAGTCGTTTCTGCTGTTCTGTGGTAAGAGAAAGGACACACATCATGAGATTTACACAGACAAGGCAAGACCGGGAAGTCACTCCAGAATTCGTGAGCATCCCCAAATTGGCACCCTAACTGTCCCTGGGCTTAGATGTCAAATGTTGCATAGTCACCACATCCAGCTGAATGCAGGGGCATTAACACAGCTTTCTTATCCAGGCGTGGTGTGTCCTAGTCCCACCTCCTCACCCCCCCCAGCCCACCCTCCTACATTTGCACCAAGATTCAGGGAATAGTCACTGCCTTCTGGTTGTTATGTCTGGTTTCAAGGTGATCTGATCATGGAAAGAGACCCTCCCAACTCCTCTGGTTTCAAGGGACCAGGACCCTATAAAGACCCCAGTCCTACTACGTTTGGAGGGAATGTAATTGTAATCATAACCAAAGCAGCTACCGTCTCCTGAGAGCTTTGCCAAATGCCAGACATTGTGTTAAGAGCTTTCACACATGTTAACACTTTTAATCTTTGCAACAACTCTAGCAGGTAGGTCAGGTGGGTTGAGACGTCTCAGAAAATCAGCACAAACTACCCATGATGACACTGAAAATCAGAGCAGGGCCTAGAACCTTGACCCCCAACTCCTAGTCCAGGGTTCTTTCCAACCACGATGGCCGGGCCATCGCTGTTCCCTAACATGGAAGGTCTATCGGTTCCTCACCCTCCCGGGCACTTGTGGGGAGGGGAGGCCAATATCTCCTCTGGAGAGTTCTGTGTGTACGTGCTATGGGATAAGCACAAAAATGACCTTTACCTTCCAAAGCTGCTAAATATAAGCAGCCACACAGATAAAAATAGAGCGCCTGCCAGCCCCTGGGTGCTGTCATCATCCGCCTTGGCTACGGCCTCACCCTCCCTCCAGAATCCATGTGGGCAAGAAGTAAACAGAGCAGCAGGGCCTCGCTCAGCCTGTGGAACAGCCTGTCCACCTCTGGATGTGGACATAGTTCACATCAGCCGGACAACAGGAGCCCAAAAGAGCTCCAGGCTCAGCACTGCCAGCAGCTTGCTGGAGGCTACTGGCCAATCACGTCAGCTCTCAGCCTGTTTCCTCATCCGTCACATCAAAGTGCCCACCGGATCTATGGCTCTCAAGCTCCAGTCTGCCAGCTAGAGGCAAGGCCTTTCTTACTACGCAAAATCAAATTTATTCAACTTTTCCAAGACTATGTCGTCGCTACTTCTGAGATATGAAATGGCCTTTCTTTTAGAGAATGACATGTGATACGGATAACAGCAGTTGTTCTTCAGGGGTGTTATTTACCAAAGTTAGAAATTAGCAACCCTGGGCTAGTTCCCAGACCGCTTCATGTGACCATGAGATCCAGAGTCTGGGAACCACGGCAACTCTCGCTCTCCGACGTGGTCCGTGGACCAGCGACATCGATGTGCCTTGCAAGTTGCTGAAAAAAATGCAGAATCTCAGCCCTGCCTCAGACCTCCTGAATCTGGATCCGCAAGTGTGTCCTCTCAAGACGGTACACATTAAAGACCGAGAAGTTCTGAGCTAGGAGATCCACGTGCCTCTTCAGTCCTGAGTTTTCTGGTTCGAATTCTCCCTCCAGACTGATTTTAAGTGATCTGCCCTCAGATGTGTGGTGTGAAAGCCGAGGAGAGGGGCGAGGAGCCGTGTTGTGCGTGGCCGTTAGCGCTGGGCTAGACGTGCAGTGCCCCCTGCCCCCCATTTGTCTGCAACCGGGGGGCCTGGTTTGGAGAGAGAGGGTTATTGTCACACTGTGCCCTGGGGCTGTCTAGGCAAGAAAAAAGTAAGCCTTTTTTAGGATGACTAAACTAGAATTCCAGAAGTAGAGTAAAGTTATCATTCTCTCAGGAGACTCTGCAATAGTGAAGAAACTGTTTTCATGGCTACCGTCTACCAGCACTGCTGCCAGGCCGGGTAAATTGCAAAGCAAGGCCTGAAACGCACGACCTACTCCCCACGGACAATCAGGAATCCGAAGCTAGGTGTTCCCATTCTCCTCCACTCTTGGTGCTCCACCTCCTTAGGGAACATATGGTTTGCTCTTCATGACAGGCTACTTTTTATTCCAAAAAAACCCCCTAACGTACTTGTATCCTTTTTCTGAAGGATGTGTGATTCAGGCAGCACGAATCTGATCTCTAAACCCAAAGGGCAAGGCTGGACAAAAGAGAAAGGCAAGAAGCAAAGACATTTGGGCAAATAAGAGGAATCTGTTTGCTCAAAGAAACAAAAAAGAATTGGGCATTTCTGTGCCCAAAGATGTCTCACTAGGTGTCATCAGAGGGACGTCGTGGAAGCGGCTGACATTACTTTTGGCATTTCCCAAAAACCAAGTTGCCTTGGGAATAAATCCCATTTTTAGAGAAACTGCCTCTCCTTCCGGGAACAAACTTACTTCTGTTTGACTGGATTTTTTTTTTTTTTTAAAGATGAATCATAAAGAAGTTCACAGAGAATCAAAATTTCACTTTGTCCTGCATGATGGACAGTGTCTGGGCAGAGAAAGCCATTGCCAGTAGGGGGTATGACCCTGCTGAAAGGAGAATGGGGTCTTTTATATAGTTTAGGGTGGGGGTTGGGACCCTTATCACCTTTGGAAGAACACAGATTCATGGAGGACAGTTAATCTGGAGGCCACACATAATGAAAAAAAAAATAAGATAACTAAAATAACTACTTAAGATTCAAGTGGGAAGATTTTAAGTGAGAAAAAATGTTTCATTCATCTGTTTTACAAGTTAGAAGCAGGAAACAGAAAACTCCATTTAACATGGAAAACAATTAAAAATAGACTCCAGTTCCATTCTCATCCAAGTTATGTGGGGGATGGGGCGAGCAGCAGGCAAGTAGGGAGTTGAGAAAAGGAAGACTGGGTGCCCAGCTTTGAGCTCTGAATAAAATAATTAACATTCCATGTTCTATGAAACTCAGACTAGACAGCCCTTTCTGCACTAGGAAACAGCTTCACAACTTCACACTGCAAAGGATTTTTGTGAAGGGGAAGCTTATTCCTCTATTGAATTCCAACAAGTTAAAACGTGGGACTTTACTTAGCATCATCTTCTGAAGTTTTAAAGCAGAAAGGTCGACATATACAATTATTACCTCAGAGCACTTCGGCTTCACCTAAGATGCCCCTTCAGAGAAGGGGAAGGGCCAACCAGAAGCAGTACGAGAAACTATAGAAAACACACATGGAAACCCGCAGCAGAGCTCTAAGGGGCCACGTGAGCCTCATGTCCCCAGAGGGTGCACTGAATGACAGCCAAGAGCATTAACTGCTGGCAAGAATCAAGGCCGGTGAGTCACAAAGAGAAAGTCCAGTAGCCTGTTTTAGAGGCCCCAAAACATGTTTGACATTTTAGAAAGGTTTCCACCCATTATGCTTTCTTTTGTTTTTAAGTTTTGGTACTCAAAATTTTGCTTTCTAGAAAATTCATGATGTCAAAGAACTACATGACTTATTACAAGAAGTATTACTGTACCCAGATTTTCTAGGCGAAGCTCTGATTTGGTATCTCATGATGAAGAGTTAAGGCGCACAGACTTTTTCCCTTCTGTCTTTTCTTTCTTTTTGGTGGAATCATCTGAAGGCAACTGTGAACACCCAACGTGTGGAACACATACTACACCAGCTTACTTACGCAGATGCCCAACATCATGCCAAATCAGGGGCCTACCTCCCTGCTGTGGTCTACCCTGTGGGTCACAGGAGGGAGAAGACTAGGGCAGATGACCTCGGAGAAGGATGGGGTTTATGAAAATTTCTGTGGAATGGCAGAATTCTTGCCCCTGAAGTCACAGAACAGCTATGTTGATGCCAGTGAGCTGGGGGAGGGGTTCTCTGAAGCTCTCTTACCTCGATTGTGTTGCAAGAGCACAATAGTAGGATTGACAATTGTCGTAGAGGGGTAGGCAGATGATGGTTTGCTAACTGGTGCAGAGATTTGGGAATCCGTTCCAGCATGGGATGAAGAAACTTCATTCAGTAGAGGGCCTGAATCCTGAAAAGAAAACAAACACTGTAACCAACTGTAAGTACATGAAACCTAATGTTGATGCTTTTTAAAAAGCAGAAATTTAAAGCTTTACAAGGACCTTAATTACAGAAAGAAATGTAATCAATGAGACATCACTAATTCCAGTTAGAAGTATAAGCTGGAATGCTTAGTCTCTTTGTTGGTGTTAGTAAGGGTAGAGAGGGAAGGTGAGTGTTACTGGAATTCTCAGCCACATCATTCATTATTTTCACCTGGTAATAACTGTGGATCAATCCGGTTACTGAAAAAGGAAATTCAAAACAAAGTAGAACAACATGCAAGACTCATGCAATTCCAAATGTGATCGGAGAACAAGAGCTGGTTTAAGGGAAAAATCAGGAAAGTTTAGTACACTTGTCTAAAGAAACATGAGACAATGCGAGCACAAGGAGCCATCGATGTAAGAATGAGGAGGAGTTAAGTATCGGTACTCTTAGAAAGCTACTCTTATTATTTGCATCACTCAACAACTTCACTAGCATTTGTTTCTGAGATTGGGATATTTTCCGGTCCTATCCTGACATTGTTTTTCACTGCAGTGTTGAGTGACAGAGATCTCTGAAGTCGTAAAGACTTATGAAAATCCTGACTTCAAAAACCTGAGGTCTAAAAACCAATAAACCCATTACTACTAACGTTATAATTTGCATGATGGGAATAATGCCAGTCTTTCTTAAAGACAGGAAAATAAGACCTCGAAATGCAGTAAGGATATGTAGGCAGTTTCCTCTATCACATCTATAAATCTTGCCAAGTTTCTAGTTTGGAATTTGCAGACCTCTAGCCAGAACATCATTCTTAAAAGGGTTCGAAAAACAAGACTTTGATCGTTACTCTCCAGATGAAAGTATGGCTCAAAGCAATTAGTATGCTCCAGAGATCAGCTTCTCTGTAAGTGCCCATAGGACAAAAGCCATGCCTCCCTTCCTCTTTTTTGCCCCACCCAGCCTGCACCTAGCACAACACCCTGCAGACAGTAGGTGCTCGGTAAATGCCACCTGAATGACTGGAGCCATCCATTAGCAAAGGTGTTTCTGAACAACTTCTGCAGCAAGAGAACATGTGAGCATCAAGAGAGAGTGTGTCAGGACCAGGGACAGCTCCTGACACACAGTAGGGGCTTCCTGGATCACACTGGCTTGGTCATTCCAAATCTTCGGAAAGTGCCCTGACGTTGCAGCTGTTAGTTATGAGCAACAGCTCAGTTTAGTGAACAAAATCTTTCCAAGACTCGAGAGGCACAATATGATCTTGTTCAAAAGTGCTTCATCTCCATTTTTTTTTCATTTGTAAAATAGAAAAAAATTACTCTGCTCTTAATTTGCTTCCTAAGTGATTTAATAAAGATAAATGACACACTCATGAAAATTCGGCCATAATGCACCCAAGAAACACACCAAAAAAAATCATGCATATGGCTCTTTAAAGTATAAATGCCTACTGTGGTGTCTGGATGGATCACCTGAACATTAGTATTACACAAATATTATTCTGTGCCACGAGGCTTATTTCTGGAACATCACAAAAATGGCTATTGACTAAAAGAATGTGGATCAATTAACATGAATTTTCTTCTTCCCTCTTACTCTTAAATAGCTGCAGAAACTGAGCAAATATCAACTTGTGGCTTGGCCACCATCCCTAGGGGCTCCTGTTCTTCTCGACAATTCTCATTCAGTAGAGGATCCCAAGCGGTTTCCTTTTTCACCTGTTACCCGGGGCCAAACCAGAAGTTCTCAGGCCAACTGAAGTCTCCCCTGCAAGTCTTTATCAGGCTGATCAGTCAGGTTTGAGAAATCGAGGAAACTCCTAACTAATCTGTCCTGGCATACCTGAAACAAAATTCAGTACGAAAATCTAGATCTATAAAGGTGATAAATTTGAGAGTATACAACAAAACTACTCACAATTGTATACCAGGACACTAAAAATATCTCACTTTATATGCTGCTCAAGAAGAAATATTCTGTGCCAGAGGGAAGAATATCGATACCACCTATAACAAGAGCAGCTTCTCAATTCACCTGTAAGCTGCACTGGGGTGAGTGGAGTGCATTAGGAACAGTCTAGCATTTTCCTCCAACAGGTTTGAGCTGCAAAGCTCAAAGCTAGAAGGACAGCTAAAGCCCCTGGGCCATGTTCAGTTGAGTCCTGACCTAACTGCATTGTGTTGCATCTAGAGATAGGAGAAGAAGTCCTAGACCAGGATGAAGCCATTCCCAGCTTTGGGGTGCCTGATATCTGGCTATAAATTCTCCTATAAGCCAAAAAAGTTCTCCTGCTTTCTACATGACTGGCATCAGTCACGTAGACTGAAGCCACAGGGCTTCAATGAGCCACAGGGATGTTACTGAACATTTACCTTCATCAGCCAATTACAGGACCCACTGTGGTCCGAGGACCCTCAGCAACAGAACCCCTGGGATGTGCCTGAGCAAATCAGAGCCCTAGGCCCCTCTGCAGACCTATTCCAGGACTCTAGGAGTATAATCTAGAATTGACAATTTAAACCAGCTTCCTTGCCTCTTAGGTAATCTCACGTGTGCTAAGCTTGAGAACCAATATGCTATCCACAAAAAACCCCTTTGAAAGCAAGGGCTGCACGCTGTTCATAGTTGTACCTATGGAATCTAGCAGGATGCCTAGAACACGGCAGGAGCTCATTAACTGTTAACTAATTAGCCACTAGCTTACTTTTAAGAACTCTGGCCCCCACTTGCTAGGGCAAGTCCTCGGCAACGTAGCTGACAGTTGAGTGCTCTCTCCATGGGAAGCACTATAACAGAAGTTTAACATACTTGGTCCTACTGTACCCCACAGGCCTGTGAGTAGATCCATGCATCCCCATCTCACAATTCACTCTGAGGTTCTCACAGATTCTCTTGATTCCCAGAGCTCCTGAGGAGAGAAAAGACTGGGTACCCTGATTCAGCTTTTCCACTTGGGCTTTCCTACCTACAATGGGGACTCGTCCCTCACAGGATGGGGCCTGAGGTATCAGGGCTCTTTACCTTCACACGACTCCTGGAGCAACGTTGTGTCACAAAGGCCCCTGGGAGCCTCCAGTCAGGGGCCCCAGCAATTATACGCCTTTGGAGAAAACGGTCCCAACTCCCAACGTTTGTGCAAGGCTTTTAGATCCATTTGCTCCATTAAACTCCATTCTCTCTCTCTTTTTTAACCATTCTCTGCCATCGCTGCATATAAAAGAGTTTGTTTACTTGCTAAATCAACAAAAGCCCTGGAGGCTCACTGTTCCCTGGTGGGGAACCTGCCGGCCATCGGCCATCGGCTTTCCCACATGGCTCCTCAGCTCTCCAACACCACATCTGCTTGGCCTCTCAAGAGCATCGCGAGCCAAAGGAAAGGCCACAGAGGTTCTCTGAGGGAAACGGAGTTCTTTCAGGAAGATGTGCATTCCGAATAAGACAGACAGGAAGAGGGACGTGAGGGGTCTGTGAGCAGCTGCAGGAGAACCATGAACACGCGCGGGAGGCATGCACTCCGGGGAAAGCAAACAGTCACCACACAAGCACAGTGGCGGTGGACACTTCCCTCAGAACTTAGCACTTCAGTGAGAAAGGGGTTTTTCGCTGCCAGGAGCAGACATTCAGGAAGGCTTTGAGGAGGGGGTTCCAGCAAGCTTACGGTACTTGAAACAGCTCCCGTGAGGTCAGGCTCCGAGGCTCTGCGGAGGTCCTCCGGTACCGGAGGGACCAGCGGAGGAGGTGGTGAGAAGGATGGCGGGGTCTGGCTAACGGGGGGGTGGGGGCCAGAAGCGCTGGCCGGCTGGCTGTGGTGGGGTCGCCTCTGCAGACGAGGGGGAATGAAATCATCTAGGGTCGGGAAGGTCAGAGGTGAGCCGGCAGGGGTGGTCGCCGGGCTTGGGGGGCCAAGAGGCCCCAGAGATGCTGGAGTTCTGGCAGTGCCTTCTTGCCCTCTGTCAGTATTAACCAGGTAGAGAGGGACAACTATTATCTCAGGCTGGGCTGAACTGGAGAGAGTGGCATCCTGTAGGAAATAAGGGGGTCGTTACGTAAAGGGGCACGGCAGGGAAGAAGGAATTCCATATTTAAACAGTTGAGACTGGACATGCAGTGATGTACTCTGAGAAATATTTAATCGGTGCCCGTTCTCCAGAGTACATGAGACCGTCCGTACTAGCCAGCTGGCCTCCTGACACTCCGTGACACAGAGGGAACCCCATCCAAGTTTACTCTCCATCCTTCTATTTTTGAATCCTTTTAACACTTGAGAGAGAGAGAGAGAGACAGAGACAGAGACAGAGACAGAGACAGACAGAGACAGAGAACAGAACAGGCAGGCAGGCAGGCTGTGTTTAGCCCCCAAACTGCTTGCAGAGCCCAAAAGCTTGGGAGTCAATACAATTTCTTTGGCACCTTGTGAAAAGATATAAACATTCCATATCTCACCATGTTGTTAGTCTATGGATCCCACACTCCAGCATACTTACATATTACCAGAAAAGAGAGAGGGGGACAGAGAGGACTGTGCCGAGGTGTTTAGAGAGAAGAATTCGGGATTCAAGCTGCAGCGGTGTAGACGAGGAAAGGGAGGGGAGGGCAGCCCAGAAAACAAGGGAGCTGCTTTGCAGGAGTTTCGAAAGAGATGGTGTAGAAGACACACACACATGTCTAATTCCTTGCCTTGGCTGGATAACACGGCTGCAAAAGGTAAGGTTCTTTTCTCTTCCGGTTTTCGGGAGCAGAGGAAAGCTGGGGGCCTAGCACAGGTGGTCTCACCGCGTCCGGGAACGGAGGCCGAGTGCACAGGGAAGGACTCTCGCCCCGGACGGTGGCATCTTTACGGATGTCAAAGAATAGCTTGGGAGGGCCAGGAGGAGCAGAGGGTGGCTTTCCCGTGCCGGCCGCGTGGGAGACAAGGCTGGGAGCCTGTGCGCGAGCGCCTGCAGCTTCCAAGGGAGTGCCCGTGGCTGGGTCAGGTGCAACACAAGAGGAGCTTTGCGCTGCCACCCGGCAAATGTTATTGGATAAACAAGGTACATATAAGCTGCTGACCTTTTTATTCCCAACTGCCTTATGACGTGGGTTAGAGCTCACATTCTCACTGTAAACCGTCCTGGTGGCCACACAGTGGTGCCGGGGTTGGGAGGAAGCACTGGGGAACGTGGAACCAGGAAGCAAGGGCCCAGGATGCACCACGCCTTTGGCAGCGCATCTGGCTGCCAGGGAGATGGAGACGGGCTGGGGTCGTGAGGGGCTCTGTTGGCTGGGGGTGCTGAGGGGGACGTAAGGCTTGGGTGAGCTCAGGTAGAGGGAGTCCTTGGAGGTACTGTGGATGGTGGGGGGCTGCCATGCAAAGCGGTCCCCTTTAGGGAGAGGAGGCCGAGGGGGAGAGAGAACCTTCAGCATGATTTTCAAGAGAAAGTATCAAAATGGGGAACAAAGAAAGAAAGAGGATGGGAAATGGAAAGAAGGATGACCATTAGAAATAGCGTAACATGATCGGAAGAAAAACAATTCTTGACATGTCTTTAAGCAAACCCTGAGCTTAGAGTCCTTGTGATCCCTACATTTCTCCTCCGGGTAAAGTCAAGGACTAAATCATACTCACCTGGACAGGCAGGCCTGCTTCTCTTACATCTCAGCCCAGGAGCGGCCACGTGCTAAGCCACTCTGACAGCCATCCTTGGCTGACCGCACCCCTTGTTAGCCCTCCGGACTGAAGGATGCCCGAGGGCTCACGGCCAGGGCAAGAGGCCCCAGAGCCCCCACACCTTTCCTGAAAGATCTTCCTCTCCATGCCCTTAGCTCTAAAAGTTTAAGTTCACTGAAGCACTCGAATGTCTTTCATTCTCTTCCCTTAGGAAATAGGGAATTGGAAGAATCGTCCTTATTTGTGTTCACAGGAGACAGATGTCTTAATTGAATCACTGAGATTTAGTGCTCAATTCCATAAGCGTAACCAATTAAAGCTCACCAAGAAGAGAATGCTCAGGATTTAGAATCCACATGTGCTCTTTTCTCAGAGGAAACAATCTGATGGAACTAATTATGAGAAGGAAGACAGGCATGAGATTAAAAGCATGTAGTCTCCCATTTTTGATGCACACAGAACAAAGGGACCAGGCAATGAAGCACTTGATTTGCCTAATGAGTTGGACTGTGCCTGGTTCCTCAAATTCCGGCCCCTTCCCCACTCCCATCCAGCCCACCACCGGGCACAGACAATCCCACAGTGGGTGCCCAGCCTCACACTCCTGGCTTAAGCCCAAAGCTCTGGTTCCAGGCTGAGAGGAAGGTATAGGTCACATCTCATTCCCTTTCCCTCAATACAGCCCCTAGCTCCTCCTTGGGTCTCAGTGGGGCAGAGGAAATGGAGTAAATCTCCAGAATGACCCTCATGTCAATGAGAACCATCTGGCAATCGGTGGAAATTAGACCATAAAATGAGGAAAGTTTATTTTCCTTGTGTTATGGATTAAATGTGTATGTCCCCCAAAGTTCATATAATGAACCCATAGCCCCAAGTGATGGTGTTTGGAAGTGGAGTGAGTAGGAGAGGAGATGGGGTTATGAAGGTGGGGTCCCCATGATGGGATCAGTGTCCTTATAAAAAGAGACTAGAGTTCACTCTTGCCCCACCAGGTTAGGACACAGCGAGAAGGTGGCTGTCTATGTGCGAGGAAGAGAGCCCTAACTAGGAACCACATCAGCTGGCACCTTGGTTTTGGACTTCCCAGCCTCAAGATCTGTGAGAAATAAATGTGTTGTCTAAGACACCTGATTATGGGATTTTGTTACAGCAGCCTAAGCTAAGACACCTAGATTTTCCTCACGGGTTCCTATCTTCAAAGACAGCCCAGTACTAGAAAGCCGGAACATCATCTAAATTGCACCGGTGAAGTATAGTAAGTTTGGTCAATACTTAGCAAATGGGTTATGACCAAAAGCCGGGAGAGTGCAAGGGTGTGGGTCTATCTGGGGGTTGTTTTTTATTTTTTGTGGAGTGCAGGTAGCAAGGGGAAGGGATACTAACAAGGGTGACTAGGTAAGAAATCAAGTTTTTTGAGTCTGGATTAGAAGATCAACCCCAGAAACAGTAAGCAACTCATAACAAACTCAGTTTTCAAGCTACAGATAACCTGGATTGAGGAGAAACAATTTGGATATCCTAGGTTAACTTGATGCCTATCCTTTCCACAGGGTGCCCAAGACAGTGCCTGTGGAATGAGGCCATGTGGACCAGTCAAAAATACAAAACGAATGACCCCTCTTCAGTAGTTAGCAGGAGTAAAACCCTCCAGTTGGGACATACTTGGTTCCAGTGAACTTACACCGGAGGTTGGGGCATGTTTCAAACCGAACAATGCTCTTTACAAATAAAGCACTTGAACCATCATACACCAAAGGGACTGGGGGTGAGTGGAGCGGTGGTTGTCAGGGAGAGAAGCAAAAGCCAATTTTGACTTCAGCTCAGAGTTACTTTTACTTTGAGCTCCAGTGTCCCACATGTGATTCTTCTTGTCCAAAGATAGAAGTAGGTTTCAGTGGGTTTTTAACTTAATCTGCTTTTGGCCATATAAGGTGCCAGGGCTGCATGACATCAGGCACAAGGCTTCCCAGGGCTTTGACCCTGTAGAGAAGATGCCTCCCCAGAGTGTTGACAGTTCACCCTGAGCCAAAGGCCTTCCTGTCCCAAAGAAGGAGGGAGATAGGCATTGTCATTTTACATGGAAGGAACTACTTTCTGATTTATTGTAAACACTGTACGAACTACAGAGGCAGCTTCCATTCCTGCCTAGCTGGCTACTAATGAAATTCCCTTCATCCCTGTAGAAGGTGGGGGCAGTGAAGAAATGGAGCTGCTTGAAGAATCAGATATGTTCCTAGCTTATACAGTTCCAGAAACTGCCCATTTCCGCCCCCAGTGAAGACCACCGCGATGATGCTGTCAGAGGGAGGGGAGCCCGGGTTCCTCGTTATGAGAGGCGAGGAGAGCAGCAGGTCCAGGACAGCAGAAAGAAAGGCAGCATCTGGGAGCACCAGAAAACAGGATTCCCCTCTGGCCCCGGGGTCTCCTGGACCCCAACTCATTCCTTATAAGCAGATGCCAGGCCTGTGGGGCTCTAAGAGCTATCTTCATCTGAAACTAAGCCGGGGCAGTTCCCAGCCCAGCCCGACTTGGTTCTGTCTAAGCCAGCATAGTACTTACAGGTCTGGCAATGGCTCTATGGACAAGAAGTCATTCTTGCATTCAGAAAACAAATCCAAGAAATGATGTATGACCTAAAGGTTCTTGAAAGTTGGGTGGCCAATTGTACACTGAATATACAGAACAAAACCTCTGTATCAGCAATTTGCCAGGTTCTCTTTAAGACACCCCAGTTAAAAAAAAAAATTCTTGGAGAGTGACAAATAAGAAAATATGCTATCTGTAGGCGATATGATAGGAAATTCACCATTATGATAAAGTTCACCCTTATAAACTCCTTGAGGGCAATGTTTAACATCTTGATCTGAACACAGTGAATGCTCAGTAAAGCTGTAGTAAATAAATGTATTTAAGAGGAATTTTTATTTACTTCACGTTCTCAAAATTATCTCTTCAGAAGAACTCTCTAAGAAGCCAAAGGAAGGAGCGAGTTAGCCTTTGAACTACGTCACTGATAGGGGAGGAAGATGTGCTTCCACATTTGCCTTGAATTAATCAGCACCATCTCCTAACTCAGAGCCAGCTCTATTCACGCCTGAGACTGCAGAGACAGAAACCTGTCTCTGAGAGACAGGCAGCGCACTCACACACCGGGGAAGGTCTCGGAAATGGAACATCGATGGCAAGTCATTTACTGGACAGCTGTGTCCTATAAGGGCATCATGAGGCACACCTGCAGCTCGGGTTCTAGCCAGTGGCCTTGCGGGCACATGGCTGTGCCTACGGGAGGCGAGCATGGCGGGAAGGTTTAGCGGGGCTGCTCAGCGACACCTCTAAGCCTGGAAAGCCAGGGTCTGCAGAGAGGAAGGAAGACGTCCTCTCTGACTTGGTTCCATTTCAGAGGCCAGTGCAACTTTATGCCCTCAGGAGCAAGAGGATCATCAGACAAGTGGGGTGGGATCCGGGGCGGCATTTGGAATGCCCAGGCTCCTGGTGAATTCTGGGAGTACCTTCGCGCAAGGCAGGCCCAGGGACGGGGACCACATGAGGAACATACTCCCACCACACTTTTTGGAACAGTACAGTGTCCTTTAAGAGAAAGGATGGCTCCATCCCATGGATGTTACTCCTCTGTAAAAAACACTCTTCACTAAGCTAAACTAAAACAGGATCTATTCTTTCATCAAAATGGCAGAGTAGTGACAGGGAGAGGAAGGAAGAAAGATCAGGAAAACAACTTAGGGGGAAGACTTAAGCCAAAATGATCCCTTCTCCAAGTTGTGCGGGGCCTGCGGCGGGGGTTGGTGTGTTCTTTAGCAGATCAGCACGAGGCAGTTGAGGCTGTGCTGTTCCGGCCATTCAGATGTCCGTCTGCCTGCTCTGGGCCACGGGGTTCGGGGCTGGCCACAGCTACCCGACCGTGATCTGTAAGCCTAGAGTTGCTGGAACTCTTACAGCAAATAAATGCAATAAACACAAGAGTGTACTCTTTGATTCCAGAGTTTTTAACCCACCAGGCTCAGACTCTTCCCCTCCTTACTCAGGGCTAAATGCATTCCCTCTTTCAGAACATTTCCACATACATTTCAAACCTAGAAACATTGGGCTCACACTTCCTATCCCCTGGTATAGATCATCCTCATCCTCTGCTGTCCTTGAGCCCCAACTTTTCCCCCCTATCTCTGGTCCTTGCAGAACTTTTCCACAGTTAGCCAAAAGTGTGGCTCAGATCCCAGTCCGTTATTCAGCTGGGCAAGCAGGAAGTCATGAGCGCAGGCTAAAAGACTCAAGAACAGGTGCCACTCACCAGTCCCCACCCCACCCGTGGGCACAGGCCTACCTGGGGCTTGTCGGAAGAAAGGTTGGGATGCACACTTCTGTAGCCCTTGGCAGCAAGTGAGGAGGGCTGGGCGTTTCCATTGGCATCAGCATTGGAAGAGAGCCTCCACTCATCTGAGAGATGGGGGGGAAAAAAGAAAGAAACCCCTCACTCACAGGGAACACTCCCCGGTTCCCCTCTAAGTCCCTGGTGGAAGGCAGGGGCAGAAAGAATGCAAGAGAAACCATACCTGCTGAGGGATTCTCTGAGTCCAGAACTACGTGTGGTGCAGAAAGGATGAAAACAAGAGAAAGGGGCAAACAGAAATGGTTACACTCGCAGGAAACAAGCATGTACTGCAGAGAAAGAGGAAAACCCAGCACCCCGTTGCCTGACACAAAATGCCCTCAGTCACGATGGCCTAATTACCATAGGAACCCACTCTAAACCATGATGTGCTCACAGGCGCTGACCTTTGAAAACACAAGGCTCACATTCACAGTAATGAAGAAACAATTGTTCCTTGACATTCTTATTTTACAGACAAAAAGGCAACAGAACTCTCCCCTGCCCTGTCCCTAGTAACTCCCATTCCCCTTCTCCATCCCTGATGTGGGCTCTGAATGACCTCTCCTCATTAGCAGGCTGGGCTTAATTAACTGACTCCGGAGAGGGAGAAATAGATAAGCACTTTTTCTGTGGCTACTGGCAGCGGGGCTAGGGGGAAAGCATGATTTAAGCCCAGAGGTATCTGCTGTGATAAGGACTTTTTTTTTTCCTCCTCTGCCTGCTTTCCTTCTTTCCATTTAAATGAGCCACATAAACATTTCAAAATCTAATCACCCTGAGTTTTCATCACGTGACAAGCCAACCTTGTCCCCTTGTGGCTGGCTACCACCCTGACCTCACCTCAAATCCTGGATCCACCACCGATGGGCTCTGTGACCCTGAGCAAGTTCTAAGCCTATTTTCCCATCTGAAAAGTGGGGATAATGATATGCTTGCTTCCTAAGTGTTGCTATAAGGATTAAATGACATAATGCAGGAGAAATGCTTAGCACAGTGCCTGCCAGGGCTCAGTAAATGTTTGCTAGCTATCATCATCACCTTCCGCATCACCTCGTCTCTATGCTCTACCCTCCACCTAGCCCAGAGGTCAGCAACCTTTTTCTATCAAGGGCCAGACAGTAAATATTTTAGGGATTGCGGGCCATATGGTCTCAGTCGCAGCTATTCAACCCTGCTATCCTAGCACAAAAGTGGCCACAGATAACATGTACATGAACGAGTGTGGATGTATTCCAAAGAACTTTTATTTGTGGACACTGAAATTTGAATTTCATAGAATTTCACATGCATATAATACTATTCCTCTTGTGCTTTCCTTTGAACCATTTTCCCATTGTACTATTTTTTGTACAAAAATAGGCATGGACCAGATGTGGCCTGCAGGCCATAGTGTGCCAACCCCCTGAACTAGCCAAACCCTTAACTTCCTTCTTCATGTCCTGCCTACTCTTTTTTTTTTTAATAACTTTTAAAAATTTATTTTTTGAGAGAGAGCACGAGCAGGGGAGGGGCAGGGAAGGAGATACAGAATCTGAAGCAGGCTCCAGGGTCCGAGCTGTCGGCACAGAGCCCGATGGTGGGGCTTGAGCCCACGAGCTGTGAGATCATGACCTGAGCCGAAGTCGGATGCTCAACCCACTGAGCCACCCAGGCGCCCCGTGTCCTGCCTACTCTTATCTTACCCTCTAGGGGTATAAAAAGGGACTAATACAGCAGCTGTCACAACCCAAGCCCCACCTCAAGGACTAGAGGTGGGCTTTCCAGGTGTCAAGTTGAGATTTACCAGTGTTACTGAACACCATCTAACGGCCAGACACCGTTAGTCACTTTTGTCCTATCTAGTACTTCATTTAGCGTACACGGCAAGTCTGTGAGGTGGGTGATCACTCTACTTCACGGACGAGGATAAGAGAGGCCAGCTTGCCCCACATCACACAGCTTGGAAATGCAAAGCAGCCAGCCTGGGTATCCCGAAGCTAGTGCAGCACTCTGCCCACCACCCACAGCCATCAACCCCCCACCCCCCTCCAACCACCTACATTCCAGAGAGGAGGTGGGATAAAAGGTGTGGGAACAAAAGGCAAAGCATCAGGTAAAGGTTTCGAATGGTTTGCACCCCTGCACAGCAGTTCAACTGTAGTAGAATCACCTGCGTGCTTCTTAGCACAGACCGGAGGGCTCGACCCCCAGTGCTTCTGACTCAGTGGATGGGAGGTGAAGCCTTACATTTCTACCATGTTTCCCAGGTGATGCTGAGGCTGCCGGTCCACAGTCCATACTTTTTGAAAACCACGATACAAGGAACATTTGAAACACATCGTTTTTCTGGAAAACTGTTTCCCATTAACTGTTAACTATTTTGTACCCATTTTTTGCTTTCTTTTCCCCTCTAAAATAGAGGGTTTTTTAAGTTTATTATTGAGAGACAGAGAGAAAGAGAATGGGGAAGGGGCAGAGAGAGAGGGAGAGAATCCTAAGCAGGCTCCAACCTCAGCATGGAGCCTGATGCAGGGCTTGAGCTCATGAACTGTAGATATGACCTGAACCAAAATGCTTAACAGACTGAGCCACCCAGGGGCCCCCCAAACAGAGGTTTTTATAACGTTTCTGTCATGTATTCTTTTAGTGGGTTGCTGGGTACATTTCTGCTGCTCCCTTATGCATAATTTACAGGTATTTGTCTTCTCTTCCCAACCACATAGCTGGGGAATTTATAGGATTTGAGTTTTATGCACATTATTGCAATGTACTGGCTTCTGTGACCAAGGGCAGGCTGCCAATCATTCTGAACTTTCTTTTTCTCGTCTATCAAATAGGATCCTTACTCCATGGACACCACAGGGTTGCTGAAGATCCAGAGATCAGGCATATGAAGGATCCTAAAAGTGACCATTTTTAACACTCACTGTTGCATCCATCCAGATTCCTGGCCCAGAGATTTATTTGCACATGGCAGGCCCTCAAGCACGAAGTAACACAATATGATAATGGTTCCCCCCAACCCTGTATCCATCAACTTATACTGTCCCACCTTCCTAAGTTATTTCTAGCCCACCTTTGTTGAGCCATTCTGTCAAATGTATTAGATTTACACATACACTGAATATCAATAGGTTCTGAGTGAGGGGCTATCTGATGAAGGACGTGAGCTTTCTACACGGACATGGGGGCACATTACTTTGCCTGCTCTTTTGTTCTTGGTTGAGTTGCTTCTATTCAGGTGACACTGACAAGCAGATGCGTCATGGACAGCGGAGATGAGTCTGTCCCTCCAAAGCACTAGTCGTAAGGGGACTATCATTTTGGCATCCGACTGTCTAGCTGGAGTCCTTGCTAACTGCACATCCCACAGCACAGGACAGCCTCATCTGTGAAATGAAGTATTATCTACCTCTTTTGAGTCATGAGGACTTAATGGAAATACCTGGCAGAAAGTATGTGCTTATTAGTAAAATTGGAATCCAAAACTAAGGGAAAAAAGTTTCCCCACACATAGAAATGAGAGTTGTTGACATCTGCCATCTGATAAACAGCTTTGAGAAGGTAATATCCATGGAAATCAACCCACTTTTTCTTCTCATTTCAAGTCACAAAAACTGTTCCCCTCACCTTGCCCCAGAAAAGGCAATTTCCAGGACCTCTCTAGGCATTCCTCTCTTCCTCACTAAAGGAAGGCTGAATTTCCAATGTATGTCATCCTCTGTTACCTAGTCTTCTGAACCTTGAAGGTCGGCACCAGCCCACAGCCATTTGTATCCAAGTGCGGCAGGTGAAATTTTATATACATAACCATCAATTATTAGCTCGTGGTTGAGGAGACTGTCAAAATGCTTCTTTCGATAAATGTTACCTCAGAGCCCCTGAGGGGGGAGGAGGGCTTAGGAAAGTTGGATTCTAGGTAGGTTTTGCAGCCCTGCTGAGACCGAGCCTTTCCAGGAGAAGTACAATTTATTTTGTCTTATCTTTTCCTCTGTTTTTTATACATGATCTTTGTTGGCCTGTGGCCACAGCCTCTTGATATTTTCTTTTATCTCATTCTGTGCTAATTTCATTTTGGTCTGCTCTGAAGCTGTTCTGCTGATCAGTTCTTAGGATCTCAGGATAACTTTTACCGAGTCAGATTCGATGTATTCTAGGAGGGTATCCCAAGAATTGTTACCAGTGGATCTAATAGTGTTCCAAATCTCATTTATGTTTATTTCTTTATTCCAGCTGTGTGGTAAATAATTTAACCTTACCCAGAAAGAGATCTGGCCTTTGCCATCTGCCTTCTGGGAATTAATCTCTGAACCCATAATGTCATCCCAATGGGAGTGTCTTTGTGCCAGATCAATAATGTGATTCAGCGTGGGGACTTTGAGCCATCAAGAGCTCACCCTCGGGCTGGAGAGTGAGACTGGCCACATGAGCAGTGGATAAAAACTCTGGGCACAACAGCTCAGGAGAACTTCCAGATTGACAGTTCCCTGAACATACTGTCACATCTCAATCCACACTCTGAACTGCAATTTTCCAAATGTCTTTTAGAAACTTCTTTCTAGAGGTCCTGTCCTTGCCCCAATTAACAAAACGTAGGGGTTGAACTGAATTTTGGCTTGTGGGTCAGAACACGGGGATTGATGGTCTTTAGGCTACATCAGACAGGAACTAATGCATCCTGACTCCCTAGGAGAGGTCAACAAAAGTCTCTGTGCTTGGTTCTTCCCTAGAGCTCACTTTGGACTTCTTCTCTTGGCTGATATTAATCTGTATCCTCTCCCTGTAATCCACCATAACTGTGAGTATATGAATATAATAGCTTTCGATGAGTTCAGTCCTAGCAAAATATGAAACCTGAGGGTACTTTTTGGAATCCCTTCAATGAGTATTTCGTGTCAGAAATCACGGTGTTCTCTGGTGGAGTCTTTTCCTTCCAACTTCGTTTGGCCCTAATTCGTGTACAGGCATTCATAAAAGAGGACTCTAACTCACATTAACGGTCTTTAGCAGTCTTTAACTGCTTCCATGTCAATTTTCTCATGATATCTTTTTGCTACTGCCATTTCTGGAGCACAAACACAAGAGTCAAACCAGAGGAAATGAGTTGATTTACGCCCAAAGCTAATGTGGTAGTCAAGAATCAGGCAGGAAAGACTGGAGGCAACCGGCACAGAATTAACAAAATGTAGGGGTTGAACTGGATTTTGGCTTGTGGGTCAGAACATAGGGATTGATGGCCTTCTGGCTACACCAGACAGGAAGCTTGGTATCACACTCACCAGTTCATCAGGCTCCCTGTCTCTTCTGGAGTAACACTCTGACCTGGGGACACAGGTGTAGATTCCCTGAACCAACCAGGTCAATACCCAGACCTGGCCAGGCAATGATGGCCAGGCAAGGAAGCAGGGATAAGGTAATACCTCTCCCAGAGTCAGGGAGTCGGCACTAAAATTATTGCAGTTCTTTCTAGAAGGTTCTGATCCAAAAACCTAGGTCCACATTCACAGATTAGGAGGCTGGTCAGAAGCCACGGTTGACAATCCAGAGTCGAGCTACCTCTTGAGGGCAGGAGTCTGGAGGGTGGGTTTAAACCGGGCAACTCCTAGGACTCTACCACCCTCCACCTCAGACAGCACCTCCATCCTCCCAATCTTGGATGCACACGGCTCCTAAACCCACACTCTGAACTCCAAGTTTCCAAATATCTTTTAGAAACTCCTTTCTAGAGGTCCTGCCCTTTCCCCAAAACTTAGTATGTGAAACTATGGAATTCAACATCCCTTTCTCTCCCTTCATAAAGCCACTGCTTCCATGAGCACCTCAGCCATCCTCCTAGTCAACCAGGGGAGGCACTTCCTTCTCAGCAGGTTCACATCTCCAAGCTCCTCAAACACACTGTACCAAGCCCTGCCACTTCACTCTTCCACATGCACTTTCCCCCTGGCCCTGGTTCTTCATTCCCGCTGCCCTCAAGGCCACCAACTGCAATTACTGGAAGGCTGTGACAGGCCTCCGGATGTGCATAACTAGGAGGGTTGTCATCAAAGAGCACCTGCTGTGTGCCTGGCTCATGCTAGATCTTGGTGTGAAAGAGCTCACTGAATCCCAGCAACTCTACTCAGGCCATCCCCATTTTATAGATGAGGAAACTGAAGCTCGCCAAGGCTGAATGAGTTGCCCACATCACAAAGACGGTAAGTGGCAGAGCTGAGCCTCAAAAGAGGGCTGTGTCACTGCAGAACTAGACCAGGTCTCATAGGATGAGGGAGCTGAAGCAAGGACTGGAAACAGGAGCCACCTCTGAAATGCGGGTGTCAAAGGGTCACGTAAGGAAAGAAACCAGGACACAGGTGCTGGGCAGTAGCACAAGACTGGAGCTTCCAGTCTGGGCAAATGATCAGCAACTTGTAGATATACAGGGATGGAAGGAGGTGGTGAAGCCAGGGAGCGGGCAGAGAAAGGCAGACAGAGCAGCTGGGGCACAGATGCTGGCCCTGGTGATAAGGGAGGGAGCTGGACGCTACTGGACATCAGCTATCTGTGAAGGCACTGCGAGCAGGAAGCATGCCCTGTCGTTGGCAAGAGACACTCGCTGCCTCATATGTGCGCTGCTGGTCCGGGCTGAACGTGGCTGCCTGCAGATGGTGCAGAAAATGGTTTGCCTGAGGCTTGTCGAGGCCCATGGACTCCCAGGCCCTGTGACAGGACTAGAGGCCGCTGCGGGGTAGGCAGGTCATCAGCCAGAGGCCCAAGCGGAGGGAGCAGGCAGGGATGAGGGGAGGGCTGAGGAGCCGCCTGGACAAAGCCAGTCAAGAGTCTGCAGTATGCTGGTCCGTGAGCAGTACAGTAAGAGGAAAGGTCTCCAGCTGGGAGGTCCCATCCTCGGAGTCACATCCTTTTTTAACCTCACTCCAGTGTTAACTCATCCCAGCCTCTTTGGTACTTACTCTTCCCTTTACTCAAACCCAGCTTCTTCCTTCCACCCCAAACTGCCCTTATGTGTAATCTCGAATCTGACCTCAGTGAATGGGATTCTGTTTGTGTCAGGTTAATCCCCAAACTTCCCAAGGTCATAGAGCATTTTGGAGCTAGGAAGCTTGGAAAGCAGCTTGCACAGGTCCCTCATACTTTACATGGTCTTCAAAGGTGTGGCTTCCCCAGTCGGATAGCACAGAAGTGGACTAGCGGCCCACGCCAGACTCCTCTGTTGCAGCAAAAGGACTTCTGTCCTCACCTAATGCACCTAGAATTACTCTCCTTTTCCTTCCCTTCTCCCCATTTCTCGCCACAATTCCCAGTGACTACTTAGTGCCTGGCACACAGATGATGCTAACTAAATGTCTGTTGGCTTGGAGCCAATGAACTCCACTTACCAGGAGGAAAATACTCTACTAAAACTGATTTTTACCTTGGAAGTGTGCACGACTGGGCTATCCCCTAATTCTTCAATGTATTTGCGTTTTCAAACAAGATCTTTTTTCACCCAAGTGAGTTGTCAGAATTCATAGGATATAGAATTATTTGGAGACTAGAGAGCTTCTTAAAGTACTCAAATCACTGCACGGCACTGTAAGCCCAAGACTACTGGGCGAAAGAGTAGCAGGCGTTCTATGTTAGTGCCACTCTATAACCACCAGGGGGAGCTCAAGGACCCTCTCCTCCTCCCATTCGCTCTACCTTTTACCACCAGAGAAAGGGCCCTGAGCTTGATAAGGTCATTTTATTGGGCCATGAGCTGTAGGTATGGTCTTTTTCTTTAAATTATCCCTTAGGATTATCTCTTCCTCAAACATCCTTGGGAGCTAGATCTTCCCAGTTAGGCCTGGAGAGGCTGGATTAAGCTAGCCTTAGGAAGGAATTATTTTGCCTTCATTGCTTGGCCCTACCTTTTCAGGTATGGGTTCAGGAATATGAGGCCAGGAAGCTTCTTTCAACCAATAGTGCTGGCAGCCACTTATGCCTGCCCTGAGACCAGGGAAAAAGAAGCCCTCCACAGGGAGGCAACATTATCAGAACAGGGTTTGTGCTCAAACCCTAGCCTGGCCTAGTCCTTGGGCATCTGCCTTGGCGCTGGTTATAGGTGGCTGGGACAGGAAGTCAGTTTCCTGGGCATGACCCGGGATGCTGGGCACCAACCATCCTCATCCAACAGAATTCCATCTCATCACAACACACTGCTCCCCACTGCACCAAAAAGTTTGTGTGTCCCACTTCCTTTTGTCTCCAGTCCCAAGGAAGTGGACATTATCCTAATTCCTTTACTCCCTTCATTCCCATCCAGAAAGGAAGCAATCCCCTTTCCCTACAGCAGGAGCTTTCAAATGTGGTCCTTAGGGCAGCAGCAGCAGCAGCATGACCGGGAACTTGTCAGAAATGTAAACCCTCCAACCCCACCTGAAACCTACAAGCGGGAATCATAAATCCTAAAGCTCTGGCCTGGGACGCAGCACCTTGTCATTTTACTCCAGTGATTCTGATGCAGCTCCAATGTGAGAACCAGTGCCATGTGGAGGGCAGGGGGCCACAAAGCCAGCTGTCCCTGTGAAACCTCAGTGTTTCTCAGTGCCCAGAACACTTTGTGGGATGGGGGGGGGGTGAGTGGGGAGGGGCCCTCTGGAGCACCCTCTCTAGAGAGGTCAAAATAATCACAATCATAACCTACGAATAGCAGCTAAGGGCTTGTTCCATGTCACTAGGCAGGTGCAAAAACTTTACATCCTCCACGCTCACAGGAATGCTATGAGGCAGGTGCAATTATCAAGCCCATTCTACAGATGAGATCACTAGGGTTGAGACAGTGAAATGTCCCGTTCACAGTTGCACAGCCACAGGTGGTAGAATGCCGATCTATTGGGTTCCCAGGTCCCAGTTCTCAACACCACTCTCTAGACACCCTGAACAATGGATCAGATGGGAGGTGGGCTGCATATGGGAGCTTCTTTTGTTTCCCTTGGCTCCTAGTGTGCAGGGGCCTCAGAATTGCTCTTCTGTTCCTGCTGCTTTGGCCGCCAGGTCACCCCCACCAGGCTTGAGCCCTGCCCCACCGTCTTCCTGGGAGCCTGGCCAGTCAGGCACCTGCACTTCTCAGCCTCCCTTGGCTTCTCCCCTCCTACTGCCCCAGCCCTGCCTGGCCAGTTACACCCAGCCCTCAAAAGCGGGGATGGCCTTGCAAAACCTCCCCTCTAGCCCATCTCACCACTCCCTCCCATGCCCCTAAGCCACCTCTGTCCTCTGCAGAGCCATCGGCTCCCTAATGAGGTTTCTCCTCATCTCTGGTCAAAAGCTAACAAAGTGGTGGCCGCTGCTATGCGTCTGCCTGAAGCAAGTGAATACCCATTAGTTCAGGGCACTGATCACCACCCATCACACGTGGAGTGAGGTGTTGACCGTTCTAGGGACCCCTGGGAGAGTTAGGAGGCAGCAGATGAATTCGTACCTTTCTGAGCAAAAGCAGGAGGGCCTCCCTCCCTCCCAGTATGACTTTGAACAGCTCCCCCCAGCACAGGGGTCACACACCTGGTTTGCTTTCATGTTGTGGGGTTTCCTGAGGGCTCGTGGGGCTGCTGCTTGGGACTTCCCTGTAGGAAGACGAGGCCCGGAGAGTCACCGCTCCCTTCCCAGTACAGATTTTCGTTGGATCCATGTCTGAAAAGGAAAGGCACAAAAGAGACGCCTGAATCCCAGGCTCCTGAAGGATTAAAGCCAGTAGTCAGCTAGCAACTCATTACAGCCAGAGAATGAGATGAACCTGCTTATAGCCATGGAGAGCCTTATGGTCAGTGTGGTGGTCAATGAAAATTAATTTGTGGGTGGAGGAGAAAGACGAATCCCATTTTCGGAGGTTTACCACACGTCATGAGGTTCGGGGAAAATGGAGGCAACAATGAGTTCTGTGTAAGTTATAATTATCAGCTGAAAACATTTCAAAATGAATGCAGGTTAATTCCTTTTATTAGATGAGGCTTGGGCTGGTGAGCAGACTTCTGACCAATTAGTAAGGCACAATTCAAGCAAGAGCTGATGAGAGATTTCTCAAGCTTCCAGACCATTCTTCCTATAAAAGAGCAAGCTGGAAACATTGGGAATCAAGTTGTTCTGGGGAGAATCACTGCTCCCTGCAGTTCCCCATTGGAAAAAGAAAAAGAAAAAGGAAAAGGAAAAGGAAAAGAAAATCTTCTATCAGCAAGTCAAGACCCTTGAAATGATGACAGGATATGCTGCCTGTGGAGAAAGATCATGGGTAAGAGCCTCACATTCCAAACTTCACGAATTCACACCAAAGAAAACGACAAGAAGCGCTAAATCCTTCAGTGAGCAGTGTTCACCGCACCCCCCACTGAGCCTTCCCTGGGTCCCGACCTCTCCTACAGTTCACAATGGCCTAACAGCAGACCCAGGCGATCTTTCAAAATTCCACTGAGAAGGATTTTAAAACAGACCTCAGAAGATCTAGATGTCCATCCCTAGGAAAACCAGTGATGGGGAGGCCAGAAACTGACGTAGATCAATCACACAGTGCTAGAAAGCACGTGTTTCCTTCTGTGCAGCTAGAGCTGAACTGAATTCCACAGTTCATTTTTTCAAATTGCTCACAGCACGGCCTGGACCTCTGACCTAAAATTGTCAAGACTGCGATTATATGGTAAGGCTGAAGGTGGGTGATGGGCAGGATGTAGGCTCAGACATCAACCCCACCCCATTCCCGTGCCAGGGCAGGGAGAAGCCTCTTCCCTCCTTCTTTCCAAGTCCAGCAGCCTCTTTCCAACAGCTCAGATGAACGACCACTGCATGACAGGAGAGAGCCCCGTCAGCACCTCTTCCCAGTGAGAGTGAAGCACAAAAACACAAAGTATGGCAGAGCAGGCGGCAGCCTTGGGGAGCATGCGACTTGTCTAACCCTGTCAAGAGGATAAGTGACTGATGTCGCAAAACTACCGGGAAAACTGATTCATGGTCTTTTCAAAATTTTTTTTTTCAACGTTTTTTTATTTATTTTTGGGACAGAGAGAGACAGAGCATGAACGGGGGAGGGGCAGAGAGAGAGGGAGACACAGAATCGGAAACAGGCTCCAGGCTCCGAGCCATCAGCCCAGAGCCTGACGCGGGGCTCGAACTCACGGACCGCGAGATCGTGACCTGGCTGAAGTCGGACGCTTAACCGACTGCGCCACCCAGGCGCCCCTGATTCATGGTCTTTTCAAAAAGGATGAGCAGCAAACTGACAAATCCAGCCATCCTAGGTTCCCAGGTCCATAACCAGATCTGCCCAACTCCCGAAAGCCCCACTGGGATAAAGCGCCACCTCAGCCTCACTTGTCCCGTTTGGCACGGAAGGAAGCTACGTGCCAGAGCAGAGAGCTGAAGGGCACCCTCTCCTTGGAGAGGAGGTGAAGTAGGGGGTTGAGGAGGAAAATGGCCCAGCAAGCCTCACAGGGGTGCATCTAGTTAGGTATCTAAGGCAGCTGCTTCAAGTTCAGCCCAACTCAGAGGTTCCTTCTGGGGATACATTCATTCTCGGGGAGACTGAAGTTTTAAATAAAATACTGGGAGCTGGAAGCCCCTCTGCAAAGCCACGTGCCTCATGTACCTCCATGTATCACATACCTCATGTACCAAAGACCCAGGGAAGAGTAAATGATTAGCCTCTGGACTGACCCTTCTACTAAAGAGAGGAGGGGCAAGGCACCTGTCAGTTCTTCTCCAGACTTGCTGGCTCACAGACACACACACACACCCACACACCCACACACACACCCACACACACACACACACACACACACACACACACACACACACACACACGAAGAAAGGAAACCAGCCAAGGATGTGAGAGGGAATAAGGATTAAGCCTTTGAGTCTTTGTTAGAAGGAAAGAAAGGAAAAACATGCATGATAAGCTAATGAAAGAAAGAAAGAAAGAAAGAAAGAAAGAAAGAAAGAAAGAAAGAAAGAGAGAGAGAGAGAGAGAAAGAAAGAAAGAAAGAAAGAAAGAAAGAAAGAAAGAAACCAACCCAAGAAAAGATACCTGGAGGGAGTACCAGGCCTGAAGAGCTTTTCACTGTCTTCACGGGAATTATTTTAACAGCAGAAATAGAGCGTGCACGTAAAGGGTCGGCAGTTGCTGAAAACACAAAAGGGTAAATGGTGTATCCAGAAAGAACATTTGGGAAACACTCAGGCAGTTGAGGAACTGGGCAGGGACAATAGGAGGAAGTCGCCCACACGAAAAGAACAATATGAAGAGCAGTAGATGCGGTAATTTAAAATAACCTGCTTTCCCTCTCCAGGGTTCCATGCCAATATGGCAGAACCCTCCCACCGTCACCCATACGCAGTTGGTCAGTGTTCATCTGTGCCTCGTGCCACAGCAGGAATGTGCCAAGGCTCTGGACAAAGAGATTTCCAGACACACAGATGGCCTGGCACACAGAGGAAGGGAGAGCACCCAGCGTCCAAGGGGCCCCTGGGAGAATAATGCCGGGGTGTCTGTGCTGGGGGCAGGGCCGTGAGGAGGAGAGCTCTGGCTCAGGCCCCAGATGAGCGGAGGAGGGAAGGGAACAAGCTGCTGAGCTGCCTGGTCCTCTCAGACACCACAGCTGCTTCCCCACCATCACAACTTCCGGGGTCCTGTGTCTGCTCTCACAACCATGGTCCTCTGTCCCCGAGCAAATCAGAACCTCCATCTGTTGGGCAGCAGATGGTCTTGCTCAAACCGGCCTTTCCTGGACAAGAGGTTGCCAGGTGTCCAGTGCGTGCTCAAGGCTCTGGGAAGCACCCACGGACGCAGCCCAGGATCCTGACAGCCAGCATGTGGGTAAGAGAACTAGGATGGCTGCCTGGGATGTGGCCAGGGATGTGTCCTTATATCCTGGGTGCTCATACTTCTCCATCTGCAGGCTGCCCTGCACCCCCTGTGTCCCCAAATTCTGGAGTCTCAATGGTGGGCACATCCCCGAACCTTCCTCCTCACGATAAGCCTGTTGGGGGGCCTCCCCTCACCCTCTCGCCCTAATGGCAGCAAATAGAGATGGGAGCTCATGTGTCATGGCACCAATGTCACCCCAACGAGCAGCACTCCGAGGTCTTATGGCCCCAGATCTACGTAATAACTGGGGGTGAGGCTGTTTGGGAAGCAAGATGGTCACCAGTGCATCAGTATCACGCAGGTGAGCCTGTCGGGGGACAGGAGGGATGTAGGCACCTCAACCTTGGAGAGTTCACCTTCCAGTCCATCATGCTGCTGCTTCATAAGGCAGTCACATAGCATACGGCCCTCAACAACTAAGTAGATAATAGCAATATTACCTGTATTAAGATGCTTTCACAGCAATCCTACTGCCTGCTCCTTATGACCACCTGGGATTTTTGTTACCATTTTCAGAGGAAAAAGCAAGAGGCTCAGAGCTGCTCAGAGTCATCCAGCTTTTAGGTGAAGAGGCTGGAGCTTAGATGTCCTGGCACCTGGTTCAGTGACCTGTTCAGTTCCCCCAGGCCGCCATGATCACCTTCAGGTGACATCTGCTGCCTCCTTTCCAAATGAAGGTTGAGTCTTACCGAGTTGAGAGTGGAATCCACCTGCCACCCTCTCCCACACCCCTGAAGTCTCCTCTACTGATGAATTCACGGGGATGGGGTTGGTGGCCCCACAAGTTTTCTAAGCATCAGGGCCCAACCCCTCCCCATGCTCACTGGATGCTTAAACACACCCCTGGAGCCATGCCACAGGCACTGCCCCTCAACGCTCCCAAGCGTAACTTAGTAAGATTGTCCAAGGCCCTGAGAACATGGACCCACACCATGAGAGAGGGGTGGTCGGGGAGGGAAGCAGGGAGGCAAGGAGCACAGAGCAGCAGAGGAGATGACCCCCAAACCAACTGGCCCCCCCCCCTTCCCCATCTCCTCCTGTGCTCTATGCCTTCCCTTCCCGGCTGCTCCTCCTGACTTTACACTTTGCCTGGTCTCAAGAGGAATATTTGGCTGAACCAGAAGGAAATTACGAAGGCCAAATGTGTCACTTTCTGAAATTATTCTTTGAGAGATGGTGCATTTTGACTTGAATGCTCAATGACAGGACTTTTGCCCCCTCTCGTTGATATCACAAAATGTATTGGGATGAGCACAGATTTGGAATCACCAAAACTCCGAATTTGAAGCAGGAATAAACACTGCATAACATCTAATTCCCTCATTTTCTAGATAAGGGCACTCACATCCATAAAGACGATGGACCTCCCGAGATGTCTGTCTGTGAGCAGCAGAAGCAAGGTACTTCACCACTCTGCTCACGACACACTGCAGAAG
Organism: Panthera leo; assembly: GCF_018350215.1. Classification (NCBI taxonomy): domain Eukaryota; kingdom Metazoa; phylum Chordata; class Mammalia; order Carnivora; family Felidae; genus Panthera; species Panthera leo. The sequence goes on from NC_056689.1 coordinate 54,372,601, forward strand.
TGACATGGGAGCCTTGCTGCCCAGCTACTTGGGCAGCCACGTTGAGACACTGACCATGAGAGACCACAGGACAAACAGGACCTCAAAGGTCATCTTACCCATAATTCACTTCACACTTAAATCTTTTGTCCGAAAATGTTTAAAACCTGAAAATCGAAGATGCACAGGAAACTAATGCCACCGAAATAACTTATTTCAGCATTAGAGGGTCTTGCCTCAGGGTCAGGACTGTGAGCGTGTCACTATTTACCGTAGGTGAAGGTAAAATGCTGGGCGAGAGAGACTTCAGGCCGATAAATGCCATTCACACCAGGCATGACACAGGCCTCAGTCGGTGTACTTGACCTGTTGTTACTCACATCTTATGAGTGGGGGACAGGTTTTAACACGTCACCTCACAGTGGAAAAGAGCGACCTTGCACCCATGAGATGCAAGAACATGCTCAAAGTTGGCATGAGAAACAGGTCTCCAGTTCATGACCCGATTCGACCAGTGACTGCTCATGGCAGGCCAGTGGCCCAGGCCCAACATACTCTGCTCCACGTAGAACTGCTTTGTGGTACCAGCCGGGCTTCCCCTCAAGACCTTACCTTTGTCCTGCCCATTGCTGCCTGGCGCCAACCCGTTCACCACGGCTTTAGAAACACCAACATCACATTCTGAAAGAGACACAAAGAACACAGGCTTGGGATTATGTGCCCCCAACATTTATTGAGTCCTGCTGATGTGACATGCTGGGACAGGCAGGCTTTCTCGGGGCCTGAGGAGGGCCCCCTTGGGCACCACGGGAGAACTCTGAGCATGTGGTGTGGCTTGAACCAGGACAGAACACAAAAGCTGTTTGGGGATGGGAAGTATGTGGTAGATAACAAACTCTCCTGCCATTAGAAAAAAAAAAAATCTGCCTGGGGGACCTGAGTGGCTCAGTCATTTAAGAGTCCGACTCTTGGTTTCAGCTCAGGTCATGACCTCATGGTTTGTGAGTTTGAGTCCCATATAGGGTTCTGTGCTGACAGCGCAGAGCATGCTGGGGATTCTCTCTCCCTCGCTCTCTGCCCCTCCCCCACTTGCTCTGTCTCTCTCAAAAATAAATAAATTTAAAAAAAGTAAAATAAAATAAAATAAAATAAAATTTAAAAAATAAAATAAATAAAATAAAATAAAATAAAATAAAATAAAATAAAATAAAATAAAATAAAAATCTGCTTAATTCCCTCAAAATGGTATCTCCTGAATGACAAAAGCTTAGCTGCTCACTGGCAAGCTGACTCGAAGGCTAGCTCAAACACATCCCTGGGCATCCAGAGTGAGAGCTGTCAGCAGACAGAGACCTCAGGTTCTTTGACACCTTCCTTCACCTCACACCCACATCCCCGGTCACAAAGGCATGCTATCCCTCCCCTGCAATGTCTCTGGACACTGCCCCTCCTCACCTGCCCACTATCCCCCATTGAGGCTCTTGGGTTTCTGTCCCAGAGATGACACGGTTCCCCAACCACCGCCTCCCCACGCCCCACCTCCATTCTGTCCCTTCTCTATGCCCACTGCCAATCTACGTCTGGAGAGAACCGTCTAGCTCCTGATCTAACCATGGCCCTTTCCAGGTTAAAGAGCCTCAGGGTGCAGGACAGATGAAAGCAAAATGGCTCAATGCAATAGTATCTTCTTAAACCCCTCTACTGTAAGTAGTGGGTATTTCACCTCTGTTTTGAAAATGAAAATATTGGGATTTAGTCTGGGAATTCATTCATTTCAATTATTTCCATGAGGAAAAAAAATGTATTCCAAATTCCCCCAAATGCACAAATGATTGTTAAGAACCTAATTTTTTAGTAAGTTGGATGACGTGTACCTTGGCCTACCTGATTATATTTAAATTAACTGACCTTTCTGATAATTAAAAGCAAGCAAACACACAAGCCACAGTGGCCAGCAGCTACCTCAAGGGACAAAGCCTGGGCAGCTCAGCTTGGATTCTGGGCTCTCCAGCCACTGGTCCCAGCCTTTCCCTGCTGCATTTCCCTCCTCAGCTGCCTGCCACCCCCGTCTCCTCACAACATCCCCCCCACCCCCCCGCACCTCCCACCACCAGCATGTCAGATACTTCCAGACCGGCAAGGCCCATGCCAGGAATGCCTCCTCCTCTTTCCTTACCTTGGGGAAATCCCGTGCATCCTTGAGGCTCACCTCAAACGTCACTTCCTCTAGGTCAGCTAAGACGTTTCTGAGTTCTGCCCAGCTGGAGGCACTGAGAGACCCCAGCTACCCACCGGCAGCCTAAGCCCCGACCAAGTCCCCCCTTCCTGAATTGACAGAGGCAGGCCCAAGAAGGCAAGCAGGTGGGCAGACAGAACCCGCCACCCTGAGACCTGTGACCAGCGCGCTTGGAGTGACCCCACCCCTGCCCCCCGACAGCAAAGGAGCCACCAAGCCACAAATAGAATCATAACAGCTATGGCTTTTTATTTATTTTTGAATATATTTTTAAAGTTTATTTATTTATTTTGAGAGAGACAGAGACAGCACGAGTGGGGAATGGGCAGAGAGACAGGGAGAGAGAATCCCAAGCAGGGTCTGTATTGTCAGTGCAGAGCCCGATGTGGGGCCCAAACCCAAGAAACCGTGAGATCATGACCTGAGCCAAAACCAAGAGTCAGACACTTAACCGACTGGGCCACCCAGGTGTTCCTTTAATATTTCTGAGAGAGAGAGAGAGAGAGAGAGAGGGAGGGAGGGAGGGAGGGAGAGAATGCACATAAGCAAGAGGCAGAGAACGGACACAGAGGGTCCAAAGCGGGCTCTGCACCGACAGCAGAGAGCCTGATGTGGGGCTCAAACTCATGAACTGCGAGATCATGACCTGAGCCGAAGTCAGACGTTTAACCAACTGAGCCACCCAGGCGCCCCAGCTATGGCTTTTTAAATATCTATTTGCTTGGATCTGAGGTTCCACGCTAAGCATTCCACAATTAGCATCTCATTTTTATACTTCAGACCCAGTCCCTTGGAGCTAGGAGTTAGGGACTCCTATCTTATAGGTAAGAAATTTGAAGTCCACAGAGGATGCCAGGCCTGCCCAAGATCACTAAGCTGCGGTTTGAATTCGGGTCTGCTCCATCCCACAGGGCATCTTCTTGACCCCAGCAGGGATAAACATTTTTGATTTTTTAAAATAAAAAATGTCTCCTACATATTCTATAAACTAAATATATTCTATATGAAATAGCTTATATGCTATTTCCCCAAATGCTGGGCCTGAAGCCCTGCCCCAAATCCCAGTAGCTCATCTGGCTGAGACTGGGTCACCTACCTAGGCTCTCAACAATCAGCCTCACTGACAGGCCAGCCTGGATGCTCCTGGATCCAGACCCAAGCAGGGCCACCACCCCTCCCCGCCGGCAGCCTAGACCTCCTGACTCTGGCCCATAGGTTCTGTCCTGCTCACTGCCCTGTCCACCTACAGATGAAGGCTAATTCTCCCGGATGCCATTATCTCCCTCGCACCTACATTTCAGGGATGGGTGGAAGGAGGGCATTGGCAAGAAGGCCAGAAACCGAAGCTGCATTACCCCACTTGTTCTTTCTGTAACTCTCCCTTCCCCATGCACCTGCCCCAGTTCGTCTTCACTGTCTCCTTTCTGGGGCCGTAGGCCTTGCTTCAGGCCTCCCTACGCTAGCACTGGGGCAGCCTCTGAGCTGCCACCAGGCCCAGCCCCACATATTTCCTTTCCTTTCTTTCTTTTCATTAAATATAGCTAGACTTGAAGAGAATATGCAAAACAGTTCCATCGCCTCAGATTCAGACCTCTGCGACATCGTGTGTTGGTGCCCACAGCCTGGGTTTGCCTAAACTTCACACTACACACTAGCCGGTTATCACAGGTAAATCATGAATCTCTCAGGGTCTCAGTTTCCCCATCTACAGAATGGGACTGGTACCTCATGCTCACGTTTGTGAGTTTGCCAGGAGGATGCAAGGAGATAACACGAGCAAAGCACTTCCCTCAGTGACTGGCAGCCCCCTCCAAACTCGGAATAAAAAGAATGCATTACTGAATGGATAAAGAAGATATGGCATATATATACAATGGAGTATTACTCGGCAATCAAAAAGAATGATATCTTGCCATTTGCAACTACATGGATGGAACTGGAGGGTATTTTGCTAAGTGAAATTAGAGAAAGACAAATATCATATGACTTCACTCATATGAGGACTTTAAAAGACAAAACAGATGACATAAGGGAAGGGAAGCAAAAATCATATAAAAACAGGGAGGGGGACAAAACAGAAGAGACTCATAAATTTGGAGAACAAACGGAGGGTTCTCCAGGGAGAACAACCCCTGGAGGGGTTGTGGGAGGCGGGATGGGCTAAATGGGTAAGGGGCACTAAGGAATCTACTCCCGAAATCATTGGCGCACTATATGCTAACTTGGATGTAAACTAAATAAAAATATTTTTTAAAAAAGTGCCATCATTTTCATGCTTCTCTTTCCACCAAAGGTTAAAACTAATGTTTTCTACACAGCTGCTTTCTTCCTAATGATCTATTTCTTTTTAATGTTTATTTATTTTTGAGAGAGAAAGAGAGAGTGTGAGCAGGGGAGGATCAGAGAGAGGGAGATACAGACTCTGAAGAGGGCTCCAGGCTCTGAGCTGTCAGCACAGAGCCCCAGATGCAGGGCTTGAACTTACGAACAGTGAGATCATGACCAGAGCCGAAGCCCGACGCTTAACCGACTGAGCTACCCAGGTGCCCTTAATGATCACTTTCAATACTGGCATAATATTCCATCAAACAAATGCACATCAGGAACCTGCTCACTCCCCACCTTCGTGTGGGTGATGTTTTTGTTTCCTCTGAATTAAGATGGAAATTCCCAAGAGTGAGATTATCAGGCCAAAAGGTCCGGATTTTTTGGACTCTTTCTATGAAATACCTTCTCGCACCACGCCTGACGGCGAACCTGGGAGAAGTCCAGTCCCGCAGGCCCATCCTCACCCTCACCTTCCTGCCGGGCCCCTCCCTTCTTCCTCCTTCTACCGTTAAGCGTGCCAGGAGTGGCAATGCCAGCTTAGGCGAACTCTGGTAGAGCCAGAAATTTTAGGGCAAAAGTTAAAAAAAAAAAAAGAAAGAAAGAAAAGTAAAAAATACATAAAAAATAAAAGCCCTGGCCTGTTTTAAATGACAGCAAAACCAAAAAGCCAAGCAAACAAAAAGAAAAAAAATGAGTTACAAAGCAGGAGCTCCTGGAGGTACCCAAGTCCACGTGGAGGGAAAAAGAAAGTGTGTGGCATCGGCATGTGCAGCAAAAGCGCTCAGGGAATCAGAGACAAGTCGAGTTCCCCTCCTCTCAAGGAGGACACGTGAGCTGAACCGACAACGGAGGACCCAACCCTGGTGATGCCGCGGGCACAGTACTTGAGAAGCACTGCCTCACTTCATCCTCACAAAGTCCGGGCGGGCCGGTGCTTTCATGATGTCCATTTCACAGAGGAGAATGCTGAGATGGCCCCCACGGGCCAGAGGCCAGACAGTTGGTGTGTGAGGAAGCCAAGTTGAGGCCCTGCACTGTTCCACCTGGAGCCATCCTCTGTCCTAAGCACATGCTGTCCTGCACAATTTAGGATTTGGCTAACAGGGCACTGTGTGTCAATAAATGGAAAGGCTTTTTATTTTTTTTTTCTTCATGTGTATTTATTTTAGAGAGAGAGAGAGACAGAGTGCAGGGAGTGGGGGGTGGCGGGGAGAGGGAGACACGGAACCTGAAGCAGGCTCCAGGTTCTGAGCTGTCAGCACAGAGCCCGGCACAGGGCTCGAACCCACTAACTATGAGATCATGAACTGAGCCAAAGTTGGGACACTCAACTGACTGAGCTACCCAGGCTCCCGAGAAAGGCTTGTTTTTAATGGACAGAGATTAGATTAATACTCCAGAGAGAATGCAGAATTAGGAGACCTTTTTTCTTTTAAAGATTTATTTATTTTGAGAGAGAGAACACATGCGCACAGGCGAACGGGGGAGGGGCAGAGAGAGAAAATCCCAAACCAGTTCTGTGCTGTCAGCACAGAGACCGACTCGGGGCTCAAACTCATGAACCGTGAGATCATGACCTGAGCAGAAATCAAGAGTTGGATGCTTAACCGACTGAGCCACCCAGGCACCCCCAGGAGACCTTTTTGAATGAGCTACAACTTGGTCATCTGCCCAACTCCCCCTCAGCCTACAGGTCTCAGGAGGCTGTAGGGCATGCTCAGAAGCCAAGGTGGGCCTTAGTCTCCAAATGGAAACTTCTCTGCCCTGAATTCTGGGCTGGAAAGCTGACAGTACTTGGCTATACAACGAGCGGGGACCTGTTCCCTTCTCTGTCTTCCCTTGCCCGTGCTTTCTATCCCCGCTCTAAACTAAAAATACTCAAAACTCAGGCTGGCGCCTGGGTGGCTCAGTAGGTTAAGCGTCCAACTCTTGATTTCAGATCAGGTCATGATCTCATAGTCATGAGATGGAGCCCTGTGTCCGATGCTGGGCGTGGAGCCTGCTTAAGATTCTCGTTCTCATTCTTTCTCTCCCTCTCTCTCTTTCTCTCTCTCTCTCCCCACCTCCACCCCTCCCCTGTGCCCCCATGTGCACTCTCCCTCTCTCATAAATAAATAATAAAAATACTAAAAACTGTTCATTTCCTTAGGTCTTGATTGTTACTACCAAAGGCATAGCAAAAACGTAAGCAAACTGCTGTTCCAGCCTCGATGAAGAAAACGTTAGAACAGCTCACTCCTTGGAGCAGTTATGGTCAATCTGTTTACTTTTGCTGTAGTCACTGGGATTAAATAATGCCACTGACGTGTACACATATGTCAACATTTATCAAGTTGTACACTCGAAATATCTGCAGTTCATTTTATGCCAATTGTATCTCAATAAAGTTGTTTAAAAATTAGAAATATATAAAAATTAGGACATAGCGCATGTGAAATGTAGATCATAGTTCTTAAGACATAACAAGTGCTCATTAAATCATTAATAACGAAGGTGATGGTAGCAATGACGACTTACGACAAAGCTTTGACGCTTACCCAGGTCTCAAAAAATAAAAAATGAAATGCATTTGGGGCCTTAAGAGTAGATGGGAAATCTGGGTAAACCACCCAGTTTTGTAGATTTGTTCAGAAGAGAAAGACAGGATTTAAAGTGACTTACCAGAGCTCATGGTGGTAACAGGACAAGTCTTCTGCAACTGGGGCTCTGAACTGCTCTGCAGAAAAACAAACACCAACACAACAGAATTGAGGAATGGTGGGTTCCCAAGAAGTCCCAATGGTTTACATTAAGAATGCAAACACCATACATAATCCTTGATAAAACAGAGCAGAACGAGGAGTCTCCTGGCCATGCCTTTAGTTCTTGGTTGGCTACGTGGGAACATGACGTTGGGCACGTCACTCAACCTCCTTGGCCTCCATTTTGTCACCCGTACTTTGTTAATATACTATCCAAGACCTCTTCCAGTTCTAAGATTCTATTAAAAACCCCAAGTTCCATGAATGCACATGGATCAAGGAGAGGGTGAAGGAAAGAACCAAATTTTGTGAGAAAGAGGTAAGATCACAACAAAAACTGATTATCAAAGAATAATAAGCCACGTATATATAATAAGCTATATATACGTAGCTTATTATGAACAAGGAAATGTTCTTGATGCATCAAATATATTCATTTGATCTTCCCAATGACCCTACAAGGTAAGCACTGACACTGTATTAGTTTGCACAGATGAGGAGACCGGAGTACAGAGAGGGGCACAGATTGGTGGTGGAACCTAAACAGACTGACCTGAAGGTTGTGCACTCTGGGCCCCAAGGTGGGAATGCATTCTACTTACTCACTCACTATGGTCTCCTCCCAAGTCTTCAGTAACCACTGATCTGCTTTCTATCACTATAGTTTAACCCTTTTTTCTAGAACATTTTACACATGGCATCATAGTGTATGTAATCTTTTGCAGCTGGCTTCTCTCACTTAGCATACCACAATTTGGGAATTAGTCACGTATGTGGGGGTCTATTTCTGGACTTTCTTCTGTTCCACTGGTCTGACTTTAACCCATAACTAATTATCTGACTGCCCTAGCTTTAGCCTAAGTCTTGAAATCAGGTAGTGTCAGTCTTCCAAATTCATTTTTTCTCAAAATCATTTTTGGCCCTTCTAGATCCTTCACATTTTCACACAGTTTAGAATCTTACCGATTTCTACCAAAAACAAAACAAAATAGAAACGGTGCTGGCCTTTTGATTGGGATCATGTTGAATCTATACAGCTGAAGGAAAATTAACATTTTAACAAAACTGGATTTTTCAATTCATGAGAATAGACTCTCCGTCCCTTTGTGCAGGTCTTTCATCTCTCAACAACATTCTATACTTTTCAAAGCACACATTTTGAATAAAAAGGTCTAGCTGAACATATTGGAAAGAAATCTGAAAAGCAAGCCTTCAGGATATACGGAACCTTGCTATTTAAAGTGTGGTCCACAGACCAGCGGTTCTGGCATCAGCTGGGAGCTTATTAAAAATGCAGAAACTCAGGCTTGACCCTACACCAACTGAATCAGAATCTGCATTTTAACAAGATCCCCAGCTGGTCTCTTTGCACTTTAAAATTGAGAAGCAATGAGGGAGAGGACATCAACTCTCTAGTTCATGACCCCTGTAATAAGAAGGCCACCGTATGGTCTGAGGGTCTGCACAAGGAGACCTGTGTTAGTTTCCTTTGTAACACACGGACCGCTGCCTTGGGCCGCTGCCTTGCTTACTGTCCTTGGAGCTGAGTAGGATGCTAGGGGCAAAAAGGAAATCATTCTAAGTCCTCTGCGGCCCCGAATCAGCGATAGCTTGTCTCTGACACTGTCAAATACGCCTGAGACTATCTGTGACCTTCAACAGCCGCCCCTCCCCCCCACCTGTGGAAACATTTGCTCTTTCAGTTAAGGAACACAACCTTTTGTGTTCTGTACACCCCAGTGGTGTCCAAGCCCGGTTTTAGGATACCCCAGTTTGCCTCCCAAGACCAAAAAGGCTGTCATCATGGCACCCAAACATTTTTATTTATAAAATAACTTTAATAATTTCATAAAGGTTTTGTTCAACTTTTAAAGTGATTGAAGACATGTTTTGTTTTTTGTTTTTTTTTTTAAATTTTTTTAACGTTTATTTATTTTTGAGACAGAGAGAGACAGAGCATGAACAGGGGAGGGTCAGAGAGAGGGAGACACAGAATCCGAAACAGGCTCCAGGCTCTGAGCTGTCAGCACAGAGCCCGACGTGGGGCTCGAACTCACGGACTGTGAGATCATGACCCGAGCCGAAGTTGGCCGCTCAACCGACTGAGCCACCCAGGCGCCCCGAAGACATGTTTTTGATTCAGCCATGAAGCTACCTTAATCAAATGTATTTTCTTTCTTTATAGTCCTTCCTAACCTTTATCTTCAACAAGTAGCATTTTTGTAGTTGTAAACTTAATGTCTGGCGGCTTTGTGTTTTAATTTTTAAACTAAAGATTTCCTGAACATTTCTCTTGATTTTTACACAGTTATCATATCCATTATTTAATGGCTATATCATATTTTTTTGCAATCACCGTCCATAATTCACGCACCGATTCCCTCTGTATAGTTTAGTTTAATTCATCTTAATTTAAAAATAAGTACATGGCACAACAGCATTCTCGGGCTGGGAAAGAGATGAATGGAGAGGTCTTCTGAATCAAGCAAAAAAGATGCCGCAACTCACACATGATGAAAATCACTGTCATACGCAGGTAGCCCTTTGCACACTTAATACTTTTCAATACAGATACTAGTAATTTCTAAGTGTCAGCCCCACACTTGCTTACAAACTGATCTAAAGTACATACGGTCAGGAAAAATATCCCAAATACCATCATTTTGCCACAAGTGCCCAGCAACCACAGAAGATACCACTTTAGCACTCTCTGGGAGCTGCGCCCCAACCCCATGCCAGAGGTTAACCATTTAGTGGTTGGAACTGTAAGATGGAAGGAGAATGGGCCCAGAGTGGCAGGACACTATTTGAACATTTTAAGAACTGGAATGACAGTGATAGGTGACAACGACCACGCCCAGGTGAGCAGCGGCTCCGGACACAGACTTTTTGGGTAGGAGATTCTGTTGCAGGCTCTCATTTGGTGACTGAATCTGCAGCAGGTGACACATGGAGGGGGTAACGTAAAGTAAAATAAAATCTGCAGCAAGGGTGGCAGTGGCAGCTGTGCCAAGGAGGGCACCCAGTGTCCAGTCCTCATCAGTGGCGGCAGCGACTGTAGCGACATCCAATCCAGACCGTGTCAGGGCCTGATTTCAGCTCTCATTCCATCCGACTCAGCCTCCTTGAATTCCTGCCCCTGTTCTGGGCGCAGTTCTCCAGCTTCCACAAATCTGAACGACCCAAGATCTTACCAACAAACCCCCTCTTCAGTTGGAGTTAGCCAGAGGCAGTTTCTGGTCATCTGCAACCTGAGAATCTTGACCGGAACAAGAAGGGGGGGGCGGGTCCCAAGGTTTCATTCTGAGAGGAGGATCTTCATTCCTCTCCCCTGAAGTAAGGCCAACTGGATCTGAATCCCATGTGGCTCAGTAAAGGGTTTTGTCTCTACAACCTGAACAGCTCTGAGTCAGGGTGGTGAGGATGTGACCAGGAAGGTGCACAAACGGAGTCTGAAAGTCATAGTCTTGAAAGTCATAATCTAGTCCCTGCAGTTTATTTAGAAATAATGCAAGCTATTAAAATCATATGTAGAATGTGAGAATTTATTTTACATAAAACCCCCTGACACTTAATATTTACTTAAAAACTAAGCTGTAAAGAGTTTGATGTGGTTGAGAACATGATGCCATGTCTTTGGAATTTCTCTCACAAGCCCCTCCAAAAGAAGCAGGCACCTTTGGGTAAAAGCCAAAAAGATGAACAGTGCCACCTAGTGACAAAAACATACAGCTGCCGGCGGACAGCTATCCCACTATGAGTTGCAGGAACCTACACAGTGTCACAGCTTGGGTGGGCCAGCGAAGGTCAAGTGGCCATTCCATGCCTTAGGCAGTCAGGACCTACAGTACTTGGTTAAAGGGCCACAGCATCAACACAGACATTCCAACAGAAGAACAAGATGTGAAGTAGCCAGACTTGTTAAGAATACAACTGGATAATTAATGGTTCCGCATAGTCCCTCCCTAATTCCATGACCCTGTAATTCTGAGATAAGTCTTGATGACACAGAGTGAATAATTACTAAAAAGCAAAAATTATACTCATGCTTCCAGCTCAAATAGGATCCAATAACTAAATATGGCTTGTTTATTGGAGAAGGAAAGAAGGTCCTTCCTTATATGGATGGTTCGGGGATATATAACAAGGGAAGAATTGAGTTTGTAAAAATGAACTCAAGGTCCAGCAAAGATTCTGGGAAAAGAAGGAGTTTCGGGTTGACCTCTCACACAGGGTGCTCCAGCTTCTCCTGTGCCCACGGTGTTTGGCTTCTATTGTTTCTCTCCACATATGTACATAAGGACATGTGTACACCCACCCACACACACACACACACACACACACACACACTTTTAAGTTTCCATAGGAGAGACACTGTGTCATCCTCATGGCGTTCAGTCATGAACTTTGTCCTTGTCTCTAGTCAGCCTTTAGAACCTAATTTTGGAGTCTTCACTTCAAGATAACCAGGATCCTCCTTAAATCCACAGTAGCTGCCTAAAAGCAAGCTAGCTCCCCATTCCAACCAAACCATACTCTGGCTTTGAAACCCCATCTGGGACTTGATTTGATATATTTGCAGCTACCTCCTTCCAATGGCTTGAAAAGAACAGTGATAGCTCACAAAGCCCCAGAATAAATGCTTGGCCTTATTGCTTTTTATACTTTGCTGACCCACCAGCAAAGCCAAATTTCTCCAATTTTTTTGACAGTTCATCCTCTTCTTAATCTCTATTAATGGTCATGTCTCTTCAAATGCACACTCTACATTGCTGGAGAGGGTGCAGAAGGTTCTTCAGAAAGCCACAAAGGATAAACATTGAGTCGCTGACACTTCCTTTCAAGGGGAGAAAGATAGGATAAACTCGACCCTGACATTAACTTCAGTCTGGAATCCCATGACACAGCTGGGGGCTCAAAACACAACAAACACACAGTTTTTGTGAAAAGAGCCATGCTTCTGGAGAGGGAACTATAGGAAAACACATCAGAAAGGCCATCCCCCACATCCTCTCATTTCCTCCTGGAGTCTCTCCAACTGGTTTCCGCTCTAACCAATTATCTGAAATGGCCTTCAGAAAGGTTTCCAGTGCACACACGGCCAAGCCCAACACTGGCTTCTGCACTGGTCGGGGCCTCACTGACCTTTCCACTGAATTTAAAACACTTAACTCCTTCTTCCTCCCATAAAACTTCCAGGTCCTGATTTCTAAGTGTCACCGTGGATTGGTTTACGTCAGCCCATGAGGATCTTCTTTCTAGAACAGGGCCTCCATAGTTCTTCCAGGAGTTTAAAGACCTAGCAGACCCTGCACTGGGTCCTCATCCCTCTCCTTCTTCATGCTCTTTTCCTTGAGGATTTCATCTGGAATGGGAGAGCTGGAAGGATCCATGCCAGGTTACCTAGCCCATTTCCCTGGTTTCTTGCCTGTTTTGGAAGGACGTTCATGCCACAGTGCACGTAACCCACCCACCCGTTCCCCACCTTTCACTCCAACCATGGTGGCTGTGCTTTTACTGATTTCATTCATTTATAATTTCCTGAGTTTTCCTGGGATGATTGGGTTCTGTGGCTACAAAACAAAGGTTCCTAAACCAGAAATCTAATCCATATCCTTACTGGGGTGCAAAAACGGATTCAGATAAAGTTTCTCTTTGTCTTTTTACCCCTTCTACTAAGTCCCCTATCCCTCTTCTTCCTCCTCAGGCCATCTTCAGCCTTTGACCCCTTGGCAACAGATACAGAATTCCAGATGAGAATCAGCCCTCCACAGTCGATGCACAGACTGGAAGTGCCATTTCCCTCATTAGAACCTTTCAATAGCACTCCATTACTCACTGAACACCGAGTCCTGATAACCAGCTGCAAGAGCCGGCTGAGTCCTTCACTCATCTTGCCCCACTTTGCCTTCCCATCTGTGTCTGCTCCTCCAATCAGGCCTCATTCATGGAACCCGCTAGACAGTGAGCACCTTCTGGTAAGGCAGGGTCTCCCTCTTCTCTGTACCCCAACATCTGGTACGGTGCCTGGCAAGCACGCAGTTAATGGTGGAGTGAATCATCGTCCCTCACACACTGTTTTCTCCTCTTTTCCTTGTCACTCCCTTCCCACCCCACACCTGACAAGCTGCCTGGTCTGATCAATTCCTCCTTCTTCGTGAGTCATAACCTCAGCCACCTCTGTGCTTCCATCCTCATACTCACCACTGTGTTCCACCTCCTTATTCCTTGACCATTACAATGGCCTGATCAGCCTCAGAACCACCCTGTACAGCCCATATAGTGCCACACTGTGGCTTTAGCAGGGGAAGACGACTTCTTATGTGTCAAATTCCCACAGGGAAAATGATCCACAGAGCTCCTGTGAACTCAGAGGGGCTGGCTTGGGCAGTACAGAGAAAACAGAAAAAAGACAGCAAACTTCCTAGGAAGGAACAATGTGGCTAAAACTGGCCTGGTGACACTGTTCAAACAGTATTTCTTTCATGCCTGCTATGCACCCAGGATGGTGCTTAGCCCAGAGGAGACCAGCATGAATCAGACAGCTGCAGTCTTTGAGGCCACCACAGAATTTTAGGGTGACACACATGTCCCACTGAAATACAATATGATGGGTAACCCTTCTGCTAGCAATCTGAGCTAAGTGTTATGGGACCACAGAAAGGAATAATTTCTGCACAGGAGAGAGAATCAAGGAATGAATGCTAACATCTTCAAACGTTCGAAGACATACTTCTCAACTCACCTCAGATGTTACACTTTGGGAAATGCAGGTCTAAAAATTTAAGTCCAGATTCCTGAATATACCATACGGCCATGAAGACAAGGTCCTGATGAGCCTCCCAGGCTCATCTCCATATATTCAATAAACCCTAAACTCCACTGTACCAGATTTGTCACTCCTTCTGAATCCCAAAGAAGAGTCTCCAAGTCGTTCATGTCATTGTTTCTTCCCACCACTAAGACCCTTTCCCTTACCTCCTCAACCTTTAAAGCCAGATGCACTGGCCCAACACAAATGAAAGGGTTTGGATTTTGCTTTAGTTTTCATTTTATTTTATTCTGTTTATTTTTGAGAGAGAGAGAGGGAGAGAGCGCCACCGAATCCGAAGCAGGCTCCAGGCTCCGAGCTGTGAGCATAGAGCCCGATGCGGGGTTTGAACCCACGAACCTTGAGATCATGACCTGAGCCAAAGTTGGATGCTTAACCGACTGAGCCGCCCAGGTGCCCCTTAGTTTTGTTTTTAATCACCACAAAAAGTTGTGATGATAAGGAACTCATTTTAACAAGACCAATTTATAATCACAGAATTCAGGAATCCCACGCCCAAGTGCCCACTAAAATCATCACACTCTCATCCCAGGCCTTTCCCAGAGATGGGTCAGATTTGGAGCTAGAAGACTAATTATAAAAGATTGCAATACATCTGCAATCACGTTTTACCTTTTATACTTAAATGGAGCCTTTAAGCAAACATAAAAAGTTGATGCTGCCAACAAAATTGACAATAAGCAAAATACAGCCCCTAAATAGTTTCAAGTCTTATAAATGCAATATTATTTGAGCTTCAGATAATAGAATTTGGGTGACAACTTGTAATCATATGTTACATTATGTTTTTAAAAATGCATGGTTTGCAGCAAACATAACAGAGAGGGTTAATATCCTTATCTTATAGTATACTCATACTCACTGCCAGGAAAAAAAATTTAAAAAGCATGAAGAAATAATTCCCAGAAGAAAAAAGGCAAACAAACAAACCTATAAGAAAATGCTCACTTAACCTGATTAGCTTTAAAAAAAAAATAGATTCAAATAATGTCTTTTTTTTTTTAACTTCTTAAATTAGTCCACAAATTTAAAAACACCAACACTCAGCTGAGGCAAAGGCACTGACATTTTCCTACCAGTAACACTGTAAACGGTTATCACTGTTTTGAACGTAACACATCCAGAGCTATCCACCTCAATCCCTTTGTGCTTTCGGGGAATCTAGCCCAAAGAAAGAATCCCAAATGACAACAAAGCTACACAGCGATGTTTACCACAGCTTTACTAATAATAGTGAGAACCTGGACACTCTCTGGTGTTCAGTAACAGGAAGCCAATTACATGGCCACACACCCCTCTGGGTGGACTGTTGGACAGTTACAAAGATAATGGTTATGTAGACCACACAACATGGGAAAACACTTCTTACAAGATTAGGTGAAGAAAGCAGTGTGTAGGTTTGTAGGACATCTGTGATTCTAGTTATGTAAAAAATAAAACCTATTTCATATATTGGAAAGGAAACATGCCCAAATTCTAATAATGATTTGGTAGCATGGAATTACAGGTAACTTTTAAATTTCACTTCTATTTTCCAGACTGTTTATACGACATTTCTTTTTTTAACAAAAAAGTAATGTTTTTTAGCTCATACCTAGCATTTGTTATGCAATTGTGTCATCTTCAGAACTTTCAACAGAAAGTTCTAGGCGACAAGCTAGAAAACGCACCACTAACAACCCTGTCTATTTGAACACAGTCCCACATGATGCAATCTTCCACAGGACTAATAGCGAATGCCCCAAATGTGGGATTCCAACATTAATCTCCAGTGATTGCTTTTGTTTAATGAAGCCAAACTACTCCCGTGTAGTTCCTTATGAGGACAAGGGGGGCGATAAAAAGACTAAGATGTTCAGCCAGATTTCCTAAAGAAGCAATCGCACCAAAACATTTCATCTTAAAATAGTCAGCAGGGGCTGCCCGGTGACAACACACACCCAGTACCCCACTGCTCCCCACGCCTGCTCGCTGCCAATTCCTTGCTCCAAACCCGACTTCATGGCATTCCAGAGCCCTGAGCTCCTTCTCAAACTCTTTATATGTACAACTCTGGGCACACACGGTTTCTCAAACATGCATTGTTAACCAAGACAAGTCTTAAATACAAAACTGGCCCATTTGTGTTTCCCAAATATGGCTGTGTCTACAGAACTAAAACAAAGGTGTCTAATTGTAGCATCCCGCACATTTGGAACCCTCCATTGAGACAATCTAGATAATTCAAACCAGGGCAGATTCCCAAATTCATGAGATAAAAGGAAAACATCTTAGCTCTGTTTCCATTGTGAACATATAACCTCAAACTAATAAAGGCAAGCCCAGGAGACAGATGATGCCTTTTGTCTCCACAGTCACTACATGATGCCTCCTTGTAGGGAAAGGATAGACAAGGGCATTTTGAATTCTCAGAAGAGTCAAGGTTGGGCCAGAGTCTAGTGGTCTAGTCTTAGTAACTAAGAAGTTACTAAGTGTGGCTGAAAAAAAAAAAAATTCTAAAAAAGGGGTCAATTGGAGCCTGAGAATGGGAAAGAAGCGTGGGTTTGATATTGGCAGGAGAGGTGTCCAGTCTTATAGACAATCCATAGTTCCCTCTCATCTTGGCTTTTGAACCACAAAACTCCTAAGGCTATTCACCACATCATCTATCACAGACGTCTACAGCACAGGCCCATACCACGCTCAGGAATGAGGGAACAGAAGTTCCATTCAGTAAAAAGACGCTGGGTCTTTTGCAAATACATAACTTAAATACTTCAATTCATAATACTGGCTTATTCAGGAATTGCTTGTTTTCCTTAAGGAGTTTTGAAATTTTTACTGAATGTATATTAGCCAGCAAAGAGCCAATATGGAACACTGAAAACATTATTTCTTCTGAGAAAATCTCTCTTCTTAGTGGTATCTGCTTAATAACTGAGGTGGAACACATATAGACCCAAAATCAATGATCCTTTAACTCAGGTCTTGGAGGCCAAGGACTTCATCAGACCCTGGGTCCCTACCAGTAATAAACATGAGACCCCCAACTTCCATTAGTCACTAAATAATCAGTGAATTATATATTAGCTACTTTTTCTCTATTCTCATAATCTCATTTTGTGCTGGTTTTAGGCAATTTTTCAATATATCAGGTATAAAAGCTGCATCCAAGCATTCGAGAACATAGTGCAAATTTCTGAAATGGGTTTTCTTCAAACTAAGCTGACATCACTAAAATATAGTAGCAAAATCATAGCAAACATTCAATATTTTTTTTAAAAATCCATGACAACTCTCATACCAGACTACTTGGAAACAGGTTGGCATCTAGTATATATTTTATATAAATAGAAATTTTATATTTATGCATGTATATATACACACATTTATGACTTCAGCTGCCCTATGTATACCCAACTATATCAATCATCACTTTGAATGCAAATGGTCTACATGCACCAATTAAAAGACAGATTGTCAGAGTGGATAAAAAAACAAGACTCAACTGTATGCTGTCTCTAAGAAGCCCACATCAACTACAAAGACACATATAGATAAAAATTAAATTCATGCAGAAAAAGAAACCATGCTAACAGTTGCTACATGTGCTTAGTGTCTGCAGAAAACAACAAAAATCCAGGGTGAGAAGAACAGGGTTTGAATCCAAACTGCCAGGGTTGCGCAAACTGGGAAGTGCCTTAGTTTGCTCAGTCTCAGTTTACTCACCTATCCAAGGAAATTAATAATATCTAATTTCATAAGGTGTTTCTAATTAAATTTAAAAATAAATATGAAACATCGTAAATTGTGTTATAAAAGGAAAAATGGTTCTAGCAAAGAAGGTGCTGTCTAGTCCTGTTACTCTTTCTTTATTGTTTTAACAGACTGATGAATAGGGTCACTGTATATCTCATCACGAAGCTGATATTACCTGTACCAATACTCACCTGTACAAAACGTTAAGCTTTACGAACTAGAGGAGCATCTAAGAACCAAGAAATCCATCTCTAGATCTGTCTTCCTATGCAAAGTCGGGCAATGAAGGACACTTTCGACAAAGGCATCATGTTTTTTAAGACACTTCACGGTTGCTCTCTTAGAAGTCAGGTCTCAAGGAACCAAGTCATGATGATCTAGACCCATTTACTGTGCATGCATTCTAGACAAGAGCCTGTGCTCATGCTTCAGACAGATGAACCAGCAACTTTGCATGTGTCATTTCTCATTTTGAGAACACCTTGTAAGGTTTCTATACCCACACGGAGAAAGGAGAAACTCAGGCTCAATGCGAGTTAGAAGACTTGTTAAAAAGTCTTGCAGAAGCACTAAGAAAGCTGAATACAGATCCTGGTGCTGGCTCCCAAGTCTGGGCTCTTTCCATTCCACAATGTGGCCTCAAAGAGGCATGACACAGTCCCTGCCTGAAGAAAGATATTACTACATGTAGGCTATTCAGAGAATATACAGACCTAAAAAAGAGAGATGATAATCTCAAGGAACATTTTTAATCAGCTTATCAGCCAAAACAAGAGATGGTGCCTGCCTCCAAGACCTTACATCCTACTTGGAGGGAGAAGACGAAGAGCTTTGAAACCTTGATGATCACTAAAGACAGCACGGAAAAGCATCTACAAATCACCCTCCAGTGTAAGACTATGCCAGCTAAGAGAACTTCAGGACTTAGTGGGAAAGACCAGGATGTGCTGACCAAAGCACCCTTTTCTGAATGTGCAAAATACACTGCAGTTCTTAGGATAATGACTTCTCTACAGAAAGTGTTCATCGGGGGCGCCTGGGTGGCGCAGTCGGTTGAGCGTCCGACTTCAGCCAGGTCACGATCTCGCGGTCCGTGAGTTCGAGCCCCGCGTCAGGCTCTGGGCTGACGGCTCGGAGCCTGGAGCCTGTTTCCGATTCTGTGTCTCCCTCTCTCTCTGCCCCTCCCCCGTTCATGCTCTGCCTCTCTCTGTCCCAAAAATAAATAAAAAACGTTGAAAAAAAAAATTTTTAAAAAAGAAAGTGTTCATCGGAGGAGACTAAACTGAATAGAATTACACACAGCATGTTCTAGTAGCCTTTACGAATCAATGACATCCACCATCACCCTGTTACTCACACACCCCTTAAAAAAATGTGTAGAGGAACTCTAAAGCAAAAATAACTTGGATTTCAGTTACTGCTCGGCCACTTATCAGAGGCATGATATGCGGTCAGTTAACCCTGCCAAGCCTCAGTGTCCTCATCTGTAAAATGGGAATACCAGCAGCCAGCGGTCTCAGAGTGTTACACTGAGCATTAAATGCAGAAAGCGAGCACTTCAAATGCCTAACACAGGACTAGAAGGTGCTCCATAAATGTCAGCTGCTCTCATCATCATCATCAATAGCATTTGACAGGAAGGTTCCTGCCCACTTTCTCCGCAGCTGGTTTCTCTGAGTAGGTGTCCAACGATAGGGAGGCTGGAGTCTTCGGGCTAACAAAACAGTCTCCGCTCCCCTCTTAAGAGGGGACTGTACCAACTTCCTGTCCCTCCTAAGTCACATGGTCTGTCTTTCCCCAACCATACAATCCCCTCTTCTAACTCAGCTCCCCATGAGAAGCAAAGTAACTGGTGTACTCTTTCACAGCACAGTTCATTCTCATGGATGTTATGTTACTGGGTATCACTTGACTCCACGTAAAATTTATTGTCTTCTGTGTCCTTTGCTAGTCACGAGCTGCTCTCACAAAGTGCCTAAGCTGGGGTTTCTGAGGTGGGTTCCACAAAGGTGGTATTTAGTCCACAGCACAGCATATACACAGAATAGACCCAAGTCCAATCCAGTTGATGGGAAGGACTTTTACTGAAGAGCATATGGAAATAACATTGGGTAGATGGTGTACATGGTCACCAACTGGCCTTGAATCCAGGAAAGGCATCTGTACTTGCCTCTATCAGACCACAGAACCCAAGGTGAGTTCTTTAGACATTTCCTAATCCAAAAATCAATCTGACTGAGGCACACAGGATGAACTAGGGGGGCTGGGGACACTGGTGCAGGGAGAGTACATGAGCTGAGGCCAGGCCAACGGAGAATGCATGGACATCTACTGCTTTTTGTGACTTCCTCCTCCAATTTCCCTCAACCATATATACCCTCTCTGCCCAGGAAAGCAGCTCCCAGCAAACTTGTTTTGCCCATTTGGCTGTGAAAAGCTCCACAAAAGCGTTGATTACAGCAACCACAGCTGACAATTTCTACATTTGTCTTATCTTGCTTATTTGCTGCAAAAAGTGCTGCTCAGAGAGAATCTGATTTTTGGAGCTTACTCCTCAAATCTCACTCTGCCACTTTTGCCCACGGCTAGTCTTATTTTTTGCCCATTTGCCTTGGTGGCTGACATGAAATTACCAGAAAACAAAAGGTGTCAAAAATCCTTTATTACTCACAAAGCTTACTAACTGGAGACATTACAATTAACAACCACTACCATAGACTAAAACATGACAAATGAGGGATCATTTTCAAACTAATGTTAAAGAGAATAGTTCTCGACATAAAATGACCCTGTCTTCACAATTCACCACTCATGTAAATATGACAAAAAATGTTGGAAGAAGAGAACTACGTATTCAATTATAGTTAATGTGATGATCCTGAGATCTAGATTAAGGAGCCTGATTAAGAGAATATTAAATGCTTCACATTGAGCTCTATCAGCAAATAGTTCCAGGTGTTGAGGCAGTGATCCTACCGCTTTGAAACTCAGTTTCCCCCTGGATTAATAATAGCACTAATTTCCCTGCTGCCGTAAGGATTAATGGGACCAAGCATCGCCCATGTAGCAGTGCCTGCACACGGTAAGAATTCAATAAATGATCACGTGTTGATATAATTGGTTTATTTCCCATTTGTCTCGTTCTAACTCCAAAAATGAGCATAGTAGTAGGTGGGTGGAAATGCTGGTTAATAAAAGGCTCGAGTTAGTCACTGTTTTACTATAACAACAGTTTACCGGGATTCTGCTGGAAGGAGGCAGGGGCACTGCCAGCAATGAAGGCTTTCTGCCTTGGACAGAGAACACACAAAACTTGAGGTAGCTCCACCCAGCACCCTGCATTTGTATAGAACTTTGCAGGTTATAGAACAGCAGTGCCTTTGGCTGTCTGTAAGAAGGTCAGGAATTGAGTTCAATCACAGAAAAAGGGGATGGGGAAGAAATGCAATGCGGTCTGTCTTTAAGAAGGTTTCATGTGGCCAAAGGACTCTCAGAGTATCATAATACGTCAGGGCTGGAAAGGACCACAATGTCCAAATATTAGAAGCCCTGAAGTCCAACAGGACACACTGGGGAAAGCCAACCGTGTCAGCAATAGAGGTGACAGCTCCTAGGTTTGGGGTCCTGCTGTGCTTTCCTGAAGTTAATCTCCCTGACGACAAGCATCTATGATCATATGAGTTTGTAAGTCATGAGAGTACTAAAATATTCTAAATGGCTTTGAAAAATTTCATTGTGGCATTCTCTTTCGTCAAAAAAAAAAAGCAGTAGTAGAAAACTAAAATCTAAGGTTTCATAACATTTATAGTAAACCCAAATGTCTTTAAAATTAAATTCTAAAATCTTACACACAAGTACAAAGTTGGGGAATAAATGGCTTTCTCCTTTTTAAAAATAAATCATTAATTTAAGGCAAGCCCACAATCAAATGCCCTTTGGTGCTGCTGAACCCATTAATTCATGCAATAAAAGTTCACTAAATGTGAGGAATGAACATTGGTTCTTCTATTTTAACTTGTAGTATGTTGTATAGATCTGGAAGTCAAACCACCAGGATTCTAACAGAGAGCATTTTAAGAAGACTGCAGAGAGGGGGAAAAATAAGGATCCCACACAAAAATCTCTCTTGCCCTTGAAGTGTGCAACAAAAACCCGTCATAAAAATGTAACTTTAGAACTCTTGGGTTGGTTCCCAATCTTCTTACAGGGAGCTGCAGTATTTGTATAGTTTGGTGAATATATTACACACAATCATAGACTTTCTTCCTACCTGTTTAATAATAAAAGTGCAAAAATAGGTTTTTCCTTATGTAAAAATGTAAAGCCTAAGTAAATATACTGGGTTATAAGGGGAGAAGAAACTAAAATATGAGCTCAAAATTCTTAAAAACAGACAAGAAAAACACTTGACCTCTCAGCATGGTGATGAAGCATTTCAAATTCCCACGTGCTAATATCACAGCTCTAAAAACAAACTGGCAGAGCGCCTAGGTGGCTCAATGCGTCGAGCATCCCACTCTTGATTTCGGCTCATGTCATGATCCCAGGGTCGCAGGATCAACCCCCGCACTGGGCTCTGTGCTGAGCTTAGAGCCCGGTTAAGATTCTCTCTCTTCCCCCACTCCACCCCTGTCTCCGGCTTGCTCACTAAAATAAAAAAAAATAAAAATAAAAAGTAACTAAAAAACTTAAGTGCAGCGAATCAGGTACAGTGGTGCCCTGGGGAGCATGAAATCCAAGAGGACTACATGAAGTGTGCCCACGTACTTTGCTAAAGTCCAACCAGTGAACACAAAATCCCAGAGATGCCAAATTTTACATATAGGTGTAATTTAAAATACTTATGCTCCGGCTTCATTGCTGGTTTACACCAAAGCTGAAAGAGGAGGGAGGGAGAAGTGGGTGAGTTCAGGAAGGTGCCCTAGACGCCGACCAGATGAACACCGGCTTGGAAGAGCCTATTCTTGGAAGTGCCCAGCAGCGGGCATTGACTCATTGAACGTGGACAAGCGGCCGAGTTCTTCCAATGAGGGGCCAGACAGGGAAACCCTCCTCTGGCCGTTCAGCTCAGCTCCCTCATTAAATTCAGAGTGAAACCAGCTGCCAGAAAAGGCAAAGGGTGACCCAGCCGTGGCTCTGGAAATTCCTAGCAAAGAAAACAGACTGAACGCCTGGGTTGTGGTAGCTCACAGATCACAGTGCTAGAAGGCAGATTTCAGGCAACCGTATGGAAGATAAGGAAATCATCCTTAGAGTGGTGCTCTGTTCCTGCTGAAAATATAGTGCGGTTTCTCTCAGAACGTGCTGGGTCCATTATCATCAGGGAGACAGAACAGATGGAGGAAGACACAGGCAGTGGGGCAGTGAGTCCCCAAAGATCAGTAACACGGTGTCAGTGAATAGTAGACCAACACAAATAATATTAAAACAAAAATATCAATTCTTTACAAGAATTATTAAAGTTAAATAAGTACATATAAAATACTTCACTAAAAAGGTTAAATCTTATTCATCTCTTCTATCACTGAAATCTACACAAATGACATTAAGAAATTGCATTTAAATATAGATATGTTATATGAAATCATTTTTTTAAGTCAAAGAAACTTTAAGATACAGTGATTTTTTTTCTCATGTCCTGATTTTTTTTCCTTAAAAGATGCATCTGCAATACAGAATATGGCAAGCCACAAACTGACCTCTAACTTCATTACTTTAAAGGCCAAAAATGCTGCTATGTGGTGGGAAGAGCCCAATAAAACCATCATTGTCTTTTTGTGGAGAACTGGCTATTGTCTTTACTTTTGCCCCCAAGTAAATAAATATTGGTCTTAACCCTTGATAGGAGGTAACACTGGGTCTTTCTCTTCATCCCTTTTCCTCCAAACTTAGTAATTTCCTATTTTATAAATTCAAACATGACTTAATCATTAATGATTTCCCCAAATGTACGTTTCATCATGGATGCTGAGAAAGTTAAAGTACTACTTGTAACCCTGCTCCTAGTCAACTTTGATGAATCAGAGAATTCAGAAAAGAACAGGAGCATTTTACATGTGCCCTTCAACTAAATTCCTAACTTGGACTTCAATTTTCATTATAAATTTGAATTCTCTGGATTTAAAAATATTTTTTCAATTCAAAGCACAACTAAAATAATCTTCGTAAAAAATGCTCCCGCTGTATCAGAGGGCCTCAAAAACTGCTGTATGTTGGTCACAGGGAGGGGACACTTGTCTCAAATGCAGATTACAGTTTCTGCTCCCAGACGTGTGGATTGAGAAGTTCCAAGGCGGGGGGGGGGGGGGGGGGGGGGGGTGCCTAAAATCTGCATTTCTGGAGGATGTGGTTTAAGGCCATGCTTTGAGAAATACTGGTCAATATGACCAAGTTACGGCAGTTCCAAGTATTAAATGCCCACAGCTCCAACACTTGACACAAAGCTGGAAATTATTATGAATTTGTTGCATCAAATTAAACAGAATTTCTAATTTGCACTGACTGTGTCAGAATTTCATTTCAGCAGGGAGACAGTTTTTCCTTTTTCCCCTGCAAACTGTTCACAGTGAGTAAAACAACGTGCAAATATAATTGCACTTAGGCCTGCCAGGCATGACTGCTGCCCCATCTGCACATTGTCTGGCACAGGGTTTCCAAATGAGAAATCTACTAGGAGCACATTCATCTATCAGCTTAAATATTCCTAAACTGGATAATTGAGAAAGCCAAGAAATCAAATGTGCCCAAAATTTCAGACTGTTTCATATCATCACCCATAAAATGACTATACCCTAAAAAAAAAAAGATATATATCTGATACATCCGTTGATGCCATGTAAAGAAAATTTTTTTAATTAAGCAGACTTTGATTTCTAAAAGTCCATTAATGCTTTATCCTCTCATATTACGGTAACAGCAACGTTTACATTTTATATCAAACTCAAACTGCTAACTTCTCAACGTGTTTCCACCAGACAGTTCTATTAACTATTCAGCAACAGAAAATAGTTTCCTATAAAAAGCAACTGGGAAAGCAGTTACAACCAGAGAAATTCAAAAGCAGTTGTTCAAGTATTAAGCTCTTTTTTAGAAGAAAAAGAGTTTCCTCTCATTTCAAGAGTATTGTTCTTTTTAGATCTAACAGGTTTTATTTTTTATATTTTCAAGTACCAAGGAAATTATAAGCACAGAATTAAACGTCTGAAAATTAAAGAAAAAGATCCATATTGTCACCACTCTAAAACAACCTCTTTCTTCATCTGTAGGACCAAACTTTGACAAACAGCACTCAAGCCCTGGTGAACTCGCTTCTGATACAGGTGACTGCAAAGCATTCAGGATTACACCACTCTGCAACACGTACATTTTTTTAATTTAGTGAGTTGGGGAGCCACATACTCAAGTCTGCTTCCTGTTTCTTTTGAGAGGTAGCCAAATCTGATTTGTCTCCCTAGCAATAAATAAAATACAATTATTTGTGTCATCAAGAGCTCTATGCTTAGCATGTGACATACAAGATCTCAGTTAACCCTAATAACCTTAGAGCATATGTACTGTTGCTACCAACTTCGAAAGGAGGAGATGGTTCAGTGTCTTCCCCAGGGTCACATGACCAGTATATGCTGTGGGATTGTGACAGAAACCTGATCTGACCTTAAATCCCAGGCTCTTAAAGATCACCTCGTACCAGCGTGGCACTGCATTGCATTTCCCTTCCTTCCACTCCTCCCACCTCGTTTTGTAAACACCTTTCCACTGCATTTGTTTTCTGGTGATTAAGAGAATGAGCTCAACAGACCTTCCCACAGACCTATCCAGCCTTTATGAAGTGCCAGCTTAGTGTCAGACACTGTGCTCAGGGCTGGCTACAGAGACGAACACCACCATTGCCCTCCAGAGGCCTATGGTCCAAACTGTGGAGGGGGCTTCAAAGCAAGATGATGGTGTCTTTTGTTCTGTGAAAGCCACGCGATGCCTAGACAGTCCACTGCTGGCTGCCGAGAGAGTGGAAGTGAACAGAAGCTTGGGCTGAGGGCTGGGAGTGGATACAAGTGACCCCTTCGGCCCAAGGAATGAACGGAGAGCTAGTTAAGGACTATAAGCTTTTCACAGCAAATTCCCAAACTAGAATGTTTTGGTTCTATAAATGGAGATGTTACAAGGGGAACATTAGTTTGAAGTAAAACTGAATTTTGAAAAATTTTTACCAACTTTTGTATAGTTATGCTGTTGGCGTCACTCTCCAATTCCACATAGTTGTTGGGAGTCCAGCTGTTTACTCCCTCGATTTGACTCTTGTCAACTCAAGTGGCAGAGATATCCCAAGTTCCAGTAAACACACACAGCTCTTTTTAGCTCTGGCAGGCGCGCTAGGGGGAAGCTGGAAGGCCTGGTTCTGGCCAGGCGTGGGCTACAGCCTTAACAGAGAGGCAGTGTTCCCCGGGATCCAGCAAGGCAGTGACGGGGATCAAGGTGAGAGAGCCCGGGGAAACGGGCCGATGTAGGTGGCCCGTGATCATGAATGTCCCCTTCTCCTTCCATCACTAACCCTTGGCGATTCCCATGCTTTCCTTTAATGAGAGAGGCCTATTGCATCTCTCCCCATGCCCTTGCCCTTGCCTTCCCTCAGAGGCATGGTGATTAAGAATGTAGGTTTGGGGCACCTGGGGGGCTCGGGCAGTTAAATGTCCAACTTTGGCTCAGGTCACGATCTCATGGTTCATGGGTCTGAGCCCCGCGTCAGGCTCTGTGCTGACAGCTCAGAGCCTGGAGCCTACTTCAGATTCTGTGTCTCCTTCTCTCTCTCTGCCCCTCCCCTGCTTGTGCTCCCTTTCTCTCTCTCTCAAAAATAAATAAGTAAACATTAAAAGGAAAAAAAAAAAAAAGAATGTAGGTTCGGTATAAATGATCAGCTCCATCCCTTACTAGCTGTGTGATCTTGGGCAAGTTACCTCAGTTTCCACATCCATAAAATGGAGTATTACAGCAATCCCTCTCGTGTGGCTACTACAAGATCTGGTTGCGGTAACACTGGTAAAGCACTCAGGGGCACCTGCCACAAAGCTGGACACAGTGCAGTGCTTGATAAATGACTTCTTTGACTCGGGGCACTCACTGGCTGGTCTACTTTTTCCCACTTAAGTGTTGGCTGTTGTATTGGTCATTCTTCTGTAAGCCAGGGATGATTCTCTGAAGGGTGGCTGAGTACACGTTCACTCTACCCTTTGCAGTGACCTACTCTTATAGGATGGTCAATAAATGTTTTGGGGGTTTGTTTTTGTTTAGCTCTGAGGGACCTTTAAACACTCACACAAGAGATTCTCTTACACTTATTTGGACCTATCTCAGTGGCCTACATAGTGAAAAACATTCAATAAAAATCAATGTTGGGTTTATTTTGTTATGAGGGACCACAGAAATAATGTAGTTTGACACCTTCACTGTATAGCTGAGAAAACAGTCCAGGTGAGGAAGGAGAAGCCCACCCACATGGTTGGAGTGAGATTGTGACCTGGCCAAGAGTAAAACAAGGGCTCCCTATTCAGCACTGTTTCCCCCACAGGATGTTGCCCTGAGTCAAAACACAGATAACTGGCCTTATCTTTCTGTAGACCAAATGGTAAGGAGAATGTCATGCTAACATCATATTTCAAGAGGAACAAAATTCTTTATTCGCTACAAATATTCTTTCTGAATTTTCACACAGTGCCTTGGATGTAGTAAAGGAGCAATAAATATTTTGATTTTATATAAAAAGGCAAATGACACTGAGAAATACACCGTCACTATGAAAAATTCTTCCAGATACTGGAAGATTTTCCAGTATCCATATTTCCATATCCATATACAAAGAAATAATAGAATGTTCTAGATAATAAAACGTTGCCATGGTCTAAAGGTTTATTTCCCCCCAAATTCATATGCTGAAAACCTCACATCCAAGGTAGATGGTACTAGGAGCCTTTGGGAGGTGCTTAGGTCATGAGGGCAGAGCCCTCATAAATCGAATTGGTGTCCTTATAAAAGAGTCCCCAGAGTCATAACCCTTCCACCATGTGAGGCTATGACAAGAAGTCTGTAATGTGGAAGAGGGCCCTCACCAAAACATGATCATGCTGGTGCTTTGACCTTGAATGTCCCTAAACTGTGAGAAATAAATTTCTGTTGTTTTTAAGCCCAGTCGTGGTATTTGGTATGGTGGCCTGAAAAGACTAAGACATTGATTAATTACAAAGTCCAATTTTTGAAGAATGAAAAATACCATGCAATGAGGTATACTAGCATCCTTAATACAGTTTCTCTTTCTATGGACTGAACAGTGTCTAGAGAGCATCACTCTAGGCATCAAGTGACAACAATTCTGTGTTGTACCACATATCTCAGACTATTAGGGCAGATCCAAATTCAAATTTTCTATCTCTTTTACCAATAAATAATTTCACTTCTCTCCAAATTCCAGTTTTCCAGAAACCAGTAACCAAATAAATCAAGTCAGTAAGCATTGTAAGTAAATGTAACAGTAAATCACAACAGACTAAAAACCCGCAAAAAGAAGGCTCACACGCTTACCTCCAGAACCCAATAGGTCTATAGCTGTAGATGTGATGCATATTTGTAAAAGGCTCAACGTGGAGCCAATATGACAGCAGACACAGACGGGGCAGCAACATAAATTCTAAAACCAGAATCTTTAATTACCTATGTCCCTAGGAAGCAAATTGGCAAGAAAGGTGGGTAACACAGGCTTTAAAAAAAAAAATTTTTTTTTCGTGATATACTATGAAGTCAGAAAATTCTGAGCTCAAACTCCTTACTTTCTTTACCATTACCAGGTTGAACCCTATCAAATGGCCTTTAAGTCAAAAACAATCAAATATTAGAATATCACATTACTCAAATTAACACACAACATTACGAGGGAACAGAAGACCGCTGTCATCGAAGACAGCCTCGAGCATGGTTTCAGGAAGATTATCTCTAATTCATAATGGTTTTCTTCAATGAGTTCTGGGGTGGAGAAAGCAGGAGGGGCTGAGGTTAACAGTTAGTTGCTTAAGTTACCAAAAACTCCACTGACTAGAACTCTTCATCTTCTAAGCGGCCCTATTAAAGTTTCACTGCAGAATAATTTATGAGATGTCTGAGGAATGCTGTGAAAAAAAATACGTCTGACATTTAAGACTATTTTAAAACACCTCTCTTGTACAAAGAGCTGGAGGTGTGGCAGGTCGGGCCTTGCTCATGCCTGGGGAGAGCTGAAGTTTTTTGCGGTTTGGGGCAGAGACCCGGCACAGCTTCAAAGCTCCGAGGCCCAGGCGGGCTCTCCAAGCCCCCGGAGGCGCGACCAGGCCAGGCAGAGACGGCATCTCTGTTCCTATTTGGGGCCTCGGCACTCTGTTTGCCCTTCAAGGTTCCCTGCTGCCTAAGGAAACATGCAAAATATTTCCGTGAAGCACCGCTGTGTGGAAGCAACAGGAAATAAAGGTTTACTCCAGTGACTCCCTGCTAATAAAGAGGCAGGGGTCGCATCTGAGAATCAGGGTTTTCCAAGCGACTTGTTATTTTTACCAGATGTTTTCAAAGGCAGGGCTTGTGCACAGTACTTGAGAGGTTTTTTTGTTTTCTAGAATCAAGAGGGCTTAACCATAAGATGTATTTTAATGGAGCAGGAAAAGCCAATCCAAATTCAAAAGGATACGGGGAAAGTGGCCTCCTCAGAGACACGACTTGTAAATTTTCTTAGTGTATAAGAGAAATGAAGCATTCATATCTGAAACTTCCTAAAGGAGGTAAAATCAGTTCTTAAAAAATTCAACCTTTACCACATTTTTGTATTAAAAAATTTAATGTTTATTTGTTTTTGAGAAAGAGAGAGAGACAGACCAACAGAGAGTGAGCAGGGAAGGGACAGAGAGAGAGAGAGACAGAATCCGAAGCAGGCTCCAGGCCCTGAGCTGCCAGCACAGAGCCCGACACGGGGCTCGAACTCACAAACCGTGAGATCATGACCTGAGCTGAAGTCGAACGCTTACCCAACTGAGCCACCCAGGCGCCCCTACCTTTACCACTTTCTAACAAAGGTGTTAAGCTATGGAGACTTCACTGGGCAAGCATGGCCCCAATGTAAAAACTGGAGTCAGAAGCACCCAAGGATCCCACCATGCCTTCTTCCTTCTCCCACATGCCTGCCCACCTCCTACCACCAGCACTGTCTCCGTTTGGTGGAGGCACCTGGGCATAGAGCGCTCTTCCATGCTACGCCCACAGCAAGCCCTCCCAAGCTGCGCCATATGTCTCAAAAGTTTCCCTCTACCTTGTCCTACCCCCAACAAGCTATGCTGCCTCATTTGTGTCCTTCAAATGGCTCCCATATCCTCCAAGCCTATTTTCTAGAATGGGACCAACCCGAAAAAAAGGACAGATGATGGATTTCCAGAGCTCCAACTTACTGCCTTTCTCTCTCTCCCATATATATGGAATCTATATTCTTTTGTTAATTTACATTATTTGCCTAATGTGCTATTTTCTCCAGTCTACTGATTGTTCAGAGCAACACATCTAGCTCAGAACATGAGCTTCTAGAGAGCAGTGTTTTCAGCCTCATCACGCGGAGAAAGACTGAGGGAAAAGAGGATGTTCCCCTAAAGAAATATGTGGAGAAAGCGTGGGGTTGCGAGTCTGACATCGCAGTTGGAATTTTGCCTCCATTCTCCAACTAGCATCGAAGGTAACTTCCTTTGCCTCTTTCAAGTTCACATTCCTCTTCTGCAAAGTAAGAAATAATAAAACCTATCTTTGGGGTGATTATGAGGACTGTACCGGCTACGTGAAAAACCCTGCATATACAGAGAGGAATAAGTCCTGCGTCAACCATTGTTGCTTTTCCCAAACTCTGCCTACACCTTTTATAAATAGTTCCTTTATTTAAATCTCCTTAAATTACCTGATTTGAATGTGCCATAGGATTCCTGCCAGGACTCCCAATACACTCAGTAAGTGACATTTTCCTTATCTTTCCCACTTCTCTCCTAGTGTATGGTTTTCTACTGAAGAAAAACTTGCTGCTTTAAAAATATATTAACCTTATATTCTTCAATGTTTCGTTACTTCCATTTTGTTCCAGTGCTCAAGTTGTTGTGTAAGTCTGGTTTACCCAAATTATAAATTCTGGCATTATGTCTGATTTACCTGCATTTGAAGTTTCTGAATTTCACACTGGTTTACCGGGCTGTAAAATCACAAGGCTAATAGGACCCTATCCCATCACCTAGGCCAGCATCTCCCAAAACATGTTCCACAGAACAGTGCTGCCAGAAAAGCTAGCGTGTGGCAAAAAAGGTGTTCTAGAATCTAACAAATTTGCAATGTCTTTCCATGGCAACTCTCAGTGACCTTCAGTGATACCTTTAGGTATCTGAGAAGTCTAGCCATAAGGAATCCCACTGAAATGCACTCAAGCAGCATTCTGTTAATTTATTTGCCCACAGAACCATTTCCTCCTCCCTCCCTTTAGGGCACCCATTAACGCCATGCAGAACAAACTTCTACATAGTCCCAGTGGAATGGGAGAGCAGAAACAGAAAAAACCCTTCCTAAGGTCAGTTTGTAAATGACGGAGGTAGCTTCAGGCCCAGACCTCTCCAACCCCCAAGCCCCAGTTCTTCTGGCCATACCAGAGGGTCTCTAACTTCATCACACAGAGGGATGGCCAGGAGCGATGGTTAACTGTAGGCTGCTGTGTCTGACCCTAAACTGTCTAAGTCAGTGGATCTGGTGTGTATTTCCAACACTTCTTGGGTGCTGCTGCTGCCAGAAGAATCACACTTTGAGAAGCACTGTCCTACACCCGCCCGCAGCAGCACAGAGGCTGGGGCGTGCCTCATCCCAGAGGGAAGACCTGGTGGGGAAGCCAAGGCGTCAACTCGGGAAAATGCCTACAGGACAACAGGGTTAATAATTAACGGTTCAACACACGAGGCTGTATCTAACAAATGACCAAACGGTCCAGAGTTAACTACCAAAACTGGACAGTGGGAATTACTTGGTGTGAAACGATAGGAAAGTCTGGAAAACGAGAGAGAGAGAGAGAGAATGGGGTGCCTTGGTGGCTCAGTCGGTTGAGTGTCTGACTCTTGATTTCAGTTCAGGTCATGATCCCAGGGTTGTGGGACTGAGCCACACACCAGGCTCTGTGCTGAGCATGAAGCATGCTTGAGACTTTCTCTCTCTCCCTCTGCCCCTCTCCCCCACTCATGTTCTCTAAAATTAAAAGAGAGAGAGAGAGAGAGAGAGAGAGAGAATATAATTGGGAAGAACATTCCAAGTGGTAACAATGGTTCCTATTATCCAAATATTTGTTTGCAGAATGGTGGAGGCCTGGCTGTGCATGTCTTTGGAGAGCACCCTGGTTCTTAATTTGAATATGGGTGTGACTGCTATTTCAAAAATTCACAGCAAAACACTTAATGCAAAATAGAGTAGCTGCTCTCCAAAGTGATTTGGAGGATGGAGCAAAGGTCTTCCTGCTCCCTTTCCAGCTGTAGCTTCACTTCCCCTGTTCGCCCTCTCTGCTTGGGCGCCCAGCTGCCCACCTCCAACACATTAAACCAAGGGACAAGCAAAGCTGGCCACGGAGTCTATAAGCCAGCTGGCTTAAGTTTTGCCTTGGGAAGTGGGGGTAAAACAGTCAAAGCCTGCAAGTCCCTGCAAATGGAGTTTGATGAAGTGAAACATTTTCGAGACATCCCTCACCCACACCTATCTCCTCCCCCAAAAAGAATTATCTGGGAAAATCGTTTTTATAAGTTAGCTATAGCAAATTATCTCAAAAGGAATAGCCAAGAATGAAAACACCATTCTCCATGACACTCCAGGAGCTGTGGCCCCGAACTGCAATCTTGCAATACTGGTACTAGCTACTGCTTTCAAAGAGCCAGGAATGACCTCACTAGGGTCATGGCAAGCCTGACTCTCACTCACTCGCTGGCATTCACTGAAAACTGGTTACCACAAGGTAAGAGGCAGGTGACACATGAGACATCTACTGTCCTCCCGGCTGAAGCAGTGAAAGCACATCGGTTAATCACAGGGTGAGTCAGGAGCGTGGAGATGAAGAACACTGGAGTCAGGTGGAAGAGGTTACTCTCAGGCGATTGTGCGGATGGCAGGAGGAAGCAGGATGCAGGACGGGAAAGGTAGGAAAATTGATAGTTCATGAGCACCTGCTCTGTGCCATATGCTGTTGGGTCCTTCACTTACTCTTTCCTGTCATCCGCAAAGTCCTATGAGCTGGATTGATGTCTTCATTTATAGATGGGGAACCAACGCCCAGGAAGTGAAAGCTCAAACAGCTGGCCAACACCAATATGGGGACTTCAGCTTTGGTTTATCTGAATCCAAAAGTGATGGTCTTCAATGATGTAAGATTCACAGATGACAGGAGACCTTGTAACTTCCACCGACGTTAAATCAGGGTAAGTGCACTCTCCAGTCCTTCCCTAAGTTTCAATTTATCATTTCAAATGTAGTGAAATCATTAAATAAATTTGAGTTATATACACATACGTATACAATGTATTTACCTAAATGTAAGACATTTAAGTATCATAAAGTTCTAAGTTAGTTATGGATGGGGGAAGATTTTGAACCATTTGTTAAAAATTATCACCATGGGCGGGGCACCTGGGTGGCTCAATCAGTTAAACATCCCACTCTGGATTTCAGTTCAGGTCATGATTTCATGGTCATGAGATGGGGCCCCACGTCAGTGCTCTCAGCGTGGAGCTTACTTGAGATTCTCTCTCTCTCTCTCTCTCTCTCTCTCTCTCTCTCAAAATAAGTAAATAAACTTCAAAACAAATTATCACCATAGGCAATACATTTTATGCCTTTGAAGGGGTCTGAACACCTGAGTAGAGTGGCCAGAAATGTTTCCTTTTCTCCTCCAGGATGTTACACAAAAGCAACGAGGAAATGGGGGAGGGGTGGATGAGCATGACATTTCAGTAAATTTAGGAGCTACAACCTATACACAAAAATTGTTTACTACTAGTAGTGGGTCAGAAATACACAGAGATAAGTGCATCTTAAAATTCCGATGTTTCCACATCACCCCAAATGACACTATTAATAAATACGTACAGACCGGTCTACATGCCTGGCACGGTCTATAAGCTTTCTATAGACTAAGGTTGTTGGGGGTTTTTTTCAAACTTTTATTTAAATTTTAGTTGGTTAACATACGGTGCAATATTGGTTTCAGGAGTAGAATTCAACGACTCGTCACTTACATACAACTCCCAGTGCTCATCATAGCAAGTACCCTCCTTAATGCTGATCACCCATCTAGCCCATCCCCCACCCACTTCCCCTCCATCAACCCTCATTTTGTTCTCTATCTTTAAGAGTCTCTCATGGTTTGTTTCACTCTTTCTTCCCCCTCTCCCATATGTTCATCTGTTTTGTTTCTTACATTCCACATATGGGTAAAATCATATGGTATTTTAGACTAAGGCTTTTAATCATCACATCCTACCTACAAGATGAATACCATCTTAGAAATGATGAAACTGAAGCACAGAAAGAATAAGTAACTAGCCAAGACCATAGAGTTCAACAGTAAATGGAGAAACTGAGATTTAAACCCAGGCCCTTAGGCTCTAGAGCCCACACTGATGACCACCAAGATGGAGTGCCTATCACATAGCAGATGTATGGGGTCATCACTGTTCCATGATTTTAGTAGCAAAAGATTTAGTAGCCTAAATACCATTCATAAACTATTGTTTATGTGTTATGACACATCTATTCAACAGAAACAACTATTAAAGACCATGAGGTAGCTCAAACTGTAAGATGGAATGATTTCCAAAATTATGGTTAAATAACCATGGATAATACCATGGGTCCAAACACACCATGGATAGTATGAAGTCATTTGTGTAAAGAAAACAGACAAACATACATATTTACAGATGCAGAGAAAACCTCCAGAATAGTTCACAAGAAACTGGTGCTTCTGAGGAGAAAGCTAGGTACAGGAATTTGACAGAAAAAAAGATGGAAGATTTAATTTTCATGACAAATATCTTTCTAATTTTTGAATTAAGAACATGGTTCATGTATCACCTATTTATATAAAGCAAATTCAAAGACCAAAATTATTTGAAGAAAATCATGGTGGAATGTTTTCCAACCTAATTCCAAGCAGGGAAGGTAAGAAGTGATAGGAATACCCTGTGACACTTTTCCATTCATTGCATCAAATACTTTTTCATAGTAGATATTCCAAAATAATTAGAACTAAAAAATAAATTGAAAATGCCATCCACTTTCTGGGGCACCTGGGTGGCTCAGTTAGTTGAGCTCTTGATTTTAGCCTAGGTCATGATCTCACGGTTTGTGGGATCAAGCCCTGGGTCGGGCTCTGCACTGACAGTGTGCAGCCTGCTTGGGATTCTCTCCCTCTCACTTGCCCCTCCCCTGCAAGCATGCTTGCACACACCCAGGCATGTGTTCTCTCTCTCTCTTGTGCAAAATAAATTAACTTTAAATATATATATATATATATATATATATATATATATATATATATATATACACATACATGTATACACACACACACATATATGTATATATATACACACATATATATGTATACATATACATATATATACACACACATACACACACACACACACACACACACATATATATGAATAAAATGCCATCCGCTTTCTACTACTCCGACACTTGCTTCTCAAAAATGCAGTGGATAAATAACAAGAGAGAATTCCCTGTGTAGAAGGTAGTAAGAGGTGTTTCAACGTTTGTGCATGGCGTGTGCATGAGAGAGCAAGAGAAATCCTTTAAAAAATAAAAGAGGGCAGGTAGTGACCCAGCACAACCACTGTGTGGCTAAAATAGGAATGGGTATGTCACCCCCATGCCACTAAAGAAACAGTCTCTCATGTCCTACAAAACATGCAAGGCATCTTGCCTTGCCAAATTTAAACGGGGACGTTATTTTTACGTTACTATAATTAGTTCCCATTTGTCTATGAATCAGCCTTTATGAGGCAACAGCATCTAAGCCCCATCAGATGAAACCTGAGGCAACATCATCTCTGTTTATTATTTTGAAAAGAAAGAGAGGGAGCCAAGTTTCCTGCAACGCCCGATTCAAACACTGAAATTTGGAGGACAGAATGTCCTGTTGTCCACGTTTGAAGATAGGACTATATTTTCATCTAATACATCAGTCCCAGGTTCAGCTGGTAACAGGAAGGAATTGAATTCCAGAGCTCAAAAATAGGACTTAAGTACTAAACCACCTTTCACTGCTCATATAGAATATTTATATTTTAACACCTTACACAGCAGCATTTTTTAAGTGCTCACGTTAATGAACAAACATGAACATGTTTTAATCTAAAGGTATCTATCTGAGTGAGTGGCAGATTGGTAAACACAAACATTTTAAACCTATATTCACATTCCTGGATACACCCCTTTCATAATTAACTTTCTTACAAGAAATGAAGTGTTTCAACACCACATATAAAGGCAGGGGGAGAGGGAGTGTTCCTATGTAGCCTGGGATCCCCTTGAATGAAATGGCTCCTCTAAGAGGCTTTGCAATCAGGTATATAAACACAGTAGCATCTTTTGGTCTCCAAAGGGAGTCCAGCCAGATAGTAGACAGAATCTGGAAGAGGTTTAAACTGGCAACCTTAATAAGTTTCAGAGAACCAACTGGAGTGTACAAGTTCAATGCTGCAATTCACAGAGAACATCAGTTAGCAGTACTCTAGGGGATCACGGCACATTTGAGTGAGAGCAGTGGATATAGAAGGGGGTAAATACACTATTCGCTTGTCTCCAGATTTATTATATCAAAGGCTTAATGTTTTTGTGCATACCCATGTGCCTTTGATAAACGAGTATAGGTACACCTGTACCTTTTATTGCAAATACCATGGGTTCTAGGCCCAGTTAACATTTACTAACGAGGTTCCCTTCGGCAAGCCATTTTAACCCATCAGAATCTCATTTTTGTCCCTCAAATATAACAACAATAAACAGGTGGCAAGAGACTAATACTTGACTTGTCTAATCTCACAGAAATTTTAAAATAACCAAAATGAAATGCTGTATAGTTTTTACAGTTTAGCAAACATTTATATGACATTACATGCCAAGCACAAGGTGTTGTATAATTCTTACATATTTTTAGATATACAAGTAAAGATAGCATTTAGATATACATGAATATATATCAGAAAAGGGGAAATGAGGGTGGGCAGGGTTAAAAATAAGGTCTGAGATTACATCGGAATTTTAACTGAAAGCTGAGACCCAAACAATGGTTTTACTTTGCCAAAACCACAGGCAGGAGCTGCCTGGAATGTTGTCATACTAACTTTACCCTCATCACCCTTGGAAAATTCAGAGATTCACGTACAATTCTCACTTTTAATGACCTTCTGTTAGAGGTACTATTATTATCTCTGTTGTACAGATAAGAAAACTAAGACCCAGAGCGGCTCAATAACTTGCCTGTGGTTACATAACTAGGAAATGGGATCTGAACTTTGACGGTCTGAGTCCAGAGTACGTTCAATTATACACTATACCATGCAGCCTATCATAGTTGTTATTACTATTATGGCATATTACAATAAATCCCTTGTATTAATCTCAATTCCACAAAAGAGGAAAATGAGGCTCATAGGTTAAGTTACAGCAAGCCAAGATCACGAAGCAAGTATATGGAAGAGAATTTGAAGCCGAGTCTACAGGACTCCAGAACCTGTACTCTTAACTGCAAAGTTGATAACCTCCAATCCACAAATATTTATTCTGCACCTACTGTGCCCTAACACACTTTTTGAAAAAGGTAAGGAGTTGGTGGTGGTGTTCCGTCAGGAGCTGGAAAGGCTTTCATAGCACCTCAGTGTTGAACCGGCCCCACCTACACTCCCCACGACAAAGTCCAAAGTCCTGCACATAGCAGGTGCCCCGTGACAGGTGATGCCGGTATGGTGGATGATGGCAACAGAAATACTCTAAGTGTTGGTATATAGCTTCAAAAGGGAATTTGACTATTCAACATGGAGGAGGAAAAACTCTAAGGGCAGAATACAGAGAGTTTTTAAAAAAAATTTTTTTTAACGTTTATTTATTTTTGAGACAGAGAGAGACAGAGCACGAATGGGGGAGGGCCAGAGAGAGGGACACAGAATCCGAAACAGGCTCCAGGCTCCGAGCTGTCAGCACAGAGC
The DNA here is from genome assembly GCF_018350215.1 of Panthera leo. Taxonomy (NCBI): domain Eukaryota; kingdom Metazoa; phylum Chordata; class Mammalia; order Carnivora; family Felidae; genus Panthera; species Panthera leo. The sequence goes on from NC_056689.1 coordinate 54,410,737, forward strand.
CCGACGCGGGACCCGAACTCACAGACCGCGAGATCATGACCTGAGCCGAAGTCGGCCGCCTAACCAACTGAGCCACCCAGGCGCCCCAAAATACAGAGAGTTTTTAAAACAATGTGAGTGGATGTGGTCTCCATCCACAGGCAGAGCATTTTAGGAACTTGGTTAATTCCTACTAACTTTCAACTCTTGAGGTAGGGTGACCAATCACCCTGGTTCTCCCTGGACTTTCCTGGTAGTCTCATGTCCCAGGAACCCCCCTCAGTTGGTTACCCTAGAGGGCAAACATCAGGTTTTGTACTTGACCTTTCAATGCCCAACCCCCTGGTTCTAGCACAGTGCCTTGCAAACAGAAGGCGTTCAATAAGTCTTAGTTGGTTAGATGGATGAAAGGAGCAATACTTTATTATTTCCAAGTACACTCATTTCCACTATACAAGTGTTGCCGAGCTGCAGTCCCTGCATGGCTAAAATGACTATGTGAGAATCATTTTAATTAGCACTTTCATTGTTTGTATGCAAATGCACATTCCTAAAGTGGGTCCTCTAAAAAGCCTTCCCTAAATCAACATCCCTTACTGAGATTTTTCTCAGTAAATCCTTGTCCACAGACAGTGGGGAGATAAAATTCCATCCAGCCTGAGCCTTAATGATCCAGCATCTGTAACGGAGTTGACGCTTTTCTTTATAGGAACGGCAAGTCTAAAATGAGGAAATGTGAGGCACTTCCAGGCGCCAGGAGAGGGTTGCTCCTTGACTTACTCATCCCAAAATAGTATGGCGACTCAGAAGGCAGTCTCCCAGTACCGAGTTCCTCTTGCAGAAAAGTGGAATGCCCCGCTGCCTGGCCCCCTGGATTAGAGTCCTCAGAGTTATCGAAAGCAAACTTTCCAGCCTCCCCCAGATGTCCTGCTTTGAGTTCGGCCAGCCCGTTCCCTCTGCTGGCCCATCCCTGACCTATTCCCTTCCTTTGGCTCTCTGACCCGGGGCTGGGCGGCCTTGGTCTTTTGCCTCAGCTCAGGGAGAGGCCCAGATGCTCCTTGAGAATTCAACTCTGGCAGAGGTATCGGTGGCCCCAGCCCTGCCCTGCCCTGGGTGGGAGGTTTGAAGAGCTGGTCTCTCGGGGAGTCAGGGTGGGAATGAAAGTTCTGGGCGGTCAGCATGGCCGACTCCTGTCCTGAGTCATTAACTCAGCCCCACAGGGTTATGCCAGGCAGCCCAGAGAGCCAGTCAGAGCTTAAAATGAGAGAGAATATGATGGTGAGAAGCTAAGTATCAGAAAGGCAAACAGGGAGGCAGAGGTTATCTGAGCTTGGAGAAATCCTCCTGTGGTCCAAAGAGCCCAGGGAGGACCACAGCCAGGAAGGCCCTGCAAAGTCCTTTAAAGGGCTGCACTCCTAGCTTGGGATGCTCTATTTGCATGTCTGGGCTGCAGGAGGATAGAATAGAGATGAAGCTAAACAAAGGACAGCAGCATTTATCAGTCAGAAGAAAGTCCAAAAGGCTAGTATCTGGGATGAATTACAACAGGTGAGAAATGTGAATAACGATCAGGGGTAGGTTTTTGTTTGTCATTTGTTTGTCAAATTAGCATCAGAGTGAGAAGAAAAGCAAAGAAGCATAGGCCTGTTTGGGGAAGCCAGTGGGACGCTGCAGCCAGCGGAGGAGAAGAGAAATAGTTCCTCGCCTGCGCTAAGGGAACGTTCTTCAAACCAGAAGAGGCGACTCTGGTAACTAAGACAGGTGTGGAGCCGGGGGAGCTACTGCCATTTTAAGTCCAGTCAGGTTTTTAGGCTCAGATGAATCACACCCACAGACAGCCAAAGTATGGACCTATGCCGCAGATGAATCACCGTCAGCAGTCCTTCAGAAACCTCAAAGAAAGGAATGGCGTTCAAAGATAAGGAACTAAATAATTAACAAAAGGAAGATTCTAGAAGTATATGCCAACAGGCTTGGCACTAACGTCCAGAAAAATTCTAGCCTGGAGTATTACATAGATGAATACTCAAGAGTGATGACTGCCAAAAACTGATAGAGGTTCGCCATAATCAAGTATCAAATGAACCAATTCTCTTTTTTGTTAGATTTAGAAGACTGATAGTTCAGATGAGCATAACTTCACCTGAGCCAGGCTTTAACAGTTCTATGATATTCTTGTGAATATGAATATGAGCAATTAGGCAGATTTACATAGAGATGACTGAGCCACCAGCCTGCAGGCACGGGGACTTAGGCCTGTCCTGTACATTTGATCTACAACTTGTATCTAGAGGTGACATACATGAGGGAGGGCTCATCATCATGTTAGATGACAAAAGCTGGGTATTTAAAGTTCTTTGGAGGTTGTAAGATGAATCAAATCTAACAAGATGAAATTTAAGGTGAATACACGTGAAATCTACCTATCCCTGGCCACATGCTTCACACAGACCAAGAGCCCAAAGTGGTTACTGAAAAGAGCAGTCAAGTTTAGCTATGTGAGAGTCCTTATGATGCTCCTCAGAGAGCTTCCAGATGAGGTCCGAACACAGCTCTGGGATCCCAGCAGAGCCCCTTCTAATGCTCTCGTTCCTAATTACAGAGAAGTTATGGCACCACAGAGGAAGATTACACACACCCGGAGCAGAGCTCAGGGTTGGGGCTCAGAGAGGCCACTAGTTAGGGTACCTCTTAGGGTACACCAGCAGTGTGATGGCTGACACCTTAGAAACACTTTCTAGGGGCACTTGGGTGGCTTAGTTGGTTAGGCGTCCAACTCTTGGTTTCAGTTCAGGTCATGATCTTACGGTTTGTGAGATCGAGCCCCGTGTCAGGCTCTGTGCTGACAGCTCAGAGCCTACTTGGGATTCTGTCTCTGTCTCTCTCTCTCTCTCTCTCTCTCTCTGCCCCTCCCCTGCTCGTGCTGTCTCTCTCTCTCTCTCTGGAAATAAATAAACTTAAAAAAAAAAAAAAACTCTCTGGCCAACATCTGCTATCGTCAATGCTGGTTCTGTCCCAAGATTGTCATTCTAAAATGAGCCAGCATAAGGACCACTGCCGGCAGGTGGGTCAAGGAGGAGTGGATGCAGGAACATTTTAAATTTGGTGATGCCCTTCTCACCCGGTGACCTGTGACTGACAAACCAAGATCCTTAAAGGGAAGCGCCTGGTTGGAGTGCCTTCTTATTAGCTCATAGGTCAGACAAGCATCTTTGGAGTTATTTTTTCCAAGGAAGGGGATGTCCCTGAAGGAAATGAGTAGATGCCAAGCAGAGAATATAGCAAATCAAAATACTTCCTGATGCAGTCCAACTCCCTGGCTGATGTACTTTCAGCTCAATACCTGGAACTCAAAACCAGCCCAGGGAGAATCAGAAACAGGCTCCCAAGTGCCTGGGAGCCAAGAAGGTCCAAAGTGGCTTCAGAAACCCCATAAAACCAAAGACACTGGCCTTGTTCCAAGCCACAGGATTTCTGAGCTAATGGGGGCACTGGGCATCATCCTACTTAAAAAAAAAAAAAAAAAAAAAAAGTGAGGGGAGTATGGAAGTGCTAAGAGGGAGCAGTGTTGAAGAGCTCCCTGAAGTAATAAAAACTCTGAAGACCCTGGTCTCCAAAGCATTTTTTTCAAAATGGGCATTTGTTTCCATGTACTGTTTGGTTAATTAACAGATGAGCCCAAAGGTTCAAACCAGTCACCCCCACCCCCAGAATTCATGTCCAGATCTTCTAGTCCTGGAACTGACCCTAAGGTACTTCAGACCAAGGGTAATGGGCAGGGAGTTAAGAAGATCTGCAGTGACCTGGAACCAACCTCACAAAACTGCGTCATCCGTGAATAGGCGGTAAGGGAACCAGCCACACCCCACCCTCTGTCACACTGAGACTTTAACCCTAGACAGAACATTCTAAGCATCAAATATTATCCAAAAGCACAGAGACAAGTTTGGAGACGGAAAATACACAGCAAGCATTTCTAGACAACCCAAAATGTATCCCATTCTCCAAGGATGGGTCTGGAAACCAACAGATACCCTGTTGTTGTTGTTGTTGTTGTTGTTTTTTTACTGATACAGAACAGTTCAGACATATGCCCACTCTCGTTCTCCTAAGGCTTCCCTTTTTCAGTGCTCTGTCAGTTCTTCTGCTTGCTCCAAGAAGGAAACTTCCATTGTACACTACCAGTCTTGAACACATGCTAAATCAGGGCAATCTGGAGACAGGAGTAGCAATGACAGCAGTCAGAAGGGGACAGGCTGAAGCCCAAAGCACTGAATGTTGGAAACCACAAACCCTGAATCTGCAATTCCTCTATTTACTTAGAAACAGTTGCTGATGCTCGCCCTAACCAAAGATAAACTAGGACAAACCCGGAAAGGGAAGGGGAAGCAGTGAGGTAAGGGCTGTTGTAAACCTGGCACAATGCGGAGGAAAAGGTCCTCGGGTTGTCAGGACACAGTTTTCCTCCCTAGGAGAAAAATGAGATAACATACCACCATGAGTAGTGACATTAGCCTGCAACCACGCACTTAGCGGAGGCAGAGGCTTGCTGTCTTCACACACTTAAGTCATGCACAGACACATCCGGAGACTGCTGTGGCACAGTGGAAGGAATATGGCATTTGGAGGCAGGGGAGGTGATTTTGAGTCCTAGCTCTGCCTCGAGCAAGCTGTGTGACATCAGGTTAGGCACTCAATCTCTCTGAGTTTCAGTTCTCCGTGAACTATAAAATGAGTAAGTTGAACTAGCTGATCTTATAGTTTTCTTCTAGGTCTAATATTTATACATATATATTATCTATCTAATATATATCTAATACATATATTATCTACCTATCAGTTAAGATATGTATACACACACACAATACATTTCACGTATATTACATATGTTGCAGTGTATGTGCATATATTTATATTTCCATGCTCCAAGTGCCATTAGAAGCTGCCAACCAATGACAAGCAGAACACCACACTCTCTGCCAACTGCAGACCCAGGCCCATCACAAAACACCCACAGCAGCCTCTATGGCACCGTCCTGTGTTGACCATGTTCTATAACATGTATTGTTTACTCTATCAACCAATAGATGGATAGATAGGTACCTAATATTACAAACTAATACTGCAACACAGCAGTTATGCTTCCATTCAGCAAACATTTACCGAACACATTCTGTACGTCTAGGTACTAGGACAGTCCTCTACTCAATGAACCCATCGCTCCACATATGCCAGCGGCCTGTGAACAAGCCTCTACGGTACCACGGGAGAGACATGTGGACGGGGCGAAGGGTCAGCTGCCCCAGCAGAGACTGGAGCAGAGTGCAAGCAGGAACAGCTTCCCAGCACTGATGCCTGAGCCAGCACTTGGAGGAGGAAATAATTTGACCAAGGGAATAATATGTATAAAAGTACACAGGAATGGCCCAAGAGGGCATGCAAGGTGGGAGGAGCCCAGACACAAAGGGCCTTATAAGCCATGCTAAGTAGAGGTATTGCCCAGCACCCTCAGACGCCCTCGACAGCTCCCTGTCCGGCCACACTCACACGGCTGGCATATGCCTACACTAGGTCAATCATCAAGCAACAGGCCAATCCCTACCGCCACCCCGCACCCCAGCCTCTCCATTTGTCCCAGAGTCACACAGCCAGGCCACACCTGCTGTCCACTACGGCTTCCTCCTAGTTACTCAGCAGGCCTAGTTTTCAGCTCTCGCTCAGCCCCTAGTGCCCAACCCACAGCAGCTGTTCCAAATAGTTTCCATCTTCCTCAGAGCCACAACCACATCCCACCCACCCCACTCATGCTCAGCAGAGGACTCCCACCCCCTCTGTTCCTGGGCACGACTGTCCAAGCCCAGCCCCCATAGCAACCCTTCTGTCCACCTGTCCCGAGTTCCTTCCTAAATAGCCCAGGCCAAGCTGTGGGTATATCTGCTCACAAGCACAAAAGACGGTCACTGACCAATGCAGGCTGTTGCCCGCGCATCTGACTGGTCTCTGAAACCAGCACACCTGAGTGGCTGAGGTACGTGGATATGTTCCAAATGCCAAAAGGCACTATGTAAGGTATTCGCTACTCCATAGCTGTTGCCTGAACAAACGAGTAAACAAAACAAATCACTGACTTAATGTTGAAGAGCCGATCTAATGAGTTGCAAAATCCACAGTATCTTTAGGTATGTGAGCCAAGAATGCAGCCTAGAATATGTCAAAAGCCTTTTAAAACAATCGCAAGGCCTTTGCAAGCTTAGTCTCTGGTCTCTAATGGGCTCCTACACACACAGCCCCTTTAATGATAACCCAAGCAGCACTGAAATCATTGCAGTGCCATTTATTCCTGACATAAATTTCCTAAAAAACACAATATATTTGATATAAAACACACACAATACATTTAACATATGTTACATATGTTATAGCGTATGTGCATATATTTATATTTCCATGCTCCAAGTGCCATTAGAAGTTGCCAACCAATGACAAGCAGAACACCACACTCTCCACCAACTGCAGACCCAGGCCCACCACAAAACACCCGCAGCAGCCTCTATGGCACTGTCCTGTGTTGACCATGTTCTATAACATGTATCGTTTACTCAGCTAAAACCTCTCCACTTGCCATTTACTTTTTGTTCCGGTCAACAGTTTTGCCACGTAATAGCCAAGAGATGGTATGTAACTGGTGTCGGACTGCCACAAAGAAAGGAAAAGTATGACCCAGGATCGTATAATTCAAGTGTAAAGATAATCCGAACAGCAAACGTGAGTCCACTCATAGACCTGGGAGCACCAAAGGTTGGAAATACTCTACACAATGCCAAGAAGATAAAATTCTTCCTAATTCGCTTCTGTCCTGTCTACTAAGCAGAGGTCCAGAGTCCTCTCCCAGAATGGTGGGTTGAGGGTCATGCCGTGAGCTTGTTGAGTACAAACCTCATTGTACTTAGCTCTTCCATGTCTATTCGAGGCAACCATGAGGAACCCCTCTCCACTGAGGCTCTGCCCTTCTAGCCCCACAGAACTTGTCTGGCCAGGACACCAGAGTTTCCCAAAACTTATACCCAGAACGAAGGGTTTGCTACATGTCAGAGAATTCTTCACAGCTAACCCAAATATGATCTCATTTTATATAAGAAAAAAATGAAGCCCAGAGAGGGTATGTCGTTCTAAGGTAGGTGGCAAGTCAGGGTGGCCAGGGTGAGGAGCCCAGACTCCTCTGTGATGGGCTTGCACTCTAAAACCAGAAAGCTAAAGGACGGAGATGTTGTCGGCATCCTGGCTAGCATCCCATTTTCAGAAGGTTACAAGAATGATTTTAAGAGGGGGAAAAAAAGGAATTCTTAGGAAAAAACAGAAACTGCCTATCACAAAGTTCATAAAATGGTAATGGTTAGTTCACATGGTTATTAAAATCTGAGGTTGGTTTGTTGGCTTGGTCTCATTTGTGTGAAATTCCTTTCCTGTAATCTACTCATTACTTTGGAAGGTACCAGGGCTCAAAAACTAACAACTGTTTCGTGAAAATGGTGACTTCTGTCATCCAGTTTTATATTTTGATCTTATTATAAAAAAAACTTAAGAAATGTTCAGCTCCTTCAAGTTCAGTAGTTCAGTTCCATTTGAAGAAAGAAAAAGGAAAATATTTAAGAGAAAAAAAATCTAATTAGATTTATATAAATGTTCCCAATATGGTAATTTTATGAGCAAACCACATTATGTAGAATACATGATATGTTTCACAACTAATCTAATCATTTGGTATTTGTAAAGAATACTCTAAAAATTACCTTATTGCTTTCTTTCCTTCCTCTTATTAAAAAACACACAAATCTCTTGAAGGAAAAAATATTTGTTTCACTACTCCACTGCCCCAACCGTTTTTCTCCCAATCATTTTATTTAAAAATTTTTTAATGTTTGTTTATTTTTGAGAGAGGGAGAGAGGGAGCACGAGTTGGGGAGGGGCAGAGAGAAAGGGGGACAGAGAATCTGAAGGGGGCTCTGAGGTGACACAGAGAGCCTGATGTAGGGCTCAAACCCATGAACTGTGAGATCATGACCTGAGCCAAAGTCGGACACTTAACTGATTGAGCCACCCAGGCACCCCTCTCCTTATCATTTTGAATTTAGTTTCTGTAATTTACAAAGGAGGATACCAAAACAATGTTTTGTTGAGCCTCCAGATCCCCTGATTCTTTGAGGTAAGATTTGAAACTGAAACCATAAGTCACAGGTTACAAAACCAAAAGCCTGAGCGAGCTAAGCAGGTGACAAGTGGGTGTGCGGGGACTGCAGCAAACTGGGCCCCGAAGGCCCCCACAAGAGGAACAACCGTTGGTCCTCCGTTTAGCCCACTCTGCTCCACGCAAGGATACGGCCTGATACTGCAAGATACTCGGTCAAGAGGAGTTAGAAATAAAATTATATGAAATTGCCTCACTTTTAAAATTCTGGCCACTTACTTCAAATACTTAAAACTGGTGTTTCCTGGGCAGCTAGTTTGTAACCTGTCACAACAGACAGGATGCTTATAAACGTAATTAACTCAGGGAACAAATGCAACATCTAGAAACACAAACTTGGTTGGAAAATGAAGACTGAGCTCTATACATTTTTTTTTTTTAACCTATATTTCTCCATAATAACTTTTCTCTTGAACAGGGAGGTGAGAAGAGGAATAAATGAATTTGAGAAAAACATGAGATTAGCTGTTGGAAAGCAAAAAGGGTAAAAGTACCTCTTTCCCTTTTTTATTAAAATAATAGCAATTTGAGGTGCCTGGGTGGCTCAGGTGGTTGAGTGTCTGACTCTTGATTTCGGCTCAGGTCATGATCTCTGTGGTTCGTGGGACTGAGCCCCGTGTTGGGCTCTGTGTTGACAGCACAGAGCTTGCTTGGGATTCTCTCTCCCTCTCTCTCTCTGCCCCTACTCTACTCATGCTCACTTTCTCAAAATAATAAATAAACTAAAAAAAAGCAATTCATAGAAGAGTATTTCCAGCTTTTGAGTCCATATCGAGCCAATTCTGGCAGTTGCAAATTTCAATAAACTTAGGCTGCTTTGAACATAGCTATCTTCCTTAATCTTTCTCTAACAGAAATGCCATCCAGAGCAGGTAACCTGCTGCTCAGAATCACTCTTATAATAATATGCTAATGGTTTGTGTGACTAAGTTAGAAGGCATGATACCTGGGTGGAGGGGTGCAAATCCATTATATATGCAAATTAGGCAATGTGCATATGTGCCTTAGAGGGGTCTTGACCCCTCTCCCAAAAAAGCCCAAGAACCAATACCTAACTGACTGTAATATGAAAGTTCAATTGTGCAAGTTCGAGCAAAAATAATGCAGTTATTTTTTCAAGCATACCTCTGCAGGAACCATTTTTTATTTAATCACTGCCATAATCAGCAAACCAGAGCAAATCTCTCTGAGTGAGGAAAACAGAGTGAGTCATCTCCACGTTGATAAGGAGACTGCAGGATGAGGGCACTGCTGTGAAGCAGGTATCAGATGGTGCCTTGTCTAATTTAGTCAGTGGAGCACTCAGAGGGACTTCTTCCCATGATGTTCAGGAATCACAGGAGATGATGATGAGCTCCCTGTTTTTGTGACAGCCCCACGTATGCTCTAATGTTTACTTCCCCAAACCAGGGAGGAAAAAGAAAGGCAAAAGAGGTTTCTCACTTTCTAGTTGTAGTCACTGGATGGAAAAGGAGAAAATATCTTGTTTATACACGTGGCCGGCAAATGTGATAAAGCTTCCTGTTTAAAAAGTACAAAATCAAAGGTGTAAATCTTCTGAAGAAATAGCAACACCTCAAAAATGTCGCTGCTGCTTGAAATGGGTATCATCTCTTTACAGGACAAAGTAACTTTGGCCAGAAAGTGCCTGTTTGAAACTCTGGTGACACAAACCAATACAGCAAGTCCAGGGAGGTACTTTTTTAGACAATGACCTCTGCAGAAGCTGTCCCCAACAGCACACACAGCTGCCCAACAACAGCGTAGTGACTGGCAACATTGGTATTCGACCCTGAATTCCAGCCTTCACTTAAGGAAAGGTGACAACTCACGTAAATTCCATGTTGAGCATTTCCCTCCAGTAGCTGAGATTCCTAAGGAAAATGAGTTAGGGTTGCTTTTAAATTTGACTGAGCTCTGGGGTTAGAAACTCTCAACCACTGGATTCCAAATTCCACGTCCTGTTCCGCAACGCAACAATATTTTGCTCCAAAGGGCAGCAGAGAGATGTCGGTTTAAACAGCATAATTTGTGGTTCAATTCATGGCAAGGTCACCTCATTTCAAATTCATATTTGTCTAAAGCTGTGGAATAAAATATTGGCCAGAAACAGCCTTATTAAATCCTTTCTGAAAGAAGGGAAAGAAGGAGGAAAGAAAGCAATGGGGCTGACATATGCAAAATATATGCAAAAAATTTGAAATTCAAGTTAAAGAAGCCTAGTCTCAACCTGCTGATGAACACAGAGCCTCAGAACAAATAAAGGCAACAGACACTGAACAGGCAACGTTTTCAATCTAAATATACATCGAGCAAGGGCACTTAGAAAACCAAGTTAACGAAGGAACTTTAAGTTTTCTGGATCATGTATTAAAGGTTAAAAGGGATACTATCATGCTTTTTAAAGTTAATACATAAACATGATATAAAAAAATTTAGAAGTTGTTAAAAAGCAAAACAATGGAGTACATTTAAAGATCTTATAGATTTTATCCCATGATTCACAAATCAGTCAACATCCCCTCTAGCAGAAAGGAGCTCTGAGAAACTATACAAAATGGAAGATTTTTATAGGCAGAAGGACGTGGTGCAAAGCTGTTCTAGCAAAGAGTAGGTTGTCCCAGGCAAGGTCACCTTCTTTTGGGGGGAGGCAGGGAGGGGGAGGGGGAGAGGGGTATCTATCAGGCAGATTACCTTCTCACTACTGCAGAGCAGGTAATTCCTGATTGACTATTAAAAGTTACATAATTAGGTTAGGTATTAAGTCTTGGTTTGTTGATGTGAGTCTCAGCACGAGTGACTCCACTTTGGGCAGCTCTTTTTTTTTTTTTTCTTAGTATAAAAGGGGTATAGAGTGAAAAGAAGTCTCTTTCTTATACCATGGCCCTCCCCAAAAAGCCACCCCTCTCTAGCATCTCCTCCTGAGATGGTCTACATGCATACAGGCACCGAAGCACTGTTTTGCTTTTCACCTTAAGGAGGATATCACCATTTTTAAATTTTTTTTTTTTAATTTTTCTTAATGCTTATTTTTATTATTTTCTTTTTTTTGAGAGAGAGACAGACAGACAGACAGAGTATGAGCAGGGGAGGGGCAGAGAAACAGGGAAACACAGTATCCGAGCTGTCAGCACAGAGGCTGATGCAGAGCCTTGAGATCAAACTCATGAGCCTTGAGATCATGACCTGAGCTGAAGTTGGACGCTTAACTGACTGATCCACCCAGGCGCCGCAAAGATACCACCATTTTTTAATGCCTGACCACTCAGTCTCCAGGGACAGGAGAAGGTATCAGCCTTTTTTTTTTTTTTTTTAATTCCTAAAAGCACTTATTAAGAAGTAAGTAGGGAAGAGAAATCCTCCCATGATTGTCAGTAAATTTCATTCTTTTTAATCATATTTAGGTTCTACTCTATAAGAAAAGACAAATTAAAACCAGGATTGATGTCAGTTGTCATGAATAAATACCCTTAAACCGAAACCTTCATTTCACCATAAATCATTTGCTATAGATATAGAACTGTACATAACCAATGCATATTACTATAAGATGCTCCAGAGGTCCCATTGAGAATATTTTCACTGAGATACAAGGGTTTTGAAATACATGAAAACACAAGTTAGGGCGGCCCATTGCCCAAGCAATTTGAAACAGTACATTCTAGAACAGTTGTTTATCACATTGCCCTCAACAGGACCCTGGTTTCCTATTTTTTTGTCAAGTCCACAAAAAGCATGTAAAGACCAGGCCTGGGGGAAAAAGGTGAAAGTCTCCCCAAAGAAGGGATTCCTAAAGAATCCTGAAAAGCCTCTGGGGAGGGCTAAGCTGGGAGGCTCACTAGGGCAGTCAAAGATGGGTGGGGCCCGAAGCCCAGGACAAGAGGGAGGAGGCAGGCCAACTTTGGGCAGCAACTTCAAGAAGAGGACAAAAATTTCTATGGGGACCGGAGATAACAAGACTAAAGAAACTCACCAGGTAGTGTGAAAATGGAAAAACTAAAGAGCCCAATGAGAATGTGCAGGAAACTCAATGGGGCGAATTCTCTAAGAAACAGACAAAAACTGTATGTAGCAGGTGCATTTTGTGCCCAGAGCCCACAAATAGATAAAAATGTATATGATTCAGAACTGATTTTCTCCTGTCAGTCAATGGCAGTTGAGGGATATGGGTGGTACCTGAAACGCATACGTCTACTACAAGCATCAGGGTATATTTTTGCCGCGATATAGTTTATCTTAATATTTCAGCGATATTCTAAATATTTCCTAAATTGTGGTTCTGCAAACAAAGAAAGGCCTCTTTGACCTTTTAATAGAATCACATCTAACTTTGATTGCAGAAGTACTGATCTTCGTGCATGGTTTTACACGCTGGAGAGCCTTCGTTTAATGAACTTTTGGATGGTATGATTACAGGATGAAAAACCTGAAACATACTAACAGTGAATTAAACTTAGTCATCAAAATGGCTTGCAGAAGTGGCAGTACAGATAAAGAACAGTGTAGTTTATATGCTATTAATGGCAAAGGATGCTGGAACCTTCTGCCTGCCAGCCGAAAGCACAGCCACGGGCCAGTTGCATAAATGCAGTTTATAATTCTCTCAGCTGACCCGATTTAAAATTACACAACTCTAAAACTAATTTTCTTGGTTTGGGGAGTCACAGTACTTCAAGTTTTTTTTTAATATAAGGTGAGACCTTACTACTTTTATATCATTATCTCATTTGAATAATTTATATTTGTATTACATGAAATCATACCATATTCATTAGCATGTGTCTTCATTTACTTCTTAGGGGTTTTATATGGAAAATCCACCCTTTGCCTCTTTCTCTGTCCAAATCCTACCTCGCACTCCTTTCTCTACCTAAGTAATCTCATTCAGCCTCATAGCTTTTAAATACCATCTACATGCTGATGACTCTCAAAGGGACCATCTCCAGCCCCAGCCAATTCTAGATCTCCTTGAGAATAGCAAATGGGCATCTCAAACTTAACATGCCCGAACTGAACCCTCAGGTCCCCCGCCCCCAAACACGGTCACATATAGCCCTCTTTGTTCCCCATCTCGGTAAACAGCAACATCATTCACCCAGCCAAAAACACTGGGCTCATCCTGGACTCTTTCTGCTTACACCCCACACCAATCCAGCAGGCATGACCTTCAAAATATATCCTGAGTTCACCACACTAATCCAAGCCATGCCCTTATCTCCTTCCTGGACCCCTTCAGGTTATAATGGTTCTCCTCTTGACCCCAAAGTCTATTCTCCACTCAGGACCCAGGAAAATAATTGTAAAGCACAAATAATTCCGTTCAAACTCTCCAGTGGTGTCTAATCACACTCTCCTTATCATGGCCTACAAGATCTGGCTCCCACCTGCCACTGATCTCATTTCATATCACTCTCCCTCCCCATACCTACCTCCCAGTTCAAGGCTAGCCAAACTGGCTGCCCTCCTGTTCTCCTATCATGCCAAGCTCAGTTTACGTCAAAGGCTTTTCTTTTTCGCTCACTGTTCCCTCTGCCTACACACTTCCCCCTAGATTCCTTCACTCCATTCAGATTTTTTGCACAGAATTTTCTCCCTCTCTCTCCCATGCTCAGAAGTCTTCTCAGGCCACTCTTTCAAAAATAGTCCCTCCAGCCCCTCAAAACAAAACAAAACAAAACAAAACAAAAAACAAAAAACACAAAGTGGGGTGGCTCTCACTTTTTTTTTCCTCCATGGCACCTATTACCACCCGATATTATTATCTATTTAGTGATCTACTTTGTTCATAAAATAATTTTTAGTGAGTACCCATCATGTTTGCATGCAAGGTGCTCTTCTAAGAGCTGGGGATATCCAGTGAATAAGATAAGCAGAGATCTCTGCCGCCATGGAGCTCACATTCTTGTTTGCCACCCTACTCGAATCTAAGCTTCAGAGCTGTGGACAAAGTCTGCCTTTAGACCAGTGAATCTCCAGTGCCCAGAGCAGTGCCTTGGCACAGAGTAGGCATTAACACATATTTGCTGAATGGGTAGTGTCCCACCCACCTGAGACCAAACGCTTCTCTGAGGACCCCCACCATGGAGCTTTTCTTGCCCGCCAGATGGGACTCTGGCTGTGGGACCCAGAATGTCCATTGTGTCCCTTTAGACATAGCAATCTGGTCAGCCTCTCATGCCTGAGTGGGGTCCCCAACCCTGGGCCTGTCTGTCCTAACCGCCTGTCCTTCCTGCACCAACCCCCAGCATTCAGCAAGCTCCCCATGTGGCCAGGCCCCCGGAACTTGTCTCACCGGGTCATCCCAGCACCTGGTCCACATGGTGGCAGCTGACCAGCCAGTGAGAAAACACATGGGCTTTTCTCAATAGTGTGGCGGGAATCAAGACACATAGGGTCATACTGTCTCCCTGGCTCATGGTGGTCCTTCCCCTCAAACAGTTCATGGGAGACCTTCACGTGACCTTCAGCTAGCTAGCATACCTTGAAGCACCCTCTTCTCAGCAAGGACACGCTCCTGTGAAGGATATATTTTTGCCTCTTTCAACTGCCACAGAAGCAAGGCGCTTACCTGCTGTGAGGAGTAATTAAGTTTCTTTTGGAAAGAAAAACATTTGTTAACTGAAATTATCTGATCTCCAAAATGAAGGTAATTGTGAAGTGCAGTTAATTCAACCTTTCAAGAAAACGGCAGCTGCAGCAGTGGTAGGAAGGGGGAAAAACGGAAAATGCAAATGTCTTGAAACACCACTCTGGAAGACTCAGAAAATAGGTATTTAAGTCCATGTTTCCAACATACGTGTTCACATTTTAATTTGTTCGCTTAGAATTACCCAGCTCTACATCTCACAGCTAAAATAGGATTACTTTATACTTGCCCAGCACTTTACTCCCTTGGAAGCAATCTCCCATACATATCTCTTTTAGCAGGGTAGGATTCATTTCTCTGTCTAGGGCCCAGAGAGGTCAAACAATTCACCTAAGATCCCACAGTAAAAATGGCACAACCAAGTAGGTACCAGAACCCAGATATGCCTAGGCCCAGCCCAGTGTTCTTCCTTCTAGAGCAGTAAGGACAGTGTGGTTCTCCCAAAATCACATTCTATAGTGCACCAAAAATAGTTCCCTTTGCTGCAAAAGAAGAAACAAAACAGAACATATTTACCAGTGGTTTAAGGTGGTGGGAAGATGCATTGGTCCCGGAGCTCTGGGCAGAGAGAAGGTTTCACAAACTCTTCCAACAAATGCCAACTCCTGCAATGACAAACAAAACATCTGGTATGAATCAGGCACCCTGTGGTCTCTCCACAAGGGGAGGCGGCCAGCCAAAACACCAATTGGCAGGCATCCTGGTTAGGCCTAAGCCCCCATACTCCTAGCCCCACTATCTTCCCCAACTAGAACAACAATCTTTAGTTCACCAGCTGAAATGGTCCCCATTAGAACCGGATGGGCCTTGCTTGGGCAGAAAGAAGCTTTAGAGATCATCTATAACAGGGATCCCAAACTGAAAGCCCAGTGGGCTACACCTAGCCTATAGTAGTATTACATTGATCTGAAGGATGGGCTTAGAAAATTTAAGCCAAAACTTAAACATCAGAGAGGTCACATAAAACCCAGACTTATGAGTTCTCTTGGGGGGGGAAAAAAAAACAGTCAACATGGTCCACATATACATCTAAAAATGATCGGGTGTGCTAAGTGATAGCTGCCCTTCATAAGCAGGCTTGGCTACTCCAATATGCCACAGTCCCTACCACTCCCTAACGTCTCACCATGGAGAGAGCTGTGATCATCATTGCCTTTTATATTACTGGGTTTCTTGGTCTTCTTGTGTGTGTGATACAGAAATATTTCCCTCAACTTAACAGAAGTGGGAACATAAAAGAAAAAGGGGACAGGGTTCTAAGAGAAAAAAAAATGGTATAGCACATACAGCAACTTAAGTTACTAACCCCATTCTTGCAGACATTTGCAATCCCTGAGCAAGCACAACACTTTCATATTATAAAAGCCTAAGCAGGAAGCTGACTTGCCTACTCCCACAGAAGCAGAGCTAATTCTAGAACCTAGGTCTCTTGATTGCCAATCCAGAACTCTTTGACTATGTCCCACTGCATAGTTATCTTTTTTTTTTAATTTTTAAAATGTTTTATTTTATATTTTAGAGAGAGAGAGAATCAGAGTGCAAGCAGGGGAAGGGCAGAGAGACAGACACAGAATCTGAAGCAGGCTTGGAGCCTGGAGCCCAAGCTGTCAGCACAGAGCCGGACACAGGGCTTGAACTCACGAGCAGTAAGATCATGACCTGAGCCAAAGTTGGACGCTTAACCGACTGAGCCATCCAGGAGCCCCAAGCTGCATAGTTATCTTACATATATTTTTAATGTTTATTTATTTATTGGGGGGGCAAGCAAGGGAGGGGCAGAGAGAGGGGGAGCAAGAGAAACCTTAACAGGTTCCACACTGTCAGTGCAGAGCTGAATGCAGGGCTCCATCTCATGAGCTGTGAGATCATGACCTGAGCCAAAATCAAGAGTCAGACGCTTAACTGACTGAGCCACCCAGGCGCCCCTGCCTTATATTATAAAACAAAAAATATTTTAAATACACACACACACACACACGTGTGTGTACATGTGGGTCTTTTAAAGCCAATATTAAAATCAAGGAGATACAGTTGAATTATCCAACTCACTCTACTGAAAGGCCTGTCATACTCTCCTTTGACAAATGAAGGTAAGTTCCATCAGGTGCCCTAAGGGTTCACTTCCTAATGTGACATTTTCAGTAACATTGCTCCTTTAATTACAAAAAAAAAAAAAAAAAGAATTCTCATAAATACAATGCATCTACTACCTCAAAAGTGCTCAGTTAATGTCCCAAGCTGTCTGAAATACTCTATATACTAGAAAAATGTCCCTTAAAATGCATTTTGAATACAAGGCTATCAATTAGCTTTTATATAGTTACTAGACTGTAATAGACGAACAATGTTCAACTATAAGATCTTGGTAAGAGTTATTTATATCATCCCTCAAAGAATGTATGGATTCGTTGATCACGCGACAGATTATTTACGAACCCTATTACACACCGGGCAGTGTGCAAGGTGATGAAAAGGCAAAGACGAACCAGACCCAGTCCTTGCCCTTAAGTTGCTCTGTCAAGGTAAACGATCTGACACTCAAGAAGAGTTCTAACACAACGGGTAAACCCGAAGATCGGGGTGGGCACAGGCATTCTGGGAGCACTGAGCTGGGTTTCCTGGTGCAGCCAAGGTGAACGGACACTTCCCGTCATGGACAGACACTCAGGAAATCCTAAAGCAGGGAAGGGAGGTGAACAGGCAGGGGGGAGAAAAGAGGGGAAGGTAGGAATCACAGGCCATGGGACAAGAGGAGCAAGAGCAAGGAGTGAACAGCCCCTCCAACTTGGTCCTGTCCAGATCTCATGTTATCTTGCTGGTCTTAAAAACTCCTGCCACCTGACCCAACAACTGCTGAGATGTCATGTGTACTCTTGGATGTTTGTCTCGCCAAGCACCCATTTCAAGAATGCCACCAAACCAGCCCTATTCCCTGACAATGCCCACCTAGGACTCCCTCAGGGTAATCAATGCTGTCCCAGAGTCAGCAGGGCCGAAAACATGGTGGCAGAAATACTGACAGTACTTCCATCGTGTCTCTGAGAAGACAGCTGATAGTTTTTTTTTCCCCTGTGCCAGTCACAAACCATCCCACCTCTACCTCAGGGCCTGGATTTCTATGGCCAGAATCTACTACACAGTCAAGCCTCAAGCAGGAAGTTTTGTTAAGAAAATGTCCCAGAATATCTGCTCATCAAAATCTCCAGATGCAGTTCTCCTGTTCTTCTGAGTTCTTCGGCTCAGTCATGGATAAGAAAGAGATGAGTCACCAGCCCCAATCCAGGCTGAAGCAAAGCCAGGGGGTAGCACCCCAAAAGACGCATTTTGGAAAGGGACATAAAGAGGAGTGAAGACCAAACATGTGCCCATGGTTAGGGCTCAGGGTTCAAGGCCAGTATGGGCAAGCAAGGAGGCAAAAGTCACCTCAGGAGTGGGAAGAGCTTCCCTGGATCTGTAACTGATGGGAAGGTTCCCAAATCTGGCTGAAAATTAGAATCACCAGGAAAAAAAAAAATACTGGGCCCCAGACCTATTAAATCAGAATCTCTGATTTGGAGGCCCAGGCTTTGTTCAGGTGACTCTGACACCCAGACTCCTATTCATTTGGAAAAAAGTATCTTTCACTCAGAAGCTCTAGAACAATCTCCGCGAGGTCATTAATTCAGCATCCTCTGGGCAGGATGCAAGGACTCAGGCTTTGGGGGAGTTGTATACTCTCAGTATGTTCACCTACTCCCTACATCACATTATGTGAAACAACACTTAACTCCTTTTATTCTTTTTTTTATGTTTATTTATTTTGAGAGAGAGAGAGAGAGAGAGAGAGAGAGCACATGCAAGCAGGGAAGTGGGAGAGAGACAGAGAGAGAGGGAGAAAGAATCCCAAGCAAGCTCCACGTTGTCAGTGAAGAGCCCCACGCAGGGTTCCATCTCATGACCCTGAGATCATGACCTGAGCCGAAATCAAGAGTTGGGTGCTCAACTGACTGAGTCACCCAGGCACACCTTAACTCCTTTTACTCTGTTAAATAAACATAGAGGGGCACCCGGATGGCTCAGTCAGTTGAGCGGTTGAGCAGTTGAGCATCCAACTCTTGATTTCAGCGTAGACCACAATCTCACATTTTTTGAGATCGAGCCCCACATGGAGCTCTGCACTGACAACGTGGAGCCTACTTGGGATTCTCTCTCTTTGCCCTTCGCCACTGCTTGTGTGCGCGCTCTCTCTCTCTCTCTCTCTCAAAATAAACAAACTTAAAAAAATGTTTAAAAAATAGAAACAAACATAGAATGCCAGCAGCCAGTGAAGGGGGCCCCCTCTGCCTCAGTCCCTGTATACCATGACCTAATACCAGTGCCTTCAGATAAACTCAGTGGAGTTGTCCAGCCTCAGCATACCTGAGCCCTCACACCTATGTAGGCTCACCCTGCCAGGGCACAGGGTCTGGAAGCATCCAGTCATCAAGGTGGTCTTCAAGGAATGGCTCCAAGGCACAAAGTACTCTGCCTCAAGTTCTTACTGCCCACCAAACAGCAGAATGCTGAAGATCACTGCAATGCCTAGAAACCTGCCAAGCCAGCTGAGCATTTCTCTTTCCAGATTCCCACTTTGTGGTTAAGTAACGGCCTGAGGCATCTCAAGTCAAGAATGGCAAAGTAAATGCTGTGTGCCACAAAGATGACAGATGGGAGTAAGCTAGTTCCATGAATGGGCCAGCCTAGAAAGATCTCTTTCTTGACATCTTGACATCACCAGATGCTACCAGGTGACCTTCACAGCCCAGCACCAGAGAAACCCACAGCTGACCAACATCAGCCCTCCTGATTGCAAGGCCCAGCAGCAACCCATAGTATCCTTCACCAGAACAAGGACACTCTTACACATCCCCTTCAACCTAAGGGTCCCCCCCCCCACCTTGAGCCATATTGCAAATTAGGAAGAACAAAAGTGGGACAGGAAGTCTAGGAAAAGCTCAAGATACTAATCTGTCCCTTCTGCAGTCTTTAATTTTTAGGCAATCCTTGTTTCCCTGCAGTATTATGTCCTTGCCTAAAACAAGACATTTCTCTGACCCATCCTTCCAAAAGAAATCACACAAGTTGCCTTTGAACCACCACCTCTCTCATTTACATCTCCTCTCTACTTTATCCTTAGAATATAGAATAATGCTAGATATTGTGAAAGTCACGTTAGCCACTTTCATTCCTACCAAACACCTGGACCATCCAAACAGTTCTGGTCCCCCAGAACACCATGTACCTCTCCTTCATAGTACTAAGCACTGATTTGCGCTTACCTCTTCTGTTGTTTACCCTTTAAGGAGTCTTTTAGCTTGTTTGCCTGGCTAATCACTGTATGCCAATATAACGCCTTCAAACCCTCCATGTTCCTTCATGATATACCTCAAATTTCATATCTCTCAGCTGAAGGATAATCAAGCCAACCCATCTCTTAACTACTCAGGTCTGCCACTGGCCTCTGAAATCTAAGCACCCACTAATTAGCCCACTAATTTAGTGGACTCGGAAGAACTCTGCTCAGAAAGCTAGTCTAGAATTGGAAAAATCCCCAACTGGCCTTGAGGCTGACCAACTCGGGAAGGAAACAAATCAGAACAATTATCTTTATTTCTTTTGCGCAGTGTTTTTTTTAATCATTTTATTCGATGATTTTCTAATATATGCAAAATGAACCCCTTTACTGGCCCAGAAAGCACTTCCCTATTTCCCAGAACAAATCCCCGCTAGCACAGTAAACAGTGCCACATCCAGCACCACTGAAGCTTCCAAGATGCTCATTGCCAAGGTACCTCAACCAAGTCTTGTCCCTGGTCCCACTGCCCAGTTGTCCTCCCTCCACACCCACTGGCAGAGGAAAGTGGGTTTGGGACGCTTTATAAAGCCCTCCCACCTACTCCAGTTTCAGTAGGAAGCATAATGAAGGTTTCCAAGTTCTGTGAACGACACAAAGCTCATAAAATAGAATAAAATTAGTTGAAAAATAGCAAAATAATTTTTAGCTCCCCCTTAAAAAAAAAAAAAAGCACGCCTACTTTAAATGAATCATTTAAGTATGAGTGATTTCATACTTTCTTCCACTGGGATATGTTTTTCTTCCTCAGGAAGGTTCCCTCCCTCCTCCCCTCCTGAGACAGGATACCCTCCACAAAATACCTGTTCTGATTTGCCCCACTGTCCTCCCCCCACCCCTCTGCCACCCAAGGAAACCTTGACAAAGCCCAGAGTACTCCTGCAGATGGCCAGGGACTCCCTCCCTCTAGGGTCTTTGCAATTGCTGTTCTCTTTGCCTGCAAGGCTCTTTCCCTGGCTCTTGCCATGGCTGGGGTATCTCACCATTGGGAACTCAGATCCAATATCACCTCTTGACTCAGGCCAGCCCAGACTGCCTAACCTTAGTCCCACCAGCAAAAGCTACTTTTTCGGTAGGACTATCACAATCCGTAATTACCTCGTTTATCCGTGCTCCCCTCCAGGGGGCAGGAATCTTGCCTGACTTGTTCACTGCTGTAACCCCAGCACAAAGCAAGTGCTCAATAAATCACTGCTAAGTGGGTGAACAAGGAGGTGGAGGCAGACCATTGGAAACAGGACTGAGAGCTCTCCAAACATGTCCTATGACATGACTTCATCATGGCATGGCTTCTGGAATGGTCTCCTGGCTTCCCTTGCCTTGATTCTTCTCAATCTTGTTGATACTTGGGTACTAGGTCCACCACCCTATATCCCACTCCCTACCCCAACTGCTCAGACTTGGGTATTCCCCTGGAGACTCAATTCCCAACTTTGGCTTCTCCTACTCTGCTTCTATTCAGCCATCCCGAGCTTTAAAATTTCAGACATCCACAAGGGTAGCTGACCTTCAGGACTCTGACCCAAGCACACTCTTCCAGCTGTGTTTCCAATACCCCAGCTCCCCATTTCCTGCTCCATCACTACCAATCAGCTCACAGCTCAAGTGTGCAGACCTACAACTCCTAAAGTCTCGACCTTTGCTCAGGCCTCTCCTGTCTCAGTACCTGTTAACTTCCTCTCATTTCTCAAAGCTCCCCACATTGGACCTGGTGCCCTTGCACCATACCCTACAGTCATGATATTTACCCTAATATCCTGAAATTCTTTCTTCTGTTTCTCTCAACTGACTATTCCTTGATGGTTAGGGTCCAGTCTAACTCATCCCTGTTGGTCCTGAACCTAGCACACAAGAGGTACTCAGTAAAAGCATACTAAATTGGGGTGCCTGGGTGGCTCAGCCGGCTAAGCACTGACTCTTGGTTTAGGATCAGGTCATGATCTCATGGTTCGTGAGACTGAGTCCTGCGTCGGGCTCTGTGCTGACAGCATGGAGCCTGCTTGGGATTCTCTCTCTCCCCCTGCTCTCTCTGACCCTCTTCTGCTCTCTTTCTCTCTCTCAAAATATATAAACTTTTTTTAAAAAGCATACTAAATTGAATTGTTCTATTTTCTCTTTGACAGTTTTCGTTTCCACAGTGATTCCCTAAAGAACCTTAACACTCAGCACAAGGAACAGAAGACATTCTGTTGGTAGCATGTTAATTAAAACCAAGTGAAAATAGCTGGGGTGGCAGTTTTATCATCATATTATAAAAACAAACACCTGAATGGTGAGAGGCACAAAGATATGGTACCAAGAGTAGTGGTTCTGGGTTCAGGTAAAGACTTGGCCACTCACTAGCTGTGTATTAGTGGGCACACCACTTGCCCTCTGGCCCCAAGTCTCATTCTCTATAAAATGAAAGGGCTAGTCAGACACAAAAGACCAGTATATAGAGTAGTATGATTCCATTTGCATGAAATGTCCAGAAGAAGAAATCCATAAAAACAGAAAGTAGATATGTGGTTGTCAGGGACTAAGGGGAAGGACGGAAGGAGTGAATGCTAATGGATACAGGTTTCTTCTCGGGGTGATGAAAACGTTCTGGATTAGGTAGTGGAAATAGTTGTACAACACTGTGGATATACTAAAAAACACTGAATACTTCAAATGGGTTAAAGTAGTGAATTCTGTGTTACATGAATTTTATGTGCATAAAAAAAAAATGAAAGTGCGAGACTAGAACAGAGGCTGAAAACTGAAGGCTCAGAAGGCCACACCTGGCCTACCGCATGTACTTTAGACCCAAAGAGTTTTTGATATATCTGCACAATTTACAAGCCAAAGACTTTGTCTGTAGAGGTGGTTACACAAATCTGCACTTGATAAAATTGCACAGAACACACGCACATGCATGTGTACACACAAATGAGCATGTACATAAACTGAACTAGCAAACCCCCTGTAAGGACAGTAGATTGCAACAGTGCCCATTTCCTGGTCTTGATGCTGAGCTGTAATTATGTAAGGTGCTACCACCAATGGAAGCAGGGAGAAGGACATACAGGACCTACAGCCTTTTTCACTTCCTGTGAATCTAGAACTACAGTAGACCCTTGAACAACACGGGTTAGCGGTGCCTACCTGCCACTCAGTCAAAACTCCCCGTATAACTTTTCACTTCCCTAAAACTGAACTACCAAGAGCCTCTTGTTGACCAGAAGCCTTACCAATAGCATAACCAGTTAACACATATTTTATATGTATTACATACTGTATTCTTTTCTTTTTTAGAGAAACAGAAAGAACATGCATGCAAGTTGAGGAGAGGGGCAGAGAGAGAGAATCCCACAACCCAAGATCATGACCTGAGCCAAAAAATCAGGAGTTGGACACTCAATCGACTGAGATACAGAGGCGCCCCTGTATGCTGTATTCTTACAATAAAGCTAGAGAAAGGAAAATGTCAATAAAATCATTATGGAAGAAAAAAATACATTTATAGTACTGTAAATAATCTGGGCATAAGTGAACCTGTGCAGTTCAAATCTGTTTTTCAAGATTTAACTGTCGTTCTAAATTAAAAGGACGAAAGCCAAGATTTTACCTTTGCACTCCTTAAAATAACAACATCTGGTAACACTGGGCCTCAAGGACAACAGCTGGATGGAGCTGGGTAGTAGCCCCCCTTAGAGGGGCATGGCTCTCAGATTGGTCTCCCTAAAGACCAAGCACAAGTGTCACTGCCATTTACCATGCTTGGACTGCTTCTTCTCTTAGAGAAATATTTCTCTATCAACAGTAAGAAAATGACGGACCAAGAGGGTCTTATATTTCCAGATAAAAAGGGAGACTGCAAGA
The DNA here is from genome assembly GCF_018350215.1 of Panthera leo. Classification (NCBI taxonomy): domain Eukaryota; kingdom Metazoa; phylum Chordata; class Mammalia; order Carnivora; family Felidae; genus Panthera; species Panthera leo. The sequence goes on from NC_056689.1 coordinate 54,434,821, forward strand.
TCTGTGAAAGTGAAGAACATTCCTAAGATTGGAGTTGACATCTCCTACCCTTCATGGCTTGTTACCTGCCGGACTTCGGAGGCATTTGAGGCTTGGACCCCTGGACTGTAACTCTTTAGGACCAGATTTCTTGCACTAAGTCAGCAAATAAATTTCAAAACCACACCACTGGGGAAAAAAACACAGCTTAAGTATACACAGTATCCCATTCTTCCCTAAATATTTTTACTCTTTTCATCTTACCTTTCCTGAGAACACAGGACTCCGCTCTCAGCCACCAAAAGGAAAGGTCCCACCCCTTATGCATGATCACATCCAGATAAATAAGCAGTCCTTTTTTCCATTGAAACTGCAGTTCTATTCAGTAGGGGAGGGAAAGAGCCCTCAGGGCACACATTCCCCCACCTTTCCCATCACACCACCACCCCACCCCCAGAGAACGTGCTTGGAATGCAAGTGTCCCTGACAAGGGGGCAGGGCAAAGCCACAGAACCCAGGTAAATTGCCCAGTGAATGCTTTGAGTGCAGTTGTTTCCAATCAGGTTACACAGAAGAATCACCTGGGACCCTAGACTAAGGACTCGTAATACCCCCTCCTCAGGTGACACGAAGACTGCCCAGTATTGATTCATCCCGTGGCCTTTGTAAAGCACGAATTTAGAAATCCCTTGCTACTCTGGGCAGCCAGGCAGGACATGCCTCTCCAGTACACAGATGCTAGAACTGGGCTGTCCTGTAAGGTAGTCACTAGCCACTCCTGGCCACTGAGCCCTTGAAATGTAGCTAGTATGACGAAGTGTTCTCTGAAGGTAGCACACATACTGGATTTTAAAGACTTGGTATGGAAAAAAAAGAATGTAAAATATCTCATTGACATATTTTACACTGATTAAATAGTGAAGTATTTTAGATATACTAAGTTAAAGAAAATGTTTAAAATTAATTTCACTCATTTCTCTTTACCTTTTCACTGTGGCTACTAGAAAATCTTAACACATACAGTCATGGTCGGGGAGACACTCAACATTCTAGCATGGGGATTACAGCCATAACGGAAAAAATGAGGACTTCAGTCAAGCCTGGTCTCCACCTACCAAATGCATGATCCTAAGCAAGCTATTAATCTCTCTGATACTGCTTCCTCCCCTGTGCACGGCATCATAACATCCAGCACACTGGGCTGAGTATAAATGAAAAAGGCACGGCATCTTCCAACAGCTGGTACTCCACACCTGCGCACTTTCCTCCCTTCTCCCAACTTCCTTAACCCTAAAACCTGAACCCAAGATCTCCTGGCATCAAACTTACTAACCGCAATGCCCACTTCTCCACAGTGGCTGCAGGTGGCATAGTGGTTCTCCATCCAGAGGGTACAAAGGAATCACCCCATCCCCCAGAGACTCTGATTGTCCGCTTGGTATACTCATTACTTACAAGAACCTTGGGGGATTCTGATGGTCTAGGAGTCCCCCAGAAACACTTACATGGCTGAGAAGTGTGACCAACACCATGAGGGCTGCCTCGAGATTTCTGAGGCCACCGTCAGTGAGTGGGGCCAGCCCGAACAAGGCAGGTGTGGCCCAAGGAGAGGCCAGGGGCTGACCAGGGCCTTTCACCTGCAGAGGGCTGCTTTCCTAACATCTTTTAAAGCTAGGTGGGAAACAACCATCTGCCCTGGACATTGTTTCAAACACCAGAAGGCAGCTGACACTTTCTGTCCTCACACAAGGCCCCTTAAGAGGATCAAAAATTATAGGTAATTTTAAGGTGCCCAATAGCTTGGCAATTGGGCTTAAAACAAAACAAAACAAAAAACTATCCCACTAGCAACAGGGTAGGAACCAGGGCAGGTCCCCTTTCCGCCCTTGCCTAGTACCCAAAAGCACCGATGCTTGCCTGAACTTTCTCAATGCTCAGGCCAAAGATTTGGGTTCTTCTGCAGAAGCATCTCTCCTGCCCTCCGAGGAGCCCAGAAATGGGCCAGGACTCCCTCCACGCACAGACCTGCACGTTCCAGCAGCCTGCTTACTCCAGGGCCGTCAGCTGCTGGAAGAAGTCCTCTTACTGAATGTGAATGCTGGATGGGCAGAACACATGCAATGGACCCCTGGAGGCACACTGGCAGAAGAAAGAACTCTGTCTATCTAAACCAGGCACCGCTCCTTCCCTTGGTTTAAAAACCCTCTCTGTGCTAAGTCACCTCCATCTCAAACCAGTACAAAAGAACAATTTCTTGGAGAACAAAAATTTAAATATTCTTCCCCAATATGAGTTCCGTCAGTAAGACAGCCAGTAAACTCAACCTTGTCCTTTTTCTCATGGCAAATTAATTATGGAAAAAATACAACATAAATGAATGGCTGCACTTCCCCCCACTACTGAACTGCCTCGTATTTTTTCTGCCAATGGGTACAAAGTGATTAGGCACTGAATCTGAGAACTCTGATATATTTATATTTAGTGCAGGAAAATTATCTAGAGTTTGTTCAGAGGGTAGGAATACCACCTGCACGCTGACTCTGGCACACCAGTCACAAACCCCACCACGGGGGCATTTCCTCCAGATCACCCACCCTCTAGAGTCTGCTTCTCATGTCCTTCTGCCCCTCAGCCAGCCTGCCTCCCAGATAGAACACACCAGATGAACATCAATACAACTGGGTCACCACGCAGTACAGTCTCCACTGGGTAGCCATGTAAGCAAACAAGCCAGTCTGAACAGAATAAAAATTTAAAATGTTATTGGATCTTTGCTGAACACCAACAAGAGAGAATAATGCATAGGGAGCTATCTTTAAAAGTCCTCCTCCTTCTCTACTGCTTGTATCCTTTAGACACACAGTAGCCATTCTTCTAAGTTGGCTCCTCTCCTTCTCCTCACTCTTCTCAACCCCCAGCCCATAGACACTTCTTCCTCCCTCTCCTTGTCCTTCTCTGGCATTTCTTCTTCTGTCACATGAGCATTGGGTCTTCTCAGATACAAACACAGCCCCTCCTTACACACACACACACACACACACACACACACACACACACACACTGACCACCCCTAGCACCTGGTCCTCCAACTTTGCTTCTATTTGTTGCCCTAATTCCATATTAAAAAGGCCCAGAAGCTGAATTAACCAGGAAAAATTCTCCTAAGAAGGTGGGGTAACAAGCTGAGTAACAGACAATAGAATTCTGTTTAGCAGAGAGAAGAGAAAGCCCCTGGACGTTCACAGTGGCCTGTGGCAAGGGACAGTGAGTGCTAAGCTGATGCCCAGTGGTGCTATGTCACCAGCTTCAGAAAAGATACTCTTTATACCCAGGTTAGACCTCTGCTGGATACAGAGCGCCAGCACAGCCATTAATAAGCCACATTGGCTCGGCTTCCAAAAGCTGGGTTTATCCACCACTCCATTAATGGGGATAAAGGAATATACGGAGAGGGGTATTTCCCAGATCTCTGTCGACAGCAGAAACTCATCCTGGTGCATGGAGAGGTTACACTGATCTGAATGTGTGGAACTGTGGGCTGAGCGCCCCAAAGGTCTTCCGAGATTGGCTCTGCTTCCACGGATGGCTTTGTTCCTTCATTCACCCCGCACTGAGGCGGTGAGGAGAAACAGGGAGAGTATGATGAGGATGGCCCAGCCTCTACTTTCAAGGAAAGAAGCAGAGAGGACAAGCCATACAAGGTAAAAACTGATAAGAGTGGTGTCTGGCTGACACAGGGACAACCGCGTGGCACAAATGAAAAAATGCTAACCTAAGTTCTGGCTCTGTTTTGGATTAGCTGTGTGGCCTTGGGCAAGTTCCTACACCTCTCTGAGCCTACTTCCGTTCCTGCAAAATGAGAAGGCTGGCCATAGGTGATCAGAGTTCCTTTCCAGCAGTAACATTCTAGGTATCTATGATTTTAAGGATACCTGCTGTGGGGGGTCATGAACAAACAGGTGGGGAAGAGAAAGGCAGACAAGAAGAGGAGTGCGGAGTACAAACTATTCCAAAATCTCATTAGGATCACTGACCATCACTATGAAAATGCTCTCTGTACTTTCTACAGCTGCAGTTGTCAAGCATGGTCGGCAGCCACAGATCAGTCTATGGGCTCATTAAGCCAAACAGAGCGATGTGCACGCTGTACTTGGCGCAGGCCATTTGCTTAAGGGCAGTGCCTTCCTCCCACACTGGGGAGACCTTCCTTATCCTAATGAAGGCCCGAGTTCATCCGCTCTGGTTGGCAGATGAGCAGACAGGCTCAGAAGAGGCTGAATGACTCCCTGAGCCACACAGCTTGGAGGGGCAAAACCAGGGAAGAAGCCCAGATTGTCTGACTCCTGATTCCCCGCCCACCATTAAATGCCAATTAGATAACTGTGTGGGATCCCCGCAAGGCTTGGACACTTAGAAACCCCACGCAGATGCACCTAACTGGTCCAAGAGGATGGGGGAAGATTCTGCAAAGGGGAGCCAACAGCAGCGTTTCCTTCCCCCACCACCTTGACAGCAGGTCGATCGCCAGCTGTAGGGGGGTGGTATCCACCTGCTATCTTATTACACATACACATTTCCATATTTAAGCAATGCAGGAGTTGGCTGGTACTCTAGAACTGAGGTTCTCTAGCTCCTGGGGTCCAGTGGAAACCACATACAAAGGTCCTACCACTCTGTAAACAAGTGCCCAAGGGCAAGCCATTTAACATCTCAATGCCTCAGTTTCCTTGTCTGTAGAATAGGGAAAACAAGAGTACCTACCCTCATAGGGTTAGGAGGAGGATTAAAAGAGGTAATACATGTTTAAGTGCTTACAACGCAATGTTAGTTATTACTATAATTTTTCTAGGGAGGAGTCCAAAGTTTTCATCAGATTCTCAAAGGGGTCTTTGACCCAACAAAAATAAGAACCCCTGTTCCACACGGTCTCCTTGGAATGGAACTGAGGTCACCCTGTGGGAAGAGAGGTACCTTCCCCAGCTTCCTCATCCTTCCAGGAGAGAGGGATTTGATGCTTTCTATGCCCTCTCTCTTGGAGGAAAGAAAACGTTAAGAACGCTGACGAATGGCACCGAAGGCACAAACTCATCATTTCTGTGGCTGCGCAATGCGTCTGCACACCCCTTAAGGCCCCACTGGAAAGGTGGGAAATTAGAAGGAGAGACCAAATCCCAACTCCAGTTTCAGACCTGGGGATAAGCCCCCTGCGACCTGGCCTGCCAGGGTGCAAGGACAGCAGCCATGGCACCTTGCCCACTGCCTCCATTGCCAGGGTCTGGCCACCTTCCCCACACCTCCTCCTGAGGACCTGTGAACACAGGGCCCACGAGCAGGTGATGTGTTGGGATGTGAAGAAAACCCGAAGCTGAGGTCCTGGTCTGGAAAGAGCCGACTAAAGAGGAAAGGGATTAAAGAGAAAGGGTATGGGGCGCCTGGGTGGCTCAGTTGGTTAAGCATCTGACTTCGGGCTCAGGTCAGTATCTCATGGCTTGTGAGTTTGAGCCCCACGTTGGACTCTGTACTGACAGCTCAGAGCCTGGAGCCTGCTTTGGAATCTGTGACTCCCTCTCTCTCTCTCTGCCCTTCCCCCGCTCATGCTGTCTCTCTCAAAAAATAAATAAATGTTATTTTTTTTTTTTTAAAGAGAAAGGGTATGGAAAGTGTAAGAGATAGGAAGCAACTTAAATCCTGGCTTTGTGGCTCTTTGGCCTCATGACCTTGAACAAATTACTCAACCTCTCAGAGCCTGTTTCCCCATCAATAAAATGGGGGCTATTTAACAGTCTTTGCTTCGCAGAGGAGTTGTGAAGATCAAACAAGATCTGTATAGACATTTAACACAGTATCTGGCACTCCATGTGTGCTCACTCGGCTGATGCCAACTATCATTGCCATGATGAGGATAATGAGGAGGTAGACAAAGCTTAGCATAGTCACGAAGCCTTACTGTATCGTTATTGGTTTGGGGCTGTTTAGATGTTGTTGCATTAAAAATAAAATCAAGGCAAATTTATGGGAAGAGATATCAGTACTAGAGGGAATACAGGGTCCTGGGCCCCAAACACAGAAGAGCTCTAACTGCAGAACCCCAACTGTGGGTCCTTGGCTCAAAAAGTTTCACACAGGCAGCAATAAAGGTGGAGAACATAGATGTGCCTAACAGGAGAGCCAACTCAAACATCACACCTTCAACCCCAGCTGGAACAGCATCAACTCCATAAAGTAACCCAGGCAACAATTAGAGGCAGTCTATCTTTGATGGATCAACTAGAAGGGAATTACTATTTAATAACCACAGTGTTGGGTTAGATGAAATATTTCAAAGCAGGGACATTTATAAGAAAAATAAGCATAAAAGAAAAAATAAAAGACAGGCATCTTTGATGGTTAAAAAGACTGGGGCCTACAGTTCCCAAGGCAGTACTGGTGCTCAGTGTCCCTGGGTCCACTCTGTCATCCCTCCTGTATTCTCCACCTTGTTACCTCATTGGCAGACTAGGAATGAGTCTGAAAGCAACCATGCTTTTCTTTTTCCCCAAATAATTTTCTCCAATACAGATGAATACATGTTCATCACAGGGGCACCTGATTAATACAAGGTCATCATAGGAGTTACCTGGGCAGCTCAGTTGGTTAAACATCCGACTCTCTTGATATCAGCTCAGGTCATGATCTCACAGTCATAAGATTCTCTCTCTCTCCCTCTCTCTCTCTCAAAAATAAATAAATAAACTTAAAAAACACATGTTCATCATAGAAAGCTGGGAAAACAAGTTCTCAAAGAAAACACAATAATCCAACTACCAATGTTAACATGTTGATTTCTTGCTGCCAGTTTCTCTCTTTACGGCAAGTCATTTTTATTTAAAGAATAATTATACACAGCTTTCCTAAGATGGCAAGCATCTCTAAAGAATCAATAAAAGCAGTAGTAAGAATCAAGGGAACTTTAGACCTGGTTGACAAAAGGGAGACAATCATGCATGTGTGTGTATGTGTGCACACACACGCAGGTCTTGCTTCTCAGAGGCCTCTTAAACTCACAATACAGGATTGGTCACTATGGCCATAACTGAACTAAAAACTTAAACTTAGAGGATCAAAAAGGAAGTCCACCCACTAAAACAATGCTCTGTAAGTATCAAAAAGTCTAGCATTTCAAACAAGCATTTTTAAAAACACATTTTTTAAAAACCCAAAACCTATGATGTGTTCCTTGGCATGAATCTGGGTTGGTTCCTGGTGGGGTTCCAGGATAGAATTTCAAAAGATACTGTAATTATTCCTCATGTCACTGATACCATTCTATCAGACTCAAATCAAAATCATAATGAAAAATAAAAATAAAACTGAACCTCTCTGGCAACACACTCAGTGCTTAGAAAACATTAACTTTTACCAGCATCTTTTACAGTTGCCTCTTAAAATCATTTTTAATACTGCTTACGCAAGAGTAATGGGGGGAGTTGTTGACTAGTTTCAACAAACTCTACCTTCAAGGTTGCCCTCACCTATTTAATTGAGTTCCAGACAAGGATATCAGTTCAGTAGGAAAGAACTTTCCAATGAGATGAGCCACCCAACACTGAAAGGGGTGGCCTCTTGAAAGAGTGGCCCCCCCCACGGCTGGAGGTGTGCAAGGACAGCTGTACAATGTAGTTTCTAAGGTCCCTTTAACTTTAACATTCCAAGTCTTCATTTCTCACAGTGGAAGTCCTGCCATGTTGCCTCCCCTCATTCTTCATGAATGAGCAAGACTGTAAGATCCCTGCTGTAAGACCAGCGAAGTCTTCCCCAGAATTCAGAAGGGCCATAAATAGTGGCAAAGGGCAGAAGGTAGGAGCCACTCACAAGCCAAGAGAAAACAGGTAAGGTCAGGGGCACCTGGGTGACTCAGTTGGTTGAGCGTCTGGCTCTTGATTTCATCTCAGGTCATGATCTCATGATTTGTGAGATTGAGCCCTGCTTGGGATTTTCTCTTTCTTTCTCTTTCTCTCTCTCTCTCTAAAAAAAAAAAAAAAAAAAAAAAAAAAAAAAAAACATTAAAAAAAACAACAACAAAAAACAGGCAAGGCAATTGGAATGACCTCTAGAATTGGACAGAGAATTCAGAGGTGTCTGTGGGTGGCTCTAGGAGCAAAGTAAAACTTTTGAGGCTCAGAGTAGGGTCTACATGCCTTACCCAGAGACGACTGTAGCAGCTTTTCTGAAAAAGGTGACACTTTTTAAGACTTCATACAAATTCCTCAGGGTCCCCAGAACACAGGCATCTCTCCCACAGTCTTGCAAACTTTCAATATCACCAGTCAAATGCAGACAGAAGCCTCCCTTTGACGGCTATCCCAGAATGGAGAGCTCAAGGAAGGTACCTTCTAGGACTCCCAAGACGCCCAAGTCTGGCAAACAGTGGCCCTCACCATTAACTAGGATAGTGGATTTTCTCCATACTCGACTTTTATGGAAAAGCAAAGGAAAACAAAATAAGTTGATATTTGGTCTAAAAAAGCAACATCCAGGAGATGCCCTAATTCAGTTCAGATTCCAACAGGCTCTTAGTTTTGGTTGGTCCATGGAGCTAGTAACAATGCATGGCCCAATTCAAACCTAGAACATAGAATTTTGGAGAGATTTCAAAAGTCTTATTGGCAAGATGACAAAAAGCCAGAAGATGTGAATGTCACTCCACATAAGGAACCTTTGTCCCTCTAGGATAAGGCATGATACTCATGACTTTTAGAGAGGACAGGATTTTTCTTCCTCCAGAGATAATAGGGGATAGTGCACAGGGAGGGAGAAGAGAGCTAAACGCTCATCTTATATGGTGAGGTTGGTGATAATGCCCCAAAGCAGCAAAACATGCAAGTTATTGAGAAATGTGAAAATAAATACTAGACAAATCCATTAAGAATTGTAAGTGACTGCCACTGGGGAATGGGGGTAGAGGTGAGGAGGCAGGAAATCATGGTCCTATAAGACTGATTCTTAAAACTATATGGGTGTGTAACTTTGATAAAAACTACAAATTTTAAAAGGAAGGGGGGGGAGGGACTAGGGTAACTTGGATGCATCTATTTCCCAACTTAAGTTTTTATTTAAAAAAATAATACATTAGGGTTGGGGAGGGAAAAATACTTTAAGTAAATAATATTATTTCCAGATGTTTTAATAATTTTGTCCTGATTAAAGTCATACTGTTCATTGAAAAAAAGAAAAAGTTAGAAAATAACACCCCTCCAAAACAGGGAGAAAAAGGAAAAATCCTAATCACCATCCAGAGGTAACCACTGGATGACTTGGAGGTAGTTTCTTTTTATATATGTGCATATGTATATACATAGATCAATAAAAACAGAACTTTCTTTCTTTGGATTCATCCAACGATCATAAGGGGAGAAGGAATCTTTTCAAAGGTATTAAATTGGGCCTTAGCTTCTTACTTATCAATAAAGATTTCTTTCTGTAAGGATAGGCAGATCAGGTTGTCATATTTTAACTACATGACACATTTACAAAGCAAAAACAAATCCTTTTTTGCTAGTGGTTGGGATTTCCTCAGAATTCTTAGACCTAAGACTGCAGCACTGGGGCAGAGGCCTTCCTTACTGCAAATTGGTTTCACCTCAAATTGTGCTGTTTTCTCTTTGTGTCTTCTTTCTTCCTGTGCAAGTCTCTTTGCTCTTCTGTCTTCCTGCCCACTGGTCCCTAGCTTCCCTCCCCACTCCACTCCCGTCTCCTGTTTTAGTCCCCTCTCTCACACCTGTACCTTCTTCCTGCTGCCTTTGCTCAACCTGAAGCACTATGGAACTGAACTCATCTTCTAGCTATTTTTTGCATTTGCAGAATAGATTGGTCTTTAAGTTTAAAACAGGAACACAAAGTGTTCCATTTAGCCATTTTCTAAAGACCATTTTGAAGATTTCAAAACAAATTTTTTTAATGTTTATTTATTTTTGAGAGAGAGAGAGAGAGAGCAGGGGAGGAGCAGAGAGAGGGAGACACAGAATCGGAAGCAGGCTCCAGGCTCTGAGCTGAGCAGTCAGCACAGAGCCCGACGCAGGGCTCTAACTCATGGAGTGTGAGATTACGACCTGAGCTGAAGTCGATGCTTAACTAATGGAGCCACCCAGGCACCCCTCCCTTCCCTTTTTTTAAACAAAGGCAGCCATGAGCCCCAGTGCCTAGGACCTGACCGGGAAACCCTCAGAAAGAAAAAGAGCTCAGACCCCTGCCTGGAAAAGCCAGTGCACATCTGTAAGACTCCTTGTGTGGGCAAGGGAGTTTCTCAGGGAGAAACTTGTGGTTTCTCAGGGAGACCAGGTAGAAGGACTAACGTCAAAGTCAACTCACACTGTACCTGGGTCACTTGCAGGTGGAAGGGGCATGTACCCAGCCCCGCTTCACCTGGGGGTGGGAGGGTGAGTAGTAGCTCCAGAAGGCAAGCCTGAAACTGTCAGGGTATCCAGCTAAAGAACCACCTACTCCTCTCTCCATCCTTCTGAGAGGGACCTACCTCTTTTTCTCAGCTTCAAAAATGAGTCTTTTTTTTCCCCATGAAAGCTTCTTTTAAAATCAGGTCACCCCCATCCTACACGTAGAAGATTTTTTTTATAATCCAGACACTGGACATATCTTAAAAGAGATTTTTGGGTTCTGTTTACTCTTTGAAATGTAAGCTCTCTCTCCCCTGGCCCTAACAGATCTGTGCATTTCATATGGCTGCCCTTTACAGCTCCAAGTATCTGAGAAAAAAATATTGACCAGGACAGACCCAGGCACAATCTTAGGTCTGCAACAAGAGGCCTCCCACGTAGAGAATGTGGATCTGTTCTGGTAATCCAGCCAGCAGCGAATCCACCTGCAGCCTTATCACCCAGCCCTCACTTCTCATTTTAGCCCTATGCTCTTAATGCACTTCTTCCCGTTAGATGCTTCCCAGACACGAGCACGCAAGGCGCTGTATCTCCTGCACGTCCCAGAGCCCATGTCCAAAAAGGAATAAGGTCTGTTTGACAGGCTTGTATCTCCAGGAATGAATACTCCAGGAATGAATACTGGTTCTTAATGACCTCTGCATTCTTCTCAGTAACTGTTCCCAAGCCATCTCCTTATGAAGATACATGAAAACTTACGGGGGGTGGGGGGGGAATGACAGCACAAATAAAGCAGTTTTGCTTTCCCCAAGTATTTCCTTAAGAAAGTCAGGCACTAGCTTCAGTTCTGAGAAATAAACCGGTAAATTCCCATACAGTAAGTTTGCTACAAATGATGTAGGCAACAGGGTTGGGTGGGGGGATTGGTGGAGGGGTGAATAGAAGGGATGGACCGGTTCTCATCAAAGAGCAGCAAGATGAGACGTGTTTTTACACAGTGGCAAATGTTCCTTTTGGACTTGCTTCAAACCTGTGTGTGGGCTGATTCTCTGAAATAAACAAAATTCTCTTGTATAACAGAGGTTAGGGGTGACTAAGAGAGTGAGGATTCTGACGGAAAAGAAGTCACCCACAAATCCCCACCTCTGACTAAATAAGATCAGTTCTACCCGCACTGGGTCTGGAGTCGGCAAAGCCAGACAAGGGATGCGGTACCATATCCAAGTGTCCGTGTAACCCCAGATGGGTGCATACGTGCTCCAGTTTAAGTTCAAAGACAACCTGAACAGCTTTGAGAGCACGGACATGCCCTGTTCCACCCAGCAAAGAGATGGAATGCCAATCCTGGCTTCAGTCAGCTCTCATATGCCACCACGGAAGGCATGATGTCCTGAACAACAGTTGGCCAAACACGTGTGAGGGAGGTGCAGCTGCGGGGCTTTCATGTTTACCAGGAAGAAAGAGTGTTGATTTTGCAGATTTCTGATCATGTTTTTACAGCCAGTGTTATTCCCAACCCGTTTTAAAATGCAATCTGAACAACACCCCTTTCCTCATGAGTCTCCTTGAACTTAAGTGGTTCCACTGGCCCCGGAAGCCCTTTGGTCTCTACTGGCCACACCTGAGTTTGGCCAAGCAGCAGGGTAAAGGGAACTAGGACCTCCGCAATGGCAGCACGGGCAGGAGAAGAGTATTAGATTCAGAGGCAGGCCACCTGGGCTTACAACCATGGTCCCAAGCAGCTGCAAGATCTCTGTGGGCCATCTAGGACCATCTAGGGAAGACTCTTGTCGCTCCAATGATCTTTGGGTCTGTGGTTGTACTATACGGATTTCATGCTCTTACTTTAAATTTAGTTACCCAAACGCAAGAAACCACGAAAATTAAAAAGGAATAGAATGAACTGAGAAGTTACTTTAGACCAAGCAGAATGGGCAAAGCACTCGGCAATCTTGCCGAAGGGACCTGGCATGCCACCATAGAAATGATCCGGCTAGAAAGAGCCATTTACAAAATGCTGAGGGTTTGCCCAGGCCCTTTTGAAAACTGGGTTTTTGGGTTGTTTCCTGAATTTTTTCCCCACAATCCTGAACATTGACTATTATGTAGAAAAAAGAAAAAGAAACATTTAAAGGGACAAAATAGATCCTTGGGAGACACAGGAAAAATGCTGTTTGAAGTAAGGGCCTTTTCTTTCTTTCTCATACACACACACTCAACTAGCCTTAGGAGTAATCTGCTGCCACAGCTGATACCCAGCTAACTCTGTTGTAGCCAGAAGCTTCTGCCAACCACTGAGGCAGTGCAATAGTTATCTGACCAGGTCCCTTCCTGATGCTGGTCCATTTTTGGTGAAAACCTCAAACTTCAGTTAGGGCCCAGACTTGCCTGGAGCTCCCTTCTTGGAAGTACCATCTGACAGTAATCCTCAAGGGCCTGTACTAAAAAGAAAACACACACACACACACACACACACACACACACACACACACACACATGACTCTCCATGTAAAACACTGGATGTCAAGCCAGTTCTAGACCCTTACTGCCATGGTCTTGAGATCTGTGCAGGCATCAAGCAGTGACCAGCCCAGAAACATCATAGTGAACCTACCTATCCCGCCACTGATTAGATATCTATAGGCCCAGTGCCATCTAGACACAACTTCCATCATGCTTACAACAAAAACACAGAGATAAAAATCAGCCCAGTGAAAGCTAGTCAGACAGCCATATAAAGCAAAAGAAGTTAAAAACTCATTATCAGTCGTAAGAAGTTGAGAGAATGGATCAAGTGTTGGCCACAAAGGTCACCCAGACTTTGCACTAGACCTTGGGGTAGGCGTAGTTTAAATGGAATATGATAGAAGGTAAAAGATCTCTTTAGTGGCCAAAACAGAAATCCCGAGACTTTCTTCTCCTCAAAGAACCAATGGCCAGGTCATCTGTTGGCCAAGAAAGCCAACATTAAACAAACCACCCCCCAGCCCCACAGCTTTGTCTTATGTATGGAAATATAGACTCGAAGGAAAACAGACATCCAAGCAGGGGCTCCTGGATGACTGGAGTAAAAGTGCCCACCACATGTTGGCAGACTGAAAAGCAAGTCAAATTCTCTTTAATTGTCTCCCTAAGCCTAGGTCTCAGATCCCTGAAAATCTCTCCAGACCTGAGAAATCAGTCTTTGAGGGTGTAGCCAGGGAATCTGTGTTTTAAACAAGCTACTCAATATGCAAAAGTGTGAGAACTGCTGCTAGCCTGTTCCAGCCTGCCTTCTTCTGAAATGGGGTAATTAAGGGAAAAGTTGGGTGTCTCAATTAGGAAAGAGATTTAAGCAGAAACCACACATGTCACGGAGACAGAAAGTAAAGTGTTAAAGCAATTAGTGGGAAATCTCTTAGGGTAAGAGAGAGAGAACATAAAGATGAGCCACCCAGCCCCATAGGGAGATTCTCCCTCTACTACAACCTTGAAAGATCACAAGAAAGATGATTTCTTTACAGGAACCAAAGAGGGCTTCAGTTTGGGTGGACCTGAGCCAAGATCCATTGGTGAGAGAGTTCACCAATGTGGATGGGACTAAGTTTGGCCCAAAGCAACCTGCAAGAGATACCCTCTGCCCCTGAGTAGTGGAGACTTCCAAAAGCCATCCTAAGTCCTAAGGGATCCAAAGAAACAGAGAGGATGCTCCCACCCAATTCCAGACATCACAGACACTGACCTAGGGTCACCAGTGCCCACTCAGCTCTATGTGGCTACAACATGGCCTGCACAGACCACCACACGCACTATCCCCCAACGGTCCATGGGTTTCAGCTATCACTCTCTAGGCCTGAGGCAGTGGCAGGGCCGAGAGGCTCCAGATCTAAGTGGTATCTGTCAGTGGTTCTCAAAGTGTGGCCACCAACCCAACAGCATTAGCATCACACAGGAAAGATTTAAAAATACAAATCCTCTGGCCCCACTCTAGCACTACTGGATCAGAAAATCTGGAGGAGCTGCCCAACAATGTGTGGCTTAATGAGCCCTCCAGGCGATTCTGATACAGCTGAAGTTTGAGAAGTGGCATGCTGTTAACAATGTGAACCATAACAGTGAATCAACAAAAGTGGCATCCCTTCACATAGGCCTACAAAACATTTTTAAACATTATCTCATGGATACCCTCTTCTAGTCCTAAGGTCCCATAATTCAATTGAATCTCACACCAACGCTGAGGAAATAAAGCCGCATTATCATGCCATTTTACAGGTAAAGAGATTGAGGCTCAGAGAAATGAAGTGACTGACACGTTGCCCCCATCTAGAGCTCACTCACTAACCACAGAAGAGTGACAGAGACCTAACTCTCAGCAATTAAAAGTTACCAGTCCACATCAAATTCTTTCCCCATGGCCCACAGGGAGACTGCAGGCAGCAGGAATGAAACTGGCATTCTTTCTTTCTATCTGGCCCACTCTTACTCACCTCAAGTGACTATTTCTAAGACCATCCTCCATTAATGCTGGATTTGAACTGAAAAAGCAATTTTAAAACCACTGTGAGACAGATTGACTTAGTCTCAATGCTGACCTGACAGAGACAACAATCCTCAACGGGGTAAGTGGGCCATGCTCCAAAAGTTCATTTATAATTTGGAGGGCTGGGACTCAGATCGCATTTTCCCCATGGACACAACATGGAGATGGTGGTTGGATCCCCAGGTCAAGCCACAAAACTCGATCTGCAAGAGGGAGAGGCAGAAGGGTACAGGTAGGTTTGGCAGTGGCCCAAACGGTTCAGATCCCAACTTTCCCATCATTAACCAACATGAGACAAAACTCAAGTCGCTTAGCCGTTCTGAGCCTCAGTTTCTTCACCTGGAAATCGTAATACTCACCTTGCAAGGTTGCTGAAGAAATTAAACGACACTGTACATACGGTGCTTGCCACACAGTAGACATTAAAAAATATAAACTATAACCATTTGTTGAACTCCTAAAGTAGCAGTCATACTATATTTTTGCCCCAAAAACTATGAAGTTAAAAAAAAAAAAAAAAACAGCAAACACATAAAATTACAAAAGGATTAAGGGCAGGAGAATTGACTGCCTCCTAAAAGACCAAGGGAAAGGAAGGAGGGTGGCTGGTCACTCATAATTCTCCCTTCTCGTCTGCCTCCAGTTCTTAGCTCAATTGTGACTACTTTGGAAACCTTCCTTGGCCTCCCAGACCAGGTCAAATTTCTCCAGTGCATGCTCCAAAGGCCCCAAGTACTTCTTCACAACGTTACAAGCATTATAATTTTATCTTTAATCACTTAATGTCTACCTTCCCCACAACCCCATAAGCTCCAAGGAATCAAGGCCTAGGTCTGCTTATGCTCACAGAAGTGTCTTGCCCTGCGCCTGGAACACAGTAGGTCCTCAAGTGTTTAGAGAATGAATCCTACCAGGGCAGCTGGGCAGGGATGGGTAAAGGAAACAGGAGGTTATGTGCAGCTGGCTGTATGCACAAGTTGGTGGTCTCAGACTCAGGGTTACCTGGAGAAGCATGCAACTCTTTTTCTCTCGCCCCAATAAAATCAATCTGCCTCTGCCATATCACTCGGCCAGTAAAGGGAGGATTATTAAACCACAGGCGTCCCCTTCCAATGGGTACATGTCCCCCAGGGCCTCAGTCTGCCCACGGGGCAAGTCCCGCACGAAGATGGTACAGGAATGCAGGCAGGTTTGGGATTTACTGCAGTTCTCCCTACCTCAGACTCCATTAAAGAGGAGGGAAGGAAGACCCCACACTCACCCCAGCCTCAACTCTGAAGCAAGCCATGGAAAATGCTGTTAGCTGCAACGTAATGACTGTCTGTATGTACCAGGGAACAGTCTGGGGTGATCCGCAAAACCTAACGAGGTGGGGGTATGGTTCCCATCCTAGAGATGAGGAAACAGAATCAGGGAAGTTAGCAGCACGCTCACAATCATATAGCTAATAAGCAGCAAAGCCAGAATTGGAACCCAAATTGGATCGCAGAGTGTTTGCTCTTAGCCATATTCAGCTACTTATCCCCATGCTGACGCGGTGTAATTTTCTCCAGACCGTGAAGGACATACAGGCCTCGGTGAGCCAATGTAATGGTATAAACGCAGAAAGCAGACAATTCTACTCTGGGTTCTTGTACTACCATGTGGCCCAGGGTAAATCATTTTACCTCCCTGGATGCCAGGAGGCTTCCTTCCCAGTAATGTAAAAGAGGGGACTAGATGCCCATTACCAGAGGAGACCCAGTGCATTGGGCACATACAAACGCCTGCCAGTCAAAACGCATCACATCTTCCAGGCCTTCACCCAGGACCCCACCGTGAGGCTGCTCAGCCCTCCCTCACCCAAAGTGGAGGTTAGCCAGAGCCAGAGACCTTGCGCTTTCTGGTAGGGAAGAAAGGAAGGGCAGAGGTGGCCACTGACTTTTCTACTAGGCTCCCTGAAACTGGCTTGGAATGAAGCAAGGATAAGAAATAAGGGAAAAGACCCTATGTACCATATGTTTAATTAAACACAAACCTCCCATCTATAGCAGGAAAAGGAAAAAATATCCTTTGCTGTGGAAGCAGGTGTTTGTCCCAAGTTTCCCTCAGGCTCATGCTCACCAGCAGTCTATGCTGCACCAGCTCCCTCTGGTACATGTTCAATATATAAGCCAAGGCCAACTGAAGGATCAGCCTCCAGAGGCCAAGGCCATCCATCCAAGCAATGATCTCTCCCTCGTGTCAGCCCCTGCACTGCTGTACAGAGTGATCTGGGATTTACAGTCTCTCTTCCAAGCCTTACAAGGTCAAAAATGTTCAAGTTGTGTAATTCCTAGGCTGAAAAGGCTGTGGAACAGCACAGACGTGATGGCCAATACAAACGACACTTCAGAAGCCAAAACACAATAGCCGAAAAGCAGAGTCAGCAACGGGCACAGCGGGAGCCGACGAGCCTGGTGCTGGCCAGCAGCCCCTGTAAAAGTCACCACCTCCTGCTGGTCTCTGCCAAGGGTGAGCACCGTCACCCCCAGCACCAAAATAGGAGTCACAAATAGTGGCCATCCATTTTCGGGAAGGTTGCCGACCCCTGAGCCATCACACTCTTTGCAAAAGCCATACAGACTTTTACACAAACAGCAAGGCATGGGGAAATGACCAGAGCCATTTTGTAAAATGTTCATCAAAATAAAGCCTGAGCGGGGCACTTGGCTGGCTCAGTCGGAAGAGCTTGCAACTCCTGATCTCGGGGTCATAAGTTCTCCACGTTGGCTGTGGAGATAACTAAAAAAATAAATATACTTTAAAATAAATAAATAAAGCCTGAGCTAGGAGGAGCAGCAGAAGACAGAGTGGGGGTAGAAAACATCCCCCTTCTTTACAAGCCTCAATGTACTGAATCCAGCAACACATACAGAACACTTCAGTGGCAGGGGCGTCAGGAGAAACAAGGAAAACTGAATAAGAGGAGAAGAGAAGGGAAAAGAGAGAACGGGGCTAAAGACGACGCCCAGCATCAAGTTAGCCCACCTGAAGCCGCCTCAGCCCTACGCCCAGGCTGTTCGAGAGGGGGGGTCTGCAATTCCCCCAAACAGCAAAGACATAACAAACCTGACAAACCAATTGTGCTACATGAGCACCCAATCCCCTGCAAAAGAAGAAAAGCCAACGGACATATGTTGAGTGGACCCACCACCAAGAGGGCAGACACAGAACGAAGACATTTTCTACCTTCTAAAATAAGCTCAAAATGCCTGAATATACTTAGACAAGCCCTTTAAATGATAAAATATATTTATAAACTGAGAATTTTAAGGTATTTAAAAATAAAGTGTTATGCTTGCGTACTTGAGAGAGCACAAAGAACTACCGGGACTGTGCACGAAATGCCAGGAGGCCTCAGAAGACTGAGGACAGATTTCATCCGTGAGATCCAAAGCTATGGTTCCAACGCCTCAGGGAAAAGGGTAGTGAGCAGCTAAACTGAGGGCAACAGATTTTCACCTTCCATAAAATGTGTTCAAACAGACATTTCTACAAAGATATTTAAAGTGGTTTTTAGGGGCTCCCAGGTGGCTCAGTTAAGCATCCAACTATTGATTTTGGCTCAGGTCATGATCTCACGGTTCATGGGTTTGAGCCCCGCGTTGGGCTCTGTGCTGACAGTGTAGAACCTGCTTGGGGTTCCCTCTCTCTCTCTCTCTCTCTCTCTCTGCCCCTCCCCCATGTGCTTGCACTCTCTCTCAAATAAACATTTTTTTTAAATAAAAAATAAAGTGGTTTTGTATATTGACCTGAGTATGCTGAATACCATCTCCTTTACTGTTAAAAAGACACAAAGGATGGTTCCAGTTCTATCCGTGCCCTAGATTCAACATAACTGCCACAAATGGGTCCTACACCAGATGCCAAGACAGAAGAGTGTTTATAAAACACCTATTGTGTGCCAGCCTTCACAGCTAAGGTCCCACGCTTGCCTGACTCCTGGTCTTCCCAGTCCCCAAACGGGCATGACCGGGTAAGCATGGAGAAAAAGGACTGAAGGTCGGATCATGCCTTCAGAAACAGCTGATATTTAACAGCAGGCAGAGGTGCGCAGCATACAGAGGGAGCTCAGTGCTCCATGTAACTGAGGAATATGTCAGCCCTAATTTAGAGATGACTTTTTTATCCAAAGAGGCTGACAAGTGCAGACTGATTAACCCTTTCATCATCCTTTCCCTAATGGCTTCTGAGTCAATCCTCCTGCCCTCAGGACCTCCTCATTGAGGGCAGAATTCTCTCCCCTAATTTTATCTTTGTTTCTGGTCACGAATAAGACTGAATTTAGGGTTCAGCTGGACCTCAGAGCAGTAAAAAAGTAAAAACTGGGCTGTCCCGGAATAAGTAAGAAGTTACATCACCAACTTCAGGAAGACAAGTTTTCCAGGCACTCAGAAAGCTCAGAGCCAGCTCCTAGTGTGGTTACAGATTAGAGAGGGACAAGAAGGGTGGGGAAGCTTTTACACGGTCCCAGAACCCAACCCAGAAGGGCCTCCTTTCCTCCCTTCTTACCTGTTGCTGATTATTCCCTTTTCGTCTTTCTAGTCAATCAACACATATCTGAACCCTTAACATATGTGTGTTTCCCACTTTATTGAGAACATAATGGAACTGTACATAGCACCTGACATTTTCTGATGTCAGCCCTTCAGAGATCCTGTAGGAAGTCTTGTGTAACATGATCTCTCCAAGTGAAATTTGGCCAAATGTTATTTTATGTACGTGGACCGTGACTCCCATCCGTACCCTTCACCCAGCCAACTTCATGTCAATATTTGGAATCACTGGTGCAAAGTACTGATAAAGGTAGGGCCAGAGTGCTTTCTGTACACCGCCTCTAGTACACACATCAGCCAATTTACAAGGCTGGTGCTAACAATCAAATAGTAATAATGAATAACAGCAGCCATGATGTATTGAGCACCTGCTCATAGGTTCGGCACTAGGCCAGTGCTTACACACACTACTTGGTTCAGTCCTTACAACAGCTGTGAGGTCAATTTTATCATCCCAATTTAATGGAGAGAAAAAGCTGAGCTCAAACACCCTGCCTGCAGTCACATAGCAAGGAAGAGGCAAAGCCAAATCTGGACCCAGGGTGGCCCAACAACTCTTTCTCTCCCCAGTGGAGAGGGATGAGACAGGACTCAATGTCTGCAGCTAATGCAGCAAGGCCCTCCCCAGTTCTGGGTGCCCAGTTTTCTGTGTATGGACATGACTGGTGGAAATGAATGCTAAAGATGGGAAATCTAGTGCCAGAAATACCATGGGGCATCGTGGCAGTAAATGCCTGTTTATTTTTCATAATTTTTAAGGAGGGGGGGAATCCACATGTAAACATTTTATGTCCCCAGTAATGTCACTTATTCCCAAACCATTATCTCAAGCTTTTGCACTTGAACATTTGGAAAATAACTCTTTGGTATGTAAACGACTTCAGCACAGAGAAGCAAGGTCTGACCTAATCAGTCTGGGTTGCAAAGAAGCCGTCTGTATTGTTTTACTCAAGATGCATCCAAGAGTTGTCTAGAACTTTCAAATCTCAAATACTCCAAGGGATCTGGGCTATTGCAGGATTATCAGTTTCTCGACTTCATCCTCAGGTACTGCAGATGAAAATGACCAGGCTGCATGAACACTGCCAGCCTGGCTCGAGCTCCTGACCCCACAGCAGGCCTGCAGCCAAGCTCTGCAACCCTGGACTGGGGCACATGTGTGCGGTGTTAAAAAAACAAAAAACAAAACAAAACAAAACAAAAAAAACTAACAAGAGGCAATATACTGCCATTTGGAAAACCAGAGAAAATAAAACCACATTCACCAACATTCCTAACACAGTATTATTATTCTGGGACATTTTCTTGCAGTTGTTTCCCCCTCCCCCCCCGTATACATTCAGCATGTGATTGTGACTATAGCTTCTATACAATTCAGTTTCCTGTTCCTCCAACTACTGCTTCACCTTGATTATCAAGAGTCACCTGTCCAGTGGAGCTTTTCCTAGCCATCTCCCTACCCAGGTGGAACAGACCTTTTTCTCCTCTGTGCTTCCACTACCCTCTTAACACACTTGAATCATGCTCCTCTAAAATTTAAAAAAAAACTCTTTTTAATGTCTGTCTATTTTTTGGGAGAGAGAGGAACAAAGCGCTAGCAGGGGAGGGGCAGAGAAAGGGGGAGACCCAGAATCCCAAGCAGGCTCCAGGATCTAAGCTGTCAGCACAGAGCCTGACATGGGGCTCGAACCCACAAACCACAAGATCATGACCTGAGCCAAAGTCGGATGCTTAACTGAACCACCGAGGCGCCCCCAAAATTTTAGTCATTAGCTGATACATCAGGCTCCCACTATAAACCATAGCCTTCCAAAGCAGTCTGGTTGTAAGCTTCGATTATTTTTCACATAGTTGGCAGAAATGAACCAAAATATTACCAGGGGCCAAGTTGGAGTGGTGTGCCATGACTGATTTATTTTAGCACCCCTTCCATTTTTTTATATGGTTCCGAATTTTCTTTACATAATATATCATTTCTTTCATGCATATTTCACGGACTATAAAAGTTTCTTAGAACTGCAATTGACCAACTGCAAAATCACACAAAGGAGGAAAGGGTCTGATGGCAGGAGACATGGGCAAGTGTCCCCAGTTACAGTAGGAATATGGGCAAACCTGCCATCTACAAGTAAATAAGCCCTGATAACTACAAACCAATGAGGATTCCTGGTGAAATTACACAATGAATGGCTTGGGGACATTTAGAAAACAATGTGAACGTGGGTACATGATGACCAAGTCATGCCAAAAAGCAACCAGTGTTCTTTTGTTGTGATGACCAAATTGGCAGACCACGTGAAATGTGAGCTAAAATATATCATGATTTCAGCAAAGCATCTTAATCTCCCATGATTCACTTAAGTTAGGGAAACAGAGTCAAGCAGCTTGTATTAGCGTAGGACTATGGAGCCCATTGAACTACCCCCCAAAAACGTACATCACTCCCTCCTGCTTTGGGCCATACTGTACTTGGTACATACCCATGCCCCTCTCATAGCACTTATTAAACTTGACTGAGCTATTAGTCTGTCTTCCTACTAGACCAGGGGTCAGTACACTATAGCCCACAGGTCAAATCTAGCCAGTCACCAGCTTCTGTAACATTTTATTGGAATAATCATGCTATTTACTCACATGTTGTCTATAGCTATTTCGGTGCTACAAGGGCAATTAAGTGTTTACAACCGACTGTATGGTCCACAAAGCCAAAAATATTTACTATCTGGCCCTTTAGAAATAAAGTCCTCCAGGGGCCCCTGGGTGACTCAGTCGGTTGAGCGTCTGACTTCAGCTCAGGTCATGATCTCGCGGCTCCAGAGTTCAGGCCTCGAATCAGGCTCTACGCTGACAGCTTAGGGCCTGGAGCCTGCTTTGGCTTCTGTGTCTCCCTGTCTCTCTGCCCCTCCCCTGCTCACGTGCATGCATGCTCTCTCCTTCTCTCAAAAATAAATATTAAAAAAAATTTTTTTAAATAATAAAGAAAGTCCTCCAGCCTCTGTACCAAATGATGATCTCCTCTCGGGCAAGAAGGTAGTCTTAACTCTGTGTACCCTCAGCACTAACACACTGTCTAGCACACAACAGGCACACATTAAACATCTGGTGAGTAACTATGTCCACCGGTATCTTTAATGGCTTGATGATAAGCTAGAGAAAGGTTACTGACAGCATGATGCAGTAGTCAATTCTCAGCCACACCCTGTCCATTGTCTTGACAATGATGACTAAAGATGGACACAGGAGGCAGACTCACCAAACCCCCAGATGGCACAAAGCGGAGAAGAAGAGCTAATGCTACAGATGACCGAATCCAGATCCAAATGACCCCAACAGCCTAGCATCCTGGGCCAAATACAAAGCCGGTAGTGCAAGTGCAAGCTGGGGGCAGTTCCAAACTTCCTCCCGTCTGAGCTACCCGCCCTGCCAACCATTCATGTGAAACGGAGCTGGGTGCTGTTGCTGACTGCAAGGTCCATCAGAGCCCACAGTACAAGAGTAATGCAATCCTAAATGGCATCAAAAGTAGGACAGTGTCCAATTCACAAGAAAATGGGAATACTCCCACCGTACCCCATAGCACTCAGGCCACAAGTAGAGGATTCCACTCAGGATACCACACTGTTTTAAATGGGTTACAATCACATAATTTAAGAGGCACCCAACAGTTTATAGTGAAAAGTCCCCCTTCTACCGGGTCCTGTGGTCACCCAGTCTCCTCCTCAGAGGCAGACAAGGTTACCCGTTTTTATGTTCCCTTCCACAGGTACTATACACATATGTAAGCAAATAAACGTATCTTGTTCTCCCCTTTTATTGCACAAATGGTAGCACAGTTCTGCTTTTTTCACTTAAAAACTCCATCCTACAGAATTCCAAGACAGTACTTGAAGAAAAGCCTCATTCCTTCTGGGGCTGCACAGGATTCAGTTGCATGGAGATTCTAGATGGATCCCAGGCTTTTGCTACTACAGTGTGTAAGAAATAAACAAACACTGTCATTTCTCACCTCTGCAGGTATATCTGTAAGACAGATTCTGAGCACTGGCATTACAAGTATAAACAGCAGGTGCATCTATAATTGTGTCAAATGGGACACTGTCTTTTCAAGAGACTTATGGACAAAATGGAGTTTCCCAAAAGAGGGGGCAGGGAATTACGTCCCAGAAGGAAAAGTAGAGGCTTAATGTAGAGAAAGAGGGGCTGGGAGAAAAGACAAGCATCATCAGCTTCAAAGATCCACGGCTACCCACCAATAACTTCAGTCCTCCTTTACTTACCAACATGCTGCACACAGCCTCAGAGGCTCACAGACATCATCCCACTCGACTGATACCACAACCCTGAAGGATGGGTATGTTTATCTTCACAATGAAGATAAAGAAACTGAGGCCCGAGTCTTCTTATCAAAAGCCACAGAGCTGATAGTGGGCAGAGTCGGGAGTCAAACCAAAGCCAGTAACCACCGTCTGTGCTCCTAACCCCATAACCCCTGGCTCTTCCAGCCCAGACTGCTCAGAAGAAGCACCTGGGCGGCTTCTGCACAGGCCCCGCCTTCAGATCCTGATCTAACTCCTCAGGGTGCAGTAGGCAGAGGTTGAAAAGCCCAGCTCTGGGGCTGAGTCGGTTTCGGTCTTCGGCTCAAGGTCCTGATCTCGCAGTTCGTAGGTGTAAGCCCCGTGTAGGGCTCTGTGCTGACAGCTCGGAGCCTGGGGCCTGCTTCCCATTCTGTCTCTCTCTCTCTCTCTCTCTCTCTGCCCCTCCCCTTCTCACACTCTGTCTCTCTCTCAAAAAAAAAATAAACGTTAAAAAAAAAAAAAAGGCCCAGCTCGCAGGTGAATCCAAGGTGCAGTTCAGTCTAGGGACTCTCCAACTAGGCAGGTATCAGAATCACCTGGACCCTGTGAAAAAACAATTTGCAGGCTCCACCCCCTGAGTTTCTGAGCCAGCAGGTTTGGGGTGGTGCTGCAGAATTTACACTTCTAGCAGGTTCCCAGGTGATGCTGATGCTGCTGGCCCAGACCTGTGCTTTGAGAACTACTGCTCCTAATAATCAACAATTCATACTTCTCAAGATTCATCAACCCAAGAAACTTTCACTGCTTTAGAAGGTCGAATGGGATAATGTCCTCTGTGAAATGAAGTGATACTCAAGTGTCTTAGCCCAGTTCATACAGGTTGCAAGTGGTACAAAACCTTTGCTTCTTTCTTTCTTCTTTTTAAAGTGAATGTCTTTGGGGCGCCTGGGTGGCGCAGTCGGTTAAGCGTCCGACTTCAGCCAGGTCACGATCTCACGGTCCGTGAGTTCGAGCCCCGCGTCGGGCTCTGGGCTGATGGCTCGGAGCCTGGAGCCTGTTTCCGATTCTGTGTCTCCCTCTCTCTCTGCCCCTCCCCCGTTCATGCTCTGTCTCTCTCTGTCCCAAAAATAAATAAAAAACGTTGAAAAAAAAAATTTAAAAAAAAATAAAAATAAAAAAAATAAAGTGAATGTCTTTGCTTTCTGACATCTAGTTCAATGCTCCCTCCACTGTACTAACATGGGACTCTAAGTTCCAGGAGGCAAAAACCTTGTCTACCTTGTTTACTATCTTATTTCTCCTGATTCTAAAAGCCAGTGCTCAACACGTATGCCTGAATGAGTGAATCATGTCATGTAAATATAGTGAGAAATGTCCTAAAGGAGAAAATTATCAGACAAGTTGATGATAGCTCATATTAAACAATTCTAATAATCAGAAGCATTAAAAAAATAAATGGAACTGCCTCAGTGAACAGTGAGCTCCCTGTCCTTGGAAACACACCAGTGAAAGCTAACCAGCCAAGTGACAACAATGTCACAAAGCAACTATATACTCCAAGGTGACCTCCTGAACCTCTAACAGCTTTTGCAAAGCTGAATTTTAATTCTTGTGTATTCCAGTAGAGAGGAGGTACTCTAAATCCTTCTTGATTATTGGTCAACTAGCCTGCCAACAGCTTCACTATGTATTTACACTAATCACTGCATGCCCGTGCCTCAGTTTCCCCCAACACAAAAGGAAGAGGTTTGTCAAAATCAGTCTCTGGAGATTATCTAATGACTGGCAAATAATAAACAGCTAACAGATGTACCAAAGTACTTAACATGCATAACATGTCTTTTTCTCTTCGCTGCCTTTCCGCAGTGCAACTAATCCTGCATCTAATGATAGGTCCAGGAAAATTAAACTTAAGGAAAAACAAGGGCATGTTCCAAATCATACTGTCCACCCTTTGAATACCATGCCTTCACCAGTTTAATCACCAGCCTATCATTGTTCTTTTAAAAACCATCCTTCCAAAATAAGTTACAGAGAGGGAGACAAACCATAAGACTTTAAATACAGAGAACTGAAGGTTGATGGGATGGAGAAAATGGGAGATGGGCACTGAGGAGGGCACTAGTTGGGATGAGCACTGGGTATGGTATGTAAGTGATGAATCACAGGAATCTACTCCCGAAGCCAAGACTACACTGTATACCCCATATGTTAGCTAACGTGACAATAAATTATTTAAAAAAAAAACTAATAAAAATAAAAATCCATCCTTCCAGCAGCCACATATTGGGCACACTGTGGGCAGAGAATTGTGCAAGGCCCTCAGGCAAGGCAGATGGGTCACTCAGGCCCTGCCTGCTTGGGCGCATACCCACACCTGCCGCTTTCATCGTTTAAAGCCAGCTTTGCATTTCTCCCACCTGGGTAATGTTGAAAGGTTCATCAGAATTTACTAGCATAGAAATTTATTTACAGATTGATTTTGACAAGGAAAACAGAATAATAGAACAAAATTATTTGATCCAGAGGAAAGTTCTTAATTTTTGAGGTCTGGGATACCAGGTGCCAAGGTTTCATCTCTATGATGGGCCAGCCTACAGTGCTATGCCTGGTCCAACTCTCGCCAAAGACTGTCTCATTCACACCTGAATACGATGAGGGTGTCAGACTGAGAGTCGTCTTGGGTAATGGCTTCTCAAAGTCACCAGCACTGTGGTGTCTTAGGGGCTATTAGATTTGGGGGCTGGGGGAGATAGGAAGCTAGGGAAAATTTCCACGCAGCTATATACAGCCCTCATTTACTTGAACATTAAAAACTGTGTTTTCAGGGGCGCCTGGGTGGCTCAGTCAGTTGGGCGTCTGACTTTGGCTCAGGTCATGATCTCACGGTCTGTGAGTTCGAGCCCCGCGTCAGGCTCTGTGCTGACAGCTCAGAGCCTGGAGCCTGCTTCGGATTCTGTGTCTCCCTCTCTCTCTGACCCTCCCCCGTTCACGCTCTGTCTCTCTCTGTCTCAAAAATAAATAAACATTAAAAAAATTTTAAAAACTGTGTTTTCAGACACAATATCAAAAAATGGGAACACAGGAGGCAGCTATTAAAATATGGTGAGCCTCGGGGCACCTAGGTGCCTCAGTCAGTTAAGCGTCTGACTTCAGTTCAGGTCATGATCTCACAGCTCGTGAGTTCAAGCCCCGCATCAAGCTCACTGCTGTCAGCACAGAACCTGCTTTGGATCTTCTGTCCCCCTCTCTCTACCCTTTCCCTGCTTGTGCTTTCAAAAAAAAAAACAAACAAAAAATTATGGTGAGCCTCCCTTAATCACCTCACAAAGATGATGGAAGGGGAACCAAAGCAGAGACACTTTTTGTCGAACAGAAGAGGAAACCTTTGGCTCCCTGTTAGACGACGCAGATGACCTTGTCAGGATGCAGGAGGCCGAAGGGGAGGGACCCAGAACAGGGAAGCCTGTCAAACATCTAGAGCCAAGATGAAAAGCAAGACAGGTGTTTCTCATAATGATCCATAAACAGATTCTGACTGTCACATTCAGGTGCGTGTTAACAAGGCTTTTCTTCCTTAAGGAATATCAAAACCAGACTGCGGATCGGGTCCAGCCAGGACACCTAAACTATGAGCAGTTTGCTGAAGGCGTCCCGCAGGGATAAAACATTAAGAAAGCTAACTCTTTATCTTCCCACTTCCTGTGGACGTAGATGTGGCTGAGGAGATTAGGGCTGACAGGATTAGAAGTTGCCATCATGTGGCCCAGGTGTCTCCAAACTCTAAGATGTGTAGGAATCACCCGGACTGCCTGTTAAAGGCAAAATCCCACTCCCCAGCGTCTGGCCCTACAAATGAGGACAAGATGCCACCCCATGAGGACTCTGCATTTCCACAAGCACGCCTGCCATTCTAAAGGAGCTGCTCCCTAGACTGCTATTTGAAAAACAATGACCTGATCCAAACAGCCTTTCTTCCGTAAGTGGGAAGGAAAAAAAAGGCCCAGACTAGTGAAGTGTTTTGCTCAAGCCCAACTTGCTAAGCCCAGCGCAGCCTCCACAAGGAAGAAATCTGTAAGTACGAATAGGTGTCTCACAGAACAATCCAAACTGTTGAAGGGCACAGCCCACCCCAAGGGCAGCAGACAGCAAGCCAGCTTCTTCAACAGAGCCTCTCACCAACGAAAGACCCGCAAAGGGGCCCCCTCAGAGGAAGACTGATAAGCAAATTATCACAACTGACTTCAGCAGGGCCCTGTGTTTCCACAGACTGTCCATATTCCAATCACACTGTCACCTTCACTGTCATTTCCTATTCACCTCTGACTGTGAGCACCTGCAGGGCTGGGACACAGTCCCATCCATCTCTGCCTCACCACTGCCACACAGCAGGCTTTCAGGAACAGTTTTTATTGTCAGATGAAAGCTATTACCGCCCTCTGTCTAGAATCCCTTCCAAGAGGCTGGTCCACCTGGCACACTTCCTCCCAGCCTTCTAGCCCCAGCTCAGGTGTCACCTCCTCTGAGAAACAAGTGTCCCTCCCCCCACCTGACCCAACCAGGTGTTCCCTCCTACTTCTCCCCGAGGACCCTGCACATACCTGTTAACACTTATCACACAGTTTTGTAATGATCCTGTTTATCTAGGAGACTCCTACCCAAGGACAATGATTTTGGTCTTTGAGACCACAGCACTGAGCTCAGCTTGCTATGCAGAGGTTGCTCAATATAAATGGGTACGGTAGGAAAGCTAGGAGCAAGAAACTAATCTTAAATATCTTAGTGCAGACTCAAACCCCTACAAAGTTGCAGATACGCTTCACTGGGAGGGGGGAATTCCCTATTATTCCCTCTGTTCATATTTGAAAAGTCAGGTCACTGTGTCTCCAGCGCCACCATCATCAGAGAGGCATGTTGGCGGCACTCACAAAGGGGCTCACCTGTGTCTCTCTCTCTCTCTCTCTCTCTCTCTCACACACACACACACACACACACACACACACACACACACACCTGTGATCCATCCTCAACATACATGGCCAGATTACCCAGAGCTTCCTGAGCCCCAGGATCCTCCCACGGCAGCCATGGTCTGTACCTTCCATGCTGTGCATGGGGCACTTATCTCTGCCCACTTTGTACTACTGTTACCTCCCCCTGGGCATCTGTAGGCAATAGTCCCCGAGGCATAGGTCAGGCAATGTGCCAAGGGAGGGACTCCAAACGTCCAGAGCTGGACGTTTGCAGGCAAAGCTGATTTCTCCTTGTGATGAGGCCGAAGCCAGACATCCAGTGGAGGCGAAGGGGCTGTCCTCCACCAGTTCTGACATGCCCCCGATAGGCAACGAACAGCTCGCCACCAGGTAGAGGGACACTCGGTTTAAAACTCCGGGGGGTCAACTCTGTGGTTCAGACCGGACACTCCCTCACCTTTGCAAAGCGCTGCACAGTTGGCAAGGCTTGCTCCACCCTTTATGCCTCTGCGACCTCTGCCCACCGAGCTGCCAGCCAGGACCACCCGTTACACGTGCGGACACTGCTCTGAAAAGCTAAGTGACTTGCCAGAGATCAGAGTCATAAGCAGAACCGGGGAAAAAGCAAGGTGTTCACTCTCCACCCAGCACCCATTATTGCTGCCACACTGTCCACATTTATCTCCCGAACTCACAGGGGTTTCCCTCCCCTTTCCATCGGGACCTTTCCTTTTCAAATCCAGCAAACCTTTTAGGTTTTTTAAAGGGTTTTCCTAGTTGTATTTTAGCTGCTATATAACAAACCAGATTTCCTGTTTCTTTCTTGTGTTTATTATGCTCAGGATATTTTTCCTGGTGCCCTGAGAATTATTCCATAGGAAACATTCAGCTCCTTTGGAACTCTTGACACTAAAAGCCCGTTCCCTGAGAACCTTCCTTCAGGGGCATAAACAAGGCTGGCAGCCGCTGATAAGCCCCAGTGTGGAGTAGGGAAGCGGCACCGAATTTGAGCCGGCAGGCTTGGCTCCACCACCCACGAGCTGTGCCACCCACCACCCTCAGCTTCACCTTCCTGAGACTCAGTTTCCCCATCTTTAAAATACGGAGAATAAAACCTAACTTAGTAGGTTGTTGCCAGGATTTAAGATAATGCATGCACTATACCTAGCACAGGGGCTGATGTGGCCACCCCCTTTCCCCCCAAATCGGAGCTGATATCATCTCAGCTGCTTTCAGGTACAACCAAAGTTGCGTATTTTTTCTCACGCCTTGAGAATTCTGCCCATAGGAAAAACAGAGGAAGGCCTTCCGCCACGAATAACTGGAGTCATAAAGGAGAAATCAGAAACGAAGGCGTCTGCTCTGACACCTCAGAAAGGTTAAAAACAAAAGTATGATTACTCTCCTAGGGCTAAAAAGGCCTCACAAACACCCCAGTTCCCCCACTCCCGCCCCCTACACACCATCCACGGGCCTGTTATCTACAAGTCACTGAAGCTCAGGGAGTCTCATTTCCTCATCTGCAGGACAGAGATAACCTTGCCAACAGCCCGACTGCTCAGGATGACATGAGGCGTACTGCTCGGGCCACCTGCACCCTGGGCCCTGGCAGTTGCCTTCCCAACCCCTAGTCCCTGCTCCTTCCTTCCTAACAGAGCCTCCATTTTGTTTGGATACGTGCCTCTCCTCCAGATCCCTCCAGAAGTGTGGCCGCCTTCCAGTCAACAGTGATTGATTCAGGGATGGACGTGCAGCCAAGCTCCAGCCAAGGAGGCATCTCGGGAGAGTGTTGGGGGGGGCCTCAGGAAGCTTCCTGGCTGCTGAGAGAGCCTGAAGTCCATCCAGTCTCTCTTCTTCCTCTGGCTGTGCTTGTCTCACTAAAACGTTTGGAAACGCTGCAGCCCTCTTATTCTCTGCAGGGGAAGCCAACCACCAAAGATAGCAGAGATGGGAAGAAACCGGGGGCCTTGCTGACGTCATTGAGCTACTGAAGCGACTGCCCCCAAACCCACCCTATCTTGAGATTCAGAATCATCCCACTGCCAACTCCAGGGGGCATGGCCCACATTGTGGCCCACAGGACTGATGGGCCTTGCAGTTTTAAAATGCATCCCTCCTGTTTGAGAAACAAGTTTTGCCAGTTAGCCAATCTGGGCTGGAGTTTGTTATTTGCAGCTGACATCATCTGGATATAACTTGCATAACCTAGAGAATATGTTAAAAATTCAAATCCGTGGGGGACACCTGGGTGGCTCAGTCAGTTGAGCGTCTGACTTGACTTCAGTTCAGGTCATGATCCCAGGGTCATGGTGTCAGGCCCTGCATCGGGCTCTGTGCTGAGTGTGGAGCCTGCTTAAGGTTCTCTCTCCCTCTCTCTCTCTCTCTCTCTCTGTCTCTCCCTCTCTCCCTTCTCCCTCTGCCCCTTCCCCCACTCTTGCTCTCTCAAATAAAATAAATTAAAAAATTCAAATCCTTGGGCCCCACCATGGAGTACTATGTATTTTTAGCAAGTACCCCAGGTGAATTCTGATGCTCCCCAAAGTTTAAGAACCACTGTTTTAGTGGTTCTTAATGTAAAGACGCCGGGTACAGTGCCAGGCACACAGTCAACTCTACGTGTCAGTCCCAAGTGGACTTACCTGAGAACCACCATCCCAGCTTCCTATTTCCTGTGTAAAGCTACTGTAGAAAGAACAGATGAGGGCAACAGAAAAGGGAGTGTGAGTTGTCAAACAAATCTCACCTCTTCCCACAAAATGCTGCTCTGCACAGTTTTAGGAAAACATCTGCTAACGTTCGGCCGAAACCCTCTTCCATGATGGCCTGTGTTCCTTCCTCAGCAGCTGCAGCTGGAGTCATTACCTGGGACCTCTTTCAGTGCAGACCACAGCACAGTGGCTGGCGGCCACACGTCTGGCCATCCCGGCTCTCCCAGCGGCCCTTTCAACTTTATTAAAAGGTCATTTTCCTGGCCTGGCTATTTCTTATCCTGGACTGATCACCCCCTGTGGCACCAGGAAACTGCAAGGGAAGCTGCACTTATTAGAAGCAGATAAAAGAAGGAGCTGGCTGAGCCACAGCTGACTCCTGAAATCATTGTTCTTGAAATGTCAGAGGCACAGTGTCCTTCGGGGTCATATGCTACCCACCTCGCTCCAAGGGGGAAGCCAAGACCCAGGGGGATGGGACCTGGGGCTCCCATTCACCCAGCTACTTCTTGTCAGCATTAGTCAGAGTCAAGGGGTTCCTTATTGTGGCAATAGTAACAGATGGAGGGGGAGCACTTTAGCCTGCAGAAGAGGAGAATGAAGGGAGGGGCAAGCACTAATCTAGAGGGGCCTCTGCAGGATACCAGCTGCCGAGATAAGCCATGAAGACCAAAGGCAGCAAAGAACATCTCACCTGCTCTTTTTGATGTTAAGATTCTTGAGCTGGGTCTACTTAATTAATTTGGACTTTTTCACTCAAAAAATATTTGAATGACTATTTAATGGAGGTATGCACCAGGTATGCGGTGACAAGGGAAGGGGCCAGAGCTGAGGATAATAGAAAGGACCTCGATGTAACAGTGAAGACAAGGCAAATATTCACAGAACTAAAAAGCAAGTCCCACCAGAGAAAGTGTCTTCAGAAAGTCTCCCTAGCTCTACCCCAAGTTCAACTACACATAGGCACCCATCATTCTGTGCTCCCCCACAGCCTGAGCACTGCATTGTAACTTCCCACTCATGCACCTGTCTCTGTCTTCTCCAGTAAGGGGCCCATCATCTGTTCATCTCTAGCACAGGTCCTGGGACAAGGACACGTGCAGTGAATGCTGGTTGCTGACATGAGTAAATGGATGGATGAGTGGATGGATGGGGATGCCAAAGAATTCTGGCTAGGGAATCAGGGAGGGCTCCCTGAAAGGCTGAGGCACCTGAGCTGGATCGTGAAGCATCTAGACAACTGGAGATGAATACAGGACCCACTTCATCCAAAGTGCCCAGTACCATCTTAGGCAGAAAGCTAGTGCCTTAAAGCTACCTGGATGAGTTTATTCCCAAATGGGCTTTCCGAAGGGAAGGAAGCTGGGTTCGTTTCCCACAGTCTTTTGTTTCTCCCTAGGTAAACAGAAGCAACTCCTAAATAGTAATTAAACTGATAAACTAAGGGAAAGTTAACTGCCAACCAGTCTCTACAAACACAAAGGCACTTTGGCAGAATGAGGACACCCCAATTCTACTTGGGGTAGATATGTAGTTTTCCAAGATATATTCAGTGACGAGGGCAATGTATGTCATCCCCCCTAAATGTGTTATCTGTATATAGAAATACTGGAAGGATATCTAAGAAACTAATAAAAAGGATTACCTGTGTATAAAGGATTATATCATTTAGCACCGACACTGGGACATTTTTGGGGGTGAAGGAGGGTGTTACTGATCATTCACTGGGATGGAGAACACAAACGAAGACTGTCATGGAAAAACTGGAACATTATGTTCAGTCTGCCTATAGGGGCCAGGCTGGAGGAGGGGGTGATGTGGACATCACTGGGGTAAGAATGAAAGTTTTCAATGCATACATTTTTATAGTGTTTTGATTTCTGAACCATGTGTATGTATCAACTATCCTAAAATGTAATCATCTTTTTCATGGGAATTTAAAAAGCTAAGGAATTTGGCCTTCCAACTCTGCAACATAGGAAGCTCATGTGGGATAGCCACCCTGAAGAGCACCGCTAGATACAAAATGAACTCACTGCTCAGAGCACAGCCCTTCTGCAGCATGCAATAAAACAGCCCTGAGAGAAGGGAGCCGTACATGGCCTAAAAAGGCTTTGACTCCGTGCAGGGCCAGCTGAGATGGGGAACATCAGGGGAATATAAACAGTGTGAGACGGACATAAAGCAGTTCAGGTTTTACACAATCATGGCAACAAAGTGAGATTGATTCGGGACTGAATGAAGCTCTTTATATTGTTTCTACTTAAAAAGGAAATGTATTGACTACAGTCCTCCTCACAGATTTATCTTTCCTGACATCAAGCACATTCATAACCTATTTTAAATTCCAAGGAACAATGCTGGGGTTTAGGAAAGTGAATACCAGTGTGTTTCACCAGAACGTTTGGAGGCTGGGGAGAAGCTTCTCTGACTTTTAATTGCTCAGGAAACAGGCACAATGTAGATGTTTTTCTTATCAGCCATAACTTCAAATTAGAAAACAGCTTATCCAGTACGTCTGAACTTCAGAATGCATCTTCCGTTGGAAGAGCCACTTTGGAGCCATTTAGAGACCATGCGTGGTATCATTTTGGCCTTCAATCTCTTTTATAACCATCTCCTCCTTTCAGACATCTGAGACGTCACAACGACTTCTCAGACCCAGGCCTTCTCCCTACCTGGACTAGAGAACATCTTGCCTCCTGCCTCCAGGCACCACCAGGCACTGACCTTCCCGATGCCAGCCTGACCACGTCCCATCATGAACCCTTCAGGGGCTCTGTGTAGCCTTTAGGATTGCAAGGGCATACAATTTATCATCCAAACAGGGACACGTGAGAGCGAAGGGAGCACTATTAACAATCACGTGGGGACAACAGGCAAAGCCACCCTGGGGAACTGGAATGTGAGGCCATCCTACTGTGGGATAAATCCAATCCCTTTAACATAGCTTGAATTCAGGACTCTCCACATCTGGCCCCAACTTACCTTTCCAGTCTTTTTGATCCGGACCATATCACAGGGTCCAATCATAATGGACTTGCAGTTACCCAGCATGCCTTGGACCTTACTACATCCATGCATTTGTTCACACATCTCTCCCTCCTGCCTCCACCCCACCCATATCCCCTACCAGTCCATAATGTCCCCCTTCCCCATCTATGTAGATCTACCTCCTATCCTTCCTTCAAAACCTAAGTCAATTGGTACCATTCTTTCCTGCATTTATTCAACATAAATCTGACTGCTTACTCTGTGAGGTACATAGTGAACAAGACTAAAAAAAATAGACCTCTTACTGAAAAAAACAGACCCCCTGGGCAAGGGGGATGTGAGGGTGTGGAGAATTGTGATCATTGGTACTAAGGACGGATACAGGGTGATTTGCTGCAAAGTTTACTGTTATGGCAGAGTCATACCCGCCCCCCACAAGGCTGTGTGCTCCTTGAGGACAAAGCCCAAGAGGCCCCATCTTACAGCCCTACTGAACCTACCGTACACCCTTGCTGAGTAAAGAATTAATATTAAAGAAGCTTACTTAGTTGGTTTGAAGACAGTTTCCTAACAACCAATTCTGAGTCCTCCATGAATCTGTATGGGATCAAAGGGAAACCTGGTTTGCCAACGACCTTAAAGAAACACCCCAGGTCCTACGGCTATGACTCTCATTCAACACTGATGCTGGAGGGGAAGTGAAGTCACCTGGTTCAATCCTACGCTGCTTCTCCAAAGGTTAAGTGACTCATCCAAGGTCACACAGCTAGTTAGTGACTAAACCACTGGAAAGATAATGCAGGAAGCCTAGAATTGAATGACTGGAAAAATGACAGAAGCACTCACTGGGGCTGAGGGCATCTGGAGGAGGGAGGTGACCCTGCTAGCTGGAGGGTGGGGCCAGGGGATGGAATGGAAGTAGGGGGTCATTCCTGTCAGCGAGGCCAGCAGGGGAAAGGCACTGCAGTAGGAAGCTCAGCCAGGGAGGACTAGCTGGAAACCAGGGTTCCAAAGGGAGGTGAAAATCTTACCTGGTGACGTACACCATCCGGGACCAGGGCACAGACACACATTCTCTGTGTCCAACCTGGAAGAGGGGCCCGAAGTGAGAGCAGATGGGGGTGAAGAGGCAGACTTTCCTCAGGACTGCCCGAGTGGTGCCCTCCCAGGGGAGGGGGCTGCTCTGTCAGACCTCTCGGGCACCCGCAACGCTCAGCTGAGCTGCTCAGAGAAGCTCACATAAAGGCCAAGGGTCCTGGGGCTTCCCCAAATTTGTTTGCTGTTCTGCCCTACGTGGCATGGGGCAGACCAGAGTTAAAGAGTAACCAGTAACAGAGGAGGCCGGCAAGCAGCAGAGTAGTGCCCAAGTTGCATCTGCAACATGTATACCCTGTCCTCAGACCTTTCCGATGGGGAGTAGTCACAGTCATAATTTAATAAAGGCATTTTGAATTACACAATTCATTGGACCTGAGTTATTTCAGTTACACACAGAGAAACAACCGAATCAATTCTCGGCAGCCCAGACTGGACCCCGGCCCCCTCTCACCTGCTGCAGCTCATCTGCAGCCCTGAGCCACCCGGCCTGTCACGCCTCACTGGAATTTTTCTTCCTGGCCTCCACTCATCACAACCACCATGGCAGCCTCTCAGGGTTCAGTCAGTGGGGGGGGCCAAACTGCAAACATCCACTAAGGTACAAAGTAAGTCCCTGAAGGTAAGGGAACCACTCGAGTTCTTCAGATGGGCTTTCCAAATGGCCTTCCACCAGCCCTATGCTCTGGGGTAAAAACATAACCAGGTCCCCAAAGGGCAAGGTTCCTCAAGCTCAGCACATTGACATTTGGCACAGGATACTTCTTTGATGTGGGCTGTCCTGTGCATCGTAAGTAGTTTAGGAACATGCTGGCCTCCACCCACTAGAGGCCAGTAGCACCCCCTATACGTTGTGATAACCAAAAATGTCTCCTCCAGACATTGCCAAATGTCCCGTGGGGGTAAAAATGCCCTCTGCTGAGAACCATTGCCAAGGGATGACTCCTAAATGTGTTATTCCATACACCTCCAAATACTCAGGTACCTGGAGCTCCTAGTCCTACAAAATAGCTTGGGCGTTGAAGGCGGAGCTTTGGATTGGGTGGAACTGGGTTGGAGTCTGGGCACTATGTCTTATTAACTCTGTGACTTTAGGTAGGTCACTTAGCTTCATTGAACCTCGGTTCCTTCATCTTTAAAATGGGAGCAATAAAATAGCACCTACCTCATGGGGAGGCCCTGGCAGTTCTATAAAATGACATGTAAAGATTGCCTGGCACAATAAATGAATTTAACATTCAATAAATGTTAGTGGTTATTTATGGGCCTGGGAAATTCCTTTTAGCCAAGTCTAGAGTTTAGTCTTCTATTTCTGTGGCTTCTGATCTTCCCCCTTCTTCCTATGCCCTTTCCACCTGTTAAATGCCTTTGGTCTTAACCTTTGGTCTTAAAGAATCCTTCATGCTGGTTCAAAGGCATCTGAGGTTAAAGTGGAGGAAAGAAAACACACACACACACACACAAACACACACACACACACACACACACATGCACGCACACACAGAGGACCTTTCAGATCCAACCCCTGCCCAGACCAATTCTCTAGACAAAGGTTTCCATTGTTGTCTAAAAACAAACTTTTCCACAGGGAGGCCTTAAAAGAGCCTCAAGTCTCCAAGCCTCCAGATTCTTCTACTTCTCATCCCCATCCTGCCCAGATCTTGGCATATCCCTTCTCTTTGTGGGGCCTCAGTCTCCTAATCTGATAAATAAGGGTTCTAGACCCCGAGGAGTTCTAAGTGTCCCCTGTTCCCATTCTCCAAGATGCCATACCGTATCAGAATGCTGTGCGTGGATGGCAGCTGGGTTCACATTTTAAGTAAGTGCTTAACTAGGAATAAGGGTCAGAAAGACAAATTATTCTCTTTTTCCCTGCGTTCTCCCAAGAGCCAGCAGAATATAGTATTTACAGACTACAGAAGTGGGTATTTGTTGCCAATGGAATCAGATCTGAATAAAACGAAATCCTGCCAGACTACTGAGGCCTTGAGCAAATTAACTCATCTCTTTAATACCATTGCCTTCTCTGTAAAATGGGATAATAATAGAGGCAGAAATGATGTAAAGACAAACGTCAGGAAAGCAGCTGGTACAGAGCTGGTATACACACTAGGTATTCAAAACACATATCCCTTCCCTTCTAGACTCTATTTTCAATTGTGTAACTCCATGTCATTCCCCTCTTCTGGAAAGTCCTTCCTTCTCTGCTTTGTGTAGGGCTCTGTTCAAGTCCTCCTCTGCCAGGAAGGCTTCTCTGCATGGACTCTGTTTCTAAAGGTCCAAGGCCATAAGTTTCCCAAAGACTGGCTTGGGGAGGGGAGAAGGGGAAGAAGTTCCCTGCCCTGAGAATTTCCTTTCTGCAAGTTCAGGAAGATTAACCCCTCCCCTGCTCCACCCCAGAACGGAGAACTGACCGCAACATCTGTGTAGGCTTAAAGCTTACACACTCATTATGACAGAGTCTCATAACCACCCTGAGATGGGCAGGATGAGTCGGGACAGCATTCTCTCCCCCGCAACTCCTCATCCAACTTGGCCACCAAGAGTCCCTCCCTATTGCTCTCTGCCTACTCACTCCAGCAAAACAAGGAAGAAGATTATGTGGTTTCTTCTCTCCCCTCCATCGGAGGGCCTTACAAATCTCCAGCCCAGACCTTCTCTTTGCCCAAGTCCTAGGACTGTGATGACTCCACAGTCTCTATGAGCTTGAATCATATGGCAGAAACGCCTACTGACCAAAAACTGGAGCTCAGGAGATGAATGAATTGGTCCAAGGTCTCACCCAGTTCAGAGGCAGGGCTGGGTTAGAACACGGGTCTTTGGGCTCTGGACACACCGGGCCTCTGCCCACACCCTCTTTCCCACCAGCTGTGCCTCCTCCTGTCTTAGGTACCATGATTCTCCCAGGCTGGGAAGCTTGCAGTCACCTCTGCCTCCTCCCCTGCCTTATTTCTCTCATCCTCTTATCACCAAGACCGGTAGCCCTTTGTGATAAGGGCCTGCAGACAGCCCCACCCTCCCAGGCTCACTGCCTGGTCCTGATCACCTCATGACAAGGACCTAGGCTGAACTCCTCAGAAGCCCATTCTACACACAAGAGCCAGATTCCTCTTCCTTCAACATGCTTTTTCCATGCCACTGTCCTGTCCACCAACCTGCCCCTTAGTCCCACTGGATCAAAGCTCTCCTGCCCAACACACCTGGGAACTTAGTTCACCCACTTCCAGCCCACCTGGTTTTGCCCCGCTCCCTTATACAACCCTCCCCTCTCTCCCGGATGATCTCCTGGCTCCCTCCCTAGACCTTTGACCACGTTGCTCCCCTCCTTTAGCAAGTCTTCCCTCCTCCCCTTTTCCCTATCCTATTGGTCCTTCTAGGCTCTGCCCAAGACCCATCCATGAGGACACTTCCCCAGACCTCCACAGCCCACAGCAGTCTCTGATTCCTCTGCATACAGTCACCACTACACAGTTAAAGGCCTAAGCCTGGTGTCCTCTTAGCCTCGTGTTGTCACTGTACTTACTGCCTGAGCTGTATGGGCTTTACCTCATCACCAAACCACAAATGGCCACCCAACTTGGCCATGTTCCTTCCACCTCCAACCTCAGCCTGGCATTCATTCCACAAATATTATCTGAGTGACTCTAATGTGCCAGAGAGTCCTTGTCCTTGTTCTTAAAACCCTTCTTACCCTTCAAGCACATCTTAAATGCCACCTGCTCTGTGAATCCTTCCCCAACCTCCCGCTGTTGCCCGCCCCCCCTCCCCCTGCAAAGGAGTTTTCATCTCTCTGCTCACCTTAGGACCTCCTGGTTGTCCTCCAGCCAATCTCCCTGCCTCCCCCATGTCCTCCCTAGATCCAGACCTTCTTTTCCTTACCCATGGCTAGGCCTCCTACAATATCCTATACCAAGAAGATGCTCAATGAATAGCTTTCACAGTGAACTGAACGAAACAAAATCTGCCCAATTCTCTGGCCAGTCTGGGCTCTGGGTGGCCCCAAGCTCTGTACATCCAAGTGACCTCTTACTGTTCTTCCAAGACTGGATTTGGGCCCGGACTGAATCAAATGACCTCTTATCATTCTTTTAAAATTAGGTTTTCCTCTTTAATTACACCTTATCTAACCACATTCTATGTGGATTCTAATTACATAATTACTTCAAGCTCTGGGACTTCAGAAAAAGAAAGAAAGAAGGAAAGAAAGAAAGAAAGAAAGAAAGAAAGAAAGAAAGAAAAAAAGAAGTGTGTATGATTACATAGGTAAGTAAACACATCAAATATGCATATTTATATATACTATATATCATTTTTCTGTTCATATACAATTTTGTAACCCAGAAAACATAGCCCATGGAGGTGTCTGAATCACATTAAGGTAAAAAATCTCACTGGGTAGGAGGAGATGAAGGAGAACTTCATGGAGAGCCTAACCCTGAGATGGGCTTTGAAAGGGGCTTGAAGTCAGTTGCCAGCCCCCCCCACTGCCCTTCTGCAATGAAGAGGGGGGTGCGTGTTTGGGCACAGTGGACTTTGAAAGCATGATCCCCCTGGACCCAAATACCCACCTTCTCTGAATCCAGGCTCTCACTGGACTCTCTTCCCTTGGGGTACGTGTGCACACTTCTCTCCCTAAGTCCACCCTGCAGGCAGGGGCCCTATCTCTTCCATCTTGGTATTCGCAATCCTCAGTCCCTCCCCAAACCAGTAGGGGCATCTAGCAGACCCTCCCCCCACCTTATATTCCCACCTTATTAAAGTATTGACCTCTGCCACTACACTAAGCCTTCTCATGCCACCCTTTGCATGTTCTGGTGCCCCTGCCTTTATCAGGAATGCCCTTCTCTTCCAGCTCCCCCCACCTCCACGGTGGCCTCCACTGCAGCTGGTACTTGCCCTAATTTAGTGTTTATCACACCTGGGCACAAAAACCCTTTCATGTGCCTACCTCTCCCTTCAGACCAGTGGCCACCAAGCTTTTTGATCACACTTTCCTGTTAGTAAAATAGCTTTGAGCATATTTACTTATAAGTTAATTATAAAATCTGTACTACTATAAATAGGAAAGTTACATCTTTCTTATATTTGAATTGAAGAATAAATAGAACTTTAACTGATGTTTTCTTCCTGCCACTCAATCGATCTCTTGAGAGCTCACCCACTGCTCTAGATTAGGAACAACGTGAGGACAGCAGGGGTGTTTTGTTCTCTTTGTATTCCCAGAATCTGCTACAGAACCCAAAACTTCGTAAATGAATTAACTGACACTCAGAAAGTGAGTCCCTTCTGTGGGCCAGGCACATGCTGGGCTCTGGGGACAAAATGTAGATGAGAAACAGCCCTGGCCACTGTCATCATAGATCCTACAGACTTCTGGTGCAGGGGGTGGGGGGGGGGGGGGCGGGGAAGGGGGGAGACAAACAATGGTTTTCCAAACAAGTCTAACAAAGCAGCCGAGACAGATGCTGTGAAGAATGTTCTGTCCAGAACCACTGAATCATGAAAGCCTCCAACAGGAAGCTTTAACCTGCTCCAGAGGACTGCAGAAGGCTTCCCCGGCAACATGCTCCTGCAGGTGACATCTGAGGATGACCAGAGCTACCTAGGTAAAGGGAGGAAAGAACACTCCAGGCAAAGAAAATTGCACAGGCAGAAGTCCGAAGGCTGGATGGAGAAGCGTAAGTGCCAGGGACTAACAGGCCAATAAAACAAAATGAATGAATGAGCCCCCAAAGGATAGCGAGTTCTCTTCCCCATTACTCCTCCCTACTTATCAAAACAGACCCTAGCTACCAATCTCTGAAGGGGTTGCTCAGTCCCAATACTGTCCAGCCTCTGGGCCAAGCAGGCAGGTGGGGTAGGCCTCCCAGTCGGTCCTGCCAGCAGTGGGGTCCCCGCCCCTTCTGAGGAGCCCCAAAGCCCTAGGAAGACACTCTTGAAAACCATGCATGTTGCCATGGGCACCACCAATCAAAGACTCCTAGGCAGTTTAATTTTTTAAAGAGAGTGTTAAATATTTTACATCTTCTAACAGTACTGTTTCTTTCTTGCTACAATGGAAAGGAACACCCAGAAAAAATACCAATCTGCAAGACAGCCCAAGGAGGTGCACACACTGTCATCAAGGGTAACCTCTGGATTTCCTGGCCGCCCCAGTATATTTTCCTGGAGGGAACAACCTGGGGAATCCAGAACCACAGCCACAAAACCCCTTCTCTACTGGAGCTCCTTTGACCCCAGGAAGGGAAAATTATTCACAACGATGCTTCAGGTGAGTGTTGAAATAGCCCACGACCTTAATAATTCAAGACAAAACCAAGACCGTAGATTGTAATGTAGGCTGGCGGGCTGTGGGGCCTCCTCCTGCAGCTGTCTTCAAGAGGAGCCATATCTTCTATCAGCGCTCAGACATGACTAACATTTCCCAGTTCCTGGGGGGCCTCGCCCCCTCACACCTGCCAGTGTTGGCTCAGTAATGCACCATATTCAACATAAAGGTCCCACAAAGCAAACACAAAACCATCTTAAAAGGCCTGAGACTGTCTTGGCCCAGGCTCGCAGGCCTGGCAACCTGTCAGCAGCCACCATCCAGCCCTGCTCAGGCCCTCGGCCCTCCCGAGTCCCAGCTCTCTCCAGCTACTCTATTTTCCATCCCTGGTTGAGAGTTTTCTTTCTCGGGAGACACTATTCATTTTGTCCTGCTTAAAGCAGCCCAGTTCCTACTTTTGCCTTGGCTTCTCTATCCAGATCCCTGGCCTGCTCTCAAGCCCACTGCCCAGACCCCCGGGGCAGTGACAGATCTCCTAGCTCCAGTTCTGGCCTGTCTCACCTCCCCACTGGCTGCAGGAACCTCTCCTATCTCCAGGCTGCTGTGCGCACCGTCTATAAAAAGAAGCGCAAGCACAGAAGGGGCGGCAGTGTATATGTTACAGCAGCCTGGGAAAAACTCCCAAACATCAACATAACACGAAAATGTTTACATTGTCCCCCTCGATTTATCATAAATAGCTACAACCCCTGACCATCATTCTGTGCTCACAGGAAGCAGTCACCCAACACTGGCTCTGCCCCCACTAAAGACAAACCCTACATGGAGAAAAGCAATCTGCAAATGAATTATCTATTTACGCGTCAGCCTAGGAAACTGCTCCTAGGCACAGCCGCCAGGCTCCACACAAAGGGAAACTGTTTGGATTTCAAAAGATATGTCCTTGTGACCCTTGACACTGGGAAACAAAATTCCAAGGCTGGCCTACAATCTGCTGTTAATAATCGATGCATAAGGCATGATAAAAATGAG
Organism: Panthera leo; assembly: GCF_018350215.1. Lineage (NCBI taxonomy): Eukaryota > Metazoa > Chordata > Mammalia > Carnivora > Felidae > Panthera > Panthera leo. The sequence goes on from NC_056689.1 coordinate 54,477,631, forward strand.
TATGAGTTTGCGCATTGACACGAGGACAATTCTGGGATCTTCTAGGCACCCATTCCTGTCACAGCGGCTCTGAGCTAGAACATCATCCATGAATGGTGGAAAGCCGAGGCACAAACAAGAAGGAGATTGGCAGAGCCAATCTTACAGGTTAAGGCACAAGTACTCAGTACCCCTGATCATTGGTCCTCAGGCAGCACGTTTATGCCACGTTGAGAATCCAGGTGGCCAGGAACAGTCTCCACACAGGTCAGTCCTGGGTCCACCATCACTGGCCACCTGACTCCAGGTCTGTCACCGGCCCTGCTCTACTACCTGCCCTATGTGCCTCGCTTGGGTGAAGTGAGATGCCATGTGGGACATGCACGTCTAGAGCACGGTCACAACCCCCACGCCCATGCACTCCGTCACACTAAAACCTTCCTACTTCAAAACCGAAACAAACTGCCGAATACCTGCTGGGGAAGACAAGGGCCCCGAGCTCCTGGTGTTGAGGAGGAACCACCCTCCCCCCCAACACACACACAAGGAGGGCAGGGGCCATGTCTACATGTTCACCAATACCTGTTCAAAGGATGAAATGAGTCCATGGCTATTAAAGCATTTAAAGTTCCACGTGCAAGCAGGGATGCACCTATGAAATGGGGCACCCTCCCAGCCCTGGGGCTAGCATCAGAGCTCTCTTTCTCCTCATTCAGCAAAACAGGGCACTTGGAGCCGCACCATGCCACACCAGATGGACCTGCTTGAAAGAGTGAGCAAATCGCCAAGCGACAGAAACCTCAAAGAAAAGCCAGGATCCAACCGCCAAATTACCCAGGATCTGTCCCTTCTCTCTGCCTCTGGCACATCTCCCTGCTCCATGGGGATGATGGCAAATGTCTGCAACTTCACCCCTCTGAGGTAGAAATACAGTAGGGGGAGAAGCAATGTTTGGGGACAGGAGAAAGGACCATGGGTAGAAGCAGACCAGGAGGAAAGGGACATCAAAGGGATCCTTGTTCAAAAGCCAGCGATGAGAACTGGGACTCAGAGGGCTTTGTCAACATGCTGGCATTTTTATATCAGCTCTCATGCCCAGAGCAGCTCGTGGCTTAGAAACATTCAGTTCTGTGTCCCTCTCCAGGTGGTTGGTCAACTCTGCAAACACAGCCCCGCCTGCCAATGTTCTTTCTTCCACTTTTCGGTCTCCCGTTTGAAAATGTCTCCTTGAGGGGTGTCTGGGTGGCTCAGTCAGTTGAGCATCCGACTTCAGCTCAAGTCACGATCTCATGGTTCGTGAGATCGAGCCCCACATCAGGCTCACTGCTGTCAGTGCAGAACCTGCTTCAGATCCTCTGTTTCCCCTCTCTCTCTGCCCCTCCCCAGCTCACATGTGCGTGCTCTCTCTCAAAAATAAATAAACATTAAAAAATAACAATAATAATAAAACAACATAAATTTAAAAAAAGAAAATGCTTCCTTGACTCCGCCAATAACTTCTATCCACCTTCTCATTCTCAACATAGCAAGCAGAACGTGTCAGGCACAGTTCTAAAGATTTGCATTATTGGATCACCCACAATGCCATGAGGTAGGTACTTTCTCCATTTTACAGGCAAGGCACCTGAGGCACAGATTAGTAACTTGCTCTAGGAAGCGACAGAGCCAGGATGTGAGCTCAGGCAGCCTGAGCGCAGAGACCACGCCCTCAGTCAGTCCACTCCCCACCTCACTTCCCAGCAAGAAGAGCCACGCTCCAGGAGAAGAGATCTGTTCCCAGCTCAGGCCCATCCCGCTACAGGACCTTAAACAAACAGCTTTTCTGTGCATCAGCTGCCCCAACTGTGAAACAAGGCTAATCGCAGACGGTCTAAAAACACAGAATCTTAGCTCTGCAGGCCAGCACAGGCTGCCTAAGAGAACCTCTTGAGGTGAAGGGAACATACCGTATCTGTGCTGTCCACAAGGCAGCCACTAGTCACGTGTGTCTACTGAGCACTGGAAATGGGGCTTCTGTGAATGAGAAACTCAATTTTCTTTTATTTTTAAAGATTTTTTTTTAAAGTAATCTCTGCACCCAGCATGGGGCTCAAACTCACAATCCTGAGATCAAGAGTCACGTACTCCGCTGACTGAGCCAGACAGGCGCCCCAAGAAACTGAATTTTAAACTGTATTTTATTTTAATTAATTTAAACATAGGTAGCTATATATGGCTAGTGGCCACCACACTAGACAGTTCAGCTGTAGTCTCTAAATTCTACGAAGGCAGCTGCTGGTTCTCTGTGGTCACCGCTGTATTTCCAGAGCCCAGCACAGACCCCGGTCTGTGGCTGGTGCTCAGTGATTCTTTGTTGAACAACTCAAAAGCAAAGAACTTTTTAGGTGTTCTAATACGACTTCATCTCCTGCCCAGGGATTGACTTTCCAGGTTCCCTGGTCAACAGACATCCAACCTTGGCTTGATAAGGAGCCCAGGGCTTCCCAAATGCAGTACAGCAAGGAATGGCTCTCGTGATAGAAAGTGCTTCTATCAAGCCAAATTTATCTCCCTAAAATTTCAACTTACGAGTCTTGGCACATTAGCTCACAGGTTTAGGAAAACCAAAATAAATGATGAAAAAGCACTTAAGTATTTGTAAGCACTACAAACACAGGATTAGGTGTGTAATTCACTTTCTTAGTTAAGATGGATCTGATCTCAACTCGTAACAGTATGAGGCCGATTAAACAAATACGTGACTGTGATCTACTTGGAGGAAACAATCCTCTAGTGTCAAGGCTGTGGTACAGAACTGCTATGGCTGCTGACTCTACCATCATTGCACTTGACATCTGAGCCCCCTGCTCCAAAAGTGAGTCAAGGAGTGTGCAGCTGGACTCCCAAAAAGTGAGGCCTCGTTCTCCAAGCAGGGTCTGGGAACTCTGGCAGAGCGACTCACATTTTCTTATGTCCTTGATGTACACTAAGTGGAAAAGCCTAACGTGTACCATACACCTGCTATGCACCAAGGATGATATCAGACACAAAGAGGACTACGATGTGGCCCTCACAAGGAGCCCAGTCTACAAAGACTGAGAGGTCAAGTTCGCAGAGTACGGACTGCGCAAGGCACCGAACTACCATCAGGATAAAGACGTATAAGCCAAACACAGTCAATCCAGTGTGACAAATGTCATAACGGATGTATATACAAAACACTGACCTGGCTGCCTGAGAAGACATACCTGGAAGGATCTTAGCACCATGCGTTGACACAGCAGGTATTCAGCGCAGTGAATGGAATCAAATCTTGACCGATAGCTCATTTTAAGGCTGGGGAAACCAAGACCCAGACAGGTTAAGTGACTTCTAAAGGTGACTCAGGTCATTAGTGATAAGCCTAGAGACAGCATCTGAGTCTCGTCGCTCTCTAGCCCAAAAGCCTACAACGCTGTCTCATGGCGCTCCCTACCCTACACGGCACAGGGAGAATGGCAGGATCTGTTGCCAGTTACTACGTCTACCTCAGAATAAACAACGGATTTATCTTTGTAAGATTGTATGTTTGGAACTCTCTTGAAATCTCACGACTAACAGTAGCCATACCATCTTAGAAACGCGTGTTCAATCAGTTAACAAACATTTCTTGGGAATATACGATATATCAGGTACCAGTTTAAGGGCTTGGATAAAGAGATGAAACTTCTGGTCAAATCAGAGGATTAAAACACCCATATTTATCCCTGCTCTCTCCCAGAACCCCACCAGAAAAATTTGATTTTTAATGGAAAGGAAACAACAGCAGACAAGATACATCAACAAAACTCTGGAAGACAGAGAGCTGACCACCATGCAGTAGCTGATTCAGGTTTCTGCTCTGCTAAGTGCAAGCAGGGGAAGAAACCACTAAACAAGAGGGGACTAATGCCACAGAAACAGGAGAAGCCTCAGGAATTGGAGGCACCAAGGACTGAGAGGGGAGGGGACAGGGGCTAAAAAGAGACTCTGCTAAAAGTTGTTCAAGGAGCGATTCCAGCCCAGGGTCTCCCTGCCTGCAATCTGCTCAGTCTGATTTCCCTCCCTCAGGAAAAAGGTAGAGATTCACTGTTTAGGCAAACTACAAGAGAGACTCTGATTCAGACACAGCTGAGGGAGGGGAATAGCTGAGAGAGGAAGGCAGAGAAGGGGGCAACCTTCAGAAAAGGACAGAGGGAGTGAAAGTCTGCATACCAAACAGGGTACCCAGCCTCCTTTGCCATCAAGGCTCCCAGAATGCAGGACAACCAGGCTATTAAACCCCCAGGCAACATTCTTCTCCAGGAAAACCCAACATCCCCACGGAAAAGATCTATAGGCACTGACATTTAGGTGTCACCAGCAGGAAAAAAAGCAGGCTCTCTTCTGGAACCCTACAAGGAAGTTAAGCCCCCTTCCTTGTCACACAGATGCCCAATCAGCATTTTAGTATTCACTCTTAAAATATAAATGGACAGGGAAGGCTCCTATGGGAAATTCAGTAACCAAAACAAGCAGGAAAAGGGGCTTGGAGGAAACAAAGACAAAGCAGGAAACAACAGAAAAACACCAAACAGAACAAAACAAAACAAACAAAAAACAAAAACCTGGGGCACCTGGGTGGCTCAGTCGGTTAAGTGTCCGACTTTGGCTCAGGTCATGATCTCGCAGTTCATGGGCTTAAGCCCCACGTTGGGTTCTGTGCTGACAGCTCAGAGCCTGGAGCCCGCTTTGGATTCTGTGTCTCCCTCTCTCTCTATCCCACCCCCGCTCATGCTCTGTGTCTCTAGCTCTCAAAAATAAATAAACATAAAAAGAATTAAAAAAAAAAAACACACAAAACCCAACATAAGTGAATTTATTGCACCTATGAAACAAGATGCTATTAAAAAAAAAAAAAAAAATGACCACTAGAGAAGTAACTAGGGAGTTCTAGAAAGTAAACACGGAAGTGTGTTTCATGCAAAACCACGAAAACAAAATTTAAAAATTCAAAAGAGTTAAGGAAAAGCTGAAGATGTCTCTCAAAAAGTAAAATACGGGCACCTGGGTGGCTCAGTTAGTTAAGCATCTGGCTCTTGATTTCACCTCAGGTCATGATCTCATAGTTTGTGGGATCAAGCCCCATGCTGGGCTCCCTGCTGTGCATGGAGCCTTCTTGGGATTCTCTCTCTCTCCCTCTGCCTCTCCTCCCACCACATGCACACATGCACACATGCACGCGTGCTTTCTCTCTCAAAATAAATAAATAAACTTAAAAAAAGGTAAAAAATAAAATGAAAAACAGGAAATAAAAGATTTAAAAATTGTAAACTCAACCCAGGACGTCCCATATCCAACTAATAGAAGAGTTCCAAAGACAAAAGAAGAAAGAAAATTATCAAAGAAAAATATAAGAATATCTCCCAGGACTGAAGAATGTGAGTCTTCAGATCAAAACAGCACACCAAGGACCCAGCACAATAATTTTTAAAGCAAGAAAATTTACATTTAAGACTTTCAGTGAGAAAAAAGCAGGTTGCTCATAAGTAATCGAGAATCAGAATGGCCATCTGAATTCTTGCCATTAATATTGGAACCTAAAAGACAGAGGGGCAATGCTTTCAAAACTCTAAGAGACAATGGCTTTCAACCTAAAATTCTAGACAAATCAAACCACCAATCAAGTGTAAATATTGAACAAGGATATTTCAGACATGCAAGTTTGAAGTGATCAACTTCCACAGACCCTCTCTTAGAACCTCCTGGAGGAATAAACCAAGAAAGAGGAAACATAGGATCCTGCCCAGGACAAGGTGAAGGAGCCCCCAGAATGAGTCATATCACAGGCCTAGAGGTCAATCAACCCAGAAAAGAGGAGAGGGATGGAGGCCTCTGGGAGGGAGGTCTCCAAGGGGAAAAACTGTAATAAAATGAAAAAGGAACATAGGTTATAAAAAAAAAAAAAAATAGATGCTCTGAAATGCTGTCAGAGACTCTTTGATAATTAGCAATAAGTACACATAAAACTAAGTAAGTAGAAAAAACAAGGCAATTATTAACAACAACAAAAAAAGATGTACAAGAAAGGAAATATCATTATAGCAGAACTACATGACTCAGCCATGAACACTATTTACATGGCCAAAATAACTGAAGCACTGACTATCAATGTAACCCCAAACTGTGATGTGACCACATCAGGAAAACAAGATGGAAGGGAAGGGATGTGTGTGGGGAAGGGACAGGAGGGGAGATGAGGGGAATAAGGGATCCTATAATCCATGGTAGGACATCAAGGAATAACATCCAAACTGAACAATCAGGAAACAGCACTGTAAGCAGGAACTTACAAATATAATAGCAATATCAAGAGAAACAGTTAAAAGGGGTGGAAGTGACTACGGTGAACAGAATAATGGCCCCTCAAAGATGAAGATGTTCATATCCTAATCCCCAAGCCTATAAACACGTTACATGGCAAAGGGGAACGGAATTCAGGTTGCTAATCAAGTGAATTTAAAGTAAGGAGATCACCCTAGATCACCCTAGATCATGTGCCCAAAGTAATCACAAGTGTCCTTAAAAGTGGAAGAGGGAGGAAGAAGGGAGGCCGAGGAAGATGGTGAGGTGTTCAGAGTGATACAACGGGAAAAGGACTCAACCAGCCACTGCTGGCTCTGAGGGCAGAGGAAGGGGGCCAGGAGCCAAGGAATGCAGGCAGCTTCTAGAAGCTGGAAGACGCAAGCAAGGAAACAGATTCTTCCCAGAAGGTAATGCAGCCCTGCTACCACCTTTACTTTAGCCCAGTGAGAACCTCTTCAGACTTCTAACGAATGCAACCATAATAGAAATTTACTTTGCTTCAAGCCACTATGTTGGTGGTAATCTGGTACTGCAGCAATAGGAAATCACATTCAGTGACTGACTCTGGAGAGTAATCCTGGTACGAGGAGGGGTGACACAGCGTTTCATTAACATTGCAATGTTACTTGACTTTTAAAACTATATATGTGAATACGTATACGACTTTGATGTAAATTAAAATTGAATTTAAAGAGAGATGAAACACAGATTCTTTCTTGCCAGATCTCACAATCTGGTAGAAAAGACAGACAGGAACCAGCTACTGCTGAACACAGGAAAAAAAAAAAAAAAAAAAAAAAAAAAAACACCTCTTTCAGATGTGAGGAGAGTCTGAATTCAAGGAGACCAAGGAGTCAGTCAGGCAAAGGGGAAAAAAGGCCTTCTGGTGAGGGAACACGCCCTGGTGTGAGAGAGAACCTGGTCTTTTGGGACATGGATGAGGTCTGAACGACTGGGACATCCAGTGGGTCTGGCAGAGCCAGCAGGGAGGGCTGGGGTGGGCAGCTCTCAACAGGTTTGATGCCTGTGCCCCACTGCTGGCTTCTTCAGCTGGGGTACAGGACCTGCTGTGCATAATTAAAATGTGCATGGGTGCGTATCTGGGTGGCTCAGTGGGTTAAGTATCTGACTCTTGCTTGATATCGGCTCAGGTCACGATCTCACAGTCATGAGATCGAGCCCCATGTCATGCTTGGTGCTGAGCAAGGAGCCTGCTTGGGATTCTCTCTCTGCCTGCCTCTCTCTCTCTCAAAATGAATAAATAAACTTAAAAAAATAATACTAAAAATAAAGTGGGCACGGACAAGTGAAGGCCCAAGAAAAACAGCATTTTCCTGGACCATCAGTTGTACTCAAGAGTAAAGCATTTCAAATACTTTTATACTAAAACCAACACAGACATATTACAGAGTAGAATACAAAACGCATATGAATTTTTAACATATTAACTAGAGATTTCAAGGCAACTTCTTGCTTGCAAGGCCGGCGTTAGACGCTACACTACCTGCTGACCACTGAGTGCTAAAACTCCATCTTCTCTGTAATTAATCTGAGTCAGAAGAAAATTTTAAAGCTGTACAGCATGCATCCATCAAAGCACCTGGGACTTCATACCCACAACCTGTCAGTGGGTGCCTACACTCCCCTGGGTCCCAACCAAGATGAATCAGAAGGCTGAGAAGCAGCTCATTGTTTTCCAAAGAGGTCTAGGTCCTGCCACTGACGGGGTAGGTCAGCTGAGGGAAACAAGGAAAAACCATCACACTGAATTCTTAGATGTACTCTCTTGGCCATAAGCCCACCCACCTCTCCGACTCTAAGCATTACCAGAATCACAGGCAAGAGCCCCAGCTTCGTCATCAACACCCCCAACCTTTACACTACAGGACTCTGTTGGAGAATACATTGCAGACACTCTTTCCATGGAAGGAAGTCAAGAAATAGGGCACATCTCTTGGGAGAGGGTGTCCCTTGTGTCCACAACACAGGGGTGGAAACTTTTTCTATTGTTGTAACTGTTTTTGTTGTAAAAACAATAGCCACATGACACTAAGCTGGGGATTTTTTTTTCTATAAAGAGCCACTACTGACCACAGAAGAAAGGGGGAGGGGGGTCAGGGAGGAAAGGGGAGGCAGAAATCAATGAAAGGCCACACAGAAAGGAGTAAAAAGCAATTTAATTGGGTTTGGTTTGTTTGTTTTGTGTGTGAAACACATACCCGCACATTCAAAAAGAATGAACTCAACTGATTTTAAATTAAGAACAGAGAAGATTAAATTTTAATAACAGTAAATACACTAAAATACACTACAAAGCTACATTTTTGACAGTAAAGAAAGAATGGGGGAGGAGGGTAAGAAGACACAACGGGAGGAGACAGAAAGAAATGTATAGAGGAGGAAGATGTGGGGAAGGCAGAATGGGACGACAAAGAGACACACAGACCCACACACCTAACCAAACACCAAAAGAGGGAACAACCCAAGGATCTACAGAGACACTTCATAGGCCCCACGAACCAGCCAAAGTAAACTACACCATACAGGCCAGTTGTTGGCTTGGGCTATTATCACCTTTCATCCTTGCTTTTGAATGGCTACTGATCCGTTAACCACTGTTCACAACTCTTTAATTGCTCATTGAAATTCTGAGGCTTAGCTCAGATCCCAGGCCAGAAGCTCCCCTCACGTGAGCTACAGTTCAGTGAATCAGTCATCTCCAAGTTTGGCCTCTGAAAAGGGAGTACATGAAACACTATCTCGTAAAACATACAAAACACCGATGCAAGAGGAGAAAATGCTGCTTGGGTTGAAAAGAAATTCCACGGGAAACTTTTAGTTTTGCACGTAAAAAACAAAAACAAAAACAAAAAAACCTGGGACTTCAGCAGAACTGGGTCCCACCTCAGCATTCTCCGGCATCACCACCAGCACACCTGACTTCCCACATGTTCAAGTTCTACCTGCCCGAGTGGCTCCAAAGGCCTCAGCTGACCCTAAAACAAAGCAGCCTCTACCACACTCTGCAGTCTACGGGTCAACAGGAGATCCTAACCCCAGCCTGGCCTCTAGTCCATCCACTCCCACCCCTGTCTACATCAAGCCTCTGCTCACTTACTTCACTCCAGGGGCTCAGGAGTCTGTTATCACAGCTGGCAGCTCCCTTTTCAGCATCATCCCTCTCTCCTCCAAGCGTGGGGTCTGTGTTTTCCCCTTCCCCACCTGACCTGCCCCCAACCTCTCCCTTCTTCAGCCCCTATTTCCTCCTTACTTTTGGCTATCCCACTTTAGAATCTCAGAGGAGGAGGGAGTTTAAGAGATAAATCTAGAATACAGGACCTAGAATCTACCCCACCTGGGTTCCTGCCCTGGCTTTGCATCTTGCTACCTGTATGACTTTGGACAAATCACCAAACTTTCCTAATCTCTCAAATTCCTCAGTGAGGGGGGTGGAACCTGGCAATCACAGAGTTTTCTTCCAAAGCTCATGCTCTAAATATCTGAACACTCACCTGTATAACCATAAATAAAGCCGTGAGTGAAACACACACAGGAAAAGAGAACGAATTCTAGAAACTCCCCTTCCTTAGCATTCTGCCAATTCGAGTCTCCCCAACCAACCAACCACCCACTCAGACGGTGGGTGCCTCTCACTCAGGGCCGTTCTAGCTCCTAATTATTTGCATACAGTAAAAACCTTCTGAGTTGTACTAATCAAGGAAAAGGCCAGTCTGAAGCCATCAGAAACCGAAGTCGTGGAATACTTCTTTTATACCATTGAGCAATACTGTGAGTTTAACATCAGTTTAGCAAACAGAATAGAATCTTAAAATGCCCTCACAAACTGTACTTGTGAATCTAAGAACAGTAATGCTGTCAGGAACCCCTGGAAATGGTCTTCTCCAGAGCTTCCACTTTTTTCCAACAAGGACACAGGCCCAGAGAGTGGAAGCCACTAGCCCAAAGCCCAAACCAGGTTAGTGGCCAGGATCAAAGCCAGCTGTCCTGCCTCTGGCCCAGACCTTCTCCACCAAAGCTTTTTGGAACCTTCTGTTTCCTTTTACAGAGACAGATTAAATCCTAAATTACCAGTGAGTGCCCTCTACAGCAAATCTATGTCCATGTCCAAGGAAGGGTCCAGAGCTAAGTTTGAATGGCCATTACCAATGCTACCTAATAAAAGCCTTCTTTCCAGAACCCTGCCCATTCATACTCTGCAAAGAAAACCCCAGACTCTGCTATCTATATTCAACTCTATTTTAGGGAGGGGAAAAGAGAGGAGAGCTGAACAGTCCTTTGTTCTGCCAGTAAGAAGCATCTGCTCAGCCTTTCCCAGAACTCCTACCTCACCCCCCATTATTCCCAATCCCTTCAGAAAAGTTCACAGGAACTCTCCAACTAGAAAGAAAGAAAGCAGGTCAGAGGAGGATGGGGCCAACAGGGGGTGGGGTCGAAGGGAAGATGACAATATCCTCCCATCTCTTTGCCCCACAGGGTAGAAAGCATTTCTTTTCAGTTGCTAATTCCCTGCTGGAAAGCCACCAGTGACAGTTCACCTCTGGACCCTCCAGCTGAGAAATGAGCTCTTTGCAACCCCAGGACAACTACCCTTTTCCTAACTGTCCCCTCTAACAGTGCCCTCAGCAAAGGTGCCAACAGACCCACCCTTCCCTGCCATCCCCTTAGGCCAAGAGCCTGAGACAGCAGAGCATGGCTGGCAAGGAGCTATTTAAGGCAGCATCAAGAGGGTGGGGCAGAAAACTGCTGGCAGCATCCTCTTCCCCCACCCCTCCCTCAAGCCAACACACACACACACACACACACACACACACACACACACACACCCTCTTGTGGGTAGACAGCCATCTAGCTCACCTGTCTCTAAGGGCTGTAGATCTGGAGTCTCCAAATGTCCAGCATGTGCTTTCTGTCATTGAAGCTGCTGTCCCCATCTGCTGCCCACCCCACTTTTAATCCACCCCTTCTCTTCAGTCACCACCAAGCTACCTCTCCAATCAAAACCACACAATTGAATCTAAATAGAGGAGCTTGAAAACCAAGGAGAGTGGAGACAGACAAGCCATCCCTGGCCTCCACTTATGAGAAGAAAAGTGGCTGGGGGCGGGGGCGGGGGGGGGGGGGGGTGATGTCAGAGGCCCGACTGCTAGATAGGTTCCATGATGTCTCTAAATGAACCTCCCTCCTATTGACAGCGAAATCAATTCTGGCAATTTCAGCAGGTCGGCCCTGTGACAACAGGAGCATCCCAGCGCTCAGTTTAAAACAAAAATCCAAAGGCTCAGCCAGAACATGCTGGGAAAACCCAGGGTCTGGATAAAAGGAGCCACGCTCAGTGGGATCCCTTCTGCTTTTATGTAGCAATGTAATAGCGTAATAAATTCTGTCTGCCTGAAGAAAGCATGCACTGGTGAATTTCAAAGCCATCTTACGACAGCGGATGCACGGGGATGCAGAATTCGACAGCATATTCCCCCATGAACGGTACATAATGACTTCAAGCCTCTTTCCCCCTCTATCTTGAATGGCGCTGCCGCGTATCAAGGAAGCCACATCGGAAAGCAGCCAGGTGGGAGCCGGGGATGCCCGGGGAATTCGGAGAAAGGAGTTGGCTTTCCGTCCATGTCGGTGATAAGCTGCCTAGCAAGATGCTGCCAGTCACTCTGGGGAATGAAGGAGCATGGGCGGATGGGCACGCACGGTGTTTCCAGACCCACACACGTACCCGCTCATTCAGGCGGGTCCTAGGCCAGACGGATCGTCCTAGCGCCCCTCCCGCCGCCCTCTCCTCCTGGGGGATGCTGATAAATGAACACACCTGCGATGCCTCCATCCTGCCGCTCCGCTCCCTCCTTCTTCCTCTGGCTGCTGCAGAGGAGCCCCTCCTCGGTAGTTTCACTTTACAGCGCAAACCCACCCGGGCTTTGATGTCTCCTCCACCCACCCATATTGCAGCCAGCCTGAGGCAGGCGGACGTTCTCTCCTAGCAGAGGCCATGATCGCACGTACCCCCACCCACAAAAAATAAAACAAAACCTGAATCCCGGGAAGCCCCGCACCCTGGGGAACTTTCCTTGAGAGACTGAGGATCCACCCAGCAGGAAAGGAGGGTTCGGCCAAGGGGGACCACGGTTTTCCCCGTGACCACGGGGGATGCTCTGGGGGAGGGCGTCCCCCAAGTCCTTCCAACAGCTGGCCCTTTAAACGCGCCTCCTCCTAGCACGGAACAAAGGCGCCGCCCGCGGGGGCCGGGCCGCCGCACGCCCCCGGCGCCGCCGCCGCCGGTCGGGCGAGCGCGGGCGGGCGAGCGGGCGGCTGGCGCGGGCTTACCTTGCGGGTCTCCGGGCGGGCGGGCGGCGCGCGTCCTGCCCCACTCGCACTACACGCTGCAGTTGGCCCCGCTCTGTTTTTCTGGGACTCGCCGCTGACTTCACCGACACTTCGCGGCCGGCCAATGGGCTGAGGCGGCCGCCCCCTCATTAGCATGCGTCTGGAACTGTCCACTCCGGCAGCGCCGGGGCGGGGGGCGGGGTCAGGGGGCGGGGCCCGGCCCGGCCGTGACAGGAAGGGGCGTGTGCGCCAATGGGAGGCGAAGTAGGGCCCCGCCGCCCCGCCCCGCGGCATTGTGAGCCGAGAGCGCGGGCCCGCGGGTCTTCGGCAACACGGCGTGCGCGGTCCCAGTAACCCTTTACGTCCTGGTTGGCCGCTGGCTGGGCCCGAGGCTGGCCCCTCGCGCCCTCTTGGTCCTTCAGAGGGCTCGCCTGCGGGGAGCTGGGAAGGAACCTAGGCATAAAAATAACAGCTAACAAGTCTTGAGTGCATATGTTGCTTAACCCCTGTGCCCAGTTTGCTCATCTGTAAAATGGTGTTAACAGTAGGATGTAGTGAAGGTTAACATAGTTAACATATGTCAGCATTTAGATCAGTGCCTAGTCGTCGTGCTACATGAATGTTTGCTACTATCATAATTATACTCTGTACTAGCCAGTGTTTAATACTTCCTGGATATTTTCTCATTTGAACCTCAGAGTCATAAACGAGGCACTGTCACTAATCCCTATTTTTACAAATGGGAAAACTGTTAACATTTAAGTGGCTTGCTCAAGTTCACACAGAAAGCATTGCAATCCGGATTTGAACCCAGGCTCTGAGATTTCATTTATAAAACACACATTCAGGGGTTCCATGGCAGGCATGTGCTGGGCCCTGGGGTTACCGTAGAAAACAGTGAAGCTTCCCCTCATGAAGCTTCCATTTCACTGAGGGAGACAAACAAGTGAAAAAATAAAATCCCCAGCAATGTGAAACATAGAGTGAACAGAATAAAACAGGGAAATGTGCAAGTGAAGAGAAGGGTACTTTGTTAGATTGAGTTCAGAGCTAACCCCTGGCCATGCCATCCTGTCCTCCTCCAGTACCCCCCGCCCCCCGCCAGTGCTACAGAAAAGGAATCAGAGAAAGGAAGCTGCTTGCCCAAGGTCTCAGGGCCAGCAAGCAGCCACGCCTAGCTGCTGACATCCCTGGGACATACCTAAAGGTAGAACAGTCATCGTTTGGGCTGAACAAAACTGACTTTTGCCAGCGGCCCTTGGCAAGAATCTTCAGCCAAAGCACGTTTCCAGTTAACAAGCTGTGTGTGGTGAGGTAAAGACAGGCCTTAATGATTGCACAGGCTGATGGGAAACACATCTGCTAAGGTTCTTAGATGTCAAGGAACAGTGACGAGTTTTTGCTGAGCACCGGCTATCCTGTGTAAAGAAAAAAAAATATCAGAACACTCCTAGCCACCTGGGAGCCTACTGTACAACTGAGAAGACAAGACACCGCCAGGAAACCACTCAATCTGGGGAGCTCTCAACCCATGTCTCCTTCCACTTTCACTTCATCCTGCTGCTTTGCAAAGAAGACTAGACTAGGAGTCAGGCTTCCCAGGCTCTACATTAGCTTACCCCCTGATCTAGGCAAGATAGTTCCTTCTGACCCTGTAAAGTAATAAAATGACTTTTAATTGAGCACATCTAGTCCACTATGCACTATTCTGTATTTGTGCTGAGAGTTTTACATGCATTAACTCACACCACACAACAACCCCAGGAAAGAGTTATAGTACAACCTTATGGCAGAATACCATACAACCATGAAAAATGAAAAAGTACAGTGACACTGACACATGAAGATGTACACAATACTTGACTGAATAGAAAAGTAGCTTGAAAACTACTTTTTAAATATTTTTTGGGGAGCCTGGGTGGCTCAGTTGGTTGGGCGTCCGACTTCAGCTCAGGTCATGACCTCGCGGTCCATGAGTTCGAGCCCCGCATCGGGCTCTGGGCTGACAGCTCAGAGCCTGGAGCCTGTTTCGGATTCTGTGTCTCCCTCTCTCTCTGACCCTCCCCTGCTCATGCTCTGTCTCTCTCTGTCTCAAAAATAAATAAATGTTAAAAAATAAATAAATTTTAAAAAATAAACATTTTTTAATTTTTAATGTTTATTTTTGAGAGAGAGACAGAGAGTGAGCAGGGGAGAGGCAGAGAGAGAGGGAGACACAGAATCCAAAGAAGGCTCCAGGCTCTGAGCTGTTAGCACAGAGCCCAACACCGGGCTCGAACTCATGAACCATGAGATCATGACCTGAGCTAAAGTCAGATGCTTAACCGACTGAGCCACCCAGACGCCCCAGGTTGAAAACTACTTTAATACTGTAATCCCATTAGAAATATTTCTTATGGGATTACGAGTAATTGGTTGGTTTTTTTTTGTTTTTTTTTTTTTGCTCGTCTATATTTTTCTGATTTTTTTTCATAAACATCTACTAAATTGTTTAATTCAAATAAAACAAGGGGTACCTCGGTGGTTCAGTTGGTTAAGCGCTCAACTCTTGATTTTGGCTCAGGTCATGATCTCAGGCTTGTGAAATCAAGCCCCATGTTGGGCTCTGCACTGAGTGTGGAGCCTGCTTAAGATTCTCTCTCTCCCTCTACCACTTGTGCTTACTCTCTCTCTCTAAAAAACAAAAACAAAAACAGAAAAAAAGATTCTCTCTCCCTCTGCACCTCCCTGCTCATGCACATGGGTTCTCTCTCTCTAAAAAAATAAAATACAATAAAATAATTTGAAAATGAAAAACCAGATTCTACCTGTGGAAATTTTGTCTACAGGCAAGGCCATCCCTATAAGTGGGAAAGTGTCTTGAGGAATCTTGTGGTCTGTCTTCAAGTCATCCCTCGGATATTGAACTGTGCTGGTTCCAGTCTGTGTGTGTGTGTGTGTGTGTGTGTGTGTGTGTGTGTGTGTGTGTGTAAATTTATTTATTTTTTTGAGAGAGAGAGAGAGAGAGAGCGCGCGAGCGCGCGCGCGCAAGTTGGGGGGAGGGGCAGAGAGAGAGGGAGACACAGAATCCAAAGCAGGCTCCAGGCTCTACGCTGACAGCACAAAGCCTGACGTGGGGCTCGAACTCATGAACTGCAAGATCATGACCTAAGCCAAAGTTGGATGCTTAACTAACTGAACCACCCAGGCACCCCTCTAGTCTGTGTGTTTATGAGACAAATGGAAAAATAGTGTAAGGACAGGAGTGAAGAGAAGAGGGGGAACAGAAAGAAAGAAAAATCCTACTATCCTTCAAGACTCATCTCAAATGTCTCCTCCAAGAAGTGTTCAGGTCATGGTCTAATAACATCTTAACACTGAAAGCCACCCAAGAAATCAGCAGGCATAAATGTGTCAATTCATTCTTGTCTCTGGTTCACTGATTTACCTGAGTCACGGACCCTGTGCTGGGATGGTGAGACCTGGCTCCCTACCTCCCAAAGGTAACCTCAGAGGAAGCAGAGGCCCAGGTCCGAGGCATAGGGAAGGCCAGGTGCACAATCTGTGCTGAGAAGAGTCCCACTCTCAGTTTATTGCCATCTTGAAATTCATTTTTTAACAAGGGGCCCCACAGTTTCATTTTGTATGGGCCTTGTAAGTTCTGGGGCCTGTCCTGGGGGGAGAAACACCAAGGCCTTCTCTGTGTATCAGTGACCAAGCCTGGAGTAAAGCTCAGGGCTTTCCATTTTCCATCCCATCTCTTATGTCATACACTCATTCCTGGTTCCCAGGGAAATGGGGGCACTTCTGCCTTCCAGCCCTACAACATTTCACTTTTTCCTTTGTCATGGAATTTACCATATTTGGCATGAACTCATATACATATGTGTATAGTCCTATTCCTCATCCTCTCTACCCACCAGATTATAAATTCCATGAGGTTCTGGCTTGTGTCTGCTCATCTCTAACAATGCTTAGTGCTGTGCTTTTACACACTGTTAAAAATGTACTTAAACTTAATTTAATCTTATTAGTAACTCCTCGCTTTCTCTTCATGTGCATCAGATTATTCCCAGCAGTCCTTCCACTGCTGGAGAGAAATAAAAATATCAGGCAGGAGAGTCGATCATAAACATGCTGTAGGATGTTTATTCCCTCATCCCCCAAGCAGGCTGTAGTGTGAGGAATTAGGGGATGAGGGAGGAGGATTTTGCAGAGGATAGCACAGAGTTGTCAGCCTTTCCTCCATCTTTAGAGTCATGCAGACTGGAGGAGAGGGAAATAAACAACACGATCTAGAGATGGCAATGAGCATGGTGGTTGAGCCTGTGGACAGAATCCTGGCCCCAACTCCTAATATGGAACTCTCATGAAAGCTCTTGGATCCCTCATCTGCAACGGGAGGAAAACGCAGCCCTCCAAGGGTCACTTGTGAGCTGTAGATGAAAGCATGCATATAAAGTGCTTACACACTGCCTGACGAGTGAGTACTTGGTAAGTGGATATTTTTACTAACATAACTAGGAAGCCAAGTTGTGAAAGATGCTTTCCTAAAATGCGTTGGCTTTGTTAACTTGTTTCCCCAGTTACACAAAAGAGGGACCACTATCATTTTCAGACATATAAGCTGGAGAACACCAGGAGGGGAGGCAGAACAAAATAGGATGAGGGAAAGGGAATTATGTATCAAAGAGTTTAGCTGATACATCACTAAAGCCCTGGTGACCATTTGTACCTAATTTCTTTCTTTCTTTTCTTTTAATGTTTATTTATTTATTTTGAGAGAGAGGGGGAGCACATGTGAGCGGGGGGAAAGGCAGAGAGAGAGGGGAAAGAGAGAATCCCTAGCAGGCTCTGCATGGTCAGTGCAGAGCTCGATGTGGGGCTCGAACTCACAAACCATGAGATCATGACCTGAGCTGAAATCAAGAGTTGGATGCTTGACTGACTGAGCCACCCAGGTACCCCTGCACCTAATTTTTTTGGTAACATCTTGAAGAAAGTGAAGCAAGTAGTGGAAAGAGCAAAACATCCTTAAAGAATAGATTTCTCTTGTTTCTTGCTGGTTAATGACTGAGAAAAATGAATCTATACTTTCATGCCTCAGGGCACAGAACTGACTTGGAAGATTGTGGAATGCCAGACCCAAGAATTCCATATTCTTTGGAGGTCGGCACTGGCAAATGCCACGTTAGGGACGTTTGGTGAGATGGGTAGAGGTTGGTCAGGAAAAGTCTATGGGACCAGGTGGAAACGAGAGGGAGCTGTAGGGATCACTGTACTTGAGAAGCAGGGCCGAGATAAGTTTGAACCAGTAACCCCAAGAGTCTCGAGACGGGCCTCTGTTTATCAGTCTAAAGCCACTTGCTCCAACATATCTGGTGTTGTTGCTTGGATGAAAACACGTGTATGTAATAGAATCCCAATTCTGTACAATTGTATTTGACCAAGTGCATAAGGTTTGGTTTTGAGATTGTTTTATGCTATTAGTCAAAATAAGACATTTAAAATGTTGACCTGGGTGGACCTTTGAGAGAAATCACAAGTACAGAAACACACTTCAATCCACTGTCACTTAATTAATGGAAGGGCCTGCACTAGGTCAGGAGTTTGGGAGAAGGACAAGAGGAGGGGGCCACCTGACTGGGCAGGGGATACATTGATTAGAATACTCTGGGTTTACTTTAGAAGTCTTACTACTCTGAAGTAATTTCGTTAATGAAGGGTTTATCTGAGGGAAGTATTTTTAGGGTTGGTGGAACCCAGTTGCCAACTCTTAGAGATTTCTCTGAGAATGAAAAGGAGGAAGCCAGGAAGGAGGAATGAGGAAGGAGGAGGAAAAAGAGGGTGACACGGGAAGAGCAAGAGAAAGTGAGAGAGATAACAAGTGAGGGGAAAAGACAGCATGGAATGCCCTGAGGCACAAAAAATATATACAACTTCAGAAACAGGGCAACTAGCCTCACTAAACTATTGTAACCTTAACAAAGTTAAAAAATCAACAACAATGGTGTTAACGGAATAACTGACATTCTGGGAGCTGTTGGAAGCTTGTCAGGGCTGATTGGAAGAGTTCACTGAAGGAACTCATTACACAGGGCCAAATTGAGTCACATGGGTGCCCTGGGAAGGTTAATAACTCTTTGCCAGCATTTATCAAGAGGAGATGCCGAATGCTGTGTGGGGAAAGGGCAGAAGGGAAGATGGTGGGAGTGCCTATCAGGTGTCAGCCCCTTCTCTGTTACCTCAGTAAATCTGTTCTGTTCCCAAACTTGCCTTCCCTATCTCCTAAACCTGTCTCCTAAACCTTGACCCTTACCTTGACCCACTTTTGTGAACAGTGGTTTAGTGACCACCTCTAGTCACTATGCCATCACCTTAGGGATCTTACCACCTGCATCCCCAACAGGCCGAACCAAGAAATTCATCCTGACATACGTGGCTCTCTGTGACAGGAGGTCTGGGAAAGTCACCTATTTCCTGCGATGTTTGGAGCCCTCTTCAAACTGGCAATTTCAGCAGTGCTCACACAGCCTACCTGTCTATCTGGCCCTGTAAGAAGGAGGAAATCTGAAAGAGTCATGTCCTACAGCCAAGGAATTGAGGGCAACTGGACTTTCTACAAGAGAGACACGGACAGAGATAACTATCTCTTCCCTTGGTCAAAAGAACCAAGGACTTTTTCATTTGACCCTAATTACAAGTAGGGAATAACCAGAAAGCCTATTAAAATGAGGTTCCCAGAATCTGTTGCCACCTCCAAAGAAGGAGGGTTATTCCTGGTGAATACTGCAATAGGGGGAGAGTAAGGACCCCTGAGGGGTCAGTGGCAGCCCCTTTACTGAACTCAATATGCCTCCAAGACAAGCCTCAATGGGGTCAAACAATGTGATCCCACCAGTTGGTATTCAAACCATAAGCCACGCCACTCTTTGGTTCCAGAATATACTATACCTGGATTAGAGTTTCTAACACCCAGATGGTTCAATGAGGGTGGGGAGAAGAGCCAGCCAGGTAGCCCTGGGATTGTGGGAAGAGGACTCTCAAATCATTCAGTTAACCAATATCATGTGCCCACTGTGTTCCAGGTCCTCTACTCAGTGTTGGAAAACCAGAGAACAATGACAGCACCTTATCCTCAAGATGCCCACAACCTCCTGGGAGAGACGAATACATATACAGGCAATTACAAGACAGTGTTCGAGAACAACTTTTTTTTTAAATTTAGATATAGGGGCGCCTGGGTGTCTCTGCTGGTTAAGCGACCGATTCTTGGTTTCAACTCATGTCTTGCAGTTTGTGAGTTTGAGCCTTGCATAAGGTTCTGCGCTGGTGGTGTGGAGACTGCTTGGGATTCTCTCTCTCTCTCTCTCTCTCTCTCTCTCTCTCTGCCCCTCCTTTGCTCTCTCTCTCTCTCTTGAAATGGATAAACATTTTTAATTGAGATATAATTCATGTACCAGAACATTTATCCTTTTAAAGTATATGATCCAGTGGTTTCAGTATACTCATAAGGTTGTACAACCATCACCACAGTCAAATTCCAGAACATTTTCATCACCACAAAAAGAAACCCTATATCTATCAGCATTTCCCTTCTCCCGTCAGTCCCTGGCAACCACTAATCTACTTTCTGTCTGTAGATTTGCCTATTCTGGACATCTCATATAAATGGAATCATACAATATATGGCCTTTTGAGTCTGGCTTCTGTCACTCAGCATGTTTTCAAGGTTCATCCTTGCTCTGGCATGTGTCAGTATTCTGTGTTCCTTTTGATGACTGGCTAGCCTTCCACTGTACACATTACCACCATTTGTTCATCCTTTCATCAGTTGATAGACATCTGGATTGTTTCCACTTTTTGTTTATTATGAATAATGCCGTTATGAACGTTTTTTTTTGTGTCAGCATATGTTTTCAGTTCTGCTGGGTATATACCTAGGAGTGGAATTGCTGGGCCATATGTTAACTCTGTGTTTAACTTTTTTTTTTTTTAATGTTTATTTATTTTTGAGAGAGAGAAAGAGTGAGAGCACGTGCGTGGGTAAGGGAGGGGCAGAGAGAGGGAGACAAAGAACCCAAAGCAGGCTCCACACTCAGCGAAGAGCTTGTGGCAAGGTTCCATCTCATGACTGTGAGATCATGAGCCGAAATCAAGAGTCGGACACTTAACTGACTGAGCCACCCAGGTGCCTCTTGATGTCACATTTAAAAAAACATTTTTTTAATGTGTATTTATTTTTGAGAGAGAGAGAGTGTGTGAGCAGGAGAGAGGCAGAGAGAGGGAGACACAGAATCTGAAGCCGGCTCCAGGCTCTGAGCTGTCAGCACAGAGCCCTACACGGGGCTGGAACTCACAAACTGCGAGATCATGACCTGAGCCGAAGTCGGACGCTCAACTGACTGAGCCACCCAGGTGCTCCCCTGTTTAATTTTTTGAGGACTTCCAGGTTAAATTGAATTAGGTTGCTGGTATTTTAACTGGCAGAGGCCAATATACCCTGCCAAATGAAAAGCACAGGCCCCTTTATTTACGTGTGTATTATTACTTTATATATTTCTATAAAATTTTTCTCAGGATAAATATACTACTAATCATTTCATACAGTGTTGAAAATATAGAAAACCTTAGGAAAAAAATGATAACTGCCCATATCCTTATTGCTTGAAGCTACCACTATCCCCACTCAGCCTTTTTCCTTTGAATCTTTTTTTCCCCTCCGTATACTTTTTACGAAGCAATGTCATGTTGTACGTTCGGTTTTAGTATATTCTGTATTTTGTATTTTATATTCTGTTTTTGTCTCTGACCCTCATGTTGTAAGGAGTTCAGTGTTGTTTTATAAGTTAGTCTTCAAATTTATTTTATGTGTTTCTTTTAAAAATGTTATCTTTATTCTTCTTACCTTTAGAGGGGGTCTGCAGTGACAGAGAGAGAGGCATTTGGGGAGGGAGATATCAAGGTGGATACATGGGCGAGAAAGAAAAAAAAGGGCCTGGATGACCCTTGTTTGCTTCCTTATGGCTCCATATTTTATCTTGCCCGGTTGCAGAGAAAATTTAAGGCACTGCTGCCTTTGTGGCCTCAGACCAGCTCTCTAGTCTCTTCTTGTGGTGAAAGCTACAGCGACTGCTGCTACTCATGTGCTCCTGCCCCTGAGGCTGAGCTTGGGCTGGCTTCTGCAGGCTGCAATTCAAGATGGCCAATTCGCAATCCTAGCAAAATCAATCTATTGGAAATTAATGAGGCACAAATAGTTCATGCACTTTGAGGCTGATCTGCCAAATGAGATAAACAGGGCTCAATCAGCAGGGAAAATCAATGATGCAAAAGTGCATTTCAACCTCCCGTTATTTCCCCCTGGGATGCCCACGACATCACATTCTATTGTTTTGATGCTTCTGTGGCAATTCTTGTCTAAGCTTCTGTAGGCCAGGCCAGGAGAGCTCCCTCACCCGGGGTTTCATGCGCGCAGGGGTTGATAGATGCCAGGATCTGGTGGCTATGACAGAGAGGCCTGGGCAGACAACATGGGAGAAATGAGGACTTCCAGTTTTGTAAGCAAACACTAACCTCTGTGTTTCTAAGACGCCCCCTCTAACAGGTGATATAATTAGCAAGGAACATAATTATGAATTCTCTGAAAGAGCAAATGACAAAACTATTGTGTTAGTAATTCACATTTATAAAATATAAACTATACAGTGATGTTTTTAATATCCCAGCATTTCGTGCCACCAAGTTTATTTTTCCTTAAATATTCTCCTGGTAAGATATGATCATTGTGGGGGCGCCTGGTAGCTCAGTCGGTTAATCGTCTGACTTCAGCTCAGGTCATGATCTCATGGTTCATGAGTTTGAGCTCCGCATCAGCTCTGTGCTGACAGCTCAGAGCCCAGGGCCTGCTTTGGATTCTGTCTCCCCCCGCTCACCACTCTGTCTCTGTCTCAGTCTCTCTCTCTCTCACAAAAACAAATAAACATTAAAAAAAAAATTTTGTAAAGGTATGATCATTGTGAAAAATTTAGAAACTATTGATGAACAAAAATAAAAAATTAAAAACCGGGGTGCCTGGGTGGCTCAGTCGGTTAAGCATCCAACTTCGGCTCGGGTCATGATCTAGTGGTTTGTGGGTTCGAGCCCCGCATCAGGCTGACAGCTCAGAGCCTGGAGCCTGCTTCAGACTCTGTGTCTCCCTCTCTCTCTTTCTGCCCCTCCCCCGCTCGCAGTCTCTCTCCCTCTTTTTCTCAAAAATAAACACTAAAAAAATTTAAAAAATAAATAAAACCTCTCCATTATAATTTTATGTATATCTTGCCAAATTTCCTTCCACGCAGAATTATTAAAAAAATAAGACCAGGTGACATACGTCTGTTCTATAACTGTTTTTTAAAAAATTTTATGGGGCACTTGGGTGGCTCAGTCAGTTAAGTGTCCAGCTCTTGGTTTCGGCTCAGGTTACGATCTCCCAGTTTCGTTAGTTTGAGCCCTGTGTTGGGCTCTGTATGGGCAGCGCATAGCCTGCTTGGGATTCTCTCTCTGCCCCTCCCACACTCACACTATCTCTGTCTCTCTTAAAATAAAAAAATAAACCTAAAAAATTATAATATATTGGAGTTGCTTACTCTAAAATGGCCTTTTCCACAGTGTCATGATGTCACTTGGGAGGGCCAGGCCCCCCCTGCTGTCTTGTTCGTTTGGAAGTCCACTTAGTCCTTGGTAGGACTGACTGGAATGGTTTGGGTCAGGGACCTGGGGAAGGAAATCGGTGACACAAAGTCTGATTCCAGACCAGGGGTGACCTGTAGGAAGGGGGGTCCAGACAAGGGGCTGCATTCGATAGCCTTTGCCGGTCAGCTAGCTCCAAGGCAACCACTAGGGATAAAAACCAACCCATTTCCCCTGCAGGGTCAGCAGGTTAAACCCAAGGGTGGCCAGAAAACTGAGGATACAGGTTAACACCTAAAACTCAGTGTGACCAAGGAGGCTGAGGGTGAGGCCATTCCAGGGTTCTGGAGAACTTGTGGACGGTCCGAAGTACCTGACTCTCTCCTTGGGAGCAAGGGCAGGATCAATATACATCAACTTCAGTGGCCACCAGAGTGCAAATTCAGCAACTATTTGTTAAATAAGAGAGTGATGGTTCTTCTTCCAGTCATGCTTCTGGTGTTAGCTTAGATATTCCCTCCTCTGGAGAACAGGTGAAAATGGCAATGTCAGTCCAGACCGAGGCAGCGGCCTGAAGATCGTTACAGAGATTGTCAAGTACAGACGTGTGAGAAGAGAACAGAACAGAAGAACAACAGAGGGTCTGGGAATGTGCGCAGTTTAGGCACAAAGTTAGAGCACAGTGGCCTTGTAAGCCAAGCTCATGATTTTCAATTTGATTAGCCAGTGAGGAGTCACCAAAAGTTTTTAAATAAGGGAGTGGTACGACAGAGGTGGCATGTAAGAACAACCTGTCTGGTGGCAGCAGCAGGGTGAATTACCACCAACCAAGGCCAGAGGCAGAGCAACCAGTTGAGAAGTGACTGTACTGGTCTGGGTATGAAGTAATGAGAGCTAGCCCTAGGGAGGTGACTATGAGAATGGAAGGGAAGAGACGTTTCATTCATTTACTCATTCCTTCATTCGACAAATGTTTATTAATCACTGAGAGCCAGAAACTGACTCCCTGCTAGGCACAAAGTAGCCAAAGATGATCCCCTAGGTGACTGATATCACCATGTTGGCCTTAAGAGAAATAGAGAAGTCCCAAGAAAGACCTAGCGTGGGCATCTAAGAAATAATTCTGATTTCAGTTTGATGGCACACTAGGACAGGAAGATGGAACTATCTAGTAGGCAGGTGGCAATGTCGGACTTGAGCTGGAGAGGGCAGTGAAGGCAGAAGATGGACACGAGGGTGCCTCTGTGAGGAGAGGGGCTGCAAACCTATGGGAGTACTGTGACTTAGGAAGGTCTGAACTGGCCTGCCTGAGCTCCATCCCAAGCTCAGAGCAGAGAAAGAACACTACAGACCTGGTAAAAAACCTGCTGCTTCTCTCCTGGGATTCCTGACACTATGGCCGCATCACACATGCTGAGGTGAGGTTTCAGAAGTCGATTATTTAAAGCCTCCAATTGGACTCCCGTTTCACCTCTGGTTTGAATAGTGTTCTTTCCCCTCCTGGCTAGAAAAGGGTGTGCTGCAGCCAGATGGTAAACTGTGAACAGAAATAAACTCTTCACATGTAGCAAGTATATTTATATCCAATCCTATAATATCACTGCAGGCATAATTATAGCCAATCCTATAATTGCGTTGCGGGTATCAGCACCAAAAACCAACCAAATGTGCTGCGGAGGCCAGGAAGACAGGGCTATTGGGAGGGGGTTTGCTAGATCAGCTGCTGCCCCATGAGATGAATGGATAAAAACAGGGCAGGGCTGTTTACAGATCACCAGGGGCTCTGCCAACAGAGGTGGGAGGGAGGTAATAGCTCCATGGGACACACAGCTCACATTTCTCTCAGTAATACAGTATGTTTTTAGTCTTATTTCTTACAACACACACACACACACACACACACACACACACACACACACAATGCTTATTCACTGTATAAGGTTTAGGAAAGTGACAAATTATCCATAATCTCACAATCCCAAAGTAGCGGTGTTAATTCTTTTAGATTTGTCATTGCAGCATTTTATTTTTGTATGCATGTGTTTTGTGTTATACTATAAATAATGTTTTATGTCTTGTATTTCTCACTTAAATCATGAGTACTTTCCTGTAGCATTAAGGTATATTCCAAAGCATTATTTTAAAACTTCTTATTGTGACATATTCATATGATGGAATAGTGTACAGCTATTAAAATGGGTAAACTTGACCTTCATATATAAACAAATAATTCTTAATACAAGATTAATAAGGTTATTTTCAGATTCAGATATACAGTTCAATTTTTGAGAAGTAAAAGATCAACAACAATATTAATGTTGATAATAATGTTTATCAACATGTTAAAGTTGATAAACAGGTAAGAAGTATAGAAAAATAAATGGAAGGAATTTTCTCAGGACAGGGAGGATAGAGGTTGAAATTAGGACAGATATAAAGAGGCTTTGTTTTTATAATTTGTCATTTCTTTGAAAAATGATCTAAAAACAAACATGGCAAAATCTTAAGACATTAAGTCTATGTGGTGATTGAATGTGCTCATTATCATCTCTGTATTTTTCTGCATGTGTAGAATAGGGTTTTTTAAATTAACAGACTTTATTTTTTTCTAAAAATTTTTTAATGTTTTTATTTATTTTTGAGACAGAGAGAGACAGAGCATGACCAGGGGAGGGGCAGAGAGAGAGGGAGACACAGAATCGGAAGCAGGCTCCAGGCTCTGAGCTGTCAGCACAGAGCCCAACGCGGGGCCCGAACTCATGGACTGTGAGATCATGACCTGAGCTGAAGTCGGACGCCCAACTGACTGAGCCACCCAGGCGCCCCAGACTTTATTTTTTTTAATGCTTATTTATTTTGAGAGAGAGAGAGTGCACGCACACACAGAGTGAGTGAGGGAGGGGCAGAGAGACAGGGAGAGAGAGAATCCCAAGAAGTCTCTGTGCTGTCGGTGTAGAGCCTGACATGGGGTTTCGATCCCATGAACCGTGAGATCATGACCTGAGCCAGAATCAAGAGTCAGACAGTTAACTGACTGAGCCACCCAGGAGCCCCAACAGACTTTATTTTTTAGAGTAGTTTTAGGTTCACAGAGAAATGGAGCAGAAAGGATGGGGAGTTCTTCTGTACAATCTCACCCTTCTCCCAACATGCACACAGTCTCCCCCATTAGGAACATCTTGCCTGAGTGTGGTGCTTTTGTTACAGCTGAACCGGTATTGGTATGTTATTATTAACTAAAATCCATAGTTTACATAAGGGTCCATTCTTTGTGTTGTATATTTCATAGGTTTTAACAAATGTATAATGACATGTATCCATCTTACGATAGCATACACAATAGTTTCACTGCCCTAAAAATCCTGTGCTCCACCCATTCGTTCCTCACTCTTCCCTCCCTCCACCCAAGGCCCTGACAACCACTGATCTTTTCCCCATAATTTTGCCTTTTCCAGAATGCCATATAGTTGGAATCAGTATGTATGGCCTTTGCAGATAGGGTTCTGAATAAATTATTTTTATTTTGATTTTTATTTATTTTTTTAACACTTATTCATTTTTGAGACACAGAGTGAGACAGAGCACAAGCAGGGGAGGGGCAGAGAGACAGGGAGACACAGAATCTGAAGCAGGCTCCAGGCTCTGAGCTGTCAGCACAGAGCCTGACTCGGAGTTCTAACTCACAAATTGTGAGATCATGACCTGAGCCGATGTTGGACACTTAACCGACTGAGCAACCCAGGTGCCCCTGAATGAATTATTTTTAAATCAAACATTTAAAGCCAACCATAGTAAAGAAAACAAAAACCACCAGGAATTTCACTATTTTGAAGTAATCACCATTAGCCAGGAACACCATGTATCTCCTTTTCATGTAAATGGTTGCATAGTATCCAATCGATATATTATGAAACCCATGTAATTCAGAATTCTTTTTAAGCTTTCAGGAATGTTTCCTGGCATGGAATATTTTATCAGTGAGCTAACCAATCCTTTACTGTTTTCATTTGTGGCAAGAAGCGTTTCTGGACTTGGAGAGCCCCTCAAACTAGAAAAGGTCCTTGAAGTCTCTCCAGAGAATTAGGAATAGTCAGCCTTCTAGATATGTGTCACCTGGCAACGTGCTTGGCATTAACTGTGAGTTCCCTGCCGTCAAGGACCATGTTTACCAATGTTCCTCAACTCACTGCAAACTCAGAGTCTAGCACAAAGCAAGACTTGGTGAACACGGGTTGAATGGATCTGAAGTGCCCCTAATTAAATTATTTTGGCTTCATCTTTAAGGAAATTCTTAAACCACCGAGAGAGCAAACTTCTTCAAGAGCTTGCATTGTTCTCTAGGAACCTAAGAATGGGATCAGGGAGCCCTGCTTTGTGGAGCAGAGCTAGACAGGTGCCATGAGGAACTGGGTCGCTGGGGTTGGGTGGGAACAGAGGGTAGTGGGTGCGTCTGCTGCAAGGCTCTGGCAGGTGTGGGTGAGAACCAGCCCTGCTGCTCTGGGGCTCAACACCACTGGGAGGGATTGCGGTTTTGTATAGGCAGAGGAAGCACTCAGGCTCCAACTTCTCTTCAGTTGGTTCCATCATACCAGTGGAGAACTTGGGGCATAGCATGGGACTTCTAGTTCCTATCTCATCTCAGCCACTTTTGGATTAGTTGGTTCTGCACAAGTGGCTAAGTTGTGATGGCTTCAGCCCCCAAAGGGGCTACAAGAGCACCATCTGGAAGAGCTGTTAGATGAGGTTATACATGCAAAGGACTAACCAAACCGCCTGGCACTTAGCAAGAGCTCAGTTAATCAGCAGAATGACAACAACTTAGCATCTGTTCTTTAAAAAAGCAAGGTTATCAGTCAGCAAGAGCATGAGAGAGCCAAGCCAGAAGGCCAGCAAACACTTTCCTCCCAGACAAAGGCCCAGCACACTTCACAAGGCCAAGTATGGTCTGGATTCAAGCGGTAGGGACCACCGAAGCAGGACGTGGAAACACTCTATTAGATGACTCAAAAGGAATTTGGGGTGCTTTGATGATTTCTGCAAGCTACATGCCAGTCTGTGTGCGTTCCCTGTGTTTTTATGTCTACTCTCAGGTGTACCTGTCCTCAGCTGCTATCTTTTGATGCTAAATCTCGCCATCGTGGATGTATTTTCAAGTAGATACATGGCTTTTGGAGTCACCTAATTCTACTTCCCATTCAATAAGTGGATTTCTATCCATAATATTCCTACATATCTCTAGAAGACACTCTGGATTCCCTCCTTTCTCTCAGTCATTTCCAAGCAAACCTTGTGAATTCCATCTTCAAAACTAATCTTAGATCCCTCCTCTTCCTGCTATTGCCATTGCCACGCTTCTAGACCAAGTTTCCTCCAGCCCTTGCCTAGACTACTAGCCCCAACTGGCCTCCTTACACCCACACTTCCAACCCCCCAGTCTCTTCTCCCTCAGGAACCAGGATACTTATTTATTTTTATTAATTTTTAAATTTTATTTATTTTTGAGACAGAGAGAGGGCACGAGCTGGAGAGGGGCAGAGAGAGAGGCAGAGAGAGAGGGAGGAGAGAGAAACCCAAGCAGGCTCTGCACTGTCAGCACGGAGCCCAATGCAGGGCTTGAACTCACGGACTACAAGATCATGAGCTAAGCTGACATCAAGAGTCAGTTGCTTAACCAACTGAGCCCCCAGGAGCCCCCAGGATACTTTTTAAAAGTGTAAATCTGATCATGACTCTCCCTACTCGAAGTTGAGTTCCCAGAAGCACTCCCTGAGACAAGGATTCACGAGCAAGTATTTTCATTAAGAAGTGCTCCAGGAGGAACCAGTAAGGGAGTGGGGGAAGCTGAACAGGGAAGCACAAGACACCAAGCCAAAAAGAAGCCTGGAAGCCTGCATTGTACCCAGAACTTTGTTTGCTGAAGACAAGGGCCGGGCTTTCACTCTCCTATTCTGCTAGCTGAGTCCGGAGCCAAGGAGGGTTAGGAGCTCTCTGTGTATGTGGGCCAAGAGCTCCAGCGACCCAAGGGTTACCTTTAGAACTAAGTTGCAAGAACTGGTCCTTTTAGCAAAAGTGCATAGAAGCTGGGAGACAGGAACACAGAAAACTTGACAGGGACCCTTGGCAGAACACTGACTGGGTCCACTCCAGTTCCTTCCTTTAGTTCCTATCTCAGGTCCTCCTCGTTCATTTCCTTCGTAACACACACCCTGCTTTGTAAGTAGTTTATATAAATATTGGTCTCTCTCTACTTGTTTATTGTCTGTTCTCCCCACTAACGTGAAATCCCTGGAGTGTAGTGTGTATGTTTGTCTTGTTGTCCTTTGTGCCCCAGTCTCTGGAAAAGAGATGGCACATTGTGGATCCTCCACAAGAATTTGTACGAGTGGATGAATGAACAATGGGAACTTGGTTTGGACACCTTCAGGAATGGGGAGCTTCTACAGAATAAAGTGGCTATAGAAAACCTCAACGGAAAGCCTGTTCCAAGACTGAACTCTACTCTGCTTCCCTGTCACAGCAACCGGTCTCCTCCCTGGAACGACTCAAGAGATCATTGCCTCTGCCATGTCAGTCCCTTAAATATCCAATGACCCACCTTTCTCACTTTCTCACTTCTAGACTAATCAACCCAGCTCCTCCAAAGTTTCCTCGTATAACATGGGTTTTACAGGGTTGGCATCCATAATTTTACTAGTGTGAGAAAATTCTCTTTACATATCTACACAACGCATAGCCATCTGTCCCCTACCACACTGAATACACCCAATCTTGGAAGGCAAATTGGGTCAAGCCAGATAAGAATTTGGAGGAGAGAAACTGAAGATTACCCAGCCAGGGCTCCAGAATCAGCAGACTCAGGTTTGAATCCCAGATCCACTTATCGTTAAAAGACTGCTCTTGAGCAAAATACTTAATTTCTCTAAACCCCAGTTTCTTCATCCATACAATGGGAAGAATAAAAGCACCTACATAACAGAGTGGGAGCAAGGATTAAATTAATAAAACAACAGATGTTAACCACTTAGCAGAGCACCTGGCACATGTTTCAGGCCTGCAAGCTTCCCCAGACTTTACCTCTGATCCAAGAGCTCTCCTTTTTCCCTATTAAATCCTCCTGCTAACCCAGCTCCATCTCAGACACCTCTGTGCTCCTTCAGTCATGATGAGGCTTGCAGGTCCTGCATTCAGATGTCTTTCTGGCTATTTTCTCCTCCTCGCTCTCCGCTTCTGGATTCTACTTCTCCTACTCCTTGCTGCTCACCCATATCTACCACATAGCCATTGTCCCTTTCCTTCTTATTTGTCCTTCTTGCTCCCTTAATTCTTTCTTGCCTTTTGTATTTCCCCCCCATGTTTATGTCATGGAAACCTAACCAGAAAGTCATTGTTTTTCCCCTCCTCCTCTTTCTTCTCTTTTCCATTTTCTATTCTGCCTCCTACCTGGGTTCCAGAGAACCAAGAGGAAATGATCAACCTGGTGACAATAAAATCAGTACATGCCACTTCTCTCACCACATAGTTATTTTAAACTACAGGCCATTTTCAATCTGCTTCGGCACAGACTGAGTGGTAAAAACCAAGGTTGAATGAGGAGCCAGCAGCAATGAGGGCAGAAGAAAAACAGGAAGCCCTCTTTCCCCCTCACTTAGGCATATGCTTCTCATTCTTTTGCTTGCCCTCTGCATTGGTACACTACAGTGATAGTTGTCTGTCTTGTTTTTTACTTTAATGGAAATGCCTTTAATGTTTTACCATTAATTATGATTCCCACCTCCCCATAGGCTTTGCGCTAAATAGCCTTTAGCTAATGGGGAGAGTTCTCTTCTATGTCTAATTTGCTAAGCTTACGTGATATGTCATTGTGGTTACGAGGCTTGAGTTTCTAGGTTGGAAGTGGAGCACTGAAAACCAGGGAAGCAGGGTGATAAGTAGGTTGGCTTGGGAGGTATCCCAGGCATATCAGAAGAAAGAATTGAGGCCGAGTGGGCAGGCTGGGGGACGACGCAGCATCCTGTCCTGAGGGACTGTCATGGTACTGCGAGTGCTCCTCACACTTGCTCTCAACCTAACTGTGATACTGCGATTCAAAGACTCTACCGGACCCTTGAGAGTAGCAATGACAGAACTTGGCTCCAGTTATAGTTCTCATTTCTTCTTTTATTAACTTAAATAAGCAATTCTGGATTTTCAAGAAGCCTTTGGAGCTTCTTGAATTGGAACAGATAACTGAAACTTCATCCCTTTCCACGTGAAAGCTTTTCGGAGGTGGATCTGATTCTGGTTTTCCATTCCAATCAGTTGCGGTGAAAGCCGCTTTTTGTTCTTGCTGTGGGCAGATCAAGCCTCTTTTTTCCCCGTGATGGAAATTCAGGAAGGAAACCAAATAATTCCCAACAGAGACAAGAGCTGACCACAGTACCATCCAAAAGGGCTTTTAAAGATTTCAATCTTGCATGTGAGAACATTGGCAACCAAGGTTGGTTGCTCACTCTACATTGTCAGCTTGACAGAGATGTGGTCCCGCCATTTTGAACAGGAAAATCTTATTTGATGGAGAAGACGTTGCAACCGAAACATTGCTGAGGTGCACTTTAACACGGAAAAGCTTCAGTGAAAGTGTTTGTGACAAACATCCAAAATAAAGTACTAAACATTCATAGATATTTCTCAATAAACCAACCTTAACATTCTGAGGAATCAATGTAAGGAAGGGATGTTCTAAGCCAAATCACACAGTGTGGTATTTACCAATAGTTATTCTCTTCCTATTATATGGTGGCTTTGTGATTTTTTTGCTTTGTTTTTGCCATGATGGATGGAAAATTTGCCAGTCTGCTCCTGGATCACCAAGAGTTGACTGTGCTTGACTTCTTTAATTAGTTCCACTCTTAACTGAAGAGGGGTGAGGAAAGTCAGTGCTTAGCAACCTGTCATAAAGGGAAAATTTAAACCAACTGGTAATGTGTCAGACAGTTTTAGAATAGTTGCAGAAGGTGACAAGTAAATAAAATCTATGAGGAAAAGTTGAAGGAACTGGCATACCTCAGCCTTAAAAAGAGAAGGTGACAGGCTAATACAGTGACTGTTTCTACTCTAGTAAACTAGATCATTGACACACTCCCAAAACACCTTCTGTGCTCAGCTGACAAGCTGCACCTTCTGTGCAGTGGAAAAAGCAATGGACTTAGCTTAGAAGAACGAGGCTTCAGTCCCACTTCTGCTGAAAGGTGACCTTGTCTACCTCAGTTTCCACCTCTGTCAAATTAAAAAGTTGGACCACTTTGGGGTTCCCAGCCATGCCTTCCTTTAATGCTCTCCAAAAGAAAAATGCTTGAACATTTCAAATCATTCCAAAGAAACAGTACTTTTAAATTATTACATAATAAATGCATTTATTTAGTGATCAGAATCATTCAAACATGAATCTCACTAGGAAAAAGAATAATAAAAGAGGTGATGGTGATAAGAGTTTGGGAACCAGGCTGTAAGATACTCTAGTGGAGGGACCACACCTGCTTCATCTTAGAGACCTTAGCAGACAGCACAGCACCCCCTAAAGTGCTCATTAAGTTTCAATCATATGCAAGTACAGAGAGATGCACAGTAAACTACTGTGTACCCATCACCCAACTCCAAGAATCTTTCCTCATGGCCAAACTGGCTTTTCTGTGATCCTATCCAAGTGACTCCTTCCTCTTTTTTTTTTTTTTTTTTTTTTTTTTGAGAGAGAGACAGAGAGAGACAGAGAGAGGGAGGTGGGAGGTGAGAGATAGAGGGTGAGAGAATCCTAAGCAGGTTCCATGCTCAGGCAGAGCCCAAGGTGGGGCTCAATCTCATGACTGTGAGATCATGACCTGAGATGAAATCAAGAGTTGCTTAACCAACTGAGCCAACCAGGCACCCACCCCTGCAAGGGGATTTCTAAACCTCCTCACAGATTTTTTTGATGTAAGTTCCAGACATCATATAATTTCACCCACAAACATTTCAATGTATCACTCAAAAGGTAAGTATTTTGTAAACACAATATCATCATACCCAAAACAAATAGCATCTGATGTCAATTCTGTGTTCAAATTTCCCTGATTGTGTCCTAAAAATTTTTTTTTAATGTTTATTTATTTTTGAGAGAGCACAGCAGGGGAGGGGAAGACAGAGAGGGACAGAGGATGAAGCGGGCTCTGCACTGACAGCAGCGAGCCCGATGTGGAGCTCGAACTCACAAACTGTGAGATCACGACCTGAACCGAAGTCAGACGCTTAACGGACTGAGCCACCCAGGCACCCCCTACAAAAAATTTTTTGTAAAGATTTAAGCTCTAAAGATTGCAACGGGATGAAATGTATATTAACTTCTGTTTGATCTAGAATCATACATATTCCTTGTGATTTACTTGTTGAAGGAACCAGGTCTCTTGTCCTAGAATTTCCCAAAGTCTGGATATTGCTGGTTGCCTCTCCATAGTATCATTTAACGTTTATCTTGTATTTCCTACAAACTGGTAGTTAGATCAAAAGACTTAATCTGGTTCAGGTTCTCCTTCTCCTCCTTCTCCTCCTCCTCTCCCTTCTCTTCCTCCTTCTTTTTTCTCTTCTTCTCTAGAATGTTTTTTGCATTTACACCGGGAAGGCATATAATGTCCTGTTATCTTTCTTTTTCTGATGTTAGCAGGCATTGATGATCACTGCATCGATAGATCCATTATTTCATTAAGATTGCAAAATGTTGGGGTGCCGGGTGGCTCAGTCAGTTAAGCATCCAACATTGGCTCAGGTCATGATCTCATGGTTCATGAGTTCGAGCCCCACATTGGGCTCTGTGCTGACAGCTCAGAGCCTGGAGCCTACTTCCAATTCTGTGTCTCCCTCTCTCTCTGCTCCTCCTCAACTAGTTCTCTCTTTCTCTCACTCTCAAAAATAAAAAAAAAAAAACACATTAAAAAACAAAAAAAAAAGAGTTGCAAAATATTAATATGCTAACTTCATGTCTTAGCTTCATTTCTTCATTTACTTCTAAAAAGAAAAACTTTATATCTGGCATATTTCTATACAGAAAAACTTCCCAATATCAACTATTTCATTATCCTGGCACACAGGTAGAAAAAAAACAGCAAAATAAATGCTATTTCTTTCTTTATTTACTAGTTTCAAAATAATAGGCTGCATGCCCTGGCATCCTTCAAAAGATGACAAAAGAGAGTTTGTTTTTTAAGCACTACTATGAAGTCATGGGTTTAAATATATTTAAGGAGTTTGAGTTTGATGGTTATGATTGTTATGGATTATCCCATCACTGGCCAGTGGCATGGTGGGAGCCTCCAATCTGCTCCTGAGTCCTGTGGACCAACTGTGGTAATTTGGTAGATTCATAGTGTCTGTAGACTCAATTTTGGAGATAATCTCCAAGGTCCTCCTTAGTTAGCACTAGCCTCAGACCAGGGAAATAGGAGCCCTTGCCCTTGGCCACACATATTGTATACATTGAAACAAAAAGTGTATTTTCTTCTTTTCAGGTCTCATAGGAAAGTTTTCTAAAAGGTAGGTAACAAATTGAATCAGGAAGGGAGGGGACATGTGTAGGCCCAACTGGTCCCCTCAGGCCAGAGGATGAGGGCTGAGGCTGCCAATGAGTGGGAGGGATAGGAGACAAAAGTCACAGCTTCTGCCCTGGGAAATCAAGGAAAGAGTGCCTACTTCAGTTTAAGTTGGAGCCCCAAGTCAACCTAAATGGGTGTCGAGACAGAACTTATTCCTCTCTAACTACCCTCCTGCCCTTCCCCCTTCCCCACTCTCTCCTGAGTTGGGTTGCTGTAGACTTAGGAGGCACTTAGAACTGCCTGGAACTCTTGAATTGAATTGGAAAAGTAAGGTGTGCAGGAGGATAATCTGCCTGCCCTAACTTTAGGGGAGCTTGACTGAGTCAGTCTATATCCTGGGATTGGATGCATCCAGCCACCACCCAGGGGCCTGGCACCAGCTCCTTCCCTGCTCTGGCATGTCTGTGGTACCTACAGCTCAGATGGCATGAACAACCCAGGGAGAACCTTATTACTTTAGTTTCCACATCTCAAAGCAGTGGGCTGGGGGAGAGAGAAAAGCTTGATTGGAGCCCAGGACATGAGTGGGCATAGCTTAATTTATAGCTTTTAAACATTTAGACATTTGGGCACATGGGACCATTTGCATTTTTGCAAATGTTAGGGCAGCATTGGTCCTTCTGGCTGGACATTCCAAGTCAGTGTTTGGATGCCCTGAGAAAGGACCTCTAGAGTCTCCCGTCCAGTCTAGTCCCTTGCCCCATTCTTCCCCTTCCTTTCTGAGACATCCTGAAAAAAGACTGTCTTTGGCATTATTGAATTATGAGCATGTTTAGAATTTGGCCTGGGGCTGCTGCTTTTCATTTAAGGTTGGTGGAAACCTGCAGTTTTGGAAGGGCATGGTGGCAGCACAAGGCACATTTTGGGCTCACCATAGTTTTGTCTTATTTCAGAAGGGTCCTGATAACCAAGTGTGACCCCCTCAATTGTCACATCTGTGTGACTCTGACCCTAGGCCATAGCTGATTACTCTTGGTGCAGACACCTCACCCAAACTCTGTCATCTGAGAAATCCCGATGGAGAGATGCAGAGACATACATTTCTGAAGCAGTCACATCAATGGCATGAGGTGCATGGATGCTAGTTGCTGAGGTTTCTGGAGTTGTCCTAATTCCTTCCTTGCCTAGATCTTCTTTGTTAATCTCTTCCTTTAATTGAGTGACACACTCAACAGTCTTTGAAAAGATTATTTTTTTGCTTATTAGTTTGCGCTAACCCAAGTTAGTTCCTATTGCCTGTGAGTGCATGTGTGCACGCGCGTGCGCGCGCGCGCACACACACACACACACACACACACACACACACACAGAACCCTTAATTAAAACCATTGTTAGAAGGAGCACTGGGCAAGGAGCCAAAGCACCTGGATTCATTCCTTTACCTCTAACACCCCCATCCCTATCATCACATCTATATCTATCTATCTATCTATCTATCTATCTATCTATCTATCTACCTATCTATCTATCTGTTTAAAATATGGAACGCTCATGAGTTTGGGTGTCATTCTTGCGCAGGGGCCATGCTAATCTTCTCTGTATCGTTCCAATTTTAGTATAAGTGCTGCCACAGTGAACACTATCATCACATCTTTAAATGTCAGACTTATTATCCTCCCCTATAACCAGAGCTGAAACTCTAATTGAAATAGAAATAATAATGATAAAAAGCAATGATGATAGCAATAATAATACCTGTAATTTCTTTTAGCACTTTTATACCAGGAACTGTGCTAGGTGCTTTACTTAAATTATTTTATGAACCGAATCCTCAAAAACAATATGGGCTCAAAGTAGCTTAAACATAAGGAAATGAGTTATTTTACTTGTAACGAGCAGTTCCTAGCAAGGGCAGCTTGAAGCTTGGTTAACTTAGAGGCTCATGATGTTATCAGGGACCCAGGTTCTTTCCACCTTTTTGCTCATTTGGCTCTGGTCTCCAGGGTAGTACCCCTCATGACTGCAGAATAGCTGTTGAATTTCCAGGAGCCACATGGAACAAGACAAAGTTTAGCAGAGGGATAGTGTCTTCCTTGCATCTCTTTTTTAAGTACAAGAAAAGCTTTCCAAGAAGCTTCCCCTGGATCATCCCTCTCATCTCAATGGCCAGAACTGCACCGTACACACATACCTAATCCAATCATTGACACGAGTAAGATCACTGCAATGGGCTTAGATGAAGCGCAATTCAACCCAAGTTGAGAGGGAAAGAAGTGAAACACTCTGAGAAAAAAAAAAATGAGGGCTCTCCCAGCAGAGAAGGGAAGAAACTGCTAGTTAACCAACAGTGCTTGCTACAAACTTTGTGAGATGCACAGGGGAGATAAAGTGACTTGCCCAAGGTCAGAAAACCAGTTAATGGCAGATGTGGGATTTGAACCTAGAGCCGTCTGTCTCTAAAACCTGCTCTCTTAACCTATGCTGTGGGAGGCAGTTGTTCTCGCTAGATTCTTTTGCCTTTGAGGAACTTAAGTCACTAAAGCTATCCTGGCTGCTTCTGGAGAAGAACTGGTGTGGGGACTACCAGTCAGTCAGATACAAGAGACTTAGCAACAGAGCAAACTTACCCAGCTACGCGGACACCTCATTCAACCCCTTCTCCCATGGCTTGCTCAATTCTCTTTAGCCACGGTGGGGAGCAAACATAAAACAATGCCAACTAGCAAACAGCAGGCTTCAGTCTCAGATTTCTGGCTTTCTGAGTATCATAAGTGAACAAATATCCCTTTCCATGTCCTTCCATTTTTCCTCTTATGCTGGTATTGCCTCCTTCAGGGAATTCTTCCTAAACTTCAATCATTTGGTTCTGGTAGGGACTTTCAATGACAGTGCCAAGAAGTGACATCAAAATACAGCAAAACCTTGGTTTGTGAGCATAATTAGTTCTGGAAACATGCTTGTAATCCAAAGCACTTGTATATCAAAGCGAATTTTAAGAACCATTGGCTCAGTTATGATCTCGTGACATTTGGCATAACATACTACTCATATTGCAAGACATCGCTCATTTATCAAGTTAAAATTTATTAGAAATGTTTGCTTGTCTCGTGGAATACTCACAGAACAAGTTGCTCGAAACCCAAGGTTTTACTGTAGTTGACGATGGGAAAGTACAGATGCCAACCAATCAGAAGGGACATTTGCATCAGTGGTGTAGCAGGTCCTGGAGGCCCCTGGCTGGATCAGCCCTAAACTCTGGAGTTGCTGGATCATGAGGAAGTCCAGGCTGTCCAGGGAGGGCCACATGGCCATGGAGGGGGAGGATAGGAAACTCAAGAGGCTTAGGCCAGTAGGTATTAATTAACAGGTATGGAAATATTTCTTTTAATCAGTTCTTAATTTCAGATACTGCATTTATCAGTTCTAGAATGTCTACTCGATTTTTATAAGATTCTAATTCTCTGTTGAAATTCTTTATCTTCACATATATCGTGTCCTTTTCCTTTAGTTTCTTAAACATGTTTTATAATACTTATAATAAAGTCCTTGTCTGCTAACTCAAATATCAGAATCATTTGTAGGTCTGCTTTCATAGTCTGATTCTTCTCTTTATTATGAGTCATATTTCCCTGCTCCTCACATGTCTCATAACTATATAAAGGAACCATAAATGCTGTAGATGATATTATTTCCCTCCAGTGGTGATTCTCTTTTTCTTCTGTTACCAGGTGGGGTAAGAGGCAGATTGTCCCAATCTAGTCAGGGATTCAGCCACATGGGGGCTTGACTGCAGCTTTATTAGTCCAGTCCAACACTGGGTTATCTTGTTACTTGGAGGGAGTCCATGCAAGGTTTTGATTGATAGCCTGGCAGGTCTCTGTCTTTCCAACGCTCAAAGCCTATAGAAGATTCAGTCTGTTCTTAGGAGCTCAGGCTCTTTGGTCTCTTGCCCCACACAGTTTAAAATTTTAGCAAATATTGGGGCGCCTGGGTGGCTCAGTCGGTTGAGCGTCTGACTTCGGCTCAGGTCATGATCTCACAGCTCGTGAGTTCGAGCCCCGCGTCAAGCTCTGTACTGACAGCTCGGAGCCTGGAGCCTGCTTCAGATTCTGTGCCTCCCTCTCTCCCTGCCCCAACCCACTCTCATTCTGTCTCTGTCTCTCTCAAAAATAAATAAACATCAAAAAAAATTTTTTTTAATTTAGCAAATATCTTGAAGGGGACACCCATCTTATGTTTGATGCAGCCCTCCTCCTTCTAATAGGACTTTGTTTCCTATGTATTGAAAGTCTGGGAAATTTCCCTGTGCTATTAGATACTTCTAGTGCAGTGTCTCCCACTCCATCTCGGAATTCAGCAAATGCCCCCCATGGGGAAAACTAAGCGTGTGTTTAGAGCTACTCTAGATTCCACTATTAGGCTCCTCCAGATCACACCGTCCAACAAAAGCTCTACTGACTTCTTTGTCCCAGTAAAAACCTTATGCCTGGGTCAACCTCTATCCTTGGCCTGTGCCCAGTTTTGGCAATTTCCCCAAGGGGAGAAAGTGGTCAGAGATTATCAGCTCATTCACAGAAGGCTCTTTTCTCTCCAGAATTTTAGCTCATCAGTCCTTGTTGCTACCAAAACTCTCTAATGTCTTTTAAAATAGTATTTCTGTAACTTATCCAGCTTTTTTTCTAGTTGTTTCAGCAGGAACATTGAATTGTTGCTACCTACTGCATTCTATCCAGAAAAGTAAGTCCTATTAAATCATTTCAAAATTTAGCCATGGCATGGTCATAAAGGCATATGTGGCTGAATTAGCCCAGATCATGCCATGGCCCCTCTTCTGCATCTCTACTACAGCAAGGACAGGTGGCCCAAGTAGACCAACTAAAGTTCTTCTGCACTGGAAGGGGGAGCCAGAACCTTTTTATTTTTGCAGTAGGTGGGAGGTGTGGGACTAAGGCATGAGAATAAGTCTGGAATATTCCACTGGCTCAGCCTTTCATGCTCATGGAAGAAGCCAGTCTCCAGTAGGAGGAAATGAAGTCTTCACGCAGAAAGGAGAGGCATAGGAGCGCCCAGACGATGGTGGAGTCCCTGGTTACCTGAGCCACAAATTTCTTTTCCGCCTGAGCTAGTTCCAGTCTCTTGAGAGGCTGGGCCAGCTTTATGTTTTTGCCCTTGGCTTTATGAGAGCCTTTTCTTCTTAAGCAAGGTAAATGTGGCTTATGTTACCTGTAACTCAAACAGTCTTAGCTAAGACTGCTCCTTTAATGATGGGCGGGTGTAGAAGGGCCGAGTGAAAGGGGTCTCCCTCACTGCACAGAAGGAAGAAATGGAGGATGGGTGGTGATAGTGCTGAGACCTCAGTTTGAAATCATGAATCCTTACCCCAAGGACAGATGGTGCTTCTGGACTCTGTACACCCAGCCCACTGTGGGAGGAACATCAGACTTGCCCAAGTTATCTGAGTCTGTCTGCCAAAGCCACGCTGTTTTATGCTAACCAAACTGGGAAACTGTTTCCCACTCTCAACAATATTCAACAATGGGAAGTAATGGAAACAGGAAGATTCCGTGTTTGCACATTTTATCTACTCCTAGGGCTCCTGACTTGCAGATGAGCCTGAAGTTTACACCAGAGGGTAAACAAGATAGCTATTTGGACATCACACACCACTTTGCCAGTTTCCGTTCTCTTGAATTATTTACCATCTAATTGTCTGCATTGAAACAGAATCTGGAAACACAGAGTCAGAGATGTAGCCTTATTTGTGAGTCAGAGAAGGAAAACTAGAGTCCAGAGAAGTACCTGGAGCAGGAAAACTTCATGGCTTATTGAAGTTCTCTTGCTTTGGGAGGGCTGTGAGTACAAAAGGGTAGGGGAACCAGAGCATTAGCTGTTAGAGCCACACGCTGGAATTGTCCTAGAACTAACTGGTTCGGTCTCTCCTGTGGGGCCACATTCCCTAAGCACCAGTCTGGACGTACCCTCTGAGCCTTGATTTCTTGTCTGCAAAAGACAGACTGCAAAGGGGGGTGGGATGGAAAAATAAGCCTCTCTTATTTGTTTGTTTGTTTGTTTATTTTTAATATTTATTTATTATTTCTGAGAGACACAGAAAGAGAGAGAGAGAGAAACAGAGCATGAGCAGGGGAGGGGCAGAGAGAGAGGAAAACACAGAATTGGAAGCAGGCTCCAGGCTCTGAGCTGTCAGCACAGAGCCTGATGCGGGGCTCGAACCCACAAACCACAAGATCATGACCTGAGCCAAAGTTGGACGCTTAACTGACTGAGCCACCCAGGTGCACCCCTCTTTAGATTTAAAAGATGTTATGAAAAACTTTATTTTCACCATTGTACCAATAATTTCCCATAGGAATAGATACTAGTAGCTGTAAAAAAAAAGAGAAAAATATTCTAAAAATAATTCAAGCAGTAACACAGAAATTTAGAAAAGCTTAGAAAAGTATAATAATAAAACTCATTAGTAGTCTCATTGCTTGATAAGAATCAATCACTCATTATATTTTGATGTATTTTCTTCCAGTCTTTTTTTCTAACCAAATATCTATAATATAATTGGAAAATATTAATTATATTATTTAAATATTATTTAAAAATTTTTTAATTTTAGAAAGAGAGGGGAGAGGAGCAGAGGGAAAGAGAATCTCAAGCAGGCTCCACATTCAGTGTAGAGCTGGTTGCAGGGCTCGATCCCATGACCCTGGGATCATGACTGGAGCCAAAATCAAGAGTTGGATGCTCAACTGATTGAGCCACCCAGGCGCCCTAATATAATTATACTATTTAAAAAAATTATACTATTATATTGCCTAGTTTTTTCTATTCAACATTTTGTAGTGAACCTCCCCCCCCCCCAGGTCAATAAATATTCTTTAAACACAAGATTTTTAATGGCTAATTGTTCTCAAATAGTTGGTTGTAAAGAGATCTATGATTAAAATATTATTAGCTAGGATTCAATGGATTCAGTTTGACTTCACATAAAATCTAATTGGGGTACTGTGAAGGATGCTGATAATAATACGGAGTCACAGATTGGATACAGAGGATCAGGAGCAGAGGTGGAAATGACTCTTCACTACCAGGGCAATTG
The DNA here is from genome assembly GCF_018350215.1 of Panthera leo. Taxonomy (NCBI): domain Eukaryota; kingdom Metazoa; phylum Chordata; class Mammalia; order Carnivora; family Felidae; genus Panthera; species Panthera leo. The sequence goes on from NC_056689.1 coordinate 54,519,595, forward strand.
CCCTGGTGAGAGAGAGAACATGATGGATGGATGGTCAGGGCAAGGGGTGGATGTGAGCACCCAGGTGAGTGGGGAGCAGATCCTAGAAAACCCGTGACCCTAATCATTGGATTTAGTAATAAGTGCTATTGTGCTATTTCATATGCTATTATGGGCTAAAATCTAGAGTCCAAGTGCCACCTTTATATTCGTATTTCCTTCCAGTCTTTTTTCTAAGCATAATTTTTTTTTTACATAGGTGTAACCTATACTATGAACATTTTTATTAGTTGCTGTTTTTTTTATTTATACATATGCAGTCTTCTAGTTTGACTTGTATAAGCTTAGGATAGGGGAAAAGATACTGTATATCAATAGAAAAAGACAATTTATCCATTTACTAGTTAGGGTCTTAGTTACACCAATTTCCACTCAAATCAACATGATTTTGAAATTTGCAAGGGAAACGGTCCACAATTTTGGGGAGGAGAGAGACGTACACATTGTAGAGAAGGCTGATAGTTCCTTTTCCTCATAGGCAAGTATGTGGAGGGAAAAGGGATAAGTAAAGGCATGTCAGGGAAAGGCAGAGAAGCATCCACACCTGCTCATTATATCAAATGTCTAGAGACTCTCTAAATAATTCAGGTGCAGCCAGCTCCCTCCAGGGGCAGGTGCTGCGGAGAGTTTCCAGACAAGCATCTCCTCTTGCAAAACTGGAGCAGACCTAGGATCTGATTACTTGAAAAGGGGTCTAGTTAGTAGCCATGGTAACCCCCTTCTTCAGCCTTACTACTTACCTTGGGTTAAGGTACAAGAAACTACTACTGCTACAGCCCGCTGTGATGGGGAAGAGCTCTGAAGCCCAGCTGCCTGGGTTCTAATCTAGGTTCTACTACTTCCTCACTGTGTGACCTTGGGCAATTTACTCAACCTCTCTTATCCTCGGTTTCTGTACCTGTAAACTAGGGATAACAATTCCTTCATTCACATTGTGTGACATCGTATGCAAGGCTCCTACTATAGTGCTGATACACAATAGCTATTTCCTTAGCGGGTCCCCAACCACATTTCCTAGGAAGAGATGTATGGACTTTAAATAAAAGAGGAGTATCCAGAATTAAGAGAAAGATATTCCTTAGAACAAAATAAATATAACAGCTAACAGTTATTGAAGGTTTACCATAGGTTGGACACTGTGCTGAGTGTTTTACATATAATCTCACAAAACCCATTTATGGGTAAGCATTATTAAAGTTCTGAGAAGTTAAGACACTTACCCCAGGTCAAACAGCTAGAAGGTGGTAGAATCAAGGCCCAAACCCTGTTCTGTCTCTTACCTGAAAAACAGCCTGCGTTCTTACCTTTTAGGTAAATTGGTTTCTGGAAGTTATTTTACTGTGCCAGCACTTCATCTCCAGGTGAATCATTTGAGGATGGCAGTGGGGTATAGGGCAGACCTCCTTAGGTCCATGGGGCCAGACTGCCCTCTAGTGTTAGAGGGATCTTAGGGCTAGACGGAAAAAAGAGTGAATTGCTTTTCTTCTGAGATGGCAGTGCACAGTCCTCCCTTCCAGCCTGGAGTGGGTCTGTCTAGTTTAGTGCCTTCCTATTAGCCAAAGAGTTCTCCTAGGAACGGGAGTCAAATAGGTGATAAACACTTGGAGTTAAGGAGAAGAGCTATCTTGGGGTAGGGCAGCAATTCCCTAGACAGCTTAAGCTTTGAACCATTGGACAGAAGGAGTGTCTCCTATTCTCAGCACATGGCACATAATAGGTGCTCGGTGAGTATTCAGTGATGTTTTAAATATCATTCTCACTAAAGAGGGAGTTCTACCAGCAAGAGCAGTTATAAAGTTGTTCCTTGACTTTTGGCAGAAGCACTAGCAGAAAAGACACTGTAACATGTAACACACCTTCCACTCCAATAGACCCCAAGAGCATGTTCACGTTCATGACTAGATGAGAATGATGGCACTCCTCAGTTGTTCAGAAGTGAGTTGGGGTCAGCAAAGATGTATGATCATTTTAGGCTGCCACTCTCATACCAAGACCCTAATGGTCCAAGGGTCTCAGAGAGCACCCTCCCTCCCTTCCATAATTCTGCCAAAGTAGTCTGTTTCACTGGGTGGTCAGGGAGCACCTATAGGCATTGGTCCCAGCTGGGCTACTGTGGAATACAAAGACAGATACACCAGGAAGGGCCCTATTGCTAATTTTGTGGATAATGTTGATGGAGCCTCTTCCCTGAGCGGTGTGTTCAATCCATTGCCGGAATCTCTCCTGACAGGTAGGTGTTAGTCCTCTACTTGTTCCAAATAAGGAAACTGAAGGCCATTTTGATAAAAGTAACTCCGCTAAGTTCACACAATTTATAGGTGACAATGCAGGTCAGTAGGACTCCCAAATGCAAGTTCTTTCCAATATGTCACTGGACTACTTCTGTGGAATAAGTGGACTCCTGTTACTGTTGCCTTTCTCTAAAATTTGAGAACCTCCAAGAGAATTACCCCCATGGAGCCATCAGTTTACAAACAGATGGCTTTTTTAATACTTTGGTGGTCTAGCTCTCTCTAGTCTAATCTCCTGCAGATCCTCAGTCTGTACTCTCTGCCTGGGGCAAGTCTTAACTCCCTTGCTACTCTCCAGGAGTGCCCAGGAATTTCGCCCTTTCTCCATCTCCTACAGAGCAATTAGGCTTTCCCACATCCTACCACAAAATGTGATTTACAAAACTCATCAATGAGCTCAAGGAAACAAAGGAGGCTTCTAGAAAAATCCACTCCTTAGAGGGGGTTTAAGGTAATTGTGACAAACAGTGCTAGTAGCTTACCCAATGGTTACCATTTTCTCTTCCTTGTGAAGAGGATCCTGATTTTTGTTCAGGTAGGAGTGTGCTCAATTGTAAAGCTGTATTTCCCAACCTCCCCTACAGCTAGAGTTGCCCACATGGCTGCATGAAACAGTTCCTCCCTATCAGCCATGTTGTTTAGGTGAATGGATCTCCCTTCCAGTTCCCTGAATCAGGATAATGTTCCTCCCCTACCTAATTTCCCTTCTTCCTTATCAATAGACTCTTACTTCTTGGTGCTACAATATGGCCAGGTAAAAAAGTCACTTCCCAGATCCCTTGTAGAAGTGAGGAGGGGTGTCATGAACCAGTTCTGGACAAGCAATTGGATGGGTCTTCCTGGAAAGTCACTTAGATGAGGCAGCTGGCACATACTCCTTTGCCTGAGGTTCCTCCTCCTTCCTCCTATCTGGAACACAGTACCAAGTGTAGGGATACCACTATCATGTGCAAGAGGGCCTTGCCCTAGGATGGAAGAGCAGAAACCAAAAGGAGCCCGAGTGCCTGATGACATCACGGAGACTTCACCTCAGCCTCAGCCCTGGGAGGCCTACCTCCAGACTTCTTACATGAGACAAAAAATGAACTATCAAGTTCGAGTCCCAGTTGTTTGGATTTCCTGTGACAATGCAACTCAATTCCTACATTTACTACAGTGATGGATTCAGGCCAGTTTAATAAGAGTGGAGCTTAGGACTTTTGTTGGATTGTAGTTTTATTTGATGCCCCCTCCCACCTCCCAATCCCGCAACCCACAACACAGCCAGCTTGCTGCTGGCAGATGTCTGGAACTGTGGTTCTCAAGGTGTGGTTCTTGGATTGGTGGTGGCAGCAGGAGCTGGAAATTTATTAGACATGCAAATTCTCAGCCCTTACCCCCGACCTACTGAATCAGTGATCTATTCTAATAACACTGCAGGTGATTCTGAGATTCTCAAGTGTGAGAACCACTGACTTATAGAGATCTATAGAAAAACAGAGCCAAACCCTGATCAAATCCTATCTGAACTACGTGTCGACTTCCTCAGTCATATAACCCAATAAATACACTTTCTTTTGTTAAACTAGTTTGAACTGAGGTACTTGTACCTGAAAACACTCCCACAGTTGCTGCCTCGTGGGCACTATCCACACAGGGCCCAAAATACTACCCAGAAATGTCTGTTCCAGGTACATTTGAGAGACAGAACTGAGTAGTAATCCTATCAACAACTGCCCCAAGTCAAAAAAGAGACCTGATTAAAGTCTTAGGCAAGATTGCCAGAGGATTCATCTGAATATGCAAAATCTTCGTGTTTGCTTGGAGATCTGGGAATGGATTTCGAGTTCAGAAGCACACACGCTGCACATATTCTACTTTGTACTGCAGCACTCACGTGTTAAGTGTCTAGAGACCCATGGTCCCTTGCTTTGCTCTCACCCCCTGCTCCTCTCGGACAAACAAGAACCACCTCTTCTTTCAGGCAGAGCATGACATTCACCTTCTCTTTCCCAGACCCCAAATCAGGTCTCTGTTGCTCACACTGTTCTCAGCAGCATCTGCCCATGTGCTCTACATACTAAAAGGTTTGATCTCAGGCTCAGTGTTGTTCCTCCTTACTCACGTGGAGGGCAAGCTGGGCTTCTAGTGACCAGAGAAAGCGGGGATGGGAAAGTCTGGCTTCTGAAAACTGCTTTATGAGTAACATGAGAAAATTCTGGTTTCTTGTGGAGTACAGAGCCAAGCCCATAGCCGGGCACCCCCAAAAAATCACAGGTGATCAACTCGCGCCTATTGAGCGCTTGCTAAGTGTCCATACTGTGCCAAATACTTACACTACCACCTATGACATAGGAGGTGTTATAGTCCCAGAAAACCGAGGCTCCCAGAACCTAAGTAGCTTGTCCAAAGTCACTTGTTTAATAAGTGGCAAAGCAGGGATTTGAACACAGGTATATATATATTCTTAAAGTGTTTATTTACTTTTGAGAGGGGGCGGGCAGAGAGAGGGAGAGAACCCCAAGCAGGCTCTGAGCTGTCAGCACAGAGCCCAACATGGGGCTCGATCCCACGAACCTGCGAGACCATGACTTGATACAAAAATCAAGAGTTGAAGCTTAACTGACTGAGCCACCCGGGCGCCCCTGAACACAGGGATATTTATCCAGAGTCTTCTAAGATAAAGGGATAGAACTCAAACTCAAACTCAACCCAATTCAAACTAGCTTGAGCAAAAGAAAAGGAAATCATTGAGTCCCGTGGTGGATTTCAGGCACTGATGAAACCAGGTGGGCAAAGTCTCTATTTATCCCCTGGTTCCCTTTCCTGTGTTGGATACTTTCCTCTACATGGAAGGATGAGGACAATTTGTTTTTCCTAATAAGTGCAGTAAAAATTTAGTCTTACTAGCATGCCATTTGGCCAAGTTTAAATCATCATATGCCCAGTCCTGAAGCAATCAGTATAAGCAGGGAAACAGTACTCTGACTTATCAGAACCATGTGACTGCCACTAAAAATAGTGAGGTTGGGGGGGGGGGGAGGGGCAGATCAGCATTAACCTCCCCTGAATCACAGAGACTGAGTGGGATTACTGCAAAATGCAGGAGATGATTCCACAAAATAAGGGATACACAGCAGACAAATAACACTTACTATAATCTAGTCCTTGGCTGCCCACCTTTCTCTCCATCTAAATACTTTTCTAAATGCCACATAATCTATGTATATACTGTATCACTGACATACTTTTGGCTGTAACAGAAACCCTAAACTCAAGTAAACTTGGCTTGAAGAACATTTGTTATCCCAGAGGGCTTTTTTTTCCCCATTGGTGGGGGAGGTGGGAGCTTCAGAACTGGTTGTTTCAACAGCCTGTTTGTTGTCAGGAGTTGCTGGCCAGGAAAAGGGAAGGCCCACAGGAGGGATTTCAGAATAAAAGCCAAACAAGTAAGTACTGAAGACTGCCTAGATGGGGGTACTTGTGAGGCTCTGGCTGCCTCCCAATCCTCCTTTGGCGATCTCTTCACTTTGGGTTGAAAATGGGAGACTGCAGTCTGCTCATGGCCTCTGTAGAAAAAGACCAAGCCTGAGGTTGCTCCACAGGGGAAATGGCCTTGTTGGATGACTGGGCTTTACCAGTGTTTTCCAGCCCAAACCCCATTCCCATGCCCTGCCCTAAGAAGGGCAGTCCCCTCGGGATTATACCCGTCTCAGCAGTCTGGGACAGAACACCTTTCTGTACACCGCACGAACTTCTGCCCCACGTCAGCGTATTCGCTGCTCCAGACTTGTGTTCCATCCCTAGCTCTGGACTTCTGCCTGCACCAGTCCCCTGCCTGAATGCCCTGCCCACTCCTTACTCCTGTGACTCATCTTGCGCAGGGCCCAGATCCAGGCCTGCCTCCTCAGTGGAGTCTTCCCCAAGGGCCCTGGCCTTCTTGGGTCACTTTCTATTTTTGACTCCAGGGGTATTTGTTGTCTGGATGGGAGCTGATTGTGGTATTTGCCGTACAGTTAAGCAGGACTTTGTTTATTGCCTTTTCAGGCAAGCTATGCCAGAATTCCCCATTCAGAGGGCAGGGCAGGCAGGGTGGCTTGCCAGACCATCTAAGGGTCTGGATGTGAAGTAGAGTTTGGAACGAGTCTGGGAACATGTTCCACACGACACTGTAATTCCCGTGCTCATAAGACATCCTCAGAGGATAAGAAGCATAGAAGTGAGTGCGTATTTCTTTGGGAGGACCCCCACGAGACAAGAAAGCTTTCAACTGCAGACTATCAGGCACCAGGGACCCTAATAAAACAGGAGCTAGATGGAGGGAGGGAGGGTCATCCAAAGTGAACTAAGATGTCGGCTGGGGCTGTGGCCAAGTGGACGCTGTGTGGACCTTGGCACAATGGCAGCACATCTGTGCCGTACGTAGCCGCTCTTCAGTCCTTCCCGTTTTCAGTCCTTATGCTCCTGGGCTCCATCTCCTGTTTTCCTTCCCCTCTCTCAGTCTGGGTCCGTCCTGAGATCTGCCTGTACCGCCTCCATTGACACATGTAGCAGATGGACTCTCCCCAACCAACTTCCAGAGAAGAGCCAGTGCATAACAGTGGGGTATGAGGACCACGGGGAGGGCAAAGAAAGAAGAGGGCAACAAGTAAGGACGAGAACGTTAACCATGCACACAGGCTTTTCATAAGAACTTTATTTCTCAAAAAGGGGGAGGAATCCAAAGTATTAAAATAACCCTTTAATTTTTGTTTTGGAGGGAAAGGGCAGGAGACAAAGTAATTCATATAAAAATTTCAAGCATGATTGCTATAGATACTTCTTCCTGGGACTCGCAGCTCCAGGTTCCAACTGCATTCTGGGTAACGCTGGGTCCTCTGGGTCCGGACAGGGGTGAGCATCTGGAATGCTTCCGTAGATTTACTCCACAATAAATACAAAAAGTCAATCTTCCTGGTGGAAATGATTCAGTCCATTTTTGCAACTGTTTCTGATGAGAATGCCAAAAAGGAGAGCTGCCCCTCTTCTAAATTCCAAATCTTTCCTTTCTGAAACTGACTGTAAGCGTGAAGAAATGAAATGTGGAAAGACATATTAGGTGTGATGGGCTCTAGCACCAACCAAACGCCAGGGGAGACATTACCTCATTGAGGCGATAAAAAGGTAAAAGTGGCCATGATTTTCCATTGCTTTTTATGGGGGGAAGCTGCACCTTTCTGCTTCTATCCTTGCAGGGAACTGGACTGTGAGAAGCAAAGTCCCCGTCCACGGTGGTTATTTTCTAACGTAGAGAAGGGTGAATTGGAATACGCGCGTTAGCCAAGAGCGGTGTTGTCACACTGAGCCCAAAAGCTTAGTGGTACACTTTCCCAGAGGCAGACCCTTCTAGGAAGTGGGAGATGGCACCTGGCTCATCCAGGACACGACGAGATGCTTAAGACCATCTTAACTGTGAAGACCTCTTGAATCCTTCCCAGCTCTTCTCAGTTGGTGTTTCTCTGAGGCACAGGGAGGTTCTCGTGAAGATATTTCAAACTTCCGTGCTCAGAGAAATCGGAGACCACGTGGTCCTGCCCCCGCAGTAGCCACTTTGTAGTGAGCAGTCCCTCCAATCCTACTGGTCCCCGTGCGTGGATCCGTGACGTACTGATGCCCACTTCAGCTCCTGAGAAAAAGCACGGATGAGGCTGCGGCTTCCCCAGCCTCCGCTTCCTGTCCGTCCACCAGACCCACAGCTCTCTTCTCCCGACCTGGCACCCTCTCGCCCTGCCCACTCCATCCTCCCCAGACCCGCCTGAGTTCCATGGTCCCTGTCAATGTGCTCTCTGGTTACTATGAATCACAATGGAGTCCCCTCCTAATGAAACACACTGTGTGGGCCTCTTTTGTGCACTTTTATCCCAAATGCATTTTGACAAGACTAGGAGTGCTGGCTCTGATATCTGCTTAGGGTCTGGACTATGTATCACAATTTGACATTTGGGCATTTTTTGAGGTATACAACAATGTCCAGTATAAAGATGAAGAACATTTCCCCCAAACTTTAAGTTCCAGAATGTAAGGGACATGTTCTCAGTATCCCCCAGAATTCTTAGCACATGTACTCATTTGACAGTTACTGAATACCTAAGAGGGGACTGCTCATTTTCCTTCTCTCTTGCTCTAGGCCTAGATTTCGGGCATTAATGGTCTTCCTGAGTCTCGGTGGGCGTTCTGCATGGTACACAGTGGAGGCAGGGTTCCCTTGTGTGTCACAACTTTACTGAGCAAGTACTATGTACAAGGCACCATGGTGGGCCTGGGGGAGGCAGTGGTGAATAAATGACGTGAGGTGGTGTTTTCATGGAGCTTATACTTTTGTGGGCAAGGCAGCCAAAGAACAGTTCAGCAAATAATTTCATGTGGTGATGAGAGTGCAGGGAAGGGTGCTGTGACAGACCGTGTGGGCAGGGTGGCCTTCACACAGGTGGAGTGGTTAGGGAGAGCCTCCGAAAGCTGAACAGTGACAAAGAGATGGGCAGGGGAGGGGCAGGTGGAGAGGTGGTGCAGGCAGAGACCAGCAGGGGCAGAGACACCTGAGTGGGGATGTGTTTGGGGGGTGGTGGCTGGCATGGACCATGTGACCACTGGATTCAAATTCTGCTTTAATAGTGTAGAGACCTCATGACGTCGGGCATGTTGCCTGTTTCTCGTGCTTCAATTCACTTGGAAAATGAGGAAAATAATAGAATCTGTCATGTAGAACTAAGTGAGACAATGCATGTGATATACTTAGCACAGTGCAAGGAATATGTAAATGCTCAATAAACATCGCCTGTCACTGTTATCAACGTGCTTCATAAGAATTTAACTCAACCAGCGTTTGAGTGTTTGCTCTATGTAGGTGATGGAAAGACAATGGACTTTTGCTCTCTGCTATCGTGGGCTTTCAGTTGAAACTTGGGCACCTCAGTCCTTGAAAGTATGCTGCTATTTCTTCTTCCAATAACATGGAATACAAAAATCAGTGCAACTGATATAATTAAATCACAAGCCCAACATAACAGAAACAGGCAACTAACGATAAAGGGTCTAATGATTAAGAATAACTGAGTAAAATTCTCTTTAACTACCTTCTGTAATTCAATGAAAAGTACTTCTCTAGGCAGATCATCTATTTAAGAGTTCAGAAAGATTAAAATGTTTTATTTTTAGTGTTGAAATAATACTCAGATGTGTCATAAATGCCTTACTGGAGCTCTGTATAATGGCACCCCTGAAAACCAGAGACTGAAAAATCCTTACACTGGGGAATAGAGATTTTCTTTCTTTTTATTAAAAAAAAATTTTTTTTTAAGATTTTATTTTTAAGTAACCTCTATACCAATGTGGGGCTTGAACTGCCAACCCGGAAATCAAGGGTCGCATGCTCCACTGACTAAGCCAGCCAGGTGCCCCTGGAGGTTTTATTTCTAAACAGAAGGGGAGAGGGTGTCTTTCTGAAGCTTTTTATTTCAGAGGTCTGTTTTAGAAGTCACCCTTGCACCTCTGGGCTCACCTGTTTATTTCTGATGCCCAGCATACGTATTAACCCTTCTTATGTCCTGTCCTCATGGAGAACTCCTCACTCTCAGGCAACCTGGCTACATCTCTTTGAAGCAATAAGTCTGCCACAGCAGTGCTCTTGAGGGACCTTGGCATGTACACCTGTCACAACCTGTGCATGTGGACATGCTGTGGTCTGCCATACAGTAGTGGGAGCAACCCAGGCTTTGGACTTGTACAAGTTTGGGTCTAAAAGACAGCTGGGTGACTTTGGGCAAGTTACTTCACTTCTCTAAATCTCAAAGAACTATGAAAAAGAAAAGACAAGTACCTACCTTCTTAGCATGCAAAATGCTTACAGACAGGACTTCTCCTGGCTCATTGTTGTTACTATTCTTTCTCATCAACCTCCCTCCCACAATTCTGTCCCTATCATCTTGATCAAGCATGTGACTGTGACTGCAGAGGTGTCTCCTCCACCCTCACTATGCTCTTTGTACCACATAGTGATTCACAAAGGGTCTCCTTTCTCTCCTGACCATAATCTTTCTTACCCAGTCCAAAGCGGTAGCCATCAGAGAAGCGAGTGCTGGCATTCCAGAATACACAGGCACTATCTACGTGCTGGAGGAAGAACTCTGCTGTTTTCTCTGCAGCATAAAGAGAAGAAACCGAGTTAAGGTGATCCATGGAGAACATCCCTCCTTCCAGTCATGCACTGGTGACTGATCGGGGCTGGGCCCAGGCCCCTGAAGAGCTTCTCCACACATTAAACACGCAGACTTGTAAAAAATCTAAAGAGAAGAAGGTTAACCAGCTTCATCAGTCCCTGTTATGGAAAGAGTAGCTGCCTGGGAAAGACTGGGTTGGAGTCCAGATCTCCCCCTGTAGACATACCCTTGATGCTGCAATGGCCTGACTATATTATTTATAGGCTCCAGTGTGAGAATGCCTAAGTCTGAATTCCAATTCCACACTCAATAGCTGGGTGACCTTGGGCAGGTTTCTGAAGCTCTCTGTGCCAGAGAAAAATGCAGACTGGCAATATTACCTAGCTCATAGGGTTGTATAGAGGATAAAATGACTTGCCATCCACAAAGCACTCATCCCAGAGCCTAGCACATGTAAGTGCTCAGTAAACGTCAGCTATTCAAACCGGTGGTGTTGTGATTCCCCAATAAACCGTCTGTAGATCCTCTGAGGAGGCCATTTACCACTGGCTGCCTTTACTGCTGGGCCTCCAGTGCCTGATACCTACGTGTATCTCTCAGTACTTATCTGTGGAATGAATGAGTGTGGTGAGCTGCTCTGCCCTTAACCTCCGGAGCCTAGGTTTCCTCAGCTGTAAATGGGTTTATTCCCATAACCCGGAAAGACTGCTGTAGAAGTTCAAAGGTAATACCTGTGACACAGAGGGAGTCATCTTCAGAGTGGAGCTAACCATCTCTTCCCCACCTCCTCCCCTGGGGCTGCTGTGACAATATAATGTGGCAGATGTGAGAGCACGCAGCAGACCCGTGAATCCAACCAACGCCAGGTATTATCATTAGTGTATTCAGACTATGCTTTCCTGCAGCCAGAAGGGCTGAGAGGAGCTGGACCCCACGGAGACCAAAGCAGAAAAAGCAGGTGCTGCACACTTGAAGCACGTGTGCACACGCACACTGACCATTCTCCGTGACGATGACATCTGTGTGCGAGCTGCCGTACTTGTGGATGTGGTCGATGGCCTCCTGGACGCTGTCCACCACTTCAATGCACAATTCCAGGTCCCCATACTCAGTTCGGAGGGACTTAACTTCAGAGGGGCTGAAGGTCAGATAGGAGGCGAACTTGGGGCCCGCGTGAATTTTCACCTGGAACAGAGGAAGTCGAGGGGTAACAATATAAACCCAAGAGCAGTCAGTCAGTTCACTCTTCTTCGTCTAGAATCAAACAGCCAGATGAGCCTGCAGGGGAGGAGCCCGTGGCTGCCGTGGCCTGGACAACGAAACCAGCCTTCGACTTCCTTTTAGGAGCCGCCCACCACCCTCCAGGATGCTCTGCTTTCAAAAATGCTGACTGGCCACTTGCCAGCAATGGGCCTTGAGTAAAACTGGAGCAGGGATTTAAGCAGGAAGCCTTTGAATGTTAAGAATGTGCAAGGCATTTAACAGGCTACTGACATAAGCCTTGACTGCTGGCATCTTACTAAAATGAACACTTGGCTATAAAAATCCCATTCCCTGCATACGGGACACGTAGTCCTGGACTCACATGGAAAGGAGGAGATGGCCTGTATATATTTCTACTCCCTTCTCTCTGGATAAGTCCTAAGTGTGCTTCAGAGGAAAAGGGCACTTGGTAACCAACTGCCTCAAACCATGGTTACCTGTCAGATTTCCAACTTTGTCAGTCAGGCCCCAGCTCTAGGCTCAGCTCAGCACCATCCTGCTCCTGGCTGGAGGAATTTAAGAACTGGAGGCTGGTCACTGAAGGCCCCAGTCATAAGTCTGATCCCACTTAGGCTTCACTCTCTGAGACCTCCCATGGCTTGGTTCTTTGGGACCAAGCTTTTGCCTTTGCTCAAGTTACAACAAGCAGAGTATGTCCTGTTCTTGTTGCTCCTGAGGCCCTTCTACCTGCAACCCCACTTTCTCCAGGCCTAGGGTCCAACCACCTTTTTCGTGGACAGGAAACCCATCCCTGAGCCCTCACTCTGGGCAAGTCACCCTGCTGGTTTACCTCCTGCAACACAAAGATGAAGTACACACATTGACTGATGTTGATCTGAGGAATTTCATGGCAATCTTGACTTGAATGACTAAGAATATCATAGGTTTGTGTCTGAATCAGGACCGGAGGGGTTTATTCCTGGCTAAAGGAGAGTTTCCTCCTGTCTAGTCCAGCCCAGTCCAGTGTGGTATTTGGCATACATAGGTGCCAGTAATGTCAAGTAAGGCTCCAAACATGAGTGATCATGTGATCTGACCCCATTTTAATTTGTGGTGTATTTTCATTTTCAAAACAATCCTTTCAGGTTCTCACAGGGACCATGTCCATTTACAAGCTGACTAGAGCCTTCTTTTCCAGCTAAAGGATGAAAGGGAAGCGACACACACTCAGGGTCAAGGCAACCAAGGCCAGCAGCCACTTTATCCAGATACTGTGTTTATTTACATAATTCTGAAAGGGTGCCATGGCATCAGATATTAAAGCTTACAATGTGTTCTGCCAGAAAACTTAAGACTATGCATTTTTGCCTGGAGAGCATCATTTTTTTTTTTTTTTTTTTTTTTTTTTTTTTGTGCAATTAGGAACTTAAGATGGAACATACACTTGAGTGAAACTTACTGGCACTGGTTTTTATAACCTCAATGGAATGGTAATAAAATATTCCAGAGAGAACATCATACAAATTGTGGACTCCCAAATACCACTGTATTAAGTACATTAATATTGGTTAATTAAAGGCCCTAGTGGCAAGGTGGACACATATAAATTTCTGGTTTGAAAACTTTTCTGCGCAATCTTTTCAAACCAAATCCAACAGAAATGCGTGTTCAGAAACATAAACTTTAAACTATGCCGCCTGAATAAATGGTTCCAGAAACAGTCCTTTTAGTGGGCTGCCATGTGATGTCTTATCTTTGACCTCTCTTAGCACTTACCACATTCCACTTTGTAATACAGCTATGTGAGCATGGGTTTCTTCTATCTACTAGACTGTGAGAAGGCAGGGATAGGTTTTACTTCTCTCTGTGTACTTAGCACAGAACTCCGTACACAGCAGATGCTCAAAAGTATTGCTTCTTAAATTGCCTTAAATGGTAAGGCAGCTACCCACAGGCTTCTAAATCTCAAAATGGAAGACAGGAAGGGACACAGGAGTGCTGTGGACTTGTACCTGTTCCACTCTCAGCATGTCAATGATCTGGTCAAATAATGGTGTTCTCAGCAGATCTCGGTGAATTAACAGAGTCTCCAAAGCATTACAGGCAGCTGGATATTCACATTTAGAGTCTCGGACTGAAAGAAGGAAGACAAATAATTGTTTCTATTAACATGCTCCCAAGTCACAGAGGATCTGCTAAATATTCTGCCTGCACACAGCAGAGGCCCCATCTAGCTCACCCAGTCTGGTGGCTTTATCGACGCTGGCCTCTGAATCCACATACATGTGGCAGATCCCCTCACTGTGTCCCATCACCGGGATCCCCTTAGCAGCTTTCTGGATATCTCTGACCAGCTGGGAAGAGCCACGTGGAATAATCAGATCTATCATTTTATCTAGGCGACAAAGATCTTCCACTTCTTCTCTGGTATTCACCTGAAGAGGTAAAGAATAAAAACAGAAAAATGACATCTGACCTCATGAAATACAAAGTAGCAGCACCCCTTTTACGGATAAAAGTCTGTACCTCGAGAGAACTAAATCAGGTGCTGTGAAAACTTATTCCAAAAATAAGAGTCCTGATATCATCTACCAAATACTTAACCAAACACTACACATTAGGTGCTGTGCTCTGCGTTACAAAACAGGAGGACATATCCCAGCTGTCTAAGAGCTCAGAGTCTAGCAGGAAAGATACGACTAGGACACAACGCACCGCAACTCAGGGCAGATAATTTTCAAAATGGTACCAAGGTACCAAGTGCTACCTCTGGAAGTCAGAGGAGCTACAGATTATGGCTGGCCAGGAGGATCACAACGGAGGTGCCTGCCCTGTGGCTTCTCCAACCACAGCCTTCAGGACCGGCTGGGTCTTGCTAAGGAGTCCTGGTTCTCCACGGGGAGCTGCTGACAAGCTCTCCCCTGGGGTGAAGCCCTGGTTTCAGGACACTGAGATGATGATGACCTTTTCTCTTCCTCTTGATTTTTAATTTACCCATATGGTCATGTTATTTACAGGAGAAACACAAATACATACGTATGAGAATGTTTGGAAAATTTTTTTCTGCATAACCCAAAACTAGAAACAACCCAAAAGTTAGCCAACAAAAGAAAGGATAACTGCAGTATACACACATACATGGAATACCACATGGTGATAAAAAGAAAACTACTGCTGGATGTAATAATATGGATGGTTCTCACAGACACGAAGATACACAAAAGAAACATAACACGGAAGAGTGTATTTTGTATGATTCCATTTATAATGAAGTTCAAGAATAAGCAAAAGGTGAATGTGAAAGAAGTAAATAAGGGGCTACTTGGTGGTGGTAGGGCATACTGATCAGGAAGGGCACAAGGGAGCCTTCTGGGGTGCTAGAAGTGTTCCACAGTTGGGTATGGCTGGTGGCTACGTTATGTGTGTACAGGGATATTTGGATAAAGTCACAGAGTTTTTCAGGTAAGATTTGTATACTTTACTGTATGGATGTTATACATCAATAAGAAGAGGGGTGGGGATGGGAGGAAACCCATCTGATTAAGGTAGGATGTGGTAGAGCTGGGATCTGAATCCCTAAAATCTGTGCCCTTTCCACCCCCTGTGGTGACATAAAAAAAACAAAAAAAACCCCAAAAAAACCCAATTCCTGTTAGGGGGCACGTAATGCAGTGGGTTTATAGACACTGCCCCAGCAACCAGCAGAATCCTGGAATGTCAGAGTAAGTAGGCCTTGATGGAGAAAGAGAAGGATCTGGAATTAGCCCAGGTTCAAATGTAAACTTTACAACAGACTGCGTAATTTTAGGTGAGTTACTTTCACCACTGAGCCTGTTTTTCCCCCTCATTCTGATGGCACATTCCTGTTATGGTTTATGTGAAGACTAAATGAGACAACGGATGGGAATTGCCTTGCCCACAGCAAGTTTTCAGTAAGCTGTATCTACTACTGTCTAGTTCAAAAACACCACCTGATGACTGAGGAGAGTGAGACAGTGGTTAAAATAATAAGCATAATAACAATAATGATAATAGCATGACCTCATTCTTACATGCTGCACGATGGTTTATGACAAACTTTCATAAAATCTGTCTCATCTGACTTGCCCTAAATCACTAAGCCACTGAAGACCCATGTGGACCAGGAAGCCCCTGTTCCAGTCAAGCTTGCCTATAAAAATGGCTTGGCCTTACATGACCTAAGTAAGCTTTGCTTCAAACACACAAACGCCAAACTCAACTCCTCTGGGTCTGATGTGGCTCATTCCCAGGGACCTACCAGCTGTATGGCCTCCTTGACTCCATGGATTGAGAGGGCCTCTTGGGCCAAAAGATGAAGAATCCGGTTGCTGTGTGTGGCCTCCTTCCCTCCTTTGAGTAATAAGCCATTACCACTTGCTATAGCCAAGGCTGCCACCTGCAGATCAAAGGGGAGAGAGCAGTGAACCAAAGAGAAACGCAGTAATAGTAACAGCATTCACCGAGCACTTTATATACTATAGTGATTATTATATAATATAGTAACAGTGTTTGCTGAGCACTTTTATAAGGACTGTCATTGGGCCCTTATAAGGCCTAATCTGTTCAAACTTCATGATATTCCAGTGAATTAAATACTTGTTTTATCTCCTGCTTTACAGATAAGGACACTGAAGCCCAGAGAAGTTGGTGACTCCCCAAAGTCTCATAGCTTATAACTGGCAGGGCCAGAAGTCTTGACTCCACAGCCAAAGCACCCAATCTCAGGAACTAAACTATACAGCTTCCTTAGCACCATTAGCAAAGTAACCTAAGTGGTCAGCGTCACATGGCCCCCTCCCCACTTGGGCCCTGGTGGAGGACAGGGAGCTTAGCTGCCTCTGGCTGAGGCTGGGTGGCCTCTCTGGCCACATCTTCCTCTGGCCCTGTAACTATTCTGAGAGCTCTAAATGTTGGTGCTGAGAACCTGGAGCAGACTAGAGACCCGTCAGACCCTGGACAAGCTGTGGTGGAGATTTCTGGGAAAGGAGCACAAGCAGGGAGCACAGGGTGAGCACAGGATCCTGAAATGCTTTGCAGTGAATACTCCCTGACATGACCTAAAACCAGCTTGTTCACCAAGGACTCCCATACCACGGGATCTGTCCTCAGCCCCTGGCTGGTGCTGGCACATGGCCTCTCTGGGCACACACCTGTTTGCAGAAATACTCCAGTGAAAAAGCAGACCACCCAGGAGGAGGGTTAGTTACCCTCTTAAAGCAAAGAGTTAATGATTCTGACCTGATCATCTAAGGCCTAAAGCTTAACTTTTTTTTTAAAGTTTATATATTTATTTTGAGAGAGAGAGAGAGGGAAAGCACACATGCACTCACACGTGGGGGAAAGGCAGAAAGAGAGGGAGAGAGAGAATCCCAAGCAGGTTCTGCACTGTCAGCATGGAGCCCAATGTGGGGCTCGAACTCGCGAGCTGCGAGATCATGACCTGAGGCGAAACCAAGGGTCTAGGATGCTTAGCTGACAGAACCACCCAGGAGTCCCCTGAAGTTTAACTTTCTGAATGTTCTTGGGATGAATGAAAATCTTCCCATTTTTATAATGTAATAAAAGGAACTTTACTAAAAAACCTTGCCTGAGCATGTTAATCTCAATTAGTGGCTCTTAATCCTTTATTGGTTTTGTTGCTCATGGACCCCTTATAAAAAGTAATGTAAATCTTCTCTATATAAATGCACTAGCACACAGAACTGCATACAATTTTTTATAATTCATGGATTCTGTGATGCCATCCAGAGTTAAGATCCCAGGTAAGGAACATGAGCTGTAGTTGGCTAGAGAAGAAACCTTTCTCCACGTGAAGTATTCGTTAGTACGGATGAAAGGCAGCAAAAAAACATCACGTACTCCTTCCTACTAGCAGATTCGGGTTCTACAGTTTTCACTTGGTATTTCTGCAAACAGGTGTGTGGCCAGAGGGGGCAGTGTGCCAGCACCCACCAGGGGCTGAGGACAGACCCCGTGGTATGGGGTGAACAATCTGGTTTTAGGTCATGTCAGGGAATATTTACCACAAAGCATTTCAGGCTCCTGTGCTCACCCTGTGCCCTATGGCAAAGAGGTGCTATTTTTGTTTTGTTTTTCTTTAGATATTTACTTATTTTAAGTAGGCTCCGTGCCCAACATGGGGCTTGAACCCACAACCCCGAGATCAAGAGTTGCACACTCTACTGACTGAGCTGGCCAGGCACCCCTGTTTTATGTTTTTAAATAGATATTCTCTTTGAGATTTTGAGGCTAGTGAAAAGAAAAAGCTGGTATCATCCTACTGGTCAGTCTGGTGGGAAAATTGTCCCCAAATTTTAAAGTATTTAGGGTAACCAGTGGGACAACCCTCAAATGCCACCCTGTATCAAGGCATGGCTTCTTGGAAAAAATCTTTTAAACACATGATTTCTCAACATTAGCCTGTAATATGTCAAATTCCTTAAAGAGGGTTGCATTCTAGTTTTCATTAACTACTGGAAGTTCTTTTTCCTGAGAGATTTACCTACAGGAGGCCATCTGTGACAGTGAGAACAAAGGGGTCTTTTTCACATGGGTAAAACCAGCTACAAGATGAATGACCTTGCAGTAAGCTAGCAGGGGTTCTGTGGTCAGGGAACACAGTGCCCCAGTGAGCGAAGACATACAGAAATGTGCTCCTGCACTGTGCTAGGGAAGATGCATCTGTTATAAGTGTGACAGGAATAGTAACTTCTATAAGCTTCAGTTTCTTCAACTGTAAAATGGACATATGAATACCTACTTTAGAATCACTAGAAGAATCAATAACATAAATTACTTTAAGAACCACCTGAGAAGTCTCAAAAACTTATCTCTGGGGGAGAAAAAAAGATAAGAACTTCTCACCAAAAAAAGAAAAAAAGAAAACCATCTTTGGAAGATTTTGGGTCCTGAAAATATATTCTTTCCCTACCCCAATGGCAGGCACATACCTGGGGTAGACAGTCTGGGCGAGACTCAAAGATGACCAGCAGGACTCCAATTGGGACAGTCACTTGTTCTAGCTCCAAGTTTTTGGCAATTCGGGTTCGACGCAAAACACGCCCCACGCTGTCCTGTGAGGAGGCTGCGATCTGCCGTAGACCGATGGCCAGGCTGTTCAATTTAGATGTGGAGAGGCTCAAACGTTTCAGCAGAGGAGCTGCGAGTCTCCCTGAAGAGGTGTGAGGAACACATGATAAAGGAGTGGCTCTGGACAGGCTGCAGCTGCTTTACCGAACACACGGCACTGTGTTAGGAACAGACACGAATTTAGCGGGTCTTGAGAAGACAATGACATGCCACTTAGTTTTTCTAGGGGGCTTTTGGTAGTATATTTCACATGTAAAGGTATGTACACCAATACCCTCTGTGCCAGAAAATTCAATTCCAGAAATTTGTCATTCGCATGAGCAAACTTGCATGTAAAGAGGATATTTGTCACAGTATTTACATAATAAAATCAAATTCTGCTTAAGCATTTAGACAATGAACTACCAGGCAGTTATTAGAAGTATCTATATGTACTGATATGGAAAGCTGTCCAGGATATAGTTTTTGAAGAAGATAAACTACAAAAGAGCATGTATGATAATATCCTATTTATCAAATATTGCATATATGCATGTGGAGATGTCTGGAAGCCATCAAGAACAGTGATGATCTCTTTCTGCATTATTTTAATTTTTTATAATGATTGCCTTATTTTTATAATCAGAAGCAATAAAGATGTTTCCTTTTGAAATAAAACTTAAATAGAATTATAGTAAGTTCACTTTTTCTTCTTTTTTTAAGTAGGCTTCAGTGTACTGAAGTGTACACTGTGTACACTGTTGGCCAGTGTAAAGCCCAACATGGGGCTTAAACTCATGACCCTGAGATCAAGACATGAGCTGAGATTAAGAGTTGGATGCTTAACCAACGGAGCCACCAAGGTGCCCCTAATAATGGTAAGTTCATATTCAGAATTTTCTTTTTTTTTTTTTTTTTAACGTTTATTTTTGAGACAGAGAGAGACAAAGTATGAACGGGGGAGGGTCAGAGAGAGGGAGACACAGAATCTGAAACAGACTGCAGGCTCTGAGCTGTCAGCATAGAGCCTGACGCGGGGCTTGAACTCACGGACCGCGAGATCATGACCTGAGCCGAAGTCAGCCGCCCAACCGACTGAGCCACACAGGCGCCCCCAGAATTTTCTTTAAATTTAAATACAACTGTTTGCATGGTGTGATTCTCTCTGCACACACACACACACATATTCATATATACACATGTATATGTACCAGGGAAAATTGTGTGGAATCACATATCACAAATCATTACTATGGTTAATGTTGAAATGAGATGATGAAAAATTTCTTTCTTTTTTATAGTCACACCCACCAAGATAAAATAATACAAAGTTTTCTACTTAGGAAAGGAGGAACCTATCTTGTATTAAGAAAAAAGCTGAATCATCATTTTACCAACCAATTATATCAATCCGTTTTCTTCACTTTTCCCTATGTGTTAATATCAAGTTTCAAACACAGTGCATGTTAAATGTTACATTCTAGTTTTCCACCTCACAATGCATATTTGCTTTCCACGTTGCCAAAACTATTGTAATTACTACTACATACTCCACTGAGTTGACACAGCTTAACACATTTAACCAGACCTATGTTGTTAAACACTGAGGTTGTTTCCAGTTTTCAGTGTGATAAATAACCCTGCTCCAAGAATCTTTACACACAGAGCAGTTTTCTCTTCTTGAAATAGTTTATGATAAATTTCCTGAAAAGGGCTTAGCAAGTCAAAGGGGACCACCATGCTCATGTACAGCCAGGACTTTGTTCGTAAGCCACTGTGCGTCCTTACGAATTTCCAGAGAGACAGAACTGAGGTCAGAAGTCAGACTTCGGCCAATAACTAATTGTGTGACCTTGAGCAACAGCTTTAACCTCAGTGGGTCTTAATTCTTTTACTTTAAAGAACTGTATAAGATTATCATCAAAGATTTCTTCACACAGAAAGGCCTTACTTAGTAGGTGGTGGCTGGTATTAGTGAAATGTCTAAAATAGTCCTCAGTATTTTTCTTTTTTGTCCTGAAACTGCAATAGTATCCATGGCTCATGATCTGTGGGTACAGAAAAAGCTCCTTTGGAGGGCTGTACCAGAGTATCTGGGAAAGGAGCTGGAGATGGTATGCATAATTTGAATACTAGCAAGCTGCCTTTAATAAAAATGATGCATAATATAAGATTTCTTCTATAACAATCTTTTTTTTTTTATATTCCAGAAGTTTTTTATTTATTTATTAAGAGAGAGAGAGAGAGAGAGCATGAGGAGGGTAGGGGCAGAGAAAGAGTAAGAGAGAGAATCCCTAGCAGGCTCCACACAGCGCAGAGCTTGATGTGGGGCTCAAATCCACGAACCATGAGATCATGACCTGAGCTAAAGACAGACGCTTAGCCAACTGAGTCACCCAGGTGCCCCATATAACAATCTTGTCTTTAGGCAGACTACACTGTAAGAATTATTAGTAAAACAAAGAACAAAAACCAAAACCAAACCCTCCATAACACTGACTCCAAATTGTGTGGTCCTTACCCTCTGCCTCCTCCAAGTCTTTCTTGTTGGCTAACAGGATCTCATCACGCTGGTCCGTCAACAGATCAGCCAGATGATGGATAATCTCTGCTCTCTAGGAAGAAAGGTAAAACAAACAAGCAAATACATTAATCCGAGAAGAACCCATACCATTAAACCTACTCCTCTGAATGAGCCGGGCCTTGCTCCTAAATCCAAAGTCATCATTGACTGAAATCTCCTTACATCCTATCAACCATTACACACCTCAGCTCCCCTCATTTTTTCCTTCCTCTCTCACTACTAATCTCCTTCTACTTCTTGTATTTCTTTCTCTTTTACCATTCCTGATTATTATGATTAGCAGACCACGGCCCAGTAGTGGGGAAAAGGCACAATGAATTATACAATCAGTCCCCAAACCCAAGATGGGGGCTAGCATTTTGAATTGGCATGATACATACATCTCTGCATACTCAGTTTCACTGGCTATATAATTTATTAAGTAAATTTTGACAATTACTTATTTTGACAATTACTTATTTAATGAATTCACTCAAAGGGGAAAACCCAGTCCTGGATGCTTGAAGGGATCTCAATCCTTACCCACCTAGGTTAAAAAGTGTGGCAAACCAGTGTGATTACTGAAGAAGCCAAGGGAAGTGGTTTAGAGAGACAGGCTAAGCTCTTCCTTTGCTTTCCTTTCTCTACTTGTAGTTATTTAAAATTTTCTTTTTTCTCAGGCCAAAGTGCTCCCCAGAAAAAATCTAAACACAACATCCTTAACAACACAGGCTTTGAGAAGCCAATCCCCAGCTTCCGTGACTGCCTTGTTTCCAGACTTGCAGTGTCTGCCACTTCACTGTGGGCAGGCCTCTGACTAGAGGGCAGGCTCTGGAGCTTCCATCTAATGGGTAAGTCAGGGGACTCAGATGTGTTAGAATAAGCAGTTTTCCTACATTTCCATGTCCAGTATGTGGCAGGCTTAGGAAACCTCCTTGGTCTCACCATGTTCATGATATTTTTGATCAAAACAAAGTGATAAAAAGCTACCTTAGGCCACAAACTACAAAAGGCAAAAGGGAAAATAAAATTTAGAGAGAGAAAAGGCAGAACAAATCTGAATCTCACCTGTAACTAGAATAACTCTGTGGGGACAAGAGGAATGGAGGGGGACATGGCAGCCTTGACTGTGCACTAAGCCTCACAGCATGACTCAGTCTGAAAACCAACCGAACTATTAGCTAAGGTTATTACCTGCTCAGGTTCCAAAGTGGCCAACATCCTTCCTCCTGCTCGAGCCATTTCTCCCTGCTGTTCAACGGTAGGACCTGTAAGAATATTTGCAAACATCAGATCGTGGACAGCAACCCAGCACGTGCACAGACTCATAACGTGCATGGAATGAATGCTCAGTGTCTTGGTGTGCTTGCTTCCTAGAGGTCACTCAGACAAATAAAATGGCAAAAGAATACACTAGATTAACTCGGGCATAAACACAAGAAACTTGTCTATATTTCCGGGGTAAGTTACATCTCGTAGAGTTCTTTTCAATTCCACTTTAGCTTATATTCTCTAATGTGTTTGCATTTCTGAATGTAGGTTATATGGCAATATCTTTGCGAACAATTGAGAGTACATACCATGTCTTACTGTCTTAAGTGTCTTTGCATTTCTAGGCCTCTAGCATAGGCCTAGCAAATGTTTCTTAAGAAAATGGATGCTCA
Organism: Panthera leo; assembly: GCF_018350215.1. Classification (NCBI taxonomy): domain Eukaryota; kingdom Metazoa; phylum Chordata; class Mammalia; order Carnivora; family Felidae; genus Panthera; species Panthera leo. Next base: position 54,542,618 of record NC_056689.1, read on the forward strand.
TATTCTTTAACATAGTGGTTTTAGAGAGAATGGGAAGCCTAGTTGGGCAGATTCGCTAAACTTTTACAAAAGCAAAGCAAAATCCAATTTTGCAAAGAGTGTCTGAAACAATACCGTACTTCAGAATATCAACATGTCAATTTTGTGATCTCTATTCCTAGAGGAGAGCTCAATCTTCGGTCTCATTTAGGCCATGGTGTGACTACTCAATAAGGAACTACTTACCTGCAGGCTTTACTTCAGAAAAGAAGGTGCCAACTTTCTTTCCCTCCACGATGTCTGTGATGACATGTCCAGACACCTTTGGGTGGGTTCCGTTGGCAATAACCACAGAAGTGCCACCTTGCAAAGCCCAGAGGGCCGCTTTCACCTAATAGGAGAGGTTAGATCCCAACATAACATTCAGACTTTTGCAGGGTCTAGTCATCCATACTTTAAACTCGCAAAAAGAGAATACAATGTGATAGTGAGCAATTGAAGTATATGCAGGAATGTTCTGAACAACTCAGAAGCTCTGAAAACACACTCAGCCCTTGCTCTCTCTCTCTCCAGCCCAACTCTGGTACGTGCTAAAGATGAGCCAATCTGCCTTTTGTGCTCAGTGTTCAAAGACTCTCTAGTACTAGGACTCATAACTTCTACACATGACTTACTGTGCCTCGACATAGTGTCCAGCCTGGTGTTTGACCAGAATCTGATCCTGAGTTCTTTTAACTTTTGTAGATCTCTTTTGTAGGTCTTTGCCATTCCTACAATTGATGCTGTATCTTAAGAGTATTACTTTTTAGAACAATTAATGCGAGAGAAAAATTTTTGGAAGATTTCGTAAGAAATAGTTGAGTGGGGGCACCTGGATGGCTTCCTCAATAGAGCATGTGACTCTTGATCTCAGGGTTGTGAGTTCGAGCCCCATGTTGGGTGTAAAGATTACTTAAAAAAATAAAAAATCTTGGGGTCCCTGGGTGGCTCAGTCCATTAAGCACCTGACTTATGATCTCAGCTCAGGTCATGATCTCACAGTTTGTGAGTTCCAAGCCCTGCATCAGGCTTTCTGCACTGACAGTGCGGAGCCTGCTTGGGATGCTTTCTCTCCCTTCTCTCTGCCACTACCCCACTCACACTCTCAGTCTCAAAATAAATAAATAAACTTAAAAAAAATTTAAGAAAATCTTTAAAGTAGGGGGTGCCTGGGTGGCTCAGTCAGCTAAGAGTCCAACTTTGGCTCAGGTCATGATCCCACAGCTCGTGGGTTGAAGCCCCACGTTGGGTTCTGTGCTGACAGCTCAGAGCCTGGAGTCTGCTTCAGATTCTGTGTCTCCCTCCCTCTCTGCCCCTCCCCTACTCGTGCTGTCACTCTCTCAGAATAAACTTAAAAAAATTATATATAGAGGGAGAGGGAGAGAGGGAGCCTGCGCTTGATGACTTTATAACATGAACACACTATGTAATATTAATGAAGAGAGTAAATATACAGACATGACAAAATATAGGTACACAATATGCATCATACCTGTATTTAGACATGTGTACATTTAAGTGTGTATGTGCCTAGTATTTTAGCCATTAGCCCCCAAACAATCACATAAGTCAAAAGGATAGGGGCACCTGGCTGGCTCAGTCGGAGAAGTGTGCAGCTTTTGATCTTAGGGTCGTGGATTCTAGCCCCATGTTGGGTGTAGAGATTACTTAAATAAATAAAACTTAAAAAAAAAGCAAAAAGGGTAAAATATTGTTTGGTTTTTTTAGCTGTTATAGGCAGTAACAGCATCAGACCCTTACCTTGGCTTCCATGCCACCCATGCCTACTCTTGACTTGGTTCCAAAGGTCACAGACTGCTGATCTCCGGGATAAAATATATCAATGAGCTTTGCGTCATCTGACCCTGGGGGGCTGTCAAAGAGACCTAAAAAGTAAACAGGAGTTGGCAGTATTGCTTTAATGGAAGGCATGCCCCCCAAGACAGACATCCCCCTGGGCACTTGCCAACCACTCTGTACGTGACTGATCCAGATGAAGTCTGTGTTCTACCAGCTCTAACCAGAAAAGAGAACAAGTGATCTGTATAGTCTACCCATGCTGAAAAGCAGCAACAGGACTTTCCATACATACTTTTATATTCTGTTTGCCAGCATCACAGCATGTCCATATCCTTGGTGCAACACTTATCAGCCCTGCCCACTCCACTGTCTACTGGGAAGCTGTCCTCACCTCTGCCACTGCTACTTAAGATGCTGAATTAAGGAAGTAACTGAAAAAGATGAGTGGCTACTGCAGAAACAGTGTAGTAGCCATATACTATAATGTGACTATTTCCAAGTGGGATGAAATGTGAGACAGGTTTTCATGAACTCTCACAGCATCCTTTGAAACAGTCACTAATTATAATCCCTGTGTTATGGGGAAGTCATTGTGAAGGTTACGCTGAGTCAGCAGAAGAGCATACAACTCTTGGCATTCAGTCTGGACTTATCACCATAAAGCCTACGTCCCTTTTATAGTTGAGTAGGATAACATAAAATACGAGTTACATGAAATGTTATATGCATACAATCCAAGATTAAAAATCTTCACCATTTCACTCGTAAACACAGCCAGTCGGAGCCTTGGAAAGAAAAATGAAGGGCCTGTGAAAATGGAGTCACATCAAGGCCTAAGTACAGGGAGGAACTGCCTGGGGTTGGGGACTGGCTCAAGGACATGTGGGCAGGGATGTTTTTGGTTTAAGTTACTACTTTTCCCATGTGAAAATACAGCCCTCTCTGCTTCATATTCTAAATCTCTAATGCAATACTGCTATATGCATCCCCTCCAGGAAAAGGGGAGTCAGAGGAGTGAGGGAATCAGGGTCCGATATAGAATGCAGCAATGCTAACCATGGGCAGCAATTACAGGGAGAGAAAAACCACCTCTCCAACCTCTGTCCATTGCAACCCAGCACTCCATGGCTCCTGGACTCAGGGATGGAATTTTCTCAGAAGGCACTACGATATGAGGTCACAGGCTTGGATTGTGACGCTGTTTTGGTTTCATACAAAAATAACATGGGCAAGGTTATGCAATCCTAAGCCAAAGCTTCTCCAGAGATGCTGACGAGTGCCTAGAGTTTTAATAGTCTGCCTACTCTTTTTCCCTTATAGCAGCTTCTTAAAGCCGCCAAGAGCATATTCAAAATTCTATTATTGTGCTAAAAATCAACATTCAATGGATAACTAATTAAGAGTTAATAGCACAAGCCTGTTTTTTATACATTCATGTACATTTGCACACAAATGTTGATAGCAGCATTAGTTATAAATGCTCACATGTCTATCAACTGATGAATGGGTAAATAAAATGTGGTGTATCTACATGGTGGAGTATTGTTTGGCAATAATAAGAAAGTACTGACATATGCTATCAACACTGATGACCAATTTTGGTGTTCAAGGCTACATTAAAAATGTTTACTAGCGGGGCACCTGGCTGGCTCAGTCGGAAGAGCACGTGACTCTTGATCTCAGGGTCATGAGTTCGAGCCCTTGTTCAGTGCAGAGATTACTTAAAAAAAAAAAAAAGTTTACTAGACTCTAGTTGAAATTGGGCTTTATGTATTAATCTCTCAAACTCATGTCCTTTACCTTGCAAAGCAGTATAGAAGAGAGGAAGAGTGTAGATTTTTAAACTGAACAGATTTAGTTGTGAAACCAGCCTCTGGTACTATGTGAATCTGGATACACCATTTAATTGGTGTGAATGTAATTTTTAATTTCTTCATCTGAGTAACTAAGCTAAGCTACCTGCTTTGCAGGATTGCTATAAGGATTCAATAAACTGACATTTATAAAGCACCTAACACAGTATTTAAGCATAGTAGAAGTTCAATATAAATCTGTTGAGGGGCGCCTGGATGGCTCAGTCAGTTGGGCGTCCGACTTCAGCTCAGGTCATGATCTCATGGTCCGTGGGTTCGAGCCCTGCATTGGGCTCTGTGCTGTCAGTTCAGAGCCTGGAGCTTGCTTCGGATTCTGTGTCTCCCTCTCTCTCTGCCCCTCCCCCACTCATGCTCTGTCTCTATCAAAAAATGAATAAACGTTAAAAAAATTTTTTTTTTTTAAATGTGTTGATTAACTGAAAAGCCTTCATCTCCAGAGTGGCTCCCTCTTACCCCAACCTAGCTGTTCCTGTCCTGAGATTTCAAATTTACAGTGGATAAACATGGTACCAAGATTTCTTATAGGTAAAAATACTGACATGCAAGTATGATATATCGAACTTCCCACATGGGCAGAAGACAGATCAACCCATCTGTATCTGCCTCTGCTTCCGCTAGGCAGGCCCCCGCCCTTAATCTTCCACCACTAGAGTGTAAACTGGAAAAACAAGTCCTGCCAAAGAAACCTGCCTTGGGTATGGGCTGGAAACTAAATAGGTTTTCCTGATCTCCTGGGAATGTAATGGTGGACTTTTGGGATCCTGTAGGTTTGGCCTATTTTAGACACAGCTACCATATTCCTTATGGGTCAAAATGTAAAATGGACATAGCTTAGGAAAGTGAGAATAGTGAATGGAGAGTCAAATTGGAGCCAAGAGGGACCCTTCTTTGAGGAAGGGGAAAGCAGAGAAAAACAGATTAACACATGAGACCACGATGGCCACATAGCTTGGAATTCTGCAGTGGCTCCCATTTAATGTGTCTCATGATTTATGTTACAAACTGAAAGTGATAAAAACCACAATGAAATAGCATTTCACACCCACTAGGATGGCTATAATGAAAAGGCAGATTATAAGGGTAAGTGTTGGCAAGGATGTGGAGAGACTAGAGCCCTCATATGGAGCTGGCAGGAATGTAAAATGATGCAGCTGCTTTGGAAACCAGGCTGGCACTTCTTCAAAAGGCTAAACACATACAGAATTACCAAATGATCAATTCTGCTCCTAGGTAAACAAAAAACATGTTCACACAAAAATGTGTACATGAATGTTCACAGCAGCATAATGTCTATCAACCGATGAATGGGTAAATACAATGTGGTGCATATACACAATGGAGTATTCTTTGAGAATAAAAAGAAAAGGAATACTGACAGATGTTGTAACATCGACGAACCTTGAAAACATTATGCTAAGTGAAGAAAACCAGTCACCAAGGATCACATACTGACGATTCCACTAATGTAAAACGTCCAGGATAAGCAAATCCACAGAGACAGAAAGTAGATGAGAGGCTGCCTAGGGCTGGAGAATTTGGGGGGAAGTGAGGAGTGATCACTGATGGGTATGGGGTGATACAATGTGGTGATAAAAATGTTCTAAACCTATTGTTAGGGTTGAGCCACTGTATGAATACACTAAAAATCAATGAACTAAGTCTTAAATAGGTGAACTATTGGTTCACTATGGTATGTGAATTATACCTGTATAAAGCTGTTCTAAAAAAACAAAAGTGCCTGGAAATGACAACATTTCAGCATTCAAACTGCATCTCCCAGACTCCCCCACCTTCTTTTGAGCCATAAAAACCCTCTGTCAGACCATATGGCTCAGAAAATAAGGGTCTATATTTTAAAAAAATCAGAAGGACTCAAAGACGGGAATTCATGTGCTCACGCATTTAGTATTTAAAACAAAAGTTGGATAAAAGGAAAAGGCATTACTTTGTACCTTCTACATCTGAAAGAACAATCAAGAGGTCAGTTTTCATTTCCACAGCCAGACGGGCAGCCAGGCTATCATTATCTTTAACACTAATAACCTGGAATGCAGGTAAAAAGTCATTAAGTGAGTGAACTACACAGTTCAAAAAGACATTCACAGAAGCACTCTGCTAGGTTCTGGCAGGCAAAGTTAATGATGGAATGCACAGATGACAGCTCTTGTAGGCCCCCTCGGTCTGCAAAACACTGCGCCTCCTGGCCACCCCACTTCCAAACATGCACCTGGCACACACAAGCCACGCTCATAGCACCATCCGAAATCACTACTGCACCTCACCCTGTTGAATGAGACCCCCTGACTTCAGAAGAGCTTATGCAGCCCCCGCTCCATGAGGCCAGCTTCTCTCCCAATCTTTCCATCTTGTTTATGCCAAACTTCCAGTGTTAGTACATGCAGCATAGCGTGGCGTTAGTCTCCAGCATGCTCAACCCTTAGGAATATTTTACCCACATTTACCCCCTGGAGATCACTATTGGGCTCAGCTGGGGGCACGACAGCATCATTTGTGTTGACAATGGGAACGATGTTCATTCGGAGGAGCTCATGAAGTGTCCCATTAAGGTTCCGGCGCTTCTGCTCATCATGGAAATCCAAGTTGGTCACCAAAATCTGAAAGTAATTAAATGCATCCAAAAATGCAGGAAGGAGGAAAATTACGAACTTCCTAGCAATGACATACAAAAGATGCTAAGAGGAGAGGAGTTAAACTCTAGATTTCTGGATCCCATACACATCGGAATGGAGCACACCTCTTTGGATGCTCATCCAATTCTTTTAGAGATGGAAAAAATTAATCACTTGGGATATTAAAGGATGCTCAAGACTTCTTGTAAAAGTACTTCAATTCTCAGAGAGCAACTAAATCTTTTCCATTTATAGGATTAAGAAAATTAACCCGTAAGGGGCACCTGGGTGGCTCAAGTCAGTTAAGCATCTGACTTCAGCTCAGGTTATGATCTCATGGTTTGTGAGTTCGAACCCCACATGGGGCTCTGTGCTGACAGCTCAGAGCCTGGAGCCTGCTTTGGATTCTATGTCTCCCTCTCCCTCTCTGCCCTACTCCTGCTTGTACTCTGTCTCCCTCTATCTCTCAAAAATGAATAAACATTAAAAACAAATTAAAAAAAAATTAACCTGTGAACTTTATGGGGCACCTGGGAAGCTCAGTTAAGCATCTGACTCTCGATTTCAGCTCAGGTCACGATGTCATGGTTTGAGTTTGACTCCCACATCGGACTTTGTGCTGACAGCGTGGAGCCTGCTTGGGATTCTCTTGCTAGCCCTCTCTGCCTCTCCCCTGCTTGCACATGTGCATACTCTCTCTCAAAATAAATAAACATTATAACTAATGTATGAATTCTAGAGAGATACACTTTGGGGTAAGTGATTAATTGCTAAAATATCTCTGTATCTAGCATCTGATTCAGGGGCTGGCCACAGAAGGCACTGAAATATTTGGTGAGTGAGTCAAAGAATGGTTTGCTCTGTTCGGAGAAGTGTATGAGACAAAATGGAATAGGCCTGTGTGGCCACTGTTGCTTGGCAACTGACCACTGGTGCCGTTAACACAGACTGTGTTTGAGCATGTGGGATTGGTCGGAGAGATTTATAGAGGTGAGTCTTTGTCACAAACTGAAAGAAGAGCTGGATGTAACTTAGTTCAGCACAGGGGATGAGCATAAGGTGCTCAAAGGTACAGTGGCGAGCTGGGTATGGGGGTGGGCAGACAGCTCTGCTTCCTTGCTTACCTCAGAGTATTAGGCAATAGTTAGCAGGAGAGAAGGTAACTGAGAACAACAGCAAGAAACTAATGGCAATAAGCCCTGAAACTCATAAATCAATGTTTCAATGAAATCCTTCAAATGTTTAAGGAAGAATGGTTCTTGCAATGTAGGGCAGGTTGAAGAAGGAAAGGCTGCAGGCAGACTGTCAAGAGGTAAGGTACCCAAACAGTAACAGTGGGAATGGCTAAGCCCTGAGCTAGGGTCTGGCTATGGGAACTGAGAAGATAACAGCAGCCTTAATGACATATAAAATGTAGGTGAGGAAGATAAAATGGTAACATGACTAAAGGAAATAATTCACTCACTCAAAATTTGTTCAGTACTTTAGAAATGTCAGGCCCTTCATGAGCTGCTGAGCTAGAGAATAAAACTGTTGACGGTTTGGGGAAAGTGGAATGGGGCACATCTTTTGTAAGAATAGATCATGAACTCCTTTTCAGGAAAGTCCAGTCCTGCAGGAAAAACAGGACTGGGTCAAACAGAACATATAGACTCTAGCCATGCAGGTGAAAGGTCAAATGATAAAGTAAATGTGTGTAGGAGAGGCAAATAGGAGGTATAAAAGTCCAGTGAAAATACTTGTTGCTCAAATAGTTTAACAAAAAAGGGATAGATGACAAGAGCCCTACAGAGAGAAAAGTATGTCTGTGGAGAAGGGCAGTCTGTTAAGATGCACATTAATTTTATTTCTATGAAGAAAAAATAAGCTGCTGTACTTGAGTCTTTAACGTGACAAACAACTTAGTGGAGATTTCCAAAAGCCACTGATAATGGTCTTTACAACAGGATTACTAAAGACAACAAGAAACCATAGGAGACAGTACAAAGGGCAAAGATTTCTTGCAGTAAGATCCCCAGGGAAGGCAAACATGTGACAGAGAAGGGCCCATGGATGGATGCCTGCTGGAATGGAGGGGACAGAACTCTTCCACATCAATGTTAATGGAAGCCATGGCTGACATGCAGTGACTTTTAAAGCTACTTTCATTACAACAAACCAAAAAACCTGAAAAACCATCATACATGGGAAAAAAACAAAAGCACAGATCCTAGACCTAAGTTTCCTCATCTGGCTCCAGGCACTTATAAAAAACATTAAAGACTGAGACTGTCATTGGATTGTGCAAAAGAAAGCTGACAATAATGGGTGACAGAAATGAAGATTTCTATTGTATTCATACTAACAGGAAAAAAAAAATCTAAGACAGTGGGGTCCTCAGCTATAGGCAACAGGTGGACAAGTCCATGACTTTCTGTTTCAGCTCACTTCACTCAAGGACATTCTGGCACAATACCACAACATCACTGTGGATAACACTGTGAAGATTATGGAGAAAGAGAAGAGCAGCAGGAAATGAAAGAGCAAAACCTGAGAGGATATATACATATAACATCACCTATGCCAAATAACATCTGTGTAAATGTGGGATCAGAGGCAGCAAAGGTGTCTGAAGATAGTAACTTGGGGAGTTCAATTTTTTCAGTTGTTTTGTGAAGTGACTATTAGCTGCTTTGTAACATTTACATGTTTCTAGTGTGTAGTTGTATCGATGATTAAAAATACAATTGAAAAAGTACAATGTGGAAAGAAGGCTCTAGAACATTTGGAGCAACCACTAAAAATGTAGAAGTTCCATAAAGACTGGAACCATGGTTGATTTGTTCACCACAGTATCCCCAATGCCTAGCATACTTCTTCGTACACTGTAAGTGCTCAATAAATATTTGCTGAATGAATGAAAACCCACCAAAAGCATCTTTCTTTCCTTCAGTGTTTATTAGAAATTTATTGTAGAAGGCAACCAGGTGCAAAGAGAGGCAAGCCACCTGAAGTCAAAGAAGCCCATGAAATAAAGACATCTAACTTTTCTGTCTTCGGGAAAAGTATAAGCACTTAGAGTAGTAGCTAGAAGAATTATCAGTATAGGGGCGCCTGGGCAGCTCAGTCGGTTAGGCATCTGACTTCGGTTCAGGTCATGATCTTGTGGTTAGGGATTTGAGTCCCATGATGGGCTCTGTGCTGACAGCTCGGAGCCTGGAGCCTGCTTCCGATTGATTCTGTCTCCCTCTCTCTCTGCCCTTCCCCTGCTCACTCTCTCTCAAAAATGAATAAAAAACATTAAAAAAAAGAATTATTAGTACCATAACAAGTACTAATAATTACTGAGAATGACACTACATTAAATGCTTTTCATGTGACTTTCTCATTGACTTTTTCCAAAAACCCTCTCAAGTAGGCACTGATACTATCTTCTTTTTTCATATGAGGAGACTGAAGCACAAAAAAGTTAGACCAAAAGACTTTCTCCAGGTTTCCCAACTAACAAGTGATGGAGTTAAGACTGTATCTTGGCAGTCTGGCTCTAGAGCCCCCGCTCATCACCCTCTTGCTCCACGGCAATCACTCTCACGGGCCCCACACCTCTCTAAAAAGGTGAGTCTCTCACCTGGGCGGCACAGATGCTGTACTGGGTAAACATGGCCTCATACAAGGCCATCAGCCCACTCTGTCCGGCGGCTGCACAGGCTCGTGCTTCTAAGACTGGAATTGCCTGTAACACACAAATAGATATGGTGTGACTGGGAGTGAGGGAAGGAGGCCTGCGGACCCCTGTTACAGGGTGTGGGGAAGCACCACTCACCATCTCTTTCAACTGGTTCTGCCCTGAGTGCAGGGCCTGCCGCACGCTCTGAGACAGAAGGATCTCATGGCGCAAGCGTTGCTTGCCAAAGGCCACGGCTCCACTGGTCACCAGCATCATCTCTCGGCCTTGATTCTGTAGCACTGACACCTGACATCGACGAAGGAAAAGGCACCACAAATCACTGTTATCATGTCCTTCCTCTCTTCAGAGAGGTAGAGTCTACCTTACCGGCACAAGAGACTCAGGTAGGGTAGACAGACAATTGGGTGGATCCCAGATGCTGGCTTATGGACCAGCTGGGCTGGCTGTGGAAGAATCACCCAGGTTGTTTGGTAAAAATACAGATTCCTACATGCTGCCTCAAATCTGATGAGGAGGTAGCAGAGATCAGAAATTTTTAATAAGGAGATTCTGGTGTGCAGGCAGATTTGACATCCACAGAACTTGATGGTATCTGTTGGAATCTATAATGCAGAAGGCCTAGTTGTTCCAGAAAAAGAAGTCTAAGAATTGCAGTGTAAACTTAGCAGATGGCTTCTTAGGTTCTAAGGTATAACCTGGGAGATTGAGGCTCTTTCTGTGGTATTTTGATCCCTATGAGTCCCCTTGGGCTAAAGCAGGGACAGATGCTGACCTTGTCCTGCTTTGTCTACCTAGAACTAGCTGTGGTCACTTTGTTCCCTACTTTGGACAGATCTACATTGAAAGAATCAAAGATTCAAGCTGCAAATAGAGTCCATATTCCTAACATGTCCATTCTTCCTGATGTTTGAGCCCTATAAGCTGGCTCAGGAACTCACAAACACCTGTGATAAACCATGATTATAAAAAATAACTTTTTATAGTAGAAAATTTCATACTTAACCATAGTGGTAAAAACAGCTTTATAAATCCCCATGTACCCACCACCTAGCTTCAACAACTATTTCTCAGGGCAATTTCCCACTCTCTAGTACTGCCTTTACAGCTAGCCTCCCCATTATTTTAATACAAACAAATCCCAGGCCCTAGATATATTATTTCATCTATAAATATTTCAGCAGCACTGTAATTGCTAAAAGACAGGGAATATATATGCATAGCCTCCCCCAAAAAAAACCACTGTCACCTAAAACATTTCAATTAACTCTTTAATATAAAAGATCCAGGGGCGCCTGGGTGGCTCAGTTGGTTAAGCGTCCAACTCTTGGTTTTAGCTCAGGTCATGATCTCACAGTTTTTAAGTTTGAGCCCCACATTGGGCTCTGTGCTGACAGCATGGAGCCTGCTTGGGATTCTATCTCCCTCTCTCTCTGTCCCTCCCCTCTGCCTCTCTAATCCCTGTTACTCAAAAATAAATAAACATTAAGGAAATACATATATATAAAAGATCTGATCAGTGTTCACACTGACCCAATTTTTTTAGCTTGTCAAATGACTGAGGGGACCAGAGATGGGAAGTTCAAGCGAGAGTGTAGTTATTCTTGAGGCCTCCTAGGAGAGTTGGTACTAAGCCTGAGCCTTCATGAGTGGTAGGATTTGCACCAACAGAGGGGAAATGTTCCCTGCTGCTAAGTGCACAGTGTGAGTGGTGCCCATGGAGTTGTGTGATTCTAAGGAAGGGGAGGCTCTAAGAGTGAATTCCAGGTGGGGGACAAGGACAGGAATGAGTACGTCATGTTGGTGGGCCAGAGAGGAAGTAAGCCTGAAAGTGGTGGTGGTCTCACCAGGGAGAATGGGAAATGAAGTGGATCATTTCATTAGGCAAGAAGCCATGTAGAGGAATTGTGGTGGTCTCCAAAGCAGACTGAAGATATTGTGCAGAGGAGAAACTTGATGAAAACAGTGGGAAGACTCCAGTAATGATTTGCTTAGGTCGCCAGATACCCACAGACCTCATGGAAGGGCTTTCTAGATCAGGGCACTACTAATATGCAGAGTCAACTGTCTTATCCAAGGCATCTGACCATGATAGACAGACTCAGGAGCCAACAAAGTGGCCTCCACTGGCTGGCCAAAGATTGCAAGATACAAACATCAATAAAGGTTTGGGCCCACTTGCTTGATTACTTACTGCCTTGAACAATCACCTAAGTGCTTTGGAAGTCCTGATTCTGGCTCCCCAAGGGCAGAGATAACAGTTACACGTCTGTGAAGTCTCTCACAATGTAGCCTTTTTATACATATCTGTTCAACTGAATTGATCTGATGGACTAAATCCGAGAGGCTGACTTGATAAAACTGCTTAATACAAAAAATATTGAAAAGAAAATTCCATCAAGTTTTAGTTAGCAGTCACCAACTCATCAGAGAAACTGTTTTTTAAAAACTAAAAATATGGTCATGGAGGACACAGTTGAGTTACAGATAGAATGAAAAAGTTCTAGTTTTATCTCCATAATGCCTGGATGTCTGGTTTTTGACTCTCGGTCATGAGCTGGCAAACTATACGCAGCAAGTCAAATCTCACCTGCACCTGGTTTTGTAAATAAACTTTTTACTAGAACACAGCTATGTCCATTCATTTACATATTGTCTATGGTTGCTTTTGTGCTACAATGGTAGAGACATGTATTTGAGACAGAGACCATCTGGCCTACAAAGCCTAAAATGTTTACTATCTGGCCTTCTGTAGAAAAAGTTTCCTATAGAAAAGTTTACTGATACCTGCTCTTGGCAAAGATAGGTAGTGGATCTGCAATGTGATGTTTGAAGTCTAAAAGTCCCATGTTGACCCCTAAGGTCAGTTTCTTTACTGATAGTCTACAGTCAGCCTGGCTTGTTGGCATAGTCAGTGGGACATAAAATCCCCAATGGAAACTTCTGCTTGGAGCCCTTCCAAAGGTTAAGTAAGATTCCCTGTACAAAGATCTCTTTGTGATTCGATGTGAGACAGACTGTGCAAATAAATACCTTGGGGGGCTTGTGCACAGATGTCTCTTGGACACCCGATGCTTGCTTGTACTCTCTCTCTCTTGCTGCCTTATAACCTTTGCCTTTAAATGAAAGTCTTACATGGGTATCTCTGTGGAGTTTGATAAGTCTTTTCAAATATCTGAACTTGGAAAATCTTTGCAATGATAGCTCATATTTATTTCAGTATTATTGGCCTAATTAAAAAATAAAAGGCTTAGCAAAACAGGAACAAAAAAAAAACCTTAGCAAAACAGGAACAAAAAAAAGCTCAACATCCATCTGGATACTCAACCCTGACTACATGTTAGTCACCCAGGGAACTTTAAAAATCCAGGTGCTTGAGCCCCACCCCAGAGACTGAGCGTGAAGCCAGGCCCCTTAGACAATTTTAATGTGCAGGCAGAATTAAGAATTACTGACATGTACAGCTCCTTATCACTAAGAAGCCTGAGGCATGAAATGTATGAAATCAATTTTACTCCTTGACATCCCCCTTTGCTTGCCCTGGGATGTGGGGTCCACTGGTACCTTCACTGGCAAAGGGAGTTTTCAGATTGTGTTAAATCTATTACACTCAGAATACTTTTACAAGCTGATAAACCTGAACTGATGGTTAGGGTGGGTTAGGAATACAGTCAGGGTTGAAAAAGACAAACAAACAAAACTGAACTGAGAGCTTAAAAACTCCATTATTATTTTTGTTCACCAGAATTTTCCATCTTGGCAATTACCTGCTCAACAATAGATGCCAGGCGCCCCAGTGCAAGGCCACACTCATCCCCCCGGGTTACTACGGCACTTCCAAGTTTCACCACGATTCTCTTGGCATGCTTCAGCTCACTGCGGTGGGCAAAAGACTTGCCATGTGTACGACTGAGGGGGACAGTGATAAAGGGGATGTTGCTCCAAGAACGAACATGTCTGATGGCTGAAGGCTGGACACGGTCTGTAGCTCCCAAAGTCAAATGCGAGCAAAAAGAGAAATGTATAACTTCTCATTAAAAAGATAAATATACAATATTAATCAGTTTAGCCAAAAAAATAGCTTTATCATTCTTGATGGAGTAAAATCAGTATATCAAAAGGCAGTATATCCAGCATGTTCTTATTCCAGTATTGTGTGGAGTTTACACCCAGTACAGGTCCCAGATACACTCAAACACTGTGAACAATTTAAACAAAACAACTTTCCTGAAGACATGTTGGCAAAATGTATCAAAAGTCTTAAAAATGTTCACATCTTTTGATGTAGTAATTCTAAGTTCAAAAATTTATTCTGGGGTGCCTGGGTGGCTTAGTTGAGCATCCGACTTCGGCTCAGGTCATGATCTCACCACTTGTGAGATCGAGCCCCGTGTTGGGCTCTGTGCTGACAGCTCAGAGACTGGAGCCTGCTTCGGATTCTGCGTCCCGCTCTCTCTCTGCCCCTCCTTCGCTCATGCTCTCTCTCTCTCTCAAGAATAAATAAAACATTAAAAAAAAATTTTTTTAATTTATTCTAAAAGACCAACTGGAGATGGAGACAAAGAGATTTATCACAAGCCTGTTCATCAGTGTTATACATAATAGGAAAAATCACAAGTGGAGTAAACACCAAAAAAAGTCAGAAGGATTAATGAACTTTCTAAGAATTTTTAATAACATAGGAAAACGCTCATGATATGTTAGTTCCCCCTATGTGTCTAAATGCATGGAAAAAAGATGAAAATAAATCAAAATGTTAATGTTTTTATTTTTTATTGAATTACAGGTGATTTTAATTTTCTTCCTAATTCTTATCTATGTCTTTCAAATTTAAGCAACAAAACACATTGTTTTCATCATCAGGGAAAAAAAAGCGTGCTTTTAAAGAAATCACACCATTATAAAAAAGAGAGTGAGCCTGACTAGCAAAGACATTAAAGAACAAAGTAATTGGTACTGGCACAAAAACAGACAATCAGATCAATGGAACAGAATAGAGAACCCAGAAATGGACCCACAAATGTATGGCCAACTAATCTTTGACAATGCAGGAAAGAATATCCAGTGGAATAAAGACAATCACTTCAGCAAGTGGTGCTGAGAAAACTGGACAGCGACAGGCAGAAGAATGAACCTGGACCACTTTCTTACACCACAGACAAAATGTGATGGAAGACCTAAACGTAAGACAGGAAGTCATCAAAATCCTCGAGGGGAAAGCAGGCAAAAACCCCTTTGACCTTGGCCGCAGCAACTTGTTACTCAACACGTCTCTGGAGGCAAGAGAAACAAAAGCAAAAATGAACTATTGGGACCTCATTAAAATAAAAAGCTTCTGCACAGCAAAGGAAACAATCAGTAAAACTAAACGGCAACCGACAGAATGGGAGAAGATATTTACAGACGACACATCAGATAAAGGGTTAGTATCCAAAATCTATAAAGAACTTATCACAGTCAATACTCAAAAAAACAAATAATCCAGTGAAGAAATTGGCAAAAGACATGAATAGACACTTCTCCAAAGAAGACATCCAGATGGCCAACCGACACATGAAAAATGCTCAACATCACTCATCATCAGGGAAATACAAAGCAAAACCACAATGAGATACCAACTCACACCTGTCAGAATGGCTAAAATGAACAACTCAGGAAACAACAGATGTTGGTGAGGATGTGGAGAAAGGGGAACCCTCTTGCATTGTTGGTGGGAATGCAAACTGGTGCTACCACTCCGGAAAAGAGTGTGGAGGTTTCTCAAAAAATTGAAAACAGAACCCTACAACCCAGCAACTGCACTACTAGGTATTTATCCAAGGGGTACAGGTATGCTGTTTGAAAGGGGCACATGCACCCCAACGTTTAGAACAGCACTATCAAGAATAGCCAAAGTATGGAAAGAGCCCAAATGTCCATCGATGGATGAATGGATAAAGAAGAAATGGTACATACACACACACACACACACACACACACACACACGCACACACACACACACACACACTGGAGTATTACTTGGCAATCAAAAAGAATGAAATCTTGCCATTTATAACTGCATGGCTGGAATTAGAGGGTATTATGCTAAGCAAAATTAGAGAAAGACAAATATCATATGGCTTCACTCATATGAGGACTTTAAGATATGAAACAGGGAAGGGAAACAAAAATAATATAAAAACAGGGAGGGGGACAAAACATAAGAGACTCTTAAATATGGAGAACAGAGGGTTACTGGAGGGGTTGTGGAAGGGGGGACGGGTTAAATGGGTAAGGGGCATCAAGGAATCTACTCCTGAAATCACTGCTGCACTATATGCTAATTACTTGGACGTAAATTAAAGAATAAACAAATTAAAAAAAAAAGAACAAAGTAATTGGTATGAGTGGTAAAAAATCATAACCAATCCACCTATAAGTTTTCTCTCCGACATGGTAGCCTGATTTTAGGTGTCTATAACAATGATTAAAAAACCTGACAGCTTTCTAAAGGACAAGGAGTGTTGGAGTCAGACACTTTCAATCCCTTTGGATATCTGCTTATAAGCAATCCTTTCCTGATTCTTTCTTCTTGCAACACTACACAGGATTTCTAAGGAAGCAAATATTGCGCGCGCGCGCGCGCGCACACACACACACACACACACACATATTGCATAAAGTCAAAAAAGTAAAGCAGTAAGAGCTGAATGGCAAGCACTGAATCCCTTCCCCACTTCTCACAGATGTAACTCCTCCTCCTGGCTGCTTAATAATTACCCATTAGCCCTTTCTCTCACAAATTAAGAGACTCTGAGCAGAGCACACCGCCACCAGTCAAAAAACTATGTTTCCCTAACTTTCTTGTACAGCTAGACACTGCCATGTGACTAAGTTCTGGTTAATGAGATACATATGAAAATGTTATGGGGATTTCTAGAAATTTCCTTCAAAAGAGAAGTGCTTCCTTCTTCCCTTCATCCATCCAGCTGCTTAGAACACGGGTATGAGGCTGGAGCTCCAACATAATTTTAGACTGTAAGGAAAACATCAAGAACTTTGGAGTAACTAAAAAGGAGGAGTGTGGATGCCTAATGATTTCACAGAGCTATTCTGAAAGCCCTGGACTGCCTCCCTTCTTAGAGAACCTCAGGTTCCTTTCAAAAGAGAGAGGTATGCCTGGATGGCACAGTTGGTAGAGCATATGACTCTTGATCTCGAGGTTCTAAGCTTGAGCCCCACGTTGGGTGTAGACATTACTTAAAAATAAAAATCTTTAGGGGTGCCTGGGTGGGTCAGTTGGTTAAGCATCTGGCTCTTGACTTCAGCTCAGGTCATGATCTCATGGTTCATAAGTCTGAGGCCCACATTGGGCTCCGTGCTGGCAGTGCAGAGCCTACTTGGGATTCTCGCTCTCCTCTTTCTGCACGCCGCCCCCCAAAATAAATAAATACACTTAAAAAAAACCTTTAAAAAAAAAAAAGAGTGAGAAACAGACTTCTATCCTGTTTGAGCCATTTTAATTTGGGATTTTCTATTATGCACACCTGACCTAACTGTAACTGATACCGAAGAATGAGTGCACAGGCAGAAAGGCAAATGAAGCCTTGCTGATGGATGGTCTTACTCACAGCAAATGGACATTCTCTTGGTGGGACTCCTTGATTACAAGAAGGAAGTCAAGATGAGTAATACAGGTCCTCAACAGGACTAAACTTTATGTACCTCCTCCTCAAAGAGTTCTCTATGTGTCATTACAGGCAATTCATAAAAATTTGAATGAATTACTATAGTAATCATTCCAAGCCACTTTTTGGACCATTATTCTAAAATGGTACTATTGCAAAGTAACTTACTCCACTCGAATCAACCATTATCACCCTCCTTTACACTGACAGACAGATTTCCCAGCTATCTCTAGACCCACCACCTCTAACTCCTGACCACTAACTTCTCTAACTATAATGTGACTTCTATCATTTTCTCTATGCTGTAACAACGGTGGGTAAAGCGCGCAGAATCTTATTCTCGTGGACCAGAAGATCATGTGTGTTCTCCTCCCCTCTGCTTCCTTCACACACAAATCTTAGAATGAACATTTTTAATGAAGCAGTAAAGAGTCCTTTTTTGTGTCTCTTAAATTACCATTTTTAAAAGTGATTATGCTTCAGCTTTGTGGAGATACAAGATGATACCGTCTTTTTTTTTTTTTAAAGAATTTTTTTTTAACGTTTATTTATTTTTGAGACAGAGAGGGACAGAGCATGAACGGGGGAGGGTCAGAGAGAGAGGGAGACACAGAATCTGAAACAGGCTCCAGGCTCTGAGCAGTCAGCACAGAGCCCAACGCGGGGCTTAAACTCACGGACTGCGAGTTCGTGACCTGAGCCGAAATCGGACGCTTAACCGACTGAGCCACCCAGGTGCCCCAATATGGTCTTTTTTCACAACAGCTTGCAGTCTAGTTCCTGGCACAAAGCTGCTCACTAGGTCCATCCTCTGGGATAGAACTGGGACTCGGCACCTTACTGGACTCACAGGTGAGTTGTCTCTTCCTGCTGTGGGAGTCCCAGGGACTGCAGGGCTGGTTTGTGTTGGGGCTAAGTTCTGTGGAGAGTTCCCTTTTTTCACTGAGTTCACCAATACAGGTACTGTGGCTCAGTTTCCAGGGATATTATCACAAGCAACATATACATCTAGGTTTAAGCTTAAAAGCTGTACACATAATAATTCTGGCCTCAATGACTTATAGACAGGGGGTGGTAGAGGGAGAGACTTACTCCTCTTCGGTGTGGATCTGGGATCATTAGCGACTATTTACAAAGCTCTGGGCTACACCCAAGTATCATGCAACCCTTTGATAGCTATCAGGACTAGGACTGATAGCCATTTTTCTTTCCTGTCCCTGAAGGGCTTATCCTGTCCTGGAGAGTGCTGAGCATGGGTGGGGCAGCGTAAGAGGGTACCTTAGGGACACAGGTAGTGACAAGCTTGTCAGTCCAGGTGATCAAATGGCAGAAACCAATCACAATCTAGCAGACCAGGTTAGCATGAAAAAGGTTCCTGACCCACAATCTTTATCAGCAGAGATACTAGCACACCTTGGTGCCAGGCGGTCAAGGGTCATTCTGGCTGCAGCCAAGTGGGTCACAGCCGATCAGAGCTGACAAAGTTCAACAAGAAGAAACAACTATGAATAAGGTTTCAAGCAAATGAAGCCTCAGTCACATCCAGTGGATTCTAGCACCAGGGAGAGTTCTGTGGGACCCAGGGCTTTTTGGGTTTCCTGTTCAGCAATGCTTGTACCCTGCCAGATTGACCCTACCCTTCCTGAGGGCATTTTTTATGCTCTAGAGTATCACACTTTTTAGGGTCCATACTGAGGACCACGAAGGCCTTGATTAGTTAGAAAAAAACCTAAGATTACCCTGGATGGGTAATCTCTTCCCATCTTCTAAGGAACCTTTAGGGTTCTAGGTTCCTCAGAAAAGCCATCTCCTCCTGGTTAGAATGAGGGGATACTGAGTGTGTGTGTGTATGTGTGTGTACATGTGTCTGGAGTGGGGTGAGAAGAAGGTTGTCCATATTCCTCAAAAGTGCCACACACCATACACCAAGGGAAGAGAAGTAAGCTACCCTTTCAGCATTATGCACTGATGCTCAGCAATCAATGAGCCTGTGTTCCAGGCCTGAACAAGAGGGGACCCTGATAGGATTTCTATCTCCCTTCCTGGCCTTCCATTTCCTTCTGTGTTTACATGTACATACTTTCTCACTTTGCTTTTCTTATTTCTTTTCTGCTCTTCTGCTTATCATGTCAGTGAACACAGGGCTCCAGAATCCAGAAAAATCTGGACACAAAATTGAAAAATCTAGGGAAAAGATCAGAAAGTGCCTCTTTCTGTGAATGAGACCAATGAGAATAAGCAATAGTAAAAACTATAAAAATACTGAATATTTAGTATATACAGAGAATTGTGTTAGGTATTCACACACCTTTTACAGAGGCAGAGGATATATAAAAGGACGAGTATAGGTTCTGGAGCTAGACTGACTGGATTGGAATCTCAACCCTTGTGCTTATTTGCCATTACCTTACCTGGTGTAGGGGATAAAACAACTTGATGCATGAACAAAAACTGGCACAAAATAAAGACTCCATAAATATTAGCTGGTATTATAAAAAAAGGGTGTCAGCTATTGTTATCAGCATCACACTGAATTCTCTTGAGTTAAGTATTATTACGAGTTAGTTGTTAGTATTATCACTCATTTTATAAGTAAGGAAACTGAGGCCCAGAGAAGCTGAGTAACTTGTTAACATTACCAGACTGCAAAAATGGCCACAATACCTTAAAGCTTCTCCCATCAACAGATGGATTCTGTTTTCCCATCCTCTGACTCTGGGCCAGCACTATGACTTGTGTTGACTACTACAATGTAGCAGAAGTAACACTGCATAAATTCTGAACTTAGGCCTCAAGAGGTCTTGTGGCTTCCCTGCATGTTCTACTTGGGAACCCTGAAAGCATCATATGAAGAAGCCGTATTTAGCATGCTGGAGGATGAGAGGCCACATGGAACAGAGATGATTCATCATCCCAGCAGAGGCCACCCAGACCTCAACAATCAGACCTGAGCCAGTGAGTTCTGACACAGACACAGAACCACCCTGCAGCCGAGCCAGGCCCAACACAAAATTGTGACCTAAATCTATAGTTGTTTTATGTAACTAAGTTACTTAGTAAGTAAGTAGCACAGCTAGTTTTAAAACTCAGGGAACCTGGCTCTAGACCCTGATCCTTTATCCCTTATATTCTTCTTTATGTGAATGGGAAATAGAGGGTTTTTTCCTCTGGATAGTGATAAGTTTGATTAGTTGATAAGTACGACCTCTTACAATAAGATCTAGAGACAGATTACTGATAAGATTTACTTGATATCAGGGAAAACAGCCCCGCAAAACATGACAAATAGCTTTCCAACAAACGCTGCTGGAATCACTAGATATCCACAGGCAAAACCATGAACCCTGACCTAAACCTTACACCTTCTACAAAAATTAACTCAAAATGGATCACACTTCTAAATGTAAAATGTAAAACTATAGAACTTCTAGAAAAAACACAGGAGAAAATCTTCAGGATCCAGGGCTACACAAAGCTTAGACTTGACCCCAGACACACAATCAGTGAAAGAAAATACTGATAAATGGGACGTCATCAAAACAAAAAGACCTTTCCTTTGTGAAAGATCCTGTTGAAGGACTGAAACAACAAGCTATGTGTAAACTGGGAGAAAATCCTTCAAACCAAGGGTCTGCCAAGGACTAGTATCTAGAAGGTAAAGGACTCCAAAATCTCAACAATAAAAAAAACAATCTATTTAAAAATGAGAAAGAAATGTTTCACTAGAGAGGATATAAAGACAGCCAACTAGCACAAGAGAAGATGTTCAACATCATTAGCCATTAGGGAAAAGCAAGTTAAAACCACACTGAAGGTATCCTTTCACACCTATCATGATGGCTAAAATCAAAGAATGACAACATCAAATGTTGGGGAAGATGAAGAGAAAGGGCACTGCTCACATGCTGCTGGGGTGAATGTAGACTGGTACAGCCATTCTGCAAAAAGTGTTTAGTAGCTTCTTATAAAACTAAACATGCAACTACCATATGACCCAGCAATTGAACTCTTGGGCATTTATCTCAGAGAAATGCAAACTCTGTCCACACAAAATCCTGTACACAAATGCTCACAGCAGCCTTATTCATAACAGTCAAAACTGAAAACAACCAGATGCCCTTCAATGGATGAATAGTTACACTAACTGTGGTATACTCATACCATTAAATACTATTAAGTAATAAAAAAGAACCAACGTGGATGGCTCTCCAGAGAATTATGCTGAGTAAAAAAATCCATCTCCAAAGATCACATACTGTATGACTTCACTTACATAACGTTTTTTGAAATGACAAATTATAGAAATGGAGAATAATTAGTGATTGCCAGGGGTTAGGGATGGGGAGGAGGGGCACAGCTATAAAGAGAAACGTGAAGGATGTTGTGGTGGAAACATTCTTATATTGACTATATCAATGCCAATATCTGGGGTGAGATATTGGAAAAACATGTAAAGGGCATCAGGATCTCTCTGTATTAGTTCTTACAACAGCACATGAATCTATAATGGGCTGAAAATTCAAAACTTAGTTACAAAAAAAAAGTAATGAACAAAAATAGCCTGTAGAAATTTTTGGGAGAACTACAGGTAACACCTTACTTGAAAAACTTTTAATTACTTAATCAGGCAGAAAAAACTACACAAAACTAATGTGTACAACTTAATGATTCTGTAGATAAGTATATACCTGTGAAACGATCACCACGATTAATGCCATAGAGCTATCACCTCCAAAAGTTTCACTTTATTGATAAGTACAAACACTTTCACCAGTAGGCTGCTTCCTTGCTTACTGTCTTTGCCCAATTCTGCCAAGTTACTTTTTTTTTTCTCCTTTAAAACCTTGCTTGAAACACACTTCCAAACTTCTCATATATGTCTAAGTTTTCTATGGTACGTACGAGATCTGGAGAGGGCTGTGGACTGGACCCAGGGCAGGAGACGCTGGCGGAAGGCCTGGAACCCAGAGCAGTAGACTTGACTCAACATGATGCGATGTGGTCACTGATCAAAGTATCTGTCGAAAGCAGTTTTAAAAAAGATGAAAGTGAAAATAAGACACAATTAATTTTATTTTCTTCCACTTCCTCATACTCTCAGAGCAAGAATTGGACTCTTCTGCTCCAACTCCTCTGTATCAGGGACACTTCCACCTGCTCTGTATGTAGAAAAGAGACAACAAATGGCTCCTTCCCAGGTCCCAACTCTATCCTTCCTTTCCTAGGACCTTAGTTTTTATGTAAGCAAATGAAAACTACGGATTATAAATGTTTATAAATGTTCGGAGTGACAAAAAGGTACAATGTTGCTGTATGGATACTTAATCTTCACTACAATTCCTACACGATTAGGGAGTCTTAAACAAACAAAAAACAGATCTAACATCCAATCAGTGGCCTTCTCTACCTTCCTGCTATCACCTCCCAAAAGAACTCTGTAAACCATGTATTTCAAATGTCTGCTTGACCCTAGCTGACACAAGAAGAGGCTGGAAAGGCCAGAGGCTACTGCCATCTTTGTCCCTCCTGCCCACAGAAATCTAAAGCACACTCTTGCATCCCTGGGAGGGGGTGCCATGCCTGTGAATGACTGGCATTTCAAATGACTACGGGCACATCTTGTGGAGGATGAGCACATGGCTAGAAAAAAACGAGCTGGGAATATGGTAGTTATGGATTATGGTTAGGGGCTCCCTCCTACATATACTCAGAGAATAAGTCACTCATTATTGCAGCTCTCATGCTAAAGAGAATTGCTGTTTTCACAAGATAAGAAAGATACTGCACTCTCTTTGCTTGCAGCCTTCTTTTTAGCTTTTGCTGTATAGATTGGACGGATTTTTTCCAACCCTCTTGAATGTGTCTCAAAAGACCAGCAGTCAGCCCCATAGTAAAGTGAAACAAGGAGTGGCATGTGTTGCTCTACAATTTATACTGCCCAAAGGCACACAAAGGGGAGAGAAGAGATTGGCAGGATACATCTATTGTAAAAGACAGGTCATCCAATAGGCATCAGAAAGTGCTAAGTGCTGTGACTTCAGCACTTTGTTGACTTCAGTTTGTGACAGTCTGGAAGATCCCAAGAGAAAATTATTTGCATAACACTGAGCATGACAAAAGCCCACGGTCTTGTGTGCTGCTTATATAAATCCCTTCAGTAATTGTTGCTAAACAATTATTTACATACAAATTCTCTAAGAGGAACACCAAACGAGTAAAATAATCAAATTGTGACACTAAAATTCCAGTTCCATCTCCTTCATGAAAACTTCCTCGGCAACCCTAGCATCCGAGGTTGGATATAATTCTACAGATCGGCTTGTAACTGCTTCATGTATTACTGTTGCTTTTCCCAACAGGATCATAAAGTTCCCACTGACAGCATGGTAAACTGTACAGGGAACATAGATTTTGGAGTCGGACAGATTTGGGTTCCAGCTCTGCACTTGCCAGCTGTGTGCCTTTTGGAAGGTTACTCACCTAGATTTCTAAGCCTCAGTTTCCTCTTTTGTAAATCAGGAACGGTAACAGTAAGGACCTCGTGGGATTACTGCGAGAATTAAATGAGACAATACGTGGAATGCGTGGGAGCAGCATATGCTCAACAAATGTCAGCTGTGCTCCTTCTTTGAGGCACTAAGGATGGCCTACCACTTCCTCTTTATTTCCTTCAGGATGTGTCACGGGCACAAGAATTCAATAAATATTCTGACAGACATAATCACTAATTATACTGACTGTGTACCTCTCTCTTATCTAAGAGTAACTGAGAGCTCTGAAAGTTCAAGGTCACTAACTTACTAGGTTCAGCGCTGACCTAAAACCCAGCCTTCCTGGCCTCTCCCCTGTAACACACGGCCTCTGACTGCAATGGATGCTCTCAATAAGCAGACAGCTGATTCCAGGGAGCAAAGGGTACGTTGTGTCTGTGTGTCTAGACTCCATGTCCTCCATTGGAAAAAGTTTCCATGTTTTGACTCAGGACATTTCTCAAGTACCTCTTTTACTCGTTTTAAACAGAATGCCCTTATCTTACTGACTTAGAGAACTGAACCTTAGTCCCAACAAACTTCACCCAGGAACACGGGCTTGGTATAAGGCTCACCACTCCAAGACAAAGACCCGGTGACACATCTCGCCCCCTCAGAGAGCAGGGGCGAATGATGCGGGGGGGGGGGAGGGAAGGGGGCGGGGAGTCTGGCGCGCCCTGGCGTGCCACACTGCAAAGGGCGGTCGTGAGCGAACTCCCCCGCTGCTGGGGGCCTGGTTTTGAAAGGGAGGGGGTGACGAAAGCCCAGGCGGGCCGCGGGGGACCGCACACGGAGGCCGCCGACAGTCGGCGTGTGGGCAGTTACAAACCAGGGCACATCACCAGCAGCGAGGCAGGTGCACTGGAAGCTGGCTCCGGACTCGCGGAGCGAGAGGTGTCCGCCGAGCCTTCGGGCCTCCACTGAAGGAGCCCTCAGCTCCTCCGTGTGGCTGTACTCAAGGGCGACCGCGGAGGTCGGGTGTCCCAAGCTCCTAAGACCCTAAGGCCTCCCCGCCCGGCCACCTGGGAGCGTCCCGGCGGGCAGCGCGCCCCGGGCTGCTCAGCCAGCCGCCATCGGTCTGCGCGCGCCCGCGCCCACACCCACACCCACTCGCCGGGTCGGCCTCCCGCCCGGCAGGAGCCCTCGCAGCCCCCGCGGGCCGGCGCGCACCCCTTTCCCCGCAGCGGGCCAGGCGCCGCATCAGCCCCCGCAGAGGCGCCGGCGTCGCGCCATCCCCGCCGCCATCCCCGCCGCCGAGTGTCTACCTCACAACCAGCACCCGACCCTGCCGCACCGCCGGCACTGCACGCCGGGCCGCTTCTGGCGCCGGCTTACTCCCCTTTTGCTTCCGTCCACGTCCCGCAAGATGACGTTACGTCAGCGGCGGTGGAGTAAACGCAGGCCGCGGGGCCTCCGCTGCTGACGTGGGGCGAAGGGCCAAGCCGGAGCTACGCCGCGGCAATCGCGTAGGCGCCTTGGAGAATACGGTCTGCGCTCCACGTGGCGCGCCCCGCCCCGCCCCAAGGCCTCGGCAGACGCCGGGAGGCGGGGCTCCACATCTCCGGTGCACGTCCACGTCCCTTAGGGAACGGGGGAAGGGGCGGGGGGCCCACGGGGCTTCCCAGGGAGGCGGGAAAGGAGCCTGACTCAAGTAGCTGCTGGTAGGTACCCCAAGGAGTGTTTGTCAGAGTTGACCTCCTCTCCCACGCGCACCTTAAATAGGTTGGATCAACTTGCACATACCTGTATTTACAGAACCCACGCTCTTTTGCTGTTTAAATGCGAAAATGTCACTGTGATAAAATGACTTGCCCCCTAGTCGTTGGGGGTTTACCCAAGTGTCCCAGCCCAGTGCTTGTTCAGCAAGGGCACTGGTGAAGTATTGCATTTAAAAAGTAGTAGTTAATCCCTGATAATTGGAACTATTCCAAAGGCGAATGCGGATCTACCCTTAAAATTAGAGTTCAGCGTCTTCCTCTTTCCTATTTGCTGTGTTTTTGTCACAGGGTACGTTTTGTATAGACAAAGGTGTAGGGGCGGGGGGGGGGGGGGGGTAGGGGCTGCACAGCACTTGACGCGAGGCCAGTGACAAGGAAGGTGTCTACCCCTTCTCCAGAACATTGCTGGGCCTCCTTATTCATTTCCTTATTCATTAAACATTACTTACTTTAGGTGCGGCTGGGTAGTTCACTCAGTCCGTTAAGGATCGGATTTTGGCTCAGGTCATGATCTCCCTGTTGGTGGGTTTGAGCCCCGCGTCAGGCTCTGTGCTGACAGCTTAGAGCTTGGGGCCTGCTTCAGATTCTACGTCTCCCTCTATCTCTGCCCCATCCCTGCTCATGTGTGCTCTCTCTCTCTCAAAAATAAACATTAAAAAAAATTTTAAACAAAACAAACATTGCCTACTTTATGTGCTAGGCATTAGCTAGACGTGGAGGCAGACATCCTCCCTTCCCTAGATGAGTTCAGTCTTTTTTTAAAATTTCTTTTTAAGTTTTAGTTTTTATATTTGAGAGAAAGAGAGCACGAGCAGGGGAGGGGCAGAGAGATGGAGACAGAATCTGAAGCAGGCTCCAGGCTCTGAGCTGTCAGCACAGAGCCTGTCGTGGGACTCTAACTCACAAGCAGTGATACCATGACCAGAGCTGAAGTCAGACGTGCAACGGACTGAGCCACCCAGGCGCCCTGATGAATTTACAGCCTTATAGGAGAGACACATATGTTACCAAATGATTACAACACTGTGATTTGTGCTAGAGGAGGAGGCGCCCAGGGATTTCAGGCAAGGCTTTTAAAAGAGAGTGGACATTCAAATTATGCTTTGAAGGCTAAAAATGAAGTCGTTCACCTAGAAATGGGAAGCAGGATCATATGAGGAAGAGGGAATGCAATAAGCAAAGGCATGAGATGTCCCATGACAAGAGGCTGCAGGTGGGACATGACAGGAGAGGTGTTTGGTAGGGGCCACTTTGCAAAGGGATTTCTGTGCCATGCTAAAGAGCTTGAAATTTATCATCCCCAAAGATAGAGACCCATGACTTTTAAAGTACTGTATCGGCTGGGGCGCCCGGGTGGCTCAGTTGGTTAAGCATCCGACCCCGGCTCAGGTCTGATCTCAAATTTTGTGAGTTCGAGCCCCATGTCGGGCTCTATGCTGGAAGCTCAGAGCCTGGAGCCTGCTTCAGATTCTGTGTCTACTTCTCTCTCTGACCCTCCCACACTCACACTCTGTGTGTCTCTCTCTCTCAAAAATAAACATTAAAAAAAATAAAGTACTGGAATGGCACAGTGATGAGATCTGTGCGTCAGAAATCAGTAAAGGGATAGAAGCAGAGAGGCCGGTTAGCTAGTGCAAAGGCCCAAGTAAGAAATGATGGCTGGCAAAAAGACTTCAGCAGTGGGCATGGGGAGCAACAGATCGGGGAGAGCTGACAGCACTTACTACTTTAAAGTGGGGGGTGGTGTGAGAAGAGGAGGGATTCTTGCGAATCTAGTGGTGCTGCAGTATAGCGAGTTAGGAAATAGATGAGGGGAGTTCTTTGAGGTGAACAATGAGAACACTGAACATGGGCTAGGTTGTCAGCTCTTTGGGTTTGAAGTTGGGTGGAGGATACAAAAATAATAGAAGTGCTTTCTAGTAAGTTTCATCTGGCACTTCAGGTTTTAAGATTCTCACCATGAGCTTAGAACAAATTAGGTAACTGTGGGTGTAGCTATAGCCATTAAAAACAGTGGCCTTCTCCACTTGGGAAATCCTATTCTAGTTCTTTTAAACCACACATCACCTTATGGTAATTGCTTGTCTGCCTTCCCTGCTAGAATATAAGCTTTTGAGAGTAGAGAAGTATGTTGCTGGCACATAGACAATAAATATTTGATAAATGAATGAATGAATTTCTTTGGGCTTAGTTTTCTAAGTGTACAGATGCACTTCCTCCTACATTGGTAGTAACTGCTATGGAAACCTTGCCACTTTTCTCCAGGGAGGTAGGTTCCTTTCAGGGTACTTTGGAATGGGGCAAAATGATTAACCCATCAGAGATGGTGTTTACAATGAGCATTTTCTGCTCATGAAGTGGGACTTATTATATCTAAGTACATGCTTTTTTAAAAGGCAGTTTTAGATTCAGATCATTAATATGTTGTGGAAAAAAATAAACTCCCCCAGTTCTCTCTGCCTGGCTTTCAAGTCCCCATATAATGAGTTCCCATCTTTCTTATCCCATCACAGCACCTATTTTGCCCATTCAGTGTTCCTACTACAGTCATGTTAGTCTCCCCAGGAGTCTCCTCTGGCTCCTGGCATCACCTCCACCCTCCCATACTCCCTCCCCCCTATCCTGCTATGTTTAGCTCCAACCCCAGGAAAAGAACCACGTTCTTTGATTTGAATGCTATTCTGCCATGTATGAAAGGTCCCCCCCCCCCCCCCCCCCCCGTTTTTAAAACTCACACACAGATAAACTATCACGAGGTGATCACATGTCAGCTTCTGTGTGCTGCTGGAATTAGTACAACAAAGCTCTCAATCAGTTTTATTTCCTCTCACCACAGTGGAAGGAAAAATGCAGAAATGAGTGGTAGGGTCATTTGCTAGTGAAAAAAGGGGGACCAGGATTCCACATTCATTTTGGAAACTGACTAGAAACAATCGCTCTCCCCACTCATGCCCAGGCAAAGTGTGTGGCCCAAGGGAGTAGGGAGGGGCCGGATGAAATCTATAGACAGCAGTTTTCTGTGAACAGTCAGCTGCTCTCAAGTCCAGAGGGCATCTATTCCCAAGTTCATCCAGGGGACAGCAGGAGCATGTTCCTTTTTATGTTGGGCCCATGTGTGGCTGTGAGCAGGTGGATGAAGATCTTGCAAAACTTCAGTCACGTACAACACAACCTGAAGGGCTGGAGGAAGGGCTCCTGATGTTCTTCTCAGCTTGAGAAGTAGAGAACCTTATGTGTACTTGGTGGTCTGCACAGTCCTAAGCAGAGAGCCAAGACAAAGATATTTGTGTTGCTTTTCAAAAATCCCTTCTTTCATATACAAACATTCCTTCAGTTAGGTCCTCTGTTATCCTGAATGCTCTCCTCTGGTCATGAGCAGGTAAGGGCCTATTTTGCCAAGATAAGTAGGCTGTCTCAGAACTTCCCATAGGGAAAACCAAAAATCAGATACTTCTTGTTTCACTTGGTCTCTAGCTTGAGAACTCCAAGTACTAAGAGACACAGGATAAGGATGAGAGAGGCTGAACCTTTTTGAGAGTCTACTCCTCTGCTGAATGCTATTTTCAAGGGAAAAAAGAAGTCGAATGGTAGTTTCCAGTCTATTCTGGGTTGGCCCCTTGGAGGCTCTGGCTTCTGGGTAATGTCCACAAAAGTCACAACAGTTGTCAAAGCTACTTCTGCTACTTGTTGGGAATCCTGCAGGAAGAAAACCCAGGACAGGTGAGTGCTTGGTATCCATTCATGTAGCTCTCTAACTTGACTGTTATTATTACTTTCCCTGAAAAAAGACCAAAACCAAATTGCTCTAAGCAAGATATACCTTTTTCTCATATTGGTGCTACATAGTTCTTGTTCTATAATATACAAGGAAATGAATTTCTTAGCAGCAGTCCATGACACCAGAACTGTGAACAGTTACACCTACCTAAAGTCTGAAAGACTGATTCTATAGTTTCCCCCAACTGGGGAGCTGGCTGATATCAGAGAGGCCACATGGCAAAACTGCTGCTGTTACGCTCTTAGCAGCTTCACCTTATCAAGTCCCAGAAGGCTCCAGGCTCTGAAGCAGAACACATGTGGAAGGAGTAGTGGCAATTCTATCCGTCTTCAATTGCAGAAAGAAACGTGAGACTTCAGGAAAAAACAAAGAACTCCGTAATGTAGATAAAAAGCCCATTAGAGTCACAGAATCCCAGGGTCAGAAAGGATCCTCTAAACCACCCATCAATTCAAGTCAAATGAAACAGATGCTCCCAGAAGGGACCTTGTCAAGCTGATTCAAGTATCTGGTCTAATACACATAGCTTTTGGTAGATGTCGTCGTAGCCTGATGACTGGAACATGTTTATCTAAAAAGAATTCCTTTTGTTCTAAGTCTGTGCTTACCAAACTTCTAATTATAATTGGACAGTAAATAAATACCTTGTTGAACCAGAAAGGAGTATTTTCTCCACTTACCTTTGTTTACTCCGATGCTACATATTCTCTACTGTGGTCTTTGGCAACAGTAAATACTAGCTGTGAGAACACAACTTGGAATAACCATTGGAATACTTGGAATACTTGGAATAATACTTGGAATACTTGGAATAACTTAGAATAACCTTTCTAGGTACTTAAAAAAATGGGTATGGGGCCAGTGCTGTGATAATCTTGCAGGTCATATTAATTCTTTGGAATCTTTTTTTAAACAGTGAAGTTCATGAGGGACTTGTCACAGAAATAATGTTACTTCTGAGGCACTGAGAGAACCATATATATTCCAGAACAGTCAGTGTAGGCTAAAGCTGATGAGGGAATCCTGATTCCAGCCAGGCATGGAAGACTGGCTGAAACTAACCAGACAAAGAAAATGGGGAGGATAGGATATAACATGGAGGCACGGATGAGGTAAGGATAGAAAGTGATTCCAGAATGACACCCCCCTCAGTGTGATCATGCAACTACTCCTTCCCCACCTCAACAAGAGATTGGACAATTACACAAGGGAAATTCTGGATTTAGGGACAGTGGGCATAAAGAAGGACAGAGTGATGTACGGAACTAAAAATGGGGAAATTCTTCTGTATAATGAAATCCCTTCCCTCATCTAGTTCCAAGATGCTGACAGATGGGTCTTACATCCATACCCTTCAGTCAGGAATCAAGAGGCTCTTTCATGAAGAAAATGATCAGTTCCAGCAACAAGACAAAAAGATAATGACATCTGGCAGTTCTATAACCCCAAAAGCAACTGCACCAAACTGCTCTACTGTGAAGGTCACCAGTCAGCAAATCTCACTCATGATGATCACAGAGCTTTCAATGAGCTTAACAGCTTACTTTTATGTTAGACAGCTAGAGATTGCCAGATGTATGGGGGAAGCTTCTCACATTAAAGAGAAAAACTGTACATTGGTACCTGGGTGGTTCAGTTGGGTGAGTGTCCGACTTTGGCTCAGGTCACAATCTCGCAGTTTTTGAGTTCAAGCCCTGAGTTGGGCTCTGCGCTGACAGCTCAGAGCCTGGAGCCTGCTTCAGATTCTGTGTCCTCCTCTCTCCCTACCCCTTCCCTGCTCACACTGTCTCTCTCTCTCTCTAAATAAATTAAATAAATAAATAAATAAATAAATTAATAAACATTAAAAATATTAAAAAAAAAAGAAAAACTGTACCAAATGAGAATAAACAAACTCAGAGGAAACAAAGAAAGATGAAGATGAGAAGTTGTTAAGATCTTTACTTTTATTTTTTTAAAAGTTTTATTTAAGTAATCTCTACAACCCAGCATGGGTCTTGAACTCATGACCCTGAGATCAAGAGTTGCAATCTCTTCCAACTGAGATAGCCAGGTGCCCCAGATGTTTAAATATATAGAAGAAAAGGATATTATGAAATGAAACAGAAAATAAGCGCTCCTAGATATTAAAAATGTGAGAGCCAAAAAAAAAAAAAAAATCAGTAAAAAGGTTAAAAAATAAAGTTGAGGAACTCTTCTAGAAAGAATAAAAAAGTAAAGAGATAGATAATATAAAAGAAAAAAAAATCAGAGAACCAATCTAGTGACTCTGTAACAGATTAATAGGAGTTACAAAAAGAGAGAACAGAGAAAATAGTTGGGGGGGGGGGGTCTGATTATTAAAAAAATAGTGAAAATTGAAAATTCTCAGAGTAAAAAAAAACAAAATTGTTTGGTATAATTAAAAATGAATGAAGGAAAAAACCTGTCCAAGGGCATAATATTATAGAAGCTTCGGACTACTAGGAGCAAAAAGATCTTAAAATGGCTTCTTGTGAGTGAAAATCTAGAATGCCTGGTCAGGTGACCAATCATAATTGATATGATAATGATGATGGTTGAATAAAGCTATCCTTAGACATGTGAATTAAAGAAAAAATGTACATGTGCATTTTTTTTTCCAGAGGTTATGAGATTTTGAGCTCCACAAAACAAGAGAGTAAACCAAGAAGAAAAAAGTAGTGTCTAGTAAACAGTGAATCTTAACATAAGAAGCAGGAGGAATTCTAGGATGACAGGAAAGGAAAGTTCCATAACAACTGCTGGGCAGTAACTCGTTTACACTACCTCAGGTAACAGAGGTCGCCATGAGGAAAACACATAGGAAAAAGTAGAACTGATAACATCATATGGCAAATTCAACTGTTTAGAAAACTGCATTGAGAGAGATTTTACGGAGATGTTGGAGAGTGTGAGACGTTTTCGCCTTTAGCTCAAAGAAAACTAAAACAATGATAATAATTTCAGAATGAATAAAAAATTTTACAAAAATTTAATGAGTTGGCTCAGCATATTTATAAAATCATAATAATGAGACACTGAATATTGATTTAATAAAGTTTTTTTTTTTAGACAAATATAGTCTTTTTAAATGTTTTTGTTTTTTTTTTAATGTTTATTTTTGAGGGAGAGGGAGTACAGGTGGGGGAGGAGCTGAGAGAGACAGAGACTGGGGATCCAAAGCAGGCTCTGTGCTGACAGTAGTGGAGAGCCCTATGTGGGGCTCAAACCCATGAACCATGAGATCATGACCTGAGCCCAAGTCAGATGCTCAACTGGCTGAGCCACTGAGGTGCCTCTGATTTAATAAAATATTTTGATGTAATAAAATATTTTGATGTAAATAATAAAATATATTGGGAGAGTGGTGGGAGGAGAAAAACAGCTAAACTCATCTACCAAAACAAGAATTCAATAGATAACCTATAAACTCATGATCCGGGAGGTAATTACTCAATATTGCTTAGAATCAAGGCCAGAGGGGATATAACATTTTAGTTTTTGTTAAGATATCCTCTTTTCTGGCATTTTTTGACTTTAAAAACATGTATTATTTTGATAAATTACACAATTACTAATTAATTTGATAATTTATACCATTATCCAGCATTAACCCAATCTGCAGGGGAACTCTGAAATATAAGGTAGGCTTCACGGTCCCAACAAGTTGTGTTGTCTCAACCCAAACAAAGTAAGGAAGCAAGGGAGGTGAGTTTTTCTTTTCTTTTCTTTCCCTTTCTTTCTTTTTAATTTTAGAGAGAGAGAGAGTGCCAGTGGGGTAGAGGGGCACAGGGGGGAGAGGGGGAGAAAGGGAGAGAGGGAGAGAGGGAGAGAGGGAGAGAGGGAGAGAGAGAGAGAGAGAGAGAGAGAGAGAGAGAGAGAGAGAGAGAGAGAATCTTAAGCAGGCTCCATTCTTCGTATGAAGCCCATTACGGGACTCCATCCCATGAACCATGAGATCATGACCTGGGCCAAAATCGAGTCAGACTCAATGGACTGAGCCACCCAGGCGCTCCAAGAGCTGGGATTTTCTATTCCTGTATCCTTCAGTCATTGGTTAAGGGCCATTTGGGAGATGTGTATTTCAAGGCACTTTACAGGTAAAGTGGGTCTAGTAGCATGAGGGCAGTCTTTCACAACAGACATAACAAAACACAACAGAAAGGGGAAGAAAACCTTAGGCATACCCACCAAATTAAAAAAAGGAGAAGGTGAAAAATAGAAAGGTAAGTGCAGAAAGCAAAATTACATTTGGTAGTCAACAGGGTATCACATATAAAATAGAAAAGAAATGAATGGGATGCCTAAACTGAAAACATATCCATTATCCTTGACTCATTCTCCCTCAACCTCTGTATCCAAGCAATCAAATCCTATCTGTGACACCCCTAAATCTCCTGAACTCTACTTCCTGCAGCCCTCACAGCCTCCACCTGGGCCCAGCTATCAGTGTCTCCTGATGAATTTCCATAACAGTATTCTAAATTTCACCTCAGTATTGTCCTTCACTTTCCATAAGCAGGGATGATGTTTATCTTGTTTACCACACTTTACCTAGAGCAGCAACCATGGTATTTGGCACAAAATAGGCACTCAATAAAGTTTTTTTTTTTTTTTTTTTTTGACAAATGAGTAGAGGTATTTTGGATAGGACACTAATATAAAGTAACAAGAGATAATAAATCATAAGGAAAAAATTATGCCATAGCTATTTAATAGTAAGTACAAATCACTTTGACCCCTTATCCCTCCCACAACACCCTAATTAGGATCCTTAAAGTTTGTGCTTCCTTCCTTCCTTATTTGTTTATAAACTAATATTTCAAATTAAATGCTTACTCTTCATATATTAAGAATATTGCCTCCATAATTGTGTGGAAGTTTGGAACAAACACCATCTAATGGTCCAATACTTAAAAGGAATTTGAATGCACTTATCAGGTCATTGGATAATACTGAATGTTACCGACTCATTTTAGAATTTGTGTTTTAGTACCACATGAAGAACAAGGTTTTTAAGTTCAGTGTGTTATACGTAAATTTTGAAGACTAAAGTTTTTCTGTTTGCATTTTATCTTTTTTTTAAGTTTATTTATTTATTTTGAGAGAGAGTGTGTGAGCAGGGGAAGGGTAGAGAGAGAGAAGGAGAGAGAGAATCCCAAGCAGGCTCCACACTGTCAGTGCAGAGCCCCATGCAGGGCTCAAACTCAGGAACCATGAGATCAGGACCTGAGCCGAGATCAAGAGTTGGATGTTTAACTCCGGGTGGACTGAGCCACCTAGGCGCCCTCTATTTGCATTTTAAAAGTGATGTATAAGCAAAATTAGAGAATTCACTGTTTAGTGAATGTGTAGCAAGGACACTGGGGAAAAAAAAAACAATACTCAAAGTCTAGTCATCCCCTTTCTCTTATCAAAACAAACAAAAGACACATAGCCAAGTTAGCACAGTTCTTTTACTGTGGATCCAGTTCTGTTATGTATGGTTAATTTATTTCTGCCTTAAACTATCATATTTTATGATATTTACTTCAGAAATTACCATCAACAATTCTGTTTTAACACTTTGGGAGGTTTAGGAGCTTTATTTGTTTCAATCCAGTTTATATTGAGCGAAATCCTTTGTCCCCAAATAAGATTTACTTTGTAACAATATGAAAAGTTCAGATTAGGTTTTGCTTGGCTTTGGTGATAAGAAGTACACCCGATATATTACTGTATTACATCTTTATAATCACAAATTATATCTTTATTTTTGAGAGAGAGACAGAGTGCGAGCAGGGAAGGAAGAGAGATAGATGGAGACACAGAATCTGAAGCAGGCTCTAGGCTCTAAGCTGTCAGCACAGAACCTGATGCGGGGCTTGAATTTACAAACGGCAAGATCACGACCTGAGCCGAAGTCAGACGCTTAACTGACTGAGCCACCCAGGTGCCCCCAAACCATTGTATGTTAATCCTCTATGTCAAATCATTACAAATGAAAAGAAACTATCATTATTAGAAATAGAGCCATGAATACCATCCCTTAGATTTATGTTTTTGTAACTACACATTTCATCAGCTAGAACTATGAACTGGAACAAATTCATCTTTG
This sequence comes from Panthera leo, assembly GCF_018350215.1. Lineage (NCBI taxonomy): Eukaryota > Metazoa > Chordata > Mammalia > Carnivora > Felidae > Panthera > Panthera leo. Next base: position 54,578,394 of record NC_056689.1, read on the forward strand.
CTCAAGTGTGTAATTCATAACTGAGCTCTGAGAGCTCTTTATTCTACATACAAGAACCTTGTCAGAAACATTTATTGCAAATATTTCCCCCGATCAGTGGCTTTTATTTTCAGCTTTCCTGTGTCTTTTTAACTTTTTATTGTGGTATAATTTGTGTACAATAAAATGTACACATCTTGTTTGGTTCAATGAGTTTTGACAACTGTATATGCTGTATAGCCCACACCCAAAACAAGATCTGCAATATATCCATCATTACAGAGGGTTCCCTTGTGTCTCTTTCCAGTCCATCTCCCAGAAGCAACCACTTTCTTTTATCACTAAAGATTATTTTTGCCTGTTCTTATACTTTGTATAAATGGAATCTTAAAATATTATTTTTGTGTTTAGATTCTTTCATTCAAGACAAATGTTTCTGAGGCTCATCTATACTGTTTTGTGTACAAGTAATTCATTGTTTTATTGTAAGAATTCCATTGTGTGAATATATCACAATTTTCCCATTCTCCTGATGATGGATATTTGGATTATTTTCAGTTTTGCGCTATTATGAATAAGGCTGCTATGATCATTCTTTATAGGTCTTGTTTTGGACATATGTTTCAATTTCCTTTGGGTAAATACCAAGGAGTAAAATTGCTGAGTCACAGGGAAGATGAATATATAAAAGACTAAATGGTTGTACCATTTTCATCCCCATTAGCAATGTGTGAAAACTGAGATTTCATGTTTTGTCTTATTGATTTTAGTTATTCTAGTAAGTATTATACTTAATTTCCTAGTGAGTGCTATCTCATGGTTATAATTTGCATATCTCTAATGACTAATGACTTTGAGCAGCTTTTCAAGTTTACTGGCCATTTGTTTATTTCCTTTTGTGTAATATCTGTTCAATTTTTCCATTTTTAGTTAATTAATTTATTTTGGTCCTTGATTTATTTGTAGGCATTCTTTTTATATTTTGGATATTAATCTTTGGTCAGATAATGCACTTGAAAAATATTTTCTACCAAACTACAGCATGCATTTTCATAGAGGTGTCTTTGATTAGCAGTTATTTTAAAGTTTGATAAAGACCTATTTATCAAATTTTTAGTTTTATGGTTTGATATTTGTTTCTTATTCAAGAAATAATTGCCTAATTTAAATGTGCAAAAATATCCTCCTATGTTTCCTTTAAAGCTTTGTGACTCTGGGTTTTATATATAGGTTTACGATGCAAGCATAAGTACTTTTTGTGTATGGAGTCAATTCATTTTTTCCCCTATGTTTATTCAGTAGTTTCAGTTTTATCCAGTTGTTTCAGTACCAACTATTTTTTAAAAAGTCCTTTTCTCATTGAATTGATTTGATTTGTGGATCTATTGTTGGACTCTATTTTGTCTCATTGGTCTATTTGTCTTTCCTTAAAAAAATTTTTTTTAATGTTTATTTTTTGAGAGAGAGAGAAAAACAGTGTGAGTGGGGGAGGGGCAGAGAGAGAGGGAGACACAGAATCCAAAGCAGGCTCCAGGCTCCGAGCTATCGGTCAGCACAGAGCTGAACGCAGGGCTTGAACTCACGAACTGCGAGATCATGACCTGAACTGAAGTTGAACGCTTAACCAACTGAGCCACCCATCCACCCCTATCTTTTAAAAAAAAAAAAAAATTTTTTTTTAATGTTTATTTTTGGAGGAGAGACAGAGCATGAGAGGGGGAGGGGCAGAGAAAGAGAGACACAGAATCCTTAGCAGGCTCCAGGCTGTGAGCTGTCAGCACAGAGGCGGGGCTTGAATTCAAGAACTTCGAGATCATGACCTGAGCCGAAATCAGACACTCAATTTACTGAGCTACCAGGTGCCCCCATTTGTCTATCCTTATACCAGTACCACACTGAGATTTAGAGTATATCCTGAAATCAATAGTTAAGTCCTCCAACTTTGTTCTTCTTTTTCAAAATTGTTTTGGTTATTCTCTTTGCATTTTCATATAAATTTTAGAATCAGGTTGTCCATTTCCACAAAAACGCCTGCTAGGATTTTGGGGGGTTTGCATTCATTCTGTTAGATTCATTTGGGAACAGATTATCTCAATGCTGAGTCATCTTCTCCATGAACATGGTATATTGCTTCATTTCTTTAGGTCTCCTGAAATTTCTCCCTATAATGTTTTATAGTGAATAGGTCTTTTGCTCTTTTGCTAAATTGGTTCCTAAGTATTTTATATGTTTTCCATGTTATTGTAAATGAAACTGAATAAATTCATCTTTAAAATAACATCTAGTTATCTCTAGGTGTTTTCCTAGTGACTTCAAGAAAGTTTAATTACAGGGGCGCCTGGGTGGCTCAGTTGGTTAAGCGACCGACTTCGGCTCAGGTCATGATCTCGCAGTTTGTGAGTTCAAGCCCTGTGTCGGGCTCTGTGCTGACAGCTCAGAGCCTGGAACCTACTTCGGATTCTGTGTCTCCCCCTCTCTCTGCCCCTCCCCTGCTCACGCTCTGTGTCTCTCTGTCTCTCAATAATAAATAAATGTTAAAAATTTTTTAAAAAAGGAAGTTTAATTACAAAAGCAGTAAATTATAACAAAGTTAAGACTATTGGTAAGTAAAAATGAGAAATAAAAACACCATATTTCCATCTCTAAGAATACCAGCATTAACATTTATATCTTGACCTATACATACCTAGATCCATATATATGTTTTTAACCATGTGAAATCACATTGTTCAGGCTGCTTAGAAGTTTCTTTAAAAAAAGAAAAAGAACCTCTACCTTTTCCTGTTAGTATTTCTTTCTAAAATGTAGTCCATACTCAAGTTTCCCAACTATTAGAAAATGTGATTTACAATTGTCCAAATCAGAATCCAATGCAAAAAAATGAACTGTATCTGATTGTTTATTCATGAGTTTCTTTTAATCTAACACAATCAGATATGGTGATTTCTATTATGATGATTAGAACTTATTTAACTATAAAGCATATTGTAAATATCCATGTAAAGGTAATTTTTCCTCATATAAGTACATGATCTTTAAGAAGTTAGCTGGTATCTGATATTAATTATGATTTTGGGGGTGGGGGAGAGGGGAAAGTGGGTGATGGGCATTAAGGAGGGCACTTGTCGGGATGAGCAATGGGTGTTGTATGTAAGCCAATTTGACAATAAATTATATTTAGAAAAACATAATTTTAGGAGAACTAATGATTTAAATAAAGTGAAGGAAATAATTTCTAAAAAAAATAATGAATTATTTATGTACAATACTCTGCTAGATAATGTACACATTAGTTCTCCATGTTTTTTGGGGCCAAATATATATTTGAGGGAGAAGCCAATTAAAAATTTTAAATTCCCTCAGTATTTTAAAGATGTCAGTGAAATTATCAAGATTTTCAAATGAGTCAAACAGAACTAATACGTTAAAGAATAAATGTGGTTAAACATTATGTATCAGGGAGACACCTCAAGTGGGTATACATTTTAACATATGGAACAATGAGCATAACTTTCAAAAGTTCTTAAAAAAAGGTAAAAAGAAAACAATCCAGTCAACTAAGTAAGGTTCTTCTATAAAGACTATTAAGAAGTACAGAAAGGGGTCAAGTACTTCTATAGTCTTATCATTTGTTAAGAGATAAAGGCAAATGGTGGTTGATTGATCCCTGAAAAGGAAAGACTTCAGTGATAGAAACTTTACAGACTGTCACAGTGATCCAATGGTGATGATATTCTCTAAGACCTCAATAGGTAAGAGAAATCCCAATCCAGCCACTTCCTAGCCCTTTCCTTTAAAGCAACTGTTTCTAAAATCAAGTATATTTCATTTTTATTTAGTTTAGTGTTCTTTACCTTTCCTAGTATAGATCTTGGCTTGGCTTCAAGAAATCAATAAATCCCTTGAAACTATATAAAGAATATTGCATGTCTGTGCATTTTTCTAGTAAGTGAATAGTTTTCAACAGATTCTTAGTGGGGTCCTTAAGATTAGAAACCACTAAAACAGATTGGGAGCTTGACTGGCAGTTATTCTAGTATATGCTATTTGACTGAGATATAGAACACTGCCAACTTTCAGTTATAATGAATAAAATAAATTAGTAAATAAAACAATAGAATTAGCTTTAAAACGTAGTCAGAAATGTATTTTTTTCTTTTTTTTTTTTAATTTTTTTTTTAACCTTTATTGATTTTTGAGACAGAGAGAGAGAGCATGAACGGGGGAGGGTCAGAGAGAGAGGGAGACACAGAATCTGAAACAGGCTCCAGGCTCTCAGCTGTCAACACAGAGCCTAACGTGGGGCTCGAACTCACAGACTGTGAGATCATGACCCGAGCCGAAGTCGGACGCTCAACCTACTGAGCCACCCAGGCACCCCCAGAGATGTATTTTCTAAAAGTGTTTTTCAAATTGTAAATTATGACTCGTTAGTGTCTAGCATTAAGAAAAGAACAGAACAGGGCGCCTGGGTGGCTTAGTCAGTTGAGCGTCTGACTTCGGCTCAGGTCATGATCTTGCAATTTGTGAGTTCAAGCCCCGTGTTGGGCTCTGTGCTGACAGCTCAGAGCCTGGAGCCTGCTTCGGATTCTGTGTCTCCCCCTCTCTCTGCCCCTAACCCACTCGCATTCTGTCTCTGTCTCTCTCAATAATAAAAAATAAATAAACATTAAAAAAAAAAAAAGAACAGAATAAACTACAACAGAATAGACAACATCACATTGTGCATTGCATAAAAACATTGTTTTATATTTCATTTTTATATATGTGTGTGCTAAAAGGTAGATTGTTGTAAAATACATAGAGACTAGTAATTTCAGTTGCTTCTGTGGAAGGGGCAAGTTTCTCAAGTCAGCCCTTAAGGTGAAAATTTTTGTATAGTCACAATTCCCTTTGCAAATCCTTTAAATCATCCTAAGTAAAGGCACATGATTTGGTATATCCCATACCACTTCTCAGTAAGTTCAACACAGTTAATTTTTGCACCATGACTGGAAGAGATACTGTCTTCAGTTATACATGAATGAAGCACAACTGAAGTTTTCAATTGTCAACCAATTAGACCAGTTAGATGTGACTGACTGCAAAGTGTGATTTTGCAGAGGGGGCAAACTAACCCAAAAAGCCAACTTCTACTAAATACTAGAAAAAAGATAATGATTAAAATATCTAGATAAGAGATAAGCCACTGGGTAGCTTCCATGCCTAGGAGAACAAGAGATTCAGAGAGAAAAGAACAGTCCTGTGGGTATCTTCCCAAACTTGCAAATAAATACAGTTTAGAAAAACAAAACCATATGTTCAGTGCAGGATCTCTAACTGATTAAATGAAGCTTATAGAAGTAGTGCTATGTTATTCAGTAATACAGAGAAAAAATGGAGTGCCTTCACTAACAGTTTCTGGTAACCTGAGTTTTAACCCCATTTATAGGCATAGAGAGCTAAGGTACTCAACTCTGTCGTAAGAAGGAGCTACAGATATTTTACTTCTGGCCTACATGCAGTCTCTAGTTCATTTCTTTTCTGGGATGTAAATGCAATGACATGTAGATAATAATTTCAGTTAGTTTTAAGTATCATTAAAAGTTGATACACTGGCATGCCAATTTATATGTGAATCAGTTCACCAGATCTTAATCATTTCTCTGTTTTTGCAATTTTAAAGCTAAGGATTATATACTAAATCCAAGGCAGATGTTAAAGTGGCTTAACACACATCATAAGCAATAGGTATATGTTTACTGCACTACTAAAATTATTTATCTTAATGGAATGCGATCAACTAAGAACTGATGACTACAAACTAGCCACAGCAATATCTCTTTAAGCAATCAACAGGCTCACAGACTCTGATAAATGTGTGACTATCATACTGAATGCACAGTTATGGAAAATGTTCTCTGTGGTTAAATCAACTGGTATAGAAACACTGGTATGATAATTTTTTAAAAAGTTTATTTATTTATTTTGAGACAGAGACAGCATGAGTAACGGAGGGTCAAAGAGAGAGGAGACAGAAACCTAAGCAGGCTCTTTGCTGCCAGTGCAGAGCCCAACATTGGGCTCGAACTCACAAAACCATGAGATCATGATCTGAGCCGAAACCAAGAACTGGATGCTTAACCAACTGAGCCACCCAGGTGCCCCACACTGGTATGATAATTGCAATGAAATTAACCTATAAGATAGTCTGGGTTCAGGAAATTAAAAAAGAAAACAAACTGGGGAAAAATATATACACTGTATTTATCATGACAACATGCTAATTTCAATAATCAGGCAGGGAGGTTGACTTGAAAGTTGTATCAGCTCTCTCTAACCAAATGTTGGCTGGTAGCATAAATTGGCTCTCAATGTTAAAAAGTGATCTGCTTCTCATATAGCTGGTAAGACCATGTAGGCATTTCAAGGCTTAGTAGTACTTTATGAGCCATAACTTACCTTTATAGACTGGCACTGGTATAGGAATCGGGCTCCTGACACATGAGCTTGTGGGTTGGACTGGAGGCCTGTATATGCCCACAATACCTGGATCTCCAAGGAAACTGGTATGACACAGCAGGGAGTACAATGCATAGCCTGTAGAAGGGTAAAGAAGCATCTGCTTGAATTGCTGATGGTTGCCTACAGTCAGTTACCATGCATTAAGTAGCCATTGTTTCTTAAAAATTATACACAACAAAGGAGGTAATAGGACTTAGAGAAAGAACACAAAAGTTCACAATAGACCATACTATTGTCCTTGATCTTAAAAAAATTAATATTCTAAAATGGAAATGACTAATATAGAGATTAATAAAATGTGAACCCACGTACAAGGGTTATAAGAAGTGCTCAGTAGCGGTGCATGGTGCTGTGGACTGCCAAAAAAAAGCCGTTTCTGGCTGAGGATGGCTTCACGGGACTGGGATGAGTAATGTGTGACTGGAAGAAATGGTGATTAAAGGAAAATTCAGGTAGAGAGATGGCACATAAAGAGGTGTGGAACTAGGGGTGCCTGGGTGGCTCAGTCGGTTGAGCGTCCGACTTTGGCTCAGGTCATGATCTCACGGTTCATGGGTTCGAGCCCCGCATCAGGCTCTGTGCTGACAGCTCTGAGCCTGGAGCCTGTTTCAGATTCCGTGTCTCCCTCTCTCTCTGCCCCTCCCCCACTCATGTTCTGTCTCCTTCTGTCTCAAAAATAAACATAAAAAAAAATTTAAAAAAAAATAGGTGTGGAACTAGACCAGCACATGATGTCATGGAGGGATATTCACTGATTAATTTGAATAATAGTTACTGAGTGTCTTCTATGTGCCAGGCATGATGGAGGCACTGGCCTTGAGCAGACCACTTGACTAAAGCAAAGGATTTGTACCCAGAGCAGTGAAAGGTAAAGGAAGACATTTCAGGGTTAGATTATGAAGTCCAACTCCAGGAAGATTAATTCCAAGAGGTAAGAAGGATTGCCGGAAGTGAGGACATCAATCGGGAGGTTACTATAACCTAGCAGACACAAGGCACTATCCTCAAATATGCCTTGTGCTTTCCTAGCTTCATACCTTTTTAGAGTAAGGCTCGGACACTGGCAATAATAATACAGGAATGGGGGGAGACAGACAGACCATATTTAAGCTTACTTTATTCAGTAACTAACAAACTGTTTCCCAAAGTGACTGCATCATTTGCAGTCCCATCAATAATGTCCGAGGGTTCCAGTTTCCACACACCCTTGCCAACACTCATTAGTGTCTCTCTTTTAAGAATAGCCATCCTCATGGGCGTGAAGTAGTATCTCGTAATTTGGCATTTTCTTAATGGCTAACAATGTTGAGTCTTTCATGTGTTTGTCCCAGATATTTTAAAACATCTTTCTTTTCATTTATTCTACATTAGGAATATTTTCCTATGTTGTCAAATGTTCTTCAAAAATGTGATTTAAAAATACAAATTGTAGGCTTAAGGCAAAAAAAAATAATAAAGAGTAGTTCCAGTATAATCTGAACCTTGTCACTAACCATCCTCTTCCTGTTCTCAGCTACAATCACCCCAAACCACACTTCCTCTGTAGGGCTCTGTGGGAGATTTACAAGAACTCGATTTGACTTCAGTTGCCCAAAGCCTGGATCGAGTACACGTGTTTACTTACCCCAAGACTTTTTAAAAGGAAAGAAGTATATAAGGAATAAAGTCATAATAGTGCTGCAGAAGAGAAAAGGGAACTTTCAAAATAATCTCTAAAGAGAAAGGCATTTCAAAGTCTGAACCAAAACTGAAAGGTTAAATAAAAAAAGTAAATTGATATCTTTCACAATATAAAAAAAAATACCAGAAACAAAGTCAAAAGACAAATGACAAACTGGGAAAAAATATCTGCAAATCATACCAAAAGAGTTCATTTCTCAAATTTGCAAAGATTTCCTATAAGCCATAACACAGTAATTCAATAAAAATGGACAATATAGATAGATAATAGTGAATAAAATACAAATTGTTCAACCATATATCAAAATACTCAACCTTACTCACAGTGAGAGAAAAATAAAACTACACTGAGATACTAATTTTCACTTATGAAAAAAGATTGAAAATTTTTATGACATAGTATTAAAGAGGCTTAGGGGAAAAAAGCAGTGTCACAGATGAATGATGGGACTGTAAATTCGTGCAACCTGTATGGGGAATAAATTGATAATATTTATTAAAATTTTAAATGCATATACCTTTGATCTAGCAATTCTACTTCTAGAAGTTGTCATATAGGTTTATTCTCTCATGTATGAAATGTTGCCTGAACCAGGATACAAAATGCTGCATTGTGTATAACAGCAAAAGACTGAAAACAACTTGAATGTCTACCAAAAACTCTGCATAAATAAATTATGGTTCGTCCATGTAATGGAATATTATGCAGCCATACTGTGCAAAGAATGAGGAAGCACATTATGTACTGATATGGACCACACTCTATGATCAAGTGAGAAAAGCAAGGTGTAGGACAGTGTCTACAATGTTATATCACGTGGATAAAAAAAGTACAAGAGTATATACTTGTGCGAGCATGCAGTACCTGTGGAAGGAAAGAAACTAGTAATTTCAGTTGCTTCTGTGGAAGGGAAGAGCTGTCTGAGACAGATTTTTATTTTGTACTTTTTGAATTTTTAGCCAAGTATATGTATTACTTATACAGAAAAATAAAATTTTAATATATATATTTTAATACTTATTCATTTTTTTGAGAGAGAGAAAGAGACAGAGCATGAGTGGGGGAGGGGGAGAGACAGGATGGAGACACAGAATCTGAAGCAGGCTCCAGGCTCTGAGCTGTCAGCACAGAGCCCATTGTGGGGCTTGAACTCACAGACCGTGAGATCATGCCCTGAGCCGAAGTCGGAGACTTAACTGACTGAGCCACTTGGGTGCCCCAACAATTTAAAATTTTAAAAGAAAAGAAAAGAAAATTAAAGGTACAGCTGAGACTAAAGTGAGAAGATAGGGGGTTAGGCAAAAGAGGAAGAAGACAGAATAGTATAGCAGATTTACTTATGTCACTTGAGCTGGAGTCCAGAAACACACTTGCTGGCACTGATCTAGTGGGCCACCAGGAAAAGTGCAAACAGAAACAGCTAAGTGAGTTTCCTTCTAGGGAAGGGGGTGTTGGGGTTTTCACTCTTCATTGAATTCAATGAATTCAATTGAATTCATTGAATTCAATTCAAACCATTATATACATGGTTTGAATTTTTAACCTATTAATGTATTTTTATTAAATATAAATATGTAAACTTTTGTAACAGAAGGAAAACACAATTTCAACCTCAAAGAATCTGTGTTAATCAAACATTCAAGAATATAAGAGAATATCTGAAATATATACTTTCTCTTACCATAAGTAAGGTTGATTTTGAACCACAGAACAATCTCTAGATTTTCTACCTTCAAATTTTTTTCCAAGTAAGGAAAGTAAGTTAGGTATAAACCTAACCTGAAATAATAACTTCAAATGGCATGATTTTTTGTAGTCTTCCTTTTGTGACAACTGCATTATCTTCCTTCTATGAGGGTCACATCATCTTTGGAAACAGGGCTGGTTTTAATTTTAATATCCACAATTTTCAAACAAAAGGGGAAAGTGAGTTTCTGTGAGAACGTGTATTTCTCTCCTTACTGAAACACTGCAGTTCCTGCTGAGAATCCTTGTCCACTCTCTCTTTTGGGCTGGGTCAGCGTTACCAAAGATGGCAACATGTTCTGGGCTGGTTTTTCCATGAAGAGTCTGATAAATTTCCTGCTGTAAGTGGCTGCAGTTCACCTTTTTCGGCCTGAAATGAAACACCATGGAGGCTGGAGTTCAATGCTAACATACTGATCCAAATGTTAAAAATAATATTATAGGAGCACCTGGGTGGCTCAGTTAGTTAAGTGTCCTACTTCAGCTCAGGTCATGATCTCACAGTTCATGGGTTCAAGCGCCACATCCATTCTGAGCTGACAGGTCAGAGCCTGGAGCCTGCTTTGGATTCTGTGTCTCCCTCTCTCTCTGCCCCTCCCCCGCTTACACTCTGTCTCTTAAAAATAAATAAATGTTAAAAAAAATTTTTTTGAATATTACAAAATAAATTGGAAGAAATAATCCTTATTAGTAGGTATAAGAGACTGTTAGAAAACTTTTAGCAATATTACTATTATATAGATTATAAAACTACTCCTAACTAGCATTGTCATTCAAAATATAAAAGTTGTCCTTATCAACATATTCCCTACAGAGAGAGGCAAAATTGTGGGAAATGATGTGGAAGCAAAGAATTACCTGAGCTTGCATCCAGATATTGCATTCACTCCAAATTGCACTTCATGTTTCTTAACAGAGCAGATTCCATCACCCTGGCTCTGCAAGAGGGTCATCTGAGGTGGAAAGTGATGGTCAAGGAGAGTTTAACAGAAGAAAAAGAAGGCAGATTGGAAAATTTATGCTCTTATTATTCCTTTAACACTGTATTTTGTTATTATCATAACATTGTTCGAGTTACAAATTTGTTTTTTCCCTCTAGTAGTTAAAAAACACAAGAGACAATTACTATTTTCCCCCAAATGTCTAACCACACACCAGTATATAACTATTTCCTTAAAACAAATACCTTCAGCTTTTGGTAGCAACGACTTTGAGAATATAACGTATTAATGGTTTGGTAAAGGAAGTCCTGAATACCTAAAAAAATCAGGGGACCTCAGAATTGGCAAACCCAAAAGATCAGCAGCTGCAGCTTTTCTGCAAGAGACTACCCAAGTCCCAAAAAGGATACAGAGTGACTTTTATCACCAGTTAGGGCCAAAAGTGGCTTCCCAACAATATAGCCAGGATTTCCACTTCTAGGACCGGTAAGAGAAGCAGCTGTGCTCTGTTGAAAAGCCTGCACAAAGAGCGAAGAAAAGTCACTTGCACAGAAAAGCATGCTCCACTGTGTGGCTTCATACCCTTCTCTATGGCATTGCAGAAACTTAGCAGCACTGAACAATCTGGCTCCCTCACACAGTGGAGTATTTTGCAGAAATTTCTACTCCCCAACATCTTTTACTTTTCCATTCACTATAATAGGTCCCAAGTGATCTGCATATTGAAATTCACTGTATGCTACTCCTACCAAGGATTACAACCAAGGATCTACCAACCTTTTGTTTCTCAAAAACTTCTATCAGTTAAGGAATTTAAACTTAATTTAGAAATATCTTTTAATTAATATAGACGTTCCAGTGATAAACTGTGAGAGACATGAGACTTGGTTGATCATTTGAGGGCAGAGTTGAGAAGAAACCAGATTCTGCTGGGGTCAAAAGAAAGTAGAAAAAGGCAAAAGAGTGGGTGATGGGCATTGAGGAGGGCACCTGTTGGGATGAGCACTGGGTGTTGTATGGAAACCAATTTGACAATAAATTATATTATATATATATATATATATATATATATATATATATATACACACACACACACACACACATATATATAAAGAAGAAAGCCAAAAGATCGTGATCAAGATTGGAAAATTAGATTAAGTGGGAAATGAATAAAATGCTAAATGCCATCACATAATAATTTGACATGTTTATAAATACATATAGGCAAAAATTCATTATAAGCACCTAAATAGTACAGAAATATAAAGAGTAAAAGTAAAAAACAAACAAAAACTTGCCAAATGCCCAGATATATGAGAAAAGCTAGTTAAAGAATTTCTATGGGAGGTTGGCTGAGTTTATGATTCAAAGTGACTATTTAAAAAAAGAGTTTGGATTTGAGACTAAAGTCCTGCTTCATTGGGGCCAGATAGAGAGTCACAGAAACTTTACTGGATAAATGTTGTTGAATCTCTATCACTTGTAGTTAAATTATGGAATAGCAAATGTTGAGGCCTCAGTTGACAGACTGAACTAGGCCTTCATATTCTTAATCTATTTTGCATGCATCAGAGAAGCCCAGGAACTATTTCTAACCCAGTATTTCTTGCCCTCTCAATCCATATAGAAGAAGGGCCCTAACCCTGAAGCGAATGAGGAAATGTTGCTGTAAGGAAGTGTCTGGCTCCACAGTCAGGTTGGTTTGTCCAAAACTGACAGAGACTTTCTGGATTCCAAAAGTCCCATTGGTCTCTATCTCATAGATGACCTGAAATACAAAAGTAAAATCAATTAATAAAATTTATTTATTCACTCATTTATTCATCTATTTAGAGTGCATGTGTGAGAGGGGAAGGGGTAGAGGAAGGAGAGGAAATCTCAAGCAGGCTCCATACCCAGTGTGGAGCCTGATGTGGGGCTCAATCTCATGACCATGAGATCATGACCTGAGCCAAGAGTTGATCGCTTAACCAACTGAGCCAACCAGGTACCCCTAAAAATTATTTAATGGGCCAATTATACAGAAGATTTTCTGTCTTTAAAAGTTTTATTATAACTAAATGAGCGTACAGCATAGTGAATACAGTTAACAGTAGTATATTTATATTTGAATGTTGCTGAGAGTAGATCTTAAGTTCTCATTGCAGGAAAAAAATGTGTAACTATGGTAATGAATATCAACTAAACTCAACTGGTGATCATTTCACTATATGTGTGTGTGTGTATGAAATTATCATGTGGTATACTTAAATAAATATATATATATATATATGAAATTACCACCTTGTGTACCTAAAATACAGTGTAACATATGAAATTATCATGTGGTATACCTAAAACTAATACAATGTAATATGTCAATTATATCTCAATAAAAGAAATAACTGAACGAGGGAAACTAAACAAGTAATCTTAAAAATGCTAAACACAAATACCATGAAAAGATAAAGTAGACTTCATATTATATCTACACATGCAAAAAGATACTGGATCTTTGAAAGGGTTTTGAAAGGGTTTGAAAGGGTTTGAAAACTCTTTGACAGGGTTCATGGGAGAAGTGAGTTTATGGTAAGGATCAAAAGGGAAGAAAAATGAGTTCTAATTGTGTGCAGAGAAGATGAGTAGAGAGGGGAGCATGGAAAGGACACCAGGTTTACTTGATTCTCCCAATGTCTGAGGATGAATGAAGACAGTAGCTGGAAATGGAAGTCATAAGCAATTGAAGGTAACCTTAGATTTCTGAGAAGACTTTAAAATGATGCTTAAGACAATTCTTCCTTCTGTAGCTTGATTAAAAGGGAGAATAGAGGAAAAGAAGTGGACTCCTCTATTTCAGATTTTCAGATGATACTAGTTTTTTTCAGGAGAAGAAAATGTGGTATGAACTATAATAAACTGCCAATAGGTAAAGATAGAAAAGTCAGAAGTAATCTTAGTCTTTTGGGTGTGAAATATGGGAGAAAGGCAGCAATGGAAACTGAAACATGGTAGGAGGAAGGTGATGGGCTCAGCTTTTGACATGTTAAGTTCCATGCACAAAAATTCCTGTGGGGTTGGTCTGGTACTTAATGGAAGATGAGGCACCTCTGGTAATGCTGATCAACAACCAACAAACAGTCCAGAATCTGAGATCAGCATCCTTACCTGGGAAACCACATTCTGACAAATGTTTCCAGACAAGAGAGGAGAACCAGCCTGTGAGACAAGGGTTACAGGAACCTGGAACTAGCAAGGAGAAGAAGTGAATCAACTGAGATTGAAAGCAGTATTTTCTCTTCTAGCTACATATTATATTGAAATGAGTATTTTTCATTTTTGATCACCACCTTCCTCTCTCCTTCCCATTGCCAGCCTACAACTTAAGATTAAAAAAAAAATCATTTTGAATCAGCACTTCTCAAAACATATTTCTCAGGTCCTTAATTTTACTGGATATAAAATAAAGGTTCTATGGTCAAATAAATTTTAGGAATACTATATCTGGTATTCCCCTTAGAGAGTACCAGGGTCCTGTAGCACATTAAAGACTCCAAGAAGACCCCTCTAAATATAATGTTTAACTTTACTTAACCCAACGTTTCTGAAACTTATCTAACACCTTGTGAATTTTTATTTCATGTGATGCTTATTAATCATAAAGAACTTACATGGGACAATGTTTTACGTCCACACCTAACAGTTTGATACATCACACACAGATTTCCTTTCACAACTACAATCTAGACTGAAACTGCCTCAGATGCAAATGGACCAAATAGTCTCCTTATTCTTTCCTGATAAACAACGTCATACCTTCGTATTCTGCAGATCAGTCATACCTCTTGGAACCTAGAATAAGAGAACAGCAAGAACTGTGAGTGTGCGTAGACCTCAGAGAAAATTTCCAGGACCTTGTGGTTTCACATGTGGGGAGGAAAAATTAACATATTAGAATGATTCTTCTCTTCCACCTGACTCTTCTTAATACTAAAATGCCATGAGTAAAGCTGAGGGGAGATTGGACTGTGACACGCCTGCTCTGAGCAGAGCTCTACTGAATGGCAAAAGCAAGAGGTTTTGGTGAAATAGTGAAATGATATCCCCTCCCACTGTCCAAGCCAATCCCATTAGCCAGGAGGGTAGAATCTCTTATCCTGGATGTATATCCTCAATTCTTCCATCTTTCTTTAGATGACAGGGTTTTTGGGCCATCTGCCTTTTTTGTAGCTCTTAGGCATTCTGACTTTCAGTTCAGTGCTTTTCCCACAACCCAAATGGTGGGAAGCATGTTGAGTTGGAGGGTAGGGGACACCACCTTTAAGACTGTGAAGTTATAATAAGAGGCAGCATTGAGGGCTGGATCCAAGGTGCAGCTATTTGCCAGGTTCTTGAAGAAACGAGCACAGGTTGTACTTTTACTCTCCAGGAAACCTTAGGACACAAAGAATTAAGGGAGTGATAAAAAAGAAAGTCTATTTTCTTTTTATTTAAAACAACTTTTTTTAGGGTTTTTTTTTTTAAACGATTTCTAAGAAAGCCTATTTTTCATTTTTATTTTCTTTAATTTTTTTTTAATGTTTATTTATTTTTGAGAGAGAGAGACAGACAGAGCGTGAGTGGGGTAGGGGCAGAGAGAGAGGGAGACACAGAATCCGAAGCAGGCTCCAGGCTCTGAGCTGTCAGCACAGAGCCCAAAGCGGGGCTCGAACCCACGAACCATGAGATCATGACCTGAGTCGAAGCTGGATGCTTAGCTGACTAAGCCACCCAGGCACCCCCAAGAAAGCCTATTTTAAATTGAACAAAAAGGTTGGCACTTTTGTTTTGGACTCACCCGCAGGATTGCTCTCAGCACAGAGCCCCCCAGCACCAACTCCGGCAGGCTGCCTCAGCAAGCTGATTACAGACCACTTGGGGAAATATGTCAAAATGGGATCCCCAGCCTGAATAAAGTACAGTATAAATTTATCCACAGTGAGATTGGACAGAACTCTACCAGAAAAGAAAAAGTAGAAACAAAAATTAACTCAATGACTTGTTAATATGGACAATACTGCCTTCAAAAAGAGTTGACAATGGTTTACCTAGTTGCAGCGGGGTACCTCAAAGATACCCCGTCAATTGTCAGCTATGAGGGAAAAACCACACCAAACAATCCCATCCCTATCCCCAGGCTCACCCTGTAAAAAGGTGGTGGCGACTGGGTTTGGAATGTTGAAGTGAATGATTCGCCTCCAAACTCTGTAGCCAAGGCCTGGAAGTTGGTTGCATTGATCTTTTGGAGCTTCTGGAAATAGTTTAATCTTGCTAGGATGTTTTTTTTTGTTTGTTTTTTTTTTAATGAAAAGGGGTTTAGATAAAAGAAAAACATTTATTTTAAAATATCTGGCATGCCAAGTAACTACTTAAAAAATATTATTGGGGTATAATATATACATAGCAAAGTATGCAAATGCACTCATCTTAAGAATAAACTCAAAAGGTTTTTTACATATTTATATACTTTTATTCCCGCTACTCAGTGTAAGTTATAGAACATTTTCCCAGAAAACTCCCAATCAATAACACTCCACTTTCAAAGACAACAAGTGTGATTTTTATCGCCTTCTATTTTGTGTGTAATCTGTTAAAGGAATTATTGTTTTACTACTGACACCTAAGATAAGAATACAGCCAATGAATACCAGTCAGTTCCATGTCCTTAATGCCAGGAATGTGAGTGATTAGCAGACTGCGATGAAGACAGGAGGTTAAATAACGTTCACATTTGCCCCATACCAGATGAGTCTCTAGTACAACAAAAAGGTACTGTTTCCGTCAGAACATGGCAAAGCTAGAGACAACATTCAATTTGTCCTCTCCTTCCTGTTTCTTCTTCTTCTTTTTTTTAATGTTTATTTATTGTTGACACAGAGAGACAGAGCATGAGTGGAGGAGGGGTAGAGAGAGGGAGACACAGAATCTGAGGCAGACTCCAGGCTCTGAGCTGTCAGACCAATGAGGGACTCAAACTCACGAGCTGTGAGATCATGACCTGAGCCGAAGCCAGAGGCTCAACCGACTGAGGCGCCCAGGCGCCCCATCCTTCCTGTTTCTTCTAAACCTCAACTGACCAGTCCTGATAATAATGTTTCCACCTCTCAAGTAATTGGCTTTATGTTTCCTTCCTTTCACTTCATAATGTCTACATTTAAAATTTCAGACACTCCAAAGTGGTATATTTTGTAACAATTCTATAACTTATATTAAACAAACATGTAAATCTATCTAAGTTCCTGTAGCCAGCTCCTTATGTCTAACAGGGAGGACTGAACTTAAAGTTTTGTACAGGTTTTCTGATCCACAGCCAATAGGGCATAAGAAATCGCAAACGTTCACTACTAAGAGAAAGAGAGGGAGCAAGTGGAGAGGTAGAAGAGGGCAGATGATGGAAATTCAACAGAAAAAAAAAGTTAAAAAAAAAAAAAGTCCATACATAAAGCCAACTTTCAACAAATGTTAGGTAACATGAACAGCCAATACATTTCTACTCACAGTTGTTCACAAGGACACAAAACTGCCTTACTCCACCTGAATCCATGAAAACTCTCGAAGGAAATGGGGAATTACTCCTGAAGATAAGAGAGTTGTCCACACACATCCAACTCGAAGACCTGAGAGGAAA
Organism: Panthera leo; assembly: GCF_018350215.1. NCBI lineage: Eukaryota > Metazoa > Chordata > Mammalia > Carnivora > Felidae > Panthera > Panthera leo. The sequence goes on from NC_056689.1 coordinate 54,595,888, forward strand.
TAGGACGAAGAAGAGATACATTTAAAAAAAATTTTTTTAACGTTTATTTATTTTTGAGACAGAGAGAGACAGAGCATGAACGGGGGAGGGGCAGAGAGAGAGGGAGACACAGAATCGGAAGCAGGCTCCAGGCTCTGAGCTGTCAGCACAGAGCCCGACGCGGGGCTCGAACCCACGGACCGTGAGATCTTGACCTGAGCTGAAGTCGGAGGCTTAACCGACTGAGCCACCCAGGCACCCCGAGATACATTTAGAAGTGGAGGGTTTGGTCCAAAGGACGTGCCCCATGGATGTCAGTCAATGCCTAAGAGAGGCCTCCTTGGGCATCCATAGGACAACACAAAGGTCCTATTCTATCGGAGGGTCCTACTCTAGAGAATCCGAGGAGTAACTTCACTCCTGGGAAAAACCAAGGTAATTCCCCTTACAGAAGTGGAAGTGGGGGTGGAAGGCAGGAAGGATAACTCCTCCTACTTCCTAACATGACTTATTACAATTAGACCCTACAGGGTCTCAATCTCCTTTAGGATTCTACCGGCACACGGCAGCTCACCTCACGCTGCCCGGAAGGCAGAAGGAGAAAACTGTCCTCGGATGGAGAAGGTAGCAGTCCCTGTCGCAACAGCAATTTATGTCGCAGGTACCAGGAGTCAAGTCACAGACACAGACCGGTAAGGCTATGAAGGTAAAGCAGAGGGAATGGGGTGAGGATTCCCAAACTTCCGAGCGCGAATTCCCATCTTGCGACAGTCCCACTCCTCACTTAGTGGCAACCCACTTTTTCCACAGAATTTTAGATCTAAGGCAGTGGTTTTCCATCCCCACATCTCCTCCCCTCACCTGGGAAGAGGTCTACGGTCCCATTCTCAGGTGCAGAGGGGGTCACTACCGTAGGGCCCACCGTAGAGATTCCAGGCACAGGCCAGGGAGTTTCAGATCCCTCCGAGGATTGAAGGGTCCCTCCAGGCGACGCTGGCCCCACGTCCGAAGGGGTGGGTGCAGCCCCTGACGGAGAGGAAGGCTGAAGCCAGACGCCCTCGGGAACCATCAGGAAGAACACCTGCAGTAGCATGAGCTGCGAGATGCACATGGGGGCAGTCAAGACCCCCACGAGTTTAAAGTGGGTTTCAGCGATCCCGAGGCGCGTCGGGGGAGGATGGTGGAAGGAGTCGCATCGCGTCTGACGTATTCCGCATGCACCTGCTCATTGGCTCATGGTTACGGCCGAGAGTTTTTCAGCCAATAGAAAGCGGCGTTGTTACAGCTCTTTTAACAGCTTTTAGTGTGCGCTCTCCTCCTTAGGCCGGCCGCGCCCCGCCTCCGTCGCTTGGTAACGGCCAAACTCTCGGAGGAGCCCTTGCCCCTTCTCTCCGCTAGGTGACAGTAGAAGGTCAGCGGAAAGACAGGTGGCTTGGAGTGTGGCGCCGGCGTCGCGGCCCACAGGACTGGGCCTTCCTCGATAGAGGGAAACCCTAGAGGCTGGGACGAGAATTGTACATCTCTTCCACCCGGGGTTCTGAAGGTGAGAAACTCTTTCTAAGGAAAAATAATGATCTCAGGGAAGAAAATACACTGAAGTTCATATATACCTTAAAAAAAGTCACCTCTAAATATTGTATTTTTTGGAAACAGAAAGATTCGGCTTCTTAAATTTTAACATTGAGAAATATTAAAAAAGTTAAACCTCAATAAATGTTGTAATCGTTACCTGTGGACTGTGTAGCTGTTATTAGAAAAAATGAAGAAGGGGGTGAAAATGGGGTGGGAAAAAAATGTGAGAAGCGAGGGAGAGAAAGAGTAAGGAAAGGAGAGACAGATTTTCTAGAAGAAGCAGGGATGGAAATAGCCAAAGGAGAGAGAAGAAAAATTAGTTTTTGCTATTATAGTCGCCACTTTTTGTAGCCCTCTTGGGAAAGTTTTGGTCTTTCCCAGGAGTGGCAGTGTTTTCTTCTCATTCTCTGAAACCCCATCTGATAGAACGTTCTGCAATGTTGGAAATCTTCTCTATCTGCATGTTCAGTGCTATATATGTGGCTATATATATTCAGGCTATATGTGGCTACTTTGACTTAGGAGCTGAATTTTAAAATTTTCATTAATTCAAAGTTAAGTAACTACATGTGATTAGCAGCTACCATTTGGACAGTGCAACTCTGGATGATCAAAATCTTGCTCCAACTAAGACCCAATGTTTTCCTCAGTCTGCACAGGTCTGACATCTGTATTATTTCAGTTGCTTATTTTGGAGGTAGAAACTGAGATCTGGTAGGAGTTACTTAAAATCTGGTATACTTACCTAACCTCTAGCCACTACCTCCTTTTCCAGGTGAAAAACATAGGCAGATAAATTTTAGGATCCCTGACCTTTCTCACATTCTCTGACAAGGTATTGATATTCTACTGTTTTGAAGTCAGTAGCTAAATGTGTGTCTGTGGTACAAATGTTCTCAAATGTATTTTTATTTAGTTATTTACTTAGTTTTTATTGAAGTGTGGTTAACATAAATGTTACATTGGTTTCAGGTGTACCACATATTAATTCAACAATTCTATACATTATCCTGTGCTCACAATGGTAAGTGTAATCACCATCTGTCACCCAACAACATTACGATATTACTGATATACCTATGCTGTACTTTTCATCTCTGTGACTTATTTATTTTATAGCTGTAAGTCAAATATATTTTCATGTGATTGTGTGATGGACTGCTAGAAGAAACATGCATATTTGTGTTTGGGCATAAAGCATTTATCTACCTTATTAGTAATTTCTGGATGAAAGGGCAAAGTTTAGATCATTCAAATTATATGTATTTACTAGAACATAAACACAAACCAGGGAGTTTTGTCTCTTTTGTTCACTGATATATCCCAGGCCTAGAATGGCACCTAGGACATGTTAGATGTGCATTAAATATTTTTCTTTTCTTTTTTTTAATGTTTATTTATTTTAGAGAGAGAGAGAAAGACAGAACATGAGCAGGGGAGGGGCAGCAAGAGGGGGAGACACACAGAATCCGAAGCAGACTCCAGGCTCTGAGCTGTCAGCACAGAGCCTGATGTGGGGCTTGAACCCATCAACTGTGAGATCGTGACCTGAGCTAAAGTGGGACACTTAACCGACTGAGGCACCCTAGCGCCCCTAAGGTTTATTTATTTTTGAGAGAGGGAGAGAGAGAATGCAAGCTGGGGAGGACCAGTGAGACGGAGACAGAGGATCCGAAGCAGGCTCTGTGCTGACAGCAGACAGCCTGATGTGTAGCTCGAACCCACGAACCATGAGATCATGACCTGAGCTGAAGTCGGACGCTTAACTGACTGAGCCACCCAGGTACTCCTAAATTTTTTTTTTTTTTAATTTTTTTTTTCAACGTTTTTTATTTATTTTTGGGACAGAGAGAGACAGACAGAGCATGAACGGGGGAGGGGCAGAGAGAGGGAGACACAGAATCGGAAACAGGCTCCAGGCTCCGAGCCATCAGCCCAGAGCCCGACGCCGGGCTCGAACTCACGGACCGCGAGATCGTGACCTGGCTGAAGTCGGATGCTCAACCGACTGCGCCACCCAGGCGCCCCTCCTAAATATTTTTTAAAAGAGTGTTTTGTTGAACTCTTTAGATTTAGCTCTGAATATTTAGAGTTTATATTATTTTGGGATTGCATGTGTTTATATAAAATTTCTATTGTACAACCAATTGGAGATTATTTTAGATTTACAAATTTGGAATTTACACTGTAACATCAATGGTAAATCAGTGATAAATTATTCCTGATTTTATTATTATTGGCAGAAGAGTCTGTTGATTGAGTAATTTTAGGGTGGAGTACAGAGAAATAACATCTCAGGATCTTTCTTTTTTTTTTTTTTCACCTCGGGATCTGAGTTGCTCTTTCTTATTTTTAATTTTAGCACTTAACAAAGTTTTTAAAATAGCTATTTTTTAAAAATACTGTTTTTTGTTATAGTTGAGCAAAAATATTATTTGTGTTGTTACTGTTATATGTTAGTAGGAATCTGTAATACAGAACTCTCAATTCTTTTGAGATCTAGTATTAATATCTAAAAGGTAATTTTCATGAAGGAAAATGAAATTTATTCACACGTGTCATGCAGATGCCAGTTTTAGCATGGAGACCATGCTAAATTGAAATAGCTTAATATGACATCACTTCAGAACCAAAGATTTCCACATTAGATCATATGATACTAGCAGCTGTCTGTGTTTGGTATTAAAAGAGTTCAATATGTGCTTAAAAATTTAGCTGAGATTGAATCAAGATGGCCAACTGAGAGCAAGTTCTTGCCTCTCCCAACTCCTCCCTTCTTTCCCAAGTCTAAGAATTACAAACAAGTTACATGGGTTCACAAACTCATGTGTATCCATGCACATACTTTGACACTGAAAAACATGAAGGAGTGCTATCAATGGACCAGACATTGTGAGAATCCTTGAAAAAATAGGAAACAGATGGGATTGGACTGAAGGTAGACAGACAAAAGTTGCGTAACATAGGCTTAATGCAGAAATGCAGATGGCTTTTGGGGATATTCTATGTACAGAGAAAAAAAAAACTATTGGTATCAGTAGTGTCCTTGAACAATGTGTGAGTTATTGATTGAGGTACGGCTATAGAAGAGACAGGTGGGGCAGCCTCTCAACCTTACTCCCACTCATACATGCAGTGGATGGCAAAAGGACTTGTTCCTAAAGGGAACAGGGACAGTCTATGTAGGTACTTTTGCTGAAAAGCTGTGATGGCTTTTGATATCTGGGAGGAAGAGGGAGGCCTCACATCTTAGAGACTGATACTAGCTCACCTTGTCAAGCTGCACATGCAACATTCCTCCACAAATCCTTGAGGCAGAATGCAAAGAGAAAATCTATAAATAATATGCATTAAAAGACACATTACCTTCAAAAGAGAATAATAAGACACACGTCACTTTTTACAGAAATGTGGAAAGCTATAAAAAGTTAAATAATGTCTTAGAAGGAGCTAACCTAGTATTCTATACCCAGCAAAATATCCTTCAGACATGAAGTTAAGATAAAAATGTGTTTAGAAAACAAACATTGAGAAAGATCTCCACCAACAAACCCACACAAAAAATTGCTAAAGGGAATTGTTCAGGCTAAAGGAAAAATGATCCCAGATGGAAGCACAGATGCAGGAATAAATTAAGAGCAAGGAAAAAGATAAACACAAGGTCAATATATAAAACTCAATTGTATTCCTATATTACAAATATCATCTAAAATTTTTAGATGATAGAGTTTATAATAACAAAATTAAATACTTAGGAATAAATCTAAAATAGTGCAAGATCTCTGCATATCAAACTGTATACTATTTCTGAGAGGAATTAAAGGAGAGCTATACCAAATTGATGGCTAGGAAGACTTACTAATGCAAACATGTCAGTTCTTCCCAAATTGATGTGTAGATTCATTTCAGTCCCAGTAAAAATCCCAGCCTTTTTTGGGTAGGAATTGACTGGCTGATTTCAAATGTCATGTATAATTGCAAAAGGCCAAGAATAGACAAGAGAATTTTGAAGAACAAAGTTGGAAGGCCTACTCCTACTATGTATTACCTCTTATTATTAAGATAAATAATGTTTAGAACAAAATGGCATAGCTTTGGCTATAAGATAGACAAATAGACCAATGGAAAAGAATGGAGTCCAGAAACGGACCTACACATATGTGGTCACTTGATCTGTGACAAAAATGGTACTATAGTGCAGTGAGGAAAGGGTGATCATGTCAATATGTTGTATTGGGTCAATTGGATAGTCATAAGACAACAGTGTATCTTAACTAGCTATACATACCCAAACATTAATTTCACATAGACTGTAGACAGTTAACAATAAAGTTAATAAAAGGTAACACTGAAGAATATTCTCATGATCATAGGGTAGACAAATATTAAACTGGACAAAAAAATAACTGATCATAAAGAAAAAGATTGATTAAATTGTATCTTATTAAAATTGAGAACTTCTCTTAATGAAAAGACATCATTAAGAAAGCAAAAAGGCAAGATTCTAAATTTGTTCCCTTTAAAAATATTAGCTATGAACATGTGTTGAATCATTTTCATCAATTTGTACTTTAATTTTGGGAAAAGTGTAGATTCACATGAAGTTGTAGGACATAATACAGAGAGATCCTGTGTACTCTCTAAAGGTAACACCTTGCAAGATTACAGTACACATCATCAGAATATTAGTATTGGTATAATCCACTCATCTTCACTTTTTCCCAGTTTTACTTTTAAGCCTATATGTGTGTCGCAATTTTATTACGCATGTGGTCTCATGTTTCCAACACCACAGAGCAATTCCGTCAGCACAAGGATCCCTCCCATTGTCCTTTCATAAACATTCCGTCTCCTCCCCTCCCACTTCCTCTCCTCAGGATCCTTTTTTTTAACCATTATTAATTTTTATAATAATCATGATTAAAATAACTATAATTTGAACAGCAGTTCACAGCATTGGTCCAAGTAAATCAAATAAATAGTATCCACATTTCTAATAGAAAGTAAAAGTTTGGTAGCTCTGGAGGAACTAATTTCCTTGCTTACTAAGAGATTAATAAACAATGCAAACATTATAGAGGAAAGAAATATGTTTTCACTTTGAAATCTTTAAAAAAAAAACGTTTCTTTAGTTGTTTGTATTAATTGCAAGCACTGTGCTAATTAGACACTGATTACCATTCCTAAATGAAACTCATTTGTGATAACCATCTTTTTCTTTACATTAAAGAAACAGAATTACATGCTATCTTTTTCTTCATATTAAAAGAAAAAGGTCGTGATCTCATGACTTAACATTTTGAGAAATACCACCAAAAAGACGATACTAATTTAGTAAGTCCCGTCAGTCGAGTGCCTGCTTGCCTACACTCCCACCAACCCTGAATCCTTAATAATTTTGTCACTCAGACAAAATTTATCTTTCTTTTCTTTGATTATTGATGAGGAGGACCATCTTTTCATATGCTTACTGGCCATTTGCATTTCTTGTTGGGATTTGCATTTGCCTCTTTTTCTTTTTTTAATGACGAAAGTATAAATACTACCGTCTCATTGTACAAAACTTAAATGATCCACAAGTATAAGAGTAAAGAGTGACACTTTTCTCCATTGCATCCCGTCATGTCCCATTGCCCACAGTTTTGTGTACATCCATGTAGTCCCCTTCCAGACATCTCCATATGAATATACATATAATACAAATTCTATTTTTAAATAAATCGGATCATATATGTGTACTGTTCCACAACTTGCTTTTCTTTTTTTGTCTCAAAAATAGATCCTGAGATCTTTAAATTTCTTTAATGGTTGAATAGGATTCAATACTACAAAAACCCCATTATTTCATTATTCCTTTATTTTTTCTCTTGCTATTACGTTGCCAAAGCAAATATCTTTTTCATATATTTGTGTGCATGTGTGTGAATTTCTTTGGATGGAGTTGTATAAGGTAGATTGTTGGGTCAAAGGATGTGCTTTCTGATAGCCTTCCCAAAGGTCTGTATAACTTACTACTTCCACCAAATGTATGGAAAGTTCTCATTTTCCCATATAGCCTTACCTACACTTGATAACTTTTATCTGATGGGCAAAAAAGAATAAAAGAATTATTTTGCATTTCCCTGGTTAATGGTGAGGTTGAAGTTATCTTCATGTTTATTGGCCATATAGTTTTATCATTAATTGTTTCTTCATATCCTTTACCTGTGAAAGCTTTTCCATTGGGTTATGTGTGGATATATGTTGTTTTTTGTTGAGCATCTCCTTCCCCATCCCCTGGTAACAATTCTTATTTATTGTGAGGAACCCATTTCCTGTGGCTTAGATGATGAGTACGTGACCAGGTCTGGCCTTCCAGAGTCCTGCAGCTCCTTAGCCACAGTGATTAAAGAACGGGCATGTGACTCAAGGTAGGCTAAAAAGAACTCTCAACAGAACTTGTGCTGGGACTGTTGAAAGAAGTCTCTGCAGAGATCCTATGAACTAAGGACTATGGAAGCCTGAATTTGTACCACGTGGAGAGAGTCTGAGGAGAAACCAGAGGCTAGCAGTAATGAACAAGGACTAAGTTCTGTTGTCATTTTTCTGGAGGCCCTGGATCCCACTGGGCCAAAAACCTGCCCTGCTTCTGAACTTTAAAGTTTTGTGAGCAAATAAAGTCCCTTAAGATTATTGAATTTTTCTGTCCAGATTAACATAGCTTATTTGTACTTTCTTATTGATTTCTAGAAAAGCTTGTGATTTAAAATTCTAGACTTATACTTTACACATTGTATAGGTTTTTAAAAAAATGTTTATTTATTTTTGAGAGAGAGACAGAGAGACAGAGAGCACAAACAGGGGAGGGGCAGAGAGAGAGAGGGACCAGAATCCGAAGCAGATTCCAGGCTCTGAGCTGTCAGCACAGAGCCCGACATGGGGCTCGAACTCACAAAGTGTGAGATCATGACCTGAGCTGAAGTTGGCCACTTAACCAACTTAGCCACCCGGGTGCCCCTACACAGTGTATAGGTTAATAAAATTAGCATGGCCTTCCAAAAAAAACCAAAAAAGGGCACCAGGTATTTAAATCATAACATATTTTAGTGGCTTACCTATACTTACATACTAATTGAAACTCTCAAAGACCAATTCACGTGACTATTTTAAATATATTAGTAAATATTTAAACTAGAATTTCTATTTGAAAATAAACTAGAAATTAAACAAGCATTTAAACTAAAATTAAACTAAGATCTCTGTTCTAGCATCTACTGATTATCTTTTTTCATTCAGTTTGTGGTCTTTTTGGTTATTGGCATGATGAATGATTTTTGGTCAAAACCTGGACATTTTTTAATGTTTATTTATTTACCTGGAGAGGGAGAGAGTGCATGTGCAGGGGAGGCGCTGAGAGAGAGGGAGGGAGAGAATCCCAAGCAGGTTCTGCACTGTCAACACAGAGCCCAACATGGGGCTTCATTTCATGAACTGAGAGATCATGACCTGAGCCAAAATCAAGAGTTAGATGCTTAACCGATGGAGTCACCCGGGCACCCCCAAACCTGGATATTTTGGGTGTTTATAAGACTGTCTTATTTAAACCTTCTGTTTTAGCTGGTTCACTCTGACACTGATCTGGCAGTGGAAGTGGGGCTCTGCCCCGTTATTGACAAATGACAATAGAAATCTGGTTCCTCACTTGGCTTCCGTTAACACTGGAGGGGGTGAGGGAACAGCATTGCTTGCTATTTCTGGCGTGGTGGTGGGTCAGAGCTAGCTTCCTCCAAATTTGGGATATATAAAGCAAAAAGAAAACTCAGGGAGTTCACCACTATGTCATTTCTAGGGACCCAAGGTCCCTAGCCAGTCTGCCTTCTTCCCTCCACCTTTTAGAGTTTTCTTCCTCATATACATATAATGTCCAGGGTTTTTAGTTGTACTTACTGACAGGAATATGGTAAAATATATCTATCTTCTCTAAAGTACGGGTATAACTTATTATAGAAAGGAATTGCCACCTCCTTCATGCTGTTGTAACTAGAAGGCCCTCTTTCTTCTTTTGTTTCTGAAATTGTTTTTCCTTCTCTCTACTTTTATATTTTCTATCACTGGTTTAATTAATAATCATTCCCAATGATATAAGTTAAAAAAATGTAACTCTATTCAAAGCATTCAAGTTATCTATCGGTGTGTAACAAACCATCCCCAAATCGGACGGTACAAAATTACAACTATTTTATATTGTTATAGATTCTCTGGGTCAGGAATTTGAACAGGGTACAGCAGAAATGGCTTTTCTCTGCTTCATGATGTCTGGAGTCTGAGCTGGCATGACTGAGATAGTTGGGGGAGACTTTCATGACGGGGGTGCAGAATCATCTGTAGGTTTCTTCACTCACTTGTCTGGTGTTTGGGATGGGAATATTTGAAAGCTTGGCTTAGTTGGGACTATTAACAGCAATGCCTGCATGTGGTCTATTTTTTTTTTAATGTTTATTACTTTTTGAGGGAGAGACAGAGCGTGAGCCGGGGAAGGGCCAAGAGAGAGGGAGACACAGCATCTGAAGCAGGTTCCATGCTGTCAGCACAGAGCCCCGGCACAGGACTTGAATTCGTGAACCATGAGATCATGACGCTTAACTAGCTGTGCCACCCAGGCACCCCATGCATGTGGTCTATTCTTATGGCTTACACTTCTTCCCGGTATGGCAGCCCCAGGATAGTTGGACTTTTTAAATGGAGACTCAGGGCTTGAGGAATGACTGTTCTGGTGAGCAAGGCAGAAGCTGCAGAACCTAGTCCGAATTCACCTCAAAAGCCATATAGTGTCCCTTTCACTGTACTCTGTTGGTTGAAGCAGTTATAAGCCCATCCAGAGGGTATATGAACCCCCTACCTCTGTATGGGAGGTGTGTCAAAAACTTTGAGTCCAATTTTTACAATTGCCACAAAAAGGATATGAAACTTAAATATCTTGTTATACAAAGCATATATATTTAAGAAAATGTAAAAATTTTTTAAATTCGGTGTCTTAAAAAATTATTTTTCTTCTAATATATTAAATATTATTTGCGGGGCACCTGGGTGGCTCAGTCAGTAAGCGTCTGACTCTTGTTTTTGACTTAGGTCATCATCTCATGGTTTGTGGGTTCAAGCCCCGCATCGGGCTCCCCACTGACAATGCAGAACCTGTTTGGGGTTCTCTTTCTCTCCCTCTCTGTCTGCCTGTCCCCTGCTTGTGCACGCTCTCTCTCTCTCAAAATAAATAAATTAATTAAAAAGTTTAAAAACATTAAACAATTATTTGCTAAATTTAAAGGCAAGGCGAAAAATAATAATGAATATCAAATTTTAATTTTATTTAAATGTAAGTTTTATTTAAATGTAAATGTAACTGTAAGTCAGTTTTTAAAAAGTTAATTAAGTCTTGCTAAATATTTCTGTAAGCCTGAAACTATTTATAATTGTAGTTGTCAATGAGAAGAATAAGTATTGTGTCTCATATATGTTATATCTAGACTTATATGCATACAAATTTAGGGTATAATTATCAAGTATATATGTTATATAATATTTAATTCTTCAGCTGCCTGTACAACTGTTATAAAAACTGTACTAAATTATGAATGGTGGATATGAAGAGTTCGAGAAAATGAACACTTTGCTCTACTGGCAAATATTTCATTATTCAAAAACTGTATTGCAGTCATGCTATTTGAGAGGAAAGAATTATAATCTATTTTCCCTAATTATTTTCCAGCTCAAATCCTCCCCACACTCTGAAATAATGCCCATTTCTTCTTCTTTTGTTTTTAAATGTTTATAAGTTTATTCATTTTTGAGAGAGAGAGAGAGAGAGAGCATGAACGGAGGAGGGTCAGAGAGACAGGGAGACACAGAATCTGAAGCAGGCTCCAGGCTCCAAGCTGTCAGCACAGAAGCCGATGTGGGGCTCAAACCGACAAATTGTGAGATCATGACCTGGGCGGAAGTCAGATGCTTAACCTACTGAGCCATCCAGGTGCCCCAACAATGCCCATTTCTGATATCAGCAGTGCCTCAGTCTTCAATTCTTCATTTGGATACGGTCATCTTTTCTTTCATGGACACAGGAGAAGGTATATGGCAGAGTGTTTTTCTGGAGCCTGAATTGTGTGAAGCACAGCAGCAAATGTAGAACATTGTGAGTTGCCCAGTGCCATCACTGAGCCCCTGGTCCTGAGTGACAGAAGTGACCATGTAATTTTCACTAAATTCATCATTTGGGGTTTCTGGTTTATGGGTCCCTGTAGGATGCAGGACTAGGGCAGGGGCCCCTTGCCTGGGTTTGAAGGTGGTGCCACTTCTCTGGGAGCATGAACTTTTAAATTTTGTCTGTCTGTCTGGTCACTCTCACTGCTAGCTCTAGTTCAGAGTTTATAATCTGGGAAGCTTTCAAGAACATAATATTCCTTCGATAGTGTTTCCACAGTAAATTATGACCATGTTAAGGTTCAAAAGTTGATGGAATGTCAGTTTGTTCCCTGGAGTGCTTGGTCCAAGGAGTCCAGTCAAATGGTGGGATTTGTTTGGACAAAATGTGGAGCTCCAACATCTGGTGATGTGATCACACTTGGTACTCCCAAAGTTTCCTGACTTTTAGATTTGAGTTATAGTTTTGGTACATTGAATTTTCTTATTTATTTGAGGGAGAAAGGATTCATTTAACCAAGAGAAACTCTTAATCAATGAGCCTTGACAACCTCCAAAAGGTGAGGCCTCCACTTAAATTTACTTTCTAGAAATTTCTTCTCTATATTTGAGAATTATAGTAAGAATTCAGTCTAGAGATGACTCAAGATCTTTGCCTCCTATTTGCAAGTTGTCTAGGAATTTCCTCTGGATAACCTGTATGCAATTCATACTTCATAAAGATTTATTTTAATTAATACCCATTTCTTTGTTGAAAGATTTCCTTACTAGTTAATCATCCATAAGAAGGACTCAGAATGTGTTATGGGGACAGTGTAATCTCTCTAACCCCTCTCTCACCATTTATCGGTCAGATCAATATTTATATTCATATCAATATTTATAATTCATTTAAGTACAGGCATTTCCTTCTATTTTAAACCTAGAATCTGTTGTTACTTTTCTCATGGCTGTTTACAACTAATTGTGGAATAAAATAACTTGTCCACTCACAGTTAAGGAAATCTAAGATATTAGCAGGCAGGTAGTAGACATATTTTTATTTTGACTGGGGCTCTCATAGGAAAAAACTCTAAAGGCTTGATCTATAAGGGAGGCAATCTTAGAGTTCTTTCTAAGTCAGTCTGAATGTACATAAACTTTGTTTAAACCAAAAGCCTGACTTATGGCCCACCAAGCATACATTATACACCTGCTTTGTAAATGAGTAGCCTAAAGGAAAACCATCTTGTCCTTAAGATATGGATCAACACTCCTACCTGCTGCATTCCTTGATGTTAAAACTTGTGATCCCCACCTATATGTGCATCTATAATCTTTTGAGATTTTAAAAGATGTAAAAAAGGACATAACCCTGCAAAAACTGTTCATTCTCTTGAGCACTTTCTTTCCTGTGACGAGTGTGTTCCCTGAGCAGCTGTCCTAACTTGAATAAAACTCTCTTTTTTTTTTTTTATTTCAGAGATTCTAAAAGGTTTGTTCTTGTTCATTTTGTATTGACTGCAGCACCCTAAAATTAACATCAAAATAACATTATCTATCTATTTGATTACCCCTAGCAGTCTGATGCCAAAACCCAAATGAATTTAAAATTTCCATATTTGGAGTGACAGTTGTATAAATATCAGAGAAGTCACATAAACATTCTGTGTAAATTAGATTATTTGAGTATTCATTCCATCCCCCCCCCAATTTTTTTTAATGCTAATGTAAGTTTTTGTTTAGGTATTACAAACTGGAGCAATCTTTAACAAGTTTAGGAATATAAAAATAGTAGCTTATTAAGGCTATCTAACCACTGAATATATTTAATTTTATTTGAATTCTCAATTCTTTCCCAGTATTTCTCTTTCTCTCTCTCTTTCTCTCTCTTTAAACACATATTAGATATTCTAGCATTTTAAATAGGAGTTCCTACCAATTAATATTTCAGATAAACACAAATATGGACAATGAAAATTACCTACATGGAAAATGGCTTGTCATATTCTAGAGAGTTTTAAAAATTAGTTCCTTTAGCCTTACTGGGAGGTGGATCTATGCAAAAACTTTCTTTCCTTGAGTAGTGAGTCCTGAGCTGTTAGGCTTCTTACCAAAGTTCAGGAGGGCAACATCTATTTTCTCAAGATGGTGTGATAATGGGGTATTACAATGTTCCTGGTGTGAAGCAAAGAGATAACAGCCAGAAGCCTAATTAAAAAGAGTTGACTTGCTTTAAGGAAAAGGGCAAAACCTTTTCCTTCCCTCTACTTTTAAATCTTCTGGCTCCCACCCACACGAAGACTTAAAACAATAGAGCCAACAGTAAGAATGACACCTTTATGTTAACTCTTATGAAATATCTTCTTTTTGTTTTCTTAATGAAACATTTGTCTCCATCTTCCTCTGCCTTCTTCCTGTGCGTAACAGCTGACAAATGCTTGTTTTCCCAGTAGTGGTACATTAAAAACAAACAAACAAACAAACAAAAAAATCCCATCTCTTCTCCCTTAAAGTTCCTTTTGTTAAAAACTTTAAGCCAGCCAAATGAGGGACTACACTGTTACACTGTTTGGGATCTTAAGGCAGGAAAGTTTGATAGCCCTAAAGGAAATATTGTCTTTTGTTTCAAGATTTTTTCTGGGTTGGTGATATCTTAATTCCTGATTTGTAACAAGGCAGAAACTCTGAAATCCCCATTTAGGAACAATAATTATGATTTCATTAATTCATTAATTTCTTGGATTTGATGATTTCACATAGAAGATGTTCTGTCTAAACTTAACAGAAAAAGTCATGGGGGAGGGGAAAAATAGTTACAAACAGAGGGAGGGAGGCAAACCATAAGAGACTCTTAAATACAGACAACAAACTGAGGGTTGATTGGAGCGGGGCTCGGAGGAGAGGAGAAAATGGGTGATGGGCATTGAGGAGGGCACTTGTTGGGATGAGCACTGGGTGTTGTACGTAAGTGATGAATCACGGGTATCTACTCCCAAAACCAAGAGCACACTGTATACACTGTATGTTAGCCAACTTGACAATAAATTATATTTAAAAAAAAAAAAAGAAGATCTTCTGCCTAGCACTCCTTAGTATAATCGAATGGTATTTTGTCATTAGGCCTATTTTCTACGTTACAAGGGAAGTGAAAAGAGAAAGGACAAAGAATTGTGATCTTGGGCATAATTACTGGATCATCAGAAATGTTGAATCACATAAAGATAAAACAGGAAGTGGTTAAAAGAGTAAAGCACACTGTCAAAAATAAAAGGAAATAACTACTGAAAAGAAATGACTGTTAGATACTGATATGCAATTAATTGAATGTAGTTTTTTTGGTGAGAGATTAGTGGTAAGAAAATAATTGTATGAAAACACTGTTAGTTATTTATGCCCTGTTTCATTTAAAAAAATGATGGTGATAGATATTTGTGTGAATGTGTTCCTAGTAGAAAAAAAACACAGTGTAACACAATAGTGGCCTTTCCTTCCTGAGTGTGTTTAGAAGTGACGTTGCTTGTCATCTGTCTGGAACAGGGAGGGTATACTAACACTTCACATTTGTTTTATTTTCTTTATTTTTTTAAATGTTTGTTTATTTTTGAGAAAGAGAGACAGACAGAGTGTGAGGGGGAGAGGGACAGAGAGAGAGAGAGAGAGGGAGACACAGATTCCGAAGCAGGATCCAGGCTCTGAGCTGTGAGCACAGAGCCCAATGTGGGGCTTGAACTCACAAACCGTGAGATTATGACGTGAGCTGAAGTCGGACATCTAACCAGCTGAGCCACCCACGTGCCCCTAACACCTCACATTTGTAATTACAGAGCATTTCACATTCTTTGAATTTTTACAATAACTTCATTAGATTGATGCCTTAACAAGGAAACAGCCTGAACTAAGTGACTTGTTCAAAGGGGCATCGTTCCTAATTATTAGAGCCAGAACTAGAACTTAAATCTCTTCTCAGTTAGGTAGTGCTTGAACTCATTTCTGCTGCTTGAACTCACAGATAAGTTTACCAAGGTCCTTTCCAGTCACAAGGTCTTTTCTTTGGTTTTAATAAATATACAAATGTATCACATTATGTTTATAGTCAGACAGTGCTTTTATAGTCACATAGTGTAATATTTTAAAGTCAAACGTGCTTTTAAATATAGGAATTTGGAAACAGTGGAAGGCAGATGTGCTGGGCACTCTTGGCTCTACAGATCTGCTGTTCTCCTCCACCCTGCTCTGTGTCCTGAGAGTGAACTGCATCCCTGGGCTTCTGGTTAGGTTCAGCAGGAGATGGGAGGGTGGGGAGAACAAGGTTGGGTATTTATTCCTCAGCTTCTTTCCCTGCTGGGCCAGATTGGCATTAGCTATCCTCTTTAACTGAAGGTGTAGCCGACCCTGTGGGGCCCCCACCCATGTACCCTCAGTCCTCACCACTCTTTATACATGGTGGTGGCTATTTCCTGTGTAAACACCTGCCACTTTCTGCCTGAGACCTTTTTCTGGCCATGGAAGCATGCACAGCCCATGTACAGCCCAGTGCAGTTCAGTGGTGCTGGACAGCTGATACCCCAGGGAGCAACTCTTAACCAATGATATGTGGGAATTGGTGAATAAACATTGCAGCCTCCTCTCCCCTAGTTAGGAAAACTCTGGGCTGTGGTCTTTACCATCTCCCAGGGGTTCCTATCAAGACTGAGCCCCAATTGCACTCAGTGGTGATCTACTAATCCATTCACCTGGTATTGGCCTCCTTCCCTGTCCTGTCTCACTTGCCCATCTCCTTCCAGTACCTCCTGGGATTGCCTCCTAAATAAACTACTTGTGGTGGAATCTTAGCTACAAGGTCAGCTTCAGGGTGACTTTAACCCAATATAGAAGACATGGTTCTTGTCAGGCAGCCGTCTCCTACAGCCACAGCTTACTCTGTGGGTTCCAAGAACCTCTTCCTTCCTCTCCTTGACCTTCAGACCAGATTTAGTCATGGATACCCATTGTTGCTAGCCCCAAGGTGATTCACCACTCTATGTACACACAACTGCAAATCAGGCTGGGCACTGTAATCTTTATGCTGGGTGACTAAACAATAGATATTGTTTTAGTTAGGAAGAAAATTATAATAAGAAGAGGGAACATCTTACCCGTCTGCCACAGAGGCACACTTCAACTTCAAAAAATTTTTGAGACAGACTGTGAGATAATTAAAGATTTAAAACAACACTAATCAGGCCAGCAATGATTACAATGCAATGGCTACCACCATAATGTCAATTAAAGCATCAGGGTTATCTATAGGTTGCTCTTCAGGATGATTGCTGTTTGAGAAGATCTGGTTCTGCTCTGGCTCTTCTTCTTGGAGGCAGAGTTCTTTCAAAGTCTCTGCAGTGCCAATCTGATGATGTGCTAACCTAATACTCTTAGTTACAGCAAAGCTGCTCCCACACCCAGCAGCCTCATGTACTTAGTTTCACATGTCAGGCATTGCTGTGACAGTATTTATTCTCAATTGTAGCAAAATAAGTTTTTTTTACACATCAATAAAAATTTGGAGGGATTTGATTTCTTGAGAACATGGGGGAAAATCCCCATGTTACATATTTTAGAGGAATGAAATGAGTAATAAATAGTCCCTGCCCTCCAGAACTCCAAGTCTAGCAATGGAGGGTGGGGTGAAGACTGAAGGGAAATTTGGGGTGGGAAGAAATCATCACCAGTATAAGTGGTAGAATACTTTAAGATGTTAATTATTGTGGGTGCCCAGTCCTACCCTGGCTTGTTGAAATTACACAAGGTGCTCTGAAACATAGGGTAATGGCGAAGAAATAAAGGGGTACCCTTGAGGGCTAGGAAAGAACAGAAATTCTGGAGCACTGGGAAGAGGATGGAGGTTGGTGGGCCATGGGTAGTAGGGGCCCTTGCTTATTCCATGGTTGTGTCCTGGTTGTTAAGACCTCAGAAAGGGTCGCCTTATGGCACCTTAGGGAGGCTCCACTCTAAGTACCAGGGCTTCTAGCTGAGGCACAGCCCCTTTTCAGCCCTACCCCACTCATGGTTAACATTGGAACAGGTAGCCTGTCACATTTCAAGGTTGGGCAGTGAGAATAACAAGAGGTTAAGGTAGGTGAGAGATTAGAAGTCCTTCCACCATTTTCTTTTCATTTTTTTAAAAGTTTATTTATTTATTGGGAGAGAGAGAGGGAGGGAGAGAGAGAGAGACAGAGAAAAGAATGGGGCACAGGCAGAGAGAGAGAATCCCAAGTAGGCCCCACGCTGTCACCACAGAGCCCGACTAAGGGCTTGATCCCACGAGCCATGAGATCATGACCTGAGCTGAAATCAAGAGTCAGATGCTTAACTAACTGAGCCACCCAGGTGCCCCACCCTCCCCCATTTTCTGATGCATGCACTTCTGTCAAATTCTGGTATAAACCAGGAAGGTAAGGGAACCTTAGTAATGATTGTGATGGGCTTTCTTGCCAGCTCAGAGGGTGCTAATATTGGACTTAAATTTACATAAAGAAAATAAAGATAAGAAAAATGTTTGGATACCTAAATGTCATGGCTTAAGATTGAATCTGTTCCGTGCATACGCAAGACAAAAAGTAGAATATGACAAGGGTTCCACAGGAGGCCAAGCATTATAGCATAGTTACAATAAATCATGGCATATTTTTAGCTGTTTGTGAGGACTGCAGTCTCTCTCTCTCTCTTTTTTTTTAAAGTTTATTTATTCATTTTGAGAGAGAGAGAGCATATGCAGGAAGCAGAGAGAGAGAGGGAGAGAGAGAATCCCAAGCAGGTGCTGCACTGTCAGTGCAGAGCCTGACGCGGGGCTCAAACCCACCAAGGGTAAGATTATGACCTGAGCCAAAACCAAGAGTCAGACGCTTAACCAAGTGAATCATTCAGGCACCCCACTGCAGTCTCGTTTTCACAGTTTTGATTTTTTTTCCAGGCTAGTGCAGTTAAATAGAGGAGGGGGTATAATTATTTTCCTCACTGATTCTGTTCTAGCTTGCTCCATTTCTTAACACAAAGTGTAGTAACAAATAATTGTACATGTGGTAAAAATTTATGTGTTAGTCAAGTATTGATGAAGTATTTTCTGGTAATTCCATCTACTTTCCCCTAATCATTATGTATCATTTGAGAATATGCATCATATTCTGTAAAATCCATGTTACCCATCTTCTAGATTATAGAGGCAGAAAAAAACTGTTTAGTTTGCAAGGCATTATGGCACAGAGAGTGCACATCCCTTTGCTCCCCCATCTCCTCCTCCCACAGACACCTTTCTTAAGCGGCAGCTTTCTCTTTGTCATTCCAGAGGCTTCAGAGCAGAGACCTCTATGCAATTTCTGTTTTTCCTCAAGAAATTATGGCGAACAGTCGAGTGGGTAGGCTTAGAGACATTTTCTATATATAGTCTGTGTATCCTTGATTCTAAAACACTTGATAAAAACAGATTTGTAATGTTTTGAAATTCAGAATGTGTCTTGCAATCAATGTCAAAAGAAATCTGTCTGTTTCCAGGCAGAACTGTAAGTTTTGCTGTTTGTCATTGTGCACGAGCATGCCTAGTGTTGTGTGGAAGGTATCTTGCCATCTGCTTGCCAACTCAGATGAGTTATTTGTAACAGTACTTTACGCAGGTGAATTTTATTTGTACATTTTATTTTATTTAATTAAATAATTTTTATTTTTTACCATAGGTATTTGCATCTTTTTTCTTTTTATCTTTTCACATATCTCCTACCTCCCACCCCCCACCTCTGGCAACCACCAGTCTGTTCTCTGTATCTATGGGTTTGTTCTTGGTTTTGTTTTAGGTTCCATATACCCAGGAGGTCATACAGTATTTGTGTTTTGCTGTCTACCTTATTTCACTCCACGTAATGCCCTCGAGGTTCATCCATGTTGTTTGTTACAAATGGCAAGATATAATTCTCTTTTATGGCTGAATAATATTCCATTGTGTGTGTGTGTGTGTGTGTGTGTGTGTGTGTGTGTGTGTGTATGCACATCTTCTTTATCCATTCATCCACTGATGGAGATACTTAAGCTGCTTCCATATCAAGGCTATTGTAAATGGTGCTGCAATGAACATGGGGGTACAGATATCCTTTTGAGGGTATCCTTTTCATTTTCTTCAGATAGATAGAAGTGGAATTGCTGGATCATATGGTAGGTTTATTTTTTTAATGGTTTTTTTTTTATTTATTTTGAGAGCGAGAGAGAGAGAGAGAGAGAGCGAGCAGGGGAGGGGCAGAGAGAGAGGGAGAGAGAGAATCTAGAGCAGACTCTGCACTGACAGACCCTGACACAGGGCCTGAACTCACAAACTAGGAGATCATGACCCGAACCAAAATCAAGAGTCAGACGTTTAACTGACTGAGCCACCCAGGCACCCCAGTAGTTCGGTTTTTAATTTCTTGAGTAATTTCCATACTGTTTTCCATAGTGGCTGTACCAATTTACATTCCTACCAACAGCGTGAACAAGGGTTCCCTTTTCTCCACACCTTTTCCAACACTGGCCATTTCTTATGTTTTTGATGGTAGCCATTCTAACAGGCATGAGGTGATGTTGCACTGTGATTTTGATTTGCATTTCCCTGGTGATTAAAAGATGCATTTTTCATGTACATGTTGTCCATTTCTATATCTTCTTTGGAAAAATGTCTCTTCAGATCTTTTGCATTTTAAAATCACATTGGGTTTTTTTTCTTCTTCTTCTTCTTTTTTTTTTTTTTTTTTTTTGCTATTGAGTTGTATGAGTTCTTTATATATTTTGGATATTAGTGCCTTATCAGATATGTGATTTGCAAATATTTTCTCTTATTTGGTAGGTTGCCTTTTCATTTCATTGATGGTTTCCTTTACTGCACAGAAGATTTTTGGTTTGATGGTGTGCCGCTTGTTTATTTTTGTTTTTGTTGCCTTTGCTTTTGGTGGCACATTCAAAAAATCATCACCAAGGCCAATGTTAAGGAGCTTATTGCCTATGTTTTCTTCTAGGAGTTTTATGGTTTCAAGTCTTATATTCAAGTTTTTCATCCAAGTTGAGTTAATTTTTGTGTATGGTATAAGATAGTGGCTGAGTTTCACTCTTTTACATGTGGCTGTCCAGTTTTACTAGCAATTTCAGGTGAATTTTAATTTAATTCTAGACTCCCATTTGACTTTTAAAGATTATAATTCAGCAAACCTAAACTCTTTTTTTTAATGTGGAAGATTTCCCATTATATGTCAAACAATGAATTTAAAAATGGGGGGTTGTCACATACTTTGGACTAGATAAGAAAACTTTCAGAGTGGGAAGAGATTGTGTGACCAATTCATGGGCTGAGGAGTTTTACTTGGGAATGGCACACCTGTTAAAGGGTTCTAGCTAACTTGTTCCCTGAAAGTTTTTATGAAAATGTTTAATATTTAGTGCAAATAATATAAAAATGTATAAAGAAAAGTCAGTAAACTCCTTTCCCACTCCTCCACCCATTTCTACTCTCTCTTCCCCTAGAAGGAGGATCCTTCCATGTCTTTCTTTATGTTCATGCATGATGTGCCTATATAGATTTTTGCAATGATATTATGCTAATCCTAAGACTCCCTATAGTGGATTTGTCAGGGTTGCATCCACAGGTCCTCAGATCTCTTTACTGTTTCCGTGTGCGCTGGCTCCTGGTGTAATCACCCTCCCCACAGCCTGCACCTGGGTTGCCTTGTGGGCAGCCCTCAGGTTGCTGGAACATACTTTGCTTGTGTTCATAGGAGCCCAGAAGCATGTAAAAATTTACACCTCAGCCACTAGCCTTGGCTAATCACTGATAAATGCAAAGTGTAAACTCTAGCTCTCCTGCTCCCCTCATGAATATAATTGAGTCAGTCATTCAGGTAGTTTCCTGACTTTGTTTTGTTTTGTTTTGTTTTAGACACTAAACACAATGCTAAAATGTACAGCTTTGTACATATATCCTCTGCTCGAGTGTACGGAGTTTGAACTAAGCCACTGCACACTACTGAGATAAAGTGGTAAACCTCTAAGTCTGCAGAATGGTCTAAGGGAGAGAACTAGGCAACAGAATTTTGATTCTTTCCTTCAACAAATATTTACTGGTCTTCTTTCACGTGCAAGTTCTGTGTAAGGCCTACATGTTCAGTAGAGAACAAAACAGAAATGGTTTCTGCCCTCTTGGAACTTGTGTAGTCAGGGGTGGGAGGGAGACATTCAGCAACAATCTCATAAGTAAATCTTTGCAAATTGAATAAATGCTATGAAGAGAAAATTGAGTGGTCTGCAAGGGTGTAACTGAGGGACTTAGATTGGGAAATCAGGAACAACTTCTCTGGGGAAGTGACAGTTATTAGAAAATAAAAATAAAAAATTTTTCCAATGTTTAGATTATTTACACAATCCTAAAATTCATTCTAAGGAGTTTTTATTTTACTTTGCATTTACTTGAACAGACATGAAATTGACTTTTGCTTCAACTTGCAATGTCTGCAGAATAGCCCTCTTTTTGCTGAATTCTTTGAAACTCCCTTTGCTATCTTGTCCTCTCAATCCCTTCCCCTGTCCTTTCATATTTATTTCATTTTAAAAATTGTGATAATATTTCCAAGGTGGCATTTTCTGACCTTCTAGCCCACCTCTTTTCTGGCCCACATCAGGCTGATATATAGAGGGAGATTTTTGGTGAAGCAGTAAACAACAGGAGATCTATAAATATGAAAGATGGTCATACTGGCAGGAGAAGGCGCTGAGGTATCTGGAGGTTGGAATCCTACTACTACTACCACTACCTAATCCTACTGCTTCCTTGTAAGAGGAATACACCTGATGTAACTCATTAACTAGTGCCTGGGACCTCCAGGATAGGTGGAAAGGGAAGGGAGTGAAAATGAAGGAGGCCACAGAGAGCAGGAGACCGCTGATGCCACGATAGTCCCTGACACAGTGTAGGTGTTCACTAAATATTTGTTGAGTAAATGAATACATGAATGATGCTCACTGGAGTAAATTGCACATGAACTGATTGATCAGCAGCCTCACACGAAAAGGCAAGGTGCTGTTTTGCATTAGGCCCTGGACTCACTCACTCACTCTGTGAACATGATGATCTACTGATTAGAATGTTTTCTGGCAATTCCTGTGCCTAGGTTTCTAAATGCTAAGGGGTCAGGTAAGAATACATGCCATCCTTTCTCAAGATGGGGGAAATTTCAGATATGAATGAGATAGGGGAGAGGAAGCAAACCAAGGGCACAGGCAGGGGTGGGTGCTGGGACTGAACATCCAGGGTTGAGTTCATTTGACATGATCAGACCAGAGGTCACTGTCTGGAGGCTAAGATAACATCATCTTCCTGCACCAAAACCGGATGCAGCAGTCATTTGTCTGGGAACCAAGGAGTCCTGTGTCACCAGAGTCGTGAAAGGCTGGTTTGGGCAGGGAAATGCATAACCCAGTTGGTGACAGCCAGGGTTCTTCTCACCTTAAGTAGGCTGGACATAATCATAATGACTTCTTGGGTGTTTTGAGTGGCTACCCAGAAGGGTAAGATGTGAAGAGGATCTGATTTATATTTAATTTTTTAATGGCAATTTGAGAGAGATTGGAATAGCCACTCAAAATCAGCTATATATTAAGCACATATGCAAACTACTAGACTAGGTGCCATGGGATATGAAAGGATATGGATGAGGAGGAGAGAAAAAGAATTTGGAGTCAGACTCAAGAATTTGAAGTCAACTCTAGGTTATATACATGAGATATATTACACATGAAAAGAAGCCGGCAATGCACGGCATTGAGCAAGTACCAAGTAACTTGGCACTTGTGAGAAGAGAATTATGCTCTCAGAATTTGGAGGAGGGAGGCTTAGCTGGAAGACTAAAGATTTAAGGTTTGAACTAGATCTTGAAGGATGAACTGCGAGAACCACCGAGGCTAAGTCTGAAAACTATTATCTTTTCTTGCTCTCCTATTCATCCAGGCTCTGCTGGCCCTCAGTGGATGAGGGGCCTAATGTAAAGGAGAGCAGGACTTTGCCTGACTTTGGCTTTGTCTCCAGGGCTTGTCACCCCTGGCTGATCTCTGCAAAGGCGGAGGCAACATGCAAGCTTCCTGCTATAGACTGGCCTGGTATTGTGGGCTATTATTGTCTTCAAAAACTGGGTGTGTGAGCCATGCTGCTAAGGTCTTGAGCATAAAATTCTAGAGGCTATGTGTTCTTTAAAAATTTCCCCTTCTTCTTAGGACCAGTAATGTTCAGAAATTCAAAGACAGAGACTTATGCCCTTGGGAATCTTTGATTTGTTAGCAAGTACAACCCTGAACACTTAGGGTTGGTGAAGTGTGGTACATTTTTCTTAACTGCAATTTTTTCTCAATCTCAGAGCTACTTTCATTTGTCTGGCAGTGTCCCCATATAAGGGGGCACTCTGGAGAAGTATAAGTATTTTCCCTCCTTTTATTATTATTTTTTTCACATTCTTGAACCAGCTGTCGCTTACTCCTTCCTGCCCTGCCCTGGTCCCAGAGTTTCTGACTTCTCCCTAGAGGCACTTATTGGAAACTTTTTGAGCCAGTGGAGAATCAACTTAGAGGCTTTTCTACTTTTAGACCAATGGGAATATTGTGTGTCATGGATGGAAAGATTTGAATACTACAACTATCACACTGAGGCTACATAACAAGGCTAGTTCCATGTCTTGGCACACAGCCAGAGTTAACTTTGCTTTGCTGGATGTAGATACAATGAATTCTGTTTGACCAAGAAATCATGTGTAACAAATGCTTTTGCAAAACCTTGTCCGTTTAGCAGTTACTTCAATAAAGATGTGCTTCAGCAAGGGGTTTTTGTATAACAGCTGTGTTTAAACACCTATCTTAACATTTAAAAAAATGAACTTTTTATTTTAGAGTAGTTTTTTGATTTATAGAGAAGTTGTGAAGATACTATAGAAAGTTCCCATATACTTCATACCCAGTTCCCCCCGTAATTATTAACATCTTAAATTAGTATGGTACATTTGTTACAATCCATGAACCAATACTGATACATTATTATTACTAAAATTCATACTTTATTCAGATTTCTTTAGTTTCTGTATAATATTCCCTTTCTGTTCCAAGATCCCATATTTCATTTAATCCTCATGTCTTCTTAGGCTCCTCTTGAATGGGATTTTTTTTTTTTTTAACTTTCCTTGTTTTTGATGACCTTGACAAGTTTGAGAAGTACTGGTCAGGTATTTTATAGAATGTTCTTCAACTGGGATTTATCTGACACCTTTCTCATAATTATACTGGGGCTATGCAGTTTTGGGAGGAAGAGCACAGAGATAAAGAGCCAGTTTTATCACATCACACGAGGGTATGCACTATCAGCATGACCTATTATCGTTGGTGTTATCTTGGTCACCTGGCTCAGGTGGCATTTGTCAGGTTTCTCCACTGTGAAATCACTCTTTCTTCTTCCCTTCCCATACTCCACTCTTTGGAATGTAGTAACTATGTGTAGCTCGTGCTTAAGGAGTATTAGGCCCCATCTCCTAGAGGGCAGAGTATCTACATAAATTATTTGGAATTCTTCCTGTCAGAAGATCTGTCTATTCTCCCTCATTCATTTATTCAATAATTTATATCAGTATAAACTCATGGATATTTATTTTATACTTTCGGTTATAATTGACTACAATTTTATTTTGTGCTCAAATTCTTCCAGTTTTGGCTATTGTCTCCTGTGTCAGTTTGATCTACACTGTCACTGCAGGGTTTTTTGATCACTCCCTTACTTTCTGGCACCACAAGATATTCCAGGCTCACCTGGCGTATTTCCTACCCCAGTCCTAGAATCAGCCATTTCTTCAGGAGTTCAGGAGAATTGTGTTAGAATACAAAGATCTAGGGGCGCCTGGGTGGCGCAGTCGGTTAAGCGTCCGACTTCAGCCAGGTCACGATCTCGCGGTCCGTGAGTTTGAGCCCCGCGTCAGGCTCTGGGCTGATGGCTCGGAGCCTGGAGCCTGTTTCCGATTCTGTGTCTCCCTCTCTTTCTGCTCCTCCCCCGTTCATGCTCTGTCTCTCTCTGTCCCAAAAATAAAAATAAAAAACGTTGAAAAAAAAAAATTTAGAATACAAAGATCTAGGGGCTGGCTGTGCTTCATGCTACTTGAGTATCATTGGTTAGAGGCCCTCACAGCTGACAGAGCGAGGAAGTATTTATGTACTCTGAACCTTGTATATATACACAACTGTAAATATTGCTATATTAAGCAGTCTATATGTTAAAGTAAACTTCATGAGTTCGTACTGATGTCTCCAACTATAGTGCATTACCATGTGGGTCATTCTAGACACCTCCCCTTGCCTTGTAACCTTCCACCCCAATAGTAGGGCCACTGACTCCTACCGTCATCCATTTACTTAAGTGTTCAATTCCAGTATACATGTACAGCGAGCAGTCTCTGAATTATGAACCAGTAGCCTCATGGGAAACTTTATCAAGTAGAGTAATGTATTTTGTATAGTTCCTTTTGCTTTTAGTATTGCAAACTTCACTTCTTTCCAAAGTCAGCACCCCTTTCTCTTCAAGTCATACTTCACCCATTCCCCTCTCTCAACATGGCCCCAGTCCCACAGTTGCTGTTGAATATATAGAATTGCTTTAAATTTGGGGAAGAGAGGTAGAGAGATCGTTTGTGCTATAGGATGGAAGGGACTTCTGCTCTCATTCTCCTCAGGTACCCTGGGTTTACCTCTGAAAAACAAAAGGATGATGTTGGAGGGGAAAAAGCAAGAGACACCAAAGAGAAGATAATGTTTTGTTTAATATAAACATAGATCTAGCATATAAGTGAATAGGAAAGGAAGACATACTTCTTGAGTGCCAGCCATGTCCTAGAGTCTCTGTTAGGAGTGAGTTCTTACATATTTTTTTTCTCCTTTTCCCCTTACAGTAATATAGATTAAATATACAGATATAGAATCTATGATATAGATTAAAAACAAAATCTTGTGGTGCCTGGGTGGCTTAGTTGAGCATCTGAATCTTTATTTTAGGCCAGGTCATGATCCCAGGGTCTTGGGATGTAGCTCCACACTGGGCTCCACACTCAGTGTGGAGCCTGCTGGATTATCTCTCTCTCTCTCTCTCTCTCTCTCTCTCTCTCTCTCTCTCTTTCTTCCCATCTGTCCCTTTCCCCCTCTTGCGCCTGCTCTCTAAATAAATAAATAAATAAATAAATAAATACCTTTAATAAAGTAAATAAATAAAACCAAATCTTTATTTTACATATAAAGGAACTGAGGTGCAGAGAGGCTTATTAACTTGTCTAAGATCACACGGTAAGAATTTGAACCTAGATCTCCTTAACTCTGAAGCTTTGGCAGCACGTCAAAATCATCTCGGCCTTTGGGGTGCCTGGCTGGCTTAGTCAGTAGAGCAGCCAACTCATGATCTCAGTGTCTTGAGTTCAAGCACCAAGTTGAGTGTGGAGTCTACTTAAAAACAAACAAGCAAACAAACAAACAAAAGTCATCTGGGCTTTTAAAAAAGAAAATAAATAAACAAACAGAAAACCTTGCCTGAGCCCTATCCCAGACCAGGTTGAATCCCGATGTCTGAGGGTAGGGATGGGCATTAGCATTTTTAAGTGCCCCCGTTGATTATAATGTGCAAGCCAAGGTTGAGAATCATGGCTCTGCTTGGAGAGACAGTCTCTCTCCTACTTTTCTCCTAAAAGAAGGGAAAGGGCATTTTCTGAACCAATGTGCATTCTAAATACTCTCAGAGGATCCACCTCTATTCCCTATTTCCTACTCCATACAGGGGTTCTTATCATCTCTGAATAACTGCTAGCAGGCAGACAGAGTCAGAGCAGAGGTTATTATGGATGGAAGAGAAGTAGAGATTCAATCCAGTAAAGTTAATCTGTGTTTCTCTTCTCATGAGACATGTATGCATAGTGCTGATAGATTGTCAAAGCACAATGTCAAATAATGTCAAGAAAATTTAATATGATTTTCAAAATGTGCTGGAAAATTTTGTTTGTTGAATATTCATACACCAATACCAAATAGTACTGACTTAATATCTTGGTTTATATGGAGTGAAAGAAGATGGAGCCTAGGTCTATTGCTGGTGGAAAAAAATGTATGAGTTCCTGAGATTAGATCTGTAAGATATCTAAGATATAACATTGTACCACATGATTTTCAAAGTACTATAATGTACCATTCCTATCAATTGTAAAAACCCATTCTTTTACAGTCTCCTTTTAGCCTTGAAAGCAACTATAGCAAGGAATATTTAAAAAATATCAAAACGGCATTAATGCTTTGAACACTGTTTCAAATATTATGAAGAATATTTTATTTTTTTAAATTCAAAAAAAATTTTTTAAATGTTTATTTATTTTTGAGAGAGAGACAGGCATGAGCAGGGGAGAGCAGAGAGAGAGGGACACACGGAATCCCAAGCAGACTTCAGGCTCTGAGCTGTCAGCACGAAGCCTGACATGGGGCTCAAACTCATGAATGGCAAGATCATGACCTGAGCCAAAGTTGGCCACTCAACCGACTGAGCCACTTAGATGCCCCTATGAAGAACATGTTAGTATATTCAAATATAATAAAAGCTAAATGGATAAATGCAGGCATTCTTGGAGTTGGCAAAACATGTCATTTTTCTAATAGTTACCCATG
Source organism: Panthera leo (assembly GCF_018350215.1). Lineage (NCBI taxonomy): Eukaryota > Metazoa > Chordata > Mammalia > Carnivora > Felidae > Panthera > Panthera leo. Next base: position 54,624,295 of record NC_056689.1, read on the forward strand.
ACATTTATTTTAAGATACATAAAACCAGAGTACCTCCTAACATGAATTTTATCAATAGACTTTTGTTTTATTTATTTTTTAAACGCTTTATTTATTTTTGAGATAGAGAAAGAGAGAGAGCGCGCGACTGCACGCAAGTGGGGGAGGGGCAGAAAGAGGGGGACAGAGGATCTGAAGCAGGCTCTGCGCTACTGATAGAGGTGAGCCCGATGTGAAGCGGAACTCATGCATTGTGAGATCATGACCTAAGCAGAAGTCAGATGTTCAACTGACTGAGCCACCCACGTGCCCTCAACTTCTGTTTTAATGAAGAAGTAGAAACAGTGTTGAGACCAGAATACCCATCCTCCACCCCGTTCTACCAGCCACCTTCCATAGCACCACCTACCAGTGACTCAGATGCTACCATCACTACTCCGATTTCTGTGATTCCTGATTGCTTGGTCATTGTTGGGTGGATAGAGAGTTCCTCAAGTTGTCAAACCATACTGTGGATATTGCACATTAAAGAGAGTGCCTGATTATTGTGCTACAAACTGCACAGCGAATATATTTCTTTGGTTTACACTGGTGTAACAGCTTTTTAGCTTTGACCAGTTTGTTGTTCAGTTACTTTTATTTGTCTTGCAGATGATCTCTTTCATCTGACTATTTGCTCCTCAGATGAAACGCTCAGCCTATTTTGTCATGATCATCTTGCCAGATTATAGCAGTTTTTTCCACTGAACCTTGCTATCTTTCAGTCCCAAGCCAGTTTTGCATTAGGGTTACTGACTCAGTGAATATTCAGCCATGTTCTTTAAGACCCTGGAGCAATTCCCTCGTATAATTATTGCACATCATCAGGTAATCTCCCACTTTTTGCCCAAGATTCTCTCTTTCTTTCTTTTTCTTTTCTTTTTTTTTTTTTTTAAGTAGTCTCCACGTCCAGTATGGAGTCCAATGCAGGGCTTGAACTCACAACCTTGAGTTAAAGAGCTGAGCTAAGATCAAGAGTCAGATGCTTAACTGACTGAGCCTCCCAGGTGCCCCTGAGATTCTTTTTTATCAGAAAATTTCAAACACACAAAGTGGAGAAAATAGTAAATCAAATTCGCATCTAACTTCTGCAGCAGTCACCTCATCCTTACTCTTGTTTCAGCTGTGCCTTACCTGTTCTTCCTCTTTTTGAAGTGAATTCAAGATTTCCTTTGAACATATTTCATTATGTATCTGCAAAAGTTAAGGATTTCTGAAAAATTGTAGACACAATACTATTAAACACATTTAAAAATGAATCGTTCTTTGATTTTAGAAAATAATATCCAAATAGTGTTCAAATTTCTTCAGTTATCTTGGAGTTTCTTTTAAATTGGTTTAAATCAGGGGCGCCTGCGTGGCTCAGTCGGTTAAGCGCCCGACTTTGGCTCAGGTCATGATCTCACGGTCCGTGAGTTCGAGCCCCTCGTCGGGCTCTGTGCTGACAGCTCAGAGCCTGGAGTCTGTTTCGGATTCTGTGTCTCCCTCTCTCTGACCCTCCCCCATTCATGCTCTGTCTCTCTCTCTCTAAAAAATAAATAAAAACGTTAAAAAAAATTAATTGGTTTAAATCAGAATTTCAAGGTCCAGATAGTACATTTGGGTTAGTATATCGTTTAAATCTCTTTTATTCTGTAGGTACCTCATCCTCTTTTGACTTTACTGCAATTTGTTTTTATTTTTTAATTTTCTTAACATTTATTTATTATTGAGGGAAAGAGAGACACAGAGCATGAGCAGGGGAGGGGTAGAGAGAGGGGGCAACATAGAACCTGAAGTATGCACCAGGCTCTGAGCTGTCAGCACAGAGCCTGACGCGGGGCTCGAACTCGCAAACTGCGAGATCGTGACCTGGGCCGAAGTCGGTCGCTTAACCAACTGAGCCACCCAGGCGCCCCGCCCCCTGCTCCTCACCGCAATTTATTTGTTAAAGAAATTGAATTGTTTTGTAGTATTTCCTCAAGATTAAATTATACTGATTGTTTTCCTGACGTGTCTTCTTACATGGTTTTCTGTGCCCTATATTTCCTGTAAACTGGTATTTAAATTGAGAGGCTTCAATTTTTTGGCAAGACTACTTCAGAAGGTGCTGTGTGTTCTTCCATCAGGAGGCCTTCAGTGAATGTTTGTACCTCCTTTTGTGATGTCAGCAGTCACTGATGATTATTACCTAGCTTCATCACTTAGATGTTTATATAATGATGATACTCTAATGCTATCAATTTGATTCTTTCATTATTTGGAATACTTTAAGGAGAAACTTTCCCTCATCAGTTATTTGGTTGTTGTGTGGTACAGTTTGTGCAGCAAAGCATATTGACTGTTGGTATTTCCTCCTTTTATTTGTTTTCTGAATAATGAATTGGTTCCAAAGATGAACAATGATTCCTTTAGATTATCATTATGAACACATAGGTATCAACATATCTGATGTGTTTCCATTCTTATTGCTGTTCAAAGTTTTACTACTTTGGCTAGTAGGAGCCACTTGAAGTTGGTTCCTGAGTCCCTTTGACACAACCCTAGTAGTTTTAGATAGCACCTTTGCTTTCTGATATGACAAAATATTCCAATCTCATAGACTTCCCACCTTAGGCTTGGAATCAGCCATTTTCCCAAAGAATTTGGTTCATTGTAGTGGAAAATAGTATTTAGACATCACAATCTTGTGCTGAGGCAGAAGGTAATATTTAGTAAAGACCTATAGGGAATGAGGGAAGGAGTTGTGTGGATATTTGGGAGAATAGCATTCAAGACAGAAGGAACAGCAGGTGCAAAGAATATGAGGCTGGAACAGAGGGAGCAAGAAGAGGAAAGTAGTGGGAAAGAAAGAGGTGATGGGGAGCAGGCTAGGGAGGGCCTTGTAGGCTATCTGAAGGACTTTAGGTTTGCTTGGCATAGGTGGGAGCCATTGGAGGGTTTTGAGCAGAGGAATGAGGAATAATCTTTTGTTTTAACTGAATCACTAGTGCTGGGCTGTTATTGGACTGAACAGGCTTCAAAGCAGAATCTGGCAGACCAGTGAGAAGGCTATCACAGTAAACCAGGTGAGAGGTGATGTGGCTAAGGCCAGTGTGGTAGCAGTGGAGATGATAAGGAGTCAGGTGCTAGATATATTTTGAAAATGGAACCCACAGAATTTGCTGAAGGATCTGACTTGGAATGTAAGGAAAGAGGATTCAATGTGACTCCAAGTTTTGTGGCCTGAGCTATAAGTGAAATCATAAAACATCATGATAATATGAGTGGCGTCTCTTCTGTGGGTCAGTGCTGTGTTTGGGGGAGGGACAGTAGAGGGGTCAGGGAAAGCCCCACAGAAGACTAGATACTTAAACTAAGTCATGAGGTATATGTAGGAGGACCCATGAGCAAGAGGGGAAAGAGCATTCTGAACAGAGGGAGTGACCGAGGAAGTAGAAGGTTAAACTTTGGGAGAGGTGGGTGTCTTGCATGAGTACAACTTATGTAAATGCAGAGTCCTGAAAGGACAATGGGTTTGGAATTATGATTTGGTTTTGGAGTACAGGGATCTATGGCAGGAAATGAGTCTAGAGAGGTAGAGGGGGACCTTATATATTCCACGATAAGAATTTGAATTTTGCTTTATGGATGATAAGGAGACTAGGACTTTTTAAGCCTGGGAATGTCATTATCAGGTTTATACCTCAGAAAGATCATGTGGGCAGTTCAGTGAGAGAGATTGAAGATAAAGAAAAAATGAAACTTCAATCATTTTGAGAATTCATCAAAGATCACTTTATCATTAAAAGAAAGAGAAATATCTTCACTTCTTCCTAACAACTCCGTCTCTGAGTGCAGTTTTTACTTTCTACCTCTCATTACAAGTAACACGACCATGAGCAATTATAACAATTTTTTAATTCAGATTTAGTTTTTAAGATAAATTCTCAGGCCTTTGGAAAGACACACACAAATCCCATCTGTTTTTTAATTATTCTTGGATGAATAACACTGAACTATATAGTGTTTTCATATGCCAAGGAGGGTGTGACCACCAGACAGTATGTTTTAACTGCTGTATGTTTTAACAGAACATGTTACCATAAGAAGCATTTGACATTTAGTCAAAGGTTCCCATAATATGAGTTGGGGGCTAAAATCATGGTTCTATTACGGCATATTGAATTTGGATGAACTTCACATTTTTGTGAAGAGCTAGTTAACATAATGAGATTTTTATCTCTTCTGGTTGAACTAGAAGTTGAGTACTTTACTCCTGATAGTTTCTCTCTCTGTGATGACATTAACAAAGAAATCAGTCATTTGTCAAAATGACTTTTACTCAACAATGTGACGTCCAAGTAGAACAGATAGGAGTTGCTTTGATTTTATTTTTGTTTGAAATAGAGGACTATTGCCACAGTGCCCAATGTGGAGCTCTCCTTGACACGTTCGGTGTTTGTTTGTTTTTCCCACCTAACCCCTCACCCACTCTGATCTTCCACTTGATCATTCCTTTCTCCTTCTAGCTTTGATGGTCTGTTTTCCATTCTATAGTTCACAGGATGTTTGGGGACATGCTGTTTTTCAAATCTTTCTTCAAAACAGTGATACCAAACAATCATTAAACCCATTATAAAAATTGTTGATTTATACAAATATCTCATTATCTTTCTTAAAAATAATTTTATCATATAAGACAAATACCAAACCAATATTCCTTGGTAGAGATGGAGTCTAAACTGGCTCTGGAAGGCATCCATTGGATTTTTCATTTAGCATAATTAGTTAATATAAATGCAAAATCATGTAACTAGGAACCATTAGTAAGATAAAAGAAGAGTTTTGTTGGACAGAATCAGATTTATTAAAAATCAAACATTTATTGAGCACATACTATGTGCCAGGCAATGTGCAAAGTAACAGAGATGCCTGAACTGGAAAGGCAGCCCTTGCCTTTATTAAAGTATCATGGAGAATTTATTTTCTATATAGAGTCAAAAACAATCTGGAGGGAGGAGTTCAGATGGTGGAGTAGTAGGGGGACCCTGGGCTTGCCTTGTCCCTCAAACACAGCTAGATCAGCATCAAATCATTTTGAACACCTAGGAAATTGATCTGCAGATTAAAAGAACAATCTGCATAATTTGAGATAGAGAACCTGGAAGGCTTATTTTAACAAATCAAAGCACACCTAGTTAAAGGTCCAAACACTTCCCACTGCAAGCAAGGAGGAACTCTGCAGAGGACTGACCTGGGGGAAAGAGCAGCCAAATCACAACAGCAGAGTGCACACAGCATACACCAGAAACACTTCTTGAAGTGTCAGGCTCTGGACAGTGTATGACCCCTTCTTAATATAGTATTACTTTCAGGAGCAGGAAACATAGCAAGCTTTCATAACATGCAAAAGACAGAGACCTGGACAAAATGACAAGACAGAGGAATTCTCCTCCAAAGAAAGATCAAGAAGAAACCACAGCCAGAGATTTGTTCAAAACAGATATAAGCAATATATCTGAACAAGAATTTAGAACAATAGTCATAAGAATACTAGCTGGGCTTTAAAAAAAAAAAGAGCTAGAAGTCACCAGGGAACCACTTGCTGCAGAGATTAAAGACCTAAAAACTAGTCAGGCAGAAATAAAAAATACTATAACTGAGATGCAAAACTGACTGGATGTAATCACAAGGATGAAAGAAGCAGAGGAATGAATAGATGACATAGAAGACAAAATTATGAAAATAATGCAGCTGAAAAGAAGAGGGGGGAAAAAACTATTAGATCATGAATATAGACTTAGGGAACTCAGTGATTCTATAAAGCACAATAATATCCATATCATAGGAGTCCCAGAAGAAGAGCAGGAAAAGGGGGCAGGTTTATTCGAACAAAGTATAGCTGACAACCTCCCTAATCTGGGGAAGAAAATAGGCACTCAAGTCCAAGAGGCACAGAGAACTCCCCTTAAGATCAACAAAAACAGGTCAACACCAAGACATATCAGAGTGAAACTTGCAAAATACAAAGATAAAAAGAGAATTCTGAAAGCAGCTAGGGACAAAAGATCCTTAACCTAGAAGGGCAGACACATAAGAGTAGCAGCAGACCTGTTTACAGAAACTTGGTAGGCCAGAAGGGATTGGCATGACATATTCAATATGCTAAATGGGGAAAATATGCAGCCAAGAATACTTTATCCAGCAAGACTGTCATTCAGAATAGAAGGAGAGATAAAGAGTTTCCAAGACAAGCAAAAACTAAAGGAATTTGTGAACACTAAACCAGCTCTGCAAGAATTATTAAAGAGTACCCTTTAATCGGGAGAGACCAAAAGCAACAAAGAATGGAAAGGAACAGAGGCAATCTACAGCAACAGTGACTTTACAGGAAATACAATGGCATTAAATTCATAGTACCCTGAATGTAAATGGACTAAATGCCCCAATCAAAAGACATAGGGTATCATAATGGATAAAAAAAAAAAAAAAAAAACAAGGCCCATCAATATGTTGCTTACAAGAGACTCATTTTAGACTCAAAGACACCTCCAGATTGAAAGTGAGGGGATGGACATCAAAAGAAAGCTGGAGTAGCCATACTTTTATCAGACAAACTAGAGTTTAAGCCAAAGACTATAGCAAGAGATGAAGAAGGATGCTATATCATAATAAAGGGGTCTATCCAACAAGATTTAACAATTATAAATATTTATGCCCCCAACTTGAAGAAGCCAAATATATAAATCAATTAAGAACTCGGGGCGCCTGGGTGGCGCAGTCGGTTAAGCGTCCGACTTCAGCCAGGTCACGATCTCGCGGTCCGTGAGTTCGAGCCCCGCGTCAGGCTCTGGGCTGATGGCTCGGAGCCTGGAGCCTGTTTCCGATTCTGTGTCTCCCTCTCTCTCTGCCCCTCCCCCGTTCATGCTCTGTCTCTCTCTGTCCCAAAAATAAATAAAAAAATGTTGGAAAAAAAAATTTAAAAAAAAAAAAGAACAAACTTAAAGAAACTCATTGATAATGATACCATCATAATAGGGAACTTTAACACTCCATTTACAACAGTGGACAAATCATCTAAGCAGAAGATCAACAAGGAAACAATGGCTTTGAATGCCACACTGGACCAGATGGACTTAACAGATATATTCAGAGCATTTCACCCCAAAGCAGCAGAATACACATTTCTTTTTGAGTGCACATGGAACATTCCCTAGAATAGATCACATACTGGTGCACAAATCAGGCCTCAACAAGTACAAAAGGATTGAGATCATACCATGCATATTTTCAGACAACAATGTTATGAAACTTGAAGTCAACCACAAGAAAAAATTTGGAAAGGCCACAAATACATGGAGGCTAAAGAATATCCTACTAAAGAATGAAGGGGTTAACCAGGAAATTAAAGAAGAAATTACAAAATACATGGATGAAAAAGTGAAAACACAACAGTCCAAAACCTATGGGATGCAGCAAAGGTGGTTATAAGAGGGAAGTATATAGCAATACCAGATCCTTCTCAAGAAGCAAGAAAAGTCTCAAATATACAACTTAACCTTACACCTAAAGGAGCTGGAATAAGAACAGCAAATAAAGCCCAAAACTAGCAGAAGAAGGGAAATAATAAATATTAGAGCAAAAATAAATGATATAGAAACTAAAAAAACAGAACAGACCAATGAAACTAGAAGGTGGTTCTTTGAAAGATTAACAAAATTGATAACCCCCTGGCCAGACTTATTAACCATCAGAGAGAGAGAGAGAGAGAGAGAGAGGACCCAAATAAATAGAATCGTGAATGAAAGAGGAGGATCACAACCAACACCAGAGAAATACAATTATAATGCTCATATTATGAGCAATTATATGCCAACAAATTTGGCAATCTGGAAGAAATGGATAAATGCCTAGAAACATATAAACTACCTGAAACAAAACTAAAACAGGAAGAAATAGAAAATTTGAACAGACTCATAACCAGCAAAGAAATTGAATTAGTAATCAAAAATCTCCCAACAAACAAGTCTGGGGCTGGATGGCTTCCCAGGGGAATTCTATCAAACATCTAAAGAAGAATTAATACCTATTCTTCTGAAACGATTCCAAAAAATAGAAACAGAAGGAAAACTTCCAAATTCATTCTATAAGGCCAACATTACCTTGATTCCAAAACCAGACAAAGACCTTAATAAAAAGGAGAATTACAGGCCAATATCCTGATGAACATGGATGCCAAAATTCTCAAGGTACTAGCAAATCGAATCCTATGGTACATTAAAAGAATTATTCACCACAATCAAGTGGGATTTATTCCTGGGCTGCAGGGGTGGTTCAATATTCACAAATCAATCAACGTGATATATCACATTAGTAAAAGAGAGCATAAGAACCATATGATCCTCTCAGTAGATGAAGAAAAAGCATTTGATAAATATAGCAAAGTAGGGATAGGAGGAACAGACTTTAATATCATAAAGGTCATATACAAAAGACCCACAGCTAATATCCTCAATGGAGAAAAACTGAGAGCTTTCCCCCTAAGGTCAGGAACACAGCAGGAATGCCTACTCTCATCACTGTTGTTCAACGTAGTACTGGAAGTCCTAGCCTCAGCAATTAGACAATAAAAAGAAATAAAAGGCATCCAAATTGGCAAGGAAAAAGCCAAACTTTCACTCTTCACAGATGACATGATACTCTATGTGGAAAACCTGAAAGACTCCACCAAAAAATTGCCAGAACTGATACATGAATTCAGCAAAGTCACAAGATATAAAATCAATGTTCAGAAATCTGTGGTATTTCTATACACCAATAATGAAGCAGCAGAAAAAGAAATCAAGGAATCAATCCCACTTAAAATTGCCTCAAAAGTCATAAGATACCTAGGAATAAACTTAACCAAAGAGGTAAAAGATCTGTACTCTGGAAACTATAGAACACTTATGAAAGAAACTGAAGAAGGCACAAAGAAATAGAAAAATGTTCCATGCTCATGAATTAGAACAAATATTGCTAAAATGTTCACACTGCCCAAATCAATCTACACATTCAATGCAATCCCTATCAAAATAACACCAGCATTTTTCACAGAGATAGAACAAACAATTCTAAAATTTGTATGGAGCCAGAAAAGACTCCAAATAGCCAAAGAAAAACAAAGCGGGAGGCATCACAATTCCAGACTTCAAGCTGTATTACAAAGCTGTAATCATCAAGACAGTGTGGTACTGGCACAAAAACAGACACGTAGGTCAGTTAAACAAATAAAGAACCCAGAAATGGACCCACAACTATATGGTCAACTAGTCTTTGACAAATCAGGAAGAAATACTCAATGAAAAAAAGACAGTCTCTTTAACAAATGGTGTTGGGAAAACTGGACAGTGACATGCGGAAGAATGAAACTGGACCACTTTCTTAATCATACACAAAAAAAGATTCAGTGGAATACTACTTGGCAATGAGAAAGAATGAAATATGGCCTTTTCTAGCAACGTGGATGAAACTGGAGAGTGTTATGCTAAGTGAAATAAGTCATACAGAGAAAGAGAGATACCATATGTTTTCACTCTTATGTGGATCCTGAGAAACTTAACAGAAGACCATGGGAGAGGGGAAGGGAAAAAAAAAGTTAGAGAGGGAGAGAGGCAAACCATAAGAGACTCTTAAAAACTGAGAATAAACTGAGGGTTGATGGGCGGTGGGAGGGAGGGGAAAGTGGGTGATGGGCATTGAGGAGGGCACCTGTTGGGATGAGCACTGGGTGTTGTATGGAAGCCAACTTGACACTAAATTTCATATTTAAAAAAATAAAATAATAAAATAAAATGCATTCAAAATGGAGGCAAGTCCTAAATGTGAGACAGGAAACCATCAAAATCCTAGAGAACACAGGCAGCAACCTCTTTGACTTTGGCTGTAGCAACTTTTTACTAAACACATCTCCAGAGGCAAGGAAAACAAAAGCAAAAATGAACTATTGGGACCTCATCAAGATAAAAAGCTTCTGCACAGTGAAGGAAATAATCAACAAAACTAAAGGGCAACCTACGGAATGAGAGAAGATATTTGCAAATGACATATCCGATAAGGGGCTAGTATCCAAAATCTATAAAGAACTTACCAAACTTAACACCCCAAAAAGAAATGATCCAGTGAAGAAATGGGCAGAAGACATGAAAAGACATTTCTCCAAAGAAGATATATAAATGGCTGACACATGAAAAGATGCTCAACATCACTCATCATCAGGGAAATATAGATCAAAACCACAATGAGGTACCACCTCACACCTGTCAGAATGGCTAAAACGGACAACTCAGGAAACAACAGATGTTGATGAGGATGCAGAATAAGGGGAACCCTCTAGCACTGTTTGTGGGAATGCAAACTGGTGCAGCCACTTTGGAAAACAGTATGGAGTTTCCTCAAAAAGTTAAAAATAGAACTACCCTATGATCCAACAATCACACTACTAGGTATTTACCTAAAGGATACAAAAATACTGATTTGAAGGGACCCATGCACCCCAATGTTTATAGCAGCACTATCAACAATAGCCAAATTATGGAGAGAGCCCAAATGTTCATCAACTGATGAATGGATAAAGAAGTTGTGGTATATATATACACAATGGAATATTACCCAGCCATCAAAAGGAATGAAATCTTGCCATTTGCAACAACATGGATGGAGCTAGAGTGTATTTTGCTAAGTGAAATAAGTCAGCCAGATAAAGATAAATACCATGATTTCACTCATATGTAGAATTTAAGCAAAACAGATGAATATGGAGGAAGGGAAGGAAAAATTAAAAAAAGATAAAAACAGAGAAGGGGGCAAACCATAAGACTCTTAACTATAGAGAACAAACTGAGTTTGCTGGAGGGGAGGTGGGTTGGGGGATGGGCTAAATGGGGGATGGGTGTGAAGGAGGGCACTTGTGATGAGCACTGGGTGTTATATGTAAGTAATGAATCACTAAATTCTACTTCTGAAACCAGTACTATACTAGATGTTAAGTAACTTGAATTTAAATAAAATCTTTAAAGAAAAAGAAGTAAAACTCTATAGTGGTCACTAATTTAGTAGTTTATATGAAGAAAAATGTCTTATGGTATAATTGCATTTAGATACAAATTCTCATGCTAGAGAGGCAACGTAGAAAAAGCATGAAGTAGGAATCAGAAAATCCTATCTGCTCTCTGCTTTGTTATTTATTCGTTAATTCAACCATCTATCAAACATTTATCGACAGCCTACTCTGTAGAGCAACTTTATTACGTGCTGGGGAGCATGGTAGCAAAAAAGAGAGACCCCTCCCTGCTTTCTCTCTTTGTGTGAACATGAGCAGATGGCATAACTTTTCCTCCTCTCTAACCTTGGTTAGACTAGATGTCTGTGATCTGTTTTCAGACCTAAAATGCTAAGGTTTGTGACAGCCATGTGGAGGGAGAATTTGCCCAAGGAGCGAGCCCTGGGCCTTGAGTACTTACCTTCCTCTGGGAGAATTAGGTCTTGTCCTGATTTCAAAATAACATAAATACACAATTTGAAAATGTTTTGGTCAGCCTCTTATCTGCATTTGACTCATCTTGGCAAAGCCTGGGTGTGGCAGTTCATGCTGCGAAGACTTCGGAGGTGGGACGTTAAAGTTTGGAAAAGGTGGACGACTTGCATCAGTACAGCTGGATAGCGGTTCCCAGCCTCCTCTGCCTTCCCACCAATAATGTGGCTTCTCCTGCCACAGTGACTTTTCCTGCCACAGCATCCATCCGTGACAGGACTGTTGCTCTTGTGGTCTAATGAGCCTGGAAAAGGGATTGCTCTTCAGCCGACCAGAGGTAATCAGCTTTATGGGGCAGGAAGAACTGTTCTTGAGTTCTTCTAGTTTTTCTAGTGGGTATCAGGTAACAAGCTTCTAGTTATCTGGCTTCAAAACTGCAAAAAGTAAATAGCTTTTTTGCTTGCAGCCAAGATAACATTCCTCGAGAGAAAAAAATGGATTTCTGTAACAAAATGAGAGGGAGAGCGAGATACTTGAACATACATAGCTTTAAGAATACGAAAAATGACAACCCCAACCCAGTCAAATCTTCGTGTGCTTTAGGGAAATGAGCAGCGGGACTCAGCCAATCTATTCTTTCCAGTCAATGAAAGAGACATAGGGTTTGAGGTTCCTTCCGAAACGGGGCCGGCTAATTTAGCCCCTCCCACAAGCCCGAGGGTCTGTTATATCTCAGTTCCTTGAGTACCTCTCTCACTGAGACCGAGCACAGCAAGCAGAAGCTGAAAAAATAGAGCAAAGAGGAAGAAAACAAAAGCTGCCAATTATGGAAGATAGAAAGGGTAAGAGCAAATTGATTTGATCTGAATCCTTAAGAACAAACCAAAAAAAAAAAAAAAAAAGAAGGAAAAAAACCCCAAAAACCCAGACCAAAAGCAAGTACTTGAAAGAGCAAGAGGCATAAATCCCCAAATGAACTTTCCCACCCTCTCCTACAGAGAGGAGGCAGAGAAAGAACTTTGGGAAACTTTTTAGGAAGCAAAGCCCCGGGGTTTTAGTGAAGGGTGGCTCTTGAGTAAGCTGGAGGGGCTCATGAATATTCATGATCAATTTGCATTCAGCTCTAGTGTTTTAGCGGCAAATGACTCCTTCCATCCCTTTGCGGTTTTAAGAAGCAGCTGCCTCATTTATAGTCCAGAGTCATCTTGCTTCGGGTCTGTACCTCAGCGAGTTTGCTTGAAGATGCTGGGCTCTGTGTGTAGGAGATTTGTTTTGTTCTCAAATTTCCTGCGTGCTTTCCTGTTGTTAAATTAGCCAAGGGTTCTCTGCCAGGAGTTAGATAGAGAAGTTAATGTGGCAAGAGGCTGTCACAACAGGACCTCACAGTATGTCTTAAAAAAGACGAACCGCTTCTTGGGATGTGTGTATATGTATGGTGTGTGTCTGGGTGGGGGTGGAGTGAAGGGGTGGAGGGGTGAACAGTTTTATCTTAAAAAAGCAAGGCATATCTGGGTGACTATATTTAGCTTTTGTCTAAAAAGTGTAAGAGCAGCCTAGTTTGCGCAGATGGTGTGCACTCTCTGTCTTTTACCTCTTTTGGGCATTTTCTGCCACGATGGAGAGCCAGCTGCTTGCCAGCCCATGGGAGTCAGGGAGAGTCTCTACAGCAGTGTGTTCTGTAGGGTTGCAAACCTTCTTCTCCATCTCTAATTTCTGATAGCCCCACACGTTTTTATCACAAAGAATGCAGAGCAATGGGATGAGTAGTCAACGGGTTCTTAATGATAGTGATATAAGCTATTAACGTTTACTAAGTCTTTACTCTGCACCGGGTGCTATTCTAAACACATTACCTGTATTATTTATTCCTCACATCAACTTAAGAGGTGAGTGCTATCATTATCATTCCCATTTTCCACATGGTGGTGATATAATGAGAGTGTTGCTTGCCTTGGGATCACACTGTTAGTGAATGGTGAATTTAGATACAGGTCATTGGACTCAGGGTCTGTAGGCTTTTTTTCTATACTCTCACTGTTACAACTCCTGAAGGCTCTGGCTACTATGGCCAGATGTGGTTGATTCTGAGTCTGCAGAGCTTTGAGCTACTGGGAGAAATGATACTGATGAAATCTCAAGTCTGAGAAGGAATCTGTGCTTTGGTATCAATTCACATACATTTTCTCATTTGGTGCTCATGGCCATTCTCTATGATAGAGCCCAGGTATTGTTAGTTTTACCCTTTTACAAAAGGAAGAGAGTGGGACCAGGAGGGGTTATGTGACAGTAATCACACAGCTAGTTTTTCCAAGTCCAGACCAGAAATACCCTCCCTCTGGTTTCCCTTCTAACCTACAGAGCGAGCCCAGTCATCTCTGAACTTCGGTCCCCACCCCCAGCCACTTTCAGTTCCCCAAGTGACCTTGTTCCTTTCCGCCCTCTCAGACTGTTACATGGCACTTGCTTCTGCCTTGAAGGCCTATCTGGCCTTCTCCTTCCCCTTCAGTCTGGAGCCCCACTGCCTAGATTTGAATCCCAGCTCCACCATTTACTAACTGAGTGCCTTGGTTTCTTCATCTATAAAATGAAGAGAATAATAATATCTGCCTCATAGCATTATTATAAAGACTGAGGAATTTATGCAAAATTCTCAGAATAGGATCTGACGTATAGAGTATGTGTTCAGTAAATGTGAGCTGTTGCAATCATTCTTTCAAGCTTTATCTTGGTTACCAACTGCCACGTCATGCCTTCTCCTTCCCTTGAGCCTTAGGTTAACCCCTGACTTGGATGTTTCTACAACACCTCCACTGCTTACGCCTAAGCTGGTGCTCATGATACTCATCCACATTGCTGTCCTCTGCATTTCCTCCCCCTTACCCTGATTATAATTTCTTTATTCACCTTTGGATTGGCAGTGTCTAGTAAATGTTTAGCACATAATAGGAACTCAACAAATATTTAGTAAACTAAGTATTATTTTTTTAGCTGATGTTTATCCAAGAATCAGAAGGCTAGTTTAAAAGGGGACCCTATGACTCTTTTCTGATTATTGTGGTACGTGGCACCATGAGCAACAAAGTCTCCCGTGACACCCTGTATGCGGCGGTGCGGGAAGTCCTGCCCAGGAACCGGCCAGCCCAAGCACCAGGAGTTTTGGGAGATGGTGGAGCTGCAGGTCAGCTTGCAGAACTATAACCGTCTGAAGGACAAATTCTTCTTGGGCAACGTCAGGCTTACGTCCACTCCCTGCCCCACGTTCTCTGTATGTGTTTTAGGGGACCAGCAGCACTGTAATGAGGCCAAGGCTATGGTTATTCCCCACATGGACATTGAGGCATTGAAGAAACTCAGCAAGAATAAAAAATTAGTCAGGAAGCTGGCCAAGAAGTATAATGCCTTTTTTGCTTCAGAATCTCTGAGCAAGCAGATCCCACAAATCCTGGGTCCAGGCCTGACTAAGCCTGGCAAGTTCCCTTCCTTGCTGGCCTACAATGAGAACATAGTGGTCAAAGTAGATGAAGTGAACTTGGCCACATGAAGACGACAGATGATGAGCTTGTGAACAACATCCACTTAGCTGTCAATTTCCTGGTGTCATTGCTCGAGAAGAATTGGCAGAACCTCCTAGCTTTGATACTTCAAGAATATCATGGGCAAGCCCCAGTACCTGTACTAAGGCACAGTTTAATAAACCCTAGTGCTGCCAAAATAAGTAAGTAAATAAAAAAATAAATGAGAAATAAAAGGGGACCTATGAGTTTTCAGTAGAGTTCCCGCTGGTACATACCGCTCTTTTATTCACTCTATTAAGATACCCCCTAAGTGAATATGCCGAGAAACAAGATGCATCCCTTCTAGGAGGCTGATCATCAGAGCTGATGTGGCCCCATGCCAGGGTACCCAGGTTGGCCAGTCCAGCTCTGGCAGAACTTTAGCCCCCACTCCCCATTCAGCCAGGGGCCAAACTGGAGATTTCAGATGCCTCGTAGCACAACCTCACTATCTCTGAACAGAGCATCTGGTTCCAGAAATAGTGCCTCCCCAGCCCCATTTATTTATTTATTTTTTAATATATGAAATTTATTGTCAAATTGGTTTCCATACAACACCCAGTGCTCATCCCAAAAGGTGCCCTCCTCCATACCCATCACCCACCCTCCTCTCCCTCCCACCCCCCATCAACCCTCAGTTTGTTCTCAGTTTTTAACAGTCTCTTATGCTTTGGCTCTCTCCCACTCTAACCTCTTTTTTTTTTTTTTCCTTCCCCTCCCCCATGGGTTTCTGTTAAGTTTCTCAGGATCCACATAAGAGTGAAACCATATGGTATCTGTCTTTCTCTGTATGGCTTATTTCACTTAGCATCACACTCTCCAGTTCCATCCACGTTGCTACAAAAGGCCATATTTCATTCTTTCTCATTGCCACATAGTATTCCATTGTGTATATAAACCACAATTTCTTTATCCATTCATCAGTTGATGGACATTTAGGCTCTTTCCATAATTTGGCTATTGTTGAGAGTGCTTCCCCAGCCCCATTTAATAGCAACCTTATAGTCCGAGACAATGTGTTCTGGTAATAGAAGAAAAACATACACTGCAGAGGTTGGCCCTGAGTAAAATCATAAAGTACGTTTAACTTGTTTCCAGCACCCTCCCTTTCCTCTTCCTGGCATACCTTGAAAGCAATTTGACAAATATTGTGTGTCTACCATTTGTAAGTCCCCATGCCAGATGGGTGAGATATAAACAGTTTGCTCACAGTCTAGTGAAGGAAGACAGACATATATACAACCAACTCTAACTGAAACCAGACTCTGTGAAGTGTTAATAATAAGGGCTAACATTGATTACTATGTACCAGGCACTGTAATTTTTATATGCATTGTGTCATAGAATCTTCACAACAAACCTGTGATATCGGTTTCTGCATCTCATAGCTGAGGAGGGAAGTCACTTGGCCAAGGGCCCAGAGATAGTATAGGAAGAGGGGACATTTATTTTATTCAAGTGTAATTAACATGTGGTGTTATATTAGTTTATATTAGTTTATATTAGTCATATTAGTTTTATTGATTCAACAATTCTATACATTACTTGGTGCTCATGATGATATATGTACTCTTAATCCCCTTTACCTAGTTCATCCCCCGCTCTGGCAACTACAAGTTTGTTCTCTGAATTTAAGAGTCTATTTTTGTTTTTCCCTCTTTGTTTGTTTTGTTTCTTAAAATCCACACGAATGAAATCCTATGGTATTTGTTTTTCTCTGACTGACTTATTTCGCTTAGCATTATACCCTCTAGATCCATCTATGTTGTTGCAAATGGCAAGATCTCAGTCTTTATTCTTTTTATGGCTGATTAATATTCCATTGAATATATATAATGCCTCTTCTTTCTTTATTTCATTTTTTTATAGAAAGATATGGGTTTAGAGTCATTGTGATGTCTGTATGTTTTATGCTTGTAGTGATGTCTCTGGTACTTTGTCTCACAGGATCCCCCTTAGGATCTCTTGTAGGGCTGGTTTCGTGGTGACAAATTCCTTCAGTTTTTGTTTGTTTGGGAAGACCTTTATCTCTCCTTCTATTCTAAATGACAGACTTGCTGGATAAAGGATTCTCGGCTGCATATTTTTTCTGTTTAGCACACTGAAGATATCGTGCCAAGCCTTTCTGGCCTGCCAAGTTTCAAAGGAGAGATCAGTCACGAGTCTTATAGGTCTCCCTTTATATGTGAGGGCACGTTTATCCCTTGCTGCTTTCAGAATTTTCTCTTTATCCTTGTATTTTGCCAATTTCACTATGATATGTCGTGCAGAAGATCGATTCAAGTTACGTCTGAAGGGAGTTCTCTGTGCCTCTTGGATTTCAATGCCTTTTTCCTTCCCCAGTTCAGGGAAGTTCTCAGCTATAATTTCTTCAAGTACCCCTTCAGCACCTTTCCCTCTCTCTTCCTCCTCTGGGATACCAATTATGTGTATATTATTTCTTTTTAGTGTATCACTTAGTTCTCTAATTTTCCCCTCATACTCCTGGATTTTTTTATCTCTCTTTCTTTCAGCTTCCTCTTTCTCCATAACTTTATCTTCTAGTTCACCTATTCTCTCCTCTGCCTCTTCAATCCGAGCCGTCGTGGTTTCCATTTTGTTTTGCATTTCGTTTAAAGCGTTTTTCAGCTCCTCGTGACTGTTTCTTAGTCCCTTGATCTCTGTGGCAAGAGATTCTCTGCTGTCCTGTATACTGTTTTCAAGCCCAGCGATTAATTTTATGACTATTATTCTAAATTCACTTTCTGTTATATTATTTAAATCCTTTTTGATCAGTTCATTGGCTGTTGTTATTTCCTGGAGATTCTTCTGAGGGGAATTCTTCCGTTTGGTCATTTTGGATAGTCCCTGGAGTGGTGAGGACCTGCAGGGCACTTCCCCTGTGCTGTGGTGTATAACTGGAGTTGGTGGGCGGGGCCGCAGTCCGACCTGATGTCTGCCCCCAGCCCACCGCTGGGGCCACAGTCAGACTTGTGTGTGCCTTCTCTTCCCCTCTCCTAGGGGCGGGATTCACTGTGGGGTGGCGTGGCCCGTCTGGGCTACTTGCACACTGCCAGGCTTGTGGTGCTGGGGATCTGGCGTATTAGCTGGGGTGGGTAGGCAAGGTGCACGGGGGCAGGAGGGGCAGGCTTAGCTCGCTCCTCCTTAGGTGATCCACTTCAGGAGGGGCCCTGTGGCAGCGGGAGGGAGTCAGATCCGCTGCCGGAGGTTTGGCTCCGCAGAAGCACAGAGTTGGGTGTTTGCGCGGAGTGAGCAAGTTCCCTGGCAGGAACTGGTTCTCTTTGGGATTTTGGCTGGGGGATGGGCGGGGGAGATGGCGCTGGTGAGCGCCTTTGTTCCCTGCCAAGCTGAGCTCTGCCGTCTGGGGGCTCAGCAGCTCTCCCTCCCTTTGTCCTCCAGCCTTCCCGCTTTCCGAGCAGAGCTGTTAACTTATGACCTCCCAGACGCTAAGTCGCGCTTGCTGTTGGAGCACAGTCCGTCCGGCCCCTCCGCTTTTGCCAGCCAGACTCGGGGGCTCTGCTTGGCCTGCGAGCCGCCCCTCCGCCCCGGCTCCCTCCCGCCAGTCCGTGGAGCGCGCACCGCCTCGCCGCCCTTCCTACCCTCTTCCTCGCCGCCCTTCCTACCCTCTTCCGTGGGCCTCTCGTCTGCACTTGGCTCTGGAGACTCCGTTCTGCTAATCCTCTGGCGGTTTTCTGGGTTCTTTAGGCAGGTGTAGATGGAATCTAAGTGATCAGCAGGACGCGCGGTGAGCCCAGCGTCCTCCTACGCCGCCATCTTCCGGAACTCCCCCTATTTCATTTTTTTAAGTAAGCTCCATGCCCAACATGGGTCTTGAACTCACAACCCTGAGATCAAGAGTTGTGTGTTCCACTGACTGAGCCAGCCAGGTGCCCCTACCATCTCTTCTTTATTCATTCATCTATTGATGGATGCTTGGGTTGCTTCCATATCTTGGCTCTTGTAAATAATGCTGCAATAAACATAAGGGTGCATATATATATTTTAAAGTTTATTTATTTTTGAGAGAGAGAGGGAGAAGGAGAGGGAGATAGGGAAGGGCAGAGAGAGGGAGAGGGAGAATCCCTAGTGGGCTCTGCACTGTCAGCACAGAGCACAATGCCGGGCTCAAACTCACGAACCTTGAGATTATGACCTGAGCCAAAATCAAGAGTTGGACACTCAACTGAGTGAGCCACCCAGGTGTCCCTGGTGCACATACTTTTAAAATTAGTGTTTTCATTTTCCTTGGGTAAATACCCAGTAGTGGAATTACTAGATGATATGGTAGTTCTATTTTTATTTTTTGAGGAAGCTCCATACTGTTTTCCACAGTGGCTGCACCAGCTTGCATTCCCACCAACAGTGCATGAGGATTCATTTTTCTCCACATCCTTACCAACACTTATTATTTCATATGTTTTTGATTTTAGCTAATCTGACAGGTGTGAGGTGATATCTCATTGTGGTGTGATTTGCATTTCTCTGATGATGAGTGATGTTGAGCATCTTTTCATGTATCTGTTGGCAATCTGTATGTCTTTCTTGAAAAAATGTCTATTCATGTCTTCTGTCCATTTTTCAATTGGATTATTTGGTTTGTTTGTTTGTTTGTTTTGGTGTTGAGTTGTATAAATTCTTTATATATTTTGGATATTAACCCCTTGTCAGATGTGTCATTTGCAAACATCTTCTCCCATTCAGTAGGTTGCCTTTTTGTTTTCTTGATGGTTTCCTTTGTTGTACAAAAGCTTTTTATTTTGGTGTGATATCAATAGTTTGATTTTGTTTTTGTTTCCTTTGCCAGAGGAGACTTTGAGTCACAGATTATCTATATCATTGCAGGATCATGGGAAATGTCATTCATTCATTCGTTCATTCGTTCATTCAGCCAGGGGCCATTTATTTCTTCAATAAATGAAGGGTTTATTCATTTATTCAATACATGGCCTACAACAGGAAGCTAACCTCTAATTTGCCATACAAGAAAGAAGTCTGAATTTATTGCACACAAACTATTATTACTAAAAAGTAATACTTCCAGTGTCGGAGTTTCTAAATATCTCCCACTTTTTCTCCATGGCTCCAAGTCTCCCTGCTTTTATTCCCTGCCTCCGACCTGAGAAGTACTGGAGAAGTATTGTCTCTAGAACCCTTTCCTGGATGTTTGGAGTACCATGGAGTAGGGGTAGCAGGGACTCAGGGCTCTGAGACTGGGAATAGTGTGCCTGGGGCATTGTACCCACTCTGCAGAAGTGAGGTGGGAATGATTCTAGGTGCAAAGGGGGGAAGTGGGTGCAGAGAGGACCAGTGGAATTTCTTTAGTTTGGAAAATTGAGGGAATTATGAGGAAAAAAGAAGCTGTTGGAGAAAAGAAGGCAGAGAAGAGTTTGTGTAACATGCTTCCATCCTGTTGTGTTTGTGCTAGAATATCAACATGACTTTAGAGACCCAGGAACAATGGCAGTACATGTCCTTCATAAAGACGTGTTTCCTTTTGATTCATAGAAGGGATGTGGACAATTCTTTATGACCGTGAGAGTGTAAGTAATATGGCACATGCCCGTTAAAGAAAACATGAAAATATAGATTGGGGGAGAAAAGAAAAACAATCATTCCCGACAATATCTTGGTGTATTTCCTTGCAGTTCCTTTTACTATGCCTGTGTTGTTTCTCTTTTTGCATTTTCTTGGCTAGGATCTTGAAAAATTATGAGATGGCATTATGATTGTTAGGCTATACATACAGTTTTAAAGCCTGGATTTTAGCATAGCAGTGAAGCACGAACATTTCTATCTTAGCCTTGCTCTGTTATCATAATTTTTATGGTCCTATAATTTAATAATTCTCCTGTTATTGAACATTTAGGTTGTTACCATTTCCAATAAACGTCTTTATGCATAAAGTTTTTCCATACGTAGGGTTGCATGCTAGGATAGATAGAGTCCCAGAAGTAGAAATACCAGATTAAAACTTGTAAATAGTTTTTAAAGTTCTTGATTACTGTTGCCAAGTTGCTGTCCGTAAGGGTGGACATTTCATGCTTCCACAAGCAGCTCCTGTTTTGTTGCATCCCTGACAGCTTTGGTGTTTTTTTAAAAAATAATCTTATCTACTTTTATGTTGTTTTAATTTGTGTTTTTTAAATTTTGTTATTAATTTTGAGAGAGACAGAGAGAGCATGAGCAGGGGAGGGGCAGAGAGAGAGAGTCCCAAGCAAGCTCTGCACTGGCAATGCAGAGCCCAACGTCGGTCTCAAACTCATGAAACTGTCAGATTGTGACCTGAGCCAAAATCAAGAGTAGGACGCTCAACCTACTGAGCCACCCAGGCACCCCGAATTAGTATTTCTTTAATTACCAGTAAATTCAGTGTTTTTTAACATAATATCCTTCTTTTGTATACTGTTTATATCCTTTGCCCTTTTATTACTTATTTGGATTTTATGTTTTCAATTTAATTTATGTGAGCTCTTCATCAAATAAAGATATTCAAGTTTTTCTGCCATATTCACAAGTTTTTCTGAGTCTTCCCTTAGTGTTTTTTTTTGTACAAAGACTTATAGCTGTAAATAGATCCAATACACTTTTATCAGTGGTGCTGTGGTTTTCAAAATAGTTTGATACTGCATTTTTATGGTCTCTTTAACCCAGAATAATATATATTTTTTAAGTTCCAAGTGATTGTTATTTTTGTTTAAACTATTAATTTTAATTAAAATTTCATTTTATTTCACAATGGATACAGAATATGGCTTTATAATTTCTGAGATTTCTTTGTACTTAAGCATGTAGTGAATTTTTTGTGAATGCTTATAAAGGAGATATATTCTGTTTTTAAGACATAAGAGTGGGTATTTAAAAATCTACCCAGTCATTTCAATCATATGGTAACCCCTCCCCAACCATAATTTTCTCCTATGTGAAATGATAGTCAATATCCATTATTTTCAGTTCTGGTGGGGAAATGCGACCTGAGTCATTTTTATTGTGGCTTGTTAGAAAAGTAGGGGCATGATGGAAAGTTGGGAGTATGGAGGGAAGGTCAAGAAGATGCAGAGAAGGAGTAATTCAGTGTTGGGAAAGAGACAAGAAGGTGAGAGGAAGTTCTCAGGTGACATCTGAAGCAGCTGAGCCTCGTATGGCTAGGAAGTATGCAGTGGCTGTGAGTGAGAATTACCCGGCCTCTCTGTTTCATGTAACCATGGCAGGTTCCAGGAGGCCAGAGCCAGGATGTGGGACTGTTTGGCAGGATTTAAGAGGTGGGGTCAGAATCACTGAACCATAAAACTGAAACAGTATTGCTTAAGTGGATAAAGACTCAGACACATGCACAAAAAGACATCTGAAGTGATGCGTCATCAGTAAAATAATTTTTTAGGGTTTGTGCTCAAAAGACAGGATAGATAGGACCCGAACAACCCTTGTTTCCAGTGAACAGGGTTAGTTAACAGAAATTAATAGTGCAGTACTCATATTTTCTAATTTCAGCTATGTAAAAACGTTCCTGGTACCATCTTTTGCTTAATGTCTTCTTTTAAATATTTTTTTAAATTAATTTATTTGGAGAGACAGAGAGAGTGCACAGGAGGGGCAGAGAGAGGGAGAGAGAGAGAGGGAGAGAGAGAATCCTGCTGTCATTGTGGAGCCTGTCACAATTGTGGAGCCTGCTGTCATTGTGGGGCTCGATCCCACGAACCATGAGATCATGACCTGAGCTGAAATCGAGTCAGATGCTTCACTGACTGAGTCACCCAGGAGCCCCTACGTTTTCTTTTTATTGCTTTCTTTTGGTGACTTGAGAAATAGATTTTTTCATAGAAATAAAGCTTTTCCCCATAGATTTACTTTCTTTTTCTTCTTTTTTGGTCAATATATTAACCGAGGTAGGCTGAAAAGATTATAGCTCCTAATCTTTAGAATTCATGCATGTCCTATTGAAAAAGAGTCTTCACAGATGTGATTAAATTAAGGATCTTTAACTGGGGAGAGTATCCTGGATTAGCCAGGCGGGCCCTAAATGCAACCAATATCCTTATAAGAGGGAGGGAGTGGGGGATTTGACACAGAAGGCAATGTAACCACTGAAGCAAGATGCTGTGCCTCTGGCTTTGAATGTGGGGGAGAGGGCCACTAGCCAAGGAACGCATGGAATGGAGTTTAGAAGATGGAAAAGGAAGAACGGCTCTGCCAACACCCTGATTTCAGCCCAATGAAGCTGATTTCAGACTTTGGACCTGTGAAACTGTGAGAGAGTAGATGTGTATTTTGCTTTAAGCCACCAAGTTGGTGGTAATTTGTTATGGCAGCCGTAGGAAACGAATACAGCAAGTTTTTAATGCGTGGAAGTGGTAGTGACCTTAGTTAGTTAACCTACAGGTTCTGTGTGTATTGGACCACCTGCTGTTCTAGTCACCTTACAGCTGTTAACTCAGTTCTCAAACAAGTTTTGGAGATCAGTACTGTTTACTGTTCCTGTCTTACAAACGAGAGACTGAAGAAGTGAGTTAGCAAGTCTCTCCATTGGTCCGTGTTGAAGTTGAGATTTGAACTCATAGTTGTTGATCTTACTATTATTTTGAGATATAATTCACATACCACATAATTCACCCACTTAACATCCACTTTTTGGTGTTTTTTACTACGTTCACAGAATTGTGTAGTCATCGCTACAATCAATTTTGGAACATTTTATCACCCCAGAGAGAAACTCTGTACCCATTAGTCGCTTCCATTTCCTCCACATACCGTTTCTTCCCCCCACAGCCTTTGGCAAACACCAGCCTCCTTTCTGCTAAAGTTTTGCCTCTTCTGAACATTACCTATCATATATTCCACATTTTATCCATTTTATCCATAAAACCACATTTTATCCATTCATCACTTAGTGGGTATTTGAGGTGTGTCTACCTTTTATCATTATGAATAATGCTGCTCTGAGCATTCATGGACTAGTTTTTGTGTGGATCTATGTTCTTAATTTCTCTTGGATATATACCAAGAAGTGGGTCATATATCTATGCTTAACCATTTGAGGAACTGCCAGACTGTTTTCCAAAGTAGCTGCATCATTTTACATTCCCACCAGCAGTGTGTGATGGTTGCAGTCTCTCTCCATCCTTACTTAGCCCTTTTTATTTTTTTATTGATCTTTGATTATAGCCATCATATTGAGCGTGAAGTGGTGTCTCGTGGCTTTGATTTGCATTTCCTTGATGGCTAATGATTTTGAGCATCTGTTTGTGTGTTTAATGGGTATTTGTAGATCTTCTTTGGAGTAGGAACCTTTGTCTAATCCATAGTCATGAACATTTGCACTTATGTTTTGTTTGAACGATTTTCTGGTTTTAGCTCTCACATTTAGGTCTTTGATCCATTTTGAATAGTTTTTGGATGTGGTATGAGGTGGAGGCCCAACTTCATGTGAATATCCAGTCGTCCCAGCACCATTTATTGGAAAGATTCTTCTCTTCCCCAGTGAATTTTCTTGGCAGCCTTGTTGAAAAGCAATTGACTGTAAATGTGAGGACTCTCAGCTCTATTCTGTTGATCTGTATGTCTATCTCTGTGTCAGTTCCACCCTGTCTTGATTACTATAACTTTGTAGTAAGTTTTGAAATCAGAGTCAGTTCTTTTTTTCAAGATTGTTTTTACTCTTTGGGGTCCCTTGAATTTCCATATGAATTTTAGGATCAGCTTGTCAATTTCTGCAAAGAAGCCAGCTGGAATTTTCATTTTATTCTCCATGTATCCTTTATGAACCATTGGCTATTTAAAAAAAAATTTTTTTTTTACATGTATTTATTTTTAAGAGGCAGAGAGAGAGAGAGAGAGCACAAGTGGGGGAGGGACAGAGAGAGAATGAGGCACAGGATCCAAAGCAGGCTCCAAGCTGTGCACAGAGCCTGACGCAGGGCTCGAACTCACAAACTGTGAGATCATGATCTGAGCCAAAGTTGGACGTTTAGCTGACTGAGCAACCCAGGTGCCCCATGAACCATTGGCTTTTTAAATCCAAGTTGAGTCTCTGGAGAGTCTCTGGAGTTTTCATGGAGGAATTTATACTAGGTCACATTTATTTTACGTAACATTCTTGTTTTATTCTCCCTGGTGTTGAATGTTTTCTCATACTATGCTTTTTGCTATATGGACTCTGCGCTTTTGCTTATTTATTTTTATCTATATTTCTAGAAAGCTGTGGATAACAGATATCTTAGTTTTATTTTTCTCTGTGGATATATTAAATGAAAATAAAAACATTCCTGAGCTTAAGTTTATCTTAATATCAAAGTAAAAACAAGAGTAATTGTGGCTGTGTTATGAAAGGTAAGAATTTAAGAGCTTTTGCTTCCCTTGGTCTTCCTTTCTTATTTTAATTATTTAATTTCATAATATTATAAATTCCAATATCTAAAACTATATTAGGCATTTATTTAATAGATTTTTCCTTTTTATTTGGATATTAATAATTATACTCATCCCTCCATGGATTTAATTGGTTTCAATATAGTTCTTTTCTCATTATGCGTTCAATCCCATCCTTGAGTTCTTAATTTTGTTTCTCTTCATAATGCTCTAGTCAGCACACCAAAGTAATTTTTTAGAAAGGGCATCAGTGTGGTAAGAGGGTGACAATTTGTCTAAATATAGACATCTTATCCCCTCCTGTAATTGGAAATATTCTTCTACTGTCTTGAGGTGTCTGGTGCTGAGAAGTTTGAGGACAGCTGTTTTCCAGCCCTAACGTTCTTCTGTTCTCTAGTCCTGACATTTATACTTCTTACAGCAAGACAACTGAGTACAGACTTCCTTTCACAGATTTTGCCTAGAATATGGTAAACCCCTTTGATTGCCAAATTCAGGACTTCTTTAGGAGCAAGAAAGATTTCTCTTGACATAACTCCTATCAGTGTTCCTGCTTTGTTCGTTTTTTCCCTCCAGGACCTATTATTTGGATCTCTAATCTCTGAACACCATCTACCTTTCTCTCTCTCTTTCTTTCTCTTTCCTTTCCTTCATTGGTTTTTTTTTTTTTTTTTTTTTTTTTTTTTTTTGTATTCTGAGAGTGTTTTCCTACGATATGCTCTACATCAACTGATGCAATTATCCTTAATTATTCCAATATAAACTTTCATTCAGCTGCAGTGTTTTTGGTTACCATGAAATCTTTTATCTTAGTCTGTTCTCTTCTCATAGCAACATCCTCTTGTATCTAACTAAAAAATAAACAAGGAAAGATTTCTCTCTCGTTCTTGCATCATATCTATTTTAGAGGCAAGCTTTTCCTTCATCGTTCTTTCTACTTTACTGTAAAATTTATTTAGTCTAAGGCCTTACCCTTAAAAAAAAAAAAGATTCCTTTCGTATGTGTGTGCAAATGAATGTGTGTATTTTTCACCTTGTTCTAAAAAGAATTGAAGGAAGTGTTGGGGGAGATTCATCCTAGCCCAGTGTTAAAGATGATTGGAATGCATAGTCTCCCCTTGGCCCCCTCAAATTCCCTTTGGATCCCGGAAGAATGTAGTCACTAAGTGCTAGATCTCCTTCTACATGTGGGAAGACATTTCAATCCTCTAGCCAAAAAAACCTAACTCAGATCCAGGAAGGAAGACAAATGTCCTGTCACTATTTAGTCATGTTTGAGAGGACAGTCTACAGTTGTCAGAATTCTCTCAATGTTATTGTCAAGAGGCATAAAGACATCCAGGAAGGACCCTTCTTAGGACCTGTTTTCTTCTCTTGTCCCTTCCCTACTGACAGCAAATTTATGTTGAACTGAAGAGTGAGCAGCTGTTCCACTGCTTAGTGCCTTGCCTGAGTAATGCGTTTTTTTTTTTTGGAGATCAGTTCTAAGATCTCTTTATACTCATGGTAGACACATGGCTGCCAAGTCACAGAGGCAAAAACAAACTCAAACAAACAAAACAAAGCGAGACAAAACAGCCAACCCGGGGCTTCTCAAAGAGTTACCCTTGCCTCTCCCATCACACTCTGATGCTCTTCTCCCGTAATGTGGGTTTGTTCTTTCTACGTTAAATGGGTAGGAGGGCCAACTAAGGCCTCTTCTTACTTGTGCCTGGTTATGCTGCCATGTCCCTGAAGAGATGATGCTGGCCATTAGTGTCATGCCTTAATTCGAATACAGCGGCTTTTCATTTGGGAAAAAAATCCCATTTCTTTTAAGGCATAGTTGTAGATTTTCACAAAAATGTGGGAGAGTGTGGCAAAGTATTTTCACTTATGCTACCATCATGCTTGGTGGTCATAAGACTTGGCTTTGTGAAATCATTCTGGCAGCAGTCTAGGGAATGAACCAAGATTGGTGAGCGATGGAGGGAGACTCATATTGGGTTTCTGCAGTAGCCCAGTAGGCGAGAAGTGATGGGGACCTGCACTGAGGCATTGATGGTGCAGGGTGTGGGGGCAGGGGAATGGATGGGAGGGGCTGGATTTAGACAATTTTCTGAATTATAGAGTCTGAAGTAGAGAGCTAAGTGGTTTGTTGGGAGAGAAGGAGAAAGAAATGTCAAGACTTATTCTCAAGTTTAGATTTGAATGATTGGGTCAGTAAGTGCTTATAAAATAAGGCTAGGAAGTGGGGAAGGAGAGTAGATTTGACAGAGGAGGAGAGAGATAACAAGTTCATCCTGGCACATGCTGAACAAGAGATGGTTATAAGACATCAAGCAGAGATACTATGTTGATTGCTGGAAATTTGGGTCTAGAGCTTAGAGAGGTCTGTCCAAAATCCAGAGATAATGAGAGTTGGAGTTGGAAAGGATGGGCATGAATAAATCTCCCTGGAAAGGGTAGAGAATGAAAACAGAAGAGGATGAAGAATGATACCTAACAAGTACCAATGTTAATAAAGGGATGGGAAGAGAAAGGATTTAAGAAAAGAGATTCAGAATCTCTTCTGGTATTTGTGCTTTCTGTTGCTTATTTTGGTAGCTGAGTGCCTTTTTTTTTTTTTTTAATTTTTTTTAATGTTTATTTTTGAGAGAGAGACAGAGTATGAGTTGGAGAGGACCAGAGAGAGAGGGAGACACAGAATCTGAAGCAGATTCCAGGCTCTGAGCTGTCAGCACAGAGCCCAATGTGGGGCTTGAACCCACAAACTGTGAGATCATGACCTGAGCAAAAGTCAGCCACCCAGGTGCCCCATGAGTGGTTTGCTTTCTTAAATTCCTGCAGGGTTGCCCTCTCCACACCATCATGATGTCACAAGTTTTGGTTAAATCCATATGCAATGTTTCCTTTAGCATGACTAATTATTAAGTATTGTTTGTGCCTCAGATGTTCTTTCCTATAGGACTTTTTATTTTTACTGACATTAATAAGGCCTCTCACTTCTTTATATGCTTAGTTCTTAGTGTCTCTCTATTAGTAATCCTTTTTTACAAACCCTTTGATACACTTTCCTACATAGTCAGTAATGTTTCTTTTTTGTCCTTCTTTTCTTGTCTGTTCTTTTTTAAAACCTCCTCTCTGAACCTGTTGTCCTATCCCCATCTAAGTTCATTGCTCTTCTAGACTGCTGCATGGTTGTCTTCCTGGACTTCTTCCCCTGACCTTTCTACTGTTGATTTTGGTTCTCCGTTTGTACTACATCTTTTCCTTTTCCTAGGTTCACTATCTCACTTGGGTGGAGCACATCCTTTGGTACTTCCTGAGAAAAGGTGCATTGGATTAAAAATGTTGAGGCCTTTGTGTCTTTTGGATTTTTGAAGTCTGATGCTATTCTTATTCCCAATTATTTTTATGCCACTTGTTCCTCCCACCCCACCCTCTGTTTTCTAAGAAGCATTTAGGATTTTTTCTTTATCCCTTATGTACTAAACATGTATAGTGATGTACTTTGGGGTGTGTTTATTTTCATCTATTGTGTTGGGCATTCAGCCCCTCCCATCTGGCAACTCGGGTCCTTTAGTTCTGGGAAATTTTCTCATATGGTTTCTTTGATAATTTTCTTCCCATGGTTTTCTCTGATCTTTCTTTTTGGAAGGTGTATTAGTCAGGCGCTGTCTCTCTTGTATTAATAATTTTAATTTCTTGTGTTTTCTCCCCATTTCTTTGGCAGTCAGCTCTACCTTCTAGGATATTTTCTCAGCTTTATCCTTAAAATTTCAAAGACATTTATCAAGTTCATTTTTCAGTTATTGTAGTTTAAAATTTTAAAAACTTGTTTTTATTTTCTAATTGTTTATTTAAACAAAATTGTACACTCTTTTGGTCTCACAGATGCAATTTTTTTCTCATCTCTGTGAGGATAATAATTGAAATTTTCCCCTCTGTTTCCTCTGAGCTTGTTTATTCGTTTCCATTTTAGTCTTTCCCATTGAAGTCTTTTCCCACATATTATTATTATCTTTACACAATTCTATCAGGTCAATGTTATTATTATCCTCATTTTATGGTTAATATGTCTTAGAAAGTATATCACTGCTTTATTTTTCTTACCAGGGATGTCTGAAAAAGTTATCAGAAACCAGCCAAATCCACAGTCCAGCGTCTTGATCAAGCTGAATTCTCTGTTGAGTCCTAGAGTCTCTGCTTGCCCTCCTATACTTTACTTTTCCTAAATGCCAGAGAGAGAGTTCTCTTATTATATGAGATAGATCTGTTACAAAGATTTGCTCTTTTTAAAATTTAACTGAATGTTTCTCCTTTCCTGCATCTTCCTTCTGCCATTTGCACTAGTTCTTCCCTCTGAGCCATAGAGGTGGACCAGATCTAAATCCCTTTCCGTGGGATAGTCCCTCAGATATTTGAAAGGATATGGCCATGACTCCTCCGTGTCTGCCATTCCCCAGCTGAAGAGGCCTCAGCTTTCCTACTGTATTTCACTGTTTTGTCAAGTTCCAGTTGGCTAACACTTTTGTTTTTTGGGAAGCTTCAGATCAGTTCTAGGCTGTTAAGGTCTCACTTTAAGTGTGTTGTCTGAAACTTAATACAGAGTCCAGATGTGCTTTGAAAGCCTGAGCCTTGACTGGGGTCCTGTCACTTTATTCATGTGTCCTGCAGTTGGTTTAGTTTTAACTTAACAGAGTGTCATATGCTCTAACATCTTTTCCTAGTAGGTGATAGTTTTGATAAGCGTCTCACAAATTTTAATTTCTGAGACTCTGAGATGCTTACTTCTACTTACTTCCTTTTGATTAGGGCTATGAGTATGTTGTCCTTCTTGGTTATTGCTTTTACTACTTAGGATTTCCTTTATAAGGCCAATTGCTCTTGACCTTAGATATTAACCCCAAATGGAGGTTCTAAGGTGATATTAAAAAATGGAAAGATCTTGTTAATGTAAACTACATAAATAAAAACTATCATATGCAAATTTGAAAAGGAAGATACAATGTAAACAGGAGTTTTCCAGGTACCATGTTAAGCACGTTGAACCCATTACCTCATTTGACCTTTACAAAAATCTTATGACATGAGAAATACTGTTATTCCTGTTTTAAAACTGAGGAAGTGAGGCCAATACCATATAGCTAGGAAGGCCAAAGGTGTGATACAGTCCTAGAAACGCCACGCTCAAGGCTGATAATGCTGTTACCTAGAGAATTGAAGCTCACACATTACATTTTGTGCTAATTATAGCTAATATTATTGAATGGAATTATCTTATATAACCTACTGAGGTGTATTACATCTGTTTCTTTTAACAGAGCATACCAAGGATAAAAACGTTTATTTGACAGATCAAGGCGATGACATTGACATTCTGAACATTAATTCTTACAGTTCTTTAAGAGCAGGGATTATTCATACTTTATATATCTTATTAATACTTATATATATCTTATACATACTTATGTATATCTTATATATCTTATAAAGTTTTACTCATACTTTATATATCCAGTACCAAGCACATTCCAGACAATCAAATGTTATTCAAATCAGTGCAAGCGTGAATATATAAATGAGTACATAATGAATGAATGAATGAAATTATAAGATATCAGTGACTAGTAAAGTTTTTAGGTCTATTAAAGTTTTGAGGCCTATTTGCCCCATACATCTTCAATAAATTTGTCCCTGTATAAATCTTCAATAGGTTGCTTTGCTTTATGAGCTCATATGTTTGCTCTTTGTAATGTTTTCATCTCATTGTCAGTGTTCTAAATGGAACATCCATAGATATGACATGTACCTGAAGCTCTTTGTAGATGGGGAGAGTAAAAGGAAGTTGCTGTAGGTAGCTCAGGTCATTGTGTCCAAGGGAGACAAATAAAGTCATGTTTGATCCAGACCATGGGTGTATTCAAGGGCTTTGATCCAAGGTGGGGGTCCAGCTGCAGGGGCATCTGGGAAGTACATCCTTGGTCTGTTGCCAAGTCATTGGGCAGAAACGTCTGTCTGAGGCCACTGGAAACTGAATTCAGATCCTACATGAAAGTAGTGGACTGAAACCAGCATACAAGGTCAGTCCCCTACCAATTTGGTCAACATCTGTGGTCTGACTCTAATCCTAAGGTGGAAATGAAGCAAGGACCAGGAACTGGGTGGCCAGACTCTAATGTACTCTATGATGAATTTACCTAAGGAGGTTTGCCCAGATTCTCGCAAAGGGGTGGTTAAATTCTTTGCAGGACACTTGACCCAAGGCATGGAAGCAACATGGGTTTTCAGATGCTCTCCCATTATGGTGAAGAAATTCCCAATATACTGTAGGAATTAGGTGGAGTTGCTCCTCAGGAGATAAACCTATTGTGTCTTCACCAGAGTAGGGCAAAGCTGGACAGGCGCAAAACAGAGAGGGACAAATTGCTAATGGAACTTTTGTGAGTAGGGGCTTCTGTCTCTCCTTTGAAACTTCTGCCCTACGGGGCGCCTGGGTGGCTTGGTCGGTTAAGCGTCCGACTTCGGCTCAGGTCATGATCTCACGGTCCGTGAGTTCGAGCCCCGCGTTGGGCTCTGTGCTGACCGCTCAGAGCCTGGAGCCTGTTTCAGATTCTGTGTCTCCCTCTCTCTCTGCCCCTCCCCTGTTCATGCTCTGTCTCTCTCTGTCTCAAAAATAAATAAACATTAAAAAAAAAAATTAAAAAAAAAAAAAAAAGAAACTTCTGCCCTCCAATTTATTGTCTGTCTCAAAATACACTGCCCTGGGGGTGCCTGGGTGACTCAGCTGATTAAGTGTCTGACTTTTGATTTCACCTCAGGTCATCATTTCGTGGTTCATGAGTTTGAGCTCTGCATCAGACTCTGCACCGACAATGTGGACCTGCTTGGGATTCTCTCTCCCTCTCTCTCTCTGCTCTTCCCCTGCTCATGCTGTTTCTGTCTCTCTCAAAATAAATAAATAAACTTAAAAAAATACATTGCTCTGAACTGAAGATAATACTTCAGAGAGAGTGCAATGAAGGCATTGATTTGCAGGGAGTGGTTCATAAAAGGACTTACATTGTGCCAAGACCTATGTTAAGTGCTTGACTTTCACTATCTCATTTATCCCTACAACAACACTTTTTGACCCATCAAGCTACATATAGAGTATTTCCACCACTCAAAAAGTTCCCTCATGATTCAGTGCAAATTTGTTTACTTTTAATTGATTCATTGAGTAAAGAACTGGAAATCACTATGGGTGGTACATTCCCTTTCTGCATCACATTGGAAGTGAGATGTTGACAAACTGGGTGGGTGGGTATATCCAGAATGGGAAAGGATTCAGAGACCATGTTGTATAAAGAACATGTGTCAAAAGAAATAGTGACATGAATATGACTGGTACTAATATGGTAGTTCTAAGAAAAATTGGAAACCTGCGTTTGGTCAATCAAGGTTAGCCAAATATTTTAAGACACTTTCCAATATTGGAGGAAAGGGTTATTATAGGGCCATTTGGGGGAAGTCCGAGGTCTTAGGACAGTCATGAGCAGAGAGGATATGAAGGAGGGAGACAGAATTTTCCCTGTTGTGTTAGTGACTGCATCTTGCATTAGTTCATCTCAGCTTTGTTTTTTCTTCCCGCCCCACCCCCCACAGTCTTTCCATTATTTTATCTATTTATGAATTGCTTCTCTAAGAACTCTTAAGTCTGCCTGTTTAACTCTTGGTCCTCTGTATCACAAATTCTACTGGTGTCAGGATTCTTGGATGATAGTAGGTATGGTGAGGTGGAAGCATAAAGAATATTCAGGATAATAAGACATGGGACTGGAAGTAGAAGACTTGGTTGAGTTGTACACCCAGTAGCATATAGGTGGGGCAAGTGTCCTTGCTCTTCAGCCTCAGCTTTTGCATACTTGTAAAATGGAACTCTGTGTGTGTGTGTGTGTGTGTGTGTGTGTGTGTCCTAGGGAGTTTCTCTGAGGATCAAAAAGAGAGGGAACATAAATGCGTTTGCAAACTGTTGTTGACATAATTGAAATGTAAAGTTTTCTATCACTATTGCCATTGTGACATTACCATTTTCAAGACCTCCTTTAATTTGGAAGCCCCTTAAGCCACAATGATTTGTGTAGTGGGGTCATTACTGTGTTGGAGCCTTAAATGGAGACTTTATCCATGATTTCTGAAAGGTCACCCACCCCAGAGACACATGTGAACAGAAAACAAATTTGTTTGTTAATTGGTTTCAGTTCTGTTGGCTTCAAATAGAGATCTCTGGGAGTCCTTGGCTGGTACATCAAGGGGACATTTCGAAGGAAATCTGTATGAGACCTCAGAGCAAATAGGCACTCAGCTATTTCCTTTCTAAAAAGGAAAAAAATTCTGCTTGTTTGGGTGCATGAACATATGTATAACAGCTTGCTCTAATCCTTTCCCCCATGCCTTGTTCCATTTTAAAGATAGAACAATCTAACACCCCAGCTTTTATATTATCTTCCACTTTAGGACTTTCACAGTGTTTCTGGAAATTTTGCCTAAGCAGCATTACACCTTCTTTATTTCACAGGTATGCATAAAAAAGCAATATCCATTAACATTCTTCATGGCATTTTGATGGTAGGAAAAATATCTGAGTTTATTTTTAGGGAAAATCACAGGGCAGAAAGAATAACAAATATTTGTGGTTGCCTTGGGAACTCAACTTCTAGATATTATGATTATGGAAAGGAGGAACAGATTTGGAGCTGGGGCAATTGGTTACCAAATAATAGAACAGCAAGAGAACCTGCAAGAGAGTTAGAAAGAAGTAGATCTATGTAAAAAAAAAACAGGTGCCTTGTCAATTATTTTTTCTTTTTGTCTGTTTCTGATTACTATATCCTGCCTTCCTGAGAGAGGAATGTGATGGGATGCTTAATATAACCAAGTGATTTTCTTGTTCTCTCTCTCTCTCTCTCTCTCTCTCTCTCTGTGCGTATGCGTGTGTGTGTGTGTGTGTGCGTGTGTGTGTGTGTGTGTGTGTGTGTGTGTAAAGGTCAAGGTACCAATTTGACCTTTCGCCAAATTGTCCTCAGAGGAGAAGGTTTCCAAGGGGAGGCACTGGAGCCAGGAAATCAAGCTTTTTGTATTCCTGGATCTTTCTTGGAACAGCTCATTATGTGTGACATTTACAGATGTAGCCCCAGCTGCTCAGGAGTGTAAGTTCCTCAGAATACACATGCTTTATAGGAGCATTAAAAGTGTCCTATGTGTTGGGAGGAGCACTGGGTGATGTATGGAAACCAATTTGATAATAAATTTCATATTAAAAAAATAAAAAAATAAAACTCAAAAAAAAAGTGTCCTATGCTGCTTGTTGCCAGCATTTCTTTTTTTTTTTAATATATGAAATTTACTGTCAAATTGGTTTCCATACAACACCCAGTGCTCATCCCAAAAGGTGCCCTCCTCAATACCCATCTGTTGCCAGCATTTCTAGCACTGATACTCACTAGCAGCTTGTTCCTCTGGCCAACCTCAGAGACAAGGGGACTTCTGTGAGCTCTGATGTCTCGTGCAGACAGTGGGACTAACTGTGGGGTTTGAAGGCCTAGAAGAAGATTCTAGTTTCATTCCCCAGTCACTCCAAGGCCTTGGTGGACCCAGGATATGGAGGTTCTGTACTTGTATGGCCTTCTGAGTTGCATACGGCATTTGACTTGCTGTTCCCCCAGAAAACATTTGATGTACACCCCAAACACTCAGGGCCTGTTGGAAAGCACCCCTAGGCCTAATACTCTTTCTCTTGGAGCTGGCAGACAATGGAAGGAAAGAGTTACTTGGGGAAAGAAGTAAAGCTGGATGTCAGAGTGGGGTTAGGATTCAAGCATCAGGGTCTACAGGGCTCCAAGACTCTCGCCACTCCATTCCCACAGGACAAGATAGTGATGGGGTGTGTTATTGGGAGTTTAAGCCTAAGGGAGGGATATGTGTGAGGCATAGGTGACAAGGACTGGGTTAGGTTATCTGGGGTGCTAGGGGCTGACAGGCCCATTTGGAGAAGTCAGAAAACACAGGTAACAGACTCTATTGTTGCATATAAGCTGGCAGGAACTGCTTTGATGAGGGCATAGTGCCAGCCCACATGACTGGGCAGCCACTGTGGAAGTCATCCTCCCTGATTTCTCTTCCATTGCCAAAACTCAGCTCTTCTTTGATTCTGTCTCTGTGTCTCCTGCTGCACAGGCTGCACTGGCTGGAAAACTCCCTTCTATTGTCACAAATTGTATTCGAGAGGGTTTCTTGTTCCAGGCCAACTCCATTGATCTCCTAAGAAAAAGAGGTAGAGCCGAATGTTCAAGCATTTGGATGAACCAAACCTCCAATCCTAGTTCTGCCTCTTACTAGCTATATCATCACCGCAGGCAGGTAACTTAACTTTTCTGAGTCAGTGTTCTCAACCAGTACAATATGATTAATTTTGTATTGGTTTGTTCAGAGGGCTAAATGAGGTAATGCAAGCCCAACCATGGCTCAAGCAGTGGTTGTTGGCGTAGTCTATTGTGGCCAAGATCATAAGGTCACAGGACATGAAAAGCAGCCACAAAACCCAACCTAGACATTTATGAGGCAGAAACCACCTGTGGTGACCTTCTTAGAAGATGGCTATGTTAACTGGCCATACTTGACTGAAGGAAGTGGGTAGGTGGTAGGTGGGGGGAGGGGTAGGAGGAGATAGAAAAGGGAAGAGTTAAATGAGTGTCAGTTCCTCCTAATAACGAAGAGCATAGTATTCCCACCATCACACAGGCTTGTGCTTACATTCCAGCTCTGCACTTACTGTGTGACAATGAGCACATTACTAAACATCTGACCCCCAGTTTCCTCAAGTGCAAATTGGCCTAATGATATCTATAGTGTTGTGAAGATTTCATGGATGGTGCACGTAGTGTTTAGCATAGTGCCTGGTACCCAGCAAGCGCATAACAAACGGTAACTGTGAGGATGAAACTGAGAGTTTTCCAGTGCTGCTCTTTCCATCCAAGGAGGCAGGAAGGAGACAGGGTGGGTACTTGGTAAAACTGGGTGCTGGTGAAGTGGATGTGGCATCTGAGAGCTTCATTTCTGGACCTCTCTTCTATATCCTGAGCCTTATGTCCTCCCACCCTGCTGCCCAGTGCCTGGGTGCTACCAAAGTCCCTTTCCTCCAACCCATCCCAAGGGTTGTGCCTTGCCCTCCTCCTATACTGCCTCCAAACCCATGTTCTTTCTATTCAGCTTTTCCACAGCCAGGTTTGGGGAACACAGTCCATCTCAACATTTCACGTTAAGGTGTGAAGAACCACACAACTCCCTTCCACTTTAAGGCCCCAGAGTATTTCTTTACTCCCCTGAATTGGAAATGAGAATGAGAAGCAGTGGAGTAGAGAGTGTACTTTGAGCCCAAGGACTTCCATATTGCCCTGAAAGGAGCCTGCAAGACAAGCCTGGAGGAAGGGCAGAATCAGCAGGGGAGGGAGAAGGTGTGGGTTTCCCTAACCTCCCTACAGCATCCCCTTTCTTTGCCTGAGAAGGCGAACCCTAATTCTAGAACTTGAAGCTGATGTTGCTTTCCGAAGAATAGGGTGACCCAGGACTGATACTCACCAAGCCAGGCTCAGTCCTAGATTCTGGCTTCCAGTGTACTGTCAGCAGCAAAACCTGGTTCCCAAACCACCAAGTCTAGTGAGAAAAAGTATCAGCAAATGGTGAAGTGACAGGAATCTTTGCACCCACCCTAGACTTTTCTATCATGAGAAAAAGAAGAATCCTGGAAATTTGGGAAATTAAAACACTTTTCAACACCATTTACAGATGTAAAAAGCCTCTGGTTACTTGGGTATTGCACATTTGCATATTTGATTTTATACATTGATTCAAAATGAAGTTATGGCCTTGCAAGCTATAATCATCATTATCATAATAATCATAATCATTGATTTACAGTTCATATGGGAGTTTCTGAAAGATTATTCAGTTTAATTCTTTTAGCAAATCCATCAAATAGGTAGTACTGTTAATCCTCCTTTTACAGTTGAAGAAACAAAGACTGAGAATGTGACTTACTCAAGATCCCAGCTCCTGTAACCTCTGGGTGTTGTTTTGCTGTTGCTTTTTCATTTAGGTAGTCTGCTGCCAACTTTAGAATAATTCATGGAAAGGTGTGAGGCTATGGCTCTTTGCCTCTTCCAATGTGAAGCATAATAAGCTGCATTAATTTCCAGGAAAAGGGCTGAGAGAGAAAAAAGGAGAATACATCTATGATTCATTGATACAACTTTTAAGGAAATTTGATAAGTCTAGAATTTCAAGCTTTCTTTTGACCATCTTCATTTTTTTTTTTCGAATCAAAGTTTAACCTATTGAAATAAATATACTTTTACTCTACCTAAACATGAAGCTCCACATGTCACAGGGCTTAGAAGGGTGGGTCTCCTAACTGATTGGAGGCAGTGAGTTCTATTTCTTATTTAAAGTCATAAATGTTTTAGAATAGGGAGGGAATGTTAAGATATTGTTTGTATGAAAATACAAAAGCATGAGATTGGAAGCTTGTTGCAGGGCTTTGGATGAGAACAAAGGAGGGAGAGTGAAAACCGACATTGTTGTATGAGTATAAGATAAAACCACCCTAGTCAGGTGGAAGCTTTGGATGAAGTATTTCTATTAAAAAGCAAAGACAGAAGCAAAATAAACTGTGAATGGAGTTTTCCAACTAAAGGAGGTCTTTGCAAACCAGATATTCTAATAATTAGTATTTCAAAGATACTATGCCAGCTTGGTCTTGGGGAAGTTGCTTAATCTGTCTCATTTGCATTTTCCTTATCTGTAAAACAGGAACTAAAACAGTAGTTAACTTATAGTTCCTTTAAGAGTATTAAATGAGAAAAACAATTTTTATGTGGTGTGCCTAGTACAGTGCTTGGCATGAAGATCCCAGTAGATGTTGGCAACACTTTCCTTCGTTACCCCCCACCCAACCCCTTTCAATTATGAAAGTTTGAAACACTGTAACTTTACCTAGATATTGATTGGAAATCTAATTTTCCAAAAATATATGAAAAATTCTTAATATTCCTCATAGATACTTTTTGCGAGTTAGAGGAGGATTTTAGTGCCCTTCTTCCATCTTCTTTGATTTAATTCTGATTCAAAAGAAAGATATGGCTAAGAAGTAGGAGAAATGAATAGTTGATTTAGGCATTAATAATCTTGAAGGAGGAAAACAAGGCAACCAGCACTTGGCCTCAATTTTTAGGAAGAAGGATTAAAAAAAATCAGAAAAATGATAGGTGAGATCTCATGGTCAGATTTGCTAAAGAATATGGCTCAAAAGGATAGGAGTCTAAAAGTGATATAACCAACTAAATGAGCAATCAGATTATGTGATCGGAAGTAATCTTAATGGATAAGAGAAGTGAAAGGCATTTAAAATACTTATTTGACCAGAGGGACCTTGATAAGGAGTTTAGAAATTAGGGGTGAGTTTAATTTTATTTTATATATTTCTCCATTTTCTCAAAATTTCTAGGATCACCATGGCTTTTATAAAATAAAGTCCTCCCCCCCACCCAAGGATTTGTACGATAGAGACAAAAGATGGCAAGTAGTCAACAAGAACGTTTAGAAGCTAGGAGAATTCTTTTAAAAGTAGCATCCCTTGGGCTAAGTATCACTTGGAGATGAGGCATGCAGGAAAAAATGCTAAAGATAACAAAAAAAGTTATTTTGATTACGGTTCAGTGCAAGACATGAACAGGAAGAGGGATTCACAATGGTAATGGATTATGCAAAAGAATTGGAACCTCTGAACTTCTATTTTGCTTGAGTCTAGAAAGTTCCATCAATTCAAAGTGAAACATACCTCATTAAGAAGTCATTGAAACAGATGAGAAGTTATTAAGAGAGTCCATGATTTTTCTAAATAAATTTAAAGAACTTTATAGACACGATGGTCTTTAAGTTCTCAGAGTTAGTAACCTAAATCATAAAATATGGGGGAGGATAGGTTCAGGAAACTCCACATGAGGTTGGTTCTTGGCAAAGTCTTAAAATAAATATGGAAGATTTGTTAGCAACTAAAAAAGAAAGCCCCAATCACTTGAAACTGGCATGGATTTATTAAATCAAGTTATATCAAATTGCCCCAATTAGGAAGATGCATAGGAGGATGTTAGAGTTAATGAATTTGGAAGTCTCTCAAATTCATAGAAATAGTGTATTTTATTTCAGCAAGAGGTTCATAAAATTTTTTATAGAACATTTAAAACAAAACCAAAAAGAATAATATACCTCTATATACCCATTACCCATCTTCAACAGCTATCAATATTCTGAGATTTTTGTTTTCCCTGTTGCTCTCCCCTCCACCAGGTCTTTTTATTGTTGGTATTGGAATACTTTAAAGCAAATCCCAGATATAATATCATTTTACTTGTAAGTACTTCAGTATGAGAAAAACGTATAATATACAACAGTATGAGAAAGACGTATGACAAAGTCTTTCATGATATGCTTAAAGATGAGTTGGAGAAACATGGATTGGGTAAGAATGAACTCAGAGGATTGGTATTTAGTGTGAATCATGGCTAAATCATGTTGACAAACGGTTTGAAATCCACCTTGAGGAAAGGTTATAGGGGAACATACCACAAGGTTCTGCACTTGTCCCAGTATTATTTGGCACATTTTATCAATGATTTGGATGAAACCATAGGAAGCACATTTAGCAAATTTGCCAGTAATACACAGCTTTTAGTGAGAGTGCAATATATTACATAAAAGAATCAAGTATCATCAAACCAGAAAGATGGGCTGGAGCCATAAGGCTGACATTTAAATGATAGACACACCCCAAGAGAGAATCCTGACTTGGAGATAGTTTGTGTGAAAAAGATCTGTAGGTTTTACTGGACCGCAGTTTTCAATATGAGCATCTAAAGCAACTAGTCATACTAGGTGGCAGCAATTAAAGTTAAGTTTCCAAATCAAGGATATAATAACTTCACTCTCTCTGTAGTACTACCCTCAGTTCAGAGCAGTGTTTTGTCTTAATTATTTTTAATGTTTATTTATTTTTGAGAGAGAGAAAGACAGCACAAGCAGGGGAGGGGCAGAGAGAAAGGGAGAGACAGAGTCCAAAGCAAGCTCCAGGCTCTGAGCTGTCAGCACAGAGCCCAACACGGGGCTCGAACCCATGAACCATGAGATCATGACCTGGGCCAAAGTTGAACCGACTGAGCCACCCAGGTGCCCCCAGAGCAGTGTGTTTTGAGAGAGACATTAACAAACCAGAGGGCATCTAGTAGTGGGTAATTAGGGTGACATGAGATCTGGCAAGGTGAGACATGAGATCTGTAAATGTGGTTAATGGAACTGGGGTTATTTGTCCTCAAGAATGGGAAACTGGGTATCTTTGTGGATTAAAACTGTTAATGAAGAGAAGTAAACATACTGCATTGCATCATAGTTTAAAGCTGAAATCAGTGGGTGGGAGTTAGAATGAAACAAAACTTGCATCGTGATAAAGAGCTTCCTAGAGATTAGCCATGTCTGCCAAAAGCATGCACTACATGGACATGTATTTCTGTCAGTGGAGAAGGATACGGCAGAGGTTAAATACCCAGCTTTCAAGAATTCCGTAGAAGTAGATTTTCTGCTTAGAAGCAATTTGAAACCTTGGCTGCACATTAGAATTACCTGAGGGGTTTTAAAAATGACTAGTGCCTGAGCCCTAACCCCAGAGACTCTGATGCAGTTTCTCTGGATGGGACTGGAAAAAGTTCTAGGAGATTCTCCTGTGCATTTGGGGCTGGGAACCTTGGAGTGCATGAACTGTAAGCTTCTTTCCACTTTGAGATTTTTTTTGATCTGAAAAATATGTACCACATTCATGGAGTATTAAAAAGTCAAAATGGTGGAAAGCCTAAAGATGACAGTGAAGTCAGACACAAAACTGAGCTCAGGGAAGAAAAGAGAATTGGTTAAGCGAGACTGAGAGTGCCAGAGGCTACGAGGAGAGAGTGCATCTTAGAAGAGGGGGTGCCCCTGTCTTTGGTAAGAAGGTAAGAATGAGGCTGAGTGAGAATGGTAGAGGGGATGAGAGCGTGACTAAAGAACATGGGGGTCTGAAGAAGAAGCTAAATTCAGGATGGTCCCAGGAAAACTGGGATGGTTGATCATCCTAAAATTGCCCTCTGGCCCCTAAATGAGGACAGCACAAGAGACCTTTTCTTATCTTAGTCCCTCCCCCTCGCAGAGTGAAGCTGTGTTGTGTATACATCTGAGTGGGTCATACTGGCATAGTGAGCATCAGCAGAGGTTACAGTTCATGCTCCCTCTAGCTGTTGGTTCCCGTCACGGGGTCTTGCTTGCCGGGCATCTTGCTGGGGTGCTAGTGTTGGGCTCACTTCCTTTGGGCTGCCTGCAAATCCCTTACCCTACCTCTCTCCCAAATCCCTGCTGAAACCTCTTAGAGTGATTTTGAACCTTGTTTCTCTGAAGAGCTTCCTAGAAGTTCCCTCACTGTTATTTCAGTCCTCCTCTCACCATGATGTTAAACAATCTCGAAGGTGACTTCCCAAATCTGGCTGGCTTCAGGGATAGTGAACAAGGGCTGCCTTTAAAAAGTAGGCTAGATGGGGCGCCTGGGTGGCTCAGTCGGTTAAGCGTCCGACTTCAGCTCAGGTCACGATCTCATGGTCCATGAGTTCGAGCCCCGCGTCGGGCTCTGGGCTGACGGCTCAGAGCCTGGAGCCTGCTTCCGATTCTGTGTCTCCCTCTCTCTCTGCCCCTCCCCCGTTCATGCTCTATCTCTCTCTGTCTCAAAAATAAATAAACGTTAAAAAAAAAAATGAAAAAAAAAGTA
The DNA here is from genome assembly GCF_018350215.1 of Panthera leo. Classification (NCBI taxonomy): domain Eukaryota; kingdom Metazoa; phylum Chordata; class Mammalia; order Carnivora; family Felidae; genus Panthera; species Panthera leo. The sequence goes on from NC_056689.1 coordinate 54,666,563, forward strand.
GGCTAGAGGGGTGCCTGGGTGGCTCAGTCAGTTAAGCGGCCGACTTCGGCTCAGGTCATGATCTCGCGGTCCGTGAGTTTGAGCCCCGTGTCAGGCTCTGTGCTAACAGCTCAGAGCCTGGAGCCTGTTTCAGATTCTGTGTCTTCCTCTCTCTGACCCTCCCCCATTCATGCTCTGTCTCTCTCTGTCTCAAAAATAAATAAACATTAAAAAATTTTTTTTTTTAAATAAAAAGTAGGCTAGAGGTAGCTGAGGGATTCCCTATTAGGAACAGGCTAGAGGCATGCTGCTTTCACGATCTCTTTCTCATCAAAAGAGAAATATGGGTGGGAGATGTTGAGTCATTTACAAAAATAGCCCAGAGGAAATCCCTCTGAAATCATAGGAGAAATGCCCGGAGTTGTGCTTTAAATATAAAGAATAAATTGGATGGTCTTCACTGACTGTACCCCTAGTAGGCCTCACAACTGCTCTGCAACTATTTTTTTAAATATCCACCATTGACTAGGGGGTAGTTAGAGTGCATTATGAATTAAAGCAGTAGTTTTCAAAGTATGATTCCTGGAGTAGCCACAGCAGCGTTACCTGGCAACTTATTAGAAATGCAAATTCTCTGGCTTCACACATAGTAAGACATAGTAAATCAGTAACTCTGAGCATAGGGTCCAGCAGTTTTGTTTTAACAATACACGTAGGTGATTTTGAGTGGGTTTATGGTTGAGAACTGGATTACAGAAACTGTGTCCTTAGAATGTTCTCTAAAGGACTTGCCCAGAGCCTGCCCTTTGACGTAGGCAAACTGCAAGCCAAAGGAACTTCAGTTCTAACCACCGAGCCAGGGTGGGGGTGGGGTTAGTATTTTGCTTAGTAAAATAGGTCATGTGACAGGAGAGAAAAACTACAAACAAGGAAGAGTAAAATCAAATAGAATCAGAGTGATAAAGCAGTGGACAATCCAATTAATTCATGTCATTACAAAATTCGAAAGTCATTATTCAAATGACTATAATTATGAATACATACCTACATAAAAAGGAATTGTATGATATGAATTGGATTTTTAAATATGCTGTATTTTGTTTCACCTTGGAGATGTGATTTATTGTGAGAACATTATATAGTAGGTTCTGGTCAGTCCTCAACTGAAGGTCTATGTTGACAGGAAAATGGAAGAAACATGCTGAATTTTAATAATTCAGCTGATTTAATAATATCAGCTAAAAGATAATTTAGCTGCTACAGTTTTATTTTCTTGGAGTTACGTGGTAAAGAATCACAGATACCAAAAATGTGAAAAAGTTATGATCTTAATCATAACCATATCAGCCACAACAATAACAATCATAACTACAATTGCCATTTATTGAGTGCCTATGCTGTGTGCACACACTGCTGTGTGCTTGGCACTAGGGATGAAGTTGTGGACAAGCAGACATGGTCCTTGCCCTCTGAACCAGTGGTTCCCAACCTCGGCTACACATTAGATGTACCAGGGAGCCATTAAAAGATTGCAATGTGTAGGCCCCACCTGCAGTAATTCTGATTTAATTTGTCTGGGGTGGAACGCAGGAGTTGGTATTTTCCCCAGTGAATTTAATATGCAGCCAGCATTGAGGCTGGTGTGGTGGAATACTTACGTATGTAGATAATTAATTACGATAGCTTTAAGTGATAGAAAAGTTTCGAGTGTCATGCAGAGTGCCTGCTAGTGTGAGTTCATAAAAGGGTTCCCTGAGGCGTCCTTGAGGGAGTCATTTTCAGTTGGGATCTGAAGGCTGAGTAGAAAATAGCTAAACAAAGGAAGTGGGAGGAGAATGTTCCAGGCAGAGTAAAAAAATTGTGCCAGGACCCTGTAGCAGGGGAAGAGTGGTGAAGTGAGGCTGAGGGGAGGCAGAGTGAGGGGAAGAGTGGTGATAAGAGAGTCTAGAAACCCAGAAAGGGTAGAGCACACAGAACCTATGGCTTGCATGAAGGTTTCTGGTTTTTATTCTAAAGTAATGGGAAGCTCTGAAGTGTTTTAAGTAACTAGTGGGTGATGTGATCATATAGGCACCTTGAAAAGATCACTCTGGCTTCAGTATAGAAAGTAAATTGTCGAGAGGCAAGAGTGGATGCAGGGAGATGAGTTAGGAGCCTGCTGTGGGAGGTGGTGGTGGTTGGACTAAGGAGGTGGCAGTGTGATGGAGGGGGATGGGGAGGCATCAGAATCTTTGGGAGGCAGGACCCAGGACTAGACACAAAGTCTCAGAAAAATTTCCTGAATAAATGGGTTGTTTGGGTGTGAAGGGTGAGGGTGAAGAGAAATGGAGGATGATGCTGTTCTTGGTATCACAACTGGGTGAGATCTCAGTAGAGATGTTCACTGAACTATAAATGTTGAACTATGGGAAGTCGGAGGAAGAACAGGTTTGGGGGGAGGGGAGAAACATGCATTCTGTTTGAGTAGAATGGGTTTGAGGTGTCTGTGAGTCATCCAAGCTGAAAGGGCAAAGAGGGAGCCAAAAAGTCAAGAATACGTATGTCTGGACTAAACATAAGTTAAACTATTTCCCACACATTGACAGTAGTAACTGAGGCCATGGGGTCCGTTGGGATCACTCTAATCACTCTTTTCATACAGAGCTCACTACATCTTCACATCAACTTCCCAAAGTAAGTGATGGATGTTTTAAAAATTTTAGTCTAGAAAATGAAGATTTAGGAAGTTAGAAAGTTTAGAAAGCCCAAGTCACACAACTAGTAAGATGCAGAGTTGAGAGTTTATCCTATGAGATTATTACATAGTCATAAAAAAGGAGATGCATTACTACTTAATCATACTCTCTTTAATCAGAATGACTCATTGCCAGAGACAATGTAGAGTTAACCGTACTTGCTTAGAAAGAACCAGCCAAATGTGGAGTTCCTTCTATTATAAACCTATCATTTAGGGCTATTATTCTTTGTAATTTAGTGAGAAAATATTCCATGGAGTTTATGACTAAGCGCTGGGATCCAGATTTGGGATTTACTACCCAAACATTTGTCCTCTTACTTCCTACAGTACATGCAGACTGAAGTTGAGGTTTCCTGGCAGCTCACTAAAAATAGTCAGAACCATGGAGTTGAGAAGTAAAACATTTGAAATATTCGAATCCCCCACCCTTTTTCTTGATGGAAAATGTTGTATACTAAAAATTCAAATCAATCTTATCCATTCATTTATTCAACTGAACTGACATATGGAGTATTGACATAGGCCAGACCCTTTGCTGGTTTCTAAAGATCTAAAAGATACTCTGTGTTCTCAGGGCACTTATTCTCATGGAGGAAACTGACACAAGTTAAAGGCCATTGTAGCACTGGGCACGGGTGCCATGAGACAGATGCAGAGGAAGGGCAAGAGGCTTTCAGGAAGACTTTCTGGAAGCAGTGACACATAAACTGCTTATTCTCTCTCAGCCTCCATTTCCCCAGAAGATAGTTAGATAAAGAAGTGAGAGGAAAGAATAGTGTTTTAGACAGAAGAAAGAAGCAGAAACATTGTGTAAGGCATAAGGATATGAAAAAGGGCCAGTGTAGAAACTAACACCTTGAAGTATACCTGGGGACATGGCCTCCAAACTGTTGTTAAAGAGTTTTGCTTTTATTTTGAGACATTGCTCAGAGAATCAGAAGTTCACACTGGTGGGACTGTAGAATCAGGTTTGCATTTTTAGGATGTTCGTGCTGGCTCTAAAGTAGAAAATGGACTGGAAGGGGAAGAGCCTGGATATGAGAGGGCTTCTATAGAAGCTGTTGTAGAAGTCCAGGCAAGAAGAGATAAATGGAAGGATTTGAGAGATATTTAGTGGGTAGAATCAATAAAACTTGGAGCTTGATTAGAGGGAGAAGAAGGAGTTTAGGGACACTGGTGGTATGGTGGTGACCTTCACTGAGCAGATTATAGAAAAAAATTAGTGTGGGGAAGACAGTTAAGTTTTAAACGTGGTGATTTTGGCTGTAGAACATTAAAGCAAATATGTCCAGTAGGTGACTAGAATTATAGATTTGGAGCTCAAGAGCAAGTTCTGGACTGGAGATAATAGATGAGAGAGTCATCTCCATACAGATTAGGGAGTCATCTCCATACAGATTAGGGAGTCATCACCCTTGAGTTGAGTGTATGTATATAAAATGAAATGAGCCAAGGTTCTCAGAACACTATGGAACATCCCTATTCAAAGGGTATGTTGAGAAAGAAGAGCCAGTAAACCAGGGGTCAGAGAAATAGGAGGACTATTACAAGAGAGCCTGGTGTCATGGAAGCCAAGAAAGGAGAGACTTTATGTAGTAAGAAATTAACAGTGTCAAAGTCTATAGGAAATGTAAATACTGAAAAGCATCCATTGGCTGTTTCTATGAGTGGCTTTAGTGGGATGGTGGGACAGAAGCCAGGTGTGGTGGATCAAGGAGGGAGTAGGTTGTGAGGAGGTGGAATTTAGGAATGCCCAGAGTATACAGAGAAAAAAAAAAAAAAACAAGTTAGAGGAAGTCACATCTTAAGAACTGCTGGGGCATGACGGGTCAGGTCACTGGAGATGCTGGAGGGAAAGAGCTGGAGGCAAGAGAAGTGGAATGAACATACCAGTAACCATATAAAAATCTAAGAAGAGAGGAAGTGGCCTTTCCCCACCCAGTCCTGAGAGAATAGGTAGAGGGTGGGCCCAATAGTTTCTTTGTTATCTAACTTAACTATCCCATCCCTAAAGATGGGTCTACCAATGTGTCATTCCCAGAGGTCAGTTCTAGGCAACAAAGACTTTCCCAAAAGGTGGAGTAAAATTTTCCTCTTCAACTCAAGTGTTCCCCAGAGTACTTGGGTTTTCAGGAATTTCTATAAAGAGTTTGAACTATTTTAGCCATCATTTCCAAGGACCATAACGTATGCTTCGTTTTTTGTGGTATGCTGAGGTGGAGACACTTTCCCTTCCATTCAGAACAATATTATAACTCCAAAGAAGAGAAAGCATATGGAATCCCTCTTGTCTGCTTTGGCCCCCCAAGTCTGTTTCCTTGTCTGGCTGCACTCCTCCTACCTCTGTAAGTCTGAGCAAGTAAGATAGCAGACTGTATGGGTGTCAGCAAGAAGTCAATAGAATGTGCTGTACACATGCCTTTGGTTGTCTCTGCGTTGCGTCCATATTCTACAGACAGCCTGTGTCTTACAGAATAAAAAGAATGACAATCCCATGAAATTCAACATGCAAATGATGAGTGTATAAGGCATAATACCCACTTATTGTTTAACAATGATCAGCTCATTTTTTACCCTGTTAGTTGTGGCAAGACAGCTTGGTGGACATGAAATCATAGTCAGGGAGGGGTATCTAAGATAATGAGTTAGTCTCATTATCTTAGAGGGGTCCTCCTTCATCACTATGGAGAAAGAACTTTCAGGGAAGTGGCATACTTGATTCCATGGCGAAGGCAGCTTTCCCCCAGACCATGCTGGAGACACACCATGCTGTCTGATTCTTTTAGTTGCCATTTCACTCCTCACAGATGACCCCACCTCACCATATTTACAAATTCTTTCTTCATTCAGGGTACAAAATTGAGTAGGACACCACTTTCTTAGTTGTATTCTGGGTTTGAGGAAATACTTAAGTCACAGGACTGAACATACACTTAAGATAAAAGAAAGTGTGGGCAATTTTGGTAGGACCTGCTCTCATCTGGTTATGTGTTGGTCTTACTAGTTTTACCCTAGAAGGACACCCCTTTCTCCAAGATCCAGGGACCTTTCTGTAACCCCTTCTGCCTTCCGCCTCCCTAAGCGAATACAGAAAATAAACTAAAAAAATCTGGGGACTCTTAGGTTGTCCTTCCCAAATATCAGCTGTATCTGTTACACCCTTGACAGGAACTAGATACTTATTCAACCTAAGATTGAGTTCTCATATAAGTATCTAAAGTACAGATATTCTGTGTTGCTGGTTAAAGAGAGAGCCAGCTGCTTAATACTGATGATCTGTGATGGTTACCAGAGAATTTAGAAACTTGACTATATCTTATCCAGAGAGGTGTTCCCTCTTGTATTTACATAACAGCAGAGGTACCTAAGAGGAGATGCCAAATTTCCCTCAAAATAAAGCTCTGAATCCACCCAAAGCTCTGCCTCAAAGATACAAAAGAGATTAAATGACCTGAGAAGAATGAATGAGTGGGGATCCAGAGATGGCTACTTGGCCTCATCAAGGTTGGTCAGTGGGTAGCAGGGTGGCAGTGAGCAGAGAATCCGTAAAGTCAGCATCAAACCACCAATGCAAAACTTCCCATTTACTCATTCCCTAACTTCTGGGCTCCTAGCATCTTTGCCACTTTACTCTAAACTGGAAACCCTCTGTAAATATTTCTTCTTCAACTCAAAGCCTCTGGGTTTTCAGGAATTTCTATTAAGAATTTTAAATTACTCAGGGAAACGAGGAGGGAAGGGGAAGAGGAAGGAGGAGAAGGAGGGAGGAAAAGGAGAGAGGGAAGGAGTAAGGAAGGTCATGTGGTAAAATATTTTAAGAATTGCTTGGTGCAGAAGGGAATCAACATGCAGACCTGGGACTGCTGTCCTTGAGAGGACCTGCTTGCTGGGTTGAATCCCTTTGATCGTGTCTGGGGGCTTGGGTTTCAGAAGAGTTGTCACCATTCTGAGGATTGGTGGGGATGGCTTGCTGTGCTTGTACTGTGCAGGTAGCGTGGTTTGTGCTGAGCCCCTGCTTTCCTTCTGGGAAAGGAATTCCATCTGGAATATTGGTGTATGCTGAATGGAAGGTGCCTATGTATCAGCTCCCAGTGAAAGCCCTGGGCACTGGGTCTCTGGTGAGCCTCCCTGGTAGGCAATATTTCACATATGTTGTTCTAACTCATTGCTGGGGGAATTAAGTATGTCCTGTGGTCTCCACTGGGAGAAGACTCTTGAAAGCTTGTACCTGTTTTCCCTAGACATAGTTCCATGCTTGTTTTTTTTTTTTTTTTTTTTTTTTGTCTTTGCTGATGCTTCATATCCTTTCACTGTAATAAATCTTAAGCCATGAGTATGACTATATGCTGAGTCCTGAGTCCTAGCGAATCCATATTCTTCCAGAGATGTCTATGCCTTTATCCAATGGGAACATACTGTACATATTGCTCCACATTTTGCCTTGCATATATAAAATATTTTGAAGACAGTTTGTATCAACATTCATAGATCAAAATCTTTTTTTTTCATGCCTGAATAATATTATCTGCTGTGTTTTAGAATTTTAATATCCAGACCCCAATTAATGGACCTTTGTCATTTTTAATCTTGCTATTACAAATCATGCTGCACCAAACATCCTTATACATTCATCTTTTCATATATTCATAAGTATCATTAGCAGGTTAAATTTTTAGAAGTAGAATTCTTAGGTTACAGGATATGTACACTTCACTCTTTCATACATATTACAAAATTGCCACCCACCAAAGTTGTATGAATTTTTACTCTCACCAACATGTAAGAAATGCCTGTTTCCCCGCTTCCTTGTTATTTCCTTGTTGATAAATAGAATTTCTCTATTGAATTTCCTTACTGAAAACTCACCCTTGTTAGGTATACAGTTCTATGAATTTTAAACAAATGTATATAGTCATCTAACTACCCCCACAATCAAGATACGGAGTATTTCCATGATCTCAGAAAATTCCCTCATGACCTTTTGCATTTTGTAGTCAGTCCTCTGTTCCTGAACCTCTACCCATTGATCTGATTTCTGTCCTTAGTTTTGCCTTTTCCGGAATACTATATAAATGAAATCCTACAGTATGTAGCCTTTTTGAGTCTGGCTTCTTTCACCTAGCATAATGCTTTTGAGATTCATTCATGTTGTTGCATTTATCAGTAGTTTATTCCTTTTTTGTTGCTGAGTAGAATTACACTGTATGATTGTGTCATAATTTGGGTACATTCACTAGTTGATGGGCATTTGGGTTATTTTGAGTTTTGGGTGATGTTACAAATACTTAGGTACAGGTTTTTGTGTAGGCTTATGTATTAACTCTCCTTGGATAAATACTTAAGAGTGGGGTTGCCTGGTCATATGGCAATTATATGTTTAACTTCATAAAGGACTGCCAAACTCTTTCCAAAGTGGCTGTGCCATGTTGCATCCCCGGTAGCAACATGAGAGTTCTAGTTGCTCCACATCCTTGCCAACATTTGGTATTGTCAGTATTTGGGGGGGGGGGGGCATTCTAATAAGCATTTAGTAATGTTATCAAATAAAAAAAACTTTTCTATTCTGATAAGTGATAAAAGTTATCCCATTTTTTCATTTGCATTTCTTTAATTAAGGACACTGAGAATACATTTAATATATTAAGAATATATTTCTTTGAAGTGCCTATTCATGGTTTTTGCTTATTTTTCTATCAGATAGGTTGATCATATTCTTAATGATTTTTAATGACTCTATATATTAAGGAAACTAACTGGTTCATAGCTGTTACAAACATTTTTCATACTTTGTAACTTTTTAGCTTGTTTATGGCATATTTTGCTGCAGAAATATTTTTGTGTTGCTTCTGACTTTTATATCTCATGGGTGCAAAGATGTGGAGATAGAAATGAGAGAATTTATGAATGTAAGGTATAGAACACAGGGGACTGTAAGTCTAGGTAACCTGAGTGAGTCAGTTTACTCCACCTTGGCTCTGACCCCCTACTCTGGTGATATATGGCCAGTACAGATTTTCATAGTCTTTGTCACTGGCTGAAACTAACCAAAGCTTATTGACAAATGCAGCTGCTCTGAGAAAGGGCAGAGTCCCCAGGGTGCATTTCTTCAATTCAGTTGTGGAAGAGGATTCATTTAGTGAAAGCAATGTGCTTAGTGCAAAGACCATCAATACATGAGATTGTTACACTTGTTGGCTGGGACACAGGGAATTCCTGTCTGCAGTCTCAGTGATGTCACTTTGCTGGAAACAACCTTCTTCCTTGCCAGCCCTATACTTGAATACGGGATTCCATGATGACCACAAAGACTTATTGTGCTCCATGCAGTCTATGGGCAAAATAATTCAGGAGAGGCCAGAAGGGGTGTGGGTGAGGTGGTAGATGGTATGGTGGGAGGAAGTAAGGAGAAGAGCGAGGAAGGAGACTCCTTTGCTTCCTTATTTCTCATACATAGAGCCCCTATTGGCGTTTGATTTTTGCAGTCATTAACAATTTTTCCAGTCAGGCACACCAAATGCAAAGTCAGTTACTTGCTGCTAGTCTGAAAAGAGCACAGCTCACAGCAAGAGCCTTGGAGAGGGGAACATGGGGGTGGCAGAATCCAATTTGCAGGAAGAGCTCAGCACCCCTACTCGCATTTCTACTGCCTGAGTGTCCCTAGCTGGGCTCCTCCTGCCCAAAGCTGAGCCTCAGATGGGGCTCACTCAGGACCAGCCAAGCCACTTTGTTAAGATAAATGTGCTCCTTTTCTAAAGAGTTGTGGGCTGAAATTAGTCAGCTAATTAACATTTCAAAGATTAGGAATAAATGATCATAAATAGAAGCAAATAGCTTCCTCTGAAGTCTGTGGTTCAAGGGATCAGTAGGACAGGGCATGGGTAATTTACTCAATTAATTATCTCTCCCTCTCTTTCCATTCCCATCCTCCACCTCTCCCTTCCCCTCTTATTCTCTGGATCTGTCTTCTTGCCCATGTCTCCCAAGCCTGGGTCAATCGTGTTTTCCCTCCCTCTCCTTTGCCTTTTGCCCTTTAACTGACTAGTCATCATTGAGGCCTTTCAGTTTATTTTTAGCATTTGTGTATTTGTTGACATTGTACTGACTTCCTTGACTTAAAAACACAGGAAAAAACCCCACCAAATTAAACAGCTTTGTCCTCAAATTTGACTCCGGATTTATTAATTGGGAAAATATGGGGGGTGTGAGATGAAATATGATCTTTTCATTTGAACAGAACTTGGGGTGTGTTCTTTTGCATCGAGTCAAGGAACGAAGCTGAGTAATTAATTTCTACATGTCCCTAATGCAGAGCAATGGCTGAGGCAGTGGAGTGGACATGAGAGACTTGGATCGAAACCCTCTCTGCCATTTGCCACACGTCTGTATGTATGACTTTGAGGGGCACCAGGGTGGCTCAGTCAGCTAAGCGTCTGACTTTGGCTTAGGTCATGATCTCATGGTTTGTGGGTTAGAGCTCCATGTCAGGCTCTGTGCTCACAGCTCAGAGCCTGGAGCCTGCTTCAGGTTCCTCTCTCTCTCTCTGCCCCTCCCCCCCCCCCCCCCCCAACAAACCAACAAACCAACAAACAAAATGTATGACTTTGACCAAGTCCCTTAACTTCTTGGGGAATTACAATCTCAGCTTCTGCTACTTAGCTCCAAGCTTCTGACTCCTAGGGACCGAAGACTCTATTTTAAAGGTAAAACATTGTCTGTTGTCACCTGTGACAACAGTCCAGACCACTCTTATAGCCAAATCCTCAAAGTCAGTCACTTTTCACTTCTGGATGATGGGACTGGCTCCCACATACAGCACCGGTACTATGTGCCAAGCACTGTACTAAGCCTCAGTCATGTGCTGCAGGGTAGGGCAGTGGTTAAAAGCCTGGCCTCTGGGTCCAGAATACCTGTGTTTACTTCCTGGTCCCAACATTTACATCGGTGTAACTTTGGGCAACTTACTTAGCTTCTCTGTGACTCACTTTCCTCATCTGTAGAGTGACATTAATGATGATAATAGTACCTACCTGTAAATTGTGAGCTTATTTAGAAAAAGGGTCTTTGCTAATGTAATTAAGGATCTTGAGATGAGTTCATTCTGTATTTAGGGTGGGCCCTAAATCCAATCACTGGTGTCCTATAAGAGAAAAGAGAGGGAAATGTAGCACACACAGACACAGGGAAAAAGGCCATGTGCAGGCAGTGATTGGAGCGATGTAGCCACAAGCCAAAGAATACCAGGAGCCACCAGAAACTGGAAGACGCAAGAAAGAAATCTCCTCCAGAGCCTTTGGCCCTGTTGACACCTTGATTCTGGACTTCTGCCTTCCAGAATTGTGAGAGAATAAGTTTCTATTGCTTTAAGTCACCAAGTTTGTGGTAGTTTGTTGTTGATAGCCTTAGGAAATTGATGCAGATGATAATAGTACATCTACGTCACAGGATTGTTGTGAGGGTTAAATGGGTGGCTGTATTCAAAGTGCTAAGAGCAGAATCTGGAGTACAGTGAAGGCTCTTGAAGTATAGGTGGCTATGTATTGTTTGCTCATTGAATCTTACCTAGCAACCCTATGAAGTAAGTACTATTATGGACCCCATTTTGCACATGAGGAAGTGGACACTCAGAGAGGCTGAACAAAGGTGAGCTTGTCTGGGCTCTGCTATATCTTGAGCCACCCTTCAGATGTTTGTGGAATTTAGCATTCTGCTCATGGATCATGGTGACTATTGGCTCAGTGAACCCTCATGATGATGTTCTCTCAGCAAAGATTCTCTGGTCCTGATCCACCAAGGCCAGAAGGTATAGAGAAGACCTCCCACGTGGTAGTATTTATTCTTCCTGGATCCATCTCACCTGGTCTTGGCACAGTCTTTTCTTCAACAGAGCCATGTCTGCCTATATTTGGTTGTGTGATTGTGCTGTGACCTGACCTCATTGGGGTAGCCTCAGCACCTCATCACAAGAGGCAGGTGTGTGCTGCCTAAAAGGCCACATCCTCCCTTTCCAGGGACTTTAAAGGCCCTTGATGATTTCTTCTTTATCTTATGGTGCTGAGTGTAGATAATACAAATGACTAGAAATAAGTCAGATCTCTTAGAATAAGGCAAAACCTTGCTGGAACCTGCAAGGTCCTATAAGCAAGCAACCTAGTTACCCACCTGACAATCTTTTATTATTCTCCCCTGCATCACTCTTCCAGTCACACTGACCTCATGACCAGGCACTGTCTCACCTCAGGGCCTTTGCACATGCAATTCTGGTTGCTTTAAATGCTCTTGCTCAACAGGTATGCATGCTTTCTTTTCACATCTTTGACCGGCATCAATATCACCATCTCAGAGAGACCTTTCATAATAAACTTATCCTTTCTCATCACCTTTCCTGCTTTTTTCTCCTCCTTCCTTAGCACTTATGGTTATGTAATATACCCTAAATTTTACTTATCTTGTTTGTTGTCTTTTCTTCCAGACTAGGATATAAGCACCATGTGGATGAGGATGCTTATCTGTTTTGTTCATTGCTGTAGCTTAGAGCCTAGGGCAGGTCTAGTGCACAGTATAATACATTCCATAAATAATTATTGAATGACTAATTGAAAAAACAAATGAAGCATAGCCCCTCCCCAAATAGCTATAGACCTCCCAAACTGAAATGGCTCAATCCATTAAGTATCCAGAAGCAGCACATGGAGAGAGAACTACTGGAACAATTGAGCTTTGAAGCATATGGATGGGAACATAGCTTCCTATTGAGCTTGATTTTATTTTATTTATTTATTTATTTTTTTATTTTTTAACGTTTGTTTATTTTTGAGACAGAGAGAGACAGAGCATGAACGGGGGAGGGTCAGAGAGAGGGAGACACAGAATCTGAAACAGGCTCCAGGCTCTGAGCTGTCAGCACAGAGCCCAACGCGGGGCTCGAACTCCGGGACCATGAGATCATGACCTGAGCTGAAGTCGGCCACTTAACCGACTGAGCCACCCAGGCGCCCCTTATTTTTTTAATTTTTATTTATTTACTTTGTTATTTTATTTTTTTAATTTACATCCAAGTTAGTTAGCATATAGTGCAACAATGATGTCAGGAGTAGATTCCTTAGTGCCCCTTACCCATTTAGCCCATCCCCCCTCCCACAACCCCTCCAGTAACCCTCTGTTTATTCTCCATATTTAAGAGTCTCTTATGTTTTGTCCCCCTCCCTGTTTTATGTTATATTTGCTTCCTTTCCCTTGTGTTCTGCGTCTTAAAGTCCTCATATGAGTGAAGTCATATGATATTTGTCTTTCTCTGACTCATTTTGCTTAGCATAATACCCTCCAGTTCCATCCACATAGCTGCAAATGGCAAGATTTCATTCTTTTTGATTGCCGAATAATACTCCATTGTGTATATATATACCACTTCTTCTTTATCCATTCATCCATCGATGGACATTTGGGCTCTTTCCATACTTTGGCTATTGTTGATAGTGCTGCTCTAAACATTGGGGTGCATGTGCCCCTTCAAAACAGCATACCTGCCTCCCTTGGATAAATACCTAGTAGTGCAATTGCTGGGTCGTAGGGTAATTCTATTTTTAATTTTTTGAGGAACCTCCATACTGTTTTCCAGAGTGGCTGCACCAGTTTGCATTCCCACCAGCAGTGCAAAAGAGATCCTCTTTCTCCACATCCTTACCAACATCTGTTGTTGCCTGAGTTGTTAATGTTAGCCATTCTGACTGGTGTGAGGTGGTATCTCATTGTGGTTTTGATTTGTAGTTCCCTGATGATGAGTGATGTTGAGCATTTTTTCATGTGTTTGTTGGCTATCTTCTTTGGAAAAGTATCTATTCATGTCTTTTGCCCATTTCTTCACTGGATTATTTGTTTTTTGGGTGTTGAGTTTGGTGAGTTCTTAGAGATTTTGGATACTAACCCTTTATCTGATACGTCATTTGCAAATATCTTCTCCCATTCTGTCGGTTGCCTTTTAGTTTTGCTGATTGTTTCCTTCGCTGTGCAGAGGCTTTTTATTTTGATGAGGTCCCAATAGTTCATTTTTGCTTTTGTTTCCCTTGCCTCCAGAGACTTGTTGAATAAGAAGTTGCTGTGGCCAAGATCAAAGAGGTTGTTGCCTGCTTTCTCCTTGAGGATTCTGATGGCCTCCTGTCTTACATTGAGGTCTTTCATCCATTTTGAGTTTATTTTTGTGTATGGTGTAGGAAAGTGGTTGAGGTTCATTTTTCTGCACGTCGCTGTTCAGTTTTCCCAGCACTACTTGCTGAAGAGACTGTCTGTATTCCATTGGATATTCTTTCCTGCTTTGTTAACTATTAGTTGGCCATACGTTTGTGGGTCCACTTCTGGGTTCTCTATTCTGTTCCATTGATCTGAGTGTCTGTTTTTGTGCCAGTACCATCCTGTCTTGATGATTACAGCTTTGTGATACAGCTTGAAGTCTGGCTATTGAGCTTGATTTTAAAAGAGACAAGGAAAAAGAAGTGGAGAAAGAGGGGAATAGAATTCTAAGTGATAGAAATTTCAGATTCTCAGGAGAAGAATCTGAAGATTTATTTATTCATTATACTGGGAATATGGCAATGAGCAAGCCAGAAGAAAAGTCCCTGCACTCAGGATATTTACATTCTAGTGAACATAATGTCAGGCAGTATGATCTTGAAGAAAAACATCTGCTTCTTGGAATGGTGAGATAGAAAGGGCTTACATTTCCAGAGGGTTGAGAGGTATAGGTAGATCAGTATGGCTTTCATCTGGCAGCCCACAGGAAGCTACCTTAGACTCTTGATCAGGAAGAACCATGGGAATGTCAGTTATGGGAGATTTCTGCAGCCATACATGGATGGATTCTGATAGGGAAGGGCACTGGAAGGGGTGGAAGGTATAAGAAAGGTCTGCCGTAGCAGAGGTGGAAGTGACTGGACCAGAGTGGATATCACCACAGAAGAGGGTGGGTCTAAGGCACCTGGAATGAACTGAGAATTGAGAAAGATCTTAAAACCCTGAAGTGTGAGAACAATCTAAATGTGTGTCACCAAGAACAACTACTTGATGGAAAAGAAGGAAGATAGGAGAAATGGAGCAGGGACTTTGACACTGGGATTTGGGGGAATGGTGGGGCCAGATTAGGACCAGGCCCTTGAACTTCAGTGACTATCCTGTCACTGGGCTTTGTCAATGCCCACATCAAGGGCCACAGCACTCTACTGGTGTTTACTCACCAGTGTTTGTCTGTGTTTGCTCTTCTTCTATGTGATGAGCCAAGCTTAGTCCGGATGTGACCCATCAAATTGGAAACGGTCTGAATCTAGTGAGTCACACAGGATCTGCAGAGTAAAACTTGGGTTGTTTTTGCCTGAAAACCAGCACATCTGCCAACACTCCAAATCTTTTTATTCATATAGTAAAATTTTAAGATATTACGTCTTTGATATCATGAAGTAGAGATGCCAGGATTTCTCTGTTCAGCAGAATTTTCACTAAGGACAAAACTAAATAAGACTGATCTTCACTTTAATAGGATGCTAACTATAGATGTCAGGATGGCTGTTGCATAAGAATAAAAACATCATTTTTTGTTTTTGGTTTTTTTCCTCAGACATAGCTAATTGGCTTGAAATCAATCAGTTTTCTCAAAGCTTGCGTTTCCTTCAGTTTTGTGTCTCACGTGAGAGCTGAACTTTCTACTTGGTTCTCTCATTTTAAATAGAAACATTTCCCTGCTCATCATATGAAAGGGGAAAATGGGAGGGAAGTAGTAATCTTGAATTTTCCAGTATAGTGAGACAATTCAAAGGAAAACAAACACAACACTTTGCCATTAGATATTCTGATAAAAAATGTTTCTTGAAATTGGTTTTTGAAATCGTATTTCACATGGTGTGATAGAAACCAAATTTCTGTTATCCACAAGGCAAATTAAGGGCTTTTCAAGGAGTCTGGGAGACACAGTCACTGTGAATTTTCCATAACAGGATTTGATAAAAGCAGTCATGACATCTGAAAGATTTCTGGGGGCCAGAGAAGAGGGGTAGTAACCTAAGTGGTTCCCTTTTTATGAGCACAACACAGCTAAGTCCCACCTGGACCCTTGTGTTTAGTGGTACATCTAGGACCACCTCCTAAGAAGAGTCTGGCTTCCTGCATGTGATCAGGGCTTTGGGAAACTACCTGCCATAATCCATAGAAAACATGGTAGTATTTTAATTACTCCTCCCTGGGAATCTAGCCAGTTACATAAAAAACAAACTGAGCCATTATTTTTTTGGTTTATTTTAAAAAACGTGTATGAAAAGTTCCTTAGCTTTCTCTTCAAGTTCTTTTTCTTGTCTTATCTTTAATAAGAATATGATAAAAGTCTTCAATACATTCTAATAATATGGATGTCATCGAAAACCTGGGTAAATGTGGGAAAGTATATTTCCAACTGTTCAGGAATAATGACGTTAGTAAATAATCTCATTAGGAAATGGAAGAAACAGTCACATTGAGCTGTTTCCTACTTCAGGGCTTTTGCAGTTGCTGTCCCCTTTTTCTGAAATGTTGTTACTCCTTCTCATAGCTCAACATCCAGGTCTCAGCTCAAATGTCACCTTCTTGGAGAGGCTTTCCTGCTTCAGTTTAATTCTCCCACCACAACTTTGCTGCATATCCCATTACTTAATTTCCATTAAACTGTAAACATTCCTTAGTTTAAATTTCTTCTTAGCATGTATCATGACCTGAAGTCACTTATTTGTCACTTCTGTTCTGGTTTATTTATCTCCCCAGCTAGATTGTGAACTCCAAAGAGTGGGGACCTTGTTGGTCTTTTTCACCACTAAGATTAGTGCCCAATGGATGTGGAAGGAAAGTGAGAAAGCAAAATTGTCATACTTATGAGAACAAAACAACTTAATAGGTAGATTTTTGGGGAACAGCTTGAGGGAGTAGAGCATTCAAAATTCAATTAAAGTAGAAACATTGCTGCAGTGCGCTACCCTTGGTATTTGATTTGTAATTGTTCATCCAAAGTGCTGCTTGTTACGAGTTGTGATTGTCAATATCATAACTTTGGGAACTGAGGCAGGTAGTACCTAGGGGATGCTCTTTTCCAGACTTCAGAACCTTGGCATCAAACACACTTCTGTCATACCAGTTATATTAGGATGTTTTGGCTTCAAAGTATTAAAATATTGACTCTAACTGGGCCAAAGCATAAGTCTCATGGGAGGACTGGATCAGGATTTGTTGTTTCACCAGTACAAAATGCCATCAAAAACTTAAGTTCTCTCCATCTCTGTGTTCTGCCATCATTGGATGTCATCCTATCCAGGCAGGGCAATGTCTGAGGAAGACGAGAATGCTGCCTTTCTTTTCCTGAACTTGCCCCAGCAGCCTTCCTCTAGGATCTCATGGACTATTTTTGGGTACATATCCATTGTTGAACTAGTCATTGGTGAGGGAATGAGATTATGCACAACAATCAGGCTTGACCCTGAGCTGGAGGGTTGTATCCTTTTCCCATGAGGTATGTGGACCGCTTGGAGGAATGGCAAGCATCTGAACAAAATTGAAGTTCTTTTGAGAAGGGAGAAGGGGTGGGGGAAGTGCTGTATATTTCATCTATTGTTGCTGTGTTTGGAAGCAGTAGCTAATGATTTTGTTAAAACGTTTTCTCCTAAGTTTTATACTGTTTGGTCTGATGGGTAAAGATTGGTCAAGATACTAGAGGTTGATGAGCAGACTGGAGACCCATGTAGTTATAATTCTTTGGATTAAATCCAAGCTTCTGCTCAAAAGCTTAAGGAGGAACTCCTGTTTCAGTATGCGGTAGCTGCTGCTAATCAAGAGGGAAACCCAGAGGGAAAGACTCAATTGGGCTCCTCTTTCAGCTGTTTTAATCCCGTGCCCTGTCTTTAGAGAAGTGCAATCTCTTCTGTAGAACCCATCTCATTTCACGTGCTTCTTTATTGCTTTATCCTATCCTTCTTCTTCAAAGTCTAAGAAAAAAGTTTAGGGATAGTTTGGGAAGTTGAAAGAGGAAGAGAGTGAGTTGTTAGAATGGAGGGAGTGGGCAGCATTCCATTTCTTGTTCACTTCTGCTATATGCTGTCTTCATAATGATCAAAGTAATTTTTGCCTTTTATCTAATTCTTTGCTTGGAGCTTTTTTATGTCCCATGACAGGTTAAGAACAGAATAGATGAGATAATGGGAATGAAGATATGTTCAAAACTCCACAGCCTCTATGCTATTACCAATTACAACATATAATGTGGCTGAAATGCAAGGGGATATCAAGCCAGAAAATATCTTGAGGTAGTGGGAGTTTCATGTTTGATGATATATTCTGAATACTTTTTAACATCTTTTTTTTTTAAATACTTTTTAACATCTTAAACATTTTGTGGTATATTTGAGAAATGAGGACGATTCTTGCTTTTTTGTTATTTGTTACTTGTATCCTGATGGACCTATATGACCTATTAAACTGCCAATTTGGGATTCTTCTGTCTCCTTATTCCTTATCTGACCACTGACCCAATTCTGTCCATTCTCCTTACCAAAGCCACTAATTCAGTCTTGGTCCTCATCACAGAACAAACAAATCCTTTTGTTCTTGAATTATTTACCTATTACTTTGCAAGTGTTTTATGAATAAAGATGGACCTTTATCTATCTTTGATGTCTCCAGATAGCGAGCACAAGACAATACAGAAAGTAGAGGAAAAGTCAATGTTTGTTGACTTCTTATTGATATTTCCTTTTCTGCTTTTGATTTTAGAGTCTGAACTGAAGAGTTTTTGTTCTAGAAATATACTGATCATCCTTGGCTTCTCCTCTATCATGGCTGTGATTG
Source organism: Panthera leo (assembly GCF_018350215.1). Classification (NCBI taxonomy): domain Eukaryota; kingdom Metazoa; phylum Chordata; class Mammalia; order Carnivora; family Felidae; genus Panthera; species Panthera leo. The sequence continues at coordinate 54,685,122 of NC_056689.1, forward strand.
CTTTGATCGCTGTGGGGCTGACCCAGAACAAACCATTGCCAGAAAATGTTAAGGTAAATCAAATCTTGAGGGGGTCTGGTTGGGGTTGGGCGAGGGAAGGAAGTTATGGTAAATCAGAGCTTTCAGGAGGAGTGGAGGTTCTGGCAGCTCAGGAGCAAGTCAATATCCATTGAATTAAGGGGGTAAAATGGAAACAATGTTCATTCTGGAAGAGAGAATGCCTTGAATCAATTAGTGGTAGGAAGAGAATTGTGTTTATGTTTGTTCAGCAATAATTATTATTAGTACTTTAACAGAAACAGATACTTAATTCACTACATCCAGATATGCGCTAGTATTTTGTGGGAATATTTTGTGCTGATATTCTCTGATCTAGTACTATCTCTACTTCTTACTCCTTGTTTCATTGTGGATGTGTCACAGCACTGTACTCTTTGTTCTTCTTATTCAATTACTACTGTCACCAAAATAATAAAATTTATTAGCATTGTATAAAGCACTTTGAAGGTCAAAGAATGTGGAGAAGATCTGTTCCTCATCTCCAAAATACTAAAGAAAGAAGCAAAATCAGTTTTAAAAATGCAAAGAAAATATACATGTATCGAATATAGTAATTTGAAATGAATTCATGGGTGGACAGATTTCTTGGGAAATTTCCAACATTTGAAGAGCTAGTTAATATCATTGAAAATAAGAATGAAATTTTGCCATTTACAACAACATGGATGGCACTAGAGTGTATTATTTAAGCGAAATAAGTCAGTCAGAGAAAGACAAATATATAATTTCACTCATATGTGGAATTAAAAAAATTTTTTTTAATGTTTTTATTTATTTTTGAAGGAGAGAGAGACAGAGCATGAGCAGGGGAGGAGCAGAGAAAGAGGGTGACATAGAATTTGAAGCAGGCTCCAGGCTCTAAGCTGTCAGCACAGAGCCCGATGTGGGGCTCGAACTCACAAACTGTGAGATCATGACCTGAGCCGAAGTCGGACACTTAACCGACTGAGCCACCCAGGTGCCCCACTCATATGTGGAATTTAAGAAACAAAACAGATGAACATAGGGGAAGAGAAGGAAAAATAAGACAAAAACAGAGGAGGCAACCCATAAGAGACTCTTAAATACAGAAAATAAACTGAGGGTTGCTGGAGGGGAGGTAGGTTGGGGGGATGGGCTAAATGAGTGATGGGCATTATGGAGGGCACTTGCTGGGATGAGCACTGGGCGTCATATGTAAGTGACAGAATCAATGGGTTCTACTCCTGAAATCAATACTACACTGTATGTTAACTAACTTGAATTAAATAAATAAATTTTTAAAAATAATTAGGGTCATTAACTCTGTTGTGATTTATTTCTGCTTCCTTTCAAACTCATCAAAGTAAAATTTCTAAAACATGAATCTCTCATGAGTACCTTATAATGTGGTCATTATTTAATCTGTTAAGTAATAAGCATATGGTAAATGTAAATTTATGTTGTAAACACACCTTTTTAAACTTTCATTGAAATTAATCTACAAGTAAATAAAACTAAAATGGCCCAGAATATATCAATATGCTAATGTTGTACATATTGGCACGTATGTACATGAACTATACATATGTTCAGAAGTTAACTTGACCATGGAGGCTCTGGAATACATCTTCAAAAGTATATTTTCTTGTATTTGAAGTTACTAAACTGTGAGACTGGAAAGATGGATGCATATGCCGGGCTTCTAAAACTTTTGCCACCCACCCAAATCAGTTGCTGTATAGCAGAGGCCTGGATATTTCATTGGCATTCCTTTGCAACACGAACTCAACTCAGTGGAACTGTGCACAGCAGCCCCTTTGTCAGCACAGAAGGCTGATATTATCTCATTGTCGATGGTCTCTTGCCTTTTAATGTTGAGTGATGTCGGCTCTCTTGGCAAAACTTCACTCACAGTTGAAGTCTCGTGACATCTTGGTTCTGCTATTTGTTTACCAGCTCCAAAAGTACATGCCTTCTTGATTTGACCTTTTTACATGTTCATTATTGCATCATTGGAGAGGGGGACTGTCTAGGAGGCAAAATCCATGACAGACCTGAGCTCCGTGTTCCCAAAGAATACTTCTGCAATCACAGTGGTCACCATTGACTCTGTTGTGATTCTGTGTTGTATTGGACCTACAAAATGGAACAAAGTCTTTAAATAAAAAGTATGAGTATTTGAAGAGTAGGCACTGGCATATGAAATGAATCTTTATAGCAATATCACTGGTTTATTTAACACAAAGATCAATTTATATATGCAAGTTAGCTATTTATTAAGGTCATACATTAATTTTAATAAGATTGCTGGCATATATTGAGGGCAAAAGTATTTTAGGCACTTGTCTTTGGTGATGGCTGTAAGCTATGTATGCTACCCAATTTGATAGTCATTAGCCCTATACAGCTATTTCAACTTAAGTTAATTAAAATAAAAGATCTTGTCTTTAATTGTGCCAGCCACATTCCAAGTATTCAATAGCCTCCTGTGGCTGGTGGCTACTAAATTGGACAGTGCAGACATAGAACATTTCCATTGCTGCAGAAAATTTAATTGGACATTGCTGCTTTGGAGCATACTCTTTGATAATATCTCTTAAATCATTCAAAACTAAGTTTGATGAATAAGGTGTGTCATTAAATATTATATAATCTAAAATAAGGAGCAATAAACGAGACTCTTTTCTTGGGTGGTTTGTAAAATAATACCAGGATCATCCCAAATATCATGAGCTACTTGAGTGCTTTGAGTAGTTTGTTGGAATCAGTTTATTTCCTTTCAAAAATGATTTAAAGAATAACACTTATTTTGATATTTGTACCTGGTACATTTGTTTGAAAAATGTATAACATCAAACTTCTGGGGAAGATGGAGTAGGAGGACCCTAAGCTCATCTTGTTCCATGGAACAAGATAACACCTACATCAGTGTAAGTAACCCAGAAAGTGATCTGAAGACTGGCAGAACAGACTTTCCACAGTTAAATGTAGAGAAGGGGACCACATTGCAGAGGGTAGGAAGGGCAGAGATGTGTTTAGAAGCTAAATGGAACTGTGTGACTGTCTGTGGGAGGGAAGAACAATACAGGCATGGAAAGGGGAGAGGACAAGACTCTCACACCAAGCACCTCAGGCACGGGGATCCTGCATGTGAAGCAGGGGCCTATACCTGGAACTTTGAAAATTAGTGAGCTCAGTTCTGGAAGAGCTGGGATGGTGAGAGGAAACTAAGTCCCCAGCCTTAAAAAGATAGCACAACAAACAGCCCCTGGAGATACAACCTAGAAGCAGCAGTTTGAAAATCACCTGGGGTGTGCAAGAGGGAGATTTGTTTACTAATCTCAGAGCATGTGCTTGGAAGGGTAGGGATCATTGAGAGACTTCTCCAGGAACAAAGGAGCTGGTAGATGCTATCTCCTCCCCCACCTCCCAACATAAACACATGGACACCTGTGAACCAGCACTGTTCCAACACTACCTAACTTGCTAACAGCCTGCCCCCACCCTTGTGTTCTCCTGAGGACATGCAGGTGTCTCACTCCAGGTCTATCACAACAGACCTTGCTAACACAACCCACCCTGCTCCCAAGTGCTTCTTGGGATCCACTCCCTCTAATCCAGCCATCCTTGGTTCTGGTGGCCACAGGTCCCCTTCCACAGCAGACCTACACAAACCTTGCTAACACTGTGTGCCCCAGGCCTCCAGCCCCACATTCTTCTGTGTACCTGCCCCGTCCAATATGCCCTTGACCAGAGCCCATTCAAAGTGGTGCAACAAGCCTAGCAATGTGTAAGCAGCCCTGATGACCCAGCACCACTCCAAAGTGACTCCTGCCCCAGGGAGAAAAGATAACCACACACACCAGTCTGCCTGCAGCCCTAGCAGTGGTCTGGGGCAGATATCTGGTCTGACTGTGGGCCCCTTCAACCAATGAAAGTCTCTCAGAAGACAACACAAGAAACACCCTGCAGTTTGTGCTAATGCATCTCTGGCCAACCCCTGGTCTGACTCAACTCAAGCCAAAGGTGGCCCCAGACTGGTCCACTAACAGCACAGGGACCAAACCCTGCCCACAATAGGCAAAGAGAGCCATCGCAGATAATTGGACTGAAGTAAAAAGTGGCTCAGCCACAACAACAGGGCACATGCATCACACATAGGAGACACCCCTGAAGTGCCAGGTTCTGGTGAACAGGGAACACTGCACGCCAGGGCACTACAGGACCTCTTCTTTATAAGGCCATTACTTTCAAGTACAGGGGATGTAGCTATCTTTCTTAACACAGAGAAGAAAAAAATGCAGAGAATTAGACAAAATGAGGAGACAGAGGAATTTGTCCCAAAGAAAAGAACAGAACAAAATCACAGCAAGAGATAACAAACAGAGATAAGTAATATGCCTGACAGAGAATTTAAATTAATGGTCATAAAGATACCCACTGGACTTGAGAAGAGAGTGACACCCTTAACAAAGAAATAGAAAACAAAAAAAGAACCAATCAGAGATGAAGTACTCAAACTGAAATAAAAAATACACTAGATGGAATAAATAGTAGACTAGAGGAAGCAGAAGAATGGATCAGTGACCTGGAGGGCAGAGTAATGGGAAGCCATCAAGCTGAATGGGAGAAAAAAATAAAAACAGAGTTAGGGAACTCAGCAACACCATCAAGCATAAAAACATTTGCATTATAGGGCTCCCAGAAGGAGAAGAGAGTGTAAAGGGGGGCAGAAAATTTATTTGAAAAAATAGCTGAAAACCTCCTGGATCTAGGGAAGGAAACAGAAATCCAGATCCAGGAGGATCTCTTTGAGTGGTAAGGAAAGATCATAGGCAGGAGTAAGAAAAGTAGGAAGCAGGAACCCATGAACAGCGAGATCATGACCTGAGCCAAAGTCAGACACTCAGTTGACTGAGCCACCCAGGTGCCCACAGAATACACATTCTTTTCAAGTGCACACAGAATGTTCTCCAGAATAGATCACATATTAGGCTACAAAGCAAGTCTCAATAAATTAAAAAATACTGAAGTCATACCATGGATCTTTTTGGACTACAACACTCTGAAACTAGAAATCAACCACAAGCAAGAATCTGGAAAGAGCACAGATATATGGAAGTTAAAGAGCGTGCTACTAAACAATGAGTGGGTCAACCAAGAAATCAAAGAGGAAATAAATACATGGAGACAAATGCAAATGAAAACATAATTGTTCAAAATTTGGGGGATGCAGCAAAGTTGTTCTAAGAGGGAAGTTCATACCAATACAGGCCTAACTCAAAAAACAAGAAAAATCTTAAATAAACAACCTAATCTTACACCTAAAGGAGCTAGAAGGATAAGAAACAAAACCCCAAACGAGTAGGAGGAAGGAAATATTAAAGATTAGAGCAGAAATAAACTCAGTGGCAACTAAAAATGACAATAGAACATATCAATGAAACCAGAGCTGGTTCTTTAAAAAGATCAACCAACTTGATAAACCTTTATCCAGGCTCATCAAAGAGAGGGAGAGAGAGAGAGAGAGAGAGAGAGATGACTCAAATAAACAGAATCAAAAAAGGAAAGAGGATAAATACCAATACCACAGAAATATAAAGGATTATAAGAGAATATTATGAAAAATTATATGACAACAAACTGGGCAACCTAGAAGAAATGGACAAATTCCTAGAAACATCGCCTCCCAAATTTGAATCAAGAATAAATAGAAAATTTGAGTAGACCTATTACCAACAAAGAAATTGAATCAGTAATCAAAAAACTCCCAACAAACACAAATCCAGGACCAGACGGCTTAAGAGGTGAATTCTACTAAACATCTATGTATGTAGGTATGTGTGTGTATTTTAAAGATTTTATTAAATAATCTCTACACCCAACGTGGGGTTCGAATTTACAATCCCAAAATCAAGAGTCACATGCTCTACCAACTGAGCCAGCCAGATGCCCCTCTACCAAACATTTAAAGAGCTAATACCTATTTTTCTCAAACTATTCCCAAAAACAGAAGAGGAAGGAAAGCTTCCAAATTCATTCTATGAGGCCATCATTACCCTGATACCAAAACCAGATAAAGACACTACAAAAAAAGACAACTACAGGCTAATATCTCTGATGAACATAGATGCAAAAATCCTCAATAAAATATTAGCAAACCAAATCCAACAATACATTAAGTCATTCACTACAATCAAGTGGGATTTATTCCTGGGCTTCAAGGTAGTTTAATATTCACAAATCAATCAGCATGATATATCACATCTGCAAGAGAAAGGATAAAAACCATATTATCATCTCAATAGATGGAGAAAAAGAATGCAACAAAGTATAATATCCATTCAGGACAAAAACCCTCAACAAAGTACGTTTAGAGGGAACATGCATAAACATAGTAAAGACCGTATATAAAAACCCCACAGCTGGGATGCCTGGCTGACTCAGTCAGTAGAGCATGTTACTCTTGATCTTGGGGTTGTGAGTTCAAGCTCCACTATGGGTGTAGAGATTACCTAAAAATAATATCTTTAAAAAAAAACCCACAGCTAACAGCTCAATAGTGAAAAGCTTTTCCCCTAATGTCAGGAATAAGACAAGGATGTCCACTCACCATTTTATTCAACATGGTACTAGAAGTCCTAGCCACAGCAATCAGACAAGAAAAAGAAACAAAATGGTATCCAGATTGGTAAGGAAGAAGGAAAACTTTCACTATTTGCAGATGACATGATACTATATATAGAAAACCCTAAAGACTCCACCAAAAAACTACTAAAACTGATAAATGAATTCAGTAAGGTCAGAGGATACAAAATCAATATACAGAAATCCATTGCATATCTATACACTAATAAGAAGTAACAGAAAGAGAATGTAAGAAAAAAATCCCTTTACAATTGCACCAAAAAAATAAAATGCCTAGGAATAAACTTAACCAAGGAAGTGAAAGTCTCGTAGTCTGAGAACTATAAAACACTGATGAAAGAAACTGAAGATAACACAAGCAAATGAAAGATATTCCATGCTCATGGATTGAGAGAACCAATATTGTTGAAATGTCCATACTACCCAAAGCAATCTACAGATTTAATGCAATCCCTATCAAAATACTAATAGTATTTTCACGGAACAAGAACAAACAATCCAAAAATGTGTATGGAACCACAAAGACCCTGAATAACCAAAGCAATCTTGAAAAAGAAGAACAAAACCAGAAATATCAGAATCCCAGATTTCAAAATATACTACAAAGCTGTACTCTTCAAAATAGTGTGGTACTGGCACAAAAATAGACACACAGATCAATAGAACAGAATCAAGAGCCCAGAAACAAACCCATAATTATATGGTAAATTAATCTTTGACAAAGGTGGCAAGAATGTGCAATGGGAAGAAGTTTCTTCAACAAATGGTGTCGGGAATACTGGACACATACATGCAAAAGAATGAAACTGGACTACCTTCTTACACCATACAAAAAAGAAACTCAAAATTGATTAAGGACCTAAATGTGAGACCTGAAACCATAAAAATACTAGAAGAGAACACAGGCAGTAATTTCTTTCACATCAGCCATAGCAACATTTTTCTTGATATGTCTTCTGAAGCAAGGGAAACAAAAGCAAAAATAATCTATTGGGATTTCTTCAAAATAAAAACTTCTGCACAGCAAAGGAAACAATCAACAAAACTAAAAAAAGACAGCCTACTGGGTGGGAGATGATATTTTCAAATGACATATCTAGTAAAGTGTTACTATTCAAAATATATTAAAAACTTATACAGCTCAACACCAAAAAACCAGATAATCCGATTAAAAATGGACAGAAGACGTGTACAGACATTTCTCTAAAGAAGACATACAGATGGCCAACAGACACATGCAAAGATGCTCAACATCACTTATCATCGGGGATGTGTCAATCAAAACCACAATGAGATATCACCTCACACCTGTTAGAATGCCTAGACTCAAAAACACAAAGAACAACAAGTGTTGGTGAGGATGTGGGAAAAGGGAACCATTGTGCACTATTGGTGGGAATGCAAACTGGCACATCCACTGTGGAAAGCACTGTGGAAAACACACACATATATATGATATATATATATATATATATATATCATATATATATGTATATATATATGATATATATATCATACATATGGAATATTATTCATCCATAAAAAGAATTAAATCTTGCCATTTGCAACAACATGGATAGTGCTAAAGATAGAGAATATAATGCTAAATGAAATGAGTCAGGGAAAGACAAATGCCATATGTTTTCACTTATCTGTGGAATTTAAGAAACAAACAAAAAAGAGACAACCCAAAAAACAGACTCAACTACAGACAACAAACTGATCGTTACCAGAGGGCAGGTTGGGTGGGGAGATGAGTGAAATAGGTGAAGGAGATTAAGAGTACACTTATCATGATGAGCACTGAGTAATGTGTAGAATTGTTGAATCACTATATTCTACACCTGAAACTAATATAACATTGTATGTAACTATACTGGAATTAAAATAAAATAAAAATATATAACATCATCTCTTTATGACCATACCTTATTTAGCAGATCTTTGTTCACAGATTCATGTATCAACAATTATGTATTAAGTATCTGTGTTAGGCACTGGGCTACACAATTGGGAAGCCAGTATAGATATGATTGAGCTTACTATCTGGGGAAGGAAACACATTTAATAGATGGCACAAATTATTAATTATAGTTGTGATGAATGCCACCAAGTGAAAGCCAGGCAGTGTTCCTTGAAAGAAATCACGTTTACAATGTTTGAAGGATGATTAGAAGTTAGCTGAGTTAGGGGTGCCTGTATGGCTCAGTCGGTTAAGCGTCCAACTTAGGTCATGGTCTCAAGGTTCATGAGTTTGAGCTCCGTGTTGGGCTCTGCTGACAGCTCAGAGCCTGGAGCCTGCTTCAGATTCTGTGTCTCCCTCTCTCTTTGCCCCTCCCCCACTCATGCTCTCTGTCTCTCTGTCTCTCTGTCTCTGTCTCAAAAATGAATAAACATTGGGGCACCTGGGTGCCTCAGTCGGTTAAGCGTCCGACTTTGGCTCAGGTCACGATCTCGCGGTCCGCGGGTTCGAGCCCTGCGTCGGGCTCTGGGCTGATGGCTCAGAGCCTGGAGCCTGCTTCCGATTCTGTGTTTCCCTCTCTCTCTGCCCCTCCCCCGTTCATGCTGTGTCTCTCTCTGTCTGAAAAATAAATAAACGTTAAAAAAAAAAAGAAAAGAAATATTAAAAAAAAAAATGAATAAACATTAAAAAAAAACACCTTTTTTTTTTTTTTTAAAGGAATGAACATACCTTACTTTTCGAAGTTAGCTGAGTTAGGGGCACCTGAGAAGCTCAGCCAGTTAAACATTCAACTCCTGATCTTGGCTCAGGTCTTGATCTCAGTGTTGTGAGTTCATCCCCCAAATTGGGCTCTGCACTGGGCTTGAGTCTACTTTAATTAATAAATAAATAAATAAATAAATAAATAAATAAATAAATAAATAAATAAGAGGAAGTTAGCTGAGGTAGAGATGGATAGAGAGTATTCCAGGCAAAAGGAAAGCAAGTCCAAGAATCTCACAGATAAAGATGGTGAGAGAGGTGGTACAGTCTGTTTCTTGCAAATCAGGTTGAGGATTTTAGTTTTAATCCTAAGAGCAATGGGAAGGACAGTAACATCAGATTTGTGTTTTGCAGAGATCACTCTGGCTGCAATGAAGTAGAGGGTGGGAGGATAAGAGCAGATGTAGGAGACTAGGCTATTACAGTAATTTGGAAGGGGGAGAAGGTTTTGAGTTAAGTTTCTGAAGAAAAATGTTTTTGTTTTTGAGGTCTTGGACATCCAAGGAGAAATGTCAAAGCAGTTGGATAATCAGATCTAGACCTCATAGAAGAGGTGTAGACCCACACTGCTTATGAGAAGTATAATGCAAGCCACATTTTAATTTTTCTAGGAGCAGCACTTTTAAAAAGTAGAAAGAGGTGAAATTAATTTTAATAACAATGTAATTAATTAAATGCATTAATTAAATTTTAATGTAGTGCAATTCATTATATCCAAAATATTATTTCAACATTCCATCAAAATAATTATTAATGAAACATTTCCCATTCCTTTTTTCATGCTATTTTCAAAATCCAATGCAATCTTTAACTTAAGTCACATGTTAATACAGACTATGGTTGGCCCTTGAACAACATGGGTGGTTAGGAGTACCATTCCCTGCCACACAGTCAAAAATCCGTGTATAACTTTTGATTCCCCAAAAACTTAATTGCCTAGTCTTGACCAGAAGCCTTACCAATAACATAAACATAAAATATGATTCACACATATTTTGTATGTTGTATGTATTATATACTGTATTCATACAATAAAGTGAGCTTGAGAAAAGAAAACGTTACGAAAATAAGAAGAGGGCACCTCGATGGTGGTTCAGTTGTTAAGCATCTGACTTCAGCTCAAGTCATGATCTCACAGTTTGTGGATTCAAGTCCCCACTTGGGTGAGCACAATCCCTGCTTCTCTGTCTCCTCTCTCTCTCTCTGCCCCTCCCTCACTTGTGCTCTCTATCTCTCTCTCAAAAAGAAAGAAAGAAAGAGAGAAAGAAAGAAAGAAAGAAAAAGAAAAAAGCAAATCATAAGAAAAGAAAAATAAGATAAAAACAGGGAAGCAAACCACAAGAGACTCTTAAATACATAGAGCAAACTGAGGGTTGCTGGAGGGGTAATTAGGTCAGGGGATGGGCTAAATGGGTGATGGGCATTAAGGAGGGCACTTGTTGGGATGAGCACTGGGTATTATATATAAGTGATGAATCACTGGGTTCTATTCCTGAAACCAAGACTGCACTGTATGTTAACTAACTTGAATTTAAATAAATAAATTTTAAAAAGAAAATCATAATAAGGGAAAATACATTTACAGCATTGTACTGTATTTACTGAAAAGAATCCATGTATAAATGGACCTGCATAGTTCAAATCTGTGTTGTTCAAGGGTCACCTGCAGTCAACATTTCAAGGGCTCAATAGCCACAAGGGCTATTTCAAGGGCTGCCTTATTGAACAGTATGGGTCTAGACTAAAGATATGGTTCTTATGTCATTGATGTATTGAAGTCCTAGAAGTATATGAGATTATAGGAAAGGGGTAAAAAGCAAGAAGAGGGCAAGGACCAAGTCCTGAGGAATTCTGTCATTCTAATATAGTGCTTGCAGTTTATAAATCATTTCCATTTTTTCTTCCAGGACTGCTCTAAGGAATGAAAGATTATCCTCATAGATAAACAAAATGAGGGCCTTTGGGGTTCTCTTGCACAAGGCTCAGTATCTCATGGGTTACCGCAAGAATTAATTGGGATAAATAAATGCAAATGTGAAGTGCTGAGCAGTAGTCCTGGCCCACTGTGGACACTCAGCAATTGATAGATCATATATTATCATCTTTGCAGCCTGTCTGCCTGGTGACAAATTGCCATTTTATCCCTGCTTCTTCCCATCTAACCCACCCTTGTCTAACCCAGCCCAGGTCAACCCTCCCATTCTGCTGATGCAGTCCTGTCATCTTCCTACCTAACCCAGTTTGGATTCTGCCTTAATGGAGAAGTAGTGGCCTCATGCCCACGCCACATCTAGAAAAACACAAGAACTCCTTCTTGTACTGATGTGTTGTTTACTTGCCCAGCTACTGAGGTGGTAAGCATGTTGAGGACAGGGCCTGGATTTCATATGTCGTTGCATGCATTTTATTATTTATTCACTCAACTTATTCACTTAACAAATAGACATTGACCATCTACTCTTTTTTTAAAAATTTTATTTATTTTTAATTTAATTTATTTTTAAATTTACATCCAAGTTAGTTAGCATATAGTGCAATAATGATTTCAGGAGTAGATTCCTTAATGCCCCTTACCCATTTAGCCCATCCCCCCTCCCACAACCCCTCCAGCAACCCTCTGTTTGTTTTGCATATTTAAGAGTTTTTTATGTTTTATCCATATATGAGGATTTTAAGATACAAAACAGACCATCTACTCTTATTTTAGGTCCTGGGTATATGCCAATGAGCAAGACTGGCAAAGTCCTTACTTTCATGGAGCTTATAGTCTAGTGGAAGAGATAATCATTAATCAAATAATCACAAAATCCATGTTAAATTATAACCAGCACAGCATCTGACTTGGTTGCCTCATAGAAGTTTGCTGGCTCAATGAATAGAGTTACACAGGTAAAACTGCCTCCTACTTGGATGTGAAGAGCATGTGAAGGACCAGATTGATGGCAAGATTTGTCAACGTGGGAGGCAGGCCTCTGTCTCCAAATCCCCTGGAGACCAGGGTTCCCTATTCCACCCCCGTCCTCCCAGCCCCAGCTCAGTTTGAACCTTCAGGTTGCAGGGTTTGAAAAACCTACCTGTTGAATATACATTCTGGGACATTCTCATGCCCTTAAAGTCTGGGAACCAACTGTCCCATAGATATGCAATGATGACTTTCAAAAAGTAGGCCTTAGTGAACTACGTGCCCCCTGGGAAAGTGCCTTTATCCTAGTGGACCTGGATGGGGAGGTAGCTTTTCAGATCTGCTCAGTTCATCACTTCCTTAATTTCCTGCTCATTAGTGAACACTGGCATTTAGCGAGTTACCAGATATTCCTTATAGCACAAACATTCTACATTCTGGCACACACAGATCCCCACAGGGTTCTCTCAAAGGCACCAGACTGACCCAGTACCAAACCACATGCCTTCATTAACAGCTGCCACTTCTGTGGAAAGCCTGCTGGCTCAGGGACCAGATGGTTTTGATTTCAGTCTCAGATCTGCTACTTTCTGCTATGAGACTTGAGCAAGTAGGATTCTCTCTCTATGCCTCAGTTTCCTCATATTAAAATGGAAGTGGTTGTGAGGATTATAAGGAATAATACCAGTGGCTCACTTATCAGAGTATCTAGCACATCAGAAGCCCTCGTGGAGACCAGCTGTCCATACTACTTTGAGGGAGATGAGTTCTAGGGAAGGCCGTTAGCTGCTAATCTGTTAAGGTTGCTGAGCCTGTCCCAGTATATCTGCTTTTTCACAGGGAATTAAAGTGGTCTTTTTCGTTAAGCATTTGTTATTGTGCGATTGTATCTTTTTATGGAGAATTTGGAAGGATTTGCTCCAATTTTCAATCTCAAATTCTCCCGGAAAATGTCTATATTATTTGTACTCCACTGGATTTTAATGTTGTCTTGTTTAAAAAACAATCCCTGGTGATGGATGGTGATGGTGTTTGCACCAAAGTGTGAATGTACTTAATGCCACTGAACTGTACACTGAACGTACACTTAAAATGGTTAAGTTTATGTTCGGTGTATTTTACCACAATTAAACAGACAAAAGCAATAAAACTATGGTTTGTATTGAAGGTCTAGTAATTCCAATTAAAGGGGAAAAAAAGGCAGAAAATGGTCTCCAATTGTTTATAGGCCCTGCCGGCATTGCTGTAGCTAATGGAGACCTGATTTGTTTATAGAGTACTAGAGTCAAGTTCAAAAGGATTAGTTTTGTTTATTCAAAAGGACTCACTGAAACAGACTGAGGAGGCTGCTAAAAGTACAACTAAAGCTACAGAGGCTTTTAAGAAAGATTCTAAAGAACCAGTGTGTTTGAAATGACCAAGAGAAGTTAATTATCCCATGGCTGCCCATGTTACTTGGCTTACGGGTTGTTTTTGGGTGGTGGTGGTAGTGGTGGTGGAACTCAACCCCAATGGCACTACTTTATATTGGGCTGTGAATATTAACTTCTTTTGAGACTGGAAGGAGTGCAGGAACCATATAACTCTAACCCCCCTCATTCATTCATTCGATTCAACAATTGTCTGTTGAATTCCTTCTTTGTGCCTAACACGTGGTAGTGTATACTGTGGTGGATGCTGGCTATACCATGGTAAGCAAAATAGAGCTGCCTGAACAATGTACCACATCCTTATGGGGAAGACAGACATGAAGCAAATAGCCACACAGACATGTAGTACACGTCATGGTAAGTGCTGTCTTTAGAGCAAAAGTACAGGTACTCTGAGCCATGGATTAGGAGGGTAGAGTCAAATCTGAGAAGGTCAGAGAAGGCTGGCATCTCAGGTGAAGGGCATTCTGGGCCAAGGCTGTGGAACAGAAGCTACCTGTCCTCCAGGGAATCGAGGGCTGGTCAGTGTCATGGCAGGTGCTTCTGAATGAGAAGACTGAGGTTGAATATCTCACTTCTGCAGAGTCAGGAATACAAGTAGATCATCTGATGCTCCAGTTTTCTGTTTACCCCCACATCTAGGGACATTTACTCAGACTCCTGGACTTGTGACATTTGTGCAGGTAGAATTACTTCCATCTTAAGGAGAGTTTTGGCCCACCTCCACATGACCCCTCTCGGTGGGCTCAGGGTCTGTTGTCACCTGCACCTCCAGGTCTTCACCAAATGCCCTACATTGGCCTCTCCATGAACCAAGCAAGGTCATTTTTATTATTCCTTTTTCTAGAGCACTGCTTCTGTTCACTCAACATAGCTTAGGAAGATTGGTTATGATTTTAAAATCGTGGACATGATCAAAAACTAGCCTAAGATAAAATTGTATACAACAGTAAGATTTCAGCTATATAAAAATTTATGCATTTAGGAAAGACTGGAAGGAGATAAATCAAAATGACGGTGATGTCTAGTTGGTAGGATCTTAAGTATCTTTTTACGCCTCTCCCCTTCATTTCCTAGATGCTATTTAATAAATATTTAAAATAGAAAGTAATATTGAAATATTATTAAATATTTAATAAATATTTAAAATAGAAAGTAATATTGAAATAATAATAGGGGAATGTCGTATCTCTTCATCATCACACAAATCTTTGTTGTTTCTTTAGTGTGAAGAACAGACTCACAGGGGCTTTTAGAAGTGTTTTAAATATGAGCTACAGAAGCACTGGGTAAGAGTGATAGGATGGCACAAGACAAAGCATTTGTCAAAGCATTTCTGTTGGGTGGAGATTTTTATTTTAAACAGAATTCTGTTGTCATGGAGTCTAGGGAATGCTGGCTCAAACAAAGTTAGGCAAGTTTCTCCACCACCAGACTTCTGTGAAGCATTCACTACCTAGTGGGTTTTATGAACCCAGGAGAGAGGAAGAGAGAGAGCACATTCAGCTTTCCCCAGATTTCTGGGAAGGTTTATTTGCCTGGATCCTTGCAGGCTTTGTGCTCGCTGGAACATGCACTGGAAATGCTGCTGTGAAAAAGAAACAAAAGGCGGTGGCCACCTGGGCCCCACATGGGTCTCCTAAGGCCTTGACTATCTGGACTTGTTAGGCAAGTTGTCAAATTGTACCGGACATAGTTTCTCATCTATCAAATACAAAGATTAGATGGAATGAACTTCTAGCTCTAAGATAGGAATGTGTAAAAATGCTGACAGTTTTGTAACAATGAAAGGCAGACTTCCAAAATGTTCAAACAGAATGTTCATACAATCAAGCTTTATCTGTCCCTCAAGCAGCAAGTGATGCCAATTCTTTACTCTGCAAACCACTTCCGAAGACAAAAAATATTTGGCACCGTTCAACAGATTAGCATTCCAGTCTGCTGTATACACAAGGTGAAATGTCCTCAATGCCTGTGTTACAGTATACACTCCACCTTCTCAAACACTTGACAAGCGAAATGTAGTGAAAACAATCGTTTCTTAGCCACCTCCCTGCGTAAGGCCTTCGAGAAGCAGGCTGATAGAAGTAAGGCTGAGTCCTTTGCTTTACTGGAAGAGTGACCTTCATGTCAACAAAGAATAGAATGTCCTGATTCCAGATAGAGGCTGCTTGCTGCTGCTGCCTTGATAGATTTTATCATCTGCTGCTGTGGTTGGAACATTTTCTGGCGGGAAGGATTCACGGACCCTGCTAGGGAACAACAGAATTTTCTGCTGTGCAACCTCTGAGACTCTTTCTCCACTCTAGGAGGCTTCCCATGGTTCCAAAGACCCCAGACCCCAGGCGTTCCCCTCTCTGCCGGCAGTGGTCAATACCTAAGTCAATTCGTGGTTTCCTCTCACTGCAAGCCTGCTTGCAGAGGAGTCTGTCCAGCTTGCTTTCTTGCCAAGTATACAGGCATTTTTCTTTTTAAGGGCATAATGCTCATTGCCACAGGGAGTCCTGCTGTGTGTAACTAAGCTGAGAACACTGTGGAGGTTATGGAGGGTCAAGGATCCTCCCACTGCTGCACACTGATACTCCCTAATCTGGAAAAACAGAATAAAGCTTGACACCTCAGCAGAGTCCACTTGTAGCTCTTCCCAGTGGTCCAGGGAGGTCTCTTGAATCCTCATTCTTGTCTTCTTTTCTCCCTGGAAGTTCTTAGGTTCTTACCAAGTAATAAGACAGTGTGAGAGGATATATATAAAACAGCTGCTGAGCTGAGCATTATCAAGAGGCAGACCACACTTTGAGGTCCACAGTAGCAAAGTGTGATGAGAGTGATTGGCTCACATTTTAGAAATGCTTCCTCTTTTTCTCTTCCTTCTGCTTCCCCGTTTGCTTTCCTTCATGTTTCTGTCTAGTTTAGGGCTGATAAATAAAAGTACATGTGCTGTCATGCTCTCCTCACAAAATCATGGCGGACATTGTTATTCAATCATGGCATTTTTCCTGATTGAACTTAGGGATGTAACCAAAGATGAAGATGAGATGATCAAAAAGGGCAGTCGGGGGCTGCCTGGGTGGCTCAGTCAGTTAAGCGTCCGACTTCGGCTCAGGTCACGATCTGCCCTCGAGTTCGTGCGCTCAAGCCCCGCATCGGGCTCTGTGCTGACAGCTCAGAGCCTGGAGCCTGCTTCGGATTCTGTGTCTCCCCCTCTCTCTGCCCCTCCCCTGCTCATGCTCTGTGTCTCTGTCTCAATAATAAAGAAATGTTAAAAAAATAAATTAAAAAAGGCATTCGTCAGTCTACTCCTAGGTAGATATCCAAATGAAATGAGAGCTTATATCCACAAAATGACATGTGCAAGAATGTTCCTGGCGGTTATATGCCCAGTAGTCCCAAACTGGAAACAACTCAAATGTCCACCAATAATAGAATGGATAAAAATATAGTGCATGCAGTAAAAAATGAAATATTCCACAGCAACAAAAAAGGATGAACTCTTGCTGCACACAGTCTGGAAGCATCTGAGAGACAGTATAGAGGAAAAGAAGCTACCCATAAAGGAGACACACAGTGTGAGTCTCTTTACCACAGCTCAGAAATAAGCAAAACTCACCTGTGGTGATAGAAATCAAGACAAAGGTTACCCTCAGGAGAAACTGACTGAAAGGGGCACTAGGAAGCCTTCTCAGGAGTAGAAAATGTTCTGAATCTCGATATTGGTGGTGGTGTATATGGATGTGCACATATGCAAAAATTCATTGGGATGCACACCTAAAATCTGTGCACTTGGCTGCAGTTACCCCTTGTTAAAAGCCTTTAATAGGGGATCAGTTTGAGAGCTGCTGTTCTGCCCTTGCTCCTGTGTTTGTCTGTATATACAGCATGAGGACTTGGGTGTGACTGTGATCCAAATCCAGGCTCTGTCACCTACTGGCTCTGTATCTTGAGTAAATTACTTAACCTCTTTGTACTTTAGTTTCTTACCTCTATAGCACGGATAAAAAGAGTACCTACACTACAGCACAGTTTTGACGGTCAAGTCAAATAACTCTTACGAAAAGCTTCAGACAACATCTCCCTGGTACATTTAACGTACTCATGAAATGTAATGTGAGGACTTTGTTCTTTCCCCCTTTCTCCTCTGACCATCTAGTTCTTTCTCATACTGACTTCTCCCCCTGTCTTCCCATCATCTTTCTTCCTTTATTCTTGCTTTCATACCCCCTAGATGCAAAAGCCCAAAACATGAAAATACATATTTTAAAAGTTTTATTGAATACAATATATAGTTATATTCATAATTAAAAAGCAGGCACGCTTAGTATTTTCCATGTGTCTCTTCCAAAGCCCAGGCCACATACCAGACCAATTAAACCACATATCTGGGGATGGAACACGGGCATCAGTAGCCTCTGAGGCTCTCTAGGTGATTCTGACATGATTCCAGTGTGTACATAAGTTTGGGCACTGCCGGTTTCATGGCTGTCTGTTCCATCCATATTGTCTTAGCTGCTTCAGCATATGGTTCTGATTCCTGGCTGGCCATTAGAATCACCTGAGAAGCTTCTAATTCATACTGAGTCTCAGGCCCCATCCTGGGTAAGGCCTGGATATTTCTAATGTGCAACCAGCATTAAGAGCCACTGTTCTAGAGGGATTGGTATCCTGGTAGGTCTTGTGATCAGGGCGACACCAGGCATACCCCCTCCACCCCCATGTCTGTCTTGAATTAAAATCCTTCTCTTCGTTTTTGAAAACTCCTATCTTTGTCTCCTTTCTGTTGCAAGCTGAGTATGGAGAAGAATATTGTAATGCTGATAAATTCTCGATATGTTTTACTCTCAGTATGGGATTGTGCTGGATGCAGGCTCTTCTCACACGAGTTTGTACATCTATAAGTGGCCAGCGGAAAAGGAGAATGACACAGGGGTGGTGCACCAGATAGAAGAGTGCAAGCTGAAAGGTAAGATGAAGGAGAAGGGGGGAGGGGAGACAGTGGGGCATGAGAACACGAGGAGAACATACATGAGAACATGTGTGGCAAGTGGAACTCATGAGAAAAAGGAAGTTGGATAAAAGAACATAGTGGAGCTGCTGTTGTTGCTATTTTATTGTCATTATAAAAATAATATTGAAATCAGTCCTTAATGATGGAGCCCTTGAGGAAGAAACAAACTTAAAAACCCTTGAGTAATATGGTAGCTCCCATCACCTGGACACTTCTGTGTGCCATGCACCAAGTGCTGTAGATGCATTATTTCATCTTCACGGTCTCCCTTTGACATATGGAATATTAGTCCCATGGTTTAAAAATGAGGATCAGATGCCTGGGTGGCTCAGTTGGTTAAGTGCCCAACTCTTAGTTTTGGCTCAGGTCATGATCTCATGGTTCATGAGTTCAAGCCTTGTGTAGGGCTCTGCGCTGATAGCACGGAGCCTGCTTGGAATTCTCTGTCTCCCTCTCTGCCCCTCCCTCACTCATGCTATCTCTTTCTCAAAATAAACAAACTTTAAAAAACAAAATAAAAATGAGGGCATTGAGCTTAAGAGAGGTTATGCCACTTGTTAAGGTTGCTTTGAGCTAGTAATTGATGGAACTGGGGTTCAAATAGAGATCTGCTCAACTTTGAACCCATGACTTCTCCAGTGGTTCTCCAATTTGAATCTTTAGCAGAGCCCCCTGGAGGGTTTGTTAAAACACTGATGCTGGGTTCCACCCCCAGAGTTTCTGAGGTAGGAGGTCTGGGACAGGCCCCAGAATTTGCATTTCTAACAGGTTCCCAGGTGATGTTGATGCTGTTGGTCCAAAGAATTATTACTCTTAATCTTGGTCCCCTAAGCTACAGCTTGGAAGAAATTTTCAAAAGCCTTTAGTTTTCACATAGGCACGGAAGGCCAAAATCATAGACTCCTAGGCCTGGAAAAGGACCTCGTGGATCATTTCAATCTTCTCATTTCAGTCTTCTCAGATTGAATGTTCAATGTTCTCAGAGAAGGAAGCAAAAACCTGGAAGACTAGTGACTTATTGGTAGCAACAGAACCAGGACAAGAATCTAGGTCTCTTAACTGCACTCCAGGCTCGATGCTACTCTGAATCACCGCATTACATACTGACTTTTGTTCCTAGTTAGTTTTCTCCTAAGGTCACAGAACAGGTTAGAGTTGTCCGTTCAGCTCCTTCCACTCCATCCACCCAATGCCCCAACATGCACTGAATGTTACCACACTGCACCATCCTCTTTTACCTTTATCTCTCTTGGCCTTCTGAGTCAGGGGCCCATTGTATATTTTTAGTCAGACAGGTAATCTAGCTCCAAGAAGATTGACTTTTACTTTGATGACCTGCGGGGTCCCCCAATTTTCAAAGTTTTCCAAGAAAGTGGTAGAGAGGAGATGTTTTCAAGAGAGCAAGTCATTTTACCCAGTAGCTTAATGTCCTCAAATGTTGGCCTCGTCCATTTTGAGACAGTACTTTAAGCATTTCTTAAAGGCCAAATCCCTCATTTTATTGACTTCTCGTTAATTCACTGTCTTCCTTTTTTTTTTTTTTTTTAAAGCGTTGCTTGTATTTTTTTAATTTAGTAGCTACCTTTCTTCTGAGACTCATCCCATGTGTGTCTGGCCTAACACACGCAGGGCTTTTCCCTTCTCAGAGAGAATTCTCTAATCAAATATTTAGATGAAAGTTGAGTGGAAAGCCTCCAGTTCTTGAAGGCTAGCCTTTTTGAATCAAAACGGTTAGCTGATAACTTAGAGCTGATTTTTCATTACTGTTAAGTAAATAGGCTCTTTTAAAAACCTGTGAAAGATATGGATAACATATCTGACCATTATCTTTAATTCACATTTTCACTAAAAAGCACTGACGGTGTAGATGTTTATTTTAAAGTGAGCTGAAATTGTTAAGCATAACTTCAAAAAGCTTAAGGAATCTTGGCTCTAATCCTCTTCTTAGCAACAGTTAGTTTTGCTCTAACACTGGAAAAATAGTTTCACTAGGAGGACTGGGTTACAGAGTGGAAAAATCTCTGAGGAGACACGTATTCTAGCAAAGGAAGAAACTCCACTTCAGAAATTTTAGG
The DNA here is from genome assembly GCF_018350215.1 of Panthera leo. Taxonomy (NCBI): domain Eukaryota; kingdom Metazoa; phylum Chordata; class Mammalia; order Carnivora; family Felidae; genus Panthera; species Panthera leo. The sequence continues at coordinate 54,705,925 of NC_056689.1, forward strand.
TACTGGCCATGATCACATAGCTAGTTAGTAGCGGTTCCTGTCTTTTCAGTAAAAGCCAGTGCACCTTGTGCTTATTTTAATTTTTCTAGGCATTAGTGTTAGTTACAACTTTACAGGAGAATCATCAAAAAGCAGCTCTCTAGGGTAGCTGTCGATGAGATCCCCATTAAACTTTGAGAGAACCTGTAAGGAAGATTACGCAATTGAATGTGAAAATTGCGCCATCCAGCGGCAAAATTATTGAACAGTGGACAGACCCAGTCTGAGGCCTGAAAATAATTCTTATCAAGGCCAGGTTCAGAGAGTCACCCTCTAAGTACACCAACTTAATATATCGTAATATATCACATCATATATAACTTAATATATCACACCAAAAAGCTGTCTTCTTTGATGGTCTCTAAAGACACCAGTGTTTTGCTCTAATATTATCAAAGTGTGTCCTGTACTTTTAAAAAAGATTGTCATTTGCTTCTACATCTTTCCTTAGGTCCCGGAATCTCAAGATATGCTCAAAGATTAAACGAAATAGATGCTTATCTGACTGAATGCATGGAAAGAGCCAGTCAAGTGATTCCAAAGTCCCAGCACCAAGGGACGCCTGTTTACCTGGGAGCTACGGCAGGCATGCGGTTGCTCAGGTATAGAAACAGGTGGGGACAAAGAGTGGCTGGGGGTTAGGCTTGGCATTGTGAGAGCCTCTGAAGTTATGGGATAGTGCCACACCCCCTAACACCCCAAATTTAAATATCCTGAATGGCAACACTTTAGAAAGAAGATCTCAGGAAGTGGGTACAACTCCCAAATTCTTAGTATGTGTAATGGTGGGAGTTTAAAGTATGATTTTAAAAAGTCCTCTTGCCCGTCTGCCCCCAGAGAATTCAAGGGGGCAGGGGCACAAAGAGAGAAATGTTGAGCCTCTGTACTCTGGGATTTGAGACTACCAATTTAGCTGTCCAATATCTGGGAGGAGGAAGACCAGAGGAGACCCACAGAGGTCCCAAGACACAAATAGTCACAACTAGCACATCTTCATTGGTCACCACTGAGTACCCATGTGCGTTATCTTTTGTTCGTTCATTCATTCATTCAGCATGTTTTGCCTGCCTACTCTGTCCTGGGACATGAAAGTAGGTGACTCAGCTCTCAAGGAGATCAGAGTTTCGATACAGGCAATCAGTTCTTCAACAGAGGAGTGTTCAGAGCTGCTGTGGGAGCACATTTGGCCCTGCCCAGAATGGGAGGAGGAAACACAGGAACTGATTCATGAAGGACAAGCTGGAGGGTGGGGGAAGGGCACATTAAAGGCAGAGAAGATGTCACGCATTCTATTACGTATGTTTCTCCAACATCTGTTATGTGGCAGACACTGTTCTAAGTGCTGGGGACACAGCAGTGAAGGGGACAGAGTCCCTGCCTTCCTGAAGCTTGCGTTCTAACAGAAGTGCAAATGTAGGGATGAGTGAGAGACCAGGGCATATTCAGAGGACCATGAATAGTTCTGCATTGATAGAACATAGACTGCATATAGTAAAATAATAATAAAAACAATAGTAATAATAGCTATGAAGCAGCTTGTATTTGTTGAGCCATTACTATGTTAGCGCTGTGCTTTGATTTAATCATTATAACTCTTTGAGGAGGTATTATTGGCTATTCTTAGCCAGATAAGGGAGCTGTGGCATACACGTGTAGAGTAACTCACGCAAATTCACACACGTGGTAAGTGGGAGGATCAGGATTCTAAGTGGAATTCTGAAGAGGCAGGGTCCAGCGCATGAAGTGCCTTGTGGGCCACACTGGGAGTTTGGTGTTCATCTGGGAGATAATGGGTAGCCATTACAGGATGGTACACAAATGACGACACTGGAAGAGAGGTGGATTGGGAGGGAGGAGAACTGGGGATGAGGCAGCCACAGGAAGGGTGTGAAGCTATTCAGATGAGGGATGAGAGGATTCAGCTGTGGTTGGAAGACAGCATTCTCTGACCTAGAGGCTCTCAACATTGTGTAGTCTAGATCTCAGAAGCAGATGTATCCCATCTTTGTTATGACAGCCCTGGAAGATCCCTTCTTTAGGTCTCAATGTCTCAAACAGACCCAAGAACTGAGATTCAATGTAAATAAGATTTTTTTTTTTTTCCCAGTCTGGCTCCACTGGAGGTTTGGTATCTGTCCCAGGACATTTGCCACCTGGTGTCTACTACAGCCCTAATTAAAAACCTCAAGCAGAGCCTGACTCTGGAACTAGCTAGAAGCCACCAGCAATGGCTAATGTAGCATTCGTCATCTATAGGTGTGGTGATAACCAATATCCAGCCATCACCACCCCCCAAATTAAAATTACTTTGATAATATCTTGGAGCCAGGGAGCAACAACAAAAAATGGTATTTTAGGAAGAGCAGTCTATGTAGGGACTGGAAGGATTTGGATTTGGAGAGGGGGGACCAAAAGACTAGTTCTGCCTCACCCAAAAGGAGGGCTCCTCAGACAGCTGTGTGTGTGGATCTCTATCTCTGTTTCTTCCAGCGAGTTATGGTTTGCTTCCTAGGAGTGTTGCTGGAAGCTCTGACTGAAATGAGTACCTGTAGTTATTCAACAAAACCGGTAAACTCAGCTCTTCTTTGTGCAGGATGGAAAATGAACAGTTGGCAGACAAAGTCCTGAGTGTAGTGACCAAGAGCCTCAACAACTACCACTTTGACTTCCACGGTGCTAGAATCATCACTGGCCAAGAGGAAGGTGCCTATGGCTGGATTACTATCAACTACCTGCTGGGAAAATTCACTCAGGTGATTATCTCACAGCACCCAAGGGAGGTAGCTCCCAGGAGGTCAGTGCCATTGCTATCTCAGGCAGGATTTGGATCGGTAGCCAGAACGAATGATGGATGAATGGATGAAGTAATTTATCCCCACAGTTGCAAGGGTCACCAGCGGTATTCTGATGAATTTTAGTATAAGAACGTTTCCTCTTGGAGGATGAGGAAATCATACCTTCACCTTAGGGAGACAGAGAGGAAGTAAAAAATCTATCATTAAAAATAAAAATAGCAAATATTTGCCTAGTGCTGTGTGTCTTGTGCTGTGCTAAGCACTTTCCATGTACTGTCTGATTCCATCTTCAGAACAATATGAGGAATTCCCTCATTTTAGAGTCTCAAATTGAGGCCTAGAGAAGGTAATTATTCTGTTCCAGGTCACATAGCTAATGAGCAAATGAGTGGAGACTTGAACTTGAGTCTTTTCAGCCCACATTCCTTGTTCATAAACACTGGCTATGCCACTTCTATGTTGCTGCAGTCTGAGCTCTATCTTCAAAGTCCCTTAACCTGCTGTTGATCTTATCCAGATTCAGGAGCCCTCAGTGACCTTTGTGTCACCTTATGCCCCCTTTTCTTCACCTTAGAAAGTCCCTGAGTCCAAGATATAGTGTGAAACAAAGGTGTCCAGAAACTGCTACCACTGATGACTGTACTCTCTTTCAGAAACTGAGTTGGCTCAACCTGAAGCCAAATGGAGGCAATTCTCAGGGAACCTATGGAGCTTTAGACCTTGGGGGAGCCTCTACACAAATCACTTTTGTGCCCCAAAACGAGAGGATTGAGTCTCCAAGCAACGCTCTGCACTTTCGCCTCTATGGCAAGGACTACAGCGTGTACACGCACAGCTTCTTATGCTATGGGAAGGATCAAGCGCTCAGGCAGAAACTGGCCAAGGACATTCAGGCAAGTTTAACTGAATCCAGACCCACCCTCCCCACATCTGGGCCACCAGCCCCCACATCCTGTTGTTGTCTCTTTCTACTTCAGTAATTGGTCTGAACTTGGTTACTGTACTTTCCAAACCTTTTCAAACAGGATATCTAACTACATCTGGTCGACCCCTGTGAATCGTCCCATCCAGACATCACCTCCTGTGTTTGTTTACTGCACTGTCTCCAAGGACACAACTCAAATCCTTTCTTGGCAAATAATTTCTCACCCCTGTGGGCTTGACAGTGAAAACTACGTGCTAGAGTATTGTTGGGGGATTGTGCAGTTTATAAGCTCTTTAGCACTTTTTAGTCTCCATTTCCAACAAACTGCAGAAAACAGGGCTGTTAGAAACAACCTGGAGAGAAGGAGAAAAACACTCAGGGAAAACAGAATTTATCCATCAACACTTCAAGTCTTTTCCCCAGACGCTTTTTGTTTCTTGAAGACAAGAAAAGTTAAACATACTCAAAATCATGTGAGTACCAGGCACACCCTGACACACACAGCAAGGATGTCACATCCAGCTGAGTCTTGTCTCCCCTGAAAGGACAACCAGTTCCCTGCTCTCCTCCAAAGCTCTCACTCTGGTTCTCAGAAGCACTGTCAATAAGGCACCTCCCATTGGAATAGGAGCTACTGAGAGATACCTACTGAGCCCCAAGGCTCTATTAAGCCTTTTTTCATACCAGCCCCCTTTCTTCTCTTGAACATACTGAGGTGTGGGTTAAAAGTCATTTTGGTACTCCTGGCTTAAATGCTCTAAGGCATTTTCAGCTGTTGGAGCTTCTGATTTTTTGCTTGAAAGTGGGGATGGGGTGTGGGCAGACTCCTCCTGGAGAACTACCCCAGCTTGGACTTGTGAGAGCCTTGAGAGTTTTCCTTGTGAATCTTTCATTTGTACTAAGCACTAGGGGACATTCCAAAATAATGGCATTTCTTCCAGCTTGAACTCTATTAGCTTTCTATGAATAGTGAAAGTTCATTTACATCTGATACCACTTCTGGTGCCTATTATATAAATCTGACTATTGCTAAGGGTGAAAAAGGCATGGCAAGGGTATATTGATGCCAACGCTAACATATTGTAAAATTCCTACACATTAATGAAGGCAGAGTGGTGCTTTTGTACCTAACATATTTGCACATGATGTCTTCATGTGATTTTTCCATTCAGGGTACAAATGGAATCCTCAGGGACCCATGCTTTCACCCTGGATATGAAATAGTAATGAATGTAAGTGAACTTTACAGTGGCCCCTGCACCAAGAAATTTGAGATGACTCTTCCATTTGATCAGTTTCAAATCCAAGGCACTGGAAACTATCAACAATGCCATGAAAGCATCCTTGAACTCTTCAACACTAGTTACTGCCCTTACTCCCACTGTTCCTTCAATGGGATTTTCTTGCCACCACTTCACGGGGATTTTGGGGTAAGTTGTAAAATAATAAGGTATATTGATTAGGATGATTTGGGTTGCAAGTTATAGAGTATATGTCTACATGGTGTTTAAGTAATAGGATTTATTTTTCTCTCATATGATAATAAGCCTTGAAGTAGATAATTCTGGGTTAAGTCTTTGTTTTAACAATGTTAGGACTTGGATCAGCTTTCTTATTATCTTCTTGCCCTTTTTTGTGGTGCTAAGATGGCAGCTTCTGTTTCATATGCAAAACTAAAGCAGGGGAGGAGGAAGTTTCTCTTGCATACATTTCTGTCCAATTTTGCAGAAGTGCCAACAACTGTCTTTTCAGATGCCATTGGCCAGAATTTGATGAAATACACACTTCTAACCCATCTGTGAACAAGGGGGAATGGATTACCATGTTTGGTTTAGACTAATCCTTGTTCATCCTTGGAAGTAGAGAGTCTTTCTTACACATATTGTGTTCCTCTACATGGGTGAAATCAGGAATCTGTAAGCCAGAAGAACGAGCTGGCTGATGGATAGGCGCACCCATTGGGATCTGCCATAGGTGGCTTCATGAATGTCAGAAGAAGGAGAGGTAGCAGTTAGATGTCTTGGCTAAAGGTTTTCCTCTATAAACTCAAGTAGAAACTTAGGAAATCCCAAGGAAATACTGAAGATAGCATCATTTATACTACATTTTGATCAGCTGGGGGACTAGTTGAATCCAAGCTCCAAATTCCTTTTTAATTACTCTAGAATAAGACAAAATATTTGAGCAGAGGTAGAAGAGGTGCTGCTTGAACTACTCATGATTCAGATTTCATATTTTGGTCCTGGAGACCAAGCATTATAATCATAGTTTAGTAATAGATTGCAAAATTAGCTACCATCAATTAAGACCAATTATTAACTAATTACTTAATTACTTAAGATTCACTCATAGAAAAAAAAGGACTTTTATCTGCCTTCACACTCTTTCTCCCTTTCCCAGAAAACAGATCAGCATATGAGGAGAGAGGTTCAACTCTCCTATGGGACCCCCGCAGGAGAGCTTCACCCAAGGTCTCCTGGCTCAGCCCAATGTCACAGAAAGAGCTCCCTGGATAGAGCACAGGCCCTGTAGTAAGAGTACCTGCTTTAAATTCTGGATTTGCCACTTGTCAACTATATGAGCTCTTCATTCCCACGGTCTCTGGGAAAACAATAATGGGTGGTACCATGGATCCAGGCTTACCTTACCCATGGCCCAGACCATAGTTCCTCCTCCCCTCAAGGTTCCTGAGGGAAATAACATGCAAGAACAATGCCTGGCAGAGTAAGGCTTGGTGATTAGTTAGCTCCGAACCTAAATTCGTTACCAACTAGAACCTCACCTGGATGCCCTATAGCTGAACTGGCACTGGCAGCCCATATTGGACTTTTCTGAGCCAACGCAGTTGCCTTGGATCTAACCGCTGGAAGATAAAAGAGGGGGACACAAAAAGGAGGAAGGTAGCGAGGGGTGCTGGGGACAGCCAAGGGCCCTTTCCATTCCAGTCACTGATAGGAAGTACATCTGGAGGAAAAGAAATGTACTATTGTGTACTGACTTTTTAACTTTTCTGAAAGTTTCACCTCCAGGGAAATAGAGCCCAATTCTTGTCTTCAAGCATGAGCAAACCCTTTCTACTTGAGGGTGGTGGTGGTGGAATTTCTTGCCTTTGAATGTGATTCTTCCAACCAGGTAGGGAGAAGCAGAGTTGAAGGGGTAGAGGAGACTTGAGTTCCCCTTGAATGCCTTTTTGTTTGGTCTCTTTGTCCCTCGCTGAAATTGTTCTCCTTACAGCCTTCTGAACCTCTACTTGCCAGTCTCCTTAGATTAGCTCATTGTTTTCTTCTGAATAAGATCTTTTTTCTCTGAATATAGCCCTTAAGGTCAGCACTGTACCTGTACCTATTCCTGCTTTGGCAGTTTCTGTTACAGAACTTTTTTTTTCCCCTCTGTAATTTCTCCCTAAAGCCTAAACAAAACTTTTTTGGTCTGCTTCCTCATTTATAAAATGGGGACAGAATTACCTGTCTCCTTGCTAGTTGTGTGTGATAAGCCAGACAAGTGGTGGTGGACTAGTAAATGTCTAACAACCAGCTCTCTGGGGATGGAGGGGCTAAATTGTGGCATTTGCCAGTTTACATGGTAGTACTCCTACCATGGCCCATTTTAATCACCATAATATCAACTGGCCCAAAAACTCTTGAAATTTTAACAATTAGCTCTTGTGAGTGGATAAGAGCCACCTCCAGCATATCACCACCAGTAGCAGAAAGCTAACGTACCCTAGTACCATGTGGGCCCTTAGTAAGGTTAGCCCTTTGTCCTAATGGTCCTCACCCTCGGCTGTTATACCTGCAGAAGTTCCCACTGCCAAGTTCTTCATCTGGAAGCATAAATATTTGCAACACAAAAATCCAGTTGCATTCCAATTATTTCCAGGACCAATTAGCCTGGGTATTCTCAAGCCACAGAGAATTTGCAGGGAGGGAATGTTTGCCACAATTACATTCAGCGCTGGTGATTTAATTCTTACTCTTTAAATAGGGTATTAAAAAACTGTCGATGTTGTTTTTCTCAGTTTGACTACATTGGTTGCTAGACAGAATCCAATTTGTAGGCAAATCAGAAACACCAAAAAGGAAAAGGGAACATCTGTAGAGAATTATTTATGAGGTAATTTAGAAAAATTTTTTAAAGATCACATTGTATCATTTATATAAACAAGAAAGAATGTAAAACAAATTCAAGAGGGAACTGAAATTAAAGAACATTAAACACTTGTTTGTTTCCATATGTATACATATACTTGTGTGGAGGGGGTGCGTGTATGTGTGTGTGTGTGTGTGTGTGTGCATTTAGCTCTGAGCTTCTGAGTAGCCAAGGGGAAAAATAAGACATAGCAAGATACATAGTTTTCATTATACCCAGCATACTGGGTCCCAGGACAAAGCAGAGCTATTCCACAATTGATTCCCAAGGATATTTTATAAAGGAGATTTCATTAGACAATGTCTTTGACCATATTTTTTTAAATTGCAATTTCTTATAGCAACTATAAGCTAGAGGCAGAATATTAAAAAGCCAACTCAGTCATAGCAATTCTGTAATGGACTGAGGCAGTAGGTCTTTGATAGATACTCAGCTTGATAGAAGGGAAGAATTCAGAGTAGCTGGAAAAGGGGGAGACATGTATCTTTCAAGTCCTCTTCCATAAATATCTAAGCTGGAAACTGGAAGATGGGGAGCTGACCTTTTGAGACCATATGTTCTCTAAAGATAGCCTAGAATGTTACTATTCTCAGTTGCTGTTTAAATATGGGCCCACAGGTTATAGACACCAATCAATTAAAGGTTTATAAAGTAAGGCTAATTCCTAACATGGAGATTAAGAAACTGATCACAGATTTTGACCTCAGTAGTACAGGCCATCCCCCTTAGTACCTAAAGGCAAAGTCAGGAATTCCTAGAACTAAGTCAGCATTTCCCTTAATAATTGCCTTTAGGTCCATTCTGGCAACAGAATGTCTATCTGATGTATGGAGTCTCCTAAATCATACCCCAAGAACAGAATCAGAATGATTTTTTTTTCTTCCAGACTTTTAAAGAATCATCTACCACAGCCATAGGAAGAAACTTGGTGATGTATCCTTGAACCATCTGATTTTGAGCAGTGTATCCTCATGAGGTATTAAAAGAAGAAGGTGGTTTTGTCATTCAGTATAATTCTTGGGATTATGAATAGAAGCATTCTTTTTTTAAAAAACTTTTAAAATGTTTATTCATTTTTGAGAGACAGAGACATAGTGTGAGTTGGGGAGGGGCAGAGAGAGAGAGAGAGGGAGACACAGAATCTGAAGCAGGCTCCAGGCTCCAAGCTGTCAGCACAGAGCCCAATGCATGCAGGGCTTGAACTCACAAACCAGGAGATCATGACCTGAGCTGAAGTCGGACACTCAACCGATTGAGCCACCCAGGCACCTCCCCAAATAGAAGCATTCTGAATAGGGTTAAGATTACTTTTTAATTACATAATATAAATAAATAAAGGAAAAAATACTCACCCTAAACGTTATCATCCCATCCCATCTCATCAGGACTTAATTTTTGTGAGTTCAATTCCAATGCATGTTTGTATAAACAATATTCCACCCTAGAAGAGACTTTTCCAAGGGATGTAAGAGGCCAGCTTAGATATTAAAACTCACCTGAGTGGGTTTCTGAAGAGCATATACAGCCAGGAAAACTATCAGTTAGGCCTTGACACATGAAGACTTTCAGAAAAGATTGACAGATATATAAAATGAAAAAACAAGTATGAATTTGAGTATGAATGGTTCCTGAGCAGAAGAGAAATAGATGACCTTATTCTGGAGCACAACTGCCCAAGAAAGAAAGATGAATAAACATATTCCCAGCTCAAACAGCAAGCAGGATTTGCCCCTGATTCTAAGACTTGATCTCTATTGTGGCTACAGAGAAATAGTAATTTCTATAGTCTATTTCTATACGGAATATAAAAATAACATTATGATCTGAAAAAAAAATTTAAAAATATGTAAAGGAGATGACCTCATCAGGATGCAGGAGACCGAAGGGGAAGGACCCAGAAAGAGAAGCTGGTCAAACATCTAGAGCCAAGATGAAAAGCTAAGACAGGTGTTTCTCATAATGATCCATAAACAGATTCTGACAGTCACATTCAGGTGCGTGTTAACAAGGCTTTTCTTCCTTAAGGAATATCAAAACCAGACTGCGGATCGGGTCCAGCCAGGACACCTAAACTATGAGCAGTTTGCTGAAGGCGTCCTGCAGGGATAAAACATTAAGAAAGCTAACTCTTTATCTTCCCAGTTCCTGTGGACATAGATGTGGCTGAGGAGATTAGGGCTGAGAGAGTTTAAAACATTACTTCAAATTTGATTCAGGTATTTGTAACAGAAGGGCATATTTGTATTTATTTTATTTTCTATTCCTTATATAATGGCATTATTTCACAGTTGCATATTGCTTACTTGATTCTATTTTGAGAAAGGACTCTGAATCATAACCTGCACAGTCAGGTCAACAGCTGGCAGCAAAATATAAGGATTGTCTAGACCAGCCGTGTGTGTGTGTGTGTGTGTGTGTGTGTGTGTGTGTGTGTGTGTTAGTTAAAATGTACATAATAGAAAATTACCATTTTAACTACTTTCAAGAGTACAATTCTGTGGAATTAAGTACATTTACGTTGTGCATCCATCACCATCATCTACCTCTAAAACTTTTTTGTCTTCCCAAAAACAAACTCCACTCATTGAACAAAACACTAATTCCCCACTCTTCTTTCCCCTCTGCTCCTGACAATCACCATTCTGCTTTTAACTGCTCTGAATTTGACTATTCCAGGTACCTCGTATAAGTGGAATCCTGTATTTGTCTTTATGTGACTGGTTTATTTCACTTAGCATAATGTCTTCAATAGACACATCATTCTTAACTCTTCAGGGGATCACAAGACTCTTTGGAGAATGTGTTGAAAGCTAAGGATTTTCTAAGCAGAAAAATGGATGCTCAAATTTTGCATACAGTCTAAAAGATATCATGGTTCCTTGAGATGGACCTTTGAGCCCCACATTAAGAACTCTTAATCTAGAACAAAAGGTACCTAGAAGCCAGAGATTAAAGTAGAACCACAAGCCCAAGCAGGGCAGTGGCTTGGAATGAATGTCACACAAGTGTTAGAGGTGAGTCTGTTTAGATGGATGGGAAGCAAATGTAGACACATGTGCCAGAGACAGATGATCCTGAAACTGATGCTATGCCTGCCTCTAAAATGCTTCCTGCCAGGGCAGAGCAAACCTAATATCTAGTAATACAAGCAGGTCAGCCACACTAGAGAAGCGAGTTTACATGTGTAGTCAGGTGAGAACAAGGAGGGTAGGAGAACATGTCAAGTGGTCAGTTTGGGGCGGAATCTTGAGACTAAACTGTAATACTTGTTCCTTCTGTGACTACAAATACTTCATTTAATCTTTATTCCAAAGTACTATCAATAGGTTTTTCATTGGATCTTTGGAAAATGATTTGACAAGCCCCCTTCCTTCCTTTATAGACAATTTTGGCTTTGGGTTAATTTTCTGGATTTGTTTCCCTGGAAACGTGATAAAGATGGGAGTGCCAGTTATATTATTAGGCAACAGTTCTTATGAAAAAAAAAATGACCCCTGAAACAAATTGCATCTGGACTAGAAGAAATTAGAAAATGAACAATACCTACTCTATGGACTTCTCTAATCTGAATAAAGGCTCTGTGTATGTGGAGTATGTAACAAAAGGCTTTATTTTTATAGCACTTATTTATTGTCCATCATACCATCTGCTACTTGTTTGGGTTGTGCTGTCTTCCACTAGAGGGCAGGGATTTTCATCTATTTCCATCACTGCTTAGAACATAGTTGTTATTCAGTAAATAGTTGTTGAATGAATGAATGAATGAATGATATGCAGCCAAAAGTCAAGGAAGAGGTGGAATGAAAAAAAAAAAAAGGCTATTGAATTTTCCAATTAGGAGAGATTTTAAGGAGCATAGTTTCAGAAGCCATGTCAAAGTAAACAGAAAGCTCCCTGCAAGATGTTCCAAAGTTGGGGGAGCAGGGAGGAGGGTTGGTAATTGATATCACAAAAACAAGAAGAAACTTGAGAGAAGATAGACGCTGCACTGAAACCAGCTAAGTTAAATTGAACAGGAATACATGTATTGCATTTTTGTATAGATTAAAAGTTGCACAAAATTTGGCTGGCTGGCATGGGCATGGTCTTTATAGGTTGACATGTCAGTCTCCCCCACTGTGGGGAAGAAGGGAAGGATGGTATACTTTTTATCTTTTTATTTCTAGGCCTGCCAGAATGCCTGGAATTGTATATTTCAGTAAGAGCACTTTAGTATTTGGAATATTCTAGGGAGATGACCAGCATGCACAGAATGGAGGTGGAAAAGCATGTAGCATGTTCAGAGACCTATAAGTACTTCCATTTGTTTCCATGTGGGCAGGCAGGAGACTTGCCTCTAATATTCCAAAAGTTTTCCCCCAAGCTTAAAGATAGCGTTTTGATCATTAGATGCCTTTGTCTGAGGTTTATGATCTGTAAACTCAGTTGTGTATAGTACAGGAAAATGATGGTAATTTTAGGAAGATTAAAGATGAAGATATGGTTCAGGGGTTTGGAAAGAAATAATTCCAGGCTTTGGAGGAAATGAATAACCCTGTTTGAGGGGCTTATAAAGTACCATTTTTGGGACTCAAAGAAAATAGAGCATATTTTAAGCTTTAGGGAAAAATTATCTCCTACAGTTATAAAGTGTTAAGAGTCTTTTTGAAAGAAGATCTCATAAGATCTGTATAGATATTTTAAAATTTTTAGGTCTGACATACTTGCAGTAAAGTGTGTACATTTTAAGGCCATAGCCTGATAGTTTTTAAGGACTACACCTGTGAGTCCATCATCTAGATGAAGATATAGAACATTCCCAGCATCCTATAAGGTTCTGTTATCCACTCTCCCAGTTGACACACTCCCTCTAAAGATACTTACTAGCCTGACTTCTATCCAGATAGATTAGTGTTGCTAATTCTTGGAATTGTAGTATGTATTCTTTTTTGTCACACTTCTTTCACTCAGTATTGTCTGAGATTTATCTATGTTGTTGCATGTAACAGTAGTTCATTCTTTCATTGCAATGTTGTATTCCTTTGCATGAATACACTAAAACTGGGGTGCCTGGGTGGTTCAGTCAGTTAGGCACCTGACTTCAGCTCAGGTCATGATCTCAGGGTTCATGAGTTCAAGCCCCGAACTGGGCTCTCTGCTGTCAGTTCAGAGCCTGCTTTGGATCCTCTGTCTCCCCTTTTCTCTGCCCCTCCCCGCCCCTCTCAAAAAATGAATAAACATTTTTCAAAAATACACTAACATTTATCTATTCATTCTATAGTTAATGGACATTTAAGTTGTTTCCAGTTTGGGGATATTATGTACCACTTTATGAACACTCTTTTAGTGCATATTTCTACTCACAAAATATATTTACCTTATGAGCAAACATTTTGCCCTCAGGAAATTCTCTCAAGGCAAAGGTTCAAAGATGTAAGTATATTGTGGCATTATTGATAATAGTGAAATATTAGAAAGCCTAAATACTCATGAATAGGAGAGTAAGTAAATTATGATATAGCTATACATAGTAACCTTTTATAGTCATTTACATGGGTAAGGTAAAATCTACAGGGAAATTTGCCCATGATGTATTATTATCAAGTGGAATGAAGTAGGATTATAAAACAATGTGTCTAGTATGATAACATTTAGGTAAAAATATATACATATATTTTAATATTTTACATATATATTTGCTGCAGGGATTAAGCAGAAAAATTGTTAAAAGTGTTTCTCTCTAGGGAATGGTTAGATGAAGGGGAAACTTTTATTTACTTTTTATTTTTCTAATGTTTATTTTTTAGAGAGAGAGAGAGACACAGTGTGAGCGGAGGAGGGGCAGAGAGAGAGAGAGACACAGAATTGGAAGCAAGCTCCAGGCTCTGAGCTGTCAGCACAGAGCCCAATGCAGAGCTCAAACTCATGAGTGGTGAGATCATGACCTGAGCCGAAGTAGGATGCTTAACCCACTGAGCCACCCAGGCACCCCAGGGAAACTTTTATTTTTAACTTGTAATAATTAAATTCTATACAACAAACGTGTTACTTTCTAATAAGCCAGAATTCTTAAGACATATGTATTTTGAAGGGAAAGAAATGAAGAGGGTAACTTTTATATATTGAAAAATAAGAAAAAGCAGGATTGAGATGCTAAGGGAGGTTTATGTAGTTCAGGCAACAATCTTCAAGAGTCTATGGCATGCAGAGCTTTGGGGGTAGGTGGTGGCATAGACCAGGAGTTCCTGCCGACAAACTATGTATCCCACTGAAGATTCAATATTTTGCATTATCTGCCTACACAAATTTTCTATTTGTTAATGTTTTTCACAATAATTTTTACTTATCTAAAAAGCAAATGTCATGCCTTAGCAAAAGCAAGAGGATTTTTAGGTGCTTAACTCATTAAGCCTTTTTTGCTGGTAGAATGAGCTCTAGGGGTAATTTTGGAAAGTCTTCTGAAATGTTACAACTTAAGGAAATATTAATTATAAAAATTAAGACATGGTTATTATTAAAAAATCAAACTATACAAAAAGCTTAAAGATCCAACTATATGTTCCACAAGAAACTCACTTTAGACTTAGGAAACTCGCATAGGCCAAAAGTGAAGTGATGGAAAAAGATATTCCATGCAAGTGCCAACCAAAAGAAAGCAAGGGTGGCCATACTTAATCAGACAAAACATATTTTAAGTCAAAAATTTTCACAAGAGTCCAAGAAGGATATTATATAATGATAAAGGGCCAGTTCACCAGGAAGATACATTAATTATAACTATGTATATACCCCAAATCAGAGCACCTGAGTCTTTTTTTTTTTAATTTTTTTTTTTTACATTTATTTATTTTTGAGAAACAGAGTGAGACAAAGCGTGAACGGGGGAGGGACAGAGAGAGTAGGAGACACAGAATCTGAAGCAGGCTCCAGGATCTGAGCAAGCGGTCAGCACAGAGCCTGATGCGGAGCTCGAACCCACAAACTGTGAGATCATGACCTGAGCCGAAGTCGGACACTCAACCGACTGAGCCACCCAGACGCCCCCACCTGAGTCTTTAAAGCAAACATTGATAGAACTGATGGGAGGAAGAGACAGCAATATTATAATTGTAGGAGAGTGCATGAGCGGGGGAGAGGGGCAGAGGGAGAGAGAGAATCTCAAGCAGGCTCCATGCTCAGCATGGAGTCCTATGTGGGGCTTGGTCCCACGACCCTGGGATCATGACCTGAGCCAAAATCAAGAGTTAGACGCTCAACTGACTGGGCCACCCAGGCGCCCCAGTGCCTCACTTTCAATAACAGATAGAACAATAGCAACTTGAACCACTCCATAGACCAATAGACCTAACAGGCCAATACAAAACATTCCACGCAAGGGCAGCAGAATATATATTCTTCTCAAGTGCACATGGAACATTCTCTAAGATAGATCACATCTTAAGTCACAAAATAAATCTCAATGAATTTAAGAAGACTGATATTATACCAGGTATCTTTTCTTTCTTTCTTTTTTCTTTTTATAAAGTTTATTTATTTTTGAGAGACAGAGAGCACAAGCAGGGAAGGGGCAGAGAGAGACACACAGAATCTGAAACAGGCTCCAGGCTCTGCGCTCTGAGCACAGAGCCTGATGCAGGGCTCAAACCCACGAACTGCGAGATCATGACCTGAGCCAAAGTCAGATGCTTAACCAACTGAGCCGCCCAGGTGCCCCACCAGGTATAAAATTCCCCACAATGGAATAAAACTATAAATCGATGGCATAAGGACACTGGAAAATTCACAAGTATGTGGAAATTAAATAACACACTTTTGAACAACCAACATCCTCAACAAAATACTAGTAGACTGAATTCAACAGTACATGAAAGGCTCATATACCATGACTAAGTGGGATTTATCCCTGGGATGCAATGATGGTTCCACATACAAAAATCAACTGGTGTGATATACCATATTAACAGAATGAAGGATGAAAACCCACATGATCAGCTCAATAGATACAGAAACAGTGCAGAGCCTGCTAGAACTCACAAATGGTGAGAGCTGAGCTGAAACCAACTGACTAAGTGCCCCAATACACAGTTTTTTAAAGATGGGATTTTTAAAACCTGTTCCTTTCTCTTCTCTTCTCCTCCCTCAACTTTCTTTCTCCCTGACTCTTCCATTAAAATTATAGAGAAAATTAGTTACCCGGTAGCTCAGAAATGCACATCAGCAACAAAGCAGCAGCAACAAAATGATACCTCTTTCAGCAAGGAAGCAGCTTTGGGGGCAGGAATATCACCTGGTTCGTTAGTTTACTCGACAGAGATTTCCAGGCACCTTCACTACGGGTTCAGCCTTCTGGAGAGTGAGTCAGTGTCCCCCTGTGTTGGACACAGTGCAAAACTGCATTTTCTGTTGCAGGCATTTTCAGCTTATTACTATGTGATGGAGTTTTTAAACTTTACATCAGAGGAAACCCCTACTCAGGAAAAGGTGATCGACAGTATGGAAAAGTTCTGCTCTCAGCCTTGGAAAGAGGTAAGTGACTAGAAATAGCAGCTTTCAGTATTGCCCCATGCCCTTGACGTCACAGAGGATGTAAGTCTGTTCTTTAAGTCCTGCTAACCCGACCAAGATCCAGCAAACATGTTAGAAAGGCCCAGAGGGTGCTCTTAGGTAGGAGTGAGTGCATCAGCCATTTCTTGATAACTGGACACACAATGGCTTAAACAAACATGGTCTTACTTTTCTCACCTAATACCAAGTCTGGCAGTTGGCAGCTGCCGGTATGGGGTCAGCAGTTGACTCTATCTAAGCCATTACTTCTTCAATTCTGGTTTTGGTTTGGTTTGGTTTGGTTTTAGTTTATTTATTTATTTTGAGAGAGAGAGCATGAGCAGGAGAGAGGCAGAGAGAAGGAGAGAGAGAGAACCCCAAGCAGGCTCCACACTGCCAGGACAGAGCCCGAAGTGGGGCTCAAACCCACGAACCATGAGATCATGACCTGAGACAAGATCAAGAGTAGGATGCTGAACCGATGAGCCACCCAGGCGCCCCTTCAATTCTCTTGTTATGCCTATCTTCTCATGGACACAAGTTGTGGCTTCAGAGATCACAGTTACGTTCAAGGTCAGAAGGGTAGAGCCAGATACATCTGTTCCATTTTTCAAGAAACTATAAGCTATCCTAGAAGCTTCTGAGCAGTCTTTCTCTTACTTTTTAGCCAGGACTGGCTGGGAAAGCAGGGTGCAGGATATTAGGACGGGCTTAGAGCTTTAGATCCAGTGTGAGGTACTCCCTGGACTGGGCATGTTGTCGCACATTCCCCTTCCCAGCCCCCAATCAGAGTTGTATGAGCAAGGAAGACAGGCAATTCACAGAATCTGCTATAAATGCCGTTGTGTTAAGACCCTTTCTCTACTGCCCAGGTCCAAGATATCTCCTACTTATTCATAAATTTGAAGCACAAGTTTTTTCTTGTCTGAAGCACTGAGTCATTCAAAATCTAGTACTTCTTTTTTTTTTTTTAATGTTTATTTATTTTTGAGACAAAGAGAGAGCATGAACCGGGGAGGGTCAGAGAGAGAGAGGGAGACACAGAATCTGAAGCAGGCTCCAGGCTCTGAGCTGTCAGCACAGAGACCGATGCGGGGCTTGAACTCACGGACCGTGAGATCATGACCTGAGCCGAAGTCGGACGCTTAACTGACTGAGCCACCCAGGCGCCCCCAAAATCTAGTACTTCTTGATGAAAGTTTCCAGGGAGGAGAGAGCTATGGGGTCTACTCTAATCAAAAAAGATCATCTAGGGGTAGGTCAAAATAACAGCTGTTTTAAGTTGACAGGGTTGCAAATGTGAATGGTGCTTTCATTCTGAAGAGGTGTAATTAATTAAAAATGGGTGCTCTTCTCCTTGGCACTGACCAGAAAAGGAAGGAAGATTGTGCAAGAGGCTCGGACTTCTCCCTCATATTCTGTCTGAGTTAGAACAGGAAGGAAGGGTATTCAGAGCTTTCTGAAAGAGCCCCTCAAAATACCTCAGCACTTTACAGCTAACAAAACACTCAGGGGAGCACGTATTACTATCTCATAGAACCCAGTGGAGGAAAAGCTTCCATAACAGACCCTAAACTGTGAGCCCCTGCATCCGCTAAAGGAGTGCAGCCCCCTCCTAAGGCCCTCTGGAGAGGCCAGCGCTCAGGCCTGGCTGGGCTGGGCCTTTCTCAATTGCTCAGCTCCGATGGTGTAAAGAGGGCCATGGAGAGGTGTCTGTTGTACATGTGTGATATTTCCTTCACTTCACTTCCAGCTGAAGACATATTTTGGTGATGTGAAGGAGAAGTACCTGAGTGAATATTGCTTTTCTGGAGCCTATATCCTCTCTCTCCTTCTGAATGGCTATCATTTCACAGCTGATTCCTGGAAGAATATTCATTTCATGGGCAAGGTAATTTGGGTACTTGCTGGGTTGTGGGCTGATTGGGTGACTGAGGCAGCTTTGGGCTTGAAAGAGGTAGGAGTCAGCCTGTTAAGTTTGGCCTGGTGTCCTGTTCTACCATTCACCTGTAACCCAAGCTGACGTTTTGTGTCAGGCCCTCCTATGTTGACCGGCCAGTTGAGGATAACCTATCTAAGGAGCACTACCTGTATTCTGGGCCTCTCCTTTCTGCTCATACAACAGTGACTAATTCCTTATAAAACAAACAGTGAGATATTAAAGTAATGTAACAGAATTTCAGTAGCCTCATTGATTCTGTTTGCTGACCTCAACATCCATCCCAAAGGCCATCATCCCAAATGATTATCCCAAATCATCCCAAATGATTATCATGGCTTCTCATCAGGGCTCATCAAGATTGACTAAATTGAAAGCTTAGTGTAAAGAAGGAGATGAGTGACTGTGAATGGGGGTCTTTGCTTAGAAGTCAGGTTAGCGTCAGCCTTACAGAAGCAGCCTCACGGCTGTGCTTTACCAGAGCGCCACCTGCAGGTATCCAGGCATAGAGAAACATTTACACTGATGGGCAACTCTCTACCTTTTCGACCCATACCCACTAATGGCAAAACACAAGACTCCCTTTATTAAATATGGTGACTTCAAGCAAAGCAAAGCATTGAAGCGCAGGGCTGTAGCAGCCTTAAGAATACTGTTTTCACTATTCTTTTGTCAATGTTGACCTTGCTAATTCAAATGCAAATCTTTTCCTTGTTTTAATATCCTGGTCTTTCATTTTGTCACAATTTATTTTGTCTCTCTGAAGGATGTGTTTATGTCAAATTTATGAGTGATTTCTATTCTTTGAACTTCGGTGAATGGGCTAATATGTCTAAACCCCAGGTGGTAACTTCTCTAACTCTGAGCCTTCCTTGACCCTGCTCCCACCCCTCCGCCCCCATAAAGGGAAGTCAGATAAGGTTCCTGTCCCCCACCAAGAGAAGTGGACCTTTTACAAATTATTCTCAGCACTGGTAAAGGTTTGGGGAGAGGATCATTTCCACATGGAAATTGGTTGGAATGTGAATTGGCACAACCTTTCGGGAGACTGTTTTGGCAATATGTGCTAAGAGCCTTAAAATACACACATCATTTTATCCAATTACTCCATTTCTAGGATTTATAAATAATTGGATAAAGTGAGTAAAATTAAACATATAAGGCGGTTCATGCCAGTGATGATGCCTTGAGACATGAGCTATACAGTTTAATTACATGTTCTGTATGAAAAAAACATGCACAGAGAAGACTTGGGAGGCCGCAGCACAAAAAGGTAATAGGAGCAACTTCTGAGTGATCAAATATAGGAAGTTTTAATTTTCCTTTTTAGGATTTTCTGTACAACCTCATTTTCCCACCATGACCATGCACAACTCATGTAATAAAAACATTTTCAAAATTATTTATTATTCATAGACTATCTGTATTCCAGTATGTTTTGAGGTGACTGGAAAATATCCAAGATGGCAGGCCCAGGGCGTGTTTTTATCTTTAATAAGAATCCTTTCTCATGCATATGTACAGTCTTCCAACTTCCACAAAGTAACACAGACTTGCTGGGATTATTCCCCAGTCTTTCCTCTTTGAATCATAAAGATGTCCTGGTTACATATGGATGAAGTTCCTGGGCCTGACATAGATGGTAAAGACCAGAAACAGTCTTTATTCTCTTATCTTTTGACCAGAGAACTTTGTAAGTTCTTCTTGGCAGAAGCAGGAGAATTGAGCAGTTATTCACCAAATTCCCTTCTGAATTTCAGGAATATAACAGTGAGGCTCCCCAACTCACCTTAATCACATGCTCTGGCTCCATTTTCCCCACAACCATATTCCCAACTTAGAATGTAAACACGATCCATTAAGAGAACTGGACACGGCCCTCTCCACCTGCTGTTGCTCAGTGTTATGGATGGGATTGTGTGAAAGCTCATCTAACCCTCTGGCCAAAAACAACAGCCTTTCCCCCACTTTGCAGATCCACAGCAGCAGTGTCGGTTGGACTCTGGGCTACATGCTGAACCTGACCAACATGATCCCCGCTGAGGAGCCGCTGTCCACACCTCTCTCCCACTCCACATATGTCTTCCTCATGGTCCTCTTCTCCCTGATCCTGGTTGCAGTGGCCATCATAGGCTTGTTTATCTTTCACAAGCCTTCGTATTTCTGGAAAGACATGGTATAGCAGGAGCAGCTGAAATCTGCTGGCTGGAGAAAAAAACTTGCCCAGGGAGCATTTTCCTCCACAGTGGTGTACAAAGTCATCCCTCCTTGCTCACCAAGGCCAGTCTTGACCAGCACGGAGCTTCCCTGGCTTTTGCTGCAGCCTTTCCATGGGAGGTATTCACCACCACCTGCCTCAAGGACTACCCTGCAGACGTCGTCTCTTTTGTGAGTCCTTCCCATCTCCCCTTTTCTCTTTTGTACTCTGTGCTTGTGTAGGTCTGGAAGACCTGCTGCCTTTCATGATCTTAGCTCTATAAAAGAACAATCCTGACTTTGTCCTGAAGAACTGAGGGTCCTGCATCCTGCTCTGGGAAGCTGCGCTGGCTAAAAGAAGAATCTCAGGAACCAGTTCAGCTGTACTCACAAAGACCCTTTCTTTCTCCTGTTGCCCATTTATTAAGAACGCCATACAATGCCTCTGGAGAGGGCAAACACACATCTCATTCCCAGCCTGCTGTTTGCACAGGAGAATTTTCTAGACGAGACAAATATGTGCTAGAGCCAAAGAGTCTCGCAAGGGAATTTATGTGCTTGTGTAATTAATACAATACTTGAGCCAATCCAAAACAGGGATGTGGATGAGTTACATGTTCCTCGGTGATGCCAAAATGCTACAGAACAGGACCCCCAGACCAGAGATTTTTTTTTAAAAGCTGATGTGACATATAAGCATTCAGATATAAGGGCATACTACATGGTAGGTAAACATGTCAGGAAGAAAAATACAATTACAATGAAGAATTTGGAAAATGCAGCCTTCAGTGTATCTATTGGGCTTTTATTTTTATTGTAATAAAAATACATATAACATGGAGTTCACCATTTTAATGTGTACAATTCAATTGCATTTAGCATATTCACAGTGTTGTGCAACCATCACCACTATCTAATTCCAGAATATTTTGCCCACCCAGAAATTAGCTGGAGACAAGACCACCCCTGGGTGGGTTCAAACCATCAACTTCTAGTTAATAGCCAAATATGCTAATCAATTGCACCACAAGATGCCCACTGAGTTTTAAAGCCACTCCAGGCCTTACTGTCACAGGGTTTAATTTAGTGAGAGCTACAGCATGCCTTTTCACTGCCATGGCATTTACTCATCAAAGTGTGCCAGGAACCAGGTCTGAAAGTGTTGTTGCCACTCCTGTCACACAAGAATGGGATCTCTTTACTTATTCCATGGGCTATTTTGTGGGAGAAGCAGCAGCTATGGACCTTGTCACATAAACGTGAAGAGACCCTGTACCTTCTTCCTTTAATGACTGCTATAAGAGTTACCTGTTGAGTAGCGTGGAGTGGTGATGTGTTACTCTGACGTTGTCCCAAGCTCCCATCTCTGGATCTGGGGACGACTGTTGAGCTGATGCAGGGAGGAGGTGGGGTGGGGGAGGAAAAGCTTTCCCACAAACTGGAAGCCAAATGCCCTTATATGTCTTGGATAACTAAGTCATTTTTTTTTACAACATCCAGGTGAATACAAGCTTAATAAAACTGAGAACAGGAACTTTCTCTTTTCTGCTACTCACAGTTGAACTTGTTGTACTTTGATTAGGAATAAGAAGCCAAGTTTGGGCACGTTTAAACTCTTTTTATTAGAAGTGGCTCTGTTGTCACAGCTAGTATTTATGGAGCATTTGTTGTGTCCCCATGTTCTGTGCTTCCATGCATTACGTCCATTCTCTCATTCAATCCCTACAACAATCTGAAGAGAGCCACTACCACTCCCATTTCACAGAAGCAGACTGAGGCTCAGAGAGGGTAAGTCACTTGCCCAAGTGGCTGACCTAAGGCCTGCAATGCACTTAGCCATTATTTTCTCTCCCAGATATACTAGACTGTCTCTTTATAACTTCTAAGCACACACTTAACTCTGTATGAATACAGGGATCACAGGCATGGTAGAAAGGGAAGTAGACATATGATCTCTTCCCTGATGGACCTGTGATTTAATATTGCTTTAAGTCCACAAAGTCTGTCATGGCAACACCGATACTTTGTTCACGTACTTTGCACGGTGATATATGTGGCATACGATGCTAATCAAGGATTCCCCATATTCCTGGCTTCTTAATTATAGTGCTTGCTCACTGCATAGCAGTTCTGCATCAAATAAATAATAGTTGATGATACTGATGAAAATAAAAAGTCATATAACTAGAGCCAACAGCAGCTCCTTTCTTCCTTATGTCTACATACACAAAGCCCTGTGACGCACATTCTCTATTCTGATTCTTAAAAAACCCCATGAGGGCATAAGTACTATTTCTATTTTATAAATGAGGGTCACACAGACGAGTAGATGGTAGAGTGGATATTCAAATTCATGTATTCTGCCCCAAGTTTATTGCTCTGTCTTTTCTATAAACACCGTCCCTTGGCAAATTGGAATTATAATCCACAATTTTCCTTCAATAAACATGGAAATCTTTTCTTATTCCATTTCTGTCTTGCGGCCTGGGTCCAAAACAAGTGCATTAAGGTATTCGGGAGCCAAATTCCACTTGTTTTAAGTCTCAAGTCATGGAGATGATCAGCAGGCACAACCTAATCTCATTTCTGTTGGAGGGAAAGATGGTTTTGTGGCAGATTCAGGAATCTGCTTTGGGCCATTCTGTATGAGAAAGGCTAAATAAAATGGGTCACTGTCAACTGATTTTAATACTGAATTGGCCACTGGTTATAAATGATTACCATTCCTTCCTGGCCCTTCACCTAAACTTAGCTCTGCCATTCCTTTAGAAGGTGGGAAACTTTTTTCTGTGGACCACATCAGAAATGGTTACTTCTGTAGACAAAAGAATGAAGTGTGTGTGTGTGTGTGTGTGTGTGTGTGTGTGAGAGAGAGAGAGAGAGAGAGAGAGAGAGAGAGAGAGAAAGTTTTCTCCTTATCCAATTCTTTAATAAGAAATATAAAATGCAATATAAATAAAAGTGTTTAAAAGTATACTTCATTTTAATGTTGTATCAGTCAAAATCTCTGCAAGTAAGAGATGGTGCAAAGTAGGGAACTAAGAAGAGTTTAAGAAATTGACTGTATCCAAGGTATTATCATTTCAACGTGTAGTTAATATAAAAATCACTAACATTTGTTTTTTCACATTAAGTTTTGAAGCCCGCTGTTGTGCACTGCAGTTACAGCACATCTGAATGAGGACCAGCTATGTTTCAAGTGATCAACAGCCACGTATGACTAGTCACTACTCCACTGGACAGCACATGTCTAAAAATATGTTCAAGGCTTAAAAAGACAGGCAAGAATCCTTTGTCTTTCTACTGAGGGGGGATTAAAAGAAACAGCTATAGACACTGTAGCATCTTGCTATTATTTATTATATATGAAGTTAAAACATTATTCTTAAACATCATTCTTCTTTAAGATCTCAGCTCAGAATTTCACTTTATTCCTCAGGTCTTGCTGCCTTTTTTTGTGAAGGCAGAGATGCCTGTTGTTCAGGCCAAGATGCCTGATGAAAGACCTTCGGGAAGTTTAATCTGGATTCAAAGATGACACAAGATAGTTTTGATGATTATATCCTATAATCAAATTGTAAATCTGAATATTAAAGGTTAGTTTCTTAATAGCTCACAAAGGTTACCACATTATTATATTAAAATTACTGTTAAAATATATTCTTATTTATCATCAGCTTTAAAGATGAGCTGAATTTCACCCAGATTGGTCTGGTCTCTCTCTGATTCAGGTTCTAATAATCATTATCTTGTTAAAACAGGACAGTTGCTTATAGTTAGTTGTGCTCGCTAACCATGATTCTTTTCAGTTTGTGTGAGTTTTATCTTTTAAACTTATAACAACCTTAAAGTTTGCATGGCTTACGACAGTAAGCCCATGTCCATGATTCTGCATGTCCATGGGTTGATTTTCATGTCCTTGGGTCTGCATATCAGCTGGGCAGCTCTCCTCCAGGCAGCTGGTCTGGTTCAGGCCTGCTCCAATGTATCTTGCATTCTCCTACGAGAAATGAATGGCAGGGACACAAGAGAGTAAGAGGAAACATGGGAGGCCTCTTATATAGCCTTGGCCAGGACAGGCCCCTGTCCCTTCTATTCACATTCTATTGACCACAGTAGGTCATGTGACCAAGCCCAACATGACAAGTTGGAGAAACACTG
This sequence comes from Panthera leo, assembly GCF_018350215.1. Taxonomy (NCBI): domain Eukaryota; kingdom Metazoa; phylum Chordata; class Mammalia; order Carnivora; family Felidae; genus Panthera; species Panthera leo. Next base: position 54,730,652 of record NC_056689.1, read on the forward strand.
GGAGGAATGGCTAGGTCATAAGGCAAAGGACACAGATGATGGATCCCAATACACAGAGGAGTGAAGCAGGGGGCACAATGATTGAACCCACCACAGTGTCTCCTTAAACTAAAACATGAAGTGTGTTTTCTATAAATTATAGTCTACTTATCTTGTCAAGGAATATCCTTCTTTAAAAATGTCATTACTTTCAAGTAATTGACAATCAATCTGCCACTTCTTTCCACAGCCTCAATCAGGATGCTCTAGCAGCTTGCAAATTAGCCATATATTCCCAAATGGTAGATTTCCTAAAAGAACATGTGTCTATTTTCTTCATTTTATGTGTTTAGGACAATGTATAGTTACCTACCCGAGTTTTTATTTGTACATGAACCTAATACAACTGAATATAATTGGTTTTTATCACAGGTATGATGGATTTTTTAGTAACGGGGAAAGGAGTACCTCCATGAACCTTCTCTTTAGAAAACTGGCATTTAAGACTATACATGTGACAGAAGCACTGCTATATCTTTTGCGTTTCTCTATTTAATTTTTTTAACTTTATTTATTTATTTATTTTGAGAGAAAGAGAGAGAGAGCATGGAAGGGGCAGAGAGAGGGAATCCCAAGCAGACTTCACACCATCAGCATGGACCCCAATGAGGGGCTTGAGCCCATGAGCCGTGAGATCATGAACTGAGAAACTGAGCCACCCAGGCGCCCCTTGCATTTCTCTATTCAAAATTTTTTTTAATGTTTATTTATTTTTGAAGGAGAGACAGAGGATGAGCAGGGGAAGAGGAGAGAGAGAGAGGGAGACACAGAATCCAAAGCAGGCTCCAGGCTCTGAGCTGTCAGCACAGAGCCCGACATGGAGCTTGAACTCACGAACTCACAAACCACGAGATCACGACCTGAGCCAAAGTCAGACGCTTAACTGACTGAGCCACCCAGGTGCCCCTACATTTCTCGATTTTAAATTTAAGTTGATACAGTAGTGGCATCACCCTCATCAGCACCTGAGTTGACTTTTTATTTTAATATCCCTATTGAATGTGTGTTGAAGAGCAAAGCTCACCAGAGAATATGGATCAGTCGATGACAAATGAGACACCGTCACCTAAGAAACAACATCATTCCTTATAATGAAGTTCTAAGAAGAAAGGGGAGGCAAGCCTTGAGAGCTAGGTAGGGAATGCTGTGACCTAAACCACACTGGTTCTCCTCCTAAACCTGCCCTGCCTGAATTGTATCATAATTTAAAGCCATGACTGCCTCAAGTAACCAGGATAAGAATCAACTTCATCAACAGCACCTGCACACTTTGCCATGGCAACATTTTTCATTCTGATTCCCCTTTCCAATCTTATTATCACCCCAGTAAAGACCTGATACCAGGAATGGTGGTCATGTCTCCAGCCTAGTTTTATAAAAAGCAGGTTTTGGATGCCTGGATGGCTCAGTTGGTGAAGTGTCTGACTCTTGATATCAATTCAGGTCATGATCTCGTGGTTCGTGGGATGGAACCCCATGCTAGGCTCAATGCTGACAACATGGAGCCTGCTTGGGATTTTCTCTCTCTCCCTCGGCCACTCCCCCCTTCAAAATAAATATATACATATATATTTAAAAAGGAGGTTTTATCACATTGCTTCCTAACAAAATTGCTGGTGGCTTTCCATTGCCTACAAAATAAGGTCAAACTCTCCAACAGACATTCAAGCTTTTTGATCCATGCCTATAAGCTCTTTCCAGGCTTACATCCCACTCCACCCCTCTGACATTAGCTACACTCCAAATACGGTAGACTGCCTCTTCACCCAACACTGTTCAGGTTTTTGCTCAATTTGGAACAGCTTTGCCCCACTCTACCTTCAAAGCGCAGTTCAGATGCCTTCAGTGAAGTCTTTTTCACATCTCCAAGTCAGAATAAACTTCTTCCCTGTGCTAGGGCAGCCCTTTCCCTAGGCCTGCATTAGAATACATAGACCAGGGGCGCCTGGGTGGCTCAGTCGGTTGAGCATCTGACCTCGGCTCAGGTCATGATCTCGTGGTCTGTGAGTTCAAGCCCCGAGTTGGGCTCTGTGCTGACAGCTCAGAGCCTGGAGCCTGTCTCGGATTCTGTGTCTCCCTCGCTCGCCGCCCCTCCCCCACTCGTGCTCTGTCTCTCTGTCAAAAATAAATAAACATTAAAAAAAAATAAAAAAATAAAAGAACACTTAGACCATTCTATCTGTTCTATTTGGTGTCTGAGTTAAGCTCCTCAGGGGAAGATACGTGACTTCTTTCTTTCTGAAAAGTTGGCCTCAGAGGTATTTTAGCAGGAACTAAGGTAACAGTCCTAGTTAATCTCTATCTCCACTGCCAGGAAGTCTGGTCCATACCACTATTTCTGCTTCGGTATCCATATTTTTTAATCTTTGACATGATCTACGTCTTCCTCCAGCTTTTAAGGACCAGCTCAACTCCTGATTCTATGGTGGCGCCTCCTTGGATTACCTACATTGAATTTTTCCTTCTTGGACCATGCATTTAGTTTCTGTATAGCTCACCACACAGCACCTGATTGCACATATTACTTAAGTAGAATTTTAAGGATTAGAATGCACCCTAAAAGTCATGCTTATTAAAATGTAATGTGTATGTAACTCACCTAAGAATTACTACTAATTTTTTTAAAGTTTTTATTTATTTTGAGGGAGACAGAGAGAGAGACAGAACGCGGGCATGAGCAGGAGAGGGGCAGAGAGAGAATCCCAAGCAGACTCTGGGCTGTTATCACAGAGCCTGACAACGGAGCTCCAACTTACGAACCACAAGATCACGACCTGAGCTGAAATCAAGAGTTGGCCGCTTAACAGCCTCAAGCCACCCAGATACCCCAAAATAGATATTAATTTTAATTAATCAAAAAATGATTGCATAGGTCTGCGGTGAGGCTGAGGTTCTCCATTTCCAACAAGCTGCCTGGTAATGCCACTACTTTAGCATTCCATGGAGTTCCTTCTGCTGACTCTCAGATAAGCGGTCATCTTCAGCCCGAATGCCATTTGGCAGCCTGTCCCAGTGGGCCAGCTCAAGTGCAATTTACAAAGCTTACTCTTTCTCTTACACAACATTCCCCAAGGGTTTCTTTTTGGGTCAGTTTTCCATGCCTCTGGAGATTTCTGTCTGCCTTGCTATCTGCCTTTGGGGAACAAATGCCTTGCACTCACTGAAGGCCTGGTGTGCCTCGGAGAGATTTCTCCCAGCTCTTCTGCCCTGTATCAACATTCATAGATCAAAATCCTTTTTGTCATGTCTGCATAATATTATCTATAGTGTTTTAGAATTTTAATATCCAGACCCCGATTAATGTACCTTTAGTCATTTTTAGTCTTGCTATTACAGAATCAAGAATGTTCGTGAGATAGTGAAGAGATGGTTTGTTGTAGGAAACAGAGAAGAGTATGATGAGAATGGGGCCAGATTAAATTGGACCTTGAAGAATATGGAAAGGAGTTTAGATGAAACACATTAAAAACAATGCAGAGGGCAGAGAGAACTGAAGATTTTTTTAGGAAGGACCTGGAATGGGTATGAAAATTACATTTAGGCACAACCGGTCAAAAAAGAATAAAAGAGACGAGCTGCTGAATAATCAGGTAAAAGACCTGGAGAATATGAGACACGTTATAGAAGAAAAAAATCTATAGGTTTTAGCCCTTGACCTGATATAGGATACCAGAAAGAGAGAGACGACTCAAGGGATTTGAAGTTGACTGACAGGCTTAACAGTGGTGCTTTCAGGAGAAACAGGAAAGTTAAAGAGTTCGCTAATTTGTATTTTTGGGAAGGAGTGGTGTGGAAGTAAAGAAATGATGGTATGTTTGGTTACATGTATGTTGAAGTATGACATGGCAGCAAGATATCCAAGACAAAATGTCACCTAATCAGGGAAAAAAATGACAGATGACATCTTTGATGGCACCAATCCAATTGAACAAGGTTCAAGAGTTATTTTCCTCTACAACAAGGTTTTAGGGGAGCCTGGGTCACTCTGTTGATTAAGTGACTGTAGGAGGGGCCAACAGGAGGGGAAATGGGTACAAGGTTTCTTTTTGAGGGAAAGAAAATGATCTGGAATTGGTGGCAATGATTACACAACTCTATGAATATATTAAAAACCACTTCCCCATATACTTTAAAAGGGTGAATTTTATGGTATGTGAATTATATCTCAATATGTTAAAAAAGTAACTTAAAGACCAATGAAAGAAAAGGCTGAGTTAAATTGGGGGTCAGCATAAAAGACTCTGAACTATGTGCTCATATGTTCCCAATGTCAGAGCAAGTAGGAGAAAGCAAAGCTGCCACGCATCTGAGGTCATATAAAAACATGGCATGGGTTTCAAGTATTTTGAATTTTTTTTTTTTTTTTTAGGAAGTACTACACAAAGGATATGACAAATTAGTAAAGGAGTGCTGATTTCGGGGGGAAGTACTAAAAAGTTATCCATCTTTATTTCTGGATTATTTTGGATTTGATTAAAAACAATTTTTTTTTTATTAGTTTTCTTTATTTTTGAGAGGCAGAGAGAGACAGAATGTGAGTGGGGGAGGGGCAGAGAGAGAGGGAGACACAGAATCCGAAGCAGGGTCTAGGATCCCAGCTGTCAACACAGAGCCCGATGCAGGGCCCGAACTCACAAACCGTGAGATCATGACCTGAGCTGAAGTCGGACGCTCAAACGACTGAGCCACCCAGGCGCCCCTGGATTTGTTTTTTAAATAGGTCAAAACCTAAAAACCAAAAATAACATTAGGATTAAAGATATTTTTGCTCAAAAAATTTAATCTTGTCAAATTTTTTTTCAATAAAATAAATTGAACCATTGAAAAAATTAACTTGGCAAGAAAAATAAATGAAGTGTGCCATACACTACAACATAGGTCAATCTTAAAAACATTATGCTAAAGAAGCCAATCACCAAGGGCAGATACACCATTCCATCTACATGAAATGTCCCGAGCAGTCACATCTATGGAGACAGAAAGGGGATTAGTGGTTGCCTGGGAGGTGGGGGTGGAAGCTAGGGGGAAAGAGGAGTGACTGCTACTGTGCTTGGGTTTGGGGGGAGGGAGGGGTGATGAAAATGTTCCAAAATTGTGGTAGCAGCTGCACAACATCACGAAGATACTAAAAACCACAGTTTACATTAACCAGGTGAATATGAATAGGTGAATTACACACCAATAAAGCTGTTATTTAAAAATTAATTCAAAATACTCCCTTCCACTAGAATGAGCAATTAATAATTACATGTGTGAAAACGTCTACTGTTACTTCCATAATGTCAAACATTTGCTGGAAACTTACAATTCACATATTTTTATGAAGAAAAGCATAACATTAAGTAAACATGGATTACATCATTCCCAATTCTTCTCCTTACATGATAAATAAGAAAATAATTTACATATTCCCTTTAAAGGTACTTTAAACACAATAAATTGTGTCCCAGGTAGAGGATGTCCAATTGGCATCACAGTGCTCCACCTGCAATGAAAATAACAATTATAATAAAAATAGTTTAATAACTCAAGATGATAAAGAAATTATTCTTTAATAAATAGGGCCTAATTTGTTGGTTAGTTGCTTTCTGAGTGCTATCATGTATGAAATTTTAATTTACTGCTTCATCCCTCAAAAAGAAAACACAAAAATAATGGAAGGTTTTACATATGTACAGCACTTCTACAGTGAATAAGGTAGTATTCATTCCTGATGTAAACTTTCAATACCCAAAACAATATTTTGTCTTTGTTTTTCTTGGATAATAGGTAAAAGAAGGAAAATAGTTTATGAATTTTACATCATCATCACTGATTTATACTAAGTGGTAATATGTATTAAATGTAGGAATAATCGAAGTAAAACATGAAAACCTACAGTGTTTTAGTAAGCAGGAAACAAAGTCATTTCTTCAACATTATTTTGGAGATGACTTGTTTTAATTTCTGATTAATCTTGAATTAAGAAGTACAGTTCATTGGGGCACCTGGGTGGCTCAGTCGGTTGAGTGTCTGCCTTTGGCTCAGGTCATGATCTCGCGGTCTGTAGATTCAAGCCCCACATCGGGCTCTGGGCTGACAGCTCAGAGCCTGAAGCCTGCTTCAGATTCTGTGTCTCCCTCTCTCTCTGCCCCTCCCCCGCTCATGCTCGCTCACTCTCTCTCTCTCTCTCTCTCTGTCAAAAATAAACAATTTTTTAAAAAGAAGTACAGTTCATTAACTTTAAACATCTTTATAACTTTTTATGAAAAACAAAGTAAAGAAATTGGTATTAAAAATAATTGTCATCTAATTGTTTCCTGTTATTTTTTATGAATTCTAATTTTAACACATGAGTATTTCTTAAAATGAGCATTTTAATGCCCTGCTTACTTCTCCAGCTTCATTGCTGTTCCATTTTTCCTTCCCCAGTCTGGCTTCACCTGGTTTCCTTTCCTCAGTCCTCCCAATGTTCCATGCTATTCCTTCTGCCCCTTCTCCCATGTTACCCCTTCAGTCATGCTCAGCTTGCAGCTCCTATATCAGTTCTCAGGAAAGTGTCTGTCATCCATCCACCTATTCTCTTTAGACATGCCTTTTACCTTCCTTCCTGGCACTTAACAGAGTTTGTAACTACACACATGATTATGTGAATTTTTTTTCTGACAAATCGTGGTTTCTCTCTTGACCATTAACTCTGTGAGAGTGACCATGTCTGTCTTTCTTCATAGTACAGTGCCTGCCATACCACAGATACTCCATAAACATTAAATTAATATTGAATAAGTTTGGCTTCATAAAATCACTACCTAATGTACTGATTAGATGTGATTAACAGCTGACTTATCATTAGGAATAATGACTGTCAGAGGTAGTAAGATGACATTCAAATGCTGAAAGAAAAATTCTAGCCAACCAAGAAGTCTATATCTAGCAAAACTATCCTTCAAAAAGGAATGATTACTATGTTCCAGTAGTCCTTTGCTTTGCAAAAACAGAAATTTGATTTTGATAATTTATCTAGAATTGAAAAATACAGTTTCTCAAGTTTTTAAATACAATCCAAATGGCACCAAAATCCAACAAACCAATGATGTTGGATTAGGCTTCTTTCTCTTTAAAAATTAGAAAATAATTTCTATCAAAAGTGAATAAAAGGCCTCATCTCTAAATAAAAGGCCTCATTTTTAAGTAACTCATTAACTCTTAGATTTTTGCTTGTGACATTTCTAGAAGATCATTTCTTTGATGGAATTCTTCATTGTGGAATAAGATACCCATGAATAGTTATGACATTTATTCTTTCCTCGATAGCATAACTCCACCATTATGAATGATATTCAATTATGACCATGATAATTCTATATAAACATGTTCATCTTTGGTTTTGACATCCAGTTGGAAGCTGTTCTTTTAGCATTAACTATACAAGGAAACCATATGAAAGGAATTTTAGATCATCTGCTAATATTGCAAACAGTACTATAACATGCACTTTTTTCAATTCATTTATTTCCACAACTAATGTTTCTACAATAACATAAATGATGGAATCGAAATAAACTGGTGCTTCATTTGAATTATCTAGTCAGCTACTTTTTTAAAAAAAGTGAGTCTATATACATTCCCAATTTTTGCTTCTGGAATGCAATACTTTTGGGTTTCTGGTTTTCAGACAGATAAAATTTTATTGAGCTCCTAAAGAAGGCAGAAATCTTTAGCGTACACTATACAAAAAAAAAAAAAAACAAAAAAAAACAAACAACTTGCTTACAGAATTCTTGGACACATTGTAAGATAAAAGGCAATTACCATTGCAAAATTAAACAATTTAAAAAAAGGTAGAGACTATATGGAGAAAAACTGTAGTGTTCTTAGCACTACTAACAGATCAAGAAGTTGTTAAGCTGTCAATCATTCAAGCTATGTGAATGGATGAAAATACTAATTTAAGATTATAGAGGCAGGGACAGAAGGATGTTATAGACAATGTCTACTAGAAAAATCTTTCCACCAATTCAAATACTACTCTGTTGTCAATTTCATTTTTTTTTCAGGGACTTCTCCCCCCCCCCCACTACCCCCCCCCCCCCCCCCGGCATACACAGCTATAGCTGTCCTTCTCATGGCGGACCCTCTGGTTTTGTGACAGCTCTGAAAAATGGGCAAATGAGTGGAGGAAGACATAGTATAGGACTGAGAATCACAGTTATTTTGAATATGAATGTAGTGGCTTGAGATGGAAAAATCCTCAGTGTGATTACTTTGTCACAACATGTATAAAACCCATCAGGGCTCTTACAGCGATGCACAGAATTTTACTTGGAAAAAAGACTGGATGCAAAGTATAATCACCAGGAGTTGCTGTTATAACAGAGGACAGTTTCTCAAAGAAAAAAATAAGGCAGAGAGTTTAATTAAATTGTATTCTAATTGGATCAAATAAACAGCACATTTCTGAAAAACTCATGTTAAAATATTCTATAATTTAAAAGGGCAATTGTACATTTTTAAATTGTTTTCTAAATCTATCCCAATTAGAGTATCTCTCATCTGTAGCCCTATATATTTCTTCTCTCTCTTAAAAAACAAAATAAAACAAAACAAAAAACTTTGGGAAGAGGGGTCACTGGAAGGTAAAAGTAAGTCTATACCTCCAGACAAGAAAACTGCTGTCTTAGAGTTACTGCTACTAGTTTGTTTAGAGGCTTTAGTTTACAAAGCACTTTCACTGTCACATTTCACCATAATCCCAGGTGGGAGGTAGGACACTGAAAACTATGATCACCCAGGCTGTTCAGATGCTAAAACTACAACTCACCAAGTGAAGGGCCTCTAAGCATATTTAAGTGGAGTCATCTTATGAGGTTCATAATAGGGCAGGTAACCACCCTTTTTGACAAAACAGTCCTTCACAGCACCGCCTCGCTGCACTCAATATGACGTTTTATTCTGGAAACAAGTAATATAATAAACTTCAGTTCTTTCCTCCCATTTACCCTTTACAGCTGGAGTTACAAATTCAAATGCCAGGCAGGCTGACATACCTAAGTAAGACATGTCCCAAATAAAGATATGATTTAAAAAAAAAAAAAAATCAACGAAACTAAGTCTCGGTGCTGCAGAGGCTACAGGGGGATGGGACACTTGGACTGAAGAACCGGAGAGGCTTACTCCTCACAGGGAAGACCCTGCAAATCACGGACTATTGCCATGTACAGATCTGGTTTCCTACATCTGATTTTTCAAGAAATCTTGATTTTCATGTGAAGTTTCTGACAATGACAGCAACTTAACAAAATTAAAATAAAATAAAAATAACTTAAGTACTTTGGAAGTGAGATTGGGACTACTAAACTGAGATATCTGCTAGACCAATACTATTTCCCTTTAAACCTGAAAATATTTAAGTCTGATATATATATGTATATATGTGTGTGTATATATATATACATACATATACGTGTGTGTGTATATATAGACACAGATACAGATACAGATATATAGATATAGATATAGATATTTTTTTAATCCCCCTAAACTACAAACTGTCCAGTATTAGATCTCAAATCCTACACTGCCTCCTTTTAGCCTGTTGTATATTCAGGCCAATATACTTCATAACACTTAGGTGTAGTTATAATACATCTCAGTAAATACACGCTATCAGCGCCCCCATCCGCGCCATCCGCCGCGCACACCGGCGGGAGGCCACTCGACGCACGTTGACTTTGGACAAGCGGTCTCGCGCGCACGTCCCCCAGGACTCCGGTTGTCGCTGCGGACCCGTGCGCGCCGGGAAGCTCGCGGCAGGTACTCACCCGTTGGGGATACGGTTCTTCACCATGACGAGATAAGTTCGGGGCTCCCACGCGCCAGGACAACCAGCTCTCAGGCTTCTTCCAGAACAGACCCTCAGGCAGCTGCGGCCACCGGGGCGCGCACTCAGCCCGCAGGTGATCAAAGCCGGCATTCCTGCAGGAACTATAAGCCAGGGTGGGAGTGACAGACTCCGACGCCTCAATTCGAGTCACAAGCCCAGGCTGCGCGTGAACAGACGTAGCGCACCGAAAACTCCCGAAGACTCCCGAAGGCGCACGCTCTACCCCTCACGAGCCGCATCGCGCATGCTCCTGGACCGCCTTGACGTCAGTGTCCGAGGAGCGAGCGCTGGGCAGGCGGCTGGCGTGGTGGTCGGGATCCTTGCTGGGCGGTTGGTGACCTTCCCAGAGTCCGCAATAAATGGTGCGTCCTCGTAACATAACAAGAGTGCACTCTCCATCCAGGTGAATGTCATACTGCCTGTTAAAGCCCCCTGGACCCCACTATCTTGTCTGTTGGAGTCCTGCTCTGTGGGCAAAACCAGCGGCGGCCCCCAGTAACCAGAGACCCGCACAGGCCGCTAAAAACTTGTAGTCCCCAGAACCTGGCCGACCTGTCAATCATGCCCTTTGGGAGTTGAGAGGGTTGAGAAACACTCCCATTTTCCAGCATTCGGGAGTCGAGCTTGATTTGCAGCAAATCCAAGACCATGTTATTTATTGTCTACTGTGTGCTGAACATCTTGTTAGGATTGGCGGCGGACGGATGAGTTCGTACCCCAGCTCTCATCCTCACGTTATAGTAGGCAGAAAGCTGAACTTGCAAAGTAGGATGTAAGAAGAAAAAGTGCAATCGTAAGTGCTCTTCAAGGTCACAGAAGGGTCAGAGTAACAATTTCCTGGAAGATGTGGGGTTTGAATTAGGCTTTGAGACGTGAAATGCTCTAGATTAGAGGAAAACTGCAAAAATCAAAGGATGGATGTGGCAGGGAGTGGCAAGAAGAGTGGTCAGGCTATAGTGGAAGGTGTATGTTGGAGAGTGGGAAGCAGGGCTTAGCCGGGGAGGCAGACCAAGTGGTCTTTTAGCCTCACTTTCAGAAAGGGCCCCTCGTTTTGACTTTCTCTCGGACTGAAACTCAAAGCACAGGCACTGCGATATGTTGTCAGTTTTAAATAAAAGACAACATCACAGGACTTACCTGTGTCCAGTTTCTGGACCTACTATTGCTCTATGAATTAGTACATTTTTTATAAATCCTGTAATTAACTTGGGAGTAGCAAAATTACATTATATTGTGTGTGTGTGTGTGTGTGTGTGTGTGTGTTATAAACTTTCAAAATATGCCATAGTTTTTGTAACCTGTTTTGGCATTATTCAGTTTTTATGTGCCTGAAGTCTCAAGGGAAGTGAACCCAAATCTTTCTTGACTTACAGGAGCAGCTTATGATGATTTGGGGGCTTAGTCCTATGCAGTGGATGATTCCATTTTGATGCCTTTCCAAGACTTCTATATGAATTCACAGAAAATCTTTGTTAGGCCACTTGTTCCTAGTTTTTTCTTTTAGAAAATAAGATTATAGTTAACTAAAATGTATTTGTTTTCAAATTTGTCAGGTAATGAAACACCTGGAAGCCAGGATGCTTTTTGTAACATCTTGTGAAATAATGCTGTTGTATTTAACCAATTGTAGAATTTTTTGTTAAATTCCACCTTTTCTACATCTTAGTAATAATATTTGCCATATATTTAATAAATTTTGATGTTGGCAAAATGCTATCCATTACCTTAATTGTATCATAACTTTGAGTGAGGTTTTATGTTTTTTGCATACCATCATAATGCAAATCAAAGAAGTCTGGGAAAGCATTATTTGAGAAACACTGCTATACGGGAGTTCAAAAAGGGCTGATCAGACTCTGTGACAATCGATGAACTAAGATAGAGATAAAATTGGATTTGAGACTGAATTCGGTTCCGCTAAGGAAGGAAGATGGATTAATACATTTGGAAAGATTTCCAAGAGCTGGGGGAGAACTAAAGGAAAAACAAACTTCTAGTTAGTTCATAATTAACCAAAGAAATAATACTAGATAACAGAATATGCATTTTGTGACCATTCCATATGCTAGAGTTTTTTTGTAATTTTATTCTGCTAACACTCCTGAAATCAAATGGCATGCGACAGAAGTAATCAAGGTGATTGAGTGTTAAATTTACACACAACATAAAATTTCACTTCAGCAATCACCTTGGTGATAAAGGTGTAACTGGATAAATTGGCAGAACACAGAGATTTCTAAATGCTAAGCAAGTGGCATTTCTACACATAAATTGCCTTCCGTTTGCTCTGGATTAGAAAAGAATGAATGAACTATTTGATTTTAATTCTCAGGTTTTGACTATGGACCTCCAGGTCATCTTATCCAAAAAAAAAAAAAAAAGCTAATCCTCAATTTCCTTACCCTTTAGAAAGAGCTTTAACTGCAAGAATTGTAAATTAGCAATAATCTTGAAGAGAAGATTGGGTTTAACTGTTGGAGCCAATTTTTTTTTAATATGAAATTTATTGTCAAATTGGTTTCCATACAACACCCAATGCTCATCCCAACAGGTGCCCTCCTCAATGCCCATCACCCACCCTCCCCTCCCTCCCACCCCCCATCAACCCTCAGATTGTTCTCAGTTTTTAAGTCTCTTATTGGAGCCAATTTTTTAATAAAGAGGAGTGAATTGCCGTAAGAAGGTATGAGTCACAATTTTCCCTAAGGCAAATTTTCAAAAAGCAAATGCAGTTTTTTCCAGATCTTCAATTTTATCTAATATTTTGCCTATAATCATTTATTTATCTTATGGAATAATAAATGAACCAGGTTAGAAACATCAGCAAGTCTGCAAAACAATATCTGGTTAAAAATTTCTCGTATGATAAGTTTTTTATTTGATTTATTGTAATTTAACTATCTGTAGGATGTGTTGTCGCTAATGTTTCCCCAAGCTTAGCAGATAAAATTTACAGGTGTAGGCATTGGTAAGCCAGATATTGATTTTAAGTTCATTTTAGATGTTCTTGCAGAATGCAAAGTAAGTTAAAAATTGTTTTCCTGACATCATATTCCTGTTGTGCCTAATTTAGGTACGTTGTTAGGAAGAATTTTAAAGATGCTTTAAAGAGTCTTAAATCTATTTCCTAAATGTCTATTTACTGATTAAACAAAGAATTTTGCTAATTTAGACTTCTCTTTTGTTCTGTTCTCTTCTATACAGTATTTTTATTTATTTTTCATTTTTTTAAATTTTTTTTTAATGTTTATTTATTTTTGAGACAGAGAGACAGAGCATGAACGGGGGAGGGTCAGAGAGAGAGGGAGACACAGAATCTCAAGCAGGCTCCAGGCTCTGAGCTGTCAGCACAGAGACCGACGCGGAGCTCTAACTCACGGACCGTGAGATCATGACCTGAGCTGAAGTCGGACGCTTAACTGACTGAGCCACCCAGGCGCCCCAGTATTTTAATTTTTTTATTTTTATACAGTATTTTTAATCATCTTCTGGATGTCTCACCTGAATGTCCTATAAACATCCATTAGTAACACCCAAAAATTTAACATATTGATTCCCTACTCCACCTTCATTCCTACATTGACAATACTTGAAATGATACTTCTTCTCGATGACTAAAACCAAACACCTAGAGTCCTTGATTCTTCCCTCACTTTGTCCTATGTTTAATTGCTCATGAGATCTTGTGACTTATACCTTTTAAATGAATCTTTCTCCACCCTCCATTCCCACTTCCATTTTTTTTTAGAGAGAGAGAGACTAAAAGAGAGAGAGAGAGAGAGAGAATCCCAAGCAGGCTCCATGCTCAGCAAGGGGCCCAACGTGGGGCTCTATCCCAAGATGGTGAGATCCAGACCTGAGCCAAAATCAAGAGTCAGACTCTTAACTGACTGAGCCACCCAGGAGCCCCACCCACGTCTATTTTTGATCCAGATCTCCAGTATCTCTCACCTCCACTATTATAATGGCCTCTTAACCAATCTCCCTGCCTCTGGTGAATATCTCCATGTTTAATCAGATATTTTTTCTCACTAAAGTTTTATAGTTTGGGAGGGTTCCCACATATTTTAATTGAAGTTATTCCTAGGTATTATGAAAATGTTTTTCTATTGCTATTATGAAAGTTTTTTTCTGTCATATTAATATACAGGGAAGCTATTAACTTTTATATACATGATCTTATATTCTGCCACTTAACTTTCTAATTGTGTCTAAACTTTTTGATTGAGTGTCCTGGATTTTCTACATATAAAAACCTATCCTCTACAAACAATGATAACTTTTTCTTCTCTTTTCTAATAGTTATACCTCTTCTTTTACATGTCTTATTACATTAACCGGCATTTTTACTGCATATTAAAAGTGATGGCATATTTCTTTGTTTAGTTTCTAGTTAAATTTAAGTAGCATACTTTTAAATATCACATCATACTTTCAGTAATATGTCATCCTTAAGACTATTTTCTTATTTATTTAGAAAGTAGAAATGAAAGAACCATCATGAAAAAGATCTCAGAGGAGAGAAGATATGGAAAAAAAGGTAAGGGATTGATGGAGTTTATAAGGATCTTGATTATACTAATAGCCCAGTTATAAATGTAGGATAATCCTGAACAATGTGATATATTTGGTTCTATATTCAAGTCATATAGTTCATGTGGAGACCACTTTCAGGCAAATAGGCTTGAGCAGTGAAACACAGACAGGCCCATCAGGCCACCGGCCTCAAAATATCCAGAGGCCTTAACTGAAGGGCTACTTACAACCAGGCACAGTTACCAAAAAAGGGGGAATTCCATTCATTGCCACACCTCTTCACCTTCCCTCTTTAAAAACAGCCCTCTCCCACTGCCTCAAGGCAAACAGCCTCTCCTCTACTGTCTTGTGCCCTGCCTCCTTGTGGGGAGTCAGTAAACTTCTAGCTCCTTTGTTCTGCCCCAGGTGAATTCTTTCACCTTTTGCATCACTGTTTTATCCCTGTTTTATCCCTGCCTTCTAGTGGGAAGTTACAGAGAAATGTGCAGAACCCTGAAATGCTGGATGAGTTTATTAGGAATTAAAGGGAGACCTCTGTCAGTCACTTGCCAAAGTTGATATTCCATCCCACCTTGAAGGATTGCTGTTCCTTGGTCAAGAGTAGAATTAGGTATTTTTAATTGTGTTGAGGAAGATACTACAGGTTTAATAAAAACAGAACATCTTAGTTTATGTTGGCCTCATTCAGTAGTTCTTTAAAAAAAATTTTTTTAATGTTTATTTTTGAGAGAGAGAGAGAGAGACAGAGTGCAAGCAGGGGAGGGGCAGAGAGAGAGGGAGACCCAGAATCCCAAACAGGCTCCAGGCTCTGAGCCTTCAGCCAGAGCCTGAAGCGGGGCTCGAATTCACAAACTGTGAGATCATGACCTGAGCCAAAGTCGGACGCTTAGCCGAAGTCAGACGCTTAACCGACTGAGCCACGCAAGCACCCCTCAATAGTTCTTAAGTGTGGTCCAGGAAGCACTGGTAGATTTTGAAGTTCTTTCAGAAACTCTGTAGACGAGGCTCTTACTGTGATAACGTCTTTTGTTTTAGTTGTAATTTAAGGAGTCTTTTGCCATTGTATTTCTTAAACTTGAAATGAAAAACAAACTCATAATCTATCTTGTCCTAAAAAAAGACTTAACATCGCTAGTATGGTGTAACTGCAGAATATTAAGGCCTAAAAAACTGTAAAAGAAATAAAAGCTCATTTGAACATACTGAGTTTTTGATAATGGTAAGATATTCAATCAGAAAAACCAGTAGGCAGCTAGAAATATGGTATTCAGGATAGCAGTCAAGATTGGACAGAGATTTGGGAAGCCCTGGGAATGCGTGCACACACTTTCCGAGGCCTTGGAATATGCCCACATTTAAGCTATGAAGAGAAGTGTGACCATTGAAGAATACACGGGATAAGGCGCCAGAGAGGTAGAAGAGTGGAGAACAGTGACATACAAAGTTTTCAGAAAATAAAGGTGCCCAACATCATCAGATGCTATAGAGTAATCAAAGAATAGCTAACACTGATAGTGTTGGGTTTCAAAGTATTTTCATATGTCTGATCTTATTTGACCCTCCTAAAAGATATGTGAAGTTGGCAATACGTGAACACTAAGAACTTACCCATTGGATTTTGTCATTCAAATGTCCTTTTGGATATTACAGAGAGCAGTTTCTTAATTTAAAATCCACCATATTTAAAGAGCTCATATCAGTTGATAAAAAGGTGAAATTTAAGAA
The DNA here is from genome assembly GCF_018350215.1 of Panthera leo. NCBI lineage: Eukaryota > Metazoa > Chordata > Mammalia > Carnivora > Felidae > Panthera > Panthera leo. The sequence continues at coordinate 54,746,814 of NC_056689.1, forward strand.
AACAGGCAAAGAATAAGACTTGGCATACTAAAGGTGATGACTTTCAAAGGGCTGATGACCACCTGAAAAGATAAAACAAAAAGATGCAAGGTAACCCCCCACCTCAACTTCTTTGCAGATGTCAGAAGATAACAGTGCAGAAGAAAATATAGACAAGCATCTCCAAAATGCTTCTCAATAAGTATACCACCACTCTGATACTGTTGGTTTCTGTTTTTTAAAGATGTACATCTACATCTAATTCTCGGGTTTCAGCTGGGAACCCAAGTTTCTTAAGAGATGGGTTCAAACAGAAACGAAACTACCTGGATAATGCGAGATGGGCATAAGAAAATACATAGTAAATATGTGTAATAAAGCCAAGTTTTGTTTTCTAACCCTTTTCACAAATGTGGAGAAGCCACTAGTGCTTGAGACTGTGTTAGACCGTAAAGATACATAGATACAGAACCTGCTTCAGGAAGGTGTAGAGCTCAGGGAGAAACACAGATAAATATGGTTGAACCCTGGTCATCCATCCATCAAACATTTATTGAGCACCTACTTGGTGGCATCTGCCATTCTAAGTTCTGGGAGTAGAGTATAAAACCAACCAGCAATTTTTAAATTTACCAAGGAATACTGCAGTAAGATTCTCATGACATACAGTGATTTAGCTTTATACTTAGGCTTTATTTCCACCAGCCTCTATGCAACCTTTGAGTACTCAAAGGAGAAGAAAAAGACAAATGCTAGGTCAAATAACCAATAGGCCCTCCATTTTCTAAGGTACATAGGACAGCACAACCCCTGTCCTTCTCAGGCCATCTGGTGGATTGTCGAGTGGATAAGCAGAAAATTACACACGGTTTGGAGTGCACACAACACTGGAATCTTCTTTATACCCTATGTTTCATATCCCTAAGAGCTAGCAGAAGTGGGGGGTTGGTAGTATTATATTGACTTTACAGAACCGACATTAGTAGTTAAAATGGGTACCTAGAAACTTATCTCTCTTCCTTTCAGATTCCTTTTTCTCCAGTTTAATCAGATTGAAATAACCTTGCTTTGTTATTTGTATATTCTGCGGGATAGTTTGTATAGAATATGACTATTCTCATGCTTATCTGAGCTTGCTTTTTTTTTTCTTTTTTTGCCTGACTACAAAGAAAAACTCTAGCCGATAGCTGAGGATACAGGAGCTAGGGGAAAAGTCACAAAAAGAACAAAATTCCATCCTGTTTTTAGTCCAGATTGAAAAAGAGGGAAGGGACAACAGCCATGGTCTTAGGTTCTGAGCTCACATGGGGCAATGACCGAGTCTTCATAATTGTCATAATCTTTAGAAATACATGCAATTTAGCTATTTAGTAAGTACTTTTGCCACTATTGCTATTTAATTATGTTATTAGAAAGTGTTATGAACTCTATGTTATTATGTTGACTTCTTGGTAGATTTAGATGCAGAAGAAAATCAAAACGTAATAGAAATGTCAAGAGGCAAAGTAAGAGAAAAACTAAAAAATGTTCAGGTAATGCTTCTTTTTTTCTTTCCTATTTTCAGATTTACTGTTTACTGCAATATGCATCATAATAAACTTTTCTTTGTCAAAAAAGAGTGAAAATTCAGCCTTAATATATAGCTCCTTAAATCCCAACATCTTCAAGTTCTTTTCCATGCTTTTTTTCTTCAAACCTAAAGCCAAGAAAAGTTGAGTTGGTCATGCTAGATGACATCTCAAGAGAAAACATGTATATGCTTGTTAAAAGAAAAAAAAATGAAAAAAATAAGAAAAACATTGAGAAAATTTGTTTTTTATCCCTTTGGACAAAAGACTTATGAGCACAATTGTGGCCGTACTTGTGAAGATTAACTTTTCCATACCACTTATTTATGTTGTGTTTCAGATTAACCAAGGCGAAAAATCTTTAACTCACCTACTCATTGATAAGATATATCAATGGCCTAAGGTAAATAAATTTTCTTACACTTTTTTTTAATTTGAGAGAGAAAGAGAGAGTGCAAGCAGGGAAGAGGGGCAGAGGGAGGGAGGGAAAGAGACAGAGAGAGAGAGAGAGAGAGAGAGAGAGAATCTTGAGCAGGCTCCATGCTCAGAGTGGAGCCAGATGCTGGGTTCAATCCCACAATCCTGGGATCATGACCTGAGCTGAAATCAAGAGACAGACACGCAACCAACTGAGCCACCCAGGTGCCCTGTTTTTACTTTTTTTTTTAATTTAAATTCCAATTAGTTAACATGCAGTGTAGCATTGATTTCAGGAGTAGAACCCAGTGATTCATCGCTTCCATGTAACACCCAGTGCTCATCCCAACAAGTGACCTCCTTAATGCCCATCATCCATTTATCCCATCCCCACCACCTCCCTTCCAGCAACCTTCAGTTTGTTCTTTGTATTTAAGAGTCTCTTATGGTTTGCCTCCCTCTGTTTTTAATCTTATTTTTCCTTCCCTTCCCCTATGTTCATCTGTTTTGTTTCTTAAATTCCACATATGAGTAAAATCATGATACTTGTCTTTCTCTGACTGACTTATTTCACTTAGCATAATACATTCTACTTCTATCCACATTGTTGCAAATAGCAAGATTTCATTCTTTTTGATCGACAAGTAATACTCAATTGTATATATATACCACATCTTCTTTAAAAAAAATTTTCTTAATGTTTATTTATTTTTGAGAGAGAGAGAGAGACACAGAGTGTGAGCTGGGGAGGGGCAGAGAGAGAGGGAGACACAGAATCTGAAGCAGGCTCCAGACTCTGAGCTGTCAGCACAGAGCCCAACGCGGGGCTCGAACCCACGAACTGTGAGATCATGACCTGAGCCAAAGTCAGACGCTTAACCGACTGAGCCACCCAGGCGCCCCATACCACATCTTTTTTATCCATTCATCATTTGATGGACATTTGTGCTCTTTCCATAATTTGGCTATTGTTGATAGCACTGCTGTAAACGTTGGGGTGCATGTGCTAATAGTGCAATTGCTGGGTTGTAAGGTAGTTCTATGTTTAATTTTTTGAGGAACCTTCATACTGTTTTGCAGACTGGCTGCACCAGTTTGCATTTCCACCAACAGTGTAAGAGTGTTCCCCTTTCTCCGCATCCTCGCGGACATCTGTTGCTGCTTGAGTTGTTAATTTTAGCCATTCTGACACCTGTGAGATGGTACCTCATTGTGATTTTGAGTTGTATTTCCCTGATAATGAATGATGGTGAGCATTTTTTCATGTGTCTGTTAGCCATCTGGATGTCTTCTTTGGAAAAGTGTGTATTCATGTCTTTTGCCCATTTCTTCACTGGATTATTTGTTCTTTGGGTGTTGAGTTTGATAAATTCTTTATAGTTTTTCATACTAACCCTTTAACCAATATGTCATTTGCAAATACTTTCTCCCATTCCATCAGTTGCCTTTTAGTTTTGCTGATTGTTTCCTTTGCTGTGCAAACTTTTTATCTTGATGAGGTCTCAATAGTTCATTTTTGCTTTGCTTCCCTTGCCTCTGGATATATGTCTAATAAGAATTTGCTGGGGCTGAGATCAAAGAGGTTGTTGCCTGTTTTCTCCTCTAGGATTTTGATGGCTTCCTGTCCCACAGCTAGGTCTTTCATCCATTTTGAGTTTATTTTTGTCTGTGGTGTAAGAAAGTGTTCTGGGTTCATTCTTCTGCATGTCACTGTCCACTTTTCCCAGCACCATTTGCTGAAGAGACTTTTTTTTTTTTCATTGGATATTCTTTCCTGCTGTGTCAAAGATTAGTTGGCCATATGTTTGTGGGTCCATTTCTTGGTTCCCTATTCTGTTCCATTGATGTATGTGTTTTTGTGCCAGTACCATCCTGTCTTGATGATTACAGCTTTGTAATACAGCTTGAAGTCTAGAATTGTGATACCTCCAGCTTTGCTTTTCTTTTTCAACATTATTTTGGCTATTTGGAGTCTTTTCAGGTTCTGTACAAATTTCAGAATTGCTTTTTCTAGCTCTGTGAAGAATGCTGGTGTTGGGGCACCTGAGTGGCTCAGTGAGTTAAGTGTCCACCTTTGGCTCAAGTCATGATCTCATGGTTCATTATTTGAGCCCCATGTTGTGCTCTTAGTTGATAGCGCAGCACCTGCTTCAGATCTTCTCTCTCCCTCTCTTTGCCCCTCCCCTGCTTGCTCTCACTCTCTCTCTCTCAAAAATAAATAAATGTTAAAAAAAATGCTGATGTTATTTTGATAGGAATTGCATTGAACACGTAGATTGCTTTGGGTAGTATAGACATTTTAACAATATTTGTTTTTCCAATCCATGGAGTGATTCTCTATTACTTCTTCAATTTCTTTCATAAGTTTGTATAGTTTTCGGCATACAGATCTTTTACCTCTTTGGCTAGGTTTATTCCTAGGTATCTTAGGATACCTTCTATCCCGACTTTCTTGAGGGCTTTTATCAAGAAAGGATGCTGTATTTTGTCAAATGCTCAAAACCCAAAGTCTTAAAGGACCTGACACCATGTGGGTCCATTCCCCTCCTCCAGAGTAGAGCTTCTTCACACGGTGTCTGACACCCTCTGTCCCTGAAAAACAGCCCCCCGCCTGCACAGTGCACAGAATCTATGGAGTAGCACTGCTAAAAGTAGCAGAGGTTATGTCCCCCTGGATGCACCTCAGTGCCCTGTTGATGAAAGGTCTTTGGCTGGCACCCTTAGGGTCTTTTGTCCTTGGGGAGGCAATAAACCCTCTTCCAAAAGTACTCCAGGAAAGGGAATGTTCTCTCACAATGCGCCCCAGAGATCTCTGTACCACACTATGCACTCAGGGGATAGCTCCCTCCTCCCCAGGAGCACGTGTCACAGCTCTGCTCCAGAGAAAGTTGCGCACTTCCAAAACCTCAGAGTTTGAGCTCCAATTGAAGTTTGTGGAAAAAAAAAAAACCCTGTGGAAAACAAACAAACACACTGACAGACAGACAAACAACCCTGTGGAACTCAGCACTTTTTGCTCCCCAGTCTGTGGTCCAGAGAGGTTTTCCTTTTGTGAGAAATTGATGCCACACTTTCTCAATCTCTCTCTCTTTCTCTCCCTTTGGTCTCTCCATGGAAAGGGTTCCCTCCCCTCCGTGGCGCCACTGTTTTTCTCTCCCCCAATTCACTTCCATGCACCTCGCACCTACCACGCTGTGTCCCTCCAACTGTGGAGATCCTTCTGCCAGTCGGCAGGTCGATTTCCTAGGTGTTCCAAGTGATCTGACCGCAATACAGCTGTGTTTGAGGCACAAGGAAAGTCCAGGGTCCCCCATCTTAACCCCTCCCTCTTTACACTTTTTAAAACAGCTTTATAGAGATAACTTTATGTTGCAAAAATTCACTCATTTTAAGTGTATGATTTAACGATTTTTAGTTAACTTACAGAATTATGCATTCAAAGGAGGAGAAATTGGCTTCTCAGACTCTCCATACCAACCACTAGATAGAAATACCTGCTCAGGAAGTTGAGTATTTTAGCAAGTGGTTTTGTAATGAGCAGAGATGAAGGGAAGTAAAGTGTATACTGACAATTTAGATATGCAGCATTGTTGCAGGGTGAATTTTTTATTTTTTATTTTAAAGTTTATTTATTTATTTTGATGGGGGAGAGAGAGATAGAGAGAGAGAATCCCAAGCAGGCTTTGCGCTGTCAGCACAGAACCTGAATGTGGGGCTCGGTCTCATGAACTGTGAGATCATGACCTGAGCTGAAATCAAGAGTCTGATGCTGAACTGACTGAGCCACCCAGGAGCCCCAGGGTGAATAACTTTTAAAGTTAATGTGACAGTTGCATTGTAGATACGAACAAGGTATAAAGTAAACTTTGTATTTTACATATTTTAAAATTATTTGGCTTCTAGTAACTATGAGTTTTACTTTTTTTTTTTTAATGTTTATTTAGTTTTGACAGAGAGAGAGAGAGAGAGAGAGAGATCACGGGCACCAGCGGGGGAGGGGAAAAGAGAGAGGGACAGAGGATCTGTAGCAGACTCTGTGCTGACAGCAGGGAGCCCAATGCAGGGCTCCACCTCATGACTACTGTGAGATCATGACCTGAGCCGAAGTGAAGTCAGATCCTTTAACTGACTGAGCCACCCAGGCGCCCCTGAGTTTTATTTTTTATTATGGAATTAATTCCTCTCCCAAATCTCCCTACAAACAGTTCATTTTAATATGTATGTGAGAAAGAAACGGTGATTTACATTTAAAAGATTCAGACTTGACAGTATTGAAAAATGAGAGCTTATTTATCAGCAAACTTATAACTAAGAATATGCCCCTTTCAATACTTTGAACTACCTATAGCCGCAAAGACTGTAGATGCCCTGCGGTGGTTCTTGTGTGTTAGCACATCAGAGCACCCAAAAACTGGGAGAAAAAAGAGTTTGTCCTGTGCGTTCATTTTGGTCAAACTGTAAGGTAATCCTCTTAGTATTAGTACTATCTTAGTATTAGTACTCGTAGTACTCGTACTAGTACTCGTAGTACCAGTACTACGAGTACTAGTACTCCTAGTACTCATAGTAGTATTCCTACTCTTAGTAGTGAAGAGATAGTTTGGGAAGCAGAAGAATTGGGCTCTACATCATTCCGTTTCTTATTGCAGTTACCAGAACCTTCAAAACAAAAACCAAAAAACATAATGAACCAAACAGACTCTTGGTGCTCCTTGCTCACGACCAAGATAATAATTAGTGTTTACCACATTACACAAAAGTTTTTCTTCCACTTGGAAGCAGAAAAAAGTATTTCCACCTTGAATACCGGTTTACCATTGTTTAATCCACAGACTGAAGTCTCATTCGATGAAGGCCTTTGGTTTTTCATGCCGCGTGGTGACGAAGGCTCCAATTCAGGCCGGTGTTCAGAGCAGGTTGGATTTGTTCCCCTTCCTCTTGTGCCTCAGGACAATGAACTCTTTATTAAAGGCATAGAATGAAATACTTGGATGGGAGATGAAATTTTTATTACTGAGTCACCCTCTTCTCTTTTAATTAAGAATATGTTCAAAATAATAATTCTAAACATTGATCGAGTGCTTACTGGATGCCCAATGCTATACTGAATTTTTAATATGGACCATATCATCCAATCCTCATCCTAATCGTGTGAGACAGGTGTTACTATAATCTCTACTTTATAGGCAAGGAAGCTCAGGCACAGAGGGTTAAACATCAATAGAGCTGGAAGCACCGGCTTTCCCTCCAAAACCCGTGTTTTCTTTTTCTTTTGTTGTTCCTGTCCTTCTCTCCAAGTGTCCCACGCTGTTCTCCATGATCTCCATTACTCTCCGTGGATAACTGATTCTCCCTCCCTCCCGGTCTGATCCAGGACTCTTCTAATTTGTAGCAGTTCTTCCGCTTCTCTCCAAACTCCTCAGCCTCCTGTTACTCCCTAGTGGTCGTCTCCTCCGGTACCAGTTAGTCTCACGAGTCTTTCCCCGTCTCCTGAGTGTCCATCCCCCCACCGCTGTCCCTGCTTGCTTCTGTTCTACCCTTTCTCCAACTCCTCTCTGCCTTCAGTCTCTGCACAGTTTCCTTGGTCCTCTCTCCCAGCACTACTGGACCTAGTGTCTCTTGGCACCCCTCAGCTGTTTCCTAATCCCTCAGGCTTCAGGAGTCCCTCTTGGACACCCATTTGCATTCTGATTTACTTCCCTTTCCCTTCCACCCCCGTTTCTCTGCATCCTGCCCCGGTCCTTTCGGTCCTTCTTTGTTATTGTTGTTTTTTCTATAATAAAAAGAGCTTTATCTTTTAAAAGTTTAAAGAAAGTATGTACATTATTTTTAAAAATTCAGAAAACATGTGGAAGAAACTGAAAATCACAGGAAATCCCACTGCTCTGAGATAAACCACTATCATTTTCCACATCTTTCTCTATGCTTATGCCCATACTTGCACGGACACGGACTTTTATATGAATAGAATCATATTTGTAAATGGCCATTCCATTTTCCAGTTGCTCAGCTGAAACTTGGTGTCATCCTTGGATCCTCTTTTATGGATACGGGTATTCTTTTGTTTTCCCAGAAAAATTCATTCTTTAACCCATACTATGAGACTCTGGGAGGTCAGATGACTTGGCGGAGCATGTACATGTTTGAAACCCATTTATTCAACACTCATTGGAACATTCATTGAGTGCCTAATGTGTTACAGGAAGAAGATAAACAAATGACAATATACCTCACATCCAATTCATCACAAATCTCATTGGTTCTGCCTTCAAAGTATCCTAGAATCTGACCCACTTTTCACCACCCCCACTGGTACAACCCTAGTCTAAGCCACCATAACCTCTCATCTGGATCATTATCAGTGTCACCCTCTGTTTTCACTATTACCTCAACAGGCTATTTTCTGTATCATACAGTGGTCAGAGTGATCCTGTTAAGATCTAAGACCATGCTTTCGCTTACACCTTCTAATGGTTTCCTGTGTCACTCAAAACAAAACCTCAAGTCCTCCAAGGCCTATGTGACCTGGCCCCCTTGGTACCTCTCTGACCTCATTGCTCACTACTTTGCCCTTCTCCCACCCAACTCCAGCCAGATTGGCCTCCTTCTTATTCCTCACAGCATGCTCCTGCCTCAAGGACTTCTACCTTTTATTTGTGTAGGAAGATTTTCCCTTATCCTCACGCTCTCTCTCTCTCTCACTACCTTTGGGTCTCTGTTCAAGTGATACATAATCGAAGATACTGTGTCTGACAACTCTGTCTACAGTAGTAGCCCCACCCACCTGGCCTGGTATTCTCTAACCCCTTATCTTGCTTTTCTGTTTCTCAACATACTTGTCACCACCCAACATATATCCCTTATCTATTTGTTTATTTTCTTCCTGAAACGTATTAGGCACTCAGTGAATGGTCCAACGGATGCTGAATAAGTTTCAAACATGTGCATGCTCTGCCAAGTCATTTGACGTCCTGGAGTCTCACAATATGGGTTAAAGAATGAGCTTTTCTGGGAAAACAAGAGAAAGGCCAGCCACCAGAGTATACCAGGGTCAGGTGCTCTGGTTATGGCTGCTTTCCTTCTTGGAGGACAGGCAGGAGAGCAATTAGGTCAGTGAGGCAGACCAGCTACTTGGACTTCAGTGAGTCCGGGTTTAGGATTATTTAAATTTTTTTCAATGTTTATTTATTTATCTTTTTTTGAGAGTAAGAGGCAGAGCACGAGTGGGGGAGGGGCAGAGAGAAACAGGGAGACACAGAATCCAAAGCAGGCTCCAGGCACTGAGATTTCAACACAGAGCCTGACCCGGCACTCAAACTCATGAACCGTGAGATCATGACCTGAGCCAAAGTCAGATGCTTAACCAACTGAGCCACCCAGGTGCTCCTAGGTCTGGATTGTTGAGAGGAGCTGTCTGGAGAAGCCATTGCCCTGATGACTTCCTCATCACAGGGAGAAGAAAGCCACTGTATTGTCGGGGGTTGAGTTTCTTCCTGCTGGGAGAAAGGGGAGTCCTGGTCCCAAATATATTGTCTGGACAGCCCAAAGTGAGGTCCAAGGTTATTTTCAGACAGTTCTGCCTATCACACCACAATCAGCAAGACATGTTCCTGTGACATTGGGGGGGGGGGGGGAAGTCAGTGATATCTCTTTTCTACCACACCATACTCAAGTGTATCCATCTACACTTATGCATGGAAAGTTAGGTGGATGCTTCTGACCTCATACTCCCTGTCACATAACACCTAACAGCACAGACCCTGCTCTGCTGTGAGCTGCACAGTAAAGACCAGGAAGGTGATCTGGTCACCTTCCTGAATGGTGAAAAAAAAAATGCAGTTTAAGACTGCATGGCCTGATGTCTCTGGACTTTGCCCTACAACTGAGTTCTCAGTGGTTGAAATATCATAATCCAGTATCTCAGGACATTCTCCATGAGAGAGGAAGGGCTTGAATTATAGTTCTATTCCAGTAATCTTTCATTGTGAACTGCAAAGAAGGGATAGAGAAAAATCATACTGCATATTGTTAAGCCTTAAATGAGTTCCTCTATGTTCAATGAAATTTTATTGTAACAGTTTCAGCTCGAACTTGAACTAGGTGGCATGGATCAGAAAGACAATTCACAGCAAGGTCCCAATACATCTCATTTATCTATGTATTAATCTTGGGGACAACACATTTACTTATTTTTCTTCTTGGTGTTCAACAGAGATCAGTAAATGACAGCTATCCCAAACATTTTTCACTTGATGATAATTTACAAAATTTTGCTGAAGACCAAGGTGAAGATTTTATGCAGGAAGTCATTTTTCCAGATTTACTTGAAGTAAAAGCTGCTGAATATGAAGTTGATCAAGAACAAATCAGAAAACAACAGGCAAACATTTTTGTGCCAAGTAATTCTCCAGGTAAAATTCCTTACAATGAAATATTTAAGTCATGAATGAATCATATGGTAGAATAATAGCTTTTTGTATGCTGGATAGATACAAACTACCGAGCTAAAACTAGAGCAAGTTTTCTGTGTTTGTTCCTCATGTCTTCTCTGACTTTAAGGAAACTGGTTAAAAGAGCTCATTCATTGTATGTATACATTTAGACTTCCTGCTAGACTTTAGTGGTAGGGGATATGATAATTACCTTTTGCTTCTTGTTTAGTCAATACCAGTTTAGGATTTTGGACTTTAGAGTAATATCAAGGTTTTGTTATGAAGTGGCCAACGAGCGTAAACTGCCAAAAGATATGATGCCACGCATTTTAGAAGATGAAGGATTCTATATTCAGAGAAAACCAGAAATCTATAAAAAGACCTGCAACAAAATGGAAAATCGCCTACTTACCGTAGAAGAGGCAAGTACACCAGCTACCAAGTTACATCACTCATTCAGAGTATGTGACGTTTTTAGCGAAATATCTTATTACTCTGTTTCTTGAATATTTTTGATAGGGGAAGAGTTGGTTTGAAGAAAGTGGAGAAATTATGTCATTACCTTCACCCATCAGACAATCGTGGAATTTCAGGCTAAACACAAGCAAGGGATCTTTAAATCCAGCACTAAAGACCATATACAGAAAGGTAACCGGCAAGTTTATTTGTAATGATGGTGAAAAGAATTCTTGTAATATCAATGGTAACTTATGTCTTTGTGGTGTTAATTCACCCCTTATTGATATTAGTAAATCTAGTAATAAATGGCAAAACTGTGATGAAATGTAAAATAGTCATGAAAATTATGTTTTTGAGGAATATTCAGTGATGTGGGGGAAATGCTCAAAATAAAATGCCAAGTGAGAAAAAAGCAGAATGCAAAGTTATATGTGATCCTAATTTTATAAGAATAAAGAATAAATGAATCAATGAATGACTAAGTGTACACATACATGTGTAGATATATTAAAAGTGGAAAAATATATCAAAGTTAATAATTAATTATCTCTTGTAGGGCATAGGATTATTTTTGCTTTATTTCTCTGTTCTAAATTTTAAAAATGAATATAACAGTCAAAGAAACAAATTTTATATGTATTCCAAGACAGTGTGAAAATTAACAGTCCATTAACCTAAGAGAAGAAATACTTAGACAGAAATAGTTACATTTAAAAATTGGTTTGGGGCGCCTGGGTAGCTCAGTTGGTTAAGCTTCCAACTTCGGTTCAGGTCATGGTCTCACAGTTAGTGAGTTCAAGCCCCACATCAGGCTCTGTGCTGTCAGCGCAAAGCCTGCTTGGGATATTCTATCTCCCTCTCTCACTGATCCTTCCCCACAGGCATGCGCACACATTCTCTCTCTCAAAAATAAATAAACATAAAAAAATTGGCCCGAAAAATTTAAATCAGAACTGTTTACAAGACTCAGTTGCCCATTCACTTGCCTTAACTATTCCATATATAAGAGATTTGGCTATAAGTAGATACAAAGTGGAAATAATACTAAAAATACTTACAGGATGTTATTCTTTACTCCCTCTGTTGCTTTGCTCTTTTTTTTTTTTTTTAATGTTTATTTATTTATTTGAGGGGAGAGGGGCAGAGAGAGAGAGGGAGAGAGAGAATCCCATGCAGTATCTGTGCAGGGTTTGAACTCACAGATGGGGAGATCATGACGTGAGCTGAAGTTGGACCCCTAACTGACTGAGCCATCCAGGCGCCCCTAAATTATTTTTTATTGTTAATTCTTTCTGTCACTTTCCGTCTGTCACCTGATTTCTCTATTTTTCTAATTCTGATTTATGTTCTTTAATGTCATACAATTTTTCTCAATACTTTTCGTTCATTTGGAAGTACATTTCTATTTTTATCTGTTTCTGGATGTCTTTCTGTTGTACTTTGTCAGTGGGGATAGTATTTTACTGTTTATTCATTATTCTTATTTCTATAGATTTAATCTTGAGCCTTTTTTCTACTACTCATTTTATATTAAATTAGTTTTCCTGAACTTTTAGAGAAAAGGCTTGGCTTTCCTAGAAAGCTTTTTCTAATAATGTCACAGAACTCTATTGTTCTTGTATAGGGTTAAAAAAATATAGTGGCTGGATTTCTGAAATTTCTTGGCTGTGTTTCTCTTCCTAGATATTTTTCTGTACCTTCTCTTTCTGTAATCTCTGTGATCCCCGGCCTTTTCAATTTGTATTCCACTCCTAGCAGTTTCTCTTTAGTATGAAGACTTGTCCTAAAACTTCTTAGGAAGTAGGTGCCTCTAAGGCCCTGTAGTCCTTAGCAAAACCCCTTGCACTCACCCACAGTTGGAGTAGATAAAACCTCTTCCAATTTTACCTGCTGTTTCCGAGTTGGGATGCTGTACTTTCTGGTGAATATCTGTTGGCCCTTTGGGGTTCTCCTGCCGTCAGGGCCTTCAGTGGCTTCATTGTGCCTCTCTTCCACACAATCACCAATACCATGCAGGTCTTTTTACTGTCAGTGGTTTGTCTCCATCCACTTATATTTTGAGTTTCACAGAGGATTCTTGAGATCTAGTTTTGTTATGGATCTTGTCCATGGATTTTGAGCTTTGCTATCTAGTTTCTCTGCCTGTTTTATTTATTTTTATTATTTTTTAAAAATTTTTTAGTGTTTATTTAAACATTAAACATGAGAGAGAGAGAGAGAGAGACAGAGCACAAGCAGGGGAGGGGCAGAGAGAAAGGCAGACACAGAATCTGAAGCAGGCTCCAGGCTCTGAGCTGTCAGCACAGCACCTGACGCATGGCTTGAACCCACGAACTGTGAGATCATGACCTGGGCTGAAGTTAGATGCTTAACTGACTGAGCCACCCAGGCATCCGTCTCTGCCTGTTTTAAAGGTAGAGATTTGGGAATATGTAAAACTATATTGCCATGGTATTCCCAGAATTACCTGTCTAATGAATTCTTAATTTCAGATATTTTCAGTATAATTTTAGCTTTAAAATGTTCTTTTGACATTTGATTCTTATGTATATATTCCAGTTTTCTTCTAGAATACTCCCATCTTTTCATGTATTTTCCCTTTAACTCTGTTTTTTAAACTTTTACCCTATTTTTTAAAAGGCTTTTTATTGTATCAAAACATGTATGAAAAGTTATAAAAGCTCTAGATGATATCTTTTTTTCAGAAAGGTTCTGTCCTTTCCTTTGTTAGGCATATTGAGTGGGGATGATAAATCTTAACCCAGTTCGAGACTTTATTGATTTCAGACTGGGTTGCAGTTTTGTTAAGGTTCAATCTGTATCTGTATCCTCTGTTTACCTAATCTCTTTCCTGCTTGACTGAAGAGAGTGGTATTTTCTTTCCTTTTTTTTTTTTAAATCAATTGCTAACACATATCCAAATGCCTAGCATATAATAGACACTCAATGAGTGCTTGTATTATTTGTAATGCAACCTCAGTAGATGTCAACTTTTATAGTCCTAGTATACATCAGAAGAGAAAGACATCAGCTGACTGCCATAATCTTGGAAAATATTATTTTTTGCATGGTGCCTGTCACACCATGAGAGACTGGTAATGTCTCTGCCCTATCCTAATTTATAATATTACACATTTACTGTCATTTTTTAAATGAGCTTTCCATCCCCAACACACATACACACCCAACATTGCATTGTCTTTCTGTTTTTTCCAGTTTGGTTACTATAAAAATCCATATCCATTAAAAATAAAAACGAAAGAATGAAAGAGGGAAGAGGGAAAACCCCTAGATTTTATCTCATCTTGTTCTTTGCTCTTATGTGGCATAGCATTTACACCTTATAGCGACAATATGTTTTATCTAAATATTGCTGAGGATAAAGCACAGATATTTTGACATAATTATCTGAGATGATTCTTCTTAGAGAGATCCTTGAAACAACTCATAGTTTGCTGAATGAATGAACGAACAATTGTATGAAAACAAATAAATGCAAAATGTATAATTTTTGGAGAAATATTAACCACCATCCAGATTAACCTTTGTAACCACCATAATCCCAAGTTGGAAACCACTGGGCTGAACAAGTACCTTTTTCCTCAAAGGCCTGTGTTCTCGCTTTATCCAAGCACAATTTCAGTATCTCATGGACTCTTAGACTTGGAAGTAAATGGAAATGTCACTTCACCAAGCATCTAAACTGAGTCTTCAAATTCATTCTGTAGCATCCTTAACAGATAATGTTCTGGAATTTGTGTCAGCCAAATGCTTCTGCCTGCTTTCCCCTTTTATCTTCTCCACATTTGTTACTCAGCCCAGCTAGCCTTGGAGGCAAGACTCACTTGGGGTTTCTCACCAGAATAAAAGAAATATGAGGGCGACTGAAGCACAGGTAATAGCTGCCCAAATACCAAAGTCCTCTCTTTGTTCTTGCCTCTGCCAGATTCCTCTACCCCAGGCCTTATTTGCCTGTTTGCTGAGTAGTTTTGCCTGACCATCTGACTATGCCCTTTACTCCCTCTTCCAACATTCCTCTTATGCGTTTGCGTAGATTTTATACGTGTCGCCAGCTTGGATGTTTTTTTGCATTTATCCAGCCTTTGATTTATTGTTGCCTAGATCTTTGTGCTTTTGGTCTAACACACTTACCTACTTCTAGAAGTTCTCTTAATCCTCTGACTTAACTGACCAGTGATGAATCTGCTCAATAAAACAGGCATCTCTAGCTTAGGAACTCTAATTTTCAAAAGTTTATTTATAATTTGGTTGCTTAATACCAAAGCCATTTATTTCATTGGTGTTTTTGCCTGGTAGATGACCATTTTACTACCAATTAACTAAATCTTATAAGTGGAATCAAGAACAGGTTTTCTTCTCTCAGTTGGTCCTTACATAGAACATAGAGACTTACAAGATAAGGATAAAACAAAACAAAACAAACTTTATGGCTCTTCTCTTGCCTCCCCTCAGGCCAGTGAGGAAATAGGGGAATATTCCTGGCTCAGGAGAGAGTAGATAGGGAGAAATGTAGGCATCATACTGGTAACCTACAGTCCTTGAGAAGCACTGGGTCTGCCACACCAAGTCAAAGGTACAACAGCAATTTTTCAGTGTAACAGCGATTGTAATAACAATGGCACAGACTGGGAAGCACATCCTATTACACCAGACTGATCCAGAAAGAGGGCTCGAGCTCTCCTTTTTAGGTGGATGCAGTCATGGATCTTATTGAGAGTGGCTAGGCATTCATGAACTAGGCTATCTATGCTGAGTAACCCCTTAACTCTCTCAAATTACATCACTAAAAACTAGTCACGTGCATATTCAAACACATGTACTTAAATTCAGAATAGTGTACTAAAACATAATTGAATCATTTGGTATATTGGTTAAGGTTTACAGACTTCAGCTAATTTAGGGGCAGTTTGGTATACACGTGGAGACAATCTCATGTATAACAAAAGATGGTCTTCTTGTTAGGTAGCATTTATTTTGAGGGTCCAGGCCCCTCCAGGGGATTTTCCAGGGCATTACCAATATATTCACATAAGAACAATGTTTTAATAAGGGTTTACCACTTAACTCTGGCCCATGGATGACTATTAGAGATCATCAGGTAGTCGAACTATTGACCCAACAGACCTAAACTATTAACCCAACAGACCTAAACAGACCATTTGTCATAGTGTTTCTGTAGGAAATCATTGTGGGGCTTATGACTTGAAAGTCTAACTTCTACCAGCACACAACAATAAGGTATGTGACACTAATTTATAGAAAGATGATTAAAATGATGCAATATAAATATATTTTATGAAATCAAGGGCCATAATCAATTTCAAGGAAGAAAAAGCAAATTATTTATTGCTTTCCTGTATCCCTTCATTTTCTTACAGTTAATGTGTTACTTTTATAAGGAAAAATCACTTATAATTTCAAAAGACATACAAAGAATAAAGTTAACATTATGTACATATTTTTCTTTAAAAGGCAGTGAAACCTGATCTGGAAAGTTCTATGAGGAACAAAATGGAAGGTCAAAGGGAAATGTATCAATTAGATCTTAACATTGTGGGTTTGCAGTTCAGCCATCATCCTCTCTTCAATCAAGAACAAGTGTTATGTGCTAGGCTGCTTCAACTTTATGAGTGTTTTCAGGACAGGCAGCAACAGAATTTACCTCAGCTGCTTTATGAGAAGGTGAGAATGGTTTTTATTCTATTTATAGAGTTGACCATTTAATATTGAAAGAGAAAACAAGTCATGCAGAGCAAGCTATCACAGACCCGAAGTCAAGAGTCAGATGCTCAACAAACTGAGCCACCCAGGTGCCCCTAGTCCTTCCCTGTCTTAATTACTATATTTAATTGTTAAATTATAATGCAGTAGGACAAGTGACTCCTCATTTTTTCTAGGATGTTTTTGTATGCTCTTAAAGATTTGATCTTCCATGTGTTAGAATTAGCCTGTCAACTTCTATTTTTAAAATTCTATTACCGTATTTACTGTGACTGCATTATATTATATTAGTTTCAAAAGAAATTTTATCTTTATAAAAATTGTATTTCCTTATCCAAGACTATCATATGTCTTCCTATTTGTTGAGATATTCTCTGATTTCTTCCAGTAAACGTTTATATTAATTGATTCTAGTCTTAGAGTTCCTACAAACTGTCCCTGTGACAGATTTCTCCTATGCATGTTTAAGGGTACAGTTTCCTCCAGTTTTATTTCTCTAAAGATATTCTCTATGGATATTTCTGCTTTATACTTTCCTCAGTATATCTTTTTCTTTTCATTTTATTTTTTCTTGTTTTCCTGTGTTATACATTTATTTTTTATAGAGAGTATAGATATAAATGCAGTCATAAATATACATATATAGATATGGATGTGATGTTGGCAGTAGATGTGGACAAAGATAAACATATCTTTTCTGTAACCATGGAAGAACCCCAATGTAACTGTGGAAGATAAGGTAGATTCCTGTGCTCAATATGCCATCTTAATTGGTTGGCATTTTTTTTACATTAATTAATGAACTGATTAGAAGGTTCTAGGTATAATGTTTCTTTCTTTTTTAAATTCATTTTGAGAGAGGGAGAGGGAGGGAGGGAGGAAAACGGAGAGAGGGAGGGAGAGAATCCCGAGCAGGCTGTGTGCTGTCAGCACAGAGCCTGATACAGGGCTCAGTCCCATGAACTGTGAGATCATGACCTGAGCTGAAATCGAGTCAGATGCTCAACCTACTGAGCCATCCAGGTGACCATAGGTATAATGTATTGAGGTTATTTTCAGTTCTGCCCCAAGGTACTTATATGAAATATATTTTGGAAGATAAGACAGTAATACACAAAAGGTTATACAGTTGTGCTTCTGCTGCACACGCCTAGACCTTCAGAGAAATTGGAGTATTGGTGACAGTAGATGAAATGTACTAAAAAGCTCTTTTCTTTGTTGTAGCTGATAGCACTGAGAGACGCTACCAAATTAGCAAGTGAAAATTTGGAAATAAGTCAGCTAACCAAAAAATCTTTACAAGATTATTATTGGCAGATAAGGTAGGTTTTTGACTATTCGTGTATTTCTCAAGCATTTATTAAGAAACTCCTTAGATTATTGCACTTGCTATGGAAGATATAAAATAAGAAAAATACAAGGTCCCCACTCTTTAGACAAGTACAGAAATGGTTCCAACCCTTCCTTAAGACCCAGTTTTGAAAAAAAAAATTTGTGTAAAAATATTTCATAGAAGTGTCACATGAAAGTAGTTGTAATTTTAATATCCATTGATTTAAAAAAACACATGCTAATTAAAAACCACCATGAGTTCACTAATATTTTTTGGAACATATTAGTCTCAAGTGTTTGTATATATTTGAGAATTAATCCATGTATACGTATGTACAAGATATATCAATTAATTCAGGTAAAGACATTACTCAAAGAGCATATAGATTTAAGGATCCCTGTAAAAAAAAAAAACATGGTGTACAAGTTGGGAGCCATCAGCTTATAGAGTAGTTGGGAAGATAAGTTAGGAGTATGAAATAACTAAATAAAGTACATCTCAAGGACACTCCAAAAGCAAGAAATCTCACTGGGAGGTACTTATTGTATAGAAAGTTCACTTATGCACAAAGATAAAATAAATGTCTATATAAGAGAGTGACTTGATAGTTAAAGAATTTCCCTCACTCCCTGCCCATTGACCTGACATGGTTCTACAAACTCTAGAAGCAACAGTCAATTTAAATAATTGGTTTCCTAGAATAATCTAAACACAAACAATGTTACCTGAGAAAGTTGATATATACCTTGCACAAGTCCTGGCACAATAATGAGTTCTTGATAAACATTACTTGAATGAATGAATGAATGAATGAATGAATGAATGAATAGAAGCCACCAGTATTTACAAAACCATAAACTGGTGTTATTTATAAGATTAACTAAAATTAAAGGCAAAGAAGAGACATTGGCACAGAGCAAGTAAGCTTTAATGAAGAAAAGAGAAAAGTAGGCTTTAGATGGGATCTGATGATGGTAGATAAGGGCCTACCACTATGCACGTGTGCATGTGTGCATGTGTGTGTGTGTGTGTGTGTGTGTGTGTGTGTGTCGGAGGGTCATTGAAGATATCATTGCTTTATCAAAGCAGAAAAAAAGCAATGTAATAGATTTACATTCAGGAAAATTCTTAGAGTGGTGTTGAAATGCTGCAAAGAGTAGTTTGTGGACATTTGAAAAACAGTGTTTCCATTAGAAAAGATATGTTTAACCTTTTATGACTATCTAACCTTTTATGTGCCTGATACCCACAATGAGCTGGTACCCAGGATAGAAAGCTGTAAGTCATTCATGAACCCCCTTCTTGCCTCTCCTCTCATCCCTCACCTCCAAACAGTAAACATTCCCACTGATTCTGCCTTATTTCAGGTGCTTATCTCATAGCCTGACTACTCAGTCTCCTAGAATACCTCTCTTTAAGCCATGCTCCGTATTGAAACCAAAGTGATTTTTCTAAATAAATAAGCCACATTAGTGGTTTCCTATTACCTTCACAATAAAATTCAATAGCTTTAGCATTATCTGTAAGGCCCTATGTAACCGGACTCCTGCTTCCCTCTCAAGCTTCATATTAGGGGCTTTCTGCTTTGGAATTTCATAGTTGAGTGCCCTAAATGGACTATGTTGTCTAATATCTAAGTATCCTTGTTTTAATGCCTCTTGCTTCTAGAAGTTTCTTTCATTGTTTTCTACCTGACACTTAGGCAACATATGCATTTTATTCAATTTCAAGTTTCTCAGGGAGGCTCTTACTTGCCCATTAGATTAGATTAAATTCTTTCTCTCTCTCTTTATTTTGTATATTCACATGGTATTTACATATTCCCCCTTTCATAATATTCATTATATTTGTAATTACTTGTTCTGCATTTTTCCCTGTTGGGATATTAGTTATCAGCACCCAAAATATTCCCTACCACATAATAGATATTTATTGTGTGTTTGTTGATTTGAATTGAGTGTCACATACTCTTAAGTTTTCCCCTGCTGTTGCCTTTTAGCTCTTATTTATGCCCACACTCTAGCTGTGTGGACTTCTGTTATAACACCTATAACATTTTATTGCATTGGTTAGTTTACATGTCTGTAAGCTTCTTGAACCCAGAGAGTATATCTGTTTATCTTTGTATCCCTCTTAACTAGCACAGTGCCTGGCATGTAGTAAGCATTCAGTGAATATATGCTGAATGAATAAATGGCAATGGGCTTCTATTTCTGGTAGACTAGATTTCATGAATGGCCCTTTTAATGAAAACAACTAAAAATGTCTGATAAAATATGAATGTTATCTTTATAAACATATTCCAAAAATGGCAAAAAGTAAGGAATCTGCAAAAGCCAAAAACAAACTGAAAGGAAAACTCATAAAAATTAGAGAGGGGTAAAGCCAGCTTTTATGCTGTGGATATTTGTTAAATATTAGTAACCTTGAGCTATCATTCAGATGGCTTCAGGGAGTACCAAAAGTAGAAGATAAAGAAAGCGAAGGTCAACTTAATTGGAAAGTCTAGTAAGAGATCATTCTATAATGGGTGTTAAACCTCATGAAGGGGGAATATAAAGAGGATGACAAAAAAATTTGTCTTGGACTTTGTCACTAGGCAGAAGGGGGAAAATGCTCCTTTGAAAATTCGTAACCACAATCCAGCATTCATACAGATTTGTAATCTGACTTCATAGTACTTATGTGATCTAAAATATCAGATTTAGAACTGAATTTAAAATAGTCCCAGATTAGTAGTGACAGCAGACAATTGGCAAAGCCAATAAATATTCTTTCTGGAAGAGCACAAATTTAACCTTAGCTCAGAGATTTTCACAGATTTGGAATTCTAAGGAACATGAGCTTACAGTAAAAAATGAATCAGGAAGTATTGAGGAGCAATAAAGGTGGTAAATATTCAGGCAACTCTCAGTGAACAAGTGATGTAATGGTGTCTCATGGGTATAAAAATATAGAGAGAGTTCAAATGTATCACTTGTAGAATGGAGTAAAGAATGGAGGAGGATAAGAGTAATTAAAGATATTTGCATTGTTCAGAAGGAGAGTAAGAGTAAAGCTTAATATTAGACTTTGATAAATCAAGGGCTCAGATTTTAACTTACAACATCTAAAAGAAAATACAGCTTTCAAGTCAATAGGAGAGGAAAATGAGACAATTAAGAAATATTCAAACAATCCAAAAGAAGACAAGAAAAGAGAGAAAAAGGAACATAGAAACATATGAGACAAGTAGAAAACATAAAAGAAAATGGAGTTAAACCTAAATATATCTAAATGAGCTAAGTGCTCCATTTTTGTCTAGGTTGGTAGACTGGATTAGAATTTAGAAAACAAAATCCATATGGAACAACCTAAGTGTCCATCAATAGATGAATAAAGATATGGTGTACACACACACACACACACACGCGGCGCGCACGCACATAGACACATACACACATATACCACAGAATATTACTGAGCCATAAAAAAGAATGAGATCTTACCATTTGTGACAACATGGACCTAAAGGGTATTATGCTAAGTGAAGTAAGTAAGACAGAGAAAGACAAATACCATGATTTCATTTATATGTGGAATCTGAAAACAAAACAAATAAATGAACAAAAAGCAGAAACAGACCCATAAGTACAGACAACAAACTGGTGGTTGCCAGAGAGGAAGGAGGTAGGGGATGGACAAGATGGGTGAAGGGGAGTGGGAGGTACAAGCTTCCAGTTATGGAATGAATAAATCACAGGGATGAAAGGTACAGCATGGAAAATACAGTACATGGTATTGTACTAGTGTTGTAAGGTGACATATGTTAGACAAATTTATGGTGAGTATAGTATAACTTGTAGAATTGTTGAATCATTATGTTGTACACTTGAAACTAATGTAACATTGCGTGTCAACTAAATTTCAATAAATTTTTTTAAAAGGAGGAAAAATACCAAAACTAAAATCTAATTGTATGTTATTTATAAGTGACTTATCTAGATCATAAAGATATAAAAAGTTAGGGAATAGAAATAATGGGAAAAAATACCATACAAACACTAACAACATAAAGCCAGCATAGCTATATTAATATAAGGTAAAATAGATCTTTAAGGCAAAAAGTTTTACTAGGTATAAAGAAGGGTACATCAAAATAATGCAGTTTAATTAAGATGTATTTATATATATGCATACACACGTATACACATATATGCGTATAATATTATGGCTTCAAAATATATAAAGCAAAATTGATTAGAGGAGCACCTGGGTGACTCAGTTGGTTAAACATCCAACTTCACCTCAGGTCATGACCTCGCGGTTTGTGAGTTCGAGCCCTGCGTTTGGCTCTGTGCTAACAGCTCAGAGCCTACAGCCTGCTTTGGATTCTGTGTCTCCTCCTCTCTCTGCCCCTCCCATGTTCATGCTCTGTCTCTCTCTGTCTCTCAATAATAAACGTTAAAAAAAATTAAAAACAAAAACAAAACTTAATACAAAAACTCTTGCAACCCAATTTAACGCATGAACATAGTTACAAACATGCTAAACAGAATTCTGTCCATTAATACAGTGAAGTTGTTGGGACCATTCCAGGAATGCAAGGGTGGGTGACTTAACATTAGAAAGTCAGTGTAATTTTTCATACTAATAGTGTGTTTGCAAAGTCATAAAACAGAAGAGGCATCTTTAAAAACTGTAGATTACCAATATCCAGATCATATGATCACTACCCCATCCAGCAAAGTACCTCTAAATTTGAAGCAATAGTTTCAATTGTTGATCTGGAAAAAAAGTATAATAAATACACTGCAGAATGACCAGAACATCTGGGAAAGTCTGGATTTTAGCAGGGCACTTTTGAATAGTGAAAAATCTTCCAGTCATAAAGGAATTAATCTCTAAGTGGAATTTCGATAGCTATATCAAGACGTGGGTAAAATGCAAAAAAAATCATAAGGTGGGGGTATCCAGAACAATTCGTCAGTACATTCTTCCAGGCCATTTTTAATGATTTCTATTAATGACCAACGTATTTTTGATCTCCCATTATTGTTGTAGTAATACAAAACAGCTTTATGATTTAGAAAGAGGAAAAGACTTCTCCCTATTACACAGTATATCACGGACTTGGAAACAAATAAAATCCCTCCGACAACAGCAAGGGTTTACAAGCACCCCAGTAAAGTTACAGTTTCAAAGGTGAGTGGCTACTCTGTTTGTTCTTATAAGTCTCCTGAGGAACCGCCCATGAATAACTGGACATTTACAGTAACTGGGAGAAAATCCAGAAGCTAGACATCTACTTGATGTCGTCAACAAAGGACTTGTATTTTGAATACTTGAATAATCCTTAAAACTTAATGAGACAACTTGATTTCTTAAATGGGCAAAAGATTGGGGTGCCTGGGTGGCTCAGTTGATTAAGTCAGACTTCGGCTCAGGTCATGATCTCACGGTTTGTGGGTTCGAGCCCCGCGTTGGGCTCTGTGCTGACAGCTCAGAGCCTGGAGCCTGCTTCAGATTCTGTGTCTCCCTCTCTCTCTGCCCCTCCCCGCTGCTCACACTCTGTCTCTGTCTCTGTCTCTGTCTCTCTCTCTCTCAAAAATAAACATTATTAAAAAAATTAAAATGGGTGAACGATTTGAACAGACACTTCACTAAAGAAGGCAAATGGATGGTAAATGGACACATGAAAAGATGCTCAGCGTGGCATGGCATGTCAGTAAAGAAATGTAAATTAGGGGCGCCTGGGTGGCTCAGTCGGTTAAGTGGCCGACTTCGGCTTAGGTCATGATCTCGCGGTCCTGAGTTCGAGCCCCGCGTCGCGCTCTGTGCTGACCGCTCAGAGTCTGGAGCCTGTTTCAGGTTCTGTGTCTCCCTCTCGCTGACCCTCCCCTGTTCATGCTCTGTCTCTCTGTGTCTCAAAAATAAATAAAACATTACCAAAAAAAAAAAAAAAAAAAAAAAAAAAAAAAAAAAAAAAAAAAAAAAAAAAAAAAAAAAAAAATTAAAAAAAAAAAAAAAAGAAATGTAAATTAAAACCACAGCGGGATAACTATACACCATTTAGAATGGCTAAAATCCAAAACAAGACAAAATTAAAAAGGCAGTAACAAATATTGATGAAGATATTGAGCAGCAGGAAGTCTCATTCATTAATTGTTGATGAGAATGTAATTAGTGCAGCCATTTGAAAACAGTTTGGCAAAAAAAAAAAAAAAAAGAAAGAAAACAGTTCGGCACTTTTCTTACAAAGCCTCACATAGACCCAGCAATCATACTCCTAGGTGAAATGTGTAAGTCATAAAAACATGGTTAGTGGAGGAGATGGTTACAGTTCAAATCTGTATTTGCTAATCACTTAAGCTGTGTGTGAATACATTGAAATAACTAGTTCCCTCCCCACAACCCATGTCTTTTTCAAAACTAAGAAATTAGTGTAACTTCAGCCTATTAAGAAAGACATTTACTTTGTTGATTTTTTTTTCCTGCTACAGTGGTTTTTAACGAAAGTGCTTCTTGTGGTTTTTCTTTTTTTTTAATTTTTTTATAATGTTTGTTTATTTTTAAGAGAGAGAGAGACAGAGTGTGACAGGGGGAGGGGCAGAGAGGGAGACACAGAATCTGAAGCAGGCTCCAAGCTGTCAGCACAGAGCCCGACTCAGAGCTCAAACTCACGAACCACGAACCACGAGATCATGACCTAAACCATGAGATCATGACCTGACCTGAGCCTAAGTCAGAAGCTTAACCGACTGAGCCACCCAGGCACCCCAGCTTCTGACAGTTTCTGAACCTAACCCAGCATGAAACTTTTTCATAGAGTTCTGAATTCACGTAAACTTGCTGACTTGCCTCCATTCCTTTAAACCAGTCTGATATGCCCATGCATTATGAGCCCCTGGGCAGAAAAGGAGAGACAGAGGTGCCATAAGTTTGTTCAAAACAGCAGTTCTAGACCAATACCGCCTGCTCACCACTCACTTTTACTCTCACTACTAATGTTCTTGGGGTGTACAATTATTTGTTGTAAGAGATTGGTCGTGTGTGTGTATATGTGTTAAGAACACCTCTAACAGATCTCACGTAGTCCCATTATTTCTGCTTCAAATAATTATGTTTATTATCAATTAGGGTAAAAATGAATAAATGTGATGAGCAAAACCAAGAAGAACTGTTAGAAATGTCTGAGACTCAGAAGAAAACTGAAGGAAAGGCATTTAAGAATGGGGATAAATGGGAGGTATTTATATTTCAAAATAACATTCAACTCCTCTTTGCTGGTTATAACATTTAATTGTTTGGTAGAATAGGAAATCTTGGTATTTGTAACAGTTACCCAACAAAATGACAAACCTAAGAAATAGAAGTGTAATTTCAAGAATTCTTGTCTTAAGCAGTGAACTTATATTGTAAATTATATATTTATGTTTTGGTTTCTAGAGCCTCTCATACTTAGCTTCAGAACTTGAAGAAACAGATATTGAAAGAATAAGACCAATTACCTTGATGCCACAACTTTCTTTCACTACAGAATTAACAAACTTATCCAAGTGTTCACTGTAAGCATTTTAAAGGATTATTTCTTCATTATATATTGTCTGTTGTATTGTTTTAATAATAGTATTAGACTAACAGTATTAGAGTGAATACCAGATGCCAGGCACTTTACTAAGGTTTTAAATACATTTGCACATTTAACTGCAACCATATCTCTGTGGTATTATCCCCATCGTAGATTTGGGGGAATTTATGCTTATGAAGGGTAAGTTGCCCAGGGTCACCTAATTCATGACTCAGGTAGGACATAAACCAGTTTGGTTTGGTGATTGTTTTTTGTTTTGCTATGGTACTAATTTTTGTTCAGGTATAGATAGCCACTGTAGAAAATAAGAGTATGTGGTTGCCCACCTCTTGCTTCCATAAGTATTCTGTATCTGGAGGAAAATTTTCTGCTTTATACAAACTTCTTTCCTTTCCAGTTGTGGTTTTTTTCCTTGAGCTGTGTTTTCTCCCTATTCCTAGGACATTCATGCAAAAACAGATCTCATACAGATTCCCATTTCTCCCATCTCTGAGCCCATGGACCTCATCTCCTTTAAAGGAGATGGATATGGCATCTTGGGACATTGAACTAGGTCCAACTTTTCAACATCTCTGCCCCATGGGACACTTTGTACCAATTCATCTTTGAGTATTGTATGAATGTGCGTTATTTAATACAGCGTTGGAGGGTAGTAAATGCCCGATAAATATTTATACTTATGAAATGAATGGATGATTACATTTGAAATGAACATAAAGAGTAGCAGACACAAAGACACAATTACCACTACCCTCTTTCTGACTAGCAAAGTGCAGCAGTGAAGCAATGCTTTATTTGTTCTGCACCTACTTCCAAAGAGGGCCTGAGATAATTATTATGTAAGACAGGCATACAAAAGGACCATCTAAATGAGGATGAGAGAACAAGAGCCACAAAATAGAAGTTAGAAGTAAAGAGTGGGAAGAGAAGGAAGAAGATATATGTGCTGGAAAACCTAGGCTAAAACTTAGTGGAAATCAAGGCAAAAGGAAATGGGACATGTTCTGTCTTTTCAAAGCCAATGCTATTATGGGGCACTGCTGTCATTATTCCCTTAAAATGTCCAGTTGAATAAGGATTGATTCTCTAGAA
Organism: Panthera leo; assembly: GCF_018350215.1. Lineage (NCBI taxonomy): Eukaryota > Metazoa > Chordata > Mammalia > Carnivora > Felidae > Panthera > Panthera leo. The sequence continues at coordinate 54,773,406 of NC_056689.1, forward strand.
AAGAAGAATATACTGGTGTCAGGGATAGAGATGAAAGGAATACAAGGATTAAAGAAGAATTATAAAGAGTTTATAGGTGACAAAAAAGGCAAGATTTCCCAAAGATAAATATAATCCTGAATTAATGGATTTTCATAGTTCATGAGCTCATTGTTAAAACTACTTTCAGAGGGCAACATTAAAAAGTAATTTGTAAAAAGTAAAAAGTAATTGGTAAGATGCTTAGAAGAGGCCAACAGGGAGATAAGAAAAATAAGTAATCTTTTGTCTCCTGAACCTCTGAAAAGGTTACAGAGAACATGGGCAGATATGGAGGCTGGGAGATGCTGGGCCCCTAGGACAATTACGGTGGAGAACAGAAGGGCATGTTATGTTTCATCCCAGAGCTTATCTTCCAACCAGTCTTCTCCCTTCTGAAAAAGAGAAGCCCTAAACATCATTAGGTCAGTTGCCTTGCAGCTGAGAAGATAATTCAATAAATGTTGGTTGAATGAACAAATGAATGAGTGGCCGGAAGACTCTCTTTAGGAGTTTCATATCACTTAAGGGATCAGTTTGACTTCCCAGCAAGTGTTTCATAGAAGCCCCAGGGAACCTGGCTTGCCTCTCTGGTCTTTGGGGTTAGAGAAAGAACGTCCTAGAGAAAAAAGAGTGTGCAGCCTAAAGCCTAAAGGGGTTTATAAAGACCTTTAAGAGGACACAGCAACTCTGTTGACTTAGAGCCACCTCACTGAGGTTATTGAAAACATGGTGTATTTCTTTTAAAAGTGTGTCTTTCTTCTAGAAGTTAGAAAATATTTTTGAGTTTTTAATTCAAGCTCCCCCCCCATTCCTAAGTCCCTCAGTTTTCTCCTCTTAGGAGACTAAGTTACAGTTTAGTAAAATAAATAGCAGAGTGATATATAGTACCTTGACTTTACTTCTTTCTTTATTTTTAAGTAAATATCTTTAAAAAAAATATTTGAGTAGGAGAGGCTATTATCCACACATAGGCAAGCATTATTTGGCTCAAAGATAGCATTAAATGGTTTCCAAAAAGGTCATACTTTAACATGCTTAGGTACATTTTGAAAAGAACAATATTTTGTACCTGTCTTGCTTTTCAAGGATCCTTTAAATATTTATTTAATTTTTAGGCATGAACAAAAGAGGAGAGCCAAAATTCAGAAGCTTAAATATTTTATTAAAATATTATCCAACGATAAACAGGTTTCTTGCACTTCCGTATCTCCCCTACAGTTTGATTTTAAAGTCATGTTTCAGCAAATTTTCAATATTCAGATAATATGTTGGCCAGAAACAATTTGCTTGGAGGTATGCCATTGTCATTTACTTCTGTATCTTATTTTATGTCATATATACTTTTATATTTCTTGGTAGCTACTGTTATATGTGACAAGTAATTTCTGTTTAGAGATGATCGATCTGTATGGGTAGGCAAGTCATTTATAAATAATGTATTTGTAATTCAGCAATAGTCTTTTATACTACAAGTATAAATTATTTGATTTGTGGTTGTTCTAAATATTTCCATTCTCTCCTGCTGAAATTCCTACCAACACTGGATGTGCAACATTACTATTCACTTGCTAGCAAGGTGTAAGGCAATTATTTAAACTAAAATGAGTAACATAGCTTTTGTAAGTGCTGTTTGATTTCTCCAAATAGTCCCAACCCTGACTTGGTGATTTCAGTCTTTTGCTGAATTTGTAAGTATGTATGTATGTATGTATGTATGTATGTTATTTATTTGTCTGTTTGTTTATGTTTTGGATCCCTTTAAGAAGCTGATGAAAGAACATACATATAACAGACTCCTAATTGCTGTCCATAGGCCCCATCATCAGAACCCCTGCACTAAAGGAAGAAGAAAATAGGACAATGGAGAAAAATTAAAGACAGTAAAGGAGTCTAGATAGGAAGTCTTGGCTATTATGGGGGTTAAACTTGCAACTAGACTTGAAAGGAAAGTTAGGAGGGAATAAAGATTTGTGTATATGAGCATGGGCTGAGGTTTGAGGAGTGAGGAAAGAATTATAATTATAAATCTAAATCAGAGGTATGTTTACAATACCTAAAATAATTTTTTCTATCTCTGCTCAGAGGCTACCTTCATTTTGTTTATCTAAACTTTACAAGTTTCCATCATCTTAAAATGTACCTCTGTTGAAATTCCTATTTTAAAAATATGCTAAGATATATACTGACTATACTTTCCTGTTGTACTTAAAATAAATTGTGATACAATAATCTAACCACTTGAAGTTTAAAACTTGCCCCCACCCAAGTAGACAAATGTGTATTTTGAGTCCTTCATCATCGTACTACCACTTAGAACATGATCTTAACAAACTCAGAGGCAGGGAAGGAAGGGAATCTAGCTAGGAATAAAGTGCACCATGAGCTACTGCAAAAATTGCAAAATAAATCTATTTATTTAGATAGCCTAACAGATGCTAACCTACATTTTGAATTTAGGAACTCCTTGCCGTTCCTCTTTATTCCTTTCTCACCTTAGTCAAACTGAACTGCTTGGTTTTTTCCCCATACATCCTTGCCATTTCCTACCTCTGAGCTTCTGAACATTCTAGTTCTTCTACTCACAAGGCCCATTTTCATTCTTGACACTCCATCCCAGCCACGCAGTGGTCTTGAGAGCTGCCATCAGGGGACAAGGCTTTACCAGGAGACTTCACAGAGGTGGAACTCTCTACCTTTACAGTTACTACCCAGGATCTGGTCTCCAGCCCTGCAGTCTCAGAACCTGAATTTGACAGTGCCGTGAGAATACGTCTATATCCCCTAAACAAAACACAAGACTGATGTGTAAAATCAAAATGCCAATTTTACATTTGAATATAGTTATCAGTGCATCACCTCTCTTCAGGTAGCCAATTTACTGAGTTGCAATAAGAAATTTCTCTCATAGACCTGAATCCTATAAGTCCATTAACTACACCCCTATAAACTTTTCTACATTAGGGATGCCTTTGTCAAGGAACTAGTGTGCTGACTTATATTCACTCTTACAAGGACAGTGCTAAGATGACCGGAAAAAACATTTGCCTCTTTGACTCTCCTTTTTCTCTACTTTTCTGGTTAACCACCCATCCTTTTGATTGACACGTTCTTATCTTTCAGGAAGCATTTTCTCCCTCCTTGATTTCCTTCTTCTTTGAGCACCTATCACTGTTTCCCCAAACACTGACAACACAGTGTAAGTCAAAATAAGATTTTTCTAAAAAACCCATTAGGTTTGTAGTTATGGCAGTGATGGGATTGTAGTATAGAACAGCACGCAGAATCAGAAGTCCCGGGTTTAGTATGGAACTGTCTACTCAGCACCTCCCTACTCCTTCTTCTGGGACTCTTTCTCCCTCCCGTACCTCTTATAGCTTATTTAACTTGTCCTTGGACTCCATGAACCAATGGATCTCCCCTTTTGTTGAGCAATTCAACCTGGGTTTCTATCATTTATAATAAAAACTAATGTAGTTTCATATAGAGACTCAGTTTCTTCATTTATAAAATTGGAAGAATAATACCTATTTCCTATAATTTTTATCAGGTTTAAATGAGATAAAGAACTTTAAAAGTGCTATCCAAAAGCAAGTTATTCAGGTATTGTGTTATATGTACCCATATGCTCAGAACTATATTTATAATCCTTTTATTCAATTCATTTTCTTTGAAACCACTAAAAGGCATTGTATTTTTAAGGACATATGATTATTTCCTTTTCTTATAATCATGTGGATGAAATGCTATACCTATTTATATTCTAGTATTTTTAAAAAAGAATAAAAATGTGTTAGTGAAGATTCTTATGTTAGCTTTTAGCTTTTTTTTTATTTATTTACTTATTTATTTGGTACTTGCAGTGAGCTATCAACTGTTTCTTTTATATTTAGGTTTATGAAGTAAGTCAAAGGACAAGCTTACTGGCAAAACTGTATTTACCTTTACCTAACAGCACAGAGGTGAAAAGCAAAACTGTTTTGGAATATGTAGAGTTTAGCTCTGATGAGCTGGTCACACCTGCATATGGAGAAGTAGGAAGCAGTAAGTGTATTTAAAACGTCCCCTCCCCCACCTCTATTCTCTTTTTGAACTCCATATCCCACGAGACCCTGCATCATTTATGTGAGTAAAGAATGCTATGTTTATGGTATCAGGTTTGAAGTGTATTAAACTCTCCTCTCAGATGTTAAACCAAGATTTTTTGCACTTTGTTTTGAATCATCAGATCTTTGGGAAATCTAAAATTTGGAATCAGCACCTGTGCTTTTCCTAAATTATCTGAAATAGGAGCACGGTGCTCTGTGGAACAGGAGTCTGATCCTGAGTGGAGAGACTGCTCTGCTTCTACCTCTCCTTCAGTGAAGCCTAAAGAAGCTCCAGGACGTGTTGATTTGTCTTTGAACTGAATAGGGAAGGGAGAGAGAAGGAAGGAGAGAAAGAGAGAAAAGGAGAGAAGAGATGTATTGTTAAGCCCCCTGGAGACTGAGAAAGAAAATGGGTAGAGGGAGAAGACTCGGGAATGTAGGGAAAAAGGACAGAGTAGTAGCTGGTTTGGCGCTTGACCTGCTGCCAGTGTCCTTTCCTTCTAGAAGCCACTTCCAGAAAGAATGGTTAAGAAAAGTTCTGGTTGTAAGGAGAAGGCAGTAGAGACGTTCATCCCTAGGTTTTCCTCTCTCTTTTGTAGTCTGTTTGAAGTCGTCTGCCTTGAGGTACCTTAGATGGGAAATGAGGGAGAGCTCTAAAATTAGAGCCTGGGGTCACCACAGAACAGCCTTGGGTTCCACAGGTAAAAGTCAGGGGAAAACATCTACAATGTGTTAAACTCTGTGCTTTATTTAAATTGCATGTTTTTAATGCTTTTTATATACAGATGTGCCTTTTGTTCTTGAGGGAAATGCAACTGAAGAACTTTGTCTTTTGACATCAGGAAAACTTAGCTACTGTCTATCATGGGCTTTAGACGAAAATGGTATTCCTCTGACACCCAAGTCGCAGTCCTTAAGATCTGCTTACTGCAGGTAATAAACTTATTTTATTTTATTTTATTTATTTATTTTTTAATTATTATTTTTTAATATGTAATTTATTGTCAAATTGTTGGTTTCCATACAACACCCAGTGCTCCTCCCAACAGGTGCCCTCCTCAATGCCCATCACCCGCTTTCCCCTCTCCCCCACCCCCCATCAACCCTCAGTTTGCTCTCAGTATTTAAGAGTCTCTTATGGTTTGCCTCCTTCCCTCTCTGTAACTTTTTTTCTCCCCCTCCCCTCCCCCCTGGTTTTCTGTTAAGTTTCTCAGGATCCACATAGGAGTGAAAACATATGGTATCTGTCTTTCTCTGCCTGACTTACTTCACTTAGCATAACACTCTCCAGTTCCATCCACGTTGCTACAAATGGCCAGATTTCATTCTTTCTCATTGCCGAGTAGTATTCCATTGTATAAATAAACCACATCTTCTTTATCCATTTGTCAGTTGATGGACATTGAGGCTCTTTCCATAATTTGGCCGTTGTTGAAAGTGCTGCTATAAACATTGGGGTACAAGTGCCCCTATGCATTAGCACTCCTGTATCCCTTGGGCAAATTCCTAGCAGTACTATTGCTGGGTCATAGGGTAGATCTGTTTTTAATTTTTTGAGGAACCTCCACACTGTTTTCCAGAGCGGCTGCACCAGTTTGCATTCCCACCAACAGTGCAAGAGGGTTCCTGTTTCTCCACATCCTCTCCAGCATCTATAGTCTCCTGATTGGTTCATTTTAGCCACTCTGACCAGTGTGAGGTGGTATCTCAGTGTGGTTTTGATTTGTATTTCCCTGATGAGGAGTGATATTGAGCATCTTTTCATGTGCCTGTTGGCCATCTGGATGTCTTCTTTAGAAAAGTGTCTATTCACGTCTTCTGCCCATTTATTCACTGGATTATTTGTTTTTTGGGTGTGGAATTTGGTGAGTTCTTTATAGATTTTGGATACTAGCCCTTTATCCGATATGTCATTTGCAAATATCTTTTCCTATTCCATCGGTTGACTTTTAGTTTTGTTAATTGTTTCCTTTGCAGTGAAGAAGCTTTTTATCTTGATGAGGTCCCAATAGTTCATTTTTGCTTTTAATCCCCTTGCCTTTGAAGATGTGTCAAGTAAGAAATTGCTGCAACTGAGGTCAAAGAGGTTTTCTCCCGCTTTCTCCTCTAGGGTTTTGATGGTTTCCTGTCTCACATTCAGGTCCTTCATCCATTTTGAGTTTATTTTTGTGAATGGTGTAATAAAGTGGTCTAGTTTCATTCTTCTGCATGCAGGTAATAAACTTTTATGAAATAATACCAATCTTCAGCAAAGCATCACGCAGAATCTATATCTGTAAAAGGGAAAAAAACTCTAGCAGTGGTAAGAGCAGGTCAGTTTATTTGGACTATTTATTTTTATTTGGATTTACATGTAAGTGACTGTATCTCTTTAATGCTTAGGTTAATAGCTACATGGATGATGACAGAAATGGTTCCATAGCTCTTGCAGGCAGGGGCCAAGTACTCCCAAGGATTTTATTTGTGAAGCCTTTATATCTCCCAAACATTTTGGATTATGAAAGAATCATTTATGCATTATCAGTTTGCTAGAAGAAAAATCCTAGAAATCTTATTCATGTCCCAGGACTTCTTTATTTATTTTTTTTTAAGTTTATTTATTTTGAGAGAGAGTGAGAGAGACAGAAAGAGTGAGCACGAGAGTGCAGGGTAGGGGCAGAGAGAGAGGGAGAGAGAGAATCCCAAGCAGGCCCCATGCTGTCAACACAGAGCCTAACATGGGGCTTGATCCCTCGAACTATAAGATCATGACCTGAGCTGAAATCAAGAGCTGGACGCTTAACCAACTGAGCCAGCCAGACGCCCCTATGTCCTAGGACTTCTTAGAGAAATTGGGATTAATTTCTAGATTATACCACAAAAAGGATTGCTAGAATTAAGTACAGTAAAATTCTGTAAAAATGATAATACTGGTTTATATGTTTGCTACATTTAAATAAAATAGTAAATGTAAGGGGCAAGTGGTTTCCATCATTTAAAAATTAATGAATGATGATAACAAAAAGATGGTCTTTCCCCTCCCCATCAAAACACATATTTGTTATTATTTTTTAATAGTATGGAATTTTTATGTTTTTTTAGGTTTATGTATTTATTTTGAGAGAGAGAGAGCACACACAAGCAGGAGAGAGGCAGAGAGACAGGGAGAAAGAGAGAATCCCAAGCAGGCTCTGTGCTGTCAGTGCAGAGCCTGACGCAGGGCTCAGATTCACGAACTATAGATCATGACCTGAGCTGAAATCAGGAGTTGGTCGCTCAACCAGCTGAACCACCCAGGCACCTCTAAACACATATTTCTAAAGGACGTAGTTATATATCCAACTATATGACATTATGGAAAAGTCAGAACTGTGGAGACAAAAAAATATCAGTGGTTGCCAGGCATTAGGAGGAGGCGGGGATGAATAGGCAGGACACACAGGATTTTTAGGGCAGTGAAACTACTATCTATATGATATTATCATTGTAGATACCTGCCATTACATGTTTGTCAAAACCTATGGAATGGAATGTATAACACCAAAAATAAACCGTAATGTAAACTGTGGACTTGGAGTGATAATGATGTGTCAACCATTGATTGTAACAAATGCAAGTCTTTTATTGTGATGAATGTACTAAATTACACATCTGTTAAAGGATATTGATAGTAGAGGAGGTAGCATTTTTTGGGGGGGTGGGAGTGGGGGTAGGAGATACATGGAAACTGTGCACTTTCTGATCAGTCTTGCTCTGAACCTAAAACTCTAAAGAGTCTATTTTTAAAATAAAATAATTTTTAAAATTTAAAACATTGCTATAAATAACTTGGGTTAAACAGGAAATCAAGACTGAAATTAGAGACTATTTTAAAAATAACAATGAGATCACCGTGTATAAAACCAGTGACATATGGCCAGAGTGACAGTAAGAGTTCAAAAATGCTTTCCTTGGCAATAGTTTTAGAGAAAAAAAACAAAGTGTCAGTAGCACTCAGCAATTGATATTGAGGAAACTGAGGTCAAGAAGTTTTAAGAAGAGGCTGAAAATAAGAGAGACAATAGAATCAAAGTATAGGTTTCTTGAAAGTTGGGGCAATCTTTATCTTCCTAGAACAAGTGATGAAATCCATAGAGAAAGAGCCAGAATGTACTAGAAAGAGGATGCGATCCTTCACAGAAAGAAGATGTTGAACCAGAATGCAAGTGAATAGCTATGGCTTCAGAGGAGAGGAAATATCTCTTCAAATCAGAGGAGACAGAAATAACTATGCAGACAGAAACTAAATTTTAATGATGTCCTTGTTTTGCTGAGTACATAAGGTCATCTCCTTAGAGACCTGAGTAAGGGCATTTTAGAGAAAAATGAAAAATTAATAAAGGTAATTCATTTGGAGCTAGTGAGTAACCTTTTAATACTCTGAACCATTATTTGTTTTTATTTCTTAGTTTTTCCCTAGCATAGTCCCCACTGCAGCTGTTTCCAATCTTTGCCTCATCATACTATTCCTTGCTTTTTTTCTTGGAGTCAAATGTTTGTTCTCCTTACTCTGAAGCTTTTATACAGGTAATTTGGAACTTTGTCTCCTTTAGGATCCTGATGATGTATTTATATCCCTTTTTCTTACATTGTCTTTATTCCATTTCCCTAAGCTGTTAGTCTTTGGTATCCAAGAAGCCTTCTTTGTTTTAAAACAAAGAAAAACCCAGGCATTTGATTAAACTCTGAAGACCTGTCTTGACCATTTTTCCTGTCCAAGTCCTCATTTGTGTGGTCTACTCATCTTTGTACTTTGCCTCCACTTTTTATTCACACATTCCCTCTCTAACTTAACCAATTTATTCCTGAATGCTACCAGTGACCTTCTGGCCATATTCACTGGCCTGTCCATATCATTTCGCTTCTTGAAGCTTTTTCTCTGATGGCATCTGCGATGCTGCAGGTAGCAGTTCCTTTACTTGGGAACTCAAGTTTACAAAAGATTGAAAGCAGTTCTGTGAAAGATCAGGACAGATGACAGATTTCAACAGGAAGCGAATTGCAAGAGAAGGTTTCAAAGTCCAGAGTGCTCTCTAAAGTAGTTAACTTGAAGTAAAACTTTATAGCTGGGGCCTCTGTGATCACCGTGATTGGTTCCAGAACTCTCCTCTACAGTTGTGGGTGCTCAAGGGCTGATGCTGAGAAGGCGTTCCAGAAACCTAGGATGGGTGCTCCAAAAAGCAAGGCTGACTTGTGAGAGTCAGAGCATGGAACCAAAGGAGATCCAAAATAAAGGCTTCATTTATTCTCTGATTTACTCATTCATTCATTCATTCATTCATTCATCAATGAGCTGGAGATGAAGCAGTGAATGAAAAGAAAATCTTGGCATGTTTTAATACCACACTGAGCACATCTCTCTAATCTCAGTGATTGTTGTCTAGAGTTTTGGTTTAACACATTTTTAAAATATGAAACAGTTTTTCTTATGCTCATTAGTTAATTTACTTTTCTGACATGATTGACTTTTGTATTTGCACCTGTTTATCTTTCACACTTTCATTCTACATTTACTTTTCTTACTGAACATTTGCTCCTTTAATGATTCTTCCACTCACTTTCTATGGCTAGCAAATTTGTTTAGTTATTGTATATATTTATTTAGTCCTCCTACTTCTTTGAGAGAGAGAGAGCAGGGGAGAGGGCAGAGGGAGAATCTTAAGCAGGCTCCCTGCTCAGTGCAAAGCCCAGTGCAGAGCTGAGTCTCACGACCGTGAGATCATGACCCAAGCCAAAATCAAGAGTCTAACACTTAACCAACTGAGCCACTCAGGTGCCCCCTTTGTCCCCATTCTTGAATAATACTTTGGGTGTAAAATATGATGTTGATTTTTATTTTATTTTCCATTGACATTTTGAAGCTAGAATTGCATAATTTTCTGGGATTTATTATTCCTGTTTAAAAGTCTGCCGTGTTGGTGTTTTGTAGACAGTCTGTCTTTTCTCCCTTAATAACTTTACCTTTTTTTAAATTTTTTTTTTTTTTTTGGCTTAATTCATAGAGACAAAAGCCAGCAGTTGAAGGGAGGGAGGAATGGGGAGTTGTTGAGTTGCTGTTTAACAGAGTTTCTGTCTGGAATGATAAAAATTCTGGAACGAGATAGTGACGGTGGTTGTACAACACTGTGAATATACTTAATGCCACTGAATTGTGTTACTTGCTTGGCATTTGGTTGTGGAGAAGGAAATACAGGTGACAGGGATTTTGCCGTAGCCCACAGCTGAACACCTATGAGGTAACGGGAAGAATCACTGTAGCAAAGGTAGGAGATGTTCTCAGGTCTTTATTACTGTCCACGAGGCAGAAATCATGGGTAAGTTTCTCTCCTTAATCTATAACATGTAAGCTTGGCCTCGGGCTTTGTGACCTAGGCTAGGGCTCTTCCTAGGAGAAGGAAAATTTCCTGTGAGAAGGAAAGTTTCTTACATGATAACGTCAGGGGTATTAGGCCCTAGAGATCTCTTGTGACAAAGATATCAAAACAGTTCAAATACAGGGACAGAAATAGGAATTAAAGAAAGGAAGAATACTCATACTTCACCTATTTGTAATTGTGTTTACATCCTATCAAACCAGGCATTGGCTTAGTTAGCAATAGCTTCTAAAGATTCATCAGAGAAATATGAATAGAAGCTGATGGAAAGTAGACAATATAAGATAGTGTCCATGTTTGGATTAAGACATTATTTAATCTGAGTTAGAACTGTATTTCTGGACTCCCAGTTTATGGACTGGAGCATTTCTTGAGTTACTTTATGGAAAGGATCTTAGAGATTTTCTGGTACAAATCCCTCTAATTACACATGATGAGGCAAATTATCTATGAAGAGAGAGATGAAATAACGGATAATTGATGGCTCCAAAGAAATCCTTACTGTTTGGGGTTGAATTTCTTTTGCACTTAGCCTATAGCTGAGGCCACCAAGAATGAATTACGAGTCTAGATTCCTATAGCTCTCCAACTTCTCCAGATGGCCTCATATGAGCAAAGATAGTCTTCTGGCAGAATATGTCCCAGTATTACTCGATATTATGTTTCAATTGTAAAGATAGAGCCTAAAGATTCTTTTTATATTGTGGACTTTATTAATTTTGCTAAAGCTAACATCTTGATTAAATTTCAATATTGTGCGTCCTATAGAAAGAAAATATTTAACAAGTTACTTTCCTCAGGGTTTACAAAGTACATTCAGTAAGCACTATTCACTTGGGCATCTACTATGTTTTAGCTACTACACAGGGTGGAGATGGCAAAGATGGATATTTATAGCCATTACTGTTAAGAAGCTTATTGTCTCTTAAGGAAGGTGGTAGACACATTTATCAACAAGCTACGATACAAGTTAGAATGTGCGAAGAACCAGGAGAGATATCACACCCAAATCTTCTGTTTTATCTTTAAATGCAGGGGAAGGATAGCTTTCATCTTTAACTACCTGGAATGGGTAGGTTTTACCCAGCATAACAGACACACAACCTGCATATAGTTTGCAAGGTCACCAAATACTTTTCTCTATGTTAGTGTGTTAAGGAATGTAGACGCAAGAGGCGTTCCTGGAATTCCATGGCTCATTAATGCACAGAAGCTTTTTGAATGGGCAAACGAAGTAAAAATTGATCCAAATAATCCAGAATATTCTGATTTAATGGAATTTGTCATGGTAAGTTATAGCAAATATCAATACTACAAATATATTCTATTTTGTAAGCTCTCCTCCCTCATACTTCAAAGTTTGCTGTATATTTTTCTAGGCACCACGAGGCGTGTAAAGATAATTCTGGGGACATAGAACTTTCAACCAGTTTACAGTACTGTAAAGGCAATTAGAAATTTAGCAACTGAAATAATTGCTAGTGGAGACCTGATGGTTGGTACTCTGCCCTTCCTTAGCAGCCTGCAGTACACCCTACAGGCTAACCTTCAAGCTAACATCTCTTATGTAACTACTGAGGACCAGTGGTATTATAGATGCCAGAGGTATAAAGATGATTTATAGACACATTCTTTCCCTCAAAGGCTCCATTATCTGTTCACTTCTCTTTCTTATAGCCATCTGAACTGCTCTGTGTGCCTCAAACATGCATTCTTCATACCTTTATGCATGTCATTCCCTTTGCCCAGAAGGGCACCCATGGTGACTGTCTCACCTACCATGCAAGTCTGGTGAAGGTTTCCTTGATAACCTCAGTTAGATACGGGCCCTTCTTTCTTTTCGCTCCTGTTAACTTTTTTTCTTTTTATAACTTCTATGGCTCTGATATCATTCTGCCTTTTACTGTAGTTATTCATTCTGTGTTTTATTTTTCCTTGTAGAACTACAGCGAATAAATCTTTAGCAGCTAGCTCTCTTCTTTACATGAACCATGTACTCACATGTGCATTTATAGGCTAAAACAATGCACAGATCATTGCAGTTAAGCTTCCCTAGATCGGAGCTCCCCAACTAACATGCCCAGTTGGTTACAGGTGTACAGAAATTTTGATCCTTTCTCAACAGTTATGGCAACCAGATATAAATAGTCCCCTCTTTTAACCCAGTGCGCAATACAAATATTTTCATTTTTCACTTAAGTCCTGACCAGGAAAAGGTTGGGAAGCCATATATGCTGGATTCTGTTTTTCCTTTTCTTTCTTTCTTTTTTTTCCCCCAGATTCTATCTCTTGTATAGATTCACTGCTCCATTTCCTACATATATGGCAACTCTCACATCTCACAGTTGGGCGGGGGGAGGGAGAAACAGTGTTTTGAAATAATTCTTGAATTCAAAAAAATTAATATTTTCGGTAAAGACTTTACATTATTTATGTTTTATAGTACATGAAACATAAAGGACAGGACATTCCAAAGTATTTTCGTCTTGAACAGATGCAAGATGAATTTAACTTTGTCTCTGAGGAGGAAATGGAAAAGAGTAAACGTTTCCAGCTATTGCAACTTAGAAATGCAGGTCAATTAGATGTTTTCCTTCTGCAGCAAATGCCTCTCTATGATAAAGAGATTCCAGATTTAGTCTTCCAGGTACATGGTTTCTATTTGAATATGACTTATTGTGTGATAGATTAATATTTTTGCTGCTTTAAATCTATCTTATTTTTTTTTTAACTAGTAAAATACGTTTACTTTAAAAGTAGGTTAAAATAGGTTTTTTAATTTCACTTTGGTTATTATCAATCAATGAAAAAAAAATGAATAAATTTTTTGATATTTGTTTTTGTCCTGGGCTGGAAGGAAATTGCAGTACACCACTTAATATTAAATATAGTAAAACTTGTTTTAAAAAATAATGTAGGGGTGCCTGGGTGGCTCAGTTGATTAAGCATACGACTTTGGCTCAGGTCAAGATCTCACAGTTCGTGAGTTCAAGCCCTGCGACTGGGTCTGTGCTGACAGCTCAGAGCCTGAAGCCTGCTTCAGATTCTGTGTTACTTGCACTCTGTGTCTCTCTCTCTCTCTCTCTCTCAAAAATAATTACACATTAAAAAAAAATAATGTAAAGAATTCTGTATGTTTGTTTTTGTTGCTGCCACTTAGCCATCCTTTAGCTTTTATACCCTAATTTAGAGTATATGCAAACAAACATATACAAGACTCATTACATTTAAAACTCAAGTTATAGGGAGAGGTTGGGAGATGAGAAGGCACCACCTACACACCCACTGGATGATTAGATTGAGTTTCAGATGTAATCAGCCAGGGATGCAGAAACGTACAGAAGCAGAGCAGAACATAGGACAGGACACCTGCAACAAATTTTGATGCTGGTTTTTCCTGGGCTTTGGAACCCTAATGGGGATTAAGCTTCTTGTGACATGTCCACACAGAGTAAGGTTTTGCCAGAGTTAACAAAACGAAATGAAACAAACAAACAAAAAAATCAATCAAACAAAAATCCGCTGTACACAATAGGCAAAATTTACATAACTACTCCAGGAGAATTAATACTTATATGGTAAATGCACTTCCATTTAAGGGAATGTTTACAAACTTTGGACTCTTCTGGCTCTTGAACCCAAGTCAAGGCCATATTATCCTTCAAGAAAAGAAATAGAGCCAGTACCTAAGTGTCCCTGAACAAATTCTCTGTCTCCAGCTTTCTAGCATTCTGGAAAAAACCTGTTCCTTATAATCGGTCCCGTGAGTATGATTCAGTGACCCTACTATCTGTGTGGTTCTGAAACTGAGTTGGTGTAAGGATCATGACCAGAAATCCGTTTCCTCATAGGCTCCTAGACAAATATTATACTCAGTGGATAGACATCAATTTTCCCATTAATCTGAACAACATAAGGATGGCCACTATTATCTCTACCAGTAAGAGCCAATACATTAAGACAAAAAGAAGAAAGGAAAGAAGGAAATTAGAATTAGAAAAGACAAACTGCCTTTGTTTGCAGAAAATACATTTGTCTACATGGAAAACATAAGAGAATCTACAACAAACTATCAAAAATAATAAATTTGTTGAATATAATATCCATATTTTAAAATGAATAGCAATTTTGTTAGAGCAAAAAGAACATTGTGCCTCTACAATGAAGAAATCTAGTTGTCACCATCTCGACTCAGTGATCCAACTTAATCTTATTAATTGTGGTAGACAGAATAATGACTCCCTAAGGATGTCCACTCCCTAATCCCCAGAACCTGTGAATATGTTCTGTTACGTTGTTTAAAACAGGGAGATTATCCTGGATTACCTGGGTGGACCTAATCTAATTATATGAGCCTTTAAAAGCAGAGAAATTTTTCCAGCTGGGAGGAAAAACAGCAGCAAGAGAAATCAGAGATTTGTCAAGAGAAGGATTCAACATGTGGTTGCTGGCTCTGAGATTTAGAGACCCACCTACCTGTAAAGACTGGAGACGGGTCCCTGGAAGCTAAGAGGGGGCCCCAGCTGACAGCAGCAAGGGAATCAGACCTCAGTCCCATAGCTGCAGGGTCCTGGATTCTGCCAACAGTGTCAGTGAGCTCGGAAACAGATCCTTCTGGAGATTCCCAATAAGAACCTGGCTGGCCTACACCTTGTGAGACCTGGGGCAGAGAACTAGAACCTCGCACCTACAAAACTGTGAGAGGATAAGTTTGTGTTGTTGGAAGCCACTTAATCTGTGATAATTTGTTACAGCAGCAATAGAAAACTGATATACTAATAAAGGACAGCCAGATATTACTGGCCCTTACATGATACAATATAAAATACACAACATTATAATGAAATATCCTTGCCAAATGTGTGTAATCTGATTCCAATTAGGACTTTAGATGAATTTGTTTACAAGAAATAGGAGGACTAGAGAAACAAGCTAAGTGGCACCACTGAAACAATCAAATTTGCAATGTGGGACAACTGGCTGGCAGGTACAACTGTTTTAATCTCTTTAAAAAGGCAGAGTATTCTAGATTAAAAGAGACTAAAGGCACAACCACAGGCAACATGATCCGTAATTAGATCTAGATTTTGAGGGGGAAAAATGGCAATTGGTGAAATTTGACTATGGGATGAGTATTAAATAATACCGGGAAATTGTTAATTTTGTTGTCTGAGATTATGGCATCGTGGTTGTTAGTCCTTAGTTTTTTGAAGATTCATGCTGAAGTATTTATTTAGGAATGAGGTATCATGGTATCTATAATTTACTTTGAGATATTTTAGCCAAAATAATAAAAATAATAAAAGAGATTAAGCAGATGTGGCAAAGTACACAGTTGATCCTGTAACAACTTGGGGGTTAGGAGCGTCGAACCCTGAGCAGTTGAAAGTTTGTGTATAACTTTTGACTCCCCTCAGACTGAACTAATAGCCTGTTGTGGACTAGATGTGTTACCAATAACATAAAGCATTGATTAACGCATATTTTGTATGTTACATTATTATATGCTGTATTCTTACCATAAAGTAAGCTAGAGAGAAAAGAAAATGTTATTAAGAAAATCGTAATGAAAAAAATATATATTTTCAGTACCATACTGCAAAAAAAATCTGTGTCTAAGTGTGCCTGCACAGTCCAAACCCATGTTGTTCAAGGATCAACTGTAATTACTTAATCAAGAAAATAGGTATATGGATTTTAACATTCTTGGTAATTTTCTGTAGGTTTGAAAAATCTGAGGAGAAAATAAAGACAAAAATAAATAGCATTCTATACATCAGTAAAAACCTACTAAAAATGGAACTTAATGAAGATACCCCTTCAATGACAATAAAAACTTTAAGATACTCAAGAGTATATTTAACAAAAAAGATGTTCAAAAACTTAATGGAGACAATTATAAAACATTTTGAATGATGTAAAAAAAAATCTGAGTAAGTGTTCACTGATAGGAAGTTGTAAGATGCCCACATTGTAGGATGCTGGTCCTCCCCAAATTAACGTGAAAATGTAGTAATACAATCCCAAACCAGTGAAATAGAGCAGAGGGCCTCCAAACAGACTTATCATGCATGTGTGGAAACTTCTATGTTTGGCAGAGGTATCGTCACAAATCAGTTGGAAAAAAATGGACTATCTGTTAAGTGGTTCTGGTCATCTCTGTAGAAAGAAGTAAAGTCAAATTCAAATCTCACAAAAGGAATACATACCATGTGTAATGAAGATTACACGTGAATTATGTTACCTATACTGGAATTAAAATAACAAACTTCATAAAAAGGAAAATGTGAAAAGCAAAACTTAACTGAAAATCTTGGGGTAAGAAAGTATTTCTTAAAACACAAAAAGTATAAATTAAAAAGGAAAAGCTTAATAAATTTGATATTAAGATTAAAACCCTACAGGGGCGCCTGAGTGGCTCAGTCGGCTGAGCGTCCGACTTCAGCTCAGGTCATGATCTCACAGTTCGTGGGTTCGAGCCCCGCGTCGGGCTCTGTGCTGACAGCTCAGAGCCTGGAGCCTGTTTCAGATTCTGTGTCTCCCTCTCTCTCTGACCCTCCCCCGTTCATGCTCTATCTCTCTCTGTCTCAAAAATAAATAAACGTTAAAAAAAAAATTAAAAAAAAAAAAAAAAAGATTAAAACCCTACAGATTAAGAACATATATAACACATATAACAAAAATTAATATCTAGATATTATAATATTTAAGTAACTCCTATAAGTTAATACTTTAAAGAATGAAGTGATACGAAATATTTATATATTTTTAAGTAAAAGTTACCGACCAACAGAATTAAATTCAAGATTTCTTGCAGAAAATTGGAAGAACAAATAAGTTACTTTCAGATAAAAGAATGTTCATTGTAATATAGCTGAAAGTTATAAAGTATCTACTTCATTATTTTTGGGTAGTGTTTGGTGATATCCATAATATAAAACAATTTCCATGTGCATTAAGGATGTATCCCACAAATGCAGATATAACAGATGCAGATTTATTCTAAATTATATAGATGACACAGCCTGACAATCTTATACCAACTGTTGGATGTAAAATTAAAGTTACCATTAACTTTTTTTTTCAATATATGAAATTTATTGTCAAATTGGTTTCCATACAACACCCAGTGCCCATCCCAAAAAGTGCCCTCCTCAATACCTATCACCCACCCTCCCCTCCCTCCCACCCCCCATCAACCCTCAGCTTGTTCTCAGTTTTTAAGAGTCTCTTATGCTTTGGCTCTCTCTCCCACTCTGACCTCTTTTTTTTTTTTTCCTTCCCCTCCCCCATGGGTTTCTGTTAAGTTTCTCAGGATCCACATAAGAGTGAAAACATATGGTATCTGTCTTTCTCTGTATGGCTTATTTCACTTAGCATCACACTGTCCAGTTCTATCCACATTGCTACAAAGGGCCATATTTCATTCTTTCTCATTGCCACGTAGTACTCCATTGTGTATATAAACCACAATTTCTTTATCCATTCATCAGTTGATGGACATTTAGGTTCTTTCCATAATTTGGCTATTGTTGAGAGTGCTGCTATAAACATTGGGGTACAAGTGCCCCTATGCATCAGTACTCCTGTATCCCTTGGGTAAATTCCTAGCAGTGCTATTGCTGGGTCATAGGGTAGGTCTATTTTTAATTTTCTGAGGAACCTCCACACTGTTTTCCAGAGTGGCTGCACCAGTTTGCATTCCCACCAACAGTGCAAGAGGGCTCCCATTTCTCCGCATCCTCTCCAGCATCTGTAGTCTCCTGATTTGTTCATTTTGGCCACTCTGACTGGCGTGAGGTGATACATGAGTGTGGTTTTGATTTGTGTTTCCCTGATGAGGAGTGATATTGAGCATCTTTTCATGTGCCTGTTGGCCATCTGGATGTCTTCTTTAGGGAAGTGTCTATTCATGTTTTCTACCCATTTCTTCACTGGGTTATTTGTTTTTTGGGTGTGGAGTTTGGTGAGCTCTTTATAGATTTTAGATACTAGCCCTTTGTCTGATACGTCAATGGCAAATACCTTTTCCCATTCCGTTGATTGCCTTTTAGTTTTGTTGGTTGTTTCCTTTGCTGTGCAGAAGCTTTTTATCTTCATAAAGTCCCAGTAGTTCATTTTTGCTTTTAATTCCCTTGCCTTTGGGGATGTGTCAAGTAAGAAATTGCTATGACTGAGGTCAGAGAGGTCTTTTCCTGCTTTCTCCTCTAGGGTTTTGATGGTTTCCTGTCTCACATTCAGGTCCTTTATCCATTTTGAGTTTATTTTTGTGAATGGTGTGAGAAAGTGGTCTAGTTTCAATCTTCTGCATGTGGCTGTCCAGTTCTCCCAGCACCATTTGTTAAAGAGACTGTCTTTTTTCCATTGGATGTTCTTTCCTGCTTTGTCAAAGATTAGTTGGCCATACGTTTGTGGGTCTAGTTCTGGGGTTTCTATTCTATTCCATTGGTCTATGTGTCTGTTTTTGTGCCAATACCATGCTGTGTTGATGATTACAGCTTTGTAGTAGAGGCTAAAGTCTGGGATTGTGATGCCTCCTGCTTTGGTCTTCTTCTTCAAAATTACTTTGGCTATTCGGGGCCTTTTGTGGTTCCATATGAATTTTAGGATTGCTTGTCCTAGTTTTGAGAAGAATGCTGGTGCAATTTTGATTGGGATTGCATTGAATGTGTAGATAGCTTTGGGTAGTATTGACATTCTGACAATATTTATTCTTCCAATCCATGAGCACGGAATGTTTTTCCATTTCTTTATATCTTCTTCAATTTCCTTCATAAGCTTTCTATAGTTTTCAGCATACAGATCTTTTACATCTTTGGTTAGATTTATCCCTAGGTATTTTATGCTTCTTGGTGCAATTGTGAATGGGATCAGTTTCTTTATTTGTCTTTCTGTTGCTTCATTATTAGTGTATAAGAATGCAACTGATTTCTGTACATTGATTTTGTATCCTGCAACTTTGCTAAATTCATGTATCAGTTCTAGCAGACTTTTGGTGGAGTCTATCAGATTTTCCATGTATAATATCATGTCATCTGCAAAAAGTGAAAGCTTGACTTCATCTTTGCCAATTTTGATGCCTTTGATTTCCTTTTGTTGTCTGATTGCTGATGCTAGAACTTCCAACACTATGTTAAACAACAGCAGTGAGAGTGGACATCCCTGTCGTGTTCCTGATCTCAGGGGGAAAGCTCTCAGTTTTTCCCCATTGAGGGTGATGTTAGGTGTGGGCTTTTCATAAATGGCTTTTATGATGTTTAAGTATGTTCCTTCTATCCTGACTTTCTCGAGGGTTTTTATTAAGAAAGGTTGCTGAATTTTGTCAAATGCCTTTTCTGCATCGATTGACAGGATCATATGGTTCTTCTCTTTTCTTTTATTAATGTGATGTATCACATTGATTGATTTGCGAATGTTGAACCAGCCCTGCATCCCAGGAATGAATCCCACTTGATCATGGTGAATAATTCTTTTTATATGCTGTATCTATTTATATGCTATATTGATTTGCTAGTATCTTATTGAGAATTTTTGCATCCATATTCATCAGGGATATTGGTCTGTAGTTCTCTTTTTTTAATGGGTCTCTGTCTGGTTTAGGAATCAAAGTAATACTGGCTTCATAGAATGAGTCTGGAAGTTTTCCTTCCCTTTCTATTTTTTGGAATAGCTTGAGAAGGATAGGTATTATCTCTGCTTTAAACATCTGGTAGAACCTAGGAAGCCATCTGGTCCTGGACTCTTACTTGTTGGGAGATTTTTGATGACTGATTCCATTTCTTCGCTGGTTATGGGTCTGTTCAAGCTTTCTATTTCCTCCTGATTGAGTTTTGGAAGCGTGTGGGTGTTTAGGAATTTGTTCATTTCTTCCAGGTTGTCCAGTTTGTTGGCATATAATTTTTCATAGTATTCCCTGATAATTGCTTGTATCTCTGAGGGATTGGTTGTAATAATTCCATTTTCATTCATGATTTTATCTATTTGGGTCATCTTCCTTTTCTTTTTGAGAAGCCTGCCTAGAGGTTTATCAATTTTGTTTATTTTTTCAAAAAACCAACTGTTGGTTTCGTTGATCTGCTCTACAGTTTTTTAAGATTCTATATTGTTTATTTCTGCTCTGATCTTTATTATTTCTCTTCTTCTGCTGGGTTTAGGCTGTCTTCGCTGTTCTGCTTCTATTTCCTTTAGGTGTGCTGTTAGATTTTGTATTTAGGATTTTTCTTGTTTCTTGAGATAGGCCTGGATTGCAATGTATTTTCCTCTCAGGACTGTCTTCGCTGCATCCCAAAGCGTTTGGATTGTTGTATTTTCATTTTTGCTTGTTTCCATATATTTTTTAATTTCTTCTCTAATTGCCTGATTGACCCACTCATTCTTTAGTAGGGTGTTCTTTAACCTCCATGCTTTTGGAGGTTTTCCAGACTTTTCCTGTGGTTGATTTCAAGCTTCATAGCATTGTGGTCTGAAAGTATGCATGGTATGATTTCAATTCTTGTATACTTATGAAGGGCTGTTTTGTAACCCAGTATTTGATCTATCTTGGAGAATGTTCCATGTGCACTCGAGAAGAAAGTATATTCTGTTGCTTTGGGATGCAGAGTTCTAAATATATCTGTCAAGTCCATCTGATCCAATGTATCATTCAGGGCCCTTGTTTCTTTATTGACCGTGTGTCTAGATGATCTATCCATTTCTGTAAGTGGAGTGTTAAAGTCACCTGCGATTACCACATTCTTATCAATAAGGTTGCTTATGTTTGTGAGTAATTGTTTTATCTATTTGGGAGCTCCTGTATTCGGCACATAGACATTTATAATTGTTAGCTCTTCCTGATGGATAGACCCTGTAATTATTATATAATGCCCTTCTTCATCTCTTGTTACAGCCTTTAATTTAAAGTCTAGTTTGTCTGATATAAGTATGGCTACTCCAGCTTTCTTTTGACTTCCAGTGGCATGATAAATAGTTCTCCATCCCCTCACTCTCAATCTGAAGGTGTCCTCAGGTCTAAAATGAGTCTCTTGTAGACAGCAAATAGATGGGTCTTGTTTTTTTATCCATTCTGATACCCTATGTCTTTTGGTTGGCACATTTAGTCCATTTACATTCAGTGTTATTATAGAAAGATACGGGTTTAGAGTCATTGTGATGTCCATAGGTTTCATGCTTGTAGCAATGTCTCTGGTATTTTGTCTCACAGGATCCCCCTTAGGATCTCTTGTAGGGCTGGTTTAGTGGTGATGAATTCCTTCTGTTTTTGTTTGTTTGGGAAGACCTTTATCTCTCCTTCTATTCTAAATGACAGACTTGCTGGATAAAGGATTCTCGGCTGCATATTTTTTTCTGTTCATCACATTGAAGATCTCCTGCCATTCCTTTCTGGCCTGCCAAGTTTCAGTGGAGAGATCGGTCACGAGTCTTATAGGTCTCCCTTTATATGTTAGAGCACGTTTATCCCTAGCTGCTTTCAGAATTTTCTCTTTATCCTTGTATTTTGCCAGTTTCACTGTGATATGTCGTGCAGAAGATCGATTCAAGTTACATCTGAAGGGAGTTCTCTGTGCCTCTTGGATTTCAATGCCTTTTTCCTTCCCCAGATCAGGGAAGTTCTCAGCTATTATTGCTTCAAGTACACCTTCAGCACCTTTCCCTCTCTCTTCCTCCTCTGGAATACTAATTATGCGTAGATTATTTCTCTTTAGTGCATCACTTAGTTCTCTAATTTTCCCCTCATACTCCTGGATTTTTTTACCTCTCTTTTTCTCAGCTTCTTCTTTTTCCATAATTTTATCTTCTAGTTCACCTATTCTCTCCTCTGCCTGTTCAATCCGAGCCATGGTTGTCTCCATTTTATTTTGCAGATCATTAACAGCATTTTTTAGCTCCTCCTGGCTGTTCCTTAGTCCCTTGATCTCTGTAGCAATAGATTCTCTGCTGTCCTTTATACTGTTTTCAAGCCCAGCGATTAATTTTATGACTATTACTCTAAATTCACTTTCTGTTATATTGTTTAAATCGTTTTTGATCAGTTCATTAGCTGTCGTTTTTTCCGGGATGTTTTTTTGAGGGGAATTCTTCCGTTTCGTCATTTTGGATAGTCCCTGGAGTGGTGCGGGACTGCGGGGCCACTTCCCCTGTGCTGTCTTGAATAACTTGCGTTGGTGGGCACAGTCAGACCTGATGTCTGCCCCCAGCCCACCGCTGGGGCCACAGTCAGACTGGTGTGTGCCTTCTCTTCCCCTCTCCTAGGGGCGGGATTCACTGTGGGGTGGCGTGGCCCGTCTGGGCTACTTGCACACTGCCAGGCTTGTGGTGCTGGGGATCTGGCGTATTAGCTGGGGTGGATCCGCAAGGTGCACGGGAGCGGGAGGGGCAGGCTCAGCTGGCTTTTCCTTCGGAGATCCACTTCGGGAGGGGCCCCTCTTCTGTGGGCCTCTTGTCTACGCTTGCCTCTGGAGAATCCGGTCTGCTAGTCTTCTGGTGATTTTCTGGGTTATTTAGGCAGGTGTGGGTGGAATCTAAGTGATCCGCAGGACGCGTTGACCTCAGCGTCCTCCTACGCCGCCATCTTCCTATCATTAACTTTTTAAAGCTAGAAGTTAAGGGGCACCTGGCTGGCTTAGTCAGTGGAACATGCAACTCTTGATCTTGGGGTTGTGAGTTCAAGCCCCACATTGGGTGTAGGGTTTACTTTAAATTTTTTTTTTAAAATAAGGTTATAAATTAAAAATTAAAGTTATTGATACTATACTATTTCCTATATGTTTTATTTTCAGTGATTGCCAGGTAAATATATGCATAAAGAACATTTCTCAATAATCTTCACATTTTTTCATAATTTCTCAATCGTAATTTTTTCCTCAACATTACTCTATTTTAAAAGATGAATGGACTTTATCCTAGAAGCAAACAAAAGAATCAAAAGCTCTTCTTAGCTAATGCTCAGTGATTTCCAGCGTCTCCTATCCATGAACCAAAGTGAACATTTAATATTTTATTGCAGTGTATCATAGCTGAGCTCCGTGACATTGAAGAGGTGAAACTAACTTAATTCTCTGTTTAGGAATATGAAACTCAGATAGAGAAGGATATCCCCATTTCAGATGTCAATTCTATTACCGCACAACGGATTAATTCTGCCAATTTTCTGAAAAAGGTAACAATGGCAAAATAGTATCATTAATATGTTTGCATTCACTTTTGTGAAATCCTCCTAATCTCCTTTTCCATTCATTGCTTGCAAAAATTAGGAGTGAAAAATAGTGGCACCATTACCATTGTAAATACTTAATCTTCAAATAGAAACTGTTATTCCTTTAAATTAAATTTATTTTTTTGTAGATGAAAAAGTTGATAATGAAAAGAATTGTCAAAGTTAGCAAAGTTAACTTATCGGATGTTGTGGCTGATTATGAAGAAATTGTATCTGCAAGGTACATAGTAAAAATTATTATTTAAATATGAAATATAAAGCTCTAAGATAATGCCTTCAAATTTCTCTATGTTCTCTGTTCTAATATTAAGTTACATGCAAAGGATGCATTTACAAAGCTTAAAGTGAAATATAGTGAATTAAAATATATTATTAATTTTTTTAATGTTTATTTATTTTTGAGAGAGAGAGAGAGACAGAGTGTGAGCCGGGGGAGGAGCAGAGAGAGAGGGGGACACAGAATCCAAAACAGGCTCCAGGCTCTGAGCTATCAGCACAGAGCCTGATGTGGAGCTCTAACCCACGAATCATGAGATCATGACCTAAGCCAAAGTTGGATGCTTAACCAGCTGAGCCACCCAGGCGCCCCATTTTGTTATTTTTTTTATTAGGTTTTTTTTTTTTTTGGTTATTTAAAATTGCACTTTGGACATATCTATATGATATGTATTTTCAATTGCATAGCATTTTAATTTTTTTAATGTTTATTTTTTGAGAGAAAGCACAAGCCGGGGAGGGGCAGAGAGACACACACACACACAGAATCTGAAGGGGGCTCTAGGCTCTGAGGTGTCAGCACAGAGCCTGTTGTGGGGCTTGAACCCAACAGCCATGAGACCATGACCTGAGCCGTAATTGGACGCTTTAGCTGACTGAGCCACCCAGGTGCCCCGGTAGTATTTGTTTTTAACCCTCTCCTTATTGATCGTTTTTAGGCGAGAAAAGAAATACCTTTGTCCCAAATTAGTTTTGTCCTAAGATTTTCCTGTCCTGGAACCGCTACTGGAAAAGTCACTGCTGGCAGCACCACACATTAAGCCTACAATCTCCCCCTTTCAAAACTGAATCCTCAACCATACATGGGTGCTGTGATCCACAGACAGCAGTTTGGGGACCCTTTGGCTGAACTCAATTCTTATATCATTCTGTCTCTGAAACTTAGCGGTGGGACCGGGACTATGCATGCCATGTTTCTGGGAACCCTCCCTGGGGCCACATGCAGATTCCTAATGCTACTAATAAGGTTTTAAATTGGTTTGGATGCAGAAATCTATTGTATTTTATTTTCATTTTTGGGGGGAGGGGGGGAATGCGTGTGGCCATAAAGCTATAATTCCATGGATTTGTGTTGGCAGCCTGTGTAACTAACTCCTGTCTCAAAGCCATGCGGAAAAGTTTAGTGTCTAACCACTTTCAAGAGGGCAATTCCTGAAAAATGAATAATATTCTGAAAGAACATCATGTTTCGTGGAATTACCTCTCCTTGTCTTTTCTTGGACCATGTACCCAAAGGGCATGGAGCAATCACATTTTCTCATAACATGACAGTGAGCATAGCATCTCTTCTATGCTCCAAAAAAGCTTCTTTCCTTCGGTTTAAGACAACTCTGTATCCGCTCCACAATGGAGAACATATAGGTTCAGAATAATGGCCTTATTTACAATAGTTAACTTTAAAAATTGATGTCTTTTAAAACAAAGTAATCTTGTGTATATGCGGATGATCACTTTTTTACTCTTTAGCCAGTTGACATATGCAGTTTGTAAGCTTGTTGAACGACAAAGAAAGTTAAAGCCTCAGAGGAAAGAAAGGAGAAAGGTGGCCGCACAGACTATCTGTGATGGAGATATTAAGATTCTTGTTAGAATACTGCGGGCTTACAATATTCCTACCAGAAACACAACAGTTAATAGGTAAGACAGTGTGCACCAGTTTTTACAGTTGCAAAAGCTCTGTCTTAAATATAATTTCCAAACTGTCCTACGTGTAAAACTCTGCACTTTTTTAATGCTCCATATACAGAAATGGAATGAAAGCTGAAGTCTTCATTTGGATAGTCATACTGTCATTGCCATGTCTTAAGAGTTTTCAGAAGTTTGAGATGCACAAAGTAACTTCAGCATGTGTATTTTGGGGTGACATATCAAATAAATACCTTTGTCCCTATTCCCTGTTGTGGAAACTTGTGATGCTGCTCTTGCCAAGTGCACTGTTCTCTGCCACTGGCCCCTCTTAGTATTGAAAGTGGGCTCTGTCTGGGACTTGTCATTTTGGTTGACCTCTGCAAAAATCAGATCTTACCCAACTCTTCTGCAGGCACTCTCTGTGTTTTATTTATGTTTCTTGAGCCAAGGATATGTGGGGCCAGAATAGACATTGCCATTTAGTGGCCAAATTAAGGCATCATGAATATTAAATGCTCATGTATATTTAGTGTATCCTGAATATTGAGTGTCTTATATATTTAGTCTCATGTACGAATCGTATATTACGGATATTTAGAACCCAGGTATCTCAGGAATATTAAGTATCCCTTCCTATGTTTAACACCTATGTGCTCTTTTTGTCTTATGTTAACCACATCCCATGATTTCTACATGTGAGAAAATATTTTGCTTACTGGGTACTAATCTATAGATTATCTATAAAACCTAATTTATAAAACCTCTCAAAAGTTTTTCCTATGTTTTATAAACTACATCCTTATTTATCTAATAGAACTGATGTTCTCAAAACAAATGCACATTTCAAAGGCTACCTTTTATGAAATAAGGACATCATAAAATCACCACCATTTTCTGTAATCATCAATTTGTAAAAGACAGAATATTATAATACCTAAAACAGGAAGGATATAATCTCCATGTATCGCTTACCTTATTTTTCTCCTTTGCAAAGTCCAGTGAAAACTTATCACTTAACTGGATCCAATACATAGTTCCGCACTTAGGAGCCAGTCTTCCAGAATAGTGATTATCAAATGTTTAGCTCTAACCACCTATGATAAGAAGATACAAAGCAAATTTTCAGATCCAGGGTAACTGAAATCTTTATCTCCATGAACATAGGCAAAACGCTACTGATTCCCACCAACACTAATGTTAAAATTACTTAAAGTGTTTACCTCTAACTCGTTTTTCCTGAAGAGTCTTGGATCTGCCCACTTATTTGATATCATCCGTATCTCACCTCAGACATAAGGAAACAGTCAAATCAATATCTTCAGATGAGATCTTAAATGAGGTAAGTATTTAATAACACTTCTATAAAGTTCAATTTTGATTATGTTTGCCCTGAATTGTGACTGGCTGCTATCTGGCCTCTCCATCTCTAGCGTCTTGAGCTTCCAGTTGACTTTCTATAACGCAATGAGGGTGCTCTTTATAAAATGTAATCCTAACCAATTCATTCCATGCTCCCCTGCTCTCAGGGCCTACAGAATAAGGTACAAGCTCCTTTAGAATACCTACAAAAATCTGTGATGATCTGGCCCTTACCTACAAATCAGCCACATCACTCTCCACCCCACGACAGTATCATATCATATCATATCATATCATATCATATCATATCATATATTTCTGCTTCTAGAAGGTCTCTTGCCCTTTCTTTTACCTGGAATGGCCTCCACACAGCTCCATGTTATTGGCCACATGAAACTTCCTACTTAACATTTCAGAGCTCAAACATGTTTTCTCTGTGAAGTTCTCCTTTTCCTTACCCCAGAAAATTAATCATTGGCCTTCCTGAGTAACTATTCTACCTTGAATATATTTCTTTTATTTTTCACATTTCATTGCAATTTTATTTGTTTACCTGTGTAACTTCCCCTGACAGGCTATACAATCCTTGAAGGTAAGTTCCATTTATCTTTTGATCCTAGAAAAGTACCTGATATTGAATAGGACCAATAAATATTTATTAAATGAATGAACCACTACTGGCTGTTTGAAAACCTGGAAAAAGTAAGCCATCCAGTTGTCAGTCAGTAACCAAGTAATGTCCTAGCCTTCTCCCTTTTACCAGCTTTATAAAATATTTCAAAAATCTAGTTAGTGTTTATTATGTGTTTCAGGGTACTATATACCCTTTTGTGGAAGTTTCCTTTCAACACACTGTATACCGAACCAGTACTGCAAGTGGATCTCATCCATGCTGGAACGAAGAAATTAAAGTAGATTTTATGTAGGTTGGAATCTATTTCTCTTCAGCTTCTAAAAACGAGCAATAACAAAATTGTTTTCTTACGCCTTTTATCAAAAATAATGATTGAGATATGATTTCTTTTTTAAGCTTTTAAATTATGAAATATTTCTTAGAAAGGCATGAATATATATGCAAATGTAAGTTCTGAGGAAAAATGATAGTAGGAATACCCATGTATTGGCCATCCAGCTTAAATAGAATATGACCATTACCTTTGAAGGCCAGGACCTCATCGTATTCCCTCTCCTCCCCCCTGGAGGTAACAACCACTAATCTGTGTTAACATTCCCTCTCTTTATGATTTTATATCATTAATATTTATCCCTAACTATGTATTATTTACTTGTGGATGTTTATATAAATTGAATCGTCTTTTGCAATCTTGTTTATTCGCTCTCAGTTATTTTGAGAGATTCATCTGTGTTCATACTCATAGCTTTCCTCTCCCCTGCTTCCTCCCTTCTATTTTCTTTCTTTCTTTGCTACCTCTTCTCCCCTCTTCCTCTTTTCTTTCCTTCCTTCTTTTATTTTCATTTCTAGATAGTATCCTACTGGACTAAAATGCCATAATTTTTTCTACTTTTTCCTGGTGATACACATTTTTCTTGTTTTAGGCTTTTTCTATTGCAAGTAATGTTGCTCTGAACATTCTTGTACTTGTCTTCTGGAGCACACGTGCAAGAGTTTCTTTTTAAGACAGTAGTGCTCAAACGTTTTTGTGCCTTAGAATCACCTGTATGGCTTCTTAAACCATTGCTGGGCCCCACCTTCATAGTTTCTAATTCAGTAGGTCTGGGGTAGGTCTTGATGATTCCATTTCCAACAAGTTCCCAGGTGTTACTGATGCTACTTAGTGAGGAGATACTTTGAGAACCTCTGCTCTAGGATATATGTCCAGGAGTAGAATTGCTAGGTTATAGTTGAATTCAGCTTCAGCTTTACTAGATAATACCAAACTGTTTTCTAGTGACTGTACCAATATACACTCCCAATAGCAATATACAAAAGTTCTATTGTGTGTCGTATCTTCAATAATATTTTGTACTTTTAAAATTATGTTTTCCAATATGATAGATCTAAAATGATATTATCATTGTGGTTTAAATTACATTCCCTGTTCTCTAATGAGATTGAGTTTTTTCCCCATTTAAAAAAAATCAATAGACTACTTTTTAGAGCAGTTTTAGGCTCACAGTAAACTTGAGTAGAAAGTGCAGAGAGTTCTCATATACACCCTTCCCACAATACACACACATACAGCTTCCCTCAGCATCAGTGTGGTATGTTTGTTACAATCCATGAACCAATGTTGACACATCATTATCAACCATTACTTGAGAGTTCACTCTCATGTTGTGCATTTTATGGGTTTTGGCAAATGTATAAGGACATGAACCCACCACTATAATATCATACAGCATGGTGTTACTGCCCTAAAAATATTCTCTGTTTCATCTATTCATCCCTTCCCCTGGGACCTCTAGCAACCACTGACATTTTTACTGCCTCCATAGCTTTTTCCCTTTTCCAGAATGTCATTGCATTAACCTATGGGTAGGCCTTATCCAATCAGTTGAAGGCTTAACAGGAAAAAGACTTACCTCCCCCTAGGGAGACTCAAACTGCAACTCTTCCCTGGGCCTCCAGCCTGCTGGTCTACCCTGCAGATTTTTGGACTTGCATACCCCACAATCACGTGAGTCAGCACTACAGAAGGTAATTTGCTTTACTCAAGGTCTACTAATTTTTTTTTTTAATGTAGAAATAACACTTCACATGAATCCTACCCCGTTAACCTTTAAAGTGTGCAGTATGTAACTGTTGGCTGTAGGTACAATGTTGCACAGCAGATCTTTAGAACTTACTCGTCTTGCTTAACTGAAACTTGATGCCTATTGATTAGTAACTCCCCATTTGCCTCTCCCAGGCCCTGGCAACTAACATTCCACTCTTTGATTTTTTGAAGTTGACTGTTTTAGATGTCTCATATAAGTGGAATTATTCAGTACTTGTCTTTTGGTGACTGGTTTATTGGTTTATTTTAGTTAGCATAAGGTCCTCAAGGTTCATCCATGTTGTCGCATATTGCAGAATTTCCTTATTTTTTAAGGGTGAATAGTATTTATTTCATTGTGTGTGTAGCACATTAGCTTTATCCATTCATCTGTCAACAGACATTTAGGATATTTTCGTATCTTGACTATTGTCTGCGCTACAATAAACATAAGAGTGCTAACATCTCTTTGAGATCCTGATTCAGTTCTTTTGGATAGATGCCCAGAAATGGGATTGCTAGATCAGATGGCAAATCTGTTTTTAATTTTTTTGAAGAACCTCCATTTTCCATAGCAGCTGCATTGTTTTGCGTTCCTACTGGCAGCGTGCAAGGATTCCAGCTTTCCACATCTTTACTAACACTTGTCATCTTTCCTTTTTTGTTAAAAACAAAGCCAAAAAATTTGTCCAGGTGTGAGGTGGTATCTCATTGCTGTTTTGATTTGCATTTCCCTGATTATTAGTGAGCATTTTATTATTGGTTAACAATTATTGAGCTTTTTTTTTAAAGATTTTATTTTATTTTATTTTTTAAGTAACCTCTACACCCAGCTTGGGGCTTGAATTTATAACCCGAGGCAAAGAGTGCATGCTCTAGTGACCGAGCCAGCCAGGCGCCCTGAGCACTTTTTCATATACTTGTTGGTCATTGTAGATCTTCTTTGGAAAATGTCTACTCAAGTTTCAGCATATTTTAAAATTGGATTATTAATTTATTATTGAGTTGTATGAGTCCCTCATATGTTTTGGAGATTAACCCTTTATAATACATAAGGTTTATAAATATTTTCTCTCATGCCATACATTGCCTTTTCACTTCGATGATTGTTTCCTTTGCTGTGATGAAGATTTACATTTTGATATATTTCCACTTGATTATTTTTGTTTTTATTGCCCGTGCTTTGGCGTCATATCTATGAAATGAAATCATTGCCACAACATATGCCATGAAGCTTTTCTCTTGTGTTTTCTTCTAGGAGCTTTACAGTTTTAAGTCTTTAATTTTAAGTCTTTAATCCATTTTGAATTGATTTTTGTGTGTGGTATAAAACAAGGGTCCAATTTGACTATTTTTGCATGTTGATAGTTTTATTGATACCATTTGTTGAAGAGACTATTCTTTCCACATTGTGTATTCTTGACATCCTTGTCAAAGATCGGTTGACCCAATATAGATGCAGGGATTTATATCTGGGCTCTCCATTCTGTACCATTGGTCTGTATGTCTGTCTCAATGCCAGTACCATAATATTTTGATTACTGTAGTTTGTAATGTATTTTGAAATCAGGATGTCGGATGCCTTCAGGTTTGTTCGTCTTTCTCAAGATTTATGTTTGATGCTAAATCTATGTAAATAGGTTTTGTTATTGGAAATAAGGTACATTGATCAAGACAAATTTGAAACATAGAATTTAAAATTGTTCTCTAAACTCAATAAGCAATTTTCAGTTGTCACTTCCTATGTATCTTTAGCTCTCACTGGGGTGAAAGTAATATAGAGAACTGGCAACTACATCCATTATCAAACTCCTTTCTCTTGTCCTGGTGCCCTTTCCCCCTTCTCCTGCCAATCTCCCTCAAGTTCTACAGATCATGTGGTTCCTGACTATTGGCATGGTTCTTTGATGGTGTCACTGTATTAAATAAAAGGATTTAGGAGAACACAAAATTGTAAGATAAATAAACTTACAAGTGAACTGAAGAGAAGAAGGCTGTAGAGTATTTGCAGTTACAGCAGCAAGATAAGCCAGGAACACATTTAGAGAACAACCAAGTAGATCAGAGGGTTCAGCTAAGGCACAACCATTCAGTTACCCACTTTTCGTTCCATGACATACCAGAGCTCTGTTCCCTTCTCCACAGGACATTTTAGTGAATAAAGACCACATGCAAATGGGATAGATAGTAATAATAAATAAATAGTAGATAGTTATTAGCCTTGTGAGCTCTACTGTGGAGGAGAAATTGTGAAATTTGAGTAAGTTTTGAGTAGAATACAAAATGCAGGACAATGCCGGACTTGAGTGATTGAAGGAACATGCTAAGTTGACACACTCAAAAATGTTTGAGGATGACAGTTATCATTTCTCCTACTAGTGTAGTTCTGTAAGTATTCATGGCCTCCTCTGTCCTGTCATAAGCCTTTGCAACATGAAAAGGAACTCTGGAGGAGTAGGGTAGGGAAGTCAGCTTATCACTTAAAAATATAAGGAAACTTCAAACTGTTCTGTAATTTCAACTTACATTTTTCAATTGTCACTGACTGTAGGTCTCAGAAAGGTACAGAAACTGTCAGAGATCCTTTGAAATAGTTGCTTCCTTAGCAACAAGCTTCAATAATATTATCGGTGGCAGTTGGTATAGTGAAATGAGTTCAGGTAGGAGCTCTGTCATTTGCTAGTGGTATTTTCTCAAGCAAGTTATTTAACTTCTCTGAGCTGTTAGAAGTTTCAAGATTGCATGCACAAGCTGGAGCTAAGAGTGAAGAAAGTTCATTGCTTGTGGTATACCACACTCTCCTTTCACTACCTCCAGAAATGTATCTAGTCAAGTAAACCATCAACAGACAGCTTGCAAATGCATTCCTCTGTCCCAGTTTCTAGTTGGAGAAAATAAATGCAGGAAAGAAAAAAAGCTTTATGGTTAAGCAGTCGTATTTTTTAGCTGACAGCAAAAGAGCAGTTTAACTGTATGTGGGAACTAGTAGAAGACAGCAGAATTTAAGATTATTTGGACAATCTTAATGCACCATACTTTGGATAATTTGTTTGCAATGGATTGCTGTAGTAAAAGTCTTCCTGCTTGACATTGAAACACTTTTTTTTTTTTTTTTTTAATTTTTTTTTTTCCAACATTTTTTATTTTTATTTTTGGGACAGAGAGAGACAGAGCATGAACGGGGGAGGGGCAGAGAGAGAGGGAGACACAGAATCGGAAACAGGCTCCAGGCTCCGAGCCATCAGCCCAGAGCCTGACGCGGGGCTCGAACTCACGGACCGCGAGATCGTGACCTGGCTGAAGTCGGACGCTTAACCGACTGCGCCACCCAGGCGCCCCGATGAAACACTTTTAATGCAAATTACCTCAAGAGAGGTACAGGATAAATTACAAAGCACATACTGGCTTAAAGGAAGATAACAGTCATCTGCAAAACACATAGCTTTTTCTTAGCCTACACTTTGTAAAAGAAAAGAACACAGGTAATTACATGGTTCTTTATGAATAATGCTCTTATAAAACAAGTTAAGCAATTTATATATTTTTTTTTTATTTACAGCTCACCAGGACATGATTATAGCTTCTCAAGCTTATCTAAAATAAAAGATAATATATATATCAACATTTTTGATGAAATGATTATTGAAAAACAGGTAATTTAGAATAATTATAACAATCAATGGTGAACTAATTTTAAGGTCAGACTGAATAAACCCTAGTAACATCTTTGTAAATTTGCTTTTAGATGCAATGTCTTTTTCCAACATTTTCTAAAAAGAACTTGGGGCAACTTGAAATAAAATCAGGCATGTGACAAGTCAGTTAAAAAATATCAGAGATCATAAACCACATAGAGGAGGTGGAGGGGGTAAATATACCAAGATTTCGGGAGAAGTAGGTTTCTGCAATTTAACATTACATTTAAATGTGAGCTTTCTGGGAGCCAAGAAAATTGAAACGAAATGAAAATGCATTCTGTATTTCTCACTGCCTGATCAAAGAAAACATACCACTTCGGCAAAAGACACCAAATTATTCACAGGACTAAAACCCAGTTCTAGTCAATCAGATTTTTTAAATTACTGAATGTCTTCATCATAGATACGCAAAAGCTCCTAACAATGCTTAGTGTAATCTCTCAAATAAATATTAGCTTCCTTCCTACTAAACTTGGCACCAGAAGTATAAAGATGCATATCCATTATACCTCCTCTCTTGGGACTCTGATTAAACGCTTTATTATAAATGCTCATCAAATTCTATGGCCGTGCTGTTGAAGGAGCAATTAATTCTATCTAGGTACTGGGGCTCAGAGGGAGAGAAGTTGAACTAGACCTTCAAGTATGGTTTAGGAATGAGTCTTCTATAAGAACTAAGAAACATAATGTCATTGTGTTCCAATTCAGTTTTCCAGGAGATGGGACACACATTCTTATTAAAATAGTTTCTATCAATTCTTCATAAATGCTTCATAAAAGGTAAAATATTGAACAGTAATTTGGTGATGGCTGTTCTCCAAGGAGTTAAACTGAGTAGTTTTCTGATTAAACTGATAATGAAAGAAAAAAAAGGAGAGCTTGGGTGGCTCAGTCAGTTTAGTGTCTGACTCTTGATTTCAGCTCAGGTCTTGATCTCATGGTTGGGAGATCAAGCCCCGAGTAGGGTTCCATGTTGGGTGTGAAGCCTGCTTAAGATTCTCTCTTTCCCTCTCCTTCTGCCCCTCCCCCACACATGTGCACACATGCTCATTCTCTCTCTCTCCCTCAAAAAAATAAAATTAAAAATAAAAATAAAAAAATAAACTGATAATGGGTGGAACTTGGGAAACCCAAAAAATCCCTAACAGACTTTCTCTCTCAGAAGTGAATTATCTGGTTTGAGCGGAATTGAATAATATTTGATTCATAGTTAAATTCTTGTAAGTGCTTTGTGTTGTTA
Source organism: Panthera leo (assembly GCF_018350215.1). Taxonomy (NCBI): domain Eukaryota; kingdom Metazoa; phylum Chordata; class Mammalia; order Carnivora; family Felidae; genus Panthera; species Panthera leo. Next base: position 54,808,036 of record NC_056689.1, read on the forward strand.
TTGAATGAAATCCATATGCTTTAAGTATCAGGACATATGTGACAACATGAGCCTGCTATTTAGGAAAGGAAAGGGCCTGGCCTATGTTCTTGCCTTCCTCTCATGCACTGGGTTACAAGGTAACTACAGGCCAAAACATTCCTTTTTCTCATAAAAGACCCCACCTAGGCTGAGCCCCAGGATGACTACCCCGCTGAAAGAAGGTGTTGGTGTATCATCAATCACTGTTCTTTAGAAAACAGTTTCTTCCCATGCTTCAGTTTTCCTCTTGTCCTTGTGTATTTTTTCTTCCTGCTATCAACTATTTCTTACTTCCTGTGGGTTCCCCCTTCATTAGTTAACTTGTTAGCAGGAAGCTGAGGACTTGGAAGTCTCATAGAAATGTGGCCTATTTTTAGCACTGGGGATGAAAGAGCTGGGCTCTTTCTGAGACGAATTTGGAACCAATCTCTCTCTCACAGGAATGGAAATATTTTAAGACCATGAATTTATCTCTAGAATATCTTAGACCACGTCTTTCATATTAGGTTATTTTTATTTTTTGTTATTTTCTTTGTAGTATTATTTTCTCTTGACCTACTAGTTATTTAATAGTATGTTTTTATATATTTTAAAATGACTAGTGTAACTTTTGATTTCAAATTCTAATTTTATTGTATTGTAGTCAAAGTGCTTTTGTAATTTTTAATAATCAGAACTATGATTCTTGAAAAACATAACTCTTTAGAACTTTTTATTTTTGAGGTTTAATTTTAATTACATGCTTTTCCTAGAGTTTGCAAACCACTTCAGGTAAGTTTGAATTATTCAGAGGCAAGAGACTCAACCTAGGATTTCTTAATTAAATTTGTATTGACAAGCTTATTCTGGCAAACATTTTGCTTTCCATCCGAGGGGAAATAAATAGTGGAGACAAAAGGCTAAGAAAGTAAAAAATGTCAGCGCTTCAGATCATGAAACCAAATATTGCTAGTATCATCCTAGAAGCCTCTTTTGTGCTCTATCCAAATTCCTTCCTCCCCATGAGTAACTATCTTAGCTTCTAACAGTATAGATTAGGTAGCGCTTATTTTCGAATCTTGTATGATTGAAATCATCCATTATGCATCCATCTGTGAGTGATTTATTTCTCTCTGCACTGTGTTTGTGGAAGTCATCTGTAATGATGCTCATTGATTCTCATTGCTGTATGGTATATTGTTGTAGGAATGTACCTTAACTTTTTTATGCATTCTACTATTGATAGATAATTTGTTTCTTTCTAGTTGTTGGCTCTTATATTTAACACTGATATAAATATAATTGTACATGTCTTGGGGACATCTGCATTTCTGTTGGATATATAGTTAAGAGTAAAATTGCTATCTCTCGGACTGTGCATATGCCCAGCTCTAGTTGTTTAATGCCAAGCCATTTTCAGAATGGTTGTGTCAATTCACACTTCCCACCACCAGTTTATGAGAGTTCTGGTTGATCGTATCCTTGTCATTACCTAGCATTGTCTGATTTTTTCATTTCAGACACACTGATGAAAGCAGCCATATCACCTTACGGCTTTAAGTCTCATTTTCATGATAACTCATGAAATTGAGCACTTTTTTCTATGTTTATTGGCCATTTTGATATCCTCTTTTGTGAAAGGTGTGTTCAAGTATTTTGCCCATTTTTTTTTCATTGATTTTTAACAGTTCTGTGTACAATCTGGATATGAGTACTTTGTCAGATATACATTTTACAAGTATTTTTCCCACACTGGCTTGTCTTTTTTACTTTTTTACTTTTTTAATGTGTCTTTTGATGAACAGAAAATCTTGATTTAGTGTACTGCAATGCAGTGGTGGTACTTTTTTGGTCCTCTTTAAGAAATATTGCCCACTTTAGATCATGAAGATATTATCCTGGTTTTGCTTCTAAAAGTTTAATCGTTTTACCTTTCACATTTAGATTTAAAATCCAACCAGAATTGATTTTTATGTGTCTGTGAGGTAGAGGTTCAGGATTATTTTTTTCCCCATAAGTATATTCAGTTGACCCAGCACCATTTATGGAAAAGATCATCCCTTCCCCCACTGCATTACAAAGTCACCCTTTGTTATGAATCTGGTGACTGTATAAATGTGGGTTTATTTCTGGACTCTGTTCTGTTCTATTAGTCTAATATGTATCCTTGCATTGATACCACACTGTCTTAATTACTAAAGCTTTGTCATAAATTTCGATATCCAGAAATCTAAGTTTTTCAGCTTTGTTTTTCTTCCTCAAGATTGCTTTGGCTGTTCTTAGCCCTTTGTATTTCCATATAAATATTAGAATCAGTTTATTGCTTTCCAAAAACAAGACAAAACCTGCTAGTATTTTTATTAGGATGGATTGAATACATAGATCAATTTAATTAGAATTGACACCTTTATAATACTGATCTTTCCAATCCCACATACATGGTATATGTCCCCTCTCCCCCTTTAATTTTCTTTGTATTAGTCAGTATTCTCCAGAGAAACAGAATCAATAGGATAGATAGATAGAGATATACATGATATATAGATATAGATATATCATATATATGAGATAGATATAGATATATCATATATATGAGATAGATATAGATATAGGAGATTTATTTTTGGCTCATGGGATTATGGAAGCTGAGATATGCCACAATATGCCATCTGCAAGCTGGAGAGCCAGAAAAGCAAGTGCTGTAATTCAGTTTGAGTGCAAAGGCCTGAGGACTGAGAGACTGCTGGTGTAAGTTCCAGAGTCTGAAGCCCTTGAGAACCGGGAACTCCAATGTCTGAGAGCAGGAGAAGATGGATGTCCCAATTCAAAAAGAAAGAGAGAATTTGCCCTTCCTCCACCTTTTTGTTCTATTCAGGTCCTCAGAGGTTTGGATGATTTCTGCCCACATTGGTGAGGGCTGATTTTTACTCAGTCTATTGATTCAAGTGCAAATCTCTTCAGTAACACCCTCATAGACACACCCTAAGAAAGTGTTTTACATATGTGGGCATCCCTTAGTTCAGTCAAGGTCGCATGTAAAATTAACTATCACAATTTCCTTTTCCCAATTTGCACCATGATGGGGCTTAAGCATGCCTAGAATCAATCATAATATTCTAAACAGACCAAAATGATTAATTTCTCTTTGCACACAGATGGATGGTCTCTTTTTTACTTTAACAGGATGGCCTGTTTACTTCTTTAATGATAAGTTCCTAGAAGTGTAAGGTAGGCTCTATCCAAGGCCAAAGTGAGGATAGAAAAAAAGGGAAATCAAACCAATCTTACCAGTCTTGCAAATCTAAAATTCCCATGATAAAGCTGATCAGGACCTTGGGAAAAATAAACAAGATTAGAGGAGTATTTACTTCAATTAGCATAAGAAATATAACATTCCAAGCAGTCAGAGTTGGTCTATCAGTGCAATCACTTCTCAATATAGAAACCTTTCTTAGAAACTGAATGGGGCTAATAAACTTAAACAAAAGAAAGAAAAAAGGAAAGGGAGGAAGGAAGGAAAGAAGGAAGAGAGAGAGGGAGGGAGGGAGGAAGAAAAAAAACTGAACTGGGCTCAGAAGACTACTAAGTAAATCAGAGAAAACTGAATTGCATGGTCTTAAGGGCTTAAGTTGAGGTAGCCTTGGGGGTCACCTTTTCCTAATTGGCACCATGCACTTAAATTAACTTAGTCATGTCAGCAAAACCATCAAACTTCTACTCGAAGTCTGCTTTTCTCCCTGATCTACAATCTATGATGCTATTCTCCTCTGAATGTGTCCTCATCATTTCAACATATTTTCACTACAATTTAACATCTTAAAATGTTGTTAGTGGTTGTGATGTCTTGGGGGTTGAGTTAAAGTAATTTTTATTCTTTTCTCTATATTCTTTAGTGTATTTTCAAAGTTTGCTGCACTGAGCATATCTACTACAATAATGTAAATAGCTGTACATAGGCCATAAACTCCACAGTGGGTCATTATTTTGCTTTAAATAGTCAAGTGTCTTTTAAAGAAATTAAAAAGAAAGAAAAATATTCTTTCTGTTTACTCTGGTTTCTTTTTAAGAAGAAAAAATGATTTTTTATACTTATGTGAAAGTTTGTGAAATTATTCACCATGTGATTAAAGTAAGTAACAAAAATTATCTCTATTAACAGGATCCCTATTGCAAGAGCTGCAGTAGTTATTCGCATATAAGAAAGAATTGGCTCGGGTCCATTGTCTTCCCTTTCTCTGCTCTTCTGCAACAATCTGAGGTAATAGAAAATGAGTATTTGCTAACTATTCTAAGTTTTTACCTTGGCTAGTAGAAACTTACTGTTATCTTTGAATTAGATTCTGTGATTACCAGGTTGGTAGGTCAAAGCAACCCTGTTTTTGAGTGCCCCTGGGGTGTTGGAGTATTTAAATATTCTAGCTGTCTCTAGAAAAGGAGACACCCACAAATTTATTTCTTATATGTTTAGAGTGTTTGATGATAAAGAATAATACATCTAGGGGTGCCTGGGTGGCTCAGTCAGTTAAGCGTCTGACTCTTGATTTCCACTCAGGTCATGATTCATGGATCATGGGATCAAGTCCCACGTCGGGCTCTGGGCTGACAGCATGGAGCCTGCTTGGGATTCCCTCCCTCTCTCTCTGCCCCTCCCCTGCTCATATGCACACACGTGCTTTCTCTCTCAAAATAAATAAATAAACAAACAAAAAAATAACACAGCTACCCTTAGGTCTTGAAACAACATTAACACTTGCATATAATAGTTTTTTAGGATCAGATTCACAAATGTTCTTTGATTAATGATAAATGATTCATGGTGTTGCTTTGTGACTATGGGTTCTAGGAGTTTCAGCTCCTCAGCATTGCTTATTGATAATGGTGAGACTGATGATTAGCACCTGTCTCTGTGATATCCCCACAGGGCTCTCCTGTTGAGTTGTGTAGCACAAATATGCCTACATGACCAGAAAAATAGAAAAAACCCAGCCTAGACTCTTTGGGGCTTTGTTAGTTAGTTATAGAGCTATGCCATCCATAGAAGTTTCAGAAATGAATTTTGTACCTCAAGGAGCTCGCCATCTATAGAAGAAAACTAATGCTATAGTGCTTTGATAGGGGCACAAGACAGATACTATGAGAACATACAGTAGGGAGTACCTTACTCTTACTGGTTTGGAGAAGTGGGGATATTCACAGGGGCCAGGGGTGAACAAGAAGGGTATGAGAAGGAGAAGGAAAGGTCAGAAAAGTTTTTACCAAAGAGATAACTTTTGAATCAAGTCCTTAAAGATGGTTGTCAAACAAAAGAGGGCATTTGACTCAGAAGGAACTATGTGTGTATTATTAGAATTGCATTCAGCCATTTGCCACAGAAAACTTAACAATGAGTGATACAAGGGGTCTATTTATCTCACCTAAAAAGAAATCTAGATGACAGTGCAGCAGCTCAAGAATATCACGTTACATATCATGTGGCTGTCATCCTCATAATTGCAAATTATTCAGTGCTCCTCCAGCCTCGTATTCATGTTGCAGATGAGAGCAGGGTGAAGCAAGAAGGGGCAGTGCGCTTTCTCAGAAAACCCTGGCAGCCTTCTTACATTTATGTGACTTGGCCACTATGTGCCTGTCATATTGCCACCTGAAACTGTTGGTGAGAAAGGAGAAGAGAATAGACATTAGGGAAGAGAGTAGAAATGCCTGCATAATATGTTATCACGAGGGATGACATGAGGGAGCATGTCACAAGTATCAGGACCGCAAAGAAAGAGCAATAGAGATTTAAGTTGTTGGGGTACAGGGCTTCCTACATCTGTAAATCTCCGAGTATCTCTCAGTCTCAGGCTGGACGCCAGGATAGAGAGGTAGTTAAGAATGTGGGCTTCAAAAGTGGGCAGACCTCATTAGCTGTGTGAGTTTGCACGAATTACTCAAATTCTGTAAGCCTCAGTCTCATCTGCAAAGTGGGAGATTAGAGGAGTATTTACTTCATTGACTGATATGATCTACATCAAGCACTTAGCATAGTGCCTTGCATATAGTAAGTGTTCAGTAACTATTAGCTATTACTATTAGTTATTATTATTGTAAATCAGCTCCTACCTCTGCACATGCGCACACACCCACACACACACACACACACACACACACACACACACACCCAAGATTCCTCCTCCTGTGGACCTGTGGGTTGTCTTTCCTGCTGCTGCATGTTTTCTTCTCTTTCTAGACCCAATATAAAATGTACCCAGTGTAACATGGTCTTTTAGCATCTTCTCTGAGCCTGAATTAGATCTCCTAAGAACTTCTATCACTCTGTTAGGGCAACTTGCATCCTTGCTTCATCCCTTTTCTGCATCTGCCCTGTCCACATAGTGCATGTTAGACAGGGACCCAGGGTGTGGAGGGTGTGTGTGAATAGATCACCATGGAGAACCTGATCATCCTTGTGCAGGTACATACTGGTAGAACCCGCATGTGCGTACCCATGCAAGTCTGTTTCCTCCTCGGGAGAAGACTGGGACAAGCTGTACTGTATTTGACTGATGTGTATTTTTGTCATGAAGAATCTATTATATTGATATATTCTTTCAGATTAGCGGAACATTTCAGGTAAATACTCCGCCAGTTTTGCTTGGGTATACTTGGAGTAAGACTCATGCGTCTCCTAGAGAAGATTATAATGGGCAGAATTTTAAAGAATCTACCTTCTTAAATATTTTTGCTACCATTGAACCTCAAATATCATACGTCACCTGTAATCCAGAACTAGACAAGGTAGGTTTTGCACTGAATTGTTTTTATAGGTACTATTAAAGAAGTATAAACTTGTTTTAAAAGCTAGTAATAATTTCAAAGTGGATAAAAATGAACATTGGTTCTTGGTATTTTCCTGTGGGAACAATATGGAATAATATTGAAATATTTTGAACTTGATTCTAGTTTTCAGATCAAACAGATGTTTTCAAGAGAGCACAGATTTTTAAAAAAAGTTGTCAGGCGATGTTTCCCAACCGAAGAGTCACAGCTACTGTCTTTAATGGTGAAGGGATACAGATCTTAGTAACAAGATATATCAAGGCATTAAACCCACCTCAGCAACTCCTGGATATATTTCTTCATGATTCTAATGCAACACTTGTAAGATATGTATTTTAGTAGCTTTATTGATATATAATTCACATTACATATCATTCACCCATCTAAGGTATACAGTTCAGTGGTTTTTAGTGTATTCACAAAGTTGTGCAACCATCACCATAGTAAATTTTAGAACATTTTGTTACTCTATATTTATTTTAATTTGTTTATTTTTTATATTAACTTTGAGCATAACTTTCTTACTAAAATTGTTTTGTTTTCAAAAACAGTTTCCTGAGAGAGAAACCATCTGTGTTACAGTATGTCCTCTTGAGCCCCAGATGGGAGAAAATATTTCTTCCTGATCTCCTTCATTTCTACCCCCTTGGACTAGAGAGTCACTGTTGCTACACCAGTTCATGTGACCACACTAGCTTTGTAGTGTTTCTACCAAACTTTGGAAAATGACACAGAAAAATTCCTTTGACTTCAGGCAAAATTAAGTTATGTGTCTGGGGGCGCCTGGGTGGCTCAGTCGGTTGAGCACCCAACTCTTGGTTTCAGCCCAGATCAGAGGAGCTCACAGTTTTGTGAGTTCAAGGTCCGCCTCAGGGCTTGGGATTCTCTCTCTTTCTGCTCCTTCCCCGCTCATGCGCTCGCTCTCTCTCTCTCTCTCTCTCTCAAAATAAATCAATAAACATTTTTTTAAAAGTTATGTTTCTAAAGGAGTTGTGTCCTACAAATGGCTTCTCAAAGGGTTGCTTCTCATTGTTATGTGGGAATGAAGAAACTATGTTATATTTTTCTCTGTAAACTGCCATCATAACACCTCCTACCCCATCCTATGTGACTTTTCCTTTATGCATATCTATTTACCAGCTGACAAGAGAAACATACTCAAAATTGAAGTTCATATAAAATGAAGGTTTATTCACTATGGACTCAAAAACTCCTACCACTTTGAGAAAGGAAAATATGAAATCAGAGCTATAAGTCTCCTCTTTGAGGCAAAAAAAAAATAAGCTTTGCTTAAAAGGCATCCACAAAAAATCACTTACACCTTTTGTTTATTCAGGTTTGATTGAGTCACTTGGCTCGCCTCAGAATATTTGTATTATTTTTATCCTAACTTAGGTTGCTTTTTGCTATGCTCTGCCTTTCCATCATGAGTTTCTTTCTGCCTATGTTTTCTGACACCCAAAGTCCAAAGAGATAATAATCCTCTAGATTTGTATCAAAAACCATCTTCGCAGGTCTTTTGTTTGTTTGTTTTTTATTTTAGAGAGAGTGAGAGAGAAAGAGAGCAGGGGAAAGGGTCAGGGAGTGAGAGAAAGAGAGAGAAAGAGAATCTTAAGCAGGCTCCGTGCTTAGTGTGGAGTCCAACGTGGAGCTTGATCCCATGACCCTGGGATCATGACCTGAGCTGAAGTCAAGAGTCAGATGCTCAACCAACTGAGCCTCCCAGGTGCCCCAATCCTTTTTTGTTTTGTTTTGTTTTGTTTTGTTTTGTTTTGTTTTGTTTTGTTTTTAAATATAACTCCTAGCAACTTTGCTTATGAAGGACTATGAATCATGAAGTCAAAAACATGACCAATGTAGGAGGTCATTGGTGCATAAATGATGGCTATTATAAATCAATGAAAATGTCAGTAAACTTTCTGTGTTACTCATTATTTATCTGTATCCCTTTCTACTTTCCTATTTTAGTCCGAGTCCTTGTCTCTAGCCCTGTAGGGGGAACAATCCACAGTATAACTTCTGTTGTTTGAGAAAGCAAGCTGTACCAACATTTTCCTGCTCCAATAACTTGTAACAAGCTTGTATTAATAAAAATAATTCTAATAGATTTGGAACCTAAAAGCAAATCAGCTTTTGCTATTCTTTAATATATTTTTAAAAAATTTTTAACAGTTGTAATTTAAAGTATATAGGTAATATATATAATGTTTAAATTTTCTAGAACTTATTACAGTGAAGTGTAATGGTTAATGGGCATCCTCTGGAGTCAGGCTAACTTGGGCTTGTTCCCAGAGATTCCATGCACTGTGTTAGCTGTGTGACCCTGGGCAAGTTATCCTAGCATGCTATGATTTTTTTCCTCTTCTGTAAAACAAAAATAATAATAGTATGTACTTCATGGGCTTATGGGATACACTAAATGTGATGGTCATGCATGTAAAATACTATGCCCGGTGATGAGCACATAGTATGCACTTAATAAATGTTAGTTAATATTATTCTAGGACCTCATTGCTCACTTTGTATCTTTGATTCCTGTTGTGCCCGATGTTCTGGATGAAAATGATGGTTTTGATATATGGATGACATCAGAGGTAACAAATTATGTTTTATAATTCAAATATATAGTATTTCTTTTTTTTTTTTTTTTTTTTTAATTTTTTTTTTTTTTTACGTTTATTTATTTTTGAGACAGAGAGAGACAGAGCATGAACGGGGGAGGGTCAGAGAGAGGGGGAGACGCAGAATCCGAAACAGGCTCCAGGCTCTGAGCTGTCAGCACAGAGCCCGACGCGGGGCCCGAACTCACGGACCACGAGATCATGACCTGAGCCGGAGTCAGCCGCCCAACCGACTGAGCCACCCAGGCGCCCCTATAGTATTTCTTACTTTTCTCTTAAATAGATTTTTAAAAATAGTATGCACATATGTAATACTTTGTTTTGTGAAATTTGACATCATTTGATAATTTAATACGTCATGGGCAGCTCTATCATAATCCATAGAAATAATTCTCAAGATGGGGCGCTTGGGTGGCTCAGCCGGTTGAGCCTCCGACTTCAGCTCAGGTCACGATCTCGCAGTCCGTGAGTTCGAGCCCCGAGTCAGGCTCTGGGCTGATGACTCAGAGCCTGGAGCCTGCTTCCGGTTCTGTGTCTCTCTCTCTCTCCCTGCCCCTCCCCCGTTCATGCTCTATCTCTCTCTGTCTCAAAAATAAATAAATGTTAAAAAAAATTTAAACAAAAAAGAAATAATTCTCAAGAGGAACAATCTATTCAACGTTATAAGTGGTAGCTCATGAATATTTTCATCCCATGGAAATTCCAGGAGTACAATATTATGACATCCCCCAGACAGAACTTGGCTTGTCACTATGGAGCTGGACAGACACTGAGTCTAGGGCAAAGACCGCCCCTTCTCAGAAGCTTTCCCCAATCTCCCCACATCTCAATGAAGAGCATGCATAGCAATGCTCTTTCCTCAGCACTTGGATTAAAATTCTTTTTAAACTGGTCGCCAAACAGAATAGAGGCCCCATGCAATATTTGAGACATATTTATACTAAAAATTTGTTTATACTAAGTGCAGATTTAATTGGTCATCCTGTTTTCCACAAATCTGGCAACCCTAAGTAGAGCACTTTTTTCAGTGCTCTTATATTTAGTTGCTTATATATTGACACTACACTCACACTCTGCACATATACATCCCAAGTTTAATCTCTTTGAATGAATAGGTAGACTTGATTATTATTTATTTTTATGTAAAGTCAGCAAGCATTCAACAAATATTTTTGATTGAAAATTACTAGTATGATAGGAGCCTTAGAGAGGGACACTTTCCATCTGGAGCCAATGGTCCTGGTACTTATCTAGAATGTTTTAGAAGTTAGAGTTGAGCTGAAATGGATTTAGGGGGCACAGGGCTAACTTAGTAGGTCACTGTCTTTTGGTAAGTGAGAACAAGGGAGACACAAGCATGTGGTTCCAGTGATTCAGTAATTCAAATCTAGTAGAACTCAAAGAGGTCATTAACTGTAGACTCTTCTGAGACTCTCTCATCTAATCAAAACGTGTTCATGGGTATTATAATCCTGCAGAACATTGAAAGAGCCTCTAAAATAGCTAAAAAATAACCATAAAAATAACCATTCAGGCAAATACTAGTACTCTCGAGTCCCTCCCCACCCCCAACCACCAATCCAAACAATACCCATAACCGAAAGGTTATTACAAGTATGGGATTCCTCTTGGCTAATGTCTTCCCACTGACATGAACTCTTTGGCCATGAGATGCCCATGATATATGACTATTAGACTGTCACAGGACAAGTGTTAGTTTCTCCTTCCTAACACACAGTCTGTGGAGAAAAACAAACCTTGGTTCAAATCCCACTTCAACCACTTAAGAGCTTTGGGACCTAAGACAGATCATTTAGCTTCCTCGGACCTGGACTTCCTCATCTGTGTTATACAGGGGTTTTGAAAGGATAACATATATGCAGGCATCTGGAACTCCGTATGTTAGTTACCTGTTCTCACCTGTTCTCTCCTCCTCTTATGAAATCTAGTCAGGGCAACCTCCTTGGCCTGACAATGAAGACCACTCCTATTCTGCCCTTCACTCTTCTGTTCACACTTTTCTTTCAGAGGAGCCATGTTACCATTCTCCCTAAACTCCATCCCTCACCACCATGTTCTGCCAGTGTGAACAGATGTGACCATATCAGTTATTAAAACACTGAAATGCTTTCATACAGAATGGTAAATAGTCACTTCCTGAGGTCCCACATCCCCCACCTCCCTGGCCACTACAGCCCTTTACAGAGGACTGTACTGAACTGGAAGGCACACGTCCTGTCTAAATGTTGCAGCTGCTATTCAACAACAGCAGACTTGCTGTATGAACATTTGGGCCCGTTTATTTTGTTAGATCTTCTGATTTTTTCAAGGGAAGCCGGAAATGCAGAGTTCTATATGAGATCTCCCAATTTTAAAAAACATTCCAGGGCCAAACAAAAAACACACCTTTAGAGTAGAACTAGGTCATAGACCACCAGTCTGCCACCTCTGTCGTGCTTTTACTCTCTTGCAACAACTGTTTTACTAGGCACCCTATATTTGACTACACCCAGCCCCAACTGTCCAGCTTTTTTAGTTGAAGATGTTTCAGTCATCTCCCTGACTGGGCTTCAACTCCAATCTCTTCCTCTCTGTGACTTGAGAGCACTCTATTGGTACATGACAGTGTATAGCTCCATTGACCAAAAGATCCTTTCCCCTAGAAACTCTATGGGATTTCCTATCACATGAGGTTTTCTTAGAATATCAGTCCATATGTCCCTGTTTGCCCAGGGCAGTTTAATATTTGTCCTTAACAGAAACATTCTAGATTGGATGATAAACTGTTTGGTCACTTGCACAGTATCCACATTAATTGCCCCACAGTAGAGTGACCCCTATATTCCAAGCTAGTGTTCTCGCCAGTGTTTTCAAAGGCAGAAGGTACCAGACCTTGCAGCTTTGCGGTCAGTCATCCCAGCGACCTGGCAAAAATATGTGTGTTTGAAGCTGGAGGGAGGAGAGGGGCCCCAAGTCTGTTGGATGCTTGCATTGCTTATCTTTCTCTTCCATTTTCTTCTGGCCTTGTTGCTTTTCTTTTGCCTTAGCGCTGCATCAGTTTGGCTATTGGGAATAAGGAAGAGCATGCCATACTGCTCTGTAATTTCTTTCTGTATTTTGGAAAGAAAGCTTTAGTCGTCCTGGGGACTTCAATGTTGGAAGTAAGTGCTGGTGTTAATATTTACATAGTGTAAACAAAACTAATCACCTTTCAGCTGTAAGTTTAAAAGACCTCAATCCCAATTTTCCTTCTTTTCACAAGCTAATTGGGGAATTTCATGGGCAACCAATGATTTAGTTAAGAGGATAATGTCGGTTCATCCAAATGACCACAGTGTAAAGAAAGGCTTTCCTTTCTTTTCTTTGTAAAACTGTACTGCTGATAGTGCTACTTCATGGGGTTACTAAAATGTTAAATTACATAGTGACTGTGTGGCACTGAGAATAGCACCGTGGTCCATGGTGAAAACTCAATAGTCACCACTTGGTGGTGGTGGTGGTGGTCTAACAGTTATAGTGATGGTTGTAGGAGTTATTAACCATCACCACCACTATCATCTTTATAATTTTCTAACACTATATTTAAAGATCCTTAAGAAATACTTCTCCTTATTCTTCACTTCTCGCTCTTTAGTCATACAAGAAGTGGGCCTGCAATTTGAATTTACCTACTGACATTTTTACACCTTAATTATATACTCCTGCATTCATACCTCCAGAACACTATCTTCCTTTGGACTGTTTCTATTTCTACCACGAATATCTTGATGAGGGTCAAGATTTCCAGTCTCGTTTTAGGCTTTGTGTTGTGATCACTTATTTCTCTATGTTTCCTTGGCATGGCTTATTATTTCTTTTAGCAGGCTAAAAGCTCGTGGTTAATTTCCCCCACGATCCCCCTGTGTAGGTTTAAGTGCCACTAGATGGCAGTAAAGAGTCAACAGTATTTCAACAAATATTTGCATTTATGCCTGCGAGTCAACACCATGGGTGGTAGGTACTTCGGCTGTGTGTTTCACCTCAGCTCTGTGGTTGAGGCGAAGCCTCCCCCTTCCTGAAAAGAAGCCGAGCACAGTGATAAAGAACAAGAGCTTTGGAGAGACCAGGCACAGTGTTAAGAATATGTGTTTGGGGGTCAAAGAGCGGTTGAAAACCCAGCAATGCCACTTACTAACTGTATAGTCTCAGCCTTGTTTACTTACTTTTCTGAACCTCAGTTATCTTCCCCATAGACAGGACTAATGAATGCCATGTATGGTGACACTACACAAGCCCTTCAACCTCTGACTCTATCTGAAAGATGAGCATAATGATCACCCCTGCCTCAAAGAATTTGGAGTGAATGCAAGTGAAAAATTTAGTGTGAATGCTGAGCATGGTGCCTGGTGCACATATTCCCATTAAGTGTTCAATAGTCTTTATTATTACCTGAAATTGTTATTCTTTGCTAATAAAACTTTGCACTTAAAAAGGTATGTTAAGAACAGAATAATAACATAATGACTACTTTTATTCTTCAGATGGTCCCCTGTATACTTTCTCTCTAGCCTCCAATGCCAGATCTTATGCTCAAAATTAACTTAATGACCTTTTAACTTCACTTAGCTTTTTCAGAGCCTTCGGCAAGTGTCCATTTCCTAACTTCAGTCCCCAAGTATATTCCACTCAAAGCAGGGCTGGTCTATATAGTGCTTTTGTGTGCATTAGACCAAAGTGTCCCTACCTTAAAACACTTCAGGGGCGCCTTGGGTGGCTCAGTTGGGTAAGCATCCTTCAGCTCTGGTCATGATCTCGTGGTTCGTGGGTTCAAGCCCCGCATCGGGCTCTGTGCTGACAGCTCAGAGCCCGCTTCAGATTCTGTCTCCCTCTCTCTCTCTGCCCCTCCCCCGCTTGCACTCTGTCTCTCTCTGTCTCTCAAAAAATGAATAAACATGTTAAGAAAAATTAAGAAAAAAACATTTCAGTGCTAGCTGTTGGGAAATTGTCAAAACATACTGATTTTTCTAGAGCAACATGTTTCATTGCTGTGAGGGTAAACCTTACAGGGCTGCACATGGCAGCACCAGCTCAAAAGTTCTCTCCTTTGAATCCAAATGCTAGCCAGGGCCTGAGGAGTTCTAGAGCTTTAGCTTTTTTCCTTTTCAAAAAGTCTTTGAAGACTCCCCCAAAAAAGACTTGTAGAACTCAAAGATATCATATACTTACATTACAATTTCCACATACAAAAATGAGTTGAATCAACCACCTGCCAAAAATGACGTTAACCATCTTTTTCCTCACACAGGGGCAAGTAGCTTATGTATTAACTCAAGAAACTGATGAATATTTGCTTTGGAATCCATTAACTGGGCAATGTCATAAGCAGTTTGACCCATTTTGTCCCTTACAAAGTGTGGACTGTTTGTTTGATGATGGAAATGTAAGTATCTGGGGAAAGAAGTCTTATTTGGAGTTAATATCCTCAAGAGTCAGGCAGTTCTCCTCTACTCCGGCTCTACATTAGAACCATGTGGACTCTGAAGAAAATACAGACGTTCACGTAGAATCCCTGGGTTGTGGAGCCAGGGATTCTTCAATCCCTAAAGTTCCCCAGGTGATTCTGTAGTGCCTCCAAGGTTGAGAACCAGTGATCAATCTAATGTTCACATGCCCTTGGAATCTCTGCCTCCTACCTCAGAACCTCCCTGGGCTTCTACCTTCGCTGGGTAGTAGGGCTGTAAGCTTTTTCTCCATCCTAACCAGTAGGGGCTTTGTGCTCCCATGTGCCTATACCGATTTTATGTTAATGTTTTAATAGGTCTGGTTTAATATTCAACAAAATAATACACCAATGGCTGTACATTTTGACTATTCAAAAGAAAGTTTCTGGAAACAGTTGCTTCCAAAAGATTTCCAAGGGACAAACGCACAAAGCATACAGGTAAACTAAATTCTTCTCAGGTGTATCTGTATGAAAGTTACCATCGGTTCTAATCTTTACCAGTTGTGCCAGCTCTTGTTATGTTTATATAGCTGATTGCAGACTGAATGATTTGGCAATGCTAATAAAATCTAGTTTTCTCTGCCATCCAGCCTGAGTTTGGGCTACTCCTATCATACTCCTCTACTTGCAGAAAAGAAGAATTGAAAAGAAGGCATCATCTTCAAAGTGAATGTAGATTTTAAAGTGAAAAAATGTAAATGTTTATTCTAAAACTGAAAATATAATGTCAAGATGCTGTCGTAAGTTTACCTTGACCTAGCCCTCTGCTCCACATCCATGGTAATGATAAAATATAAAGATTGAAAAAGAAAAGGTTTACCTGGGCTCCAAACCATGACAATGATCTCATGGAGTAGAAACAGGACAGAAATACTAGCCATGAGTAGGGCTGAATGAAGGACGGCAACAAGGTCTGAAAATGGTTCATGAAATCCAGGGAACCGGGCCAGCCTCACTTTTCGAAGCTAGGGATTGGGATGGGTCCCCCTGCGTCACTACTCTCAAAAGATGGAGAAGAAAAGCTGCAGACCCAGTGCCAGGAGAACCGAGGCAGGGGTGGAAGCACAGACCTGAGGTCAAGAACGACAGAATTACCAGGTGGCTCAGCCAGTGGATCTGTGGTGCACGTGACGTCCCTTTGTGAAGGACCCCAAATTCCACTTCAGTGGCTGTTTCTGGATCAAGGCCCCCAGCATGGCAAGGTGCAGGCAATTACAAAATCCATAAACTAAGAGCTATGAGCCGAGAGGAAGTGAAAGTTAAAAGAAGATAGTGGAAAATATAGTAGAAAAATAGGCAGAAAACAATTCATAGAAGCAGAAACTTGAATGCTCAATCTCACTCACAGTCAGGAAAATACAATTTAAAACAACGAAGCACCTCTTTACATGGTTAAGATTGGCAAAAAAAAAAAAAAAAAAATTTAAGTGTGGTCATACCAAGTGCTGGCAAAGAGGAGAAGTGGTGGGAAGGTAAATTGCTGTAAGTGCTCTGGAAAGCAGTGTGACGATATCTGATAAAGCTGAAGATGCTCAACCTTTGACCCACCAGTTCATCTTCTCAGCATATATCCTAGAGGAGCATGCACAGGAAGACAGCCGAGTACAACAGTGTTCTTTATAGAATTGCTTGAAATAGGAAAAAAAAATGAGAAAAGAATTCATCAACCAGAAAAAGAATACATGAGTTATGAAGTACTCATAGTATGATTTCTTCTACATAACAGAAGAAAAAAAAGTATGAACCAACTTACACTAGTTCTCAACTTGACTGTACATCCATTACATCAGAGCCGCTGAGGGTGGGACATACACACCCGTGTTATTTAAAGCTCCCCGGGTGATTCCAATGTGCAACTGAGGTTGAGAGTCATTGATCTAGAGCTATGCGTATCAACAGGAATGAATATAAAACAAAGTAATGTCAAGCAAAATGAAAAATATATGAAATGACACGCATAGTACAAAATCACTTATATGAAGTTTGAAAATGATGTGCTGTTTATGTATATATAGACACGTATTGATGGTGTAAAAGCATTCCTAGAAATGATACATACCAAATTTAGGTTAAAGGTGACCTTTGGAGAGAGGAAAAAAAGGAATGAGGTCGGGGAGCAACATACAAAGTACTTCAAGTCTGTAATGTTTTACTTCTTTTTAAAAAAATCTAAAACAAATATGCAAGAATGCAAAGGTGAGATGTAGCTAAGTGGTAGGTATGATGGGTGGATTTTCATTACCTTGTTCTCTATGCTCATCTATATATTTGAGCCATTTCACAAAATCAGAAGGAATGCATGGAAGTTACAGAGAGGGGATCATACAGTACCAAACTGTACAAAGAATGTCTCTCCCTTTCAACATCTCTTTCCCACTCTCTAAGAAATAAACACTGTTAGTAGTTACTTGTGCATCCTTCTAAACATTCTCTGTGTGATGCAAGCATGCGTATATATGTATACGTATTTCCTGTTGTAAAGTCATTTTAAAGAAGGGGAAGTGTAGTTATCTCTCTAGAGCAAACAACATTTTCAGCATCCATAGGCCATGCCTTGCTTTTCCCATCCCAAAGTTGCAACTGATGTATTGCCACCTCCTGCAGCGAGGTGACATATTTAGAGATGAGGGTTTTTTGTTTACTGTTAATCATTCTATTAGGGCTTCAGTGAAATGTTGCTTGTGTGCCTGCGCTTTGTGAGGCATCAGTACCACAAGGAAAACATGTGTCTCAGTATTGCCAGGACTTGTGTTCTCAAGGAGGAAAGAGAAGGGAGGAGGCAATTGCAGGACAGAGTGGTAAATGCGATCACAGAAGAAATGAGTGTGCTTTTGGGAGTGTGCAGCAGAGGGCCTGAGGGGAAGGACAGCTCCTGGGGCTTCCTGGGTAAAAAGCAGTGACCAGCAGAGTGAGGAAGGTGAGCAGGAGCTGGCCTGGAGGAAGGTCGGAGTAGAGAATAGTCCTGGCAGAGGAGAGGACACAGCAGGCATGACGACCAGCAGGTGCAGGCAGGTGTCTGTCGAGGAGCTAAAAGGCCAGCTTGGCTGCGGCCAGGGAGTGAGCAAGACAGGCTCAGGGGTGAGCAAAGTCCTGGTAAGGACATGGGCGCCTGTCCTCAGGACAGTCAGAAGCTAACATCACTAAGGCAAGGGCTGCCGTGATCAAAATTGTAGTTTTTAAAAGCCACTCTGCCCAAGTATGGAAACAAAACATTTTGTCATGTCGAATCTATAAATATAAAACCCAGTATTGCATTTGACTTGTATCTCTATTCTGTCTTGTGGATTAATGGCCCTCAATCTTCTGTCTTGCAACACACATCCCAAAATAAACCACTATCTGTGGTGAACACTTGTTTTTTGTCACAATTGTGAACACAAATTTGAGTGTGTAAGATGAGCATGTGGGTACTCAGAGATGAAGTTAATAGGGAGATCCTCTTGAAGTTTTAAAAGATATGAATTCCCTGAAAGAAAGGGCCTTTGCCAAAGAAAGCAAGTGGACTAACACCTCATAAACTTATCGAGTTAACGTTAACCCAGGCCTCTTTTTCAGGCCTGAAGGTGGCCTAACTAATCCACTAGTTACCTGACGGAGGGAGGGGCCGGGGAGGGGAGTGAGGGCCTTGGAGGGTTACACAGTGGTTGGTGGCAGCAATAAAGGCATTCAGCTTACCTGTGCTGTCTGGGACAGCTGGTGGCCCTGCAACATGATGTTGGAGTTCATAGTTTCCTTTCTCCAGTGTCTCCCCTCTCCTGGAGGAATCTGTTGTGGGGAAACTCCCTGTGCCTGGGACTGTTGTCTAATCTATCCATGGTGGCATCAGAACCCTGGCAGATTGCTGGGCCTTGCCCTGTGAGTTTCTAATTCAGCAGGTACCACATGGGGGCTGAGAATTTGTATCTCTAACAAGTTCCCAGGTGTGAGGTTGCTGGTCCAGGGGCCACACTTCTGGAACCACTGGCTTAGATCATCACCTGACAGACTGAATCTTCTCAATCACTCTTGAAATATTCTAGCCCCTAGAGGTCTGAAAACTGTTGCCCTCTTATTGCACAAGCCTCCTTCCGCCCATGTCCCTATCTCTACAGCTACCTCTATTTCTCAGTTCAGGAATGCTCAAAATAAAAATGCCCAAGCCCAGCCCCTCTGTCTTGTCCATGTGAGCCCTGCAGGGAGGGACATGCACACAAAGACCTGGCTCCTGCCAGCTGGAAGAAAAGGATATTCAACCAAAGAAGGAAGATAACAAACCATGTTAAAAGAATAGTAGGGCGCCTGATTTGGTTCAGTCGGTTGCGCGTCTGACTCTTGGTTTGGCTCAGGTCATGATCCCAGGGTCATGGGATTGAGTCCTGTGTGGAGCTCTGCACTGAGTGTGGAGGCTGCTTGGGATTCTCTCTCTCTCTCTCTCTCTCTCTCTTTCTCTCTCTCTGCCTCTGCCCCTCTCTCCTGCTCATGCCCTCTCTCTCTCTTTCTTTCAAAAACTTTTTCAAAAAATGAAAGAGTAGTAGTAATAATACCTGATTTTATTGAACGATAAGTGCCAGGCTTTGCATATATTACTTTATATCAAAATCTTCACAAGACCCTAGGGAAGTAAGTACTATTATTGTCCCTCTCTTAAAGATGTGGTATCGGAGACTCGGAGAAGTTAAGTGACTTCACCAAGGCCACAGTTAATAAGTGGATGAGACTAGTGCAGGTGCCAAAGATTTTCTGGTATAACCAATAAGCATGTCAAATGTTTGTTTGAATAAATGAATGTGGCCAGCAGACCTGTCTTACCCAGGAAAAATACCTTGTAAATCCACTCCTCATCCCGCGCTCTGGTGAAGTAATACTAAAATCAAAGGAAACACTGTGATCTGTGTTTTACCTTTGTGCTTCTGTGGTGGAGTGCTTTTGCCACATGAAAGTGGTTTGGGTTCCCCTCGTTATAATTAGCACTCCAGGGGTGACTGTGATGTCAAAGTGGTCTCCCTAGAATCTTTTATAACTTTCAGTTGTCTATATGTTTCAGCCTGAGGAAATAATTTATTGTGAGACTAATAAAAGCATGATAGAAGATCTAAAGAACAGGTATGACCTTTATTTATATATTACGATTACTACGTTTTCTCCCTAATCTCTTGCTCCTTTCAGTTCTCCAGCCCAGGCTCTCAAAATACCTATTAGATTCAGCATTAGAAGCAAGAGATGGAGGTTATGGTAGTGTCTTCCACTGAGTCATTGACTTTTGGTCCGTGCATCAAAAAGCAGTCCCTCTGCCATTCCAGGACACTCCTTACAAAAGACCATCTAACTTAAAAAGTGGTTGCCTCTGGGAAATATTGTAGGGCTACTGCTGGGAAGTTCTCAACACAGACACCTGTTGAAGTTATGGTAACAATAATGCAGTAAACTAATACTTCTTGAAAGGAAATGAAGGTAAATGGCCCACCACTTGGAGTATGGAAAAAACATCCAAGTTGGGTGGTAGAAACATCAATATTGTCCCTCATCGGCACTCCCCCCTTCCCCAAACACACACACACACACACACACACACACACACACACACACACGTCCCAAGGAGTTGTTCAGTCAAGCTGAACAAGTTTGTCAAAGTCACAAACTTTACAGCAGGGCTTGCTCCTACTCCAAATGTGTCAGAAGCTTCTAGATCTTACTGTCTCCAGTGACTCATGCTGACATAGCAGGCTGCCATATAAGCCCCTACCAACTAATCAAAACAAAACATAACAAATAATATTGCCACTCCCTTCTATCGCTAGTACACAACTCCCACCTCTTATTTCCTTCCTTCTTCCCCAGTTCTTAACAAAAAAAGGAAGCAATGCAGTAGAGAAATGATTCCAACTTCTGGTTTTCATCAGAATCACTTCTAGAACTATTTTAAAAAATAGATGCCAGGATCCCAGACCAGACCCGTTGAATCAATACCTGAAGGTGAAATACGTTGATAAAGCCCTACAAGTAGTTCTGATGCTTAGCCGCTTCTGGGACTCTGCAAACTCCAAAACTACTCAGTCACACTACAGACTCAGCCAGGAGGAAATTCCCAGTGGCTTTTTGTTTTTAAGCACACAGTGATTCTGTGTAAAGATGAGGCTTCTCAAGGGGGCCCCGTCAACCAATGTACACTGTCCCTGGAATAATCTACCAGCAGGCACTGTTCTAGGGGCTGAATACAAAGGCACAAATCTCTGCCTTTATGGAGTGTACATTCTAGCGGGGGAAACTGATCATCATACTTATCAGTCTGTGCCTCATTTCCTTCCAACCATGCTTGCTGTATTAACTAATCTAATAAATCCATCCCTGCTGACATCACCCAGACCAGATATCTGAACTTTCATAAATGCAGTTTCTTGGAAACACAATATTTTATGACAGAGGAGGGCCCTGGAGAATGGGGATGTCAGTCCAGTGATCAGACAGTAGACGTTGTCACATCACACCCAGTAGGCAGCTGTCTACACACAGGTAACCAGAAAAGAGATGTGCCTTTGAGATCCAACTGTTGGCTCTCCTGGGAAGCTTCTTGCTTTCCCAAGCCAAGCAAGTGCCTGCTTCTCCCCAACTTGATTAATGTGAATGATGGTAGATATGCTTAGCCATGAAGGTCTGGTTCATCCTAAATAAAATAAAAAAAAAATATTCTTGCACTTGAGTAAAGTGACAACACTCTTACCACGTTTATTACATGAATTGTAATTTGTCGTCAAATAACCTTTGCATTTTTACTTTAGGATTGAGAGGACTCTGAAATGTAAAATGATGGAATGGCGACCTAAACAGCCAACACGCTGGAATCGACAATGTACTTATATTTTGCAAAAAATCCTTCCTAAGCTAGAACTTGGCACTGGAAGCTTTGTTTTATCTGAAGAAGAGGGTGAATTTGAAAGACTACTCCAATTTTATTGGGTATGTGTATGATTTAGTGCATTAGTGACATTTGTTGTATCTATGTTGTTAATTGCTAGGGAATAGTAATCTTCAATATCCCTGAAATGCTTTTTTATCTTGATCCTAGACAACAGATGATGAGGCATTAAAATGCATTTATTTGTAGACTAAGCAATTTCAAATAGACTGAACAACTATTACCATGACCACACTGCATGACATTTTCTTGATATGTTTTATGTTATATAGCCACAAAGTTTGGAAAAAGAGATGAACAAAAGAAAGTCACCTGTAAATAAGAAATTGAAAAATGATCTCTGGATGGTAGTAATAGACTAGATTCTCTGTCCTTGGTTCTGGGCAAGAGGACTCCAGGCAAGCTTTGATACCTTTCACATGCAAAATACTCCCAAATTTCTGTATCCAGCCTGGTCTTCTTTCCTGGCCTCCTTTCTTATATATTTGCCAACACATTTGTCATCGTCTTGGTTGGTTTAAAGGTATCTCAAACTCAACAAGTTTGTAAACAGACATGGTGGGCATTTGGTATATTGTTTTTCCCCTACCTACCACCAGCTCTTGACATCCTGTCACTGACTCTTCCCTGTGAATTGATCCAATGGGTTTTTGAAAGCCCCAGCCTCCCAAGAGTGAGATTCTTTCCCCCTACCATCTCGTAGACTAGACATTTTCTAGGGAAACCCTCTGAGAGAAGAAAAGAAGGAATCTGTCTGGAGTTAAGTACTTAAGCTGTCAAAGAGGGATCTGTGGGTGCTATTTGTTAATGAATAGAGAGGAAGTTGCTTTTATTTGCATTAAAAAAACAGAATTAGTGGTAAACAGATAAGCAAAGCAATATAAGCCAAGGTTAATATAAGCCAAGGTTTAAAACGTGTACTTTCTTTGTAAAATTATCTACTTAGTAACACATAATCATAAACTTGAGCTTAATCTTGTGGTTTGGATTCAAACCCCGGTTCAACCATTTATCACTAGTTTTGACCAAGTTACCTAACTCCTTTATACTTTCCACCCCACTGGGCAAGATAAACAGGGATAAAAATAGTTGATCTGGTTTGTGGTTCTGGTGAGGATTAAATGAGCTGCTACTTACCACAGCACCCAGCACTTAGCAAGTGTTCAGCAGATGTTTATTATTATTTGTATTACATGTGAGAGGCCTTGTGTTAGGCACTGGGGTTATGACAGTAAACAAGACAGATACAATCTTGTGCATTCACAGAAACTACAGGCTAATGAGACAGACCAGAAAACATGTAATTGCAGTCTAGTTTACTAAGTAAGTTAGGGAAGGACAGCATCCTACTGCAACCACATAGGAAGAACACATGAACAGATTTAAGGATCAAGAAAAGCCTCCTGAAGTAAGCAATCTAAGGTTTGAAAGAGGTTTCTGATTGTTATCTGCGTCTTATTAAATAGATAATTTTACATAGGACCATGTACCATAATCCTTTAATCCTGTCACACAGTTGTCACTTAATAAATATAAATTGAATCAGTGTTAAATAAATTCTTCCATAATGCTCACTTAAATACCTCATTTGTAGGACCAAGTAATATTCCCATTGGCAGTTTGCTATTCTAGAAAGGGTGCACGTATTTGGAGTGTTAAGTGTGAGGGCTGTGGTATCTGGCTTTGTTCCTCTCTCTCTGGAAAGTGGGAATTATAGTAGAACCTACCTCATAAGGTTATTTGAGGATTAAATATGTATGTGAAGCATTTAGTACTGTTCCTGGAACACGGTTGATGAAGTATTGGGGGTGATAGTGGGGTCTGTGGGGTCCAGAGGCAACGGCCAAGAAAGAATTCTTGAAGATGTCTTTGGTGCAAAAAGGTTATTTTTTAAAGCATGAGGACAGGACCGGTGGGCAGAAAGAGCTGCCCCGGGAGCAGGAGGAGAGACTGGTTATATACTCTGGAGTGGGGGAGGTAGAGTCCAGGGGAAGTTTCCAGTGAGATTTTCATATGCTAAAGAAGACTCACGAGATACTGGAGGCCTAGCTATTGTCAAGCTAAGGTTGTTTTTCCCTCTAGCAAAGCATTAACAGTAAGATAGCAGGGAGTTCCTGGAGAAACATTTTACTCCGCCAGCCTCAAGTGTTTGTCAATGGGCTGCAGGTTATAAGGAAATTTAATTCTATCTACCATTTTCTTCTGCCTTTGTTTCCCACATCAATTGTAAGCACCTAGAAAATAACTTTACTTTGTGACTACCATTTTTTGAGGCTTCTGTAATATTTTTGCATACAGTAATTCCTGATTGCCTACATGCCTGTAGCATGGGTTTACATGTTATTCTGTCTTTTGTCTAGGTCACAGGATTTCCTATCCAGATGCCATACACTGATGTGCAGTCAATTATTGATGCTGTGTATCAAACTGGAATTCACTCTTCTGAATTTCCCCAGATAGAATTTGCTCTAGCTGTATACATTCACCCATACCCAAACAACATATTATCTGTGTGGGTCTACTTGGCTTCCTTAGCTCGACATGAGTGAAAAGGAAGAAGGAAAAAGGAAAAAAATATATATAGGCTATGGGCCCCTCGCCCAAATCAAGACTTTTCTGGTACTTTAGATTTTGCTACTTATCCTCAAATCCAGCCAAATGTGAGCCCGATTTTTGGTTCTCTTATAGAGTTAGGCACCAGGGAGACCCACTCCCTGAACCTTTGAGAATGAGTCTAGATGACCTCCCGACCTCTTCAAGGAAAACATTTCAGTCAGTCGGGTGGCCTCTGGTCACTGTCTACAGTGGGTCTTATCATGGGAAAGAAGCAATTCTGGCCCCTACCTTTTAAGCCAGTATTACTCAAATCATAGGCCTCACACCAGCTCAACGGAATCACCTGGAGAGCATTGTTGAAAATGCAAATTCCCACATCCCCCTAAGACCTACTGAATGGGAACCTTCGGGAGTGGAGCTCCAGAACCCACATTATTTTAAACAAGCTCCCTAGATCATTCTGATGACCTGTTAAGAGTGAAAACCCCGCCTTATAGAATGTTGTCATTACCAAAGTGAGGCTGGTACTTTTGATGCGGGTTCTGATGCAATTCCAGGTAGAAGATATTCAAGTACAAACTCCAGGTCATTGCCTCTCCAAAGATTATTTCACTGGTTAAGAGTAAAAGAAAAATCTGCCAGGTGGGGCTGAGGGCTGAGGTCAGCTTCTGGGGCCTCCTAAAAGTTTTCACTTGGCATGCTACTGACTTGAAGTTCTTTCAGCTCCTAGTATTTGGAAGCGCTTCCCAAGAAGCTCTGTCTAACATGCTTTCCCGATTCTGTGAGAAAGGGAGAAAATGGTCTTACCAAATCTCAGGGCTCCTTTTCTCCTTAGTGAGGAGTCCGCCATTTTGCCTCTAGCACTTTTCTGCTGCTTTCCTTTCCCAGGAGTGACTCCAAGGAGGCCTGTCTAGATCCGAGGAGCCTTGAGAGAGAGTGGACAGGGATCTAAGTCAGAAGCGCTGTATTTTCTTCTATTTGGTTGTTCTGTGCTTCACTGAGAAAAGTATTTATACAGTTTACTTAAATGTTGCATAATTACTTACTCTAAAAAAAAAAAAACCAAAGGTACAGATTTCCAAAGGTTGATGAAAGCTTTTTTTGTATGAGGTAAAAACAGAAGAAAGAAAATTCACCTTTCCCACAAGCTGGAGTTTCTTGGGTCACTCTCACAAGCAGAGATCCCCCAAATACATCCCCAGGGACTCCTCAGTCTGATTTCTGTCCTGCAATGCACCTGCATGGGCAGGTGCCAGGGAAGACCTCATTTATGTGCAGTGATGTTAGTCTTGGACGAAACTTGTGACTACCTAAGTAAAATAGTAGAGATGTGGCTGAAGAGAACGCTTTTTCTCCAAGGTTAAAACCTAAATGTGTGTATCCCCTAGCTGATCAGAATTTTTGTTCTTATTTGAATGTTCTATGAAGTTTTGTTATTAGCAAGTCAACCATATTGATTGGGGTAGCAGTAAATGATGTCTATGGAAAGACAATGTTGACAAAAAAATACTGAACTCACGCAGTTCATTTCTGTGGCACCTTCAATATTTACATAACTATTTTGTTTTGTCATTTATGGTTTTCAAATTGATAGGCCACTTAAGTTAGGTAGAAAGTGTTCATAGGCAAGCATAGAGAACCCTTCTGTATCATATGGTTTTTTTTGCAGGTGTATGGATTTCTCAACTAAAATTTTTTCCCTAAAATTTTGAAACTGTGTAATGAACCATTTTTTCATTTGTCTATTTAAAAAATAACATGATTTTATTTTTAAATTTTTATTTTAATTCCAGTTAGTTAACATACAGTACTTTATTATTAGTTTCAGGTGTACAATATAGTGATTCAACCCTTCCATATATCACCTGTTGCTCATCATGTCAAGTGCAGTCCTTAATCCCTATCACCTATTTAACCCATTCCTGCACCCACCTCCCTCCTGCTAACCATCAGTTTGTTCACTATAGTTAAGAACCTGTTTCTTGGTTCGTCTCTCTCTCTCTCTCCGAATTGCTCATTTGCTTTGTTTCTTCAATTCCACATATGAGTGAAATCATATGATACTTGTCTTTGTCTGACGGGCCTATTCCACTTGGCAATATACTGTCTAGCTCCATCCGTGTAGTTGCAAAGGGCAAGATTTCATTCTTTTTTTATGGCTGAATAATAAATATTCCATTGCATATATATATACCATATCTTCTTTATCCATTCATCAATCAATGGAAACTTGAGCTGCTCTCGTATCATGCCCATTATAACTAATGCTGCTATAAACATCAGGGTGCATGTATCCCTTTGAATTTGTATTTTTGTATTCTTTGGGTAAATACCCAATAGTGTGGTTGCTGGATTGTAGGGTAGTTTTTTGTTTTTAAATATTTATTTATTTTTGAGAGGGTGGGAGCAGAGAGGGAGACACAGAATCTGAAGCAGGCTCCAGGCTCTGAGCTGTCAGCCCAGAGCCCAACGAGGGACTCAAAACCACAAACTGCAAAATCATGACCTGACCCAAAGTTGGAGGTTTAACCAACTGAGCCACCCAGGCTCCCTGGGTAGTTCTATTTTTAACTTAAAAATACATCATTTTATTTTTTTATATTAAAAAAATTTTTTTAATGTTTATTTTTGAGAGAGAGAAAGAGACAGTGTGAGTGGAGGAGGGGCAGGGAGAGAGGAAGACACAGAATCTGAAGCAGGCTCCAGGCTCTGAGCTGTCAGCACAGAGCCCAAAGAGGGGCTCAAACTCACAAACTGCAAGATCATGACTTGAGCGGAAGTCGGACACTTAACCAACTGAGCCACCCAGGTGCCCCTCATCTTTTTATTTTTAATGTACCTGTATAATTATATTTGGAGTGAGTTTTTTATAGATAGCATACAGTGGTTTATTTTTTAAATACCTTCTGACAGTCTCTTTTTTTAATTGGCATAGACCATTACATTTAATGTCATTGTTTATGTTTGGATTTAGGTCTACCATTTTTCCTTTCTGTTTTTGTTCCACTGTTTTTCTTTTCTACTTTAGTAGGTTATTTGAACATTTCTCAGTATTTTATTTTAACGTATATGTTAATTTTTTTGCTGTATATTTTTTAAAGAGTTCTCTGGGGATTGTACTATACATACTTAACTTTGCACAGTCTACTTAAAAATCTGCTTCTACATTTTACTACTTTAAGTGCATTGTAGAACTATCACCACCATATAGATTTCTTTACACTTCCTCCTTTATATATATGCCTATATACACACACATATATATAAAATGAGATTTATATATTATGTGTATAGTTTTCATATATTTGTGTATTTGTTTATATATTTTACATTTTATTTATTTTTGAGAGAGAGAGCGGGCGCGCGCGCGCACACACAAACACATACGTGCGCGCGCGCGCGCACAAGTGGGGGAGGGGCAGAGAGAGGGAGACAGAATCCGAAGCACACTCCAGGCCGAGCTGTCAGCACAGAGCCTGGCACGAGGCTCCAACTCACAAACCTTGAGATCATGACCTGAGCCGAAGTCGGACGCTTAACCGACTGAGCCACCCAGGTGCCCCTATATTTGTGTATTTAAATAGAAAGGAAGGAAGGGAGGGAGGGAGGAAGGAAGAAAGATTTACTATAAAGAATTGACTTATGCGATTATGGAGACTGAGAAGTCCCAAGATCTACAGTCAGCAAGATATCGTGGAGCACAGGAGAAAAAAATGGTGTAAGTTCTAGTCTGAAAGCCAGCAGGTTTGAGACCCACAAAACTCCAGTGTTTCAGTTTGTCTGAAGGCCAAAAAAAAGGCCTATGTGCCAGCTCAAAGCATTAAGGCAGAAGGAATTCTCTCTCTCACTCATAGGAGGGTCAGCCTTTGTGTTTTATTCAGAACTTTAGTTGATTAAATGGGGGCCACCCACATTAGGAATGTATGCTATTGTGATATAATAGACATGCATTTGGTCTTTGTCCCAAGTTCCTGATGAAAGACCTTCTAAAACCCTTGGAATTTCTTGAATGATAGGGATAAGAAGAGTATCTTCTAATATTTATAAGAAGCTCTTTCAAGCATACCTGAGTTTATACTAATGATGTGACTCTTGGTGGACCCTTAGATAGCTTCTGGATGTAGGTTGGAACCAACCATGTGATTAGGGGGTTGGAACTATCAGCCCTATTCCCTGACCTCCATGGAAGGAAGAGGGGCTAGAGATGGAGGTAATTGCCAATGGTCAATGGTTTGATCAATCATGCCTACATAATGCAACCTTCATAAAAGCCCTAAACAACAGGGTTCAGAGAGTTTCTGGGATGATGAACACACTGAGATGCTGGGAGGGCAGCATGCACAGAGCAGGTATAGAAGCTCCAACCCCTTGCCCATACCTTACCCTACTCTATCTCCTCCTCCATAGTGTATCATTTATAATAAACCTCTAATAGTAAAGTCATTTCCTGAGTCCTGTGAGCTGTCCTAAAAAATTACCAAACCTGAGGAGGGAGTCACAGAACTCTTCATTTATACCCAATCAGTCAGAAGTCTGAAAGCCCCAAAACTTGTGATTCATGTCTAAAGTGGGGACAGTCTTCTGGTACTGAGCATTTGTAGGATATGGCACTACTCCAGGTAGACAGTGTCAGAACTGAATTGAATTGTAGGACACCCAATTTGTGTCTAGAGGGTTGGCAAGTGGGTTAGTGTAAGGTTGTGAATAAAAACATTTTTATTCAAACAGGAGGGCAATATGCTTTGCCCAGTCTACTGATTCAGATGTGCATCTCATCCAAAAATACCCTCACAGACACATTCAGAATAATGTTTGTTCAAATGTCTGGGCAAGTTGACACATAAAATTTAACTGTCACAACCATCTTACCTGGAAATGGAACATTGCCATATAGCATTTTCAAATTTGGAATACCTCCTTGTTGATTAGAGATTATAAATGTCTACATATTCTGTGCCCTATTTTTAAAAATAGACTTGACAACTCTCTTTAACATTCTGCATTATGCTAAAACAGTTTGGAAACGTAGTCAAGGAACTCTTCCATGCCATGTTTATAACAGGTGTGATTTACCTTTTTATGACCACTCCAACTGCTAGGGGGTGAATACTTTAGAGGATAGAACTAGTGGTAATACAACTCATTAAGAAATTATCGTACAAGTCCAAGTAAGAAATGATGGTACCTTGGGCTAGGATGTCGAGAATGGACACAAATAAGCTGTACTGACTTGAACAGCTCCTCCCTTCAAAAAAAATTTTTGTCTCTCCAGAAACTTAGAATGTAATCTTATTTGGAAATAGAGTCTTTACAGATATAGTTAGTTAAGACGAGGTCATACTGGATTAGGGTGGGCCCTAAATCCAATGATTACTATCCTTTCAAGAAGAGGAGAGGACACAGACACAGAGGAGGGGGTGCTGTGAAGAGGAAGGCAGAGATTGGAATGACATAAGCCAGGGAACACCAAGGTTTGCCAGGAGCCACCATAAGCTAGGAAGAGGCAAGGAAGGATTCTTCCCTAGAGCCTTCAGAGGAGCATACTGACACTTTATTTGAGACTTCTGGCTTCCAGAACAATAAGAGAATGAACTTTTGTTGTTTTGAGCCACTCGGTTTGTGATAATTTGTTATGGCAGCCCAAGGAAACTAATATAGTAGTAGACCAACCCAAGACATATTTTGGGGGTAACCAACAGAACTGCAGTTGTGAAACATACTTCTGAAGTATCAAAACAAGCAAAGAACAAAGTGTAAGACTTCTACTGGAAATAATTCATTCAACTTCAAGTTAAATGTAGTAGACTGAACACAATTTACTCTACTCCCGCTCAAGTGGACCACACAAGTGAATAAAAGCTAAGAAACTAGAAAGTAGATAGACGCATGATAACCAATTTACCAGACCACAGGAAGCTGAAAATGAAATGCCTATAGATTCCGGGATGTTGGGACTTTTCAAAGTCAACAAAGAACCTCAGAAAACTCAGGACCTGCGACACTTTAAAGATGGAGGTAAGGGTAGAGATACGAGGTGAGTTAAAAATAGCAGGCTCAGTTAAAAGTCTTTAAAAGGAATGGCTATACCAAAATATCCCCTTCCTCATCCTTTGTAGCCAGGCAACTCTACTTACCACCACTAGAAGTCTGAAAGCTTATCTTCTAAAGAGGTTGAACTGTGGGGAAGGAGAGGGGGTTCTGAGAATAGAGAGATGGTGTGAAAGTGTGTTCACTATGGTGAAGACAGCCTTCCAGGCTGCTCCTCCATGTAGCCTCCAATCCCCTTGGCAGAAATGAGAGGGCCAGAAGGCATTAACTAGAGCATGAATTCAAAATTGTGAGGGGAAGTGATTTCCGGGTTAGAATTTCATATCTAGTCAAACAACCAAGGATGAGGGGAGAGTAAGGATACTTTCAGATATACCAGGTCTCAAAGATTTGCCTCCCAGACACCCTTTCTCAGAAAGCTGTTGGGATATGTGAGTCAAAGAAAAGAAAGACACGTGATCCTGGGAATAGGAATCTAACCCAGGATAGGCAGCCATCAGCTCTAGAGAGAATCCATCAATATTGGAGCTAGAGTGTCAGCATTAGATGGATCCAGGGGAATCAATCAAGAGTGGAAAGATAAAACCAATAGATTATCTGATAGGCTTGACTGTTTCGAAAGCTGAATGGAGACATTTTACAGAGCTATTGGAGGATGTAGAAAACTTAAGACACAGACTTGAAGAAAGCAAAGAAAAAGCATCTAGGAAAACAAAAAGGAAAGTATAATTATAGGACACCATGTGGCTGCACAGTGAACAAAGAGTAGTCATGACAATGAAAACAACTGAAAATGGATGTAACCAAAAATGTGTTAAAATTATATATTGGGGAGATGAAGGAAGGGGGAAATGTGTGTGTGAAAGGTAATACAGAGCATCTAATTTTTCATTAGCCAGGACAGTATATAAATGTATTTTAAAATGACAAATTGAAATCATAATATAAACATGCCATTTTGAAAGATGATAGCAAACACCGTGAGAAATAGCTAAAAGAGATCAAAGTGGTTACCTTTTGGAGTAGGACTTGGGAGTGGGGAGGGAGTGCTACAGGGAATGGTTGCTCTCCATTATATGCCTTTTAGAAATATTGGACTTCTTAATTGGTGTACATACACGAATTGCCAGGATACATTTTCAATTTAAAACCTTTCAAACTGGGACACCTGGGCGGCTCAGCCGGTTAAGTGTCCGACTTTGACTCCGGTCATGATCTCACGGTTCATGAGTTCGAGCCCTGTGTCGGGCTCTGTGCTGACAGCCCAGAGCCTGGAGCCTGCTTCAGATTCTGTCTTCCTCTCTTTCGTGCCCCTTCCCCACTCGTGCGCTATCTCTCTCTCTCTCTCTCTCTCTCTCTCTCTCTCTCTCTCTCTCTCAAAAATAAACATTAAAAAAAATAAAACCTTTAACACTGGACAATGATCAGAGCTCTATAAAGAGTGTTGGGCCTCTTTCCCTACAGAAGACTGTCACATGTGTGTAGCAAGAACAAAGAACCTAAAATGTTAAAGTCAGAAGCAATCTCAGTCATCGTCTAGTTCACTATATTTATTTTTGAGAGAGGAAGAGAGAGAGAGAAAGAGAGAGAGGGGGACAGAGGATCCGAGTGGGCTCCACACTGATAGCAGAGAGCCCCATGTAGGGCTAGAACTCAGGAACTGTGAGATCACCACCTGAGCCGAAGTCAGACATTCAACATACTGAGCCACCCAGGAACCTGTTTT
The DNA here is from genome assembly GCF_018350215.1 of Panthera leo. Lineage (NCBI taxonomy): Eukaryota > Metazoa > Chordata > Mammalia > Carnivora > Felidae > Panthera > Panthera leo. The sequence goes on from NC_056689.1 coordinate 54,840,180, forward strand.
AAACATTTTTTAAAGTTTATCTATTTTTGAGAGAGAGAGAAGTTCACTTTATAGATAGGAACATGAGTCTCAGAGGAGACAAATTACCAGCACTCCACTAGGGAGCAATAAATCAAGAACCAGGAAACAGCCCAAGTCTTCGGGCGTCCAGTCCTTTGTGTCAGTGGAATCCAATGTAGCCACTGAAAGGAATCCTGGATGTTCTATTATTGAATGTTCACCAGAATATATTGTGTGACAAAGCTAGGTAGGTACACAACAGAGGGCATAAAGTGTGATGATGTGTGCACAAAATGGAGCATGCATTATGTATATGCATGGTTAGAAGTACTTGGCTATTTCTGGAAGGGTACACAAAAAAATAGAGTTAATGTTGCCTCTAGGAAGAACTGAGATTAGGGGAGAGAGGGAGATTTTCTAGTCCCTCCATACAGTCTTCTGTTTGAATGTTTTACCTTTTGCATGCATTCTTTAAAAAAAAAAAATTAGGGGCGCCTGGGTGGCGCAGTCGGTTGAGCGGCCGACTTCAGCCAGGTCACGATCTCACGGTCCGTGAGTTCGAGCCCCGCGTCGGGCTCTGGGCTGATGGCTCAGAGCCTGGAGCCTGTTTCCGATTCTGTGTCTCCCTCTTTCTCTGTCCCTCCCCCGTTCATGCTCTGTCTCTCTCTGTCCCAAAAATAAATAAAAAAAAAAAAAATTAAAAAAAAAAAAAAAAAAATTAAACAATTTAACATCAGTGGCCTTTTACTGCCTAAAGTTCCTGAGTTATAAAAGCATTGCAGAGAATCTGGTCCTATCCTCATCTTTGCATAATCCACTTTGTGCCTTAGGCAGCAGGCAGGCTGGACCCTTTGCAAATTTCCTCACTCTGCTCACTCTGTAGAAGTTCTGCCTCTTTTTTTTTTTTTTTTTTTTTTACTTCCATCCTTTCATACCATTCCTGGCTGCTGCTTCCAAGACTTCCAAGTCTTTCCTATTTCTTCACTCCAAGCATACAAGGACCTCCATGTTCATTCCAAACGTGCCTTCTCCTTAGGGCCTTTGAATTTGCTGTTCCCTTTGCCTGCAACCCTCAGCCACCAGATACCCGCACGTTCCCTTGCTTCCCTCAGGCCTTTGCACACCTCACCTTATCAAAAAACGATGTCCAGTCACTGTCACTTTCTAGTATCTATTTCTATTTCTTTTTCTTCACAGAACTTGTCACCACGTGGTGTTTTGTTGTTGCTCACTTACTGTGTTTCTCTTTCCCCTTTAGAAAATAAACTGTATGTATGAAAACCAGACTTTATTTCGGAATTAAGTACATACCTAATTGTGTCCAGCTTGCCCCAAAGGAATTAATGAAGAAATCGTAATAAGCCTGAATTTACAACTTTAGGGAGTTATAATCTAAGTTATATATGTATATATAGACAAACACACTCATGCACACAAATCTATAAAATGCATGAACATTAAGGTCCTTTTATCATAGGAGGCAAATCCAGAAAATATGAAAACTGTTTGTGAACAAATACCTCCCAGTGAATAACATCCTTAAAGTAGAAACCACGAGAGACAACCTACTTATTACACTGATGATTTACAGTCTGTGACCTATTTTTCTGAAAAGGTTCTTAAATAGACCCTGCACATTTAAGTTATTGGGATGCCAAATTATTGTCATAAAGTTGCTTAGTGCACATGAATTAGAACCTGAGGAGGTAGGAACTATTTAAACAGCATTATAAATGGGATGGAGCTCTTAGCCTGATGTGTTCCTCTCCTCTTTAGGGAAACCCTGCAACTGAGATAGGCTGGGGCAGCCTCTCCCTGGACAATGCTGCGCTGGGCTGGGTTCTGCCCATCTCTGCTTCTGGGTTTTCCTTGTCTTGCCATTACTTCCTGTAGCTCTCTTCTGGGCATGAGCATGGTCTCACATGGTTCATATACATATCTGCAGCTGTTCTTCAAATTTATCAAGATGTCAGTGTGATAAGTAAAACTGATTTATATAACATACATTCATCACTTTATAGTATCTCTTTATCATGCATCTTTGGGGACAAAGAATTCAAAGTAAAAGGGGGAAGCTTCCATGATTTATTTTTTAATATTAAAAGAGGTTGCTCTGCATTCTCAAAGTGTGCATCACTGTCCTGGGTTGACCATGCACTTCTGTTGTGATAGTCTACCAAAAAGGTTAAAATACAATTGATTAGATTTCTGCGAATCATATTTCAGGTCCCACATCACTTTACTTGGTTTTGGAGTGTTTCCACAGTTTTGTAGTTTCCGGATTTAAGACCATAGATGATTATTTACGTCCATTTTCAATCTGACAAACTAGGTTACTAAAGGTAAGCTCAACTTTATTCAAAGCTGTTGGGAATCTCTAAAGCAAAGGAAATGAGGGGGGAAGGTCAATTAGGTTTCTGGAAGGAGTGGGTCTTGAGGTGGAACTTAAAGAAACAGCAGAATCTCACAGGGAAAACGCTTTAGGTGCTTCGGCAACGGCCAAAAACATTTACGGGGGGGGATTGGTAATGCCACTGAGCAGATCCTAGGATGTATAACGGGGCTGTTATGTTGTGAGATAAAACAGATTTGAATCCACATTGCAATGAGTTTTAAAACACCAAGCTGAAGCTTCGGAACTTTCCTCCGCGGGCATCGGGAGCCATCGAAGGTTCTTAGCAGGTGAGTGGCATGACCAGATTGACTACCGGAACGAGGATGAACTTTGTAATTTCTTCGGCGCCTTCCTCCGACTTCTGCCCGCCGCTCGGGCGGGCCTCACGGTAGGTGGTGGTGGTGGAGCTGCCGGGCAGCTCCAAGCACCGGGTCGCACCGGGTCGCGCCGGGCCGGCGGGGGTAGACGCCGCCGGGTCCCGGTTGGGGCCTCCGAGCCGCAGCCAGACGCTGCACCTGGACCCGGCCCGGCCGCCGATTGGACGGCTCGGCGTGACCCGGCTGTATCGCGAGACGAGATTGGCAGCGGCGGGGCCGCATGTGCCCCCGCGCTGGCTTTGTACGCCGAGCCGCCTGCCGGTCCTTTAACAATGGGCGGCGCGAGCGCCCCGGCGCTGGGCCCGAGCTGAGGCCGGCGCTTTGCGGCCGACTGTCCGCATCATGAGCGGGGCCGGCGTCCCCCGCACGCCGGCGGGGCTGGGGCTGTGAGGGCCGCGGTTCCGGGTAAGGGAGGCCGCCGTGGGGACCGGCAGGCCTGTGCTGGGCGCGGGGCACCGGACCCGCCCGGCCCGGCCTTTTGTTCGCCTTTCTGGGGCCGCGCGATCCCGTGCGCTGCTCTGGACGAGGTGGAGGCGGCCTGGGTGCGTGCCGGGCCCGGCGGGGGCCGCGGGGAGGCCCCCCGGAGGGGAACGAGTGCCCGAGCGGCTGCCGCTGGGACCCGGGGCCGGGCGGGTATTCGTCTGCTGGTTTATCCGCGGGAGGTTTTCGCTTCAAGGGATCTTCGATTGGTGTCAGTCTCTCTGCTACCCAGGGACGGCGCTAGAATTCGAACCCGGGACGCGGGGAGCCCCCAGCCAGGCCTCCGCCTCCAGCTTCCCTTGCGCGCACCCCGGGCCGCACCTTGGGAACTCCAAGTTGGTCCCCTTTGCCCGGCACCCAGGCCGGCAGTTCTCAGCGCGAGCCCGCTCCTCCTGACTGGGTAGCTCGGGCCTTACGCGCGGCGTCGGGGAATTGGTTTGGACCGGTGCTGGCTTTAGGTCGAGTCCGGTGAAGAGGAGCAGCCACCCAGGGTGGCTTGAGGTCACACCCCTCGGGGAGGGGGCGCTGAGGGTCGTGTGGAAGGAGCCGGCCTTGACCGCGTCTGGGGTGTGTCTTACAGACTGAAGTTGCCGCGTCTGGCCAGGCGCGTCGCCGGGTCCCATGGAGCTGGAAGGGCAGTGGTGGCGGGGACAGCTGGCCGCCGACATTCATCAAGCGCTTCGATACAAGGTAATTTCGGTGCCCGATTTTTCCATTCAGTGTTTTGTGCCAGTTAGTATAAATCGCGGCTCCCTGGGAAGTCCGGTCACTAGTTTCCAGACCAGAAAAGGCGAGTTTGCTTATTTGCTCGAGGTTAATTAACTCCTGGGTTTCTTCCCTGGGATGTATCAGAAGAACCTGTAACTTAAGTGAGGGTGGAGCGTGGTATTTGGGAGAGGGAAAGTGGAACATGAATTTGATACTGTTTTTAAACAGATGTGTGTGCTGGCTTTTATTGGGCAGAGGAGCCCTCGTTCTGTAGTTGCTGTTGCGTTCCGCTGTTAGGTCACATCTGTACATAAATTCCCCAGCCTGTCCACTAACCTGCCTGCTATAAGACTTCGGACAAGTTACTTAATTTTCTCTTTCCCAATTTCCTCATCTGTAAAATGAATAATAATAGAATGAGGCTTGTGGGGAGATTGTGAAGATTAAATGAGTTGTTATTGTGTATGTGCTTTACAACAGTGCTTCGGGCATAGTAAGCCCTAAGAAAGAGGTGACTGTTGTTATTTTTCCCTGAGACACCCCCCCCCCCCCCCCCCCCGCCCCAGATTTGGGGGCTGTTCAAAATGCCTTAAGGTAGGAGTTAGCTGCTCCTTCCAGCTAACTGAAAGCAGAAAGTAGACTTTAATACATATTGCTGGGGAGGGGGGGTTCGGTGCAATTTTCTGGCACAATGCAAAGTCTGTGTATTGTTCTTAAGTTAACAATTTTGCTCTTATGTCACATCTCAGTTTAACGGGTCATCTCTGCCTCTTTGATAACCAGAAGAGAGACCACATCCAAAACTGTCCCTAACTTAACTCAGTTTCACCCTGGATGGAGAGGGCCGTTTGTTATGTACAGAAAATGAGAAAGAAGCAAAACAACCGCCTCTTTAATAAAAGGGATACTGATGGAGCACCTGGGTGGCTCAGTCGGTTAAGCCTCGGACTTTGGCCTCAGGTCATGATCTCACAGTTCATGGGTTCAAGCCCCGCCTCAGATTCTGTGCTGACAGCTCAGAGCCTGGAGCCGGTTTCACATTCTGTGTATCTCACTCTATCTGGCCCTCCCCCACTTGTGCATTCTTTCTCTCTCTCAAAAATAAATAAGCATTTAAAAAAATAAAAGGGTTACTGACTGTTGGAGTTAAAGTTCCTGGGATGATAATGAACTTGTATCGTCAGTTTTTTTTTTTTTTAAACCAGGTTAACTACATTAGAAAACCTAATTCCGACTTAAATTGTTACAACTGTACCTGTTTCTAAGGTTAGAGATTTTTTTTTTTTTTTACATTTATTTATTTCTGAGAGACAGACTGAGTACAAGTGGGGGAGGGGCAGAGAGGGAAGGAGACACAGAATCCGAAGCAGGCTCCAGGCTCTGAGCTGTCAGCACAGAGCCTGACGTGGGGCTTGAACTCACGAACCGTGAGATCATGACCTGAGCCAAAACCAAGAGACGCCTAACCAACTGAGCCACCTAGGCGCCCTTGGTCTTTTAGTTTTAAATGTTCTCCTTTTCTAAATGTCAGCCCTTTATCCCTCTGGTATGTGGTGAAATTAATTCTTTGATGTTAATGATACTTTTATTTTTTTAGTGACATAAAACTCAAAAGATTTTCCTTAAAAGATTTCTATGGTATGGAAATTATGTGTAATTTTAATCCGAGTGATGACATTGAGTTAATTTTGTCAGTTGAGGTTGGAAGTGGATTTTTTCCAGCACGTTTGTAAAATACTTTGTGTATTAGGCTCTAAGGAGGATCAAAGGAATAAGACACAAGCCTGTATTAAAATTGCTTATGAACTATCGAACTATTGGAGCGTGCGGCCTGAGGGAATGCCACTGAAAGTTACCTTGGGTCACCTGTGGCGTGCTACCCTGGGTTGTCTTATTTTATCTTTAAGCCCTGTGTAAGCCACAATTGACACAATAGTCACACTTTGTGAAAAATTTATTAATCGGTAAATATGTTTATCGGTAAAACTTGAACCTTGTGGAACTGTAGAGACCCCTGTTTGCAGTATACTGAAGTCAAGAAAAGTTAAAATCAACTTTTCTTATAAAAAAATTAATTCTAGATTATTAATTTAGTGATTTAGCTGGATAGTCATGCTTATTTATTCAACATATATGAATACCTGCAATATACAAGGTACTATGCCAGGTGTTAGAATGGTAATAGTGGATGAGACAGACTTGTCTCTGCCTGTGTTAGGTCTAATCTCACATAACTCAGCATCTCAATTTAGCTCTTCCTTTGCACAATTGCCATTTAGACACAATGGAAGGAATTACCTGTTTAGATCCAAGGTGTGTGGAGTAATCGTTGCTTTGACCAGCAGCATTGCATCTACTAGGGAAGGGTAAAAATTACAGCAAATGGAAATTCCCTTCAACCCCAAATGCAGCTGTTCTGATTTTTTGTAAAATATAACTATTTTCTCCTCCACTTCCCCCCAAAAACCCTATAAAGCAGCTGTCTTCTTACACTTCTCATATTGTTATCTTCTCATATTGTTATGCAATGTATACTAAAATCCTAGGATGGCTGGGAAGTATTTTCAGGAGTGTCTATGACAGATGGGAACAATGCTAGCTTGTGAAAAACACTCCAAAAATATCCCACAGAGTTGTATTTACAGTTGTGAGTACTGCTTCTATGCCTTTATTTCCATCTTGGCTGGACAGTAGCCCGTTCTGAGAAAGGGATGGCATTTAGGATGGTGAATGGACTAGTACTTGAGACTGGAGATGGAGACGACTTGCTCAGGTCTCCGTGCTTTGGTCCCGTGACATCCTGAGAAGCAGACGGGAACAAGAGTGTAAAATTCTAGAGTATCAGGAATACACATTATTAAAAAAACTTGTAAAGCTGAAAGAAGCATAGGTCATTTTTTCATGCTTACATAACTGTAGTATCTGGATGAAGAAAACTGAATCTGACAGCCATCTGGTAAGCACTTGTAGTTTACCATTTAAAATGATATAAAGAGAATGTATTAGACACACTCTTAAAAATCTGTTGGTCCTTGGTGTTCTTGCCTTTGTTTTATCCACATTTAATAAGTTAACATAGTGAAAAATAAACTCCACCAAATAAAGTGTTTTCCAGCTATGTTTCCCAGTGAGTCTTTAAGACCTGTTCAAGCCTCTTTTAAAGAAAGCCTCCCCTGGCTTTGTTTTTTCCCAGCACTCCATCTCCTGAGCTGGGTTAGATCTTCTGTCTCTCTGTTCTGTAATAACTTGTGATTACTGTATTATATTCTAATAATCTTTGGTTTATTAGACTATAATATATATATATATATATATATATATATATATATATATATATATATATATAGTTCCTGATATCAAGCCATCTTTGCATTCCTGGGATGTACTACAATTGATGATGATGTATTCTTTGGATATACTACTAAATTACATTGGCTAACATTTTGTCTAAAATTTTAGCTCTTATTGGTTAGGCAGATATGTAAGTTCCATTTTTGGTGTTTATTTATTGTAAAGTTTTTACAACATAAAATTTTAACTATTTTTAAGTGGATAGTTCAGTGACATTAGGTACATTTACATTGTGTTACTTTTACCTCTACATCTGTAGAACTTTTTCATCTTAAACTAAAATGCGTTTTATCAATTCATATACTGAAGGGTTGTTTGTTTCTACCTTTTGGCTTTTGTGAATAATGCTGCTAACAATAGAGAGGTACAAATATGTGAGTCCCTACTTTCAGTTCTTTTTGGTGTATACCTAAAAGTGGAATTTCTGGATCATATAATAATTCTATGTTTAATTTTTTTGAGGAATTGTAATATCGTTGTTCAGTGGCTGTACAATTTTATATTCCCACCATTCCAAAAGGGTTCCAATTTCTCCCATTCTTGTCACCACTTGTGTTCTGTTTTGGATTTTTTTGATAATAGCAATCCCAGTGGGTCTGAAGTGGTATCTCGTAATGGTTTTGATTTGCATTTCCCTAATGATTAATAATGTTGAGCATCTTTATATGTGTTTATTGGTCATTTATATATCTTTGGAGAAATGGTTTTTTTTTTTTTTTTTTTTTTAAACATTTATTTATTTTTGAGACAGAGAGAGAGAGAGCATGAACAGGGGAGGGTCAGAGAAAGAGGGAGACACAGAATCTGAAACAGGCTCCAGGCTCTGAGCTGTCAGCACAGAGCCCGATGCGGGGCTTGAACCCACGGACCGCGAGATCATGACCTGAGCCGAAGTCAGACGCTTAACCGACTGAGCCACCCAGGCGCCCCTGGAGAAATGTTTATTAAACCTTTTGCCCATCTTTAAGCAAGTTCTTTGTTGTTGGATTGCATATATAAAAGTTCTTTATATAATCTGCATATTAACCTTTTACCAGATATATGATTTGCAAATATTTTCTTCCATTCTGTGGATTGCCTGTTCACTCTGTTGAAAAGAGTGAACTTCGCACAAAATTTTTAAATTTTGATGAAGTTTAATTGATCTTTTTTTTTTTTTTTGCCTGTGGTTTTGAGGTCATATCTATGTAATTTCCTGCTATTGTGATACCTATTAGGTTTAATATTAGTATTATGCTGATCTCATGAAATGAATTTAGAACCTTTTTATCTTTCTGCTTTCTGTATGTTCTGGAAATACTTTAATAGTATAGAAAATTTCTAATTTTCGAAAAATGGTTCATGTAATTCTGAGATTGAACAGCGATGATGGGAAAAATTTTAGGTGTATGAAAAGGTAATGGCAAACGAGAGATCATAAAACTGCTCAAATGGAAACATGCTTAGAAGATACTAGTGGATGAATACTAGTCTCTACCTTCCACGTCTCTGCAAGTGTAATAGTATTTGACCTACTAGGAGCATATTCACTACCTGTTACCTTCTACCCCAAAGCTTTGAGCCTCCTAAAGGGGGTGTATATGTGTGGTGTGGTTGGGTTTTTGGTAGCAGAGTTTTTCTAAAAACACGTGGTAGGGAAAAAAGGATACAAAAATCTTGCTGGAATATATCCCTTCTATAATTAATGCATGAAACACCTATAACTTCTCACCTCACAGATGTTTAAAAATAAGGAGAAAAGTTTGGTTTTAGATTTTAAATGCCATTCATTATCTTTCCATTCAACTTTTTCAAATTTGTGTTTCCTTCAAGAAGTGTTTTAGGCACTTATAACACTAACATATTGGGGGCAAAAGTTGTCTTTGCATTGTAGGGATACTACTCCTACAGGCCATGTTAGACTAAATGTTGTTCCTCTTGATTTAGGAGCTGAAGTTGCCTTCCTACAAAGGCCAGTCCCCTCAACTAAGTCTCAGAAGGTATTTTGCTGACCTGATTGCCATTGTGAGCAATCGCTTCACTCTCTGCCCTTCTGCCCGACATCTGGCTGTCTATTTGCTGGACTTATTTATGGATCGGTATGACATCTCCATCCAGCAGCTGCATTTAGTTGCACTTTCCTGTCTGCTTCTAGCAAGTAAGTATGAACCTCATCTACATGACTAGAAGTTTCCATTGTTTGGAATAAAATAAATTCATATAGAGGTCAGTGAAACATCACCAAATTGCATTCATTCCAGTTTACTAATATCAGAAAGTTTATGTTGAAAGTGCTTCTTGGCATAATCATTCTTAACTAGACATTAAAAGACTAGCTCTGAAGTCTTTTAAAAAGTTACGTGCTTAAGCCCTACATCCTGAAGATTCTGATACAAATGTCTAGGCCACTCCAGATTTATTGACTTAGAATCTGTATCATGGGGCTTGAGTTCCAAAGCTGATTCTGATGTACCTTTCCATTTGAGAACCATTGCCTTAGGCTTCTCAACCAGGAAAAACTGACCCACAGTAAATAGTTGGCATTGGGTAGAGACAGTTTTGGTTGTCGTCACAACCTGGGAGGGTGCTACTAGCCTCTAGTAAGTAGAGGGCTCTAGTAAGTAGAGGGTGCTACTAAGTATCTACGACGCACAAGGCAGCCCCCCCCCCCCCCCCCCCCCCCCCGGCCCCGGAAAGAATTTCTGGCCCCAAATGTCAGTGGAACTGAGGTTGAGAAACTGTCCAAAAGGTACTATAGTCTTGTGTTGTTAGAATACCTTCTACTGACTACATAATGAGTTGACTTAATGAACTGAAGGTTCACAGGCAGCTTCTACAAATGGGGAAGACTGTTTTTGCAATAGGCCTGGCTCAGTGGTGGCCTGCAGGGTAGACTCTGATAAATCCTGTTTGTTACCTGATGAAGAATGTACTGGTGGGTCTTTTGGTGGCTCTTTCTCTTAGTTTTTTCCTGTAATTCATTTCATTGTTAGTATCTTGACTGAAGAGAAAGAGGGTGAGTAAAGGAATTAAAATTGGGTTTTTCTTTTAGTAATGTCATTTACAGTAGAAATGTAATCCCCACTTCAGAGTACTTTGTAGTAATACCTACTGCCTTCATTTCTAACCCCCTCTTGAGGGTTTGGGATCTTATGTGGGTGCTGTCTAAGGAACATTCCCCCTACATGCTACCACCAGAGTTCTTTGTAGAACAGTTTTGTGCTTTGACTGAAAGTAAACCTAAAACCAAATGCAGGCCTTGTGATACCACTTCTGGCACTAATTTCTTCTCAGATTTTCATTTTCTTTTTCTTTTTCTATTCTTACTACTATTCCTTTGATCTGATAACCTCCTGCGTATTTCAGATTCTTTGTGGACCACATTTCATATAAATAAACACAGCCCCGGGGGTGACGTAGCACTCTTTGTGGGTTAAGGTAGAAACTCTTCAATGTAACACTTAGAACCTTGCATCTGGTCCCAGCCACCTTTCCAGTCTTATCTTCCCTCCCTGTTCCCATACACCTTGAGCCAAATTCTTACCGGAATACTATTTTCTGAAAATCTATATTTCTCCTTTAATCTGTTGTCCTCTATGATCCAGACACATCACCTGCTCCTCTCCCCTCTATCCAGAATACTGGAGAGGTAATACTTGTACATTTATAATTAACCTTTAATTTAACCTTTAATTAAAGTTTCATTCTCATAAGCAATCTCGTGTACAATTCTGTATGTGTTTCATCACTGGCTGTGAAGCCCTTTGTGCTTTCATAGTTGGCATAGGATTAGAAAAACCCACACTTGATACATTGGATGTGTGAGGATTCACAAATGGAATGGCTTCTTATCCTACAAAATGTTAGTTTATAATAGGATCAGTTTATAATAGACACTGGAAATCACATATGCAAGTTAGGTTATTTTTAAAACTTAGGATCGTTCGTGAAAAATGATATTGCCTGTTGTGGCCATCACTGCTTTTACCACTACCAAACCTCATCTTGCTTTATGCCTGAGATTCTTAAGATGTGGTGGAAACCAAGTAGGAGATTATTCCTGGTGAACTGACTTACATTTGTGACTTACTTGACTTTACTTAGTGGTAACTTATCAAATGAATTAGGAGTTACTCAACTAGATATTCTTAAACTACATGTTATTGCTAAAGTTTCCTGGGGATTCTAGTTGCCTAATCTAAGATTTCTGGCCACCATGCAGTGGTTAGCATTGGTGCCAAGTTCTTGAAATTTCCACAATTTGGGGAAAAGATACTTTATTTGTGCACCATCTTAGGTTGATTGAAATGGAGCTTTTAATTGTTCTCGTTTTTTTAATTATCTCTTACTGTTTAAGATTATGATCAACTTATTGAAGATGATTTTTGCACATTTTCAAGGAACTAGGCTTTAGGATTTGTATTCCTGTGGCTTAAATATGAATTGTTGATCAGCTATTGCTGAGCGTCAGATACCTCCTCCCTTTGTTCTGCTGGCATCCCCTAACCTCTCTTTGCCGAAAGAGAGGAATTGTTTTTACATTATTCCTTTTCCTCTGGATAGTGAAGAGAGTGAGATAGGTATCCCCCAGGGTCTCAGCCGCTCCAAGTAGGCAGTGGTCAAGAGTTTAAGCTGCTGGCTGTATCCTTGGGTCAGGAATCAAAGAGACCCTTAGTAGTCTGTCTCTACTCTGTAGGTTTGCTGCTACAGAAGTACTTAGGATGCGTATAAACTGGTAGCCTATTTTTAGTATCTGGTGTCTGTTTTTAATTTGTGGAGTACATTCTAGTGTTTCTTAACATTCTTACACTTTTCTTATCTTTGGCAGCTCTCCAGTTAGGTTTCATAAACTTTATTTAAGTCCTGCTTCTCTCCTCCCAGAGTGATTGAACTCTGTATGCTCGCCTTCCCCATCTGCTCCCTGCTTTAGGGTGAGCAGCCTGTTGCGTAAAAGTGGAGAACAGCTTGCAGCTGACAGGACTGGGGGACGGTGGATTCTGCTTATTAAATAGGATGGGAGGCTGTCAGTAGTTTGGCCAAAGATGGAGCACAGCTTGTGAGTTCCAGGTAATATCTGTACCCAGCTGCCTGTATGTCTGCACTGTTGGAGCTGGGAAGAAAGGTCCGACAGGCTGTCTCTGATGAAAGAGCGAGCCGTATGGTGTTTTAGAGTAGGGATTACGGTGGTGAATTTCCTAGGTTTGAATCTGTTGTCAGCAATATGCATTTCAACAACCCTTAAGTCTAAAGTTACTTGTCTGTAGAATGAAAATAAAGACACTTAACTGACAGAGTTGTTGTGAGGATCAAGTAGGGTAAGATGTTTAAAAACACATAGGAAATTGAAACATAAATGTTAGCATCATAGTGATTAATTCTTCTATAAAGTCTTCTATAATCTTTAGTCTGACTCCCTAGCTCTAAAGATTCTGGCTCTTTCCAGAAAAGTCTGTGCTTCATCCTGGAAAATTCTTAAATTCTAACTCTTTGTCTTGTATACCCTGGCTTCCCTTGGCTTCTGTGATCAGCATTGAACTTGTAGAGAGCACGGAAGCAGTCTTGGATATGAGGCTTTTGATAATTTGGTCAAGGTCTTGTGTAACTAAGAAATGATCTCAAAATCAGGATGAAGCCAAAAGTAAGATAGGCTATTAGTAGTGAAAATCTGTGACAAATGCTTATTTCTCCTTGCTTACCAGTAATGGGTTGACAAAACTTTTTAATTGGTTATCTGAAAAGTGAAAATTTTACTTCCTAGTTGACTTGATTTACATCTTTTTAATGCAAATAGTTAAATATGAATAGAACCTTTTTTTAAATAGGAATAGAACTTTTTTTCCCCCCTATGAATTGCCTCTTCCTGTTCCTTACTTGGTTTTTCTCTTAGATTGGTAGTCTAACAAATTTGTGAAAATTCTTAGTATGTATCAAAGATGACTTTTTTCCTGCTCAATAATAAAAGAATCGAAATGTCCATTGGCAGAGTATACAGTGACATAGGATCCTGGCTCCTTCTGCCATGTACCTACCATTCACTGCTGGCTTTGAAAATGTGCTGGTTTCCATAGCTGATCTGAGCATTTCCTATAAAGGAAAGAAAGTCCGATGTTTTGTTTCTGTGGCGTCTAATTCTTTATTTTCTGGGAAGCAGATGTGAATTTCCTGTGCCCTTATTTCCTGTTTGGGGCCTTTATCAATATAATCACATGGCTTCTGGTATTTCCTTTCAATTGAAGAAACTGATCTTTGTGATCTGTATGTGGTATTGCAGATAAGTAGATTTAAAATATCCATGCACATAGCTTTGAGCACAACAAAAATGATGGTTATGAATGCAGGTACTCACTGACGCTGTCACACATTTTTAAGTCTTTTAGTATCTATGTATCGGAGTATATCACTATATATAATGAAAAAGTTCCAAAAAACTTAAGCCTGAATAAAATCCCAAGTATAGTCATTATGCAGTACACAGGTTGTTTTTAACTTTGCAAGTCAAGGTACAAAGGCTTTCTTTTTACACTTGTAACCGCCAAGTACTTTATAAATACAGAAACCCCATAGATTTTTAATAATACAGAATTCTGTCTATTTTGATAGTTGTTGTCCCCATATAATCTAGTGCAATACTTTGATCTAGAAGTACAGATTTGGGAATTCAAACATAAGTCTTCCTTTTGGCTTCCATTTTTGGTTTGGTTCAGCTTACTTGACCTTGAATGAATCAGCCAACCTCATTGCCTTCGTTTTTTGAGCTTTGAAATTGGTCTTATACAATTTTGTTTTCAGTGTTGAAAGTTTCAAAGAAATAATATGAAACATTCTTGATCCTTGAATTAAACAGTGAGTTATAGTGTATTAATGTCTTCAAAGGAACTTCAAGCATGATGTAAATAAACACATTAATTTTTATGATATTCCTTTGAAGTACACTGAGGGTGTTGCTGTTGCTACACAAATGGCAGGGTACTTTGAAAACCTTAATGATTCATCCAGAGGGATTGAACTAAATTCCTGGGACACTCTCCACTCTGACAGTGGAGAACAGTGGGTTCCTTTCCCGTATCTTTATGCAGTGATGATGCTGGATGACCAGCTTGTAAAGATCACTTTAGTGCTCTCAGCCCTACTGAGTATATCATTGGAAACACTTGTGAAATTCATCTGTATGTGATTTGAATTGGGAGGGGCTATCTAGATTCTTTCAAAGTCTGAATTGTACATGGTTTTTTGATCACCTCCTACCTGTAGCAATATATAGTTAAGAGTAATTTAGATCTTAAGATGCTCAAAATTTCTGAGGCAGGAGAAAAATTCTCTTTGGATTTCACCTCTTCATTAAGTCATGAGCTTTGACTCACCTGGCATAGGAGACAAAACCTACCCCAGGTCCCCTCCCCCTTAAGCCAGACCCAAGGTAGCCAGCAGTACTTTTTCCCCAGCCCTGGGCGGACAGACTTGAATAGCACCACTGAGACCGGTCTGCTGAACATCTGGGCTGGTGACCATTACCATTTGTTGTAGCACCTCCAACACGTGATATAAACCCATCCTTTCTTGGAAAAGAAACTTCACAGAGAAGCTCGTGTGGTTTCTATTGCTTTGACAATCTTTCTGGCTCTTCTCCAAAACATGTTTTTAAATGGATAAAATAAAATTACAAGATTTCCAAAGAAATCAAATATGTTGAAATAGTTCTCAAAATAGTAAAACAAAAAATTCTGTATAGTAATATGTAACATAGTCTAACAACTATAATTTTGAACAAGTATAAAAGCTTTTGTGAGAAATCTATATGATAGATTGTATTGCATACAATACAGTTAGAAATAATTGCAATATTATATGACTGTTTTAATGTAAAATAGAACATAATAGTAGAAGGTAGAAGGCTTTAGTTAATAATTTCCTGTCTTCTGTGGACCACCATGGGACAAACCCAGAGAGATTTGAAGACAATTCTTTGGTTCTAATGCTGCATCTTGAAAACCATACTGGTACTGGATAGTTTGAATTTTTTCCAGCCATAAGTTCTAGAGATACCTAAAATGAATGATTTATATACAGTAAATTAAAGTGTAAGATGGTACATTAATAATCTGTAGAAACATTATTCTGGGGCTGGAGAGGGAATTCTGTTCCTCAGCTGTACATTTAGATGAGTATTTCCTGAAAAGAAGTTTATGCCTTAGAATAATAAAGTACAGCCATCAGAATGTCTACTCCTACTTTGTAAGGGGATACAAAAGTAAATATAAAGTATTCTCCTGTTCCTTTTTTGGTAAGAGACTTACCTAGGTTTTGTTTGAATTCAGAAGAGGAGGCTTTTCAGTGTAATGAGAATGCTTCTTAGATATTCACCCAGTTTTTTCTCTCACTGTCTCTCTGGAATTGAGATTGTTCTGAAAATAAGCCAGAATGAAACACTTGAAGTTTTTATGTATTTATTTTTGAGAGAGAGATGTAGAGAGCAGGGGAGGGACAGAGAGAGGCTCCCAAGTAGGCTCCACCTGTCGGCACAGGGCCCAATGCGGGGCTTGATTTCACAAACTGTGATATCATGACCTGAGCCGAAACCAAGAGCTGGACACTTAACCGACTCAGCCACCCAGGTGCCCCCTGAAGCTTAGCTATTTTGATTTCAGATAACTCCGTGGCATGAAATTCTTTAAACTTTCTTCTATTCTAAAATAAAAGCCTGTTCTCCCACTGACCACTGCTGTTCCCCCCTTGCCAAAAGAAGTTTCCTGGAAAAGATTGTGCTGGTGATTTAAGAGTTATTTTTTCATTGGCACATATGACTATTTTCATTATACAGTATGACATAGATCAGAATGTTTACATGTTCCATTTTTTGTTTAGAGGCGGGTAAGGAGTAAGGGATGGAGGCACCAGGAGAGAATACTGCAAAATATGAGAACCAGAGTTCTGGCACACTTGTTTCTGCCCAAGAGAGGAGAAAGAATGTCTTTGGATCTAAGTCTTTGCAGTAAGACAGCAAATCCCATTGAAGTGACCAGACCTATAATGATCACTTGTATAACATTTTGTCTCTCTGTCTTACCCCTCCCCCCTTTTCTTATAAGGTAAATTCGAAGAAAAAGAAGATAGTGTGCCTAAGCTGGAACAGCTCAACAGCCTGGGTTGTATGACTAACATGAATCTAGTATTAACAAAGCAAAATTTGCTACATATGGAACTGTTATTATTAGAAACCTTTCAGTGGAACCTCTGCCTTCCAACAGCTGCCCATTTCATTGAGTATTATCTCTCAGAAGCAGTACACGAAACAGATCTTCATGATGGCTGGCCAATGATTTGCTTGGAAAAAACTAAACTCTACATGGCCAAGTATGCAGATTACTTCCTGGAAGTATCTTTGCAAGGTGAGTCATTGTGGACACCAGTAAGTGACTTGTGAGCTTGTAACTTGTGTATTCTGTTGCTTAAGTTCATTTTTGATGTCTCCACAGATTATGCCTTTCTAAATTATGCACCTTCTTTAGTAGCTGCTGCGTGTGTGGCTTCTTCAAGGATTATACTTCGTCTTTCTCCAACGTGGCCTACAAGATTGCATCGTCTTACTGCTTACTCCTGGGATTTTTTAGTGCAGTGCATTGAACGGCTATTGATGTAAGCCTCCTTACCTCGTGTTTGTGATTTCTCAATACTTTTCTTCATGTACAAGGCCATAAAAAGAACTTCCTTTTTTTTAAATGTTTATTTTTGACAGAGAGACAGAGTGTGAGCGGGGGAGGGGCAGAGAGAGAGGGAGACACAGAATCCCAAGCTGGCTCCATGCTCTGAGCTGTCAGCACAGAGCCCAACGCGGGGCTCAAACCCACAAACCACAAGATCATGACCTGAGCCAAAATCAGACGTTTAACTGACTGAGCCCCCCAGGTGTCCCTCTGAAAAGAACTTCTTAAAAGCACAGAGCTTTTAGGATTTTGGCTCTGACAGTTACTAGCTGCCATGAGCAAGCCATTTTATGATTAGTACTTGGCAGAAAGCTGTACTTTAGCTGTTTTCCAGTGAGAGGCTGTCATTGCTGTCATGATTTGGGGTACATGATAAGGAAAGGAGCTGCTCTTACGTGAGCTCACAACTCATCAGTCCAGGCAAATCTTGCCCTTTTGCCCACTTCCACATCTTGAAATTGTAGGGCCACCAGATGTCACCAAAGTGGCAGCCACGTTTAAGTGCTTATTGTGGAAATATTTCCCAAGCTGGAAATAGGCCTCAGAGCTACCAGCAGCCAATTCCCAAGGTTTGTGTCAAAGGAAGGAGCTTTTAGAAGGATAAGAGTAAAATCTCACTGTTGTTAAAATTATGGTTACAGTGACTGCTACCTGGGCAGTGGGGCAGTCCATGGAGTCAACTGTTGAAGAGTTGAAGTAACATTATAATTTTTTTTTTCAGTGTTTGTTTGTTTTTGAGAGAGAGACAGAGCATGAGCCAGGGAAGGGGCAGAGAGAGGGAGACACGGAATCCAAAGCAAGCTTCAGGCCCCGAGCTGCCAGTGCAGAGCCCAATGGGGGGCTTAAACTCAACGACTGCAAAATCACGACCTGAGCCAAAGTCGGATGCTTAAGCGACTGAGCCACTCAGGTGCCCCGAATTGAAGTAGTAGTATTGACATTTTTCTTTCTCTCTACGCAGCGCTCATGATAATGATGTGAAAGAGGCAAACAAACAGAGAGGACAGGCAGGATCCCAGCCAGCACAGCTGAGTGTGTTCCCGTCAGCTTCTCAGCCCTCGCGGCCAGTTCACTTTCAGCAGCCTCAGTATCTCCATCAGACGCATCAGACCTCACTGCAGTATCGCCATCCTGTAGCGGAACAACCAAGCTGTCAGCAGATTGTATCCACCACACACACCTCATCTTACACACTACAGACGTGTCCTGCTGGCTTCCAAACTAGTGTTCAGGGCCTTGGGCATGTGCAGACTGGTGTTGGGATGTCACTGGCAATACCAGTAGAAGTTAAGCCCTGTCTGAATGTTTCTTATAACCGGAGTTATCAGATAAATGAACATTACCCTTGCATTACTCCATGCTTTGAAAGGTGATTTTATGTGAAGGTAATACCTGACCCAGACTGTTTGTGACTTGAAGCTCTGGGGCAAGCTTTTTGTAAACTTCTCTTCAAAAGGAAAGGGATCCAGATTGCATCAGAACTCTTCAGATACCAGCATCTGCTAGGAAGACTGAAAATCCCTTTCAGTGCGCCACGAACACCTGGGAGGACCGAACAAACACCGCAAACACTTTAACAGTATGTATATCAAATCCTGTTAAAACACATCCCTCTAATGACAAAAATTTTCAAGCCCTGGCTGATGGTCCAAATATTTCAAAAATATTCACTACAACAAAATTTGGACAGACTCCAAATCGCCATTTTGAGATTGGCCTGCGGTGGGCTCTGGGCCCAGTGTTGGCTTATATGTCAGAGACTAATGTTTATCTGTGGACTTGCCAAATGGTCTTTTTATGAAGGAAAGTTACAGTATTAATTTTTGAAGAAGTCCTTTTTTTTTTTTTTTTATTCTGCAGTTTTGAGTTCCATTTTTGATCCACAAATGAATTTTTTACTATGTTTAAACTCATGAATTGCTATTCTATACCAATCTGCAGTAAAAGAAAAAAAATTTTTTTTAGATGATTCTATATAACTAACTTCCTATCACAATATAAGTATCTGGATTCATGTACTAAGTAAGATTAAGGATGGATTAGATCTCTTAAAATCATGGTCATAAGTTTTTCTTATTTTTTCCCCCTAAGTGATCAACCTCATATCTTTAGAATTAAAACACATTTAACTCAGGGAATTTGTACTACTTGGAAACACTTAACTGTAATGCAACATGTTTTGGGAATGTTATAGTATGAACTACCTTTATAACATAGGTTAAAATACTCTTGCTAGGATGTGTTTTCAAATGAGAACATAATTGTAGCGTAGAACGAATGAAGTGGTTCCTGTCATTCATGATACATACAGAGGTTTTGCATTTCTCGGTGCAATCAATGATTTATACTCAGAATTGATGTTACTCTAGAGGTTTTTTCAAGGGAAGGCTTGGCTGTAAACTGTCAGTACTAGAATGAAGTCCTGTAGGTTTATTTTGAAATGGAATGTGGCCAGGGTAGTTCTCAGGTTGTGCTAGAGCAGCACTTTGTTACGTGGAAGACAAGTTTTATAAGCAGCCTTTCAATCCAGCCAGTCAGTGTAAGCAGGCAAAGGAACTGATGACTAAATTTCAGTAGCCACTTTCATTACATCAGCCCCAGAACTGCCCTGGGACATTTCACTGTATTGGTCATGAGTGAAAACAGCAATAATAAGTCATTACAGCAAGGGCAATTTGGGGGAAAGAATTCAGAGGGAATAAAACGTAAAAAGAAAGAAAGCATTGTAATAACTGAAACTGTATACATTGTGCTCTTATCTGTGGGAGAACAGAGATTTGGTGGAGGGAAGCTTTCTGATTTAAAAATTAGTAAGGTGTGTCTTTTTGTTTTGTGTGTGTGTGTGTGTGTGTGTGTGTGTGTGCGTGTGTGTGTGTTTTTAAAGATAGCACTTGAATAGAAGGGAAATTGCATGGCAGGTATGTGACTGCCACAATATGCATTGAAGACAATATTATAAATGTGTTGTGGGTATGCAGCAGGAGTCTCAGTAATCAAGCCAATGGCTTTTGTTAGGAAAGGAAGGGACTCAACGCAGTAGTGGGACTGATCCAGATGGCTCCAGTGGATAAATGTGGGTGGGTGGCTTCTGCCAGCATGAATTCTTAGAGAATGTCCTTTCCTTAAAAGAATGGTAACTTGTATAATAGAGTACATAGGGCATGATGTGAATTTATTAGTCTGGTAGATTAAAAACCACTCAGGTAAGAACACTCACTCATGGCAGTTTTGAAGCATGAAAATTGTTTTCTGAAAGTATCATCACTTTTCCTCTAGAAGGCTGCTAATTGGATTTTGGTAGTTCTTACCTCAAGAGAGCTTGAATTATTTGGGGGAAAGTGGGTTCAAAAGAGAAGATATCTTTCACATTCAGAACCCAGCACCTGGAGTCCGATTTTCAGTATTTTAACTACCTCAATAATGCTATGAATGTAAGATACTGGGATAGAGATCCCAACTTGAAACAACAGCCGGTGCCTATGGTAATTTAATGTCTTGTCAAATGCTTTTATTGATTGGTTTAAATGTCATTCTTGTTATAGAAGAATATGCCTTTTTAAAAAACTTATAACACTTTCCCAGTTTATATTTAAAAAAACTAAACACTGGATTAATTTGGGGGGGGGGTAGAATAAAATAATTAATTGGTTACTATTGCTGCATACCCAGGATGGGGTGGGTGGGGTGATTGGAGAATCAGAACTATTTTTAAAACATTAGGTTTCAATATAAATACAACTCACAACTGCTAGCCTTGGGGGACGGGGGTGGGGGGAGTTGTATGGGTTTTGTTTTGTTTAATTTATTGGTTAGTCTTTAAAGTAGGTCTTTTTTCTTTCTTTCTTTTTTTTTTTTTTTTTTTTTTTTGAGATTACTGGACCATCATTAAATGTGTACTGTGAAGAGATTAATGATATGTATAAAGGGCTTTACCAAAGTCCACTAAATAAACACTACTCAAGTACAGACTGCAAACCAAAATGTATCTGTGTTGTGACATTAATTGCAAATAGCGAGTATGGTGCTAAATTCTACACCAATGGAATTAGATGAGTGCTATGCACTTAATTTTAAAATAAATCTAGTTTTCAGTAAAAATGGCTTTAGTGTTTTGTTTTAATTATAAATTTGGTATATATTTGTAGTTTCAGTGAACCATGTCATCGTATTAGTCAGACTTGGAATCCTAATTATATTTACTAAAAGCCATCCAGATGTAGAGTATAACCAAAGTGGTAGGAAACATTTGTGTAGTAATTATGTATTCCATACTGAGCATCAAAGCCCACAAAAGTATATCGCACACAGCTTTTGGACTTTTGAGCTTAAAATCAGTTAGTGTATTAACAATCGCAGCTTCTAATTTATTAAACAACACATACTTCAGAAAATCTGATCTCAGAAAAGTAGGGACACAAAACAGTCAAGGATGTGAGAGGGAGCAGGGTCAACAGTGAGTGATAGTGGTCTGTTCACCTAAATATATCTTTTGCCACTTAATTGAACTTAAAACTCAGGTAGAAATTGTTTTGAAGAGTAAAATTTTAACAGGTTTGTATGTGTGGATTAAGAATTTCCACTCCTAGGGGCTCCTGGGTGGCTCACTCAGTTGAGCATCTGACTTCAAGTTGGGTCATGATCTCACCGTCTGTGAGTTCAAACCCCGCGTTGGGCTCTGTTCTGACAGCTTGGAGCCTGGAGCCTGCTTCGGATTCTGTGTCTCCCTCTCTCTCTTCCCCTCCTCTGGTTGCACCCTGTCTCTCTCAAAAATAAACATTAAAAAAATGAGAGGAGTATATATTATTTATTTCCCCACTGCTGTTAAGAACAAAAGATTGTAAAAACCTAAATGTCCATCAATAGGGGACTTTGTTTTACTATTACAGTGACATGTAAAAAGAACAAAGTATTACTATAAGCTGATATGGGCAATCTCCAGGATATATCAAAGCAAAGGTAATGCTACCATTATGCTAATACTTACAGAGTAAGTAAGAAATAAGTAAGGCTTATTTGTCTATTGATGTTCATGGTCATTTGTGGTTTTCTCATCGGTCAATATGGAAAACTTGGAAAATAAAAAATATAAAGCAAAATGGCATAATTTCTCTTGGCACTTTTCCTATATGTATACATATATATACATATATATTTACATAATTGGCATGTTGAATATGTAACTTTGTACTCCACAATATATCAACAACATTTTTCATGAAATTAAAATACATCCAAATTAAAGTATATATGTTAGAAGGGTTGTTAGTATTCAATTATATGAATACAATATATTTTAACCATTTTCCAATGTTTTGAAATGATTAATAAACTAATGAACATGTATTTTACCACTTTCCCAACAATGACCAGGGTGTGTGGGTTATAAGGCTTAAGAGTGTATCTCAGAGACCAAAGATCTAGATTGCTCTCCCAGGAATATTCTTTCTCTTGTATGAAAGCAACAAAGAATATAACAGAAAGAACGAAATATTTGCATAAACAGTCACATGATTTCTGCAGTACCTTTTCCTCTAAAGCCCATCCACTAGGGATCAAGGAGTGTACTTATGACCAGAAAGCAACAGGTGTTATGAGTAGAGGTACCCCAATATCCAAACTGTTTCAAGTATAATTAGTGTAAAAGGACATAATTACATTAATTGTATTACATTAATGTATTACACTTAATGTCTATATCAGTGTATGCATTTATTATATTTTTAATGTTTACTTATTTTTGAGAGAGACAGAGCGTGAGCAGGGAAGGGGCAGAGAGAGAGAGAGACACAGAACTCAAAGCGAGCTCAAGGCTGGACGCTGGCAGCACAGAACCTGACGCGAGGCTTGAATTCACAAACTGAGATCATGACCTGAGCTAAAGTCAGATGCCTAACTGACTGAGCCACCCAGGAGCCCCTCAATGTATGCATTTAGAGTTCACAGAGCTTCCTTAGTTTTAATTTCACTTGAAAATTTTTAAGAAATGTAAAGGGAACTACTAGCTTCATGCTATAGATGATGAAAACAAAAGCCCAAAGATTTTGATTGTTCAAAGTCACAACAGATTAAAGCCCAGGTATGTCATCTCTTGTGCTTCTAGGAATTTTGACAATCTTCATATTGGCTACAATCTGAAAGGAAGGGGGAAAAAAGGATGAGATTTTTTATTTTCTGTATGTTGTTCAATCCCTCCTAGTTGTAGAATGTTTAATGTTGAAACATGGAAAGTCACTGAATCCAATTTTTTTTTCTTTTTTAAATTTTATTTTTTTAATTTACATCCAAATTAGCATATAGTACAACAATGATTTCAGGAGTAGATTTCTTAGTGCCCCTTACCCATTTAGCCCATCCCCCCTCCCACAACCCCTCCTGAACCCTCTGTTCTCCATATTTATGAGTCTCTTCTGTTTTGTCCCCCTCCCTGTTTTTATATTTTCGTTTCCCTTCCCTTATGTTCATCTGTTTTGTCTCTTAAATCCTCCTATGAGTGAAGTCATATTTGTCTTTCTCTAATTTCATTTAGCATAATACCCTCTAGTTCCATCCACATAGATGCAAATGGCAAGATTTCATTCATTTTGATTGCCGAGTAATACTCCATTGTATATATATACCACTTCTTCTTTATCCATTCATCCATCAGTGGACATTTGGGCTCTTTCCATACTTTGGCTATTGTTGATAGTGCTGCTATAAACATGGGGGTGCATGTGTCCATTTGAAACAGCACACCTGTATCCCTTGGATAAATACCTAGTAGTGCAATTGCTGGGTCGTAGGGTAGTTCTATTTTTAATTTTTTGAGGAACCTCCATACTGTTTTCCAGAGTGGCTGCACCAGCTTGCATTCCCACCAACGATGCAAAAGAGATCCTCTTTCTCTGCATCCTCGCCAACATCTGTTGTTGTCTGAGTTGTTAATGTTAGCCATTCTGACTGGTGTGAGTTGGTATCTCATTGTGGTTTTGATTTGTAGTTCCCTGATGATGAGTGATGTTGAACATTTTTTCATGTGTTGGTTGGCTATCTGGATGTCTTCTTTGGAAAAGTATCTATTCATGTCTTTTGCCCATTTCTTCACTGGATTATTTGTTTTTTGGGTGTTGAGTTTGATAAGTTCTTTATAGATTTTGGATACTAACCCTTTATCTGATACGTTGTTTGCAAATATCTTCTCCCATTCTGTCAGTTGCCTTTTAGTTTTGTTGATTGTTTCCTTCGCTGTGCAGAGGCTTTTTATTTTGATGAGGTCCCAATAGTTCATTTTTGCTTTTGTTTCTCTTGCCTCCAGAGATGTGTTGAGTAAGAAGTTGCTGCGGCCAAGATCAAAGAGGTTTTGCCTGCTTTCTCCTCGAGGATTCTGATGGCTTCCTGTCTTACATTGAGGTCTTTCATCCATTTTGAGTTTATTTTTGTGTATGGTGTAAGAACATGGTCCAGGTTCATTCTTCTGCATGTCGCTGTCCAGTTTTCCCAGCACCACTTGCTGAAGAGACTGTCTTTATTCCATTGGATATTCTTTCCTGCTTTGTCAAAGATTAGTTGGTCATACGTTTGTGGGTCCATTTCTGGGTTCTCTATTCTGTTCCATTGATCTGAGTGTCTGTTCTTGTGCCAGTCCGATTTTCTAATTCAGCATTAGTGGGTCATGAAATCAACTTAATGGATCACAGTCAACAAACTGAATAGAAAAGAATGGAATAGAATATATGAATGTACTGCCCTAGTAAAAATAAGGATTGTTTTATTAAACATTTCTAACTCCAAGTGACAGGGAAAAAAAAAAAAAAAAAGCTTGGAAACACTGCTTAATCCCATGTTCTCAAACAACAGGTTAACAGGTTGCCTAAGAATCGTCTAGACCTCAAGTCCAAAAGATTCTGATTCGGTAAATCTGGAATGGGAATCAAGAGCCTGCATTTTTAGAAGGCACTATAGGAGATTCTGATGCAGACAGTCTTGAGATTGTGCTTTGAAAAACTATGCCCCATATAATGCAGAAGCAAGCTCTTCTGTACATGCATGTCTTCTCCAGAAGGTTCCCAAGACACCAGAAGACATTCTTTTGCTGCAGAAAACCACCTCAGTACAAAAGTGCAGGGCTTGGTGGCATGTGCCCACTAATTACAGCCATGTTCTTGTATTGGTCTGCGGATTGTTCCCGTACCTGCCTCCATTCTTAGATATTAATTACTAGGCCAGCGACCCTATGAGAAGGGTGATAACCATGACTAAGATCTGGATCTCTTACATCGTTAAGTGGCATATGAAGGGAGCTGGTGTCAATAATGTGTCCTTAAGTGTTCTTTGACCTTGATTATTCCTAATTGCTAATACTTTAAATCCTACTACACTACTAGGCCCCAGGATTTGGGCTTGGCATTGGAGGGAACACAAAGATGACTGCCCTGGACGTCTTCACCCCATCCCAACACACAGAAAGCAAGAAAGTGGCTCAGCAAATATTTTGTCTTTGCTTTTTGCAGAGGTGCCTTGTGGGTTTCAGATACCAGGGAAGTGGCTTCTTATAATCTGAGATGATGGGACTACACCCTCCAGTTTCACACTTTTCTTCCTTCTTTCACACACCAAACGGAAACATTGCTCATGTCTTTAAGGAAATATATCCTCTACTGGTCCTATTATCAAGGCATCACAAAATTATATGTCATCCTAGAAACCATGGTCTCCAAAAGGTTTTGAGAAACACATAACGAAAGGATTGGGCATGTGCTGGAGTATTGGCAATTAGTACATTTAGGAAGACTCATGTTTTACCGATATTCCTCCCAGTGAGGTGCTAAGTAAAAACAGTCTTTGGATTATAGAGAGGCTTAAAGCCCTCCCTTATTCACAAATCACTTGAAGGTAGGGGCGCCTGGATGGCTCAGTCCGTTAAGTGTCCGGCTTCAGCTCAAGTCATGGTCTCCTGGTTCGTGGGTTCAAGCCCCACGTCAGGCTCTGTGCTGAGTTCAGAGCCTGGAGCCTGCTTTGGATTCTGTGTCTCCCTCTCTCTCTGCCCCTCCCCTACTCAGGCTATGTGTGTGTGTGTCTCTCTCTCTCTTTCTCTCTCTCTCTCTCTAAAATAATAAAAACATTTTAAAAAATACTTTTAAAAAATCACTTTTAAGTCTAGTTGGTTCAAAGACAACTAACTTAATTTGATCATCTTAAAGGATGTTCGTCAAAGGGTTTAACATAGTAATTGCTGGCTAGTGGGACTGTTGATTTGAATTTTCTCCTTTATAACTTTGTGTTCTTTTTCTATAGTACATATGGATTACTTTTTACAATTGGGAAAAATATATTTTGTATATCTTTTTAGAAATCATAAAAAGCATCTCAGATAAGGTAGACTGACTTCTTTATGTGTTTCAAAGAAGTTCTAGATGAAAGACTTGGTAAGTACTCATGCAGGTTTCTTTTTAATAGGATCCCATTCTCAATGCTCAAAGATGTATTACTTAACAGCAAGTAAAGAACCAGAAGGCTTTCCAGAATGGCCATTTATTGATTCAAAAATTGTAATACATCTACTTCACAATAAATCAATTCATTCTCTAAGTATAGACACTCTAGGTGACCCCAAACTTATACAACCCAGAGATCTCTGGCTAACATAACAATAACACCCTCAAATAAAGCCTTTGTGAAGATGGTGATGTTTTTCCATTTTGGCGAGAACACATTTTCAGCATAAAACAGCTTTGGAGGACGGGAGTCCAACAGGCAAACATGTGCTCCTACTGTTCCCACAAAAGCAAAGCAGTTTTGCCAACTGTTAGAAACATGATAAAATCATGGCATATAAATTATGTAAACAAAACATGTTCTATTTGTTCCATAACAGTATAAAATCATGTTAGTTTTCATCCAGATAGAAAGGCTTTAACCCTCTAAATCCAAATAATCTAAGGCCCTCATTGCCACCCGAATATTTAAAAAAAATTTTTTTTAATGTTTATTTTTTAGAGACAGAGAGAGAGAGAACATGAGTGAAGGAGGGGCAGGGAGAGAGGGAGACAGAATCTGAAGCAGGCTCCAGGCTCTGAGTTGTCAACACAGAGCCCAACATGAGGCTCGAACTCACAAACCACGAGATCATGACCTAAGCTGAAGTTGGATGCTCAACCGACTGAGCCACCCAGGCGCCCCCCACCCAAATATTTTTGATGTGGCATGCCTAACTTTTGGGATGCCCTCTTCTGACCTTGTAAGAGTTTCCCATGTATGTAGATAAGTATTGTCTAAATAATAGACAGTGAGTCAAAGATCTGGAATAAGATTAGGTCTATCATGAAATCCTTTGGAGATGGTCAACCAAGGCTCCACTCAAATGTTACCACTATCAATTTTTTTAAAGCTCAGGTGTAGAGACAAGCATTTAGGGGAGGAAAAAAAAATTATTTAAAATAATTAAACCTATTTATTTTGAATTTTTACCGAATAGCAGGGTAGAAAAAGCCCACGCTGATGTTTTTGTTCACCAAAGCATTGTTATCACCAGAAATAGAAGAAACCTCATAATCTGATCTAGAACTTTGGAAGAGAATGGAAAATAGAACATCACAAGAGATCTGAAATGGTAATATTCTAAAGATTTGGGGGGTGACATTTTTGTCAACACTAACAGGAGTTTTCACTGATTGTATTTAGAATCACTGGACTTTAAAGTCTGTTTGTTTGTTTGTTTGTTTGTTTTTCTCTTTGTAACTTAAAAAATATTGCTCCACAAAACAACTCCTAAGGAGGTAGCTGGGACTGAGGCTAGTGTCTAATTTAATTCAAGAGCTTATTCTAGGGCTCAGAGAATATCTGGATAGGACTGTGGACAAGGAGTGTGTGGCACAGCCTGCATTACTTGCCTCAAAACCCGTTCAGCCTCAGTAACAGAACCCAAAAGTTTAGCTGGGCGCATGGTCATGAAGCGAAAAGGACTTTCCCAGCCTCCCTTTCATTGAGGCATGGCCACGTGACTAAGTTTCAGCCATGAAATGTAAGTGGAAGCATTGTTTGGGACTTCCGGAAAGTCTCCTTTGTTTTTATTATTATTTTTTTAATGCTTATTTATTTTAGAGAGAGGGAGAGAGAGCACTCGCGGGGGAGGGGCAGAGAGAGAGGGAGACACAGGATCCCAAGCAGGCTCCAGGCTCTGGGCAGGACGGAGGGCTCAAATTCACACGCTGTGAGATCATGACCTGAGTGGAAGCCAGATGCTTAACCAGCTGCGCCCCTGGAAAGTCTCCTTCAAAATCGAGGAGGAGAGATATGCCCAAGGACACACAACCAGTAGGTTGTGGAACTGGACTCTAAACTTCTCTGTGTGATTCTACTGCATCCTAAGGACATAGTGAAATCTTGTGAACCATCTACAGCAGAGTTTGGCAAGCTTAGGTCTGCAAGCTAAGAATCATTTTTACCTTTGTAAATGGTTGAAAAATAATCTAAAGAATATTTTGTGGCAATTTCAGGGTCTATAAGTAAAGTTTCATTGGAACACAGCCACATGCATTCACTTACATGTTGCCTCTGGCACCTTTTACAATGACAGGGCTGAATAGTTGTGACAAAGTTGCCATGACCTACAAAGACTAAAATGTTTATTATCTGGCTCTTCACAAAAAAAAAAGAAAAAAGAAAAAAAAAAAACGTACTGATCTGTGACCCACAGAAAGGGAGGAGGTATGGAGTCAAGAGGGTGTGTGGCTAGGTAGGAACAGTGCGACTCTGGTAGCCATTCTAGAAGTTCAAGTGGGCCAGAGATGAAGTGTCACTGCCTAGTAAAATCAGGTGCTCATAAGCATTTGTTCACGTGACAAAACATGTAAGTATGGCCAACAAGCACATAAAAAAAGATCCACAGAGGGTATTATGCTAAGTGAAATTAGAGAAAGACAAATATCATATGACTTCACTCACATGAGGACTTTAAGAGACAAAACAGATGAACATAAGGGAAGGGAAACAAAAATAATATAACAACAGGGAGGGGGACAAAACAGAAGAGACTCAAATATGGAGAACAAACAGAGGGTTACTGGAGGGGGTGTGGGAGGTGGGATGGGCTAAATGGTTCAGGGGCACTAAGAAATCTCCTGAAATCACTGTTGCACTATATGCTAACTAATTTGGATGTAAATTAAAAAAAAAAAAAAAAAAAAAAAAAGATCTACAGCACCAGTAGTCATCGAAGAAATGCAAATGAAAACCACAACGAGACACTACCACACACCCACTAGAATGGCTATAATTAAAATGACTACATATTGGTGAGAATGTGGAGTAACAGGAACTCTCAGATATTGCTGGTGGAAATATAAAATGGTACAAACACTCTGGGAAAACAGTTTGGCAGCTTATTATAAATTTAAGGATCCACTTACCATATGACCCAGCCGTTCCACTCCTAGATATTTCCCCACAAGAAATGAAAACATATATCCGAACAAAAGCTAGCCCCAAACTGGAAACATTCCAAATGCCCACTAACAGGTGAAGGGATAGACCAATGGTGGCATATCCATACAGTGGAATAATACTCAGCAATAAAAAGAGACAAACTACAAATACATCAACAACATGGATGGACATCAGATACGTAATGCCGAAGAAAAGAAGCCAGACTCCAAAGAGAACCCTTTATATATGGCTTCCCCACTTTTTGAAGGTTTGTGTTACACTACTTTGCTTTTACGAAAGACTTACATCGGTATGTGTTTTCCCTAACCAAAAGAAATCCAAAGAGGATATTCACTTTGATGGAAAAGGCAAAAAGCAAGTAGCATCCAGTGCTTGTTTTGCAGTAGGTTATAGAGGCAGCACATACCCCAAGTAGTGAAAGTGGCCCACCAAGCTCCCTCCCCAGGAACTACACGAACACCTCAGCATCAAGCTGCCACAGCTTTGAATTGGATCCGTGAGCACCTGTGCTTTATCTCAATTTATATTGTGCATCCATTAGCAAGATGTATCCTTCTTGGGTCTGGGAACACTCAGACAATCTTCCATATTTATTCATGGTAAATGCTTCTTTGCTTTACAACATTTGGCTTACGAAAGCTTTCATAGAATGCTCTATTTTCAGATAGTGGGGGAAATCTGCACTTGTATTTGTTTAGAACTCTAGGAAAGACAGGTTTATTCCACACTGATAGATCCTTGTCTCATGGGTGTTACTCTCAATGGTTGCTTGGGTGGGACTTGGGTTGGGGAGGTTTAGTGGGAAAGGGCACCCAGAGACCTTTTAGGGTAATGCTAATGTTCTAGATCTGGATTATAGTGGTGGTTACACAGGTGTATGTATTTGTGTGTGTGTGTGTGTGTGTGTGTGTGTGTGTGTGTGTATTTATATATATATGTATATTTATATATATGTATATTTATATATATATAAATTTTTTAAAAGGGGCCCACATCTTCAGGACCCAATAACAGGGAGGAGCACTGATGCTGAGCATCACCATGAATCCATGCAGTCATAAGAAATCCACATGGAAGAGAAGAACAAAGATAAAAAGGTTACTTTCCAGACAGAGGTTTTCTGATCCTACAAGGAAGTGGCCTCAAACAAAGTCTTCTTTGTAGGCTCCTTGCCGTAGGGCATTTTTGAGCCAGGAAAAGCCCAGCTTTTATCCTATATCAAGGGTTGCAAAGATCCTAGAAATGAGGCCTTTAGTACTCGGACCTTTGGATTTCTCTAAACTGAATAAAAATTATGAATACCCTCTTGTTCAGTTTCTCTGAAGTTTCCAATCAGCAAGTTACCCACTTGGATTCTTCAACTGGGAAACGAAACACATTTACCTGCACTAAAAATGTAGTCAGTTGGTTTGATCTAAGTCCCTGCGGGAAACTTGATCCATCAAGGTAACTGGACCTAGTCAGTTGGAAGTTCAGGATGTAGTTGCTGGCAATTAAGTCTGCTTTAGTTTCAGCTAAATTAAAGTGGTCGTCCTTCCTCATAAGAAACATACTAGCTGCTCAGAGTTGAAAGAGTAACATTCTAGCCAATCTGAGGTGTAGGGACAAAGTTCAATAAAATCGGCATCTGATTTCTCCTTTTGGGTAAAATTTGGATGATGGGGAAGGTTGTGACCTGGCCACTGAAATTAGAGAGAGATGGAAGAAGAATGGTTTTATCTGGGAATGGCCAGATGGAGCAGACGGTTCTTGAGGAATAACAGAAAATCTCTGAGTCTCCTTCCACAGGAAGCTTGAAGCAATACCCAGGAGTCGAGGATTGTTAAGGGAGCCAAGGAGGGATTCAAGTAACAAAGTGATCTGTATTTGCAAGTCCTTCCAGAAGAGGGGGAAGGCCACTTCATTTTGCCTCTCAATTGAGTTAGAATTAAAAAGAAAAAATGTTTTTTTAAAATACCAGTTTCAAATAACAACCAAGATAAATCCCTGAGAGAAATCACAACGGAATATAATGATTCTAGTCCTAAGACAATGAGACAGGTAAGGAAAACACCTTCAAAGGAAGGTGCTTGGGAAGATGGGAATGATAGAGAAATTTACGTTTGATCTAGATTCTCTGAACCAATTTTGCAAATCCAGGATAAAGGGTGGGACCCTTATCAGTGATCTGTGGTGGGTGGTAGGAAAGAGGAAAAAGGGCTTAATGTAAGTCTTCTCAGGAGTCTTACACAACTGCAGAAGAGAATGGAATTTATAAAGCTATAAATTGAATCTATTCAGTCTAGAATTCAACTGAGTGAGGGTTTCAGGTTTTGGGGCAAGTCCTCAAAAGTAGCCAACAAAGTATAAAGAATTAGTTCATAATCAAAAGAGGCTATGAAGACCCTGGCAATATGCAATGGGCAATGCCAGAGTGGGAAGCTCAAAAGCGATTTCAGAGATCATTTCAAAGGAGAAAGCGCAAACTTGTAAGAAGCCAGATAAGTTTGCAGAATGCTGCAAATTATGGAAGAAGCAGTGGTGTAGCTCTGGATGTGATGCCTGGAGCTGCTGCAGCCATCTTGCTCAGCTTGATGTTAACATCATAATGACACTTTCTCCTACAACACAACACAAAAGATGGCAGAAAGAGCTGGAAAGAGTCTGTGTCCTTGATGACATCACTGTGCCAATGAACAGAGGCAACCACCCCTGAAGCCTGCCCTGCACTTGGAGTTCCTGTTGTAAGAGCTAATTCTGCTGTTTAATCTTTGAGTTTGGGTTTGTTACTTGCAGCCAAAAGCATAAGAGATAGATTCCTCTGTACTACTTCCTGTACTCGCCTTCATGCGGCCAGATATTTATACATTTTCTTGTGTTCTCTTCGCTATGCCATCTTTTAGACTTCTGAACAATCTCAGGTAAAAGATTTTTTTATGCACTTGTGTACACACACACACACACACACACATACTCATTTTTCTGAAGGTTAAGATGTTTCTATTTCCCATACATTTTGGAAGAGGCGTGTTATAGTCATGGCTCCTACTCCTACAGTTGCTGGTGCTGTGAAGGTTATGAATGCTACTGAACCATATTTTGGAAACAAAAATAAAATTTTAGCTAATTATACCTACCAATGTGGTGCTGTAATCTATGAATGTCTTAAGCCACTTAAGATGAAGCAACTGTACATCTTACAAGCTCAGATGTGTAGGCATAGTAAGTGTCCCTGTTAATTCAAAGCTTGCTGATTGCCCTCAAGTGACCAATGCAACAAACCTTCACTATCACAGGAAATGTGCTGGGGAATTTTCCTGCAATTTTACCACAGGTATTTATCTTTTAGGAATCATGTCTAAATTTGCATTTAAATTAAATGCATTAAATTAGAGATGAGTAGAGTTACAGAAGGGATGGGGTAAAAAAATCACTTAGAATATTGGCAAAAGAATGCTCCATTAGGCCATCCAAACTAGCTAAATAATCTCAAACTTGGTTATAAAAATTAGTTTTACCCTTAAAATTATAGAGGTACTTTTCAATCTGGAGGCTGTCTCAAAGGTCCACGACTCAATTTTCTCAAACTTGAGGCTTTAGTTGTTCATATTCTGTGTATATAATAAGCTTCAAGGAGGGCCTAATCTTCTATGTCCCAGTGTGGTCCTCCATAACTTTTTAAAAGCATGTATGTGTGTGTGTGTGTGTGTGTGTGTGTGTGTATATAGTATATATAGATACTTTTTTTTTAACCAGTAATTCTTATTTCACTGCCAAAAGGAAAAA
Source organism: Panthera leo (assembly GCF_018350215.1). Classification (NCBI taxonomy): domain Eukaryota; kingdom Metazoa; phylum Chordata; class Mammalia; order Carnivora; family Felidae; genus Panthera; species Panthera leo. The sequence goes on from NC_056689.1 coordinate 54,873,359, forward strand.
TCAAAATTTAGTTTCTGCTAAACTATCAGTAAAATTTATATCCAATCTAACCCAGTATTCATATCTAAGACGAATACCATGTACAATCAACTTCTTCCCTTATGTTTCCATCACCACCACTCTGGCCTGAGTTACCATTATCTTACACCTGAATGACTGGACTTCTCACCTCCGCTCCACTCAACACTTGTCCTTTCTTCAAGCTCAAACAAGGGGATCCTCTGAAAACTCAAGTCCGACCTCAAGCCTCATCTCCTCATTCTCTCCCCTGTACAGCCACCCAAACTTTCTTCTCATACCTCTTTCCTGACTGTTCTTTCCTATCATAGATTCTTGCACATTCTAGCCCTTTTATCTGGGGAATACTTTCCTTCCTTGTACACGTACACAACATTCAGTCAGTCTTCAGCCTGAGCACTATTTTAAGACTTCCTTAGCACAGTCAAATTCTCTTGTTCTAGACTCTCATATAACCTCATACTTCTTCCTACTACCTGTTAAATTTGCATTTTTATATTTCTCTGTGGTTGTCTGGTAACTGGTGGTGTTACACTAAACTGTAAGCTTTATGAGCAGAGGTTTTATCTGCTTTTACTCACCATTACATGCCCAAGGTTGAGCATAGCAGTGGAGGCTCAACATATTTGTTGGATGAAAAAATAATTTTGGCAAACATTTTCTCTCATACACAATAGTCTCAGAAGAAACATGAGTCTTATCATTTGTTTGTTTGTTTTCCCTGGTCGTTTTCAGTGATCAAAGGAACTCAATATGGATTCTTTGGCTAAAAGATTTTTCCTTTAAAAACATGTAATGAGAAGAAAGACCTGGACCTTCTTAGCACCCATCCCTTTTGGAGGCTGGTGGTAGACCATGGATGGCATGAAAAGATACTGCCAGAATGCAAATGTCCTATTACTTGTGACCACAAGATATCAACACCAGGACCATTTCCTTCTCTTGTCCCTAGAAATAGTTTCATCAAGTGAGGAATTACTCAGCCTCCTGCTTGTCCCCTTTTCTGAAGCTGACATCCTATTCAGCATTTGAACGCTAGTAGAAGCTAGAATCCTATTCAATCTAATTTCAAAATAATGATACCAGCTCTATCACTTCATTTTCTCCTTTTAAAGGCCGTGTTAAGTTGCTTTCCTGAATTTTATTCTTGTGACACCAATCAAGGCATAAAGGAGTGGGGGTTGGTGGGTGGGGAAATAGTGCCTTGTTCACAAATGTTAGGTTGAAGAACTGGTTTAATCTTAACATCTCAGAGGAAGTATACAATGGTTACAAAATCTCTCTTCTGGGAAAAGCTGCCTTCATTTTCACTTTCTGTGCCCCCTTCCCCACTCCCCCCCCCCCTTTTTTTAATGTTCTTGTAAAAGATTCTACTAAGATAGATTGGAAGTTCCAAGGCAAGGTCTCTTAATCTGGAGTGATAAACAAAATTTAGCAATTGTGAAACCCTTGAAAACATATGCTAAATTTTGAGTGTATGTTTTGGGAGTACATTCTTCCAGAGAAAGACTCTGGGTTTTATGTCAGATTCTGTCTCTAGCATCTAGTACAGTGCCTGGCATGCAACAGATACTTAATAAATATATGAGTAAGGAATGAGAAAATGAATGAATGAGATGCCCTTAAAGACACTGGGAAGGAATGGCTACAGAAGTAAGTTATCTGATTCAAGGAAAAGAGTAGTGGCAGAGAAGCCAAGGAAAAAAAGATTTCATGAAAAGGCAGTGGTTAAACTGCCATCTGTTGAAGAATAGTCAAGTCAGATGAGGTCTGAAAAGTGCTCAGTGGATTTAGAAACAGAGTGGCAGCTGGAGACCTTTAAAACTGATAGCTTCCTGGGGCGCCTGGGTGGCTCAGTCTGTTGAGCGGCTGACTTCGGCTCAGGTCATGATCTCACGGTCCTTGAGTTTGAGCCCCGCGTCGGGCTCTGTGCTGACAGCTCAGAGCCTGGAGCCTGTTTCGGATTCTGTGTCTCCCTCTCTCTGACCCTCCCCCATTCATGCTCTGTCTCTCTCTGTCTCAAAAATAAATGTTAAGAAAAAAAAAAAAACCTGATAGCTTCCTTTGGGGTAAAATATTGCAGTTGGTTGGAGAATAGGAATACAAAGTAAGGAACTGTGGATAGAGACAACTCTTTCATAAACCACGGAGAATGATGAGTTGCTATAGGAAGGTTTTAGTTTTTTAAGATAGAAAAGGCTTGAAAATACCTAAATGCCGATGGGAAAGAGCCAAAGATAAGTAAAGGAACAAAGGTCCGAAGAAACAGGACTGGGAAGGGATCCAGAGCTTTGTATCAGAAGAGGGTCATCTTTTCCATTGTGAAAGGAGGGGGAAAAAAAGAATGGGTACCAATTAAGCAAGTTAGAAAGTTTGGTGGTACTAATGTGAGAAAGATCGCATCTTATGGGTTCTATTTTCTCTGAGATAATGAGAGGTAAAATAATCTGCTGAGAATGAAGGGGTACAGGGGTGGGTGGATACAAGGGGAAGGTCTTAGGTGAGCAGAAATTTAAAATAGCTCCTGTGGAGAAAGGGAAACAGGGAAGAATTGCCAGGCAAAATCATGAACCTGTATTTGTTGTGCTGCTAGTGTTCTCTGATGGGTGCTTTTTCTCTAGGAAGTCTTTTAAGCAGAAAGCGGTTTCTAAGAAGAATCCCTACTCACTAGAAGCTAGTGAGCCTTCTCTAGAGGCTTCTCTCTTGAGACTGAGTAACTCAAATTCAGGTTCAGAACTGTGAAGATATCATTTCTGTATTACATACAGCAAGTATGGTGGCTTTGATATTAAAGGTAAGAAGTCATTGATATTATTTTAAATACATAGAATATAAAAGTTTGCCTTTTAAGTACCTAAGAATGGCAACAGGAAAGGTTTTTTTGTACTGGGAGCTAAAAATCACTGTCAAAACCAAAGCCCGAAAATAACTACGAGAGGGCCACATTGGTAGGCCCATTAACTGGAGCAATCAGCTCTCAAGAGCTTTATCCTGTCACTTGATAATGTCAGGGTCAACAAACCCATGACAAAAAGAGGGACATCTTGAGAAAGAAATCCCAGAGGAAAAACTGGTGAGAGTGATTGTCCCCAAAACAGATGGAGGACTCTCTCCTGTCTACTCCATTGCAGACAAAGCCAAGTTCAGTCTCTCAAGTTCAGTAGTTACCTGGTCATCAAGCAGAGGGGATATGTCATGTCTAACCCCCAGACTGATGCACATTCTCTCTGTAGTGTTCCTCTCCCCTTGGCTACAGACATCCAGAAGTAGCCGGTGGCATTAGATACCTCATCATTGTTACTTCCCTCTATGCTTCCTGCCTTGGCTTGAAACTTACCATGAGGGTAGGTACTGAACCAAGGGCTAAGACGAGTACTTTCTACACTCTCCATCTAGCCAAACCCACTCTGTCCCTAAAACAGTTCAGCAGTCCAAACACAGAAGCAGAGGAGACGGTTTGGAAGGAAGTCTAAAGTGATCATGAAGAGCATGGTTCCTAGGAGCAAACTGCTTGGGTTCATATTCTAAAGACACTACTTAGAGGATAGAAACTGCTTTAGTTTCCTCATCAGCAAATGGAAATGATAACAATGCCTGTCTCGTAGGGCTGCTATGCAGATTACAGGAGACAATCCTGGTAAACTTGGAGAATTGTCTGGAATACAAGAAGCACACAGCATATGTTAGCTATTATCATCTCTGACCTACGGCTGGGTTTTGCTGAGTAGGTTTAACAGAAAGACAAGATTGCAAGAGTGCCATGGTTGAAATGATGAGAAGTGAAAAGCAGAAGAAACTGATAGAGTAGCACAGTCAAGGGCCTGGAGTTCTTGAAGTTGAAATCATTCCGTTAGAGGAAATTAGCAGAAAGTAGAAGAGTTTAAGTTTTTTTTTTTTTTTTAATGTTTATTTTGAGAGAGAGAGAGAGAGAGAGAAAGCACAATCAGGGAAGGGCCAGAGAAAGAGGGAGATAGAATCCCAAGCAGGTTCTGTGCTATTGGTGCAGAGCTTGACATGGGGTTTGATTCCAGGAACTGTGAGATCATGACCTGAGCCAAAATCAAGAGTCAAATGCTCAGCCGACGGAGCCACCCAGGTTCCCCTATTTTAAACTTTTAAGGGTGAAGTTGACATAAGTGATGACAAGGTCCAGGGAGTGGGTAGCTTTATAGAAAAGGTAAGGACATTGAATTTGAGGAGGTCAAGCAATCAAGAGGCCAGGATATTGGCTGGGTTATCCACATGGAATTTTATGTAACCTGGCATAAAGGTGGGACTTGGGGAAGGGAGAGAAACTGCAAGTCAGGTACCAAAGTCTTCGGAGAATGAAAGGAAATGAATAAGGATGAAACACATGGACAGAAAAGGGCCCGAAAGTGGTGCAGTCGGACTGTGTTGAACATGCATGAAGATCAGAGCCCAGGAGTGAGGAAGCCAACTGCTCCTTGTGATGCCGACTGAGGCTAGTTGGTGGGAAAGGATGATAGAGCCAAGAATGCTAATAACATTGCTTAGGAGAGTCTAGTCCAGTGATAAACTGTCCTAGCCTAACACTGTCTCTGTTGAGGAACACAACCCCCCAAATGTTTAGCGTGCTTCCTCAAAGGAACCCGGCTATCCAAGGTATCACAGTTCTATGAAGTCACTCTCCTCCCTCTTAGCACGCTCTAGACCTCAGGAAGGATCACCCGTGTCTCTCTCTACCCTGTACATACTCTCCTCACAGTACAGATCATCCTTCATTGCACTTACATGTTTAAATGTCACTCTCATATAGATACTTCCAGGGTTGTTGCAAGATACAGTGATCTTTTCATGTCTGTCTCTCAGCCCTGGGCAGGCATTCATAAATGTCATTTGTGAAACAAGAGACTTCTCACGGTCACCAAATTGGGAGGCAGAGCATAAAAAGAATTTTCTATTAAAATGCGTCATCAAGCCTTAAGCTTTTGATTATAAAGAATGATTTTCTGGTGCACCTGGCTGGCTCAGTTGGTGGAGCACTTGAGTCTTGGTCTCAGGGTGGTGAGTTCAAGCTTTGCAACAGGTGTAGAGATTACTTTAAAAAAAAAAAAAGATTTTCTAATAAATATTAGAAAGGAGATGTAATATTTCTTCACCAACTTGCACGATAACATTTCTGAGCACCCTATATTAGAAGAAGTCATGGTTGAGACCTCAAAGGGAAAAAATCAGGATCTAAAAAATAAGGTTGTGAACTTGTAAAACTCTTTACCTTCAATATACCAAACTAAAACCGATAATGAATTAGCAACATTTTATTTGTATTCCTTTTCTAAAAACTTTTAAGGAATTTACTTGCTGTACAGGTTAAATGTGACGCTTATAAATCCACTTTTGCTATAGGTAAATAACCTGAGAATATTTTATTTATTTATTTTTTAGTTTATTTATTTTGAGAAAGAGAGAGGGGGAGAGTGCATGTGCAAACAGGGGAGGGGCAGATCCCAAGCAGGCTGTACACTAACAGTGCAGGGCTAGATCCCATGAACCACGAGATCATGACCTGAGCTGAAGTCAAGGTGGGATGCTCAACCAACTGAGCCACCCAGGCGCCCAACCTGAGAAGGTTTTAAAATTTTGTTTCTGGGTTACTTTCAAGTGTCCCGTGCCTGATTTTATTATTTTGATTCACTAAGATTTTATACAAATGTCAAACTTTCTAAATCATATATATTTGACATAAATTCCTAAACATGTGGAGAAAATATACAAAACAAAATAAATGTATCCTAGGATTTTATTCTAGATGAAGTCACATGAAGTCATAATTGGCAGGTCAACCTAGTTGGCAGCCCAGGAAAGGGATAAGCGGCTTACTAGGATTTATTTAGAGGGAAGCAAAAAGATTTTGTTTTAAAGATGGGAAAACAATAGAAATTTTAAAGAAAAACATTATTTTGAGGTGGTACAAAGCATTACCATTAGGTACTTTAAAACATCCTTTAGAGTTTGAATTCAAAGAACATATTTGCTCCAAATTCAGTGATAAATATCAGTCGTCCTTCAGTTCTTCAAAATGTACAGGAATATTTAATCGATATACATAAATTTCCATAAAAACCTCATAAAATTAATTATTTTATTTGAACTCATAATGTCCTGTGAGCCCTTGGCCTTATTCTCCTTTGAGTTTGGGGATTCAGGAAAATATACATTTATACAGCCTTTGCCATGAATTAAGTGAACACTATTCCCTCCTCATTACTGCACAGGCGGTAACTCATAAATGAGTAAAAACTGCATTTTCTATGAAAAGGTGCCCTGAGAAAAGCAGACCGATAGTGGAAATTCAGAGAAGGTAGTGGTTAATGTTCATTCAGTAATAATATAATGTGATACAGGGTTTCATTTTAGTGGCAGAGATTTTAGTAGCTATGTAAATTCGACTACCAAGTATTTAGTCTTTAAAAGTTGGGTATGCAAGCATGTAGACTTTCCAGAATTATGTGAGGAAAACCGTAGCTATAGTCATTATAGCTATAGAATTAGAGATTTGGAACATTCTAGATCTATCCATCATGAATATAAAATAACTGTCTGTGTCTCATTTTAGAGAGACTGTTGTGTTTTTTCAGGGTATGATATTTTTGGTTGATTTTCCCAAATCCTTTTCCGATGATATTTCACATGTTGTTGGTTTTTCTGGCCACAGCAGAACACTTAGCTGATTATCTCCTGAGAACTGTCTACAACTCTATAATAATTCCTGTGTCTCCTTCGTGGTTCTAACGGAAAGTACAGCCGTCATCAGACATACTATAAATATAGTTGGGATAATCTCTTCAGTTACATTATCTTACACTTAGCCACCTCAAAACTTGAACACTTTTCTGCCTGTTCACACAGTTTCAAAATGTCTTTCAATTATAGTTTATTTTTAGCATTCATAACTCAGACACATTAAATACTATTTGTGTATTTAGAAGGATGGTATGGTTAATCACCTCCAGAATACTCATCAAAATTTAATGAAGGTATCAAATAACATTTTCCCAACTTTTGTTAAAATAAAAATCTCTATATATTAACCAATGTTCCTATACTTTTGCTAACTAAAAAACAAAAACAAAAACCAGTTTGATTCCTTGTTTAAAAGTCTATATGCCAGCATTTCAATTTTTACTATACCTCTTCAAGGAACAAAATGTACCACACACTTGATGACAATCAATAACAACGCACAGAAAAGATGTTTGCAAACAATGACCACTGTTATTTATAAGAGTATTTTCCTGAATGCAAAAAATGTTAGCAAAGTATTTTTTCACTGTTAATACCACTCTATATTATGTCAAATTCAGGTCAAACCCAATTTTTTAAAAAGCTGTATTTATAATGTGAAGGTTTGCTTAATTTGTTCAGCAAATATTTACTGAGCATTTACTACCTGCCAGGCATTGTTCTGGGAAGTGAAGATTTAGAAATGAAAAAGACAGGAATGGTTCCCACTTTTCCATTACCAAGAAGCTTGTTTTACCTTGGAGCATTCACATTAAAAAATACATAAACCAGCAGTAAAGTATTAGATTGTCAGAGATGTCACAGAATTGGGGTTGAAAGGAGCTCAGAGATCATCTACTATGTATATATTACCAATTCCAAGAAGCACCTTATTTTACATTTTGATGCTGTGAAAACAGCCACATCTTACAACGTGGTCAGACCAGGCCGTGCTCAAGGGAGAGCTGTCACTGCCTGCACATGCGTGTCAAAACTCAAGGAACAGGTGTCAGAAGCTTGGAAGACAATATGGGAGACAATGGTGAAGGCATTCTTAAGGATTCTTGATGATGCAAGATTCAATTAAATACAATAGTTGAAAGTGTTCGTTTCTTATAGGAGAGGAAAATGAAATTCAGACAGGTTAAATGACTTGCACTAATTTACAAAGCAGGGTAGGTAGTATGAGTCCAGGTTCTGAGTTCTATTCTTATTCTTCTACCAAAGTCTTCAGATATATGCAGAGAAAGGCTCTAGAATATGGTTCTAGTTTTAGGACCATGGGCAAGGAACTTTATCCTCTGACTCAGTTTCTCCATCTGTAAAAAACAGTTTAACAGACCTAATTCATGACATTGTACTAAGTAAGATAATGTACGTATAGGACTTAACAGAGTTTGGCATACAGTAAGTGCCAAAAACTATCTGAGATCAAACTTCACATTTGGTAGGAAATTTAAAGTGACCAATTATCCTACAAATATTGCTCACTATACCAAGCCCACATCTAGTTATTTAACTAAAATACTGAAAATAAATAGACTGGTCAAATATTTGAGCTGATTAATAAAAATTTCCACCTTAACAATGCTTTGTCCAGGTCCATATGGTACTATGCCAAGAACCCAGTAGACTTACCTGCAAAAAACCATACAAAAAATAAGAATTGACACCAACTATGATTATCAAGTTACTAAGGACTCTGATGTATATGAATGCATTTATAAACACAACCTGAAACAACATATATATAAACAAGGAAAGAATATTCAAAATGCATAAACAGTTCATTTATTTTTGCTTTCTATAAAATATTATTACAACCATATATATTAATACTTGTACAAGAACCACAAGTTTTGGAGGTTAAAATGTACCTACCCTAGGAAGACATGATTTGGTCAGAAGAGTGAGAGTACTGTTCATGATCAACATATTCCTTTATATGTTGTAAAGCACTTTCCCATTCATTATCAACTCAGTGCCTTGCATATAGTATATAATTGTAAAAATAAATCCCAGGTGCTTTCTAATGCCATTTGTATTCTGTTCAAACAATGGCATGTTTAGAGAATGGTTAAATATCTACATTTCTTTTTTAAGTCTTTCTGGTCAGCTCTTCTAATTTGGGGAGTTTAAGTGAAAATCTAAATGATAACACACCGTGTTATATAGAGTCAACCCGCCTTACATATTAGTTTCTATATTTTTGTTATAAAAATAACATTCTATATGTATATTTCACATCATGAGTTTATTACATTCTATATGTACATTTCACATCGTGAGTTCATTACATAGTTTCAACTGAGATTCTGAATGCAACAGATATACAGTTAAGCAGTTAAAAAGTAATTTTAATTACTAGGAAATGTTAACCAATCAACTCACATTTGTTCTGGTTTCACCCGGAGACAAAACTGGAGAGAACTAACCTAAACGAATATATCTATATTTAGAATTATTGTATTTGCAGAAGCCTCTCGCAATTAGAGTCTTATCACGAGGTACAATTCCGGTGTCTTTGTGTTTCATCATGACAACTACGCAGTAGCGAAGTGCAACAATTTTCTGAATATTTTAAATATTATTTTATTTTCTTGTACCCGTTAGTGTAAGAATGCTTTTGTTAAGAAATCTCACAAGCTCTAATATGTTATCCAACTTTAAATCTTAAAAGAAAAATAACCCAATATTCAACATGTTAAGTTTCCCTATTAATTCTGAAATTTAAAACTAACATTATTAGTTTGCTTATGTTTGGGATTTTTAAAGACCAATCACATCCCGGATATTATTCGAGGGTCAAAGTCTAAAGCTGAGTATGGTTGGGTCGGCAGGGAACAGCCCGATGGCCAAATTTAAGAGCCCCACGGCAAGGTGCATGTCGGGCCAAAAGACCAGGAACAAGACTCCAACGGGCACGGCAGCTCGAGGGCACCTAGTGGGGCGCCCCAAACCTCTGCCGCCCCCAATTTCCTAGCGTGCCCCGCCTCTCTCCGTCCTCGCCTCCGGCCCGCCCCTTCCTCCCGGGCTAGCCCCCGCGGTGCCCGCCCAACTCCAGGACTACGCGGAGAGACAGAAACCAAAACCCGACACACACGGTAAGCCTGGGTAAGAAACGAGGCCCCACCCTGCCAAGAGGGGCGGCTCATTTAGAAACACTTGGCGGCAAGTTAACAGGAAGCGCGGAGGCACATTTTTTAGGTCTTTTGGAGTACCCTGCCGCTTAGTAATCTCATCTTTTGTCCTTTGACAGGCCTCCTTGAAGGCCCAACTCTGAGCGCTTTCTGGGCAGCTCTTGACTCGAACTCCACTGCGGCCCTTCACTGATGGCAGCCATGTTAGTTGCATCCGGGTATGTCGAGGAGCCCCGACCAAAGTCTCCCGGAAGTGACGCGAGCGCGGAGGGATTCTCGTTCGGCTGAGGTGAAGGGGCTCCGGAAGCGGGTGCGGTAGAGACGGTGACAGGAAAGGTTGGGTCTTATTCACTAACGAGTTCTTGTATCAAGTTTTAAGTGTCTTGTGTTGTGCTCGACATCAGCATTGCCGTGCCATTTAAATCCTTTCTTCCCACCAGGCCCAGGAGGAAGAAATTTTATGCTTTCCATTATGGAGACATTAAGGGTCGCAGAGGGCAAGTGAATTGTCTAAGGTCATTCAGCTTGTATTGGAGCTGGTCTGACCCCCTCAGTTTGGCTGCGGAGCCTTTTAAATCTCCGTAATGCCTACGTTTAGCAAAATCCCAATCTCTGGTGCTTGCATCCTGGCAGGTCGCTTCGGCAAGGGCGTTCACCTTCAGCTCGGCAACATTTGCCCACTGAATGGTGCCAAGCCACCGTGGTCTTTGCGGTGGACACAGACCGAACTGTGTGCCGGGTCACCTAAACTAACCCAGTGCCCTGGGATCTCACTTGGTCTCCTACCCCTTGAGTCTGCACATTGGAGGGTTCTTGCTGACCTCGACCGCAGGTTAACTGTGGGGATTGGGCACTGACTGTTGGAGCTGGGAAACATTTTAACTCCTGTCGGGCACTTGTAAAGTCAAGACTGTTCAGACCATTCGAGGCCTGTCATCATCGTCCAGTCGGTCTTGATAAAGGACTGACAGCTATTATTTTGGGTTTTCCACCAAATCAGTTGTTTCTCTTGGTTTCCATTTCTTTAGAATATGACTGAGAACCAGTACTTTGATCTTATGTCAACATTAACTATAACCAGCTTTCAAATACTGAAGTGTGAATAGCCAGTGAGGTCTTTTTTTCTTTTTGCTGTGTTTTGTTTTGTTTTGTTTTTCTTTTTCTTTTACAGAGAGGCCACCAGGTGGGGAAATAGCCACACACACCCCAACACCTCCTTAGAATGGGAACTCTGAGACCCCTGGGTGTCAAAGGTCCCAGGGGCACCGTGTCCTCATGGAAGGACAGAGCCCAGTGCTGGATATCATGGGAGCGAGGCAATATTTTTGTAAAAATAAATTATGTATAGAAAAAAGCACTAAACAAATACATCAGAATTAAGAATGATAATATTTGAAGAGTGGCCATTTAATTCTTTTCTTCTCTTTTTATTTTTTATATCTGCTACAATATCTTTTTAATATAGGGAAATAAACAAATTGACCGCAGCAAATCGTTTTTAATTGCTTGCAATAATGAAGACAAAGGCATATTGCCAGATTTTGACCAATGACAGTCCTTGACACAAATTACAGGAATTCTGTTAGGAAAAGCATTGGTTTTTGTCAGGATGTTATCAAAATACAGTTTTGGTATTGATGTTTTTCACACACCTTTGTATAAAAATATCCTACAATCAAAGTTTTTCTTCTAAGAGAAAGAGAAGGATTTGGGGCACTTGAAATTCTGGAGAACAAGTATAAAAAGCTATTTTTATTCTGCTTTCTTTGGGGTACAGCTTTAAGCTATTTATCAGGTTTAGACTGTGCAAAATAAAGGTTTCATTCTCTATTTCTGTATTCTGCTTCCCACTGTTGCTTTTTAGTGACCTCTCAAGGAGTGGCACAGAAATACAGTGAGAACATAGAAGAGAAGAATGAGAAGGGATTGGGGAGGAAGAAAATATAAAATGTAGGGGAATAAAGGAAAATGCTGATATTGGGGGATATTGGGGTTGAGGTTGCTTTGTAGTTCCAAGTTAGCATGTAACAACCTTTTATCTAAGTCTTGGCACAAGACCTGTTGCCCACTCAAATAGATTTGCATATACAATGTTCCCACTCACACATTGAGCACACACTATGATAATTCTTACCAAAATTTCAGCATTATACTCCTACAAATTAGACATATATTTTGACAAAACCTAGAGTGTTCTGAACAACAAAAAAAGTAAAATGCCATAGATTCCCCTGGGGTTCCCTCTTACCATATCATTCGTTCATCCTGTAATTAGTAGCATAACTGGATACTGGAGTGGGAGTGTTGCCTGCAGCACTGTAATACAACAACTACGAAACATCAGGTGAGGTCCTGACAAGATGCATGTTTTCAGAGGAAGTATCTTTTTAAAAAAAATTTTAATGTTTATTTTTGAGAGAGAGGGAAAGAGACAGAGTGTGAGTAGGGGAGGGCAGAGAGAGAGAGGGAGACACGGAATCCAAGGCAGGCTCCAGGCTCTGAGCTGTCAGCACAGAGCTCAATGTAGGGCTCAAACCCACGAACCACGAGATCATGACCTGAGCCGAAGTCAGATGCTTAACTGAGTGAGCCACGCAGGCGCCTCTCAAAGGAAATATCTTTATGTTAGTCTGGGCCCTCGGAGAAACAGTTAAGATGAGATTAAGTGCACAAGAATTTGTTAGAGGAAACAGTTGTGAAAGAGAAAGGAGAGAAGGCTGAGAGAGCCATCAGACTGGTGCAAGTCTGAAACTCTGTGAAGGAGGTCGGACGAGGTTGGTGGAAGTGTCTCAGGCTGCTGAACAGTCTAAGGAAGATTTGGCAAGGCTGTTGGGAATGCTCAAGCTAAAACTGCCATCAGAGGAGTCCTCCTAGGAAGGAGTCTGCCTTATTATCTATGCTGCATTCAGTCCCTGGCTGGAGCAGCCCATGGAAAGCTTGCTTTTTGGTGCAAATGTGGCAGAAGATTTCAGAGGGTAGCCTCTGGGGCCCTTGGTCAGTTTTGCTCCCTGTATTTGGTAACCACAGTCCAAAAACTGGCTTTTCAATTATTGGAGATTGTCACCAATTTCAAGGCTTAGAATATTATAAAAGAGGTGATTTCATGAGGAGTTTTGGAGAGGGCCATTGTTATGCTTCCTCACTCCCCGTCAAGTCTACCGAGTGGGGCTCCAAAGGCACTACTTAGGGAACTTGATATGTCTCCCTTGGGTTTTGAGAAGTACAGTAGTGCCTGACTCACATCTGAGAATCCTAAGGTAGGAGAAATGGGTCAGTGAGAAGTTTGGGCAGAGGAATAAAGAAGAGTTGCTATGTTGGGATCAGCTGTCACTCCCATAGTTTGTCAGGGCAAATGATGTTCGAGTGTTTCTCGTACACCAAATGTGTACCACATGTGGGAATGAGAGAGCTGGCCTGGGGCTCTTTTGACTCTTGCCCAAGAGGACTTCCTAGAAGAGAAATGGGACTCCAACTGAGGGAGTTTATGTGGTGGGGATTATCAGAAAGTCTGGGGCTATAGAAGGAGCAGAATGGGGGAAATAGAATGCATTGCTCATCTAGGATGGCCAACTTGTCTAAGTTTGCCTGGAACTCTCCATGCTTTAGTACCAAAAGTCCTGAGTCTCAGGAATCCCTCGGTCCCAGGCAACTCAGGATGGTTGGTCATTCTGCATGTCACAGGAGTTGCAGTCAGAAGGCATCCCAGCACGGAACCTCCAAAACCCTCCAAATCACCCATAAGAGTAAGAGGTAAGTTGAAATTTCAGGCAGGTCCCGAATATGAGAAGCCAGCTTATGATTGTCAGTATTGAAGTGGATATTGTCAGAGGGTAACTGGAAAATGATGCTGAAGCAGAACCTTCTTTTCCACACCTTCCCTTTGGAGTGTGTATAGGCTGCTCAGGCTGCCATAACAAAATACCACAGACTGGGGCGGCTTATACTACAAAACTATTTCCTCACAGTTCTAGTGGCTGGAAGTCCAAGGTCAAGGTTCTGGGCAATTCAGTTTTTGGTGAGAACTCCCTTCCTAGCTTGCCGATGGCCACCTTCTTGCTATGTCCTCACATGACCTTTCCTCAGTGCCTGTGTGAGAAGGGAGGGAATGGGAGGTATTTTTGGTGTTTCTTTTTATAAAGACACTAATTTATAGGATCAGGGCCCCACGCTTATCTTATTTAACTTTAAGTCTTCAGAGGCCTCATCTCCAAATACAGCAACATTTGGGGTTAGGGCATCAACATATGAATTTTAAGAGAACAAACATTCAGTATATACCAGTGTGACTCTATAACACAGAGATACTTTGGGGGAGGGTCATGAAAATATTAGGCCTGCTTCATGCCTCATACCTTTATGGAGAAGATATGCTATTGTGACTGTAGCCCTGTGTCTTTGCAAGAACAAAAGTAAGCATATTATATTTAGAGCTCGTTTGTAACACTTTTTTAGAGCTCTTCAGACATTATTCTAATCATGTCAAGGTAAAGCTGAACCCCTCCAGGGCCTTTTTTTTTTTTTTTTTTTTTTTTTCCTGTCCTGTAGAGCAGAGGAATCCTTTTTAGGAAGGATTCCTAAAATCCTTTTAGGAAGCAGAGCTAGTTTTTAACTCTTCAAGGCTTTAGTAGTTGGACCTAGGTTCAGCCATGAGCACAGAGTAATAGAAAGCACCAAAATAAAAGTCACTATGTTGTTTTTTTTTTTTAATTTAAAAAAAAAAAATTTTTTTTTCAACGTTTTTTTATTTATTTTTGGGACAGAGAGAGACAGAGCATGAACGGGGGAGGGGCAGAGAGAGAGGGAAACACAGAATTGGAAACAGGCTCCAGGCTCCGAGCCATCAGCCCAGAGCCCGACGCGGGGCTCGAACTCACAGACCGCGAGATCGTGACCTGGCCGAAGTCGGACGCTTAACCGACTGCGCCACCCAGGCGCCCCTTTTATGTTTTTAATATGACAAGTTTATTTTTTTCTTTCAAGAAATCTGGTGAAATTATCTTGGGATTAGTATGGTGATTCATGGGGTGAGGATTTCAGGCTCCTCCGACCTTATTGCCCCACTGTGTGTGACTTCCTGGTCCAAGATGGCTGCAAGAGCTCCAGTCATTCTAGTGAACAGGAAGGATAGAGACCTACAAAGAACGGCACACCTCTTCCATTTAAGGACAGTTCCCAAAAATTGAACACAAGCTTCTACAAGAGAAGCTGGAAATAGTAATACTTTTTTTCCTAGTGGGTCAATACCCAGCCAAAAGTTATGAGATTTTATTACTCCAGAACAGAGATCAACAAACTATGGCCCATGGGCCAGTCATGTGTTTTTATAAATAAAATTTTATTGAAATACAACCCTGCCAATTTTACCTATTGTCTATGGATACATGTTTTTTGTTTGTTTGTTTGTTTTTTTGTTTAAGCACTCTTTATATTTTTAAATTTCAATTCCAGGGTAGGTAACATACAGTGTTATATTAGTTTCAGGTGTATAATATAGTGATTCAAAAATTCAATATATTACTCAGTGCTCATCAAAATAAGTGTACTCTTAATACCTTTCACCTTTCACCCACCCCTTCACCAACCTCCCTTCTGGTAACCATCAGTTTGTTCTGTAGTTAAGAGTCTCTTTCTTGGTTTGCCTCTCTCTTCTGCCACCATCCCTCTCAAGCATGATCATTTTTGTTTTGTTTCCTAAATTCCACATGTGAGTAAAATCATATGGTATTTGTCTTTCTCTGACTGACTTATTTTACTTAGCATTATACTCTGTCTCTATTCGTGTCATTGCAGATGTCGAGATTTCATTCTTTTTTATGGCTGAGTAGTATTTCACTCTGTGTGTGTGTGTGTGTGTGTGTGTGTGTGTGTGTGTGTGTGTGTATCTATCTTCCTTCTCCATTCATCAGTTGGTGGACACTTGGGCTGCTTCCATATCTTGGCTATTATAAAGAGTGCTGCTATAAAAATAGGGATGCATGTATCCTTTTGAATTAGTGTTCTTACATTCTTCGGGTAAATACCCAGTAGTGCAGTAAGGTGATTGTTGGATCATAAGGTACTTCTATTTTTAACTTTTTGGGGAGCCTCCATACTGTTTTCCAAAGTGGCTGCACCAGTTTGCATTCCCATTCCAACAGCACATGAGTGTTCCTTTTTCTCCACACTCTTGCCAACACCTGTTGGTTCTTGTGTTGTTGATTTCAGCCATTCTGACAGGTATGAGCTGATATCCCATTGTATTTTTGATTTGCATTTCCCTAATGATAAGTGATGATGAACCTCTTTTCATATGTCTGTTGACCATCTGGATATCTTCTTTGGAGAAATGTCAGTTCATGTCTTCTGCCCATTTTTTAATTGGATGGTTTGTTTTTTGGGTGTTGAGTTTTATAAATTCTTTATATATTTTGTATGGATACATTTTTAAAAAACAGCCTTATTGATATATAATTCACATGCTATAAAATTCAGTCATTTAATCTGTACAATTAATTGGCTTTTAGTATCTTCACAGAATCCTGCATCTAGCACCCAAATCAATTTAGAACATTTTTATTGCCATGAAAAGAAACCCCACACCATTTAGCTATTGTCTTTGAATTTCCCATTTCTTCCCCCCCACCCAAGACCTAGGCAACTAGTAATAACTTTGTTTCTCTACAGATTTACCTCTTCTAGACTTTTCATATCAATGGAATCCTACAATATGTGGTCCTTTGTGCCTGGCTTCTTTGACTTTGTATAATGTTTTCAAGGTTATTCTATTTGTAGCATATATTAGTACTTCATCAGTACTTCATTTCTTTTCATGGCCAAATAATATTCCATTGTATGGCTATACCCGTTATTGTTTATCCGTTCATCAGTTGATGGACATTTGAGTCGCTTTGAAGAGGCAATAATCCTTTATTCTGTTAAGACTGAAATAAAACAAACCAGCAGGTAGTCTACTCCAATATATTAACAATTTTAAAACATTACCTTATGGATTTTTATGGGACTGACTGGGCAAAAATATTCTGTAAAAATATTGACGATCCAAATAACTGTGATTAAGATTCAACCAAGGTTTATGAGAAATGGTGCAGTACTACAACTATTGCCAGTCCCTATTCAGAGTTACATACAGCTCCCAAATTGTTTGTGGAAGACTTCTCAACAATGCTTAAAGATAAGCTGTTGCCTGTAGATTATGTGAACATAAAGACATGAGTGTTCTAGAAGACAGAGTCAGTTACCCTAATGACAATGTAAAAGTTTTCACCATGTATGTCCAACGCTGGAATCTTACATCATTTACATTATTATAAATGTATTCTGTTGAGGCGAGAGAATTCAGAGCCCCGGTCTAAAAGTCATGTATGTGCTTTTTTACAAACTGTCCCCATTACTACTTCCTCCTTCACCTAGGACAAACTACAGGAAAGTGCTCTACAGATGGTTCTAAGAAGTCTTCGATGAAGCTAAAGAGAGCAGATTTCTCTAGTGTGTCGCCACCATCCCCCTCTGGAGACTTGGGAAGCAGAAGGATAGCAGTGAGACAGAGTGAAGCTGACATGCATGGAGAAGCTGGGGTAAGAGACCGATGGAAAGAGATCTGAAAATTTTTATATCTTTGTTTCTGGGAGTTTCTGAGACCCAGTATCCTTTCTGCCCTTTCAGTAGTTGTGTGTTCAAGTTTTCCTTTCATTACAAAGGATATCAGACCTTAATATTTTTCTAATAAATCTATCTTTTTCAGACCAGTTTGTTTGTTTGTTTGTTTGAAACCAAAAGACTCAATGCATACATGATTATTGCCATATATATATATGGCAAGAAGTAGGCGGCTTCTCTTTCTTTTTAAAAAAGTTTTTTTTTCACATTTTATTTATTTTTGAGAGAGAGAGAGAGAGAGAGAGAGAGAGACAGAGCACAAGTGGGGGAGGGGCAGAGAGAGAGAGAGACACACACACACACAGAATCCGAAGCAGGCTCCAGGCTCCAAGCTGTCAGCACAGAGCCTGATGCAGAGCTCAAACCCACGAACCGTGAGATCATGACCTGAGCCGAAGTCAGCTGCTCAACCGACTGAGCCACCCAGGCACCCCGGAGGCTTCTCTTTCTTAACAATTTGTTTAGTATCTTCCCATATTATTTCTAGGCATCTTACACATATGAAATATCACTTTATATTTACTTTCATTTACATGTGACTGTTTTACTTGGCAGTGTTGTGGAATTCTTTCTATGTTAAGATATATAAAATGTACCCCGTCTTTAAAAAAATTTTTTTTAATGTTTACTCACTCCTGAGAGAGAGCATGAGCAGGAGAGGGGCAGAAAGAGGGAGAAAGAGAATCTGAAGCAGCTCTCATGCTGTCAGCACAAAGCTCGATATGGGCTCAAACCCACAAACTGTGAGATCATGATGTGAACCAAAGTCGGACACTCAACTGACTGAGCAACCCAGGCACCCCATAACCCATCTTTTTAATAGGTGCATAATATTCCATTGCATGGTGTGCCCCAATTTATTTAACCAAATAATTGATGAATATTCAAAGGATATTCCCAATTTCATAAGTATTACAAGACAAAGATATAAAATTCATTCATCATTTATTAATTCAGCAAATATTACTGTGCCCACACTATGTGCCTCTTTGCCAGGTGAGGTAATTTCTGCAGTTTCTTTTGGTGTGGAGGAGAAGATAAGCAAGTAAACAAATAAATGTGAACTAAATAATTTCACCTACTAGTAAGTTCTGTGAAGAAAAGAAAACGTGGATATTTGATGAAGAGTGAAAAGTGTGGATGTAGCACTTCTTTCTGTGGAGGATCTCAGCTGTTTCTAAAGGATGACATTTGACCTAAATCCTGAGTGATACAAAGGAACCCGACGGGTGAGATCAGGGCAGAGGGAGCACCAGAGCAAATGTCCTAAGGCAGTAAGGATTTGGCACTTTAGAGGAAAACAAATGAGGTCAGTTTATCAGTCACAGTTGTTAGTTACAATCAGTAGAAACCAATGTAACAGTTTAAGGAGAAAAAGAATTCACTGAAAAATACTAGGCAACTCACAGAATCTCTGGGATGCTCAGAGAACCTACCTTGGAGACTGTCTGACAAGACAAAGTCTCAAAATCCCATCACAGAACTGGTGTAGTGGGGACGTTGGTAGTGTGACTACTGGTTGTAGACGCTATGGCTTGCACCAACGACAATATTACCACTGCTGGCTCTGAAATTCAAACCTACTTGCCACCATCCCCCTACCCTTATTTGCAGTACGTGTCAAATTTAAAGTCTGAACAAGTGACTCACTAATGTAGACCTTATATGTGTATTTTTGAACGTTTATATTGATACTTCTATAGACTCAATTCATAGAAGTATTGGAATTAAACAGAAACACATCAATTCTTTTTCTACTGAATTGTATTCCCTAAAATATGATAGTAATTTACACTCCCACCAACAGTATATGAGTATGCCAGTTTCTTCAAAGCCTCATCAATTCCAGATTTGTGTTTTAGAGTAGTTTTGTAAAGCTGGACACACCTAGACTTGATTCTGGCTCCATGACTTAGTAATTGTGTGTCAGTGGGCAAATTTGTCCATTCTCTGGGTTTCATTTACCTCGTAATTATAGTATGGAAGTGATAACCATGTTGCTAAGACTGTTAGTTGTCCCCTAATACTCATTCTCCCCTTCTATATTCATAAGACCCCAATTTTTAGTTAGATCCAGAGATGTCCAGAATCAGTACTAAGTTACTAGCTTTTCTTAGTCATAGCCAGCATCAAAATCTGCAGAATGGATGTCAGCTGTTTGTAAGAAAATACTGGAAATAATAGGCACTTTTTAAATTTATTTATTTTCAGAGAGAGAGCACAAGAGGGGAGAGGCAGAGAGAGAGGGAGAGAGAGAATCCCAGGCAGGCTCCACATTGACAGAGCAGAGCCCCGTGCAGGGTTAGATCTTACAAACCGTGAGATTATGACCTGAGCTGAAATCCAGAGTTGGACACTTAACTTACTGAGCCACCCAGGTGCCCCAATAATGAGGCACTTTTTACAAAAATTATACGTTACAAGCATTCTTTATGATACAGAGGATAACACTGTGTAGAAAACTCAGATATTTATGCTTCTGAGTTAAGCGATTTGAGAATAGTCAGACTCTGAACATGAAGAAAAAATTTAAATATCTTAAATTATTTCTTTTGCTTACATATCTCTTTTATATATTTTTTTATGTATGGACAAAAGTGGCATATAATTCAATTCATGTCTAAATGAATCAAAAAGTTCTACTTCAATAAATACACAATAAAAATTCTAAGTGATAAAGTATTGTCACAATTTAATTGGAAATGTTTTTTGTATTCTTAGATTCCATTAAAATATAAACAGTAATGGTTTCAAATGTTAATTCTTACTTTCTTCTATAGTAACAGAACTCTCAAATTTAATAGGACATAAGACTGCCAAAAATAAAGATTCAGGCTCCATTGCAATTAGGTCACGTGACTTAGTCTGGCCAATGAGACATGAGTATAAGAGATGTCTGCAGATCTCAAGTCAAGACAGTATGGTACTGGCACAAAAACAGACACATAGATCAATGGAACAGAATACAAAACCCAGAAATGGACCCACAATTATATGGTCAACTAATCTTGGGCAAAGCAGGAAAGAATATCCAATGGAAAAAAGACAGTCTCTTCAACAAATGGTGTTGGGAAAACCGGACAGCAACATACAGAAGAATGAAACTGGACCATTTTTTTACACCACACACAGAAATAAATTGAAAATGGATGAAAGACCTGAATGGGAGACAGGAAACCATCAAAATTCTAGAGGAGGACACAGGCAGCAATGTCTTTGACCATGGCTATAGCAACTTCTTACTAGACACATTCCAGAGGCAAAGGAAACAAAAGCAAAAATGAGCTATTGGGACTTCAAGATAAAAAGCTTCTGCACAGTGAAGGAAATAATCAATAAAAGTAAAAAGCAGCCTACAGAATGAGAGAAGATATTTGCAAATGACATAGCTAATAAGGGGTTAGTATCCAAAATCTATAAAGAACTTACCAAATTTAACACCCCAAAAATAAATAATCCAGTTAAGAAATGGGCAAAAGACATAAACAGACATTTTTCCAAAGAAGACATCTAGATGGCTAACAGACACATGAAAAGATGCTCAACATCACTCATCATCAGGGAAATACAAATCAAAACCACAATGAGATACCACTTCAAACCTGTCTGAATGGCTAAAATTAACAACACAGGAAAAACAGATGTTGGCAAGATGAAGAGAAGGGGACGCTCTTACACTGTTGGTGGGAATGCAAACTGGTGCAGCCACTCTGGAAAACAGTATGGAGGTTTCTCAAAAAGTTAAAAACAGAACAACCCTCTGACCCAGCAATTGCACTACTAGGTATTTATACAAAGGATACAAAAATGCTGATTCAAAGAGGCACATGCGTATAGCAGTGCTATCAACAATAGCCAAACTATGGAATGAGCCCAAATGTCTATAGACTGATGAATAGATAAAGAAGAGTTGTATATATATACAATGCAATATTACTCAGCCATTACAAGGAATGAAATCTTGCCATTTGCAACGACATGGATGGAGCTAGAGTGTATTATGCTAAGCGAAATAAGTCAGAGAAAGACACATGATTTCACTCCTATGTGGAATTTAAGAAACAAAACAGATTAATATAGGGGAAGGAAAAAAAAAGAGAGAGGGAAGCAAACCATAAGAGACTTTTAATGACAGAGAACAAATTGAGAGTTGATGGAGGAAAATAGGTGGGGGGATGGGATAAATGGGTGATGGGTATTGAGGAGGGCACTTGTTGTGAGGAACACTGGGTGTTGTATGTAAGTAATGAATCATCATATTGCAACCTGAAACCAATTTTACCATATATGTTAACTAACTAGAATTTAAATAAAAACTTGAAAAGGGGGAAAAAAAGAGGAAAAGTTGTGCCCTTTCCTTCTCCCTCTCCCATCCTTACTGATAAGAATCAAGATATAGTGATGAACCACATTAGGGCATAAACCAAGGGTAGCAACCTACAAATGACTGAGCAATGAGACAGAAGGAGTTTAGTTCCCTGACACTGTAAGTCACCATACCAATCCTAGATTTCTTAAATCTAGGTTGTTATGTAAGAGAGAAATAAATTGCTGTCAAGTATATACTGTAGTATCTTAGATCTCTATAACAGGAGCTGAACTTACACCCTAATGAATATAGTTCACTTACTTGAATTGTGAATATTATTAAATTAGATAATGTATATAAAATACTTAGTAGAGGCATGTAATAAATGTGTGCTAAAGTAACTTGCCTTAAAGTCTCAAAACAAGCCATGGCAGGTTTTAAAATTTAATTAAATTTCTGTTTTTCCTTTATTTGTGCATTTAGTAAACACTTACTGAGAATTTACTATATTCCAACTACCATGTTTGACTCTTGGTACAGAATGGAGAACAGATATAATAATATATAGTAATAAAATACAATGAAAAGCCAGGTGCTACAGTATAGGTGTTTACTCTCCAGAAGCTCGTCTTGAGATGAAGCAATATGTCTGATGTTACTGGGTAGAAGTGAGAAGCAACCAAACATAAGAAACTCAGATACCCAAACTGGCAGCCCATCCTCACCCTGCTGCCCATTGTATACCACAGGCAATAACCCTAAGCAACTTGCTTTCATCTCTCCCACCAAGAAGGCTGCACTGAGGACTAGTAGGAAATCACAACTGCAAGGATGAGTTCACGGTCAATTGTCATGAGTTACTTAAGGATTGTAAACTCTGAAAGAAAAACCAAATAAGAAAACTCACACTCAGTAAAAGAACTAATAACGAATAAATAAAATTAATATTCTTAGATAATAAGGTATTTGATACATAAAGCAAGAACAAATGGGTTTTTCAAAAAATACTTACATTTTTAGAAATGAAAAATATAATTGCTGAGAATTAAAGCTCAGTACCTGGGCTGAACAACAGAGTAGACATAGCTGAAGACTGGGGTAGTAAGTTGGTCCATTGGGCAGGAGGAGGGAATGATAATAAGAAAGATAAGAAGAATAGCTTACTATATATATATATATATATGGCTTACTATCTTCAAAGCATTGTTCTAACCTATTTACTGATCTAAAATTCATATAATTCTCATAATAAGCCTGTCAGGAATGTGCTAGGATTATTCCCATTGTACTGATGAGAAACATATGGCACAAAAGGACTATAACTCATCCAAAGTAACACATCTGGTAAATAGGAGAGCCAAGATTTGAATCCAGGGTCTGGTTTTCAGAGTCCATCTTTTAAACTCTAGGCTATACTGGGATGATGGAATGTTTAAATTAAATATTGAGAAACAAAAGATCAATTGAAAAACATTAACATCCGTGAAGAATTTCAGGAGGAGAGAATACAGGGAATAGAGGGAAAGAAATAACAAATAAAAGATACGAATCCTTAGATTGAAAGGAGCCTTCCTAGTAGAATAAATAAGACATATTGAACATAGTATGGTGAAGTTTGGACAATTTATAGTGAAATTTTAGAAAATCAAGGATTAAAAAACAATTCTAAGAGAGGAGATCTTAACTGTGCTCGCAAAAAAAAAAAAAAAAAAAAAGGAACTACTATTTGAGATTATAATAGAGATGTCAATTACCTTCTTTGTGGTCAACAACTCATAATGGATACATATATCAAAACATCATGGTGTACACCTTAACTCTATACAATTTGATTTGTGAATTACCCCTCAATAAAGCCTGGAGAAGAAGAGGCAATCCAAAAAGTTATCAGAGATAACCTACAAAAGGAATGAGAATCATTGAGGTCAGATTCTCATCAGCAATAGTGAAATCAAGAAGAAAAAAAACCATGAATCAATATCTTCAAAATGGTAAGAAAAAGAATTTCAAACCCAGAATTCTATACTTAGCCAAAGAATCTTCCAAATTCAGTGGTGAAAATTATATTTTAAGACATCTCAACAACTCAGGAATTTATCACCTACAGATCCTCTCTGAGCAAACTGTCAAAGGAGCACTTCTGCAAAGAAGAGTGAAATATAAGAAAAAAAGGTGGACATATAATTAGTAAAATTTATTATTAAGTAAGTATTGTTTGTAAAGAACTTCTTAATGTTAGTCTGATGTATATGCTCTAAATAATACTGTTATCAAGATTGAGTTTTCCAAAACTGGACATAGGAATATCCGTAGGAAAGTAATGCTTTCAGTTCCACATGCTTTTCAGAAACTTGTCATTCTTCATCATGATTTATTTCTCCTCCCTTTGAAGGTGGGCAGGTTTGTGATTGTTCTGACCAGTAGAGTGCACAGAAGTAACACTTATGCAGTTACACATAAGCTTCTGAGGGTAGGTCATAAGGATAGAGCTTCATCCTAGCTCTCTCTTATGGGAAGTTGACTTTGGCAAAACCAGCCACCATGCAGCACAGAAGTCCAAACTAGTTCACAAAAAGAGGTTGTATGGAGAGGCCTCTATGGAAAGGGAATGCACCTCCCAGCCAGCATCCACCACCAGACTTCTGAGTAAATTAATTATCACATGAGTCTAGTGCCCAGTCTTTGAGTCTTCCAACTGAGACACCAGACATTCTAGAGACAAGCCATCCCCTCTGTGCCCTGTCTGAATTTGTGAACAACAAAATCCATATATATGGAAGTTGGTGTTTTTTTTTTTTATTTTATTTAAAAAAAATTTTTTTTTTCAACATTTTTTATTTATTTTTGGGACAGAGAGAGACAGAGCATGAACGGGGGAGGGGCGGAGAGAGAGGGAGACACAGAATCGGAAACAGGCTCCAGGCTCCGAGCCATCAGCCCAGAGCCTGACGCGGGGCTCGAACTCACGGACCTCGAGATCATGACCTGGCTGAAGTCGGACGCTTAACCGACTGCGCCACCCAGGCGCCCCAAGGTGTTTTTTTTTTAACATTACATTCTGGGATAATTTTTCACAGTCATAGCAACTGAAACATGTCAGTATTGTAGATAGTATATATAGGAAAAGATACAAGGGAAGTAAAAGCATTTTGTCATTTTCATCAAATATTTTGTGAACTCTACACTTGATAGAAGAAAGAAGAAATTTAATGAAGTGTCTAATAATTAAGGATAGTTATTAAATGAAAGATGCAGATTTAATTTTTTAAGGCTTATTTATTTATTTTGAGACAGAGGGGGAAGAGAGAGAGAGAGAGAGTGCGAAAGGGGCAGAGAGAGAGAGAGAGAATCCCAAACACTCCGTGCTGATCGATGCGGGGCTCGATCTCATGAACTGTGAGATCATGACCTGAGCTGAAATCAAGAGTCCGGCGCTTAAATGACTGAGCCATCCAGGCACCCCCAGATTTAATTTTTTAAATCAGTTTTATTCTGTTTATAAGAGATATCTGGAAAAATGTCATAATGAAAGGCTAAAAGTGAAGAAATAGGAATAAATATACGAGAAGACCTAATCTAGCAAAGATAATATCATAGTAGAGTTTAATGTGAAATTATTAACAACAAAAGAGACAATTTCTTAATGATAAAAGTAATAATCCATCATCAAAATCATGACCTTTGCTTTGGCCAACTTTATAATTCAACATGAATGTAGAAAAAACAATATAATTAAGAGGAAGAATAAGCAATTTCAAACCACTGATAAAGATCTAACACACTCTGTTTCAGAAACTGGTTGCTCAACCAGAAAAAAGGTTTATAAAAATGCTTATGTAACTTTATATGTAAATTTAAATAAATATATATAATACTTTGCATCCAACATAGAAAATGTATTCTTTTCAAGCATGCACAAAGTATTTACAAAAATTATATATTGAGACACAACAGAATCTTCAACAAACACTTTAAAAACTGATAATACAGAGACAGTGTTCTCTGACCCACATGAAATAAAAATAAAAATCAATGCAAAAAAGATAGTTTAAAAATCAATTTGGAGGGGCTCCTGGGTGGCACAGTCAGATAAGGCTCCAACTCTTGATCTCAGCTCAGGTTGTGATCTCACTGTTTGTGAGATCGAGCCCCATGTCGTGCTCTTCACTGACAATGTGGAGCCTGTTTGAGATTCTCTCTCTCTCTCTCTCTCTCTCTCTCTCTCTCTCTCTGCCCTTCCCCTGCACTCTCTCTCTCTCTCTCTCTCAAAATAAATAAATAAACTTAAAAAATTAATTTGGGAAACAAAATCCTCACTTCTAAACATCTTAAGGTCCAAATAAGAAATCAAAATGGAAATTATGAAATCTTTAGAAATGAAAGCCAGTGAAATCACTACTTATAAATGAGTAGTGACATGAAGCTAGCTAAAGTGGAGCTTAGAGGGAAATTTATACTTTTTACATATGAGAACACAAGAAATATGAAAAATAAAGTGAGCACTTAACTCACAAAGCTAAAAATAATTTAGAGTTAGCCCAGAGAATATAGAAGAAAACAATAATATAAAAGTGTAATTTAATTATTTAATAAAACGATAAGAGAAACAAATAATATCACCAAAAGGTTTTTTCTTTTTAATATTAAATAGATCAGTATAAAAAGGTAGAGAAAGAAAGAGAAGGATTTAGCTCCTAGGAGAGTAATTTGAATGGCTATATTCAATAAATTTATAAAACTTACCCAAAATACATTATTTTCTAAGAAAATGTAAGTCAAAAAATCTTTTAAAAACCTGGTCAAATAATCATTCAAAAATCATAATCAGTATTAAAATTTCTACTCTCTACAATAAAGATGTCATCTCTACATAGGTGTATAAGTAGTTCTGACAAACTTTCAAGGAACTAATCACTGTCATATACAATCTGTTGAAACATAAAAAAAAAAGAAGAAACTACTCAATACTCATGAGGCCATATAAAATCAATGAAAAAAATTATAGGCAAATTTCACTTTTGAGCATGGATGTAAACACACTGTACCAACAAATTGAATCAAACTACATACTAAAAAATACATCCAGACCAAGTTCACATCAGAAATTCAACAGTGGTTCAACAACTAAAAATTCTATCATTGTAACTCACCATACTAACATATCAAATTGGAAATATGACCAGTCAATAAATAGGGGAAATTGTTGATGATATTCAAAATCTATTCATGATCTTAAAAAAAAAAACAAAACTCTTTAGCAAACTAGGATAAAGAGGTAACTCCTTGGGGCGCCTGGGTGACCCTGGTTGATCCTGATTTTGGCTCAGGTTATGATCCCAGCGTTGTAGGAATGAACTCTGTGTCAGGCTCCACACTGAATGTGGAGCCTGCTTAAGATTCTCTTTCTCTCTCCCTCTGCTCCTCTTCCCTGCTCACTCTCTCTCTTAAATTAAAACAACAACAACAACAAAAAGGTAGCTCCCTAATGTTGTAACTGATGTCAATGCAACCCCTCCCAAAAACATATTAATCATTACATTTAGAAGTATTTTCATCAAAGTTAAGACACAGTTTGGATGTATGATTTTTTTTTTTTTTTTTTTTTTTTTTTTACCACTACTACTCAAGATTCTACTGGAGACCTTAGCCCTCTTCAGATTGCCTTCACATGCATTTAAGATTCTTCCAGGTCTTTCTGGCCTGATAGCTCATTTCTTTTTATTGCTAAATACAATTCTACTGCATGAATGTGCTACAGTGTGTTCATCAGCTTATTCACCTTTCGAAAGACATCTTGGTTGTTTCCAGTTTTGGGCAATTATAAATAAGGCTTCTATATAGACATTCATGTGTAGACTTTGTGTGAACCATAATTCTTTCAATTCATTTGGGTAAATACCTTAGGAGGACAATTCCCAGATTGTGTTGTAAGACTATGTTTAGCTTTGTAAATAACCGCCAAATGGTCTTGGACAGTGCTGTGCTATTTGTATTCCCATCAGCAATAAATAATTCTCCTCCACATCTTCCCCAGTATTTGGTGTCAGTTTTTGGATTTGAGGCATTCTGATAGTGTGTGGTGGTATCCTATTTTGTTTTAATTTGCATTTCCCTAATGATATATGATGTTGAAAATCTTTTCATGTGCTTATTTGTCATTGGTATATCTGCTCAGGTGAGGCATTTGTTCATAGTTTAGCTCATTTTTTACTTGTTTGTTTTCTTATTGTTGAGTTTTAAGACTTCTATGTATATTTGAATAAAAGTCTTTTATACAACTTCAATAAAATTTTTTTGGCAAATATTTTGCAAATATTTTCTCTCAGACTGTAGATTGTTTTTGCATTGTTTTAACAGGATATTTTGCAGAGTAGAAGTTTTAAATTTTAATGAAGTCCAACTTAATCAATTTTTTCTTTTATGGATCATGCTTTTGGTGTTGTATCTAAAAAGTCATTGCCAAACCCAGTGTCAACTAGATTTTCTCCTGTGTCATCTTCTAGAGTTTTTATACTTTTGCAATTTACATTTAGATCTATTATCCATGTTGAGTTGTAGTTGTGAAAGTTGTAAGCATCTTTGAGTCTAAAGAACTGAACAGAGATTCAGTAGCTGCAGGATGCTAGGGAGGCAGGATGGAGTTAGAGATTGGTAAAGGTGGAGAAAATGTCTAAATGCAACAGACCTTTAGAGGAAACCACAGAAAAGCCTAAGTATCTAAGCTTTAGCTTAAAGCCTAAAATATCTAAGAAGTAATGGCAAAAAAGTAAATCATCTTTAATAAAGCCTAAAAGCAAGCCTAGACAGGATTAAGATGATCTACTTGCACTATATCTATGTGCCAGAAGACAACTTAACTGGCTCAAGAAAGAGATAGTGTTATTCCAAACCTTTACATTTTTAATGCACAATGTCTGGCATCCAGTAAAAATTATTAGGAATGCTATAAAAAGTTCCACATAACCAAAAAACCATATTAAAAGCAGATGGTAGAAATATCCCCACAGATGATTCATATATTGGAGTTATCAGGGAACTTAAAATAACAATAATTAATATAGTTAAGAAAATGGTGAAAAATATGGAGAATTTCAACTGGTACTTAAAGCCTATTGAAAGGATCAATTGGATATTTGGAACTGAAACAAATTATAACTAAAATCAAGAAACAAATGCATGACTTTAATAAGAGATTAAACACATCAAAACAGTTTAACTAGAAGTCATATAAGTAGAAAGTATCAAGATTAAAGTACAAAGAGAAAAGAATGAAGAATACAGAACAAGGATAAGAATATATAGAACATGGTGAAATGTTCTAACTGTGTGTAAATCTCAGAAGGGAAGAAGAGAACAGAATAGTAGCAATATTTCAGAAAATATTGGCTGAGATTTTTCCAAAACTGATATAAAGTATAAAATCACATATAAGAAGGTGCAAGGATCCTAGGTAGAATAATCACAAAGAATGTAATGCTTGGGATCATCATAGTTAAAGACTCTCCCGCAGCTCCCCCCCTCAAAAGAATCATAAAAGCAAACTGAGAAAAATAAGATGTTATTTTCAAAGGAGCAGCAACTGACTTTTCAATGGAGTCAGTGGAAGTCAGCAGGCAATAGATTGATACCTTTAAGCTGTTGAAACTATCTATAAATTATGCTAGAATTCTAGGAGCACCTGGGTGGCTCAGTCGGTTTGGTGACTAACTCTTGATTTTGACTCAGGTCATGATCTCATGGGTTCATGAGTTTGAGCCCAGAATCAGGCTCCACGCTGTAAGTGCAGAGCTTGCTTGGGATTTTCTGTCTCCCTCTCTCTCTGCCTCTTCCCCACTCACTCTCTGTCTCAATCAAAATAAATAAACATTAAAAAAATTATGCTAAAATTCTATAACCAGCATAAATATCCTTCAAAAGTAAAGCAAAGTAACAAAGTTACCAAAATAAGGACATTTTCAGCAGCTCCCCTCCCTCAGCAAAAAAGCTGAGAGAATGTATTGCAGGCAGACTTTCACTAAAAGAAAATACTTAAGGTGGTTGTTCAGAGAAGAGAAAAATGGCCCAGATGGAAGAACAGAAATGCAGAAAGGAATAATAGTATTGAGAAGGATAAATATGTGGCTATATAAAATTGAATGTTGCCTTAACAAAATGATAATAATAATTCTTTGGGCTTAAAATATATAGAGAATGAAAACTATGACAACAAAATGATTTAAAATGTGTAAAGTTCTTTCATTGTTTGTGATGAGTTAAAATTACTAATTGCAGAGAGACTCTAATCAGTCTAGAGTGGATAATGTAATCTCTGTGGTAAACACTCAATGAGCAAAAGCTGCATAATCAGGAAAGCAATAAGAAAAAATAAAGAATAAAATAGTTGAGTCATTTAAAAGAAGAAAAGAATTAGTAAATGCATTAGTAAACTGTGAGATAAGTCAGAGGAAAGCATCAAGAATGAGGTACAGAGAGACGCCTGACTGGCTCAGTTGGTAGAGCGTGTGACACTTGATCTTAGGATCGTTAAGTTCGAGCCCCACATTGGGTGTAGAGATTACTTAAATATAAAATATTTTTAAAAAAGAATAAGGTACAGAGAGGCAAAAGGGTGCAAATGTATAGAAGAATATAGGAGGCATAGTAAATAAAGTGAAAAGGTATTACATATTGTCTAATATACGCATAATTATGGTTGTAACTCCAGAAAGAGAGGCAAGTGAGAATGGGATAGAAACAGTGCTTGGAGAGATCACAGCTGAGATTTTCCCAAGGTGAAAAGTGCTCCCCAGCCTCAGAGCAATCTCTGCTGATGTCCACCTTCTGGTATTCTCCTCCCATGTGTAGCTTCCTCCCACAATGTAGAGGGCTTAGCTGTATAACAATAAGACGCTGGAAATGAGGGAGTGTGACTTCCAAGGCAAGGCCAGAAAAGACATGAACTTTCTCTTTTGCTCCCTCAGATCGTTTTCTCAGGGAAACTACCATGTCTTGAAGACACTCAAGCAGCCCTATGGAGAGACCCATGTGGCAAGGAACTGAGGTCCACAGCCAGCAACCAGTGTATGCACTTGGCAGACACGAATAAGCTACCTTGGAAGCAGGCCTTTTAAGCCTCATTAAACTTTCAGATAACAACATTCCTGGCTGACATCTTATATATAACCTCAGGAAAGACCCCCAAGTCAAACCCAGCCAGGTAAGCCACTTTGAAATTTCTCACCTACATGAGCTATATGAAATAATAAATGTTGATTGAATTATGCCACTAAGTTTGGAGTGATTTGCTATGCACAAACAAACAACAAATACAGATAGCTGAGCCTGGAAGTGGAGTCTTGCTATAACAAAAACATAAAATATGGAGTAACTTTGGAACTAGGCAGTCAGTGGTACCTGGGTTAGGGAAAGCATGAAGACCCTTTATGTGTTTGTTATAGACGCCTGATGGCCTTCAAGGAGACAGCAGGTGAGGACTTAAATGAAAGTGAGAAAAAAGTCTCCTGAATGTTGAAAAAAGTGGATTCTAGTTGTATGGAAACAAAGTTTAGCAAACAGTTGCCTATAGTAACATGGAAGTTAGAAAATATACCGGAAGAGCTATGTGATCCAGCTAAGGAGAATTTTCAGGCAAACTACTGAGAGTGCCTTCTTTCTTCTTAAAAAAATATTTATTTATTTATTTATTTATAATTTATTTTCAAGTTAGCTAACATACAGAGTATATAGTGTGCTCTTTGCTTCGGGAGTAGATTCCCATGATTCATCACTTATATACAACACCCAGTGCTCATCCCAATAACTGCCCTCCTCAATGGTCATCACCCATTTTCCTCTCCTGCTGCCCTCCCCATCAACCCTCAGTTTGTTCTCTGTATTTAAGAGTCTCTTATGGTTTGGCTACCTCTCTGTTTGTAACTTTTTTTTCCCTTCCCTTTCCCCATCGTCTTCTGTTAAGTTTCTCAAATTCCACATATGAGTGAGAACATATGATATCCATCTTTCTCTGACTGAGTTATTTCACTTAGCATAATACCCTCTAGTTCCATCCAGGTTGTTTCAAATGGCAACATTTCATTCTTTTTCATTGCTGAGTAGTATTACATTGTGTATATATACCACATCTTCTTTATCCATTCATCAGTTGATGGACACTTGGGCTCTTTCCATAATTTGGCTGTTGTTGATAGTGCTGCTATAAACATTGGGGTACATGTGCCTCTATGAACAACACTTCTGTATCTTTTTTCTTATAGTAAAATATAAGAGGGGAGACATAAGCCAAAGGTAAAATATTTTTAAAATCTGGGGGAGAAGAGTCAGAAATCATTGAATTAAAAACTCCCAGCCTCTCCAAATGACACAAAATGCTAAAATTAAGAAATAGCTTCCTAGCAAGGTTCAAATTCAAGGCACTTTAAAAAAACATGACCTAACAATGGACTTAAAAGTATTACTCTAAAAACCTTTTGAAGGTCCCAGATGATGTCTTAGTGACATTCAGTCAGAAGATAGGGGTTATATGAAACTTAAGTGTGTTTTCCCTCAACAGTATCAGCAGAAGCCAAAGGTAAAGAAGGGCTTACCTCAGAGAGATTTGTGGTGTGTCTTCTGTCTAATGGAGTAAATTCCAATAGCATCCACAGCATAGCCACAAAGTTATAAAGATATTTGTATTGGCAGAAACACCATTAACTTGGACTTAAAGAATCAGAGACAGTAACAAGGAAAAGAGCCTTTGGATTCTGAAACTTTTATAAGCAGGAAGCAAACTGAAGAAATCGTGTGACCAAAAATAGTGGTATGTTTCATAAAAAAGAAAGATAACTCAAATTTAAGAGCCAAGAGCCCAAATGGAGGAGCCATGAAACAATGTGAATCATGTCTGTGCAAGAGTGGAAATGAGTTCTAATCAGAGAACTTCTAAACTTTGCCCAGTGAGATTTCAGAATTGCTGTGGACCATGTGTTGTGCTCATTTTCTGCTTTCTGAACAAGAGCTTGTATAGCAGTTATCCTCTGCTATACCAACCATTCTATGTTTGGCATGGAAGGGGCAGATAACTTGCCTCTGTAGTTCACATGACTTCAAATGAAAAGGAGCAGTACTCAAGGGGATTGTATTAAGAACCTACACTCATGATTCATGCACACCTGGACCTGATCTAGATATAGAATTTTGGACTTTGAACTCATGGTGTAATGAGATGAATCTTTTGAGAATGAGTATGTTTTGCATATGAGAGCAAAAGAAGGTGGAATGTGGTAGCCTGCCACCAAGATGGCCTCCAGTGATTCTTGTCTCTCACTATTAACACACTCACGTAGTCCCCTCCAACACTGAATGTAGTTGAATATATAACCAATAGGGTGTTATAGAAATGAGGGAGTATGACTTCTGAGACTATGTCATGAAACACACTGTGCCTTCCATCTTGTGGTCTCTTGGATCACTTGCTTTAGTGGAAGCCAGCTGCCATGCCGGTAAGGGCACTTAGCTAGCCCTATGGAGAGGTCCACGTGACATTGCATTGAGATTATCTGCTAATAACCAGCATTTTTTGCTTACTAAGCATTTGAGTGAGACACTCTGGGAATAGATCCTTAACCCTAGTCAAGCCTTCAAATGACTGCAGTACTGGTAAGTCTCCTGACTGCTATCTCATGTGAGACTTTATGCCAGAAACATCTAGCCAAACTTCTTCTAGATACCTCACCTACACAACCTATATGAGATAATAAATGTATTTTGGTTTTGTCTGCTAAGCTTCGGGTAATTTCTTGCATTTATAAATAGCTCATACATGAAACATTTCTAAAACTGAGGGTTTTTGTATTAAAAAAAATGAGCAGGATAAATATAAGAAAGAAAATCATACTAAACACATAAGAACTGACTGCTAAAGTCCGAGACAAAGGAAAATTATCTCCTTACAAAGATTTTAAGACACATTAACTTCAATGAAACAAATATTGGATAGATAGCTGTGACTTTGCAATAGGAACAATGGCCGCCAGAGACAACAAAGATAATTTCGGGGGTGCCTGGGTGGCTCAGTTGGTTAAGCATCTGACTTCAGCTCAGGTCATGATCTCACAGTTCGTGGTTCAAGCCCCACATCAGGCTCTGTGCTGACAGCTCAGAGCATGGAGCCTACATCAGATTCTGTGTCTCCTCTCTGCCCCTCCCTGCTCCTGCTCTGTCTCTCAAAAATAAAAATAAACATTAAAATATTTTTAAAAAGATAATTTTGACATAGTGCAAGAAAGCAATGGCCAACCTAAAATTCCATACCAAACAAAAATAAGGTGAAATAAATATATCTTCAGAAAAAAACCTGAAAAAAATTAATCACCAGCAAATCCACTTAAAAGACATAATAAAGGGTATTTCTTGTAGGCAGAAGGAAAAAGATCCCAGCTGGAAGCTTGGAGTTGCAGGACATTAGAAAGCAAGAAATTTGAATCAATTATAAAACAGTAATGACAATGTACTTGGGGGTTTAAAATATAAGGAGAATTAAAATACATGAACAAAAATAGCACATAAGTCAAGAGAGATGGGATTGAATTGAGATAAAATGTTCTCTATTCACTGTCCAGAATAAGAATAAAGTACTAATATACAGTAGACACTAATAAGTCAAGAGTGAATAAAATAAGCTATAGATAAAGCACTTAAAGAATAAAGAATAAATTAATACCAATCTGTTAAAAGACAGAAAATAATAATAAAACAATCAATTCAAAAGGAGAAAAGAGAACACAGAAAAGGTAGGACACATAAAAAACAAATACACAGTAAATTTAAATTCACAAGAATTTGAAAGAATAATAAGGGAAAGTAGAAAGAATTTCTCATCATATACCAAGACATATATACAGTATTAAGAGAGTGTTTTATTGATATAAGTATAGAGAAATAGAACAATTGGCCAGAAGACAGCCCGTAAATAGAACACATTCATGTGGATACTTGATAAAGGAAAAAAAAAAGTTCTGTAGAACAGTAGTGAAAGGTCTGTTTTTTCAATAAATAATGTTAGATATCTTGATGGGAAACACGGGGTGCCTGGCTGGTTCAGTGGGTAGAACATGCAACTCTTGATCTCAAGGTTGTGAGTTCAAGCCCTGCATTTGGGATGTGAAGCCTACTTAAAAAAAAAAAAAAAAAGAATCATGGGCCTCGATGGTGAACAAATGAAGCAACTACTTCTAAAAGTACAAATTAAGCAATAACACTTCTAGAAAGTAATATATGAAAAACTCTTCTTTTTTTGGGGTGGGAACACAATTTTTTTAATTGAGATATGATTGATATATAGCATTATGTTAGTTTCAGGTGTACACCATAATTATTTGATATGTGTATATATTGCGAAACAATTGCCACAAAAAGTCTAACTAACATTTATTACCACAAATAATTACAAATTTTTTTCTTTTGATGAAAACTGTTAAGATCTACTCCCTTAGAAACTTTCAAATATACAATACAATATTATTAACTACAGTTGCCATGCTGTATATTACATCCCCAGGACTTATTTATATTTTAACTGGAAGTTGTACCCTTTGACTGCTTTCATCTATTTCGCCCAGTCCCCAACCCCCATGTCCGACAACCACAATACATTGTATCTGTGAGT
Source organism: Panthera leo (assembly GCF_018350215.1). NCBI lineage: Eukaryota > Metazoa > Chordata > Mammalia > Carnivora > Felidae > Panthera > Panthera leo. The sequence continues at coordinate 54,908,871 of NC_056689.1, forward strand.
TTGGTGGATTTTTTTTTTTTTAGTCCCGCATATAAGTGAGATCATGCAGTATTCGTCTTTCTCTGTCTGACTTACTTCACTTAGCATAATGCCCTCAAAGTCCATCCACGTTGTCACAAATGACAAGATTTCCTTCTTTTTAATGGCTGAATAATATTGTATTGTATATGTATACCACATTTTCTTTATCCAGTCATCCATTAATAAACACTGAGGTGTTTCCATGTCTTGATTATTGTAAATAATGCTGCAATGAACATGAGGGCGAAGATATCTTTTTGAGTTAATGTTTTCATTTCCTTCAGATAAATTCTCATAAGAGGAATTGCTGGATCATATGGTAGTTCTCTATTTCATTTTGGGGAGAACCTCCATACTGCTTTCTATAGTGTCTACACCAACTATATTCCCAAAAAAAGTGCATAAATGCTCCCCTTTCTCCATATCCTCACGTAATTCTTAAGCAACATAAAAAGACCCTAACTCTAAAATTGGACTACATTAAAATTTAAAAGTTCTGTTCATCAAAAGATAGCACTAAAGGAAATCCTACCGTTTGTAACAACATGAATGAACCTGAAAGTCATTATGCTGAGTAAAATAAATCAGTCAAAGAAGGATAAATACTGCATGGTTCCTCATATGTGAGACATCTAAAACAGTCAAACATATAGAAGCAGAGAGTAGAATGGTGGTTACCATGGGTTGAGGGGAATTGTTCAAGGAGTATAAAGTTACAGTTCTTCAAGATGTGTAAATTCCAGAGATCTGCTGTACAACATAGTGCCTATAGTTAACAGGACGATATTAAAAATTTGTTGGGAGTGGATTTCATATGAAATGTTCTTACAACAAAACAAAACAAACCACAAAAGAAACACAGAGAGACCTTTTAAGGTTATGGATATGTTTATTACTTTGATTGTGAAGATAGTAACATGAGTGTATACTTATGTCCAAACTCACCAAATGATATACATTAATTGAGTGTAGAGTTTTGTATCCCAGTTATACTTCAATAAAGCTGTGGGAAAAGGGAGACTGAAAACAATCCATGAAGGATGAGACTATCCTCATGACACATTCCATCTACAAAGAACTCATATCCAAAATACTGTGTCTAAAGAACTCCTTTAAACCAATAAGACATACAACTAAACAGGAAAAAATGGCCAAAGACTTAGACACCTCACAAACGAGAATCCAGTTAGCCAATATATATATATATATATAAAGGTGCTCAACTCATTATGAAAGGTAGAATACAAATCCAACCACAATGACGAGTATTAGTGTACCTATGAAACCACTAGTACTCTCATACATTCCTGGTCAGAATACAAATTAGTATAATCACTTTGGTGATGATATGGCAAAATGTGCTAAAAATAAATATATATGGGGCACCTGGGTAGCTCAGTTGGTTAAGTGTCAGAATCTTGACTTCAGCTCAAGTCATGATCTCATGGTTGTGAAAGCAACCCCCAGTTGGTCTCTGTGCTTAGTGTGGAGCCTGCTTGAGATTCTCTCTCTCCCTCTCCCCTTGGCCTTCCTCAGCTTGTGCTCCCTCTCTTAAAAAAATATATATACACAATCATATGATGTAGCGGGTCCGCTCCTACATATATATCTAACATAAATGTGTGCATATGTGCGGCAAAAGGCATGTATAAGAATGTTTATAGCAACGTTATTTGTGATTATCCCACACTGGAAGCTAACTGTCCATCAGCAAGAAGGATAGATATATCTTGATATATTCAGACACTGTAATAGTTCACAGTTATTTAAAAATTACTGTATGTTTGCTATGCAAGAAAATGGATGACATGTTGAATGAATAAATTCATACAAGTACACATCATACTGTGTGATATCATTTATATAAGGTTCAAAAATGAGGTGGCTAATTTACGGTGAATATAAGTCAGGAAAGTGATTAGTTCTTGGTAGGGGAGAGTGTGTAGAGACTGGGAGAGGCTATGAGGGGGTTTCTGGGGTACTGACTTTTTTTTTTACATCTGTGGTGATTATATAGGTGTTTTTGCTTTGAGAAGATTCATTGCACTATACGTCTGTGATTTTTCTACTTCTTCGTATTAGAGAAAGCATTTTGAATGAACTCACTCTTCCTAAGACAACGACTACAGAAAGACACCAGTTCTTGGCAGCCATGTTATGGCACTTGCCCTGACAGCAATTGCTGGCTCTGCTACTTGCTTATCCCTGGGGAATCATGTTTTCCCTGGTCTCCAGTTGAGTTTCTTACTTTTCCACCAGATCAGCAATATTTTTAAAATGGTTTTGAAATTGAGGTAGCATTTTTCAGGACTGGACAGGGAGATGCTTCTCTACACATATAATTTACGAAAACATTGTTTCAGAAGATGTTAAATCATTTGAATTCCGAAATCTATTTTCTCTGAAGGCAGATTCAATATGACTTTATGAAAACGTTGGTACTTCTTCTAGAAAAGCTGGCCATTGAAATATGATTCTATCAAAATACAACGATTACTACAAATGTGACTATGGAGCTTATGGTGAAAACACTAGCTCTGCAAAAATCCTCTCTTCCCAGACATAGGTGCTGCATTAAGATATTGAATTAAACAAATGTTTGTGTAATCTCCATATTCCTCCAGAGGAGAAAGGAAAAGACAATCACTGTAGTTTTTATTTTAAGATTATTACTCCAGGTCAAAGAATTTTCTTAATGACTGGAATATGAACAGGGCAGCATTAAAATCGATATAGATAATTTTCTGTGGACTCTTATTTACTTGAGATAAATTAAAAAATATTAAAACTTACTGGAAGTGTTTTCTTGGAAACAAAATGGTAACAGTACTACTAATGAAAAATATAGTCTCAGAGTCATCAAATAGAGATGGAATTATTTGGCCATGTAGGAGGATAGAAGAAAAGATTTGACATGAATTGTAACTACCTTCTCACCATTTCCCCATCCTCATGTACAATCAGAGATATTTAAACAGCTGGAAAAATGTACACAAAATATACCTACAACCTAATGATGTCACCAATGACACATGGTTTTTAGGATTTCACTTTCCAAAAATCACTAAATGTTACTTCATTTTCTGTTTTTCATTTTAAATCAAATTTTTATCCCTTTTGGAGTAGTGTTTCGGTATTTTTCAATAGCTTATTATTAGTTATTGCTCAAAAATGTATATTCAGATGATAGGCAGGTTTAATGTTAATAAATTTTTAAAATTGTGTTTTGCATGCTGTTTTATAACAGATGAAGTATGTTTAATATTTAGTTTTCCTGTTTTCAAAATTTCATTGATTTTGAAAGTTGTAAAGAAAATATTCATCCTACTATCCATATTTCAGTATTATGTGCAGTGAAATGCAATACTGTTTATAGTGTCATTTTGTCCTCATTTTGGAATCATTAGGTTGTATGGTATTGATTCTAGGATATGTGTTAAGATGTTCTTCATGTCTTAAATTGTGTTCAAATTTTGTAAACACCCCATTTGTCTCTTCTTAGCTTTTAAATGCTGGAATGTAAAATTAGACCAAGCTTGCTGATTTCACTATTCAAATCTGTATCCTTACTAATTTTTTTTTTCTGCTTGACCCATCAGTTTCTAATAGAGATATATTAAAATCTTCCTCTATGATTGTGGATTCCTCAATGTTTTTCTTTTAATTGTTAGCTTTTGATTTATAAATTCCAATCCTCTTTTGTTATGTATAAGTTTAGGATTGTGTTACCTTCTTGGTGGATTGTTCCTTTTACTATTAATATGTAGTGATACTTTTACATTTTTTTTAAAATTTTTTAATGTTTATTTATTTTTGAGAGAGAGAGAGAGAGAGAGAGAGAATGAGGGGCAGAGGGGCAGAGAGAGAGAAGGAGACACAGAATCCAAAGCAGGCTCCGGACTCTGAGCTGTCAGCACAGAGCCCAATGTGGGGCTTGAACTCACAGAGTGCAAGATCAAGACCTAAGCTGAAGTCAGAGGCTTAACTGACTGAGCCACCCAGGCACCCCTACTTTTACATTTCTATATAGCTTCTATCTTTAAATTCTATTTCAGACTCATTAATATTTTAAACCTATCTTCCTTTAGTATTTTCTTAGTGTATCTTTCTATCCTTTACTTTCAAACTTTCTGTATGGCTTTAAGTTTTCTCTTGTAAACACCATAGAGATGGTATTTATTTTTGTGATGTATTCAGAAAATCTACCTTCCGATATCTAAGCTTGATCATTGAAATGATTATTGATATACTTAGATTAATTTTTGTTTACCATAGTACTTGGCATTTTCTATTTATCAACCTTTACCATCATATCTTTTTTTTTTAATGTTGAATTGCACACCTTTACTGCCTTTTGATTCCTCTCTTGGTTTGGAAACTATAGAATATATGTCTATTCTTTTAATAGTAGCCCTTCATTTTTAAAGTACATGTATATGTATAAAATTTTCTGATAATATCTGTAATTACTCAGTATTTCTATTTTCTGAATATAACATGACTTTATTCATTGAATACCAAGCCTAACTCCAAATCCTGTAATTGTATAAATTTCCAGCCTCAACTTTTTTCAAAGATAATAAAATGTTTTTTTAAAGAGTTCATTAATTTATAGACATATTTTGTAAGTTTCAGAACTCACTGTTTTTGTTAAATCTCATACCTTTCCCCTAGGTTTATTTATCTTCTGGTTGAAGTTCATTCTTTTAATAGTACTTTTGTGGAGGATATATGGGGAGTAAATTAACTCAATCTTCATATGATGGCAAATATCTTTATTTTGCCCTCATTATAATAGTTTACCTGGTTATGAAGTCTAAGTTGATAGTCAATGTCTCTCTCTTTTTTTTTTATAATTTTTTTTAATGTTTATTCATTTTTGAGAGACAGAGAGAGACAGAGCATGAACGGGGAAGGGGTAGAGAGAGGGAGACACAGAATCCGAAGCAGGTTCCGGGCTCTGAGCTGCCAACACAGAGCCCGACGCGAGGCTCGAACTCACAAACTGTGAGATCATGACCTGAGCCAAAGTCAGACACTCAACTGACTGAGCCACCCAGGTACCCCAATAGTCAATGTCTCTTAATACTTCAAAAGGTTAAGCTATTGTCTTACGGCATCTACTATAGTATTGAAAAATTTGTCATTAGTCTGTCATTCATATTAATCTGTCTTTCGTAGTTGAAAATTTTAAACAATTTTCTCTGTACTTTTGACATTCTTAAATTTCACTATGGTGTGCCCAGGTATGTTTTTTTATTTATCCTACTGAGTGCTTGTAGTACATTGTAAAATGAAGAACTCTTACATTTCTTCAATTCAAAAAAATGGGCAGCTTTTGTCAGTTCAAACACGGCTTTTCTACCGTTAACACATTTGCATACTTCTGGTACTTTTCTAATAGATATGTGTTGGAGATAATCTATCTCTGTGTATATTAACTGCTCTTTCATATATTTTAATGTATTTAACTCCCCTTGCTGCATTTTGGGAAAATTGCTCAGTGCTATCTTCACATTTATTCTCTTTTCTATCATAGCCACTATAGACTTTCCCCAGGCTGTCACATATTATTTCAATGGCTATTCCAGGATAGTTTAATTGTATTTTTAATTGATGCTTTTTATTTATTTATTCATTTTTAATTTTTTAATGCTCATTTATTATTTTGAGAGAGAGAGAGATTGAGAGAGAGAATCTGAAGCAGGGTCCAGGCTCTGAGCTGTCAGTACAGAGCCTGACTCGGGGCTCGAACTCACGGACTGCAAGATCATGACCTGAGCCAAAGTCAGACGCTTAACCGACTGAGCCACCCAGCCATCCCTAATTCATTCTTTTTAAAGAACTCAATCTATTTGAATTTCATTTCTTCCTGCTTCATAATTCTTTGCTTATTCTTTTTTTTTTTTTAATGTTTTTATTTATTTTTGAGGGAGAGAGAGAGCAAGTGGGGGCCGGGGGCAGAGAGAGAGAGACAGAGGACCCAAGACAGGCTCTGTGCTGACAACAGACAGCCTGATGTGGGGCTAGAACTCACAAACCACGAGATCATGACCTGAGCCAAAGTTGGTCACTTAACTGACTGAGCCACCCAGGTGACCCTTGCCTCTTCTTTTTAATAACATTATTCCTTCGTTTACCTTTTTTGAGGCAGTTTATTTCCCCCCAGAGTGAATTTGCATTCTGAAGTTTGATTTCATAGATTACTGTCATAGCATTAGATTACTTTATGCAATTTGGAATTTAATTTACTTCAGTGGGAAGTTTATCTTTTGTTTGTTATTCCCCTCCCCTCTCCTGTCTCTCTTCCCTGTCTGGTTATTTTGAAGCCGTTTTTCTCAGCCTATCCAGCCCATGGTGAACAAGATTTTATATTACAGATTGTAGGGCTTCTATACGATTGGGGCTGTCACAATTCCCTATAGAGCCAATGGAGAATTTTGTTTTGTTCCTGGGTCTTCCTGGGCTTTTCTTGTTCTTTCTCCTGACTTACGTTTCCTATTTCCTACTTTCTGTATCTTCCTCTTTCTTGTGAGGAAGCAATATTTTAGAGAAGCATTACTTTTTTGGTAAAGAGTACAAGAGAGGTAAATTTGGGAGAATTTCCCTTTCTGAAAATGTTTTGAATCCACTCTCATGTTTAATTGATAGTTTGACTGATTATAGAACCCTGTGTTGGAAAATCATTTTTTAAGTATTTAGACTTCGGAGGTGTTACTCCATTGTGGTCTAGCTATTTGTGCTCTCGTTGAGAAATCTGACTCTATTTTTATTCACAATCTTTTGCGTGTGATTCGCTTTTCCTTTCTGAAAGATTTTAGGTTTTTTATATCCTGAATTTTACAATGATATATCTTGGTGTGGTCATTGTGGTGGGCATTCAGTGAGTAAATGCAGGATGTAAGTTTATGTCCTTCAGTTCTGGGACAAGTTTCTTGTATTATTTATTTAATAATTCTTTCTTGTTTCTCTTTTTTTTTCATTTCTAGAGCTGCTATTAATTGAATGTTGAATTTTAATTTTTTATGTTTCCTATTTTTTAATTCTGACTTTTTTTTCTATTTTGGAGAGACTTTTCACAATTTTATTTTCAAAACTATACTATTTTACAGTATACTTTAAATTTTCAAGAGCTCTTTCTTAGCCTCAGGATATCCCCTTTTCACAGTATTTCTATTCTTTCATAGATCCAATAGCTTTTCTTATTTATCTGAGGATATTATAGTTGCTTTTGTTTTATTTTGCTTTCTTCTCCTTGCTGCATCAATGCTCTTTCTTCAGAGTTACTTTCCTGTTTTTGTTTTTTTTACGAAAAACAATCTATATATTTTTAGAACCTTTTCTTGAATTTCTGCTTATCCTTGGCTCCTTAAAGTTTATACTTAAAAGTGAGGCAATTAGGGACACCTGGGTGGCTCAGTCAGCTAAGCATTTGACTCTTAATCTCAGCTCAGCTCTTGATCTCAGGGTCTTGAGTTCAAGCCCTGTGTAGGGCTCCACACCAGGTGTGGAGCCTACTTAAAAAATAAGTAAAAGTGAGGTGATTAATTAAACATTTACTGGATTGGTTATTAACCACTGGACTTTATTTTGGAGTCTTAGAGTTTTATTGGCAAAACCCTAAATGTTCATCTCTATGAGTGTTTTTCTTGAATTCTATCATTTCACCAGAGGGGAAAAAGGCAGTGGTATAATTTCATATTGGCCTCTTTTTCATTTAAATCTTTTGAATCTTTGCCTTTGTTCTGAGAGCCAATTTGCATATCCCTGGTTTCTTGAGTTTGAGAAACATTGTCCATCTTGGTGATAGGATTAGTTGAAGTGAAGACCTATTCTCCATGGACACATTTCTTACTTTCAGTTGACTTACTTGGTAAATGCCAAACTGTCAGAATAATGTCTTCCTTTTCTGTTGTGGTCCAGGTTTCCTCACCTGTTAGGAAATCTATGAAATAAAAAATAGCTTGTTATGGGGTCTCCTTCAGCTTCTCTCTTCACTTTATGCCAACTTTAAAAATACTTTACTCTGGAAAATGTAGAACTATAATGCTGTAAGCAATTATAAGTATATAAATAGAATTCTGCTATTATTTCTCAGGTGGCAATTCACTTAATCCCAGAGTATAAATCATGATTGGTTTAAATCAATCACAACAACCCTGTTTTGCTTTGCCATTCCCTTTGTTCTAAAGGGGAATATAGGACTCAGTCTTGGCCAGGGAAACATAAGAAGGTTTTTGGAAGAGATTTTTCTCCCTGATAAGAGAAGACAGAACTTTTTTGCTTCTGTCTTTTAATATTTCTACATTTTTCAATGATTCCTTGTTCTTGCTTTGTATACTATCTTCCCCAGTATCTTTAAATATAGTTAGCATGTTTATTTTATTTTATTTTAATTTATTTTTTTTTAATGGTAGGCTTCTTCCTTAGTTTTCTTTTCTTTTCTTTTCTTTTCTTCAATATATGAAATTTATTGTCAAATTGGTTTCCATACAACACCCAGTGCTCATCCCAAAAGGTGCTCTCCTCAATACCCATCTCCCACCCTCCCCTCCCTCCCACCCCCCATCAACCCTCAGTTTGTTCTCAGTTTTTAAGAGTCTCTTAAAGCATGTTTATTTTAAAGTCTAATCTGTTTTAATTCTTTTCAGATGGTATATGTTATTTGGTTTTATACCTTTCTTTTGGTTAATTTTTCTTATGAGTCTTGGGAGCTTGAGTTCCTCTTTCAGGTGATACGTGTTTGGGTCGGATGAAAAAACTGAGCCCTAGTTAACGTGTGCCCATTGGTGTGTGTCCCTTGGTATGTGAATTAATATGAGAGGAAAGAAAGAACCCCAGAGTTGAGAGACCACATGCCCAAAACCACTGCTGAACACTGTTGCCCACCCACTCAGCCCATTACATCATGAGCAACTTTTTCCTTTTTGTTGATGAGCCTTCAGTTCACCACAATAATTCTTGTTATTGCCTTTCTTTCCTACTATTAAAGAATTATTTAGTTTCTCTGAACAACAGCAAGGCAAGTCAAACATTTCTGAGATGATTTGCTCTTAACAGATAAGATTTCTATCAGTTTTCCTTTATCGCTACAGTGATGATTCAGTTATCACTAAATTGAGATATTTTTGACTGAAAATGTAAGAGCTAGGGAAAACAGGTATAAATGAGGGCTTTTTTGGGGGAAAACTGAATTATATGATCCCTCTATTCAACCTTATGCCTGAGGACAGAGGCAGGTATTTGTATCCTCTGGCACTAGGAAGACGTTCTGAAATATTTATTGAACTCTGGGCCACTTTTGTAATTTATATTGTGATAGTGTCATCTATCTCCTCCATCTGTCTGAGGCATTCTGAATCTATTCTTATATCAATCCTGGCTCTGTTTTTGTATATTCATCTCCATGCTGTCTTCTGTGTTTTCAGCTTCCAATTGATACCTTTCCATATATATCTATAACGTTTTCAAATAGAGCTTTTCCTTCTTCCTTGCATTTAATACTTTCCTCTTAAACAAGTTATGCTTTTCCTATTGCTGCATTATACTCTTTACTCCTACTCTATCCTGGCTCTCCAGGATTACCTCACTGCCTTGGAGAGTCCTGATATCAATAGAAACAAGGCATGTAAAGCTAATTTAAATGAGTTACTGTTTTTTTTTTCCATCTTTAAAAAAAAATTTTTTTTAATGTTTTTATTTATTTTTGAGACAGAGAGAGACAGAGCATGAGCAGGGGAGGGACAGAGAGAGAGGGAGACACAGAATCTGAAGCAGGCTCCAGGCTCTGAGCTGTCAGCACAGAGCCCAACGTGGGGCTTGAACCCACAGACCGTGAGATCATGACCTGAACTGAAGTCGGATGCCCAGCTGACTGAGCCACCCAGGCGCCCCTTTTTTTTCCATCTTATAATTGTTTCTCATTTACTTCATCAGGCATTCTAGGATATACTGCAAAGATTTACATATCCCCTTAACTTCCACTCCCCCAACAAACAACATTAACAAAACATAAACATCAACGTTAATACAACTTCAGGACCACTGAGGCACTATATATAGTAGTATTAAGGAATATGTTTATTTAAAACAAGAAAATCTGGGTTTTGGTTTTTGTTTGAAGGGAGAAGTTAGAAAAATTTGCAGGTGGATGCAACTTGGAAATTTTAGAGTAATGAGTCAGATGATTTACTCTTACAAGTTCTTAAGTGTAATTTATTGATGTTAACATGGTCCGGTGTCACAGGTCTCACAGAAATTAGAGTTACCCTTAAAAAAACTTTCCAAAGCAATCAAATCAACTTACATAGTATTTAATCTCTACCAAACAGCATGCACACACACACACTCCAAAAAAAGCCTTATACTTCTTTACTCTTTTAAAACATCAAATAATGAAATGTACTATACTTATGAAAGTATATACAAAATAGCATATATAACATATATGTGTACCAGATTTGTTTTCTTAAAAGAAATATAATTAACAAGCATTACATTTCCTCTTTTTATTCCTCTAAGGACTTGAATTATCTGTGCCACCTGCTCTCTTGCCCGCAGGATACAGGGATTCTTAGAAAGAATTTGATGTGATTGGGGATAAGGAGAAATACCCTAAAATATTTCGGTAAGGCCAGTATAGTTTATATAGTTTAATGTTCTTCATTGATGAAGATAGTATCCACTGAAAGAACTAAGAAAGAGTGACTATATCTTTAGTAACAATTTAATAAAAATAGCAGCATATCTAAAGTCATAATCATCTAGGAAATATGAGTTGAGAGGAAACTGGCAGGGATACCTATCCTAAAAATATTATCACCTGTTATATTTGAAATCCCAGTTTTGGAATTGTTCTGTTGAATCATTAAATCTTTTAGATATTAAGAATCTCCTACTGAACGAGTTACTCCTTGAGAGATCACGTCTTATTTATTAGAAGCACAGTTTCTAGCGCATGGTAAGGGGTTCAAGAACATATCTGCAGAATGAATATTAAAGAACAACCATGCAGAGGACTTTGGCTCAACTCAACTAACACTTGTTTGATGGCTTGAAGATAGTAATCAACCTATGGTATTCTTGACCAGAGAGTGGGACCATTTTAAGCTAGATTACCAGGTTCTTGGCATCTTTATTTTTCCAATTTTGGTTGTACTTGATTATATTATTGGAAGTAGGGAGTCTGGACTTGAGAGATCAGCAAAAAGGAGAGAGCCTTTTTCAGACTCTTACTCTTTAAATATTATTTAATTCTTTAGTTACAATTGTAACAGCTATCCTTTATATAATATTATACAATACTTATGACATACCAAGCTATCTACAACTAAAAGCATGCTGTTTTTGTAAATATACTGTATATATTTATGTAAATATATGTATATATAGGCTTGTTGTAATTTTATTACAATATGGCATTACCTATGATTTAGAGGTGTGAATCCCTAAAGTGAAATGTAATTCCCACTTGTATACTATTTTTTAGGAGAAAATTTCACTGTCTTGAAGTGATCTGCTTCCTGACACAATCACCATTATTTATATATTTAAAAGGAGAAAGAGGTTTGTAATCAAGATGGAAACTTTGTGGCTATCACCTCCATCATCACTTCTACCATGGGTACTGTGGGCGCCATGGAGTTGATTTCTGTCTTCAATCTACCAACTGTTATGTATTGCATAATTCTGTGCAACTCAGAGATTAAGTGCCCTCAGCTAGTAAATAGCAGATTGAGGTGTTCAGAGGAATCCACAATTTACAGCATTAAATTAACTCTATCCCCAATAACTATCCTTCTCAACTACAAAATATTTTTTTAAACTATGATTCCATTGTCTCTGCTTTGTATTCTTTCTTTCTCTCTCTTTTAACATCTTCTTTCCTTCCTTTCCGTTTTACTCTTTTTTTTCTGTGCTAACCCAATGTTCAAAATCCAAAAAGTGGGCAAGAAAGTGGGTGGAGGTTGTATGATATGGATGACAAAAAAGGGAAGAGAGAAGTTTGTGGTTGAATGATACCTTATTTACTTAAAAAAAAAAAAAAAAAAAAACTTACACATATTCCAGTTCTTCCGTATCATATATACAGGTTTGCAATGTTTTCAGATGAACATATATGTATAAGCAAAAATGAAGTTAATAATGCAAATACTGTGGAGGAGAGGGGTGCAATTTCTTAATTTGAAAAACAAAAAAACAACAATTACATCAAAACACAAAACAAACAACTCTATCATATTCCCAGCTATCATCTTTTTTGCTATTAAAAATAAAAACTCCTGATCCTTTCTTTACTCTGTGATATGTATGCCTGTGTGACTTGCATGCAAATGAAGACCAGAGAGAGGGGGATGATGTTTAATGCAAAATAAAATCCATTTTGTAAACATGTTCTCTATCTGATAAGGGCCTCCCTTTTGGTATTTATAGAAGATTTCTCCTTGTGTATTTTATACAGGCATATGAGTACAAGATATATAAGTACATCTAAGGTGGATTACTGCTCATTTGCATTTTCCAGGAGGCATCGTGCAGACCAATAGACCCAGTGATAAGAAATTTCCTTAAGGACAAGGAGGATTCCTCAGTGTGCTTTTTATTAAAGGATGCAGAAAATCTTGTGTCTGGCTACAGGTTGACATTTTCAAAGCATACTCTAAGACAATAAAAAATGTTTATGATAAACATTAATTTTTTTTTCAACGAAGACAACTCGATTGCAGTTTCACTTTTAATATTAATATTTTGATGTATACCTCTGCCCCAGATTTTTTTAGTTTTTGCTATATATATATACATATATATGTATGTATATATATATATGTATGTGTATATATATATATATATATATATATGAAGGTATATATATGTAAGTTTATAATATGTAAAAAGTGAAATTAATAGGTTGGCTTTCAGAAATGCTCTACAAGAGACAAGGGGAGCCATTCCGGCCTTTGGGAGAAACCCAATCATAATATTAATTGGCCTCTTTGTCCAGCTCAGTTGTGTGATGTTGTGGAAGGATTCCTTTGATGGGAATGAAATCTCCCTTGTTGTAACGACAGTTTTCAGATCAATTATTATATATGTGCACGTTTGGAGTTCAGTATGTCTTCCTGAGGGTCTTGGGCAGCTTCCTTCATTGACGTGGGCTGCAATGGCTGCTAAAACCTGGGAGTCAAAAGCAACGAGGAGGAGACGCCATTTGCAAAGCCGGAAATGATTAAAATCTCAGGGTTGAGACCATTCCCAGTTAGTAAGGGCTTGCCAAGACCACAGTTCCTGCTTCTGGTGTCTACTCTGAAGAGCATAGAGTAGAGGTTTGTCTACCCCAACATGGGCAGTAGGATCTCTGCAGCTGCTGGAGAACACAGTGGGAGGGTGAGTCACTGGCGTGGCAGGCATCGGGGAAGCGCGCTAATTTGAGAGGTCAGCGGCAAGTCCAGCTCAATGGCCTAGTCTCGCCAGGCTAAGGCGCGAACCCTGCCGGCCTCCGTCCTCTTCCGCTCGCTTCAGGTACTGCCCGGCGGATCCCTCCGCCGCAGCGTGCGCTACCGGTAGCGCCGCGATCGGCTTTTCGGCAATACCCGGATGGAAGCGTAATGGCCGCCATCGGGGACTCGCAGGCAATGGGGACCACGACAGGTATTCCCTATGAACGGGGCCGCTCAGACTTGTTAGGATGCCGGGACTTCTAGATGGCCAGCCAGGGGGCAAAGTGCGAGTTTGTGGGGGTGTCAGGGTCCCCTGAACCGGCTCAGGGATCCGCCTCTCGTGATAGGAAGCGCCTGCTAAATAGTCCCGGCTATTCAGCGCTTCCGCCTAACTTGCCGCAAAGTTTTTCTAGAGAAGTGGGCTCTTTTACCCGGCGCTCCTGCAGGCTGCTAGAGCTAGCCTTCTGTTCCTTAGCTGGGTTTGCACTACGTTCGGGCTCTTTGAACTCCACACTCTCCCACAGCTTAGGAGCTGGAGCGGGAGCGCGGCGACAGTGTGCCTCCGCGCGCCCGAGGGGAGCCGAACCCCGGAGGAAGGGGCGGATCGGGCGCGGTGTTTGGGACGGAGCGGGGCGCGCGGCGCTCGAAGCACCCACTCGGAGCGTTCCGGGGCTGGTGGAGACAGCATGGGCAGTCCTGCGGCTGCACCCCTCGAGCTGTAGATTCGCAGGCCCACGGCAGCCCGACTCGACGGCGTCCCCATTGTGGGTCCAGTTTGTGGTCATTGGAGGTCTTTTCTTGCAGATACGCACAGCTCTCTGGCGCGCGCTCTCTCCTCCAGAGTTGGCCAAAGGCGCCCTTCCTTGCAGACCCCAACCACACCCAGTGGCAGATGGATTTCTTTGTAACTGGCTTTCTCACTTGTAGGGTCCATTTTGAGTCTATTCTTAACATGGTGTCCTCATTGTCAAGTAGACAGTCTCTTCCTAGATGGATATGGTAATGGAATATATGTAGGGTGAATGTATATGAGGTAAAATGTTGTAACTTAGGAAGAGCAACAAAACAGATGTGGTAGCTTTAAGGTTCAGAATACAAAAGTTTAGGCTCAGTTTTCTTTTTAGGTTTAAATTTGGGGCGTTTAGTGTTTGTGATCTATTTTAGTGAAAACATTCGTTTAGTATGTTTGGATATCAAAAGTCTAAAAAAAAACACCAGAAAAATAAAATAAGTCAATAGTTAAGGAATTCGTAAGAATGCTTGAACTTTGTGTGGCTGTAGCAATGGTGAAACAAGACGCCAAACTGTACATCAGGGTAGGAATTTCATTAACTAGAGCGTCTGTGTGTTAGGCCTAGTTTACTGTTTTTTTTTTTTTTCTTTTTTCTTTTTTATGCAGTAAGGGATCGGATTTGAGTGTACTCTAAAATTAGTATCCTCAGGTTGAACAGATAGAAACCACTTAAATCGATGCAATGGAATACCCTGACCTCTTTTAACTGCAAATCCGTAGAAATGGATTATCTTTCAGCAAAACTATATGTTTCTGATATTCATGAAGAAAGGCATTGCATTGTATTAACATTTTTCAGGCGTTAGCATTTCATGAGTATGGTAAGCGTAGTAGACCCCGTTATTTTTGTTAAAATTCTCATAAATAAGATGATCCCCAGGTTTAGAAAATTGTTAACAAAAGGGAAGGGAGGGATAAAATAAAAGTATCTAACCTATATTGCACATCCAAATTTTTCTTTATTTTTTGCAGTGAAAGTAAGTATAAATACCAATTCAAAACGTTTTAGATATGGTTTTATGGAAGGGTAAAAGGATCAACAACCATGATGAATATCTACTATGTGCATTGATAATGTATGAGCTTTTAAATGGTTGAGATTTTTTTTATCATCACACTTAAAATCCTATCCTATTCTCTGGTAATAGTATGTTGCGGTCCCAAGTTTTTATATCTTGAAGCATTCCAGAGGATATATTTTAGCATAAATACACAATTTGACTTTAAAACATACTTTAAACACGTCATTTAATGTACTTTTATTGTTTACTTTTCTGTTTGGAATTGGTCTTACTGAAGCAATGTTTGCTTTAGATCACTTAATACAACTTTTTTTTTTGATGATAAAAGACTTGAGGGTTTTTTTGCCCAGTTCCTTTGGGTACTCTACTAAAAGTTTTGTGATAAAGCACTATATAAGCAGAAGAAAAGAATTGTAATAAAGTTGAAGTTTTTATTAATTATCTGATCCCAGGTGTGTAGAGGCTATGAATGTTTCAGTTCTACATGGGGTATTGACTTTACATGGTCAGCAATATACATGGGATACTAGCACAATGAGTATTAAAAGGTAGTATTTTGGTAGTAGGATATCTGGGGTGGAATCAGATCTAGATTGTTCTAAGATTGTGATTTTGGGCAAGATTCATTTTCCTGATCTTGTAATAAATGAATTGGATGGAGTCTGAGCTCCCTTCTAAGCTTTGAGTTTTCTGATTTTTATAAATTTATGATGTTATCACGGAGTAGCAATGATGGGTTATTTGCCTAAGGGCAGAGAGGTTTTTTTGTTCCTTTCAAATTTAAACACATAAGTTGAATATGAAGCATAATTGAATCACGAGTATAAAAAACATTTTACTAACAGTTTATGCAGTCAGTTTTAAACTCTTGGTCTTCATTTCCAGATATCGTCTCTTCTTTTGACCACTGTTCCTGATTGTGGCTTTGTCCAAGCATTAAATTGCGTGCCTTTTGTTCCTTGAAGAAGGAGGTATGGTAAAGATTGAAGTATTACAGTATGTAGTCTATTAAGCAGTAAGTTAATATGTTTTGATATGGTACAAAAAAATAAAAGAGTTACGAGTTTTCATAAGTTATAGTTTTATGTTTGGCTTAAATAAAAAATACAGGTTTCCTTTTAATGTTGGCAGAAAAGGTAGTTTTGGTTTCCTAGTTTGTTATTTAACATTTCATTAGAAATCTAAAGATAATTTAAGCTGTATTTTTCTAAACATAAAGACAACATTAAGGGCTTTTGGGTAATGAATGATGGAGACATATATGGTAGGAAGATGTTTTGAAGTTTTATAAATGACCAGAAGAGTGTTTGTGTTTTGCTCTGGTAAGTGTAAAGTAATGCTCCTAAAAAAAAAAACAAAAACCCGATATTTATATCATGATTAATGGCATCGACATTATGAATCAGGAAAGGTATTTGGGAATCACTGTGGAGTTAGGACTTGTTTCCTGAAGGCAATCATCTGAATATCCTGGTGTGAACAAAAAGAAGGGGGAAAATCTGCCATCGAATCCATGGTATTGTAAATAAAGCTTTGCAAACTCAGTGGAAAATATTGTACCCTTGTACAAAAATACAGTTTATCTACCGTGGAAGCACAGTTTCTCTTGCTGTTTGTTTTGGGTAGGTACTGGGATACCACAGTATTATAATTCCCCTCACCAAATGCAGTAAGTATACCCATAAATATAACTCTAAATTAGAAATGAGATTATGTACGGGACACCCGGGTGGCTTAGTTGGTATAGTGCCCAACTTCAGCTCAGGTCATGATCTCACGGTTCACGAGTTTGAGCCCTATGTCAGGCTCTGTGCTGACAGCTCAGAGCCTGGAGCCTGCTTCAGATCTCTCTCTGCCCTTCCCCTGCTCACTCTCTCTCCCTCTCTCAAAAATAAATAAACATTAAAAAAAAATAAGATTATGTATATAACTACTAAAAAAGTGGAAGAGGATTATACCAACTTAAATTATTACTTTACTAATCATAACCATGTTTTGCCATGAGTTTTACTAGCAGATGGTTTTCTTTTCAGGGTCATTTTTCACAAAGGCAGGAATGTTTTATTTATTTTATTTTTATTTATTTATTTATTTTTTAACGTTTATTTATTTTTGAGACAGAGAGAGACAGAGCATGAACAGGGGAGGGGCAGAGAGAGAGGGAGACACAGAATCTGAAATGGGCTCCAGGCTCTGAGCGGTCAGCACAGAGCCCGATGCGGGGCTCGAACCCACGGACCGTGAGATCATGACCTGAGCCGAAGTCGGACGCTTAACCGACTGAGCCACCCAGGCGCCCCAGGAATGTTTTATTTTATTAGAAGTTAATATCTAACAACTACAGTGAGTACAAAGCAACAAAGCTTAGATACCAGGTTATTATTTATGTTCATTTATATGTGTAATTTCTTCCTACATAACAATTGTTTGACCTCTAACTGAATTAGGTTTGCATGGGTACTGTGTTGTTTTCTGAATAAAGTAAATGCTGAGTGCTAAGAATTTTCTTTACTGTGTTTGATCCAAAATTCTCAGAAGAAGTTACACAATGAAGAGTGAGAACTTGAAATGTAATGAAGTAAACAAGAGGCTGCTGTATGATGACTTACCAAAATGATTTGGATTATTCCATCTTGAAAAATTGTGAGCAGAGTCTGACTAAATTTTAAATTTACTTTTTATTTTTTTAAGTTTACTTCCTAATTTTGAGAGAGCACGTGAGAGAGAGAGAGAGAGAGAGAGAGAGAGAGAGAGTGCAAACAGGGAAGGGGGCAGGCAGAGAGGGAGAGAGAGAGAATCCCAAACAGACTCCGCACCTTCGCAAGGAGCCTGATGTGGGACTCGAACCCATGAACCATGAGATCATGACCTGAGCCAAAACCAAGAGTCAGGCATTTCACTGACTGAGCCATCCATGTGTCCCTGACTAAATTTTAAAATCGTGATCGGTATGACTGCATGAAATAGGTATCAGAATATCAGAATTAAGTTGCATGACTTGAAGCTTAGGATAATTAAGTAGGTCTCACATGGGTCTTATTTTAAGAAGTGGTAATAGCCAAAAACAAATATTGGCTTTGTGGAAAGTCTAGTAAGTGCAAAATGTGGTAAAATCATCACCAATTCCTAATTAAAATTGGGTTGTTAGAGGTTATAGCTGGTAGAAAAAAATTAGACATGTATATGTTTTTATTGACCATGAACAATGTGGGGGTAGGTAGATTTCCAATTCCATGCAGTTGGAAATCTGTGTGTATTCTTGTGACTCCCCTAAAATTTAACTGCTATAAGCCTTCTGTTGATTGGAAGCCTTACTGATAGCATGAACAGTTGAATAACACATACTTTGTATATGTGTTAGAGGCTGTGTTCTTAAAATAAATGAGGATAAAGTAAGCTAGGGAACAGAGAGTGTTGTTAAGAAAATCATAAGGAAGAGAAATATATATTTGTAGTACTGTATTGAAAAAAATCTGTGCATAAGTGGACCTGTGCAGTTCAAAGCTGTGCTGTTCTAGGGTCAGCTGTATGCTAATTTGCTCAACTCCGTATCTCTTCGTTTGGGGAATCATCTCTTCACCTATCATGTGTGGTTGATAGGCTGCCTGCCAGTCGTATACTCTTATAACCCAAACCTAGTCATCCCTATTGCAACAGTGATTGTGTATTGATCCAGCAGAGCCAATTAGAATCCTTTGACATTGATGTATGAATGCTAGGAGAAAGATGCTCCCTTTTTTCTGAAGTTATTAATCTGGGTGTTAGGATTCTTATTAATTAATTCAGATGAACTCTTATTAATCTGGGTGTTAGTAGTAGGGTGTTAGTGCATTCTTTCCCACATGTATAAGAACCCCATCTGTAGTAGGAGAAAGTGAAACCATAAATAAATGGGAGATAGGTTGAGGTAGCATGCCAATTTCAGTTCCAGGGACTGTGGTATGAGATATCTATGGTTTTCTTTTGATTCTGTCAGCTACCCTGGTGTCCTTTCCAGTCCCATGAGCCAAAATTTTGTATATAAATTAGTTTGAATTGGATTGCAGCAGAAAATGTTCTGATGAATATTTGGTCCTTATGAATTTAAGATCTATAGCTTCAAGTTGACCACGTCCATCTACAGTTTGCCCTTTTCTTCCACCTTATGAAGAATGCCCATTATTCATTCATCATTCATGTATACATTTAGTCTTTCATTCAACCTACAAACATTTGTTGAGTGTCTACTATGTACAAGTATGTGCAGCTGCCTGGATAGTCAAGGATTATACCTACTTGCTGAGGATGATGGACTTCCTTTAATGTAGCACATTTTTATATACTTAGGTTACACAGGTCAACAAGAGTGTGTTGAGAATAATCAGTGCTGTGCTCAGCATTTTAGTAATATGAAAGAATAAAAGGAATTGTTTGCCTTCAAAGTGCTTACAGTTTAGTTAAGGAATCCAGATTAATGTGTATGAAATGACACAAACAGCAGGTAAATGCATATACATTCATGTAGTCTGGATATTAAATCTGAGTTCTGATAGAAAGGAAATTAGTGAGGGTTAGAAGGTTTCTTGAAGGATGTATGAGTGCAAATAGGTTTTAACTGATGAGTCATTTTGATAGGCACAGAATAATTGAGGAAAGGATGGAGTTGAAAATGACTAAGAACTGATCCAAGATAGGGAGGAGATTGGTTTGACTGTAACGGTTTGTATTTTGGGGAAATGAGAGGTAGTGATAATAAGGTTGACTATTTTAGGTAAATCCATGTATGAGGCATTTCGAAAGCCAAACAAATTTTATTTTCTGTTAAGGTGGGGATTGCTTTGAATAAAATGTTTATATTTCTTTGATGCCATTTTTGTGATGCTAAAGTGCAAAATAAGTGTAATCAAGTGATGTAAATTTACTTGTTGTGGAAAACATCTTGTTATATTTTCCGCCTTGGAAATTTTTTATTTTTATTTAAAAAAATTTTTTTTAACATTCATTTTTGAGATAGAAAGAGTGAGCGTGCGTGGGGCAGAGAGAGAGGGAGAGACAGAATCTGAAGCAGGCTCCAGGCTCTGAGCTGTCAGCACAGAGCCCTATGCGGGGCTCAAACCCACAAACCGTGAGATCATGACCTGAGCCAAAGTTGGAAGTTTAACCGACTGAGCAATGCAGGCACCCCTGCCTTGGAAATTTTTTAAAAACAATCATTAATTTGCGGTGTTGTTCTGTTTTATACATATTATACACATATATATAAAATTGGTGTCTTTCTTCTTACCTGCCCCTTTTTGAGAGATCCCATAATAACAGTGGCATAACCATACCCTTCCTCTAGAGAAACAGCCAGTTCAAAACTAATGTTGCAATAGATGTAAAAGCATTCTGAAAGAGATAAGGAATTAATGTTTGATTGCTCACATAACAATTGTTTTGAGCTCCAGATACTAGGAATGACGTATAGGCTAATGTGTCATTCTTTCATTAAATGCTGTTGTTAACTTCACCTTTTTTCAATAACCAGTTAGCTGATATTCAACTCAAGAGAATTAACATTTGGAACATTCCTGTATACCAGGGTTGGCAAACTTTTGCTGTAAATGGCCAGGTAGTATATATTTTAGGCTTTGTTGGCAGTATGATCTCTACACCTATCAGCTGCTGTTGGAACACGATAGCAGCCATAGACCATATGTAAATGAACAAGTGTAGCTATGTTCTAATGAAACTTAATTTACAAAAAGCAGCAGGCCACATTTGGTCCACAGGGTGTTGGTGTGGACCACCTGTCATAGATTTAATGAGACATTTTATGCCACAGCTTCTCATAATCACATCTCCCCACTATCCTCCTTTCTAGTAACTATGGATCAGTTATCTTTATTATTTTCTAAGTTTACCTCTCCTACTTGTTCACTTTTTTTCCTTCATCATCACTTTTTATCTTTTTGTTATATCATTTTCATAAGCACGTAATTATACTATAATTTCTCCCAGTTTAAAAAAACAAACAAAAAATAACTCCATTTCAGTTCCTTTGTCTCTTGGCCTTTTATAGTAAAACTCCTTAAAAGGGTTGTCTCCCTTTTATAGTAAAACTCCTTAAAAGGGGGCACCTGGGGGGCTCAGCTGGTTGGGCGTCTGACTTGATTTCAGCTCGAGTCATAATCTCACAGTTTGTGAGATTAAACCCATGAATTATTGTTAACATGTCTCTGCTGGTGATGTGGAGCCTGCTGGGGATTCTCCCTCTCTTTCTGCCCCTCCCCTGATTGAGCGTGCTCTCTCTCTGTCAAAATAAATAAACATTAAAAAAAAAAGTTATCTGTACTGCATCTATATCTCCCTTTTTTCCCTCCCATTTTCTCCTAAATCCATGCTAGTCAGCCCTTCTATATAACCCCACTGAAACCATTCTATCAGTGTCACCAATGGTCTTGACATTAAGTCCAGTGGTCAATTCTCAGTCCTCATCTTACTTGAGAGAGTTGATCAATACCTGATCCTGGAAACACATTGTTCACTTTGCTTTCAGGACACCACTCTCTTTACTTACCTCATTGGTCATTCCTTTCATCCTTACCAGCTGGTTCTTTCTCCTCTTTTTCCTCTAAATGTTGTAGCATCTTGAGGCTCAGGCCTTGGACTTCTCTCTTTGTGTACTTACCCCTTGGTGATTTCATTCAATTCTATATACATAAATATATACACGCACCAGTGATTCCCAAAATTTTATCTTACATCCAGACCTCCATATTCTGTATTCAGCTACACATCCACATTTCCGCTTGGCTGTCAGCTAGATACCTGAAATTCCACTAAAACTGAACTCTTGATATATATTCTATACTTATTGTTCCCACTCTGTCTTTTCTGTATTAATAAATAGCAATTCATTTCTTCATTTGCTGAAGTTGGAACTTTTGGAGTTATCCTTGACATGTCTCTTTCTCACAGACCAAACGGAGTCTGTCAGCATATCCTTTGGCTCTATCTTCACAGCATATCCACGGCCTAACCATATCACATTCTCTCCACCAAGCTACCATCATCTCTGACCTGGATGTTGTAATTATCTCCAAAGTGGTCTTCTTGCTTTCACTCTTACTTCCTTCCCAAATACTTTGTTCTTAACATTGTAGCCAAAGTGATCTCTAAAAAATAATTCAGCTTATGTTACTTCTTTATCCCAAATGTTCCAGTAGCTTCTCATCTTGTTTATAGTAAAACCAAAGTCCTTGTAGTATCCCTCAGGCCTTGTGTCAGTTCCCTCATCACTTCTTTGACCTCATCTACTGCTTTCTTCCCTGTGCTGTTTTCTTGTTCTAGGCCTACCGACCTTGCTATTCTCTGAACATGCTAGGGACGCTCCATACTCAGGGTGTTAGCACTCATTATTTCTTTTCTTGGAATGCTTTCTGCCTCAACATTTTAAGATCTTGGCTTAAATAAGACTTTTTCAAATGAGGGCTACCTGACTTCATATTTAAAATTGCAACTCTGATTCTGCCTCTTTTTCACCATAGGTATTTATCACCTTTGAATATGTTACACATGTCATATGTAATAGGAATTTACTTATCTTGTTTATTATCTAAATAGCTAGTAGAGTGTTATGTCCATGAGGGGACGGGTTTTTGTCTGTTTTATTCATTGCTGTATTCTCAATAATTAGAACAAAGACTGGCACAGATTTGGTGCTAGCTACATGCCCAACACTATGCCAGATGCTGGTGGTATAGCAAAAAACATGACAGATGTGTTCCTTATACTTATGCAGTTTTTATTTCAGTGGTAACGACAGATAGAAAATAAATTGTCAAATATATAAAATATTGCCAGAGGAAAAAAAAGTGTTATAAAAAAGAAATACAAGGAGCTTAAATAGAGAATAATATTTTTCTGGTTGAGAAGCAACGCTTTATATGTTGGGGAGACCCTTCTGAGGTGATGACATCTGAGCTGAGACCTAAAAGATGAGAAAGATCTAGCCATTTGAAAACTAGGAGGAAGACCAATTCAATTCAAGCAGGGAACAGCGGGTGCAAAGGTCTGAGATAGGAAAGGAGTATTTGAGGAACTGAGAGGCTGTCTGTGGTAGCTTGCTGGAGTGCATTTACAGATGAGGAGATTGGTATGAGGTGAAGTTTAGGAGAGAGGTCCAGGACCAGATGTCACTGCTCCTTGTAAGTCTTGGCAGAGATTAAATTTTGTTTTAAGTGCTTTGGGAAGCCACTGTAGATTTTAAAGCAGGGAGCATTGTGATCTATTTTATATTAAGATCGCGTTTGCTCCTGTGTGGAGAATGGATTCACAGGAAGGTGGTGGGCAAGAGAGAAGCATGAATGCCAGTTAGGTTATTTTAATCCAAGTTATAGATGGCAGTGGACTGAGAAGATGGTGGTGGAGGTGGAGAGAATTCAAGATGTATTTTGGAGATAGAATTGACAGGACTTGCTTATGGATTAGTGTGGGAGTAAGAGAAAGAAGGCGCAGAATGATTCCTTCATTTCTGGGATGAGTAACTGGATGGATTGCGGTGCCATGTTACTATGGTGGGGCAGCCTGGGAAGTGGAGTTTGTTTCTGTCCTTGAGGCAGGTGCTTTATAGAGCCAGAGAAAAATGAAATAGTTTATATTGTTTTGAGAAGCAGGGGGGAAATGGATTACATGTTGATACATGTTCTCCCAATCGAATAGCCATAAATCTTGATTCCCACCCCCCACCATGTGTTCCAAAATCTTAAGTAAAATCTGCCTGCTCTAAGTTACTGCCACAACAAAATGACAAAGAAGAAAGGCACGAGAGATGAAATAACCTTTTTCCTTCCCATACTAAATTTGGTGGTCTTTATTTCACTTTGGATAGATTACTTTGATTTTTCTCCCAATTCCTACATATTGAAAATGGGATTTCTGACTATGTGAGAGAGAACGTGCACGTGCGCGTGAGCTTGTGTGTGTGTTTTAAATCAAATTCCATTGCAGCAAAAAAAGTTTACGTGATCTGTAACGTTTGCTATTTGCTATAAAGTCATTTAATCTGAAATCACAGGAAGTCAGATATTTGGGTTGCAAATAAAAGAATGAGTCGGGAGTGTGTTAGGACCCTGTGTACCAATCATCCTTGACTTTCGTGAGGCATAAGTGAAAAATATAAAATAGAACTTCTCTTTAAGGGAGGTAAAACTTAAAAAATGAAATGATGTAACTATAAAGCAGTGTAATGAAGTGGTGAACAATGGCTGTACTTTAAATGGATATGCAGAGAAGGGAGAGATTAGTGTGTATTGCAGAAGGTTTCGTGTGCCTATAGGAGGTAGAATTAGACAAGAAGTTTGACTAGTATGGAATGAAGATAGAAGGGGATGACAAGCCTCGTGAGAGGAAGCAGGATGAACAAAGATAAATAAAAGTGTATGTGTAGGTAGTGGATAGCATCTTAGATATTGGGCACTGTACCTTATGGATAATGAGCAGTCATCATCTCAGTAATAAGAAATAAGATTAAGGGGTGTTTGGTGGCTCAGTCGGTTAAGTGTCCACTCTTGATTTCAGCTCAGGTCATAAACTCGAGGTTTGTGGAATCGAGCCCGGTGTAGGACTCTGTGCGGACAGTACGGAGCCTGCTTGGGATTCTTTCTCCCCCCACTCTCTGCCCCTCCCCTGCTCATGCTCTCTGTCTGCTCATGCTCTCTGTTTCTCTCTCCCAAAATAAATAAATAAGCTTTAAAAAAAAAAAAAGATGAACCTGAACTGCTTCTGTATTTTAATTTTTCCATTTTGTACTCCTTCATAATTGTATCAGTGTCACTAGCCTACCTGAGTGGTACATGGCTCACATGTATTCTCGCATTTTGAACATTTCTGAATCTGTACTTCCTTACATCTGCATATTTAACTCTTTATTTTTCTTTTCTGTTTAAGTTGTTTATTAGGCCACAAAGATTTGGAGGGAGCTGGCTTTTATTATGTGTGTATATGTATACAATATGTATGTGTATATATACATATATATACAAAATAGATACACATACACATATATATATGTATTATATATGTGTGAGTGTATGTGTGTGTGTGTGTGTGTGTGTGTATATATATATTCTACAAAATTTATTCTTTCACTTGTTTAAAATATGATAGGTATTAGGGGCGCCTGGGTGGCTCAGTCGGTTAAGCGTCCGACTTTGGCTCAGGTCATGATCTCGCTGTCAGTGAGTTCAAGCCCCACGTCGGGCTCTGTGCTGACAGCTCAGAGCCTGGAGCCTGTTTCAGATTCTGTGTCTCCCTCTCTCTCTGACCCTCCCCCCGTTCATGCTCTGTCTCTCTCTGTCTCTCTCTGTCTCAAAAATAAATAAACGTTAAAAAAATAAATAAAAAATAAAATATGATAGGTATTATTAGCCCTGTAGGTAAACTTTTTAAATACTTAAAACAGCTATAAAAAAAAGTAAGCCCAGAGTGTATGTTTCAAGTCATGAAAAGATTATTGTTTTGAAGGCGTTATATGGTTCTGCTTTGAAAATATGTTTTAGGGTTTTTTGTGTTTTCTTCTAGATCCCTTTTAGACAGAACTTTACATTTTTTCAGTAAGCTCTACTGATGCATGCTGCTTTTGTTTTACCTCTAGTTATATATTCATATGACTGTTTTGAAATCAGTTATCTCTGTAGAAAAAATTTGGTGACTCAAGGAATGAAATTGTTATACAAAATAATGACTAATTATATTAGTCTTTCCATCTGTGTAATGTGACAAGTTAGGTTATGGAGCTACGTGCTAAGTTACAAATGGGGCAAAGCTAAAATCAGAATTTTTTAGTTCTTTGTTTACTGTTTAAGCAACTGGAATGTAATAAAGAGCATATAGATTCTTCCTTTTTATACCGTTTCAATAAAGCTAAAGACTGTAAAATGTCTTTGCTTTTTAGTCTGTTGTAGACAGCAAACAAAACTCTAAGAATGATGCTTTTTGATTTATTCTATTCAAATGTTCTTTATCCTTGGCGTTTTACTTTAGGAATCATCTTTTTAAAAATTTTCTGTGTGTTTCTTAATATGCGAACACTGCCAGTTCTGTGGTTCCTTACTCTTTATGTGGATTGTCACTTAGTCCTCTGATTTTCCAACTTCTATTTTTACTGTCTCCAATATATCTTGCTTTCTAGTAGCGTTCTAATAATATTTCTAAAATAGTGCCTTTATAACTTCTCTCTGCTCATGGGCTAGCCATGGCTCCTGGTTACCTTTCATTTCAAGTTCAAATCTGTCCTCTGTAGTCTGTTCTCACTTAACCTCCCTATTATACACATTCTCTGTGATCTCAATCCTGCAGTGCCATGAGAGAAAAATGCCTTTCTTCAGTGTTACTCCATTTTTCTGGTCTGGATAGCCTTTGCTCCTTTCTTGCAAGTTTAAGTCCTTTCCTCTTTAAAGGATCATCACAAAACCTACCTTTCTGTGAATTAAATGCAGTCAGCATTGATCTATCAACTTAATGCCTTAAGAGTCTTTAGTTACAAGTAATAAAACTAGCTTAAGCTAGTGTAAGTTAGGGTAATCTGAAAAGGAGGAATTTATCTTAAGGATACAGATTTCCTAGAATTCAAGGGCAGGAATAGATGCAGGCCGCAGTAAAGCCTTGGTGGTAGTAACATTGCCCTCTTGGTTTCACTCAGGAGTACTTACGAAAGCTGATGCTTCTCTCCCTGCTGTTTGGGTACGTTTGTCTTCTGCTATGCCATGCTGTCATTCCCTAAAAGAAATTAATCTGTTGTCAGTAGTTTAGGACGTATCTTTCTATAGATTTGTCTATGCTTATGCAAACATACCCTCATACTATCTTTTCTCCTGACATGAAAATGGGGATCTTTCCTCCTAATTTAAAAATGTGTTATATGCCGTCATCTGCAACTTCCTTTTTTAAAAACAAACAAAAAAATTCACAATGAAATCAATTCAGTACGTACATCTTTTTGTTTATAATGTTTTCGTGTGGATGGATGTTGCATAATTAATCATTTTCCTACAAATGAACATTTAAGTGATACCGATACATATGTTGTACTTTTATTTATGTAAGATGGATTGTTAAAAGTGCAGTTTATGGGAGTATACTTAGACAATGTGTAGGAAATTTATTATTTTCAAGGAAAATATAAATTGCCTAAAGTGGCTCAAGCAGTGGAAACCCTGAAGAGCCCAGAAACTGTAGAAGAGCTTGCAAAGGTTGGAAGACCTAAAATCTAAAGAGGTACCAGGCTCATGTGGTATTTTTGGTGCAATCGTGTAATTTTAAGGAGTAGGCAATTTTCATGTTTAGTGAACTAATTCCAGAGGAGATGAAATTGTGGAAGTTATTCCAATTTCATTTTACATATTCTCCATAATGCCAACATCAAAACTATTAAAGATAGCAGAAAATTCTGAATAAAATTTTGTCAGGTCAAAACCAGCACTTTATTAAAGAATAATATGCTTAACTAATGTAAAAACAGTTCAACATTATACTTGCTCTTCATTTCATTGTATAGTATACAGGTTTCCTTCACTATCTGAAACAAGAGTGGTCCTATGAAACCTTTTGTAGGCTGAAAATGGTATAAAGTGAAGAAACAATTACCATTCCTTTAGGTGGAAAAGTTTTGGGTGTTCTCAGATCCAAAAAATAACCTTAGTCTTAGGCTTTTCTGATATCTTGAGGCATATCTTGTTGGTGGAGGCAGAAATAATCGCGATAAAAGCACAGATGCTCACAAACACAGTTCAGAGCTATGGCCATGTTGAATGCTGACATGTTGATTTGTAGTTCCTGGGGAAGGAGCTTGGTGGTGCCACTCACTGCTTGGGGTGTGCGCTGCCTCTATAAGAGCTCGCTGCAAACAAAGGCTGAAAGCTGTTTCTGCTCTTTACCTTTTTTTGTAAAACCATGTCTTTTGGTCAGCAAAAACATACTAATGTAGGTCTTGTAAGTGAAGTGGCATAATGCAGACTTTTTGAAAAGTGAACTTTCAAAAAGCAGGGGATACCTGTATAGAAAGAAATAGTTGAATTTAGATCGTTACAGTTTTTCCTA
Organism: Panthera leo; assembly: GCF_018350215.1. Classification (NCBI taxonomy): domain Eukaryota; kingdom Metazoa; phylum Chordata; class Mammalia; order Carnivora; family Felidae; genus Panthera; species Panthera leo. The sequence continues at coordinate 54,937,202 of NC_056689.1, forward strand.
TTTCTTTATCTTTTTTCTTTTTAAAAAGTTTTTATTATTTTTTTAGTGTCTTTCTTTTAACAGTGTATTGAGATCAGGAAGCATATTGGTTGATTACCATTTGTTTTCTATGTAAAATACATAAAACTTTTTATGAATGTATAACTGCATTCGTAACTGTTACTCTGGTAGTGCCAACCTTTTTACTTTTTTAGGTAACATCATGGCTCACAAATTATTAAATAAGCAAAAAATTGCTTCTCAATAGCATGAATTTATATACAATGAGTGACCTCTAATAGCATGATTTTATATTCGTTGAGCATTATGTTCACCTCCAACTTTATGGCTGTTATACAGTCTTTTCTGCAGAGGTGTGATTGGGTACTTGTGTACTGATGTGAGGAGTGTAGTGTTGAATGATACCTATTTTGTTTTGATTTCCACCCTTTAGTGTCTACATCCCACAATTTTGTGCTGGCATCAGGTTTGTTCAGAAAAAACTCAGTTGGTTTATGGCAGAATTCACTTGCTTTGTTTGAGAATTTCAAAATTTTCGTGGCTTCGTACCACTTTTTGATAAAGTTTCATAACTGTGGTCTAGACGCAAAGAGGTCATTCTTCTCACATCAAAATGTAAGCTGTTTGCTTATCCTGTGATAAGGAGGTATGCCAATGTGGAGGCCGTAGTGATCCAAGGACAACATTTTAAGAAACAGTGACTTAGGATACACTAGTAATCACTATAAACATTTTTATGTGTGTATTCCTGACTTCTTACTATGAGTCTGTATGGGTCTATGTCTCTTCTCTATACACCTATTAATTTTTGAGCAGATTAAACCCTAATATGTCTACTGTTTGTTTCTTGTTTTTTTTTTCATTGAATGCATCTTGGATCTCTTCCTATCAATAAATGTAGGTTTGCAGTATTGTTTTTAAAACTGAATAATATTCCATTAAATGAAAATACTATAATTTGTTTATTTTACTATTTTCTTTAATCTTTTTTTTTTAAAAGCTTATTTATTTTGAGACAGAGAGTGCGCACACACACACAACTAGGGGAGGGGCAGAGAGAGAGGGAGAGAGAATCCCAAGCAGGCTCCCTGCTGTCAGCGCAGAGCCTGATGTGGGGCTTGATCTCACAAACCATGATATCATGACCTGAGCTGAAATGAAGAATTCGACACTTAACTGACTGAGCCATCCAGGCTCCCTGTGAAAATACCATAATTTACTTATTGGTGGACATTTTGTTATTTTTGATTTTGTGATTTTGTAAGCGATGCTGCAATGAGCATGATTATTACCTTTAAGATACCTTTCTAGAAGTGAATCAGTAGTTCTATACTTGCTTTCCAGTTGTGTATAGATTTATATTTTCTTGTATATTAAAAAATATATACTATTGTGTATGTAACTATATGTAACATAACTATGAATTGTTTATAATAAATATAAATGAATATATACATAGCAAACTGTTCTTTGTAAAGATTGTATCATTAGTATATCATAGTGACTCTGTTACTAGAAAATGAAATTTTAAAAACGAAGGCATACAAAATACAAGTCAAAATGTTTATTGTTCGATTCAACAGATATGAATTTAACTCTGTCAATTTGCTACAGTAGTTTCTAAATGCTTACTCTCAGTTTGCATACATATGTCGTCATGGACTAGTGACAGATGTTTTATGGACCATCGGCAGGACCATATTTTTAGTAGCACTATTTTATTTTGGCCTAGGAGTCAACGTAGAAGGGGGGAAAAGGGGCCTGGGGTGAGGTTTATATTTCATCCATATATGGTCATTTAATCCTCTTGCTTTTGATATGGTACCCACTCTCTCACCTGTGTCTGGTATCCCCTGTTTAAGAGACTGTGTTTACTTTTTGCAGAGAATAAACTGCTGCTGTGGTGGGGAAATAGCAGTTACCTAGCCTGGAGTGAGAAAGGGAATCTTGGCATCGAACCAGAACTCAAGCAGCTTTCTCCAAATTTCTCTTTGTTTTAGCTTTCTCCTCCCTTCTTCCCATTTCATAGTTACTTAGTACTGCCAGTTCCTAAGCCTTTCAAAGTTTCAGAGTGTAAAATAGGTTAGTTCTTAGCTTTCGCCACTGTCTGTCTGGGATTTAGTTTTCTTGGGTCTGCAGGGTCATTTACTTTTTCTGCTTTCCAGCATTTAGGAAGTTGTTGCTATTGTCATGTTTCCTGTTTCCTATTAATTTTTCTTTAAGGACTCCTTACCTATTTGTCATGTTGTGAATGTTCCCCTCTTCTGGTTTTTTTTTGCTTTTCTTAACTATTAACAAAATATTTACTTTTATTTCTATTTTGTAGATTTTGTTATTGACAGATATTTCTTCTATAACACATTATTCCTTTCTTTTAGTCCTTGTTTTTCTGATTGAAATTTGATTTTGCTGAAGTATTTACTTGAAACTTTATTCCAGAAAGAGTACATGTATAGCGTATTCTCTAAATCATTTTGCACATCTAAAATTGTACTTTTCCCTCATGCATTTTCCTAGGTATAGAATTAATTCTTTGGTTAATCAGTTTTCCTCAGATATATTCTAACATTTAGAATTATGACTAAAATGTCTGATTAATATTAATTTCTGCTTAAAGTTGGCATTGTTGATGAAAAATCAGATACCTTTTTAGATAATTCTCCCTCTCTACCTTTTTTTTTGTAGCATTTCATTTTTTCTTTTTAAACTCAAAAATTTGACTAGGATAAGTTGTAAACATTGAGGTTTATATTCTCTTCTCACTAATCTTGCTTGGCTTTTGAGGAACTTTTGATTTTGAAAATTCAGGTCTTTAAAAAAAAAAACAACCCAAAACTCAAAATGTTTTTCTTGTTTTCAAAATCATTATTTCTCTGCTATCTACTACTTTTTTCTCTCCTTCATGACAATATGTTCTTAGTTTTCTTTTTTTAGTATATCATCTCAGGTCTTGCTAAAATTGCCAATTACTACTTGATTCTTCCCCTCTAAGCCTTCTTTTTCCTGCAGTAGTGGTCATGTAGTTACTATTTTTCATTGCTGAATGGTGGGAATGAGGAAGGGTTTCTCAGTGCTCAGTTGTTTTCTCTTTGTTGAGCTGTTTCAGCTAGTGATGTTTCTGCCTACTCCCCTCCCCACCTTTTTTTTTTTTTGAGAGAGAGAATCTTAAGCAGGCTCCACACTCAGTGCAGAGCTGACATGGGGCTTGATCCCACAACCCCAGGATGGTGACCTGAGCTGAAATCAAGAGTCAGATGCTCACCCAACTTAAGCACCCAGGTGTCTGGAGATAAATCTTTAAGAATGAACCAAATTTTTTTTTTTTCAGTTTTTTAGTTAAAAGGAGGTGGAAAGCTAATGTAATTTTTTCCTGACAGCTTAGAGATAATTTACTTATGTCGATAAAGGACAGAACTGTTAAACAGAGGAAGATAGGCATGGATAGAGGAAGATTTATCTTTGTTCAGAAATAATTTTCTCTTTATATCTTTCTCAACAGCTGGTGCTAGCAACTCCCAGCTCGGCCCCTGGACCTAGCTCAAAACTCTGGATTCATTCTCTTCCTTCCCGTACCTCAGCCCGAGCTTTCTGTCTCCCCAAAGGGTACCACATGATCTTCCTCTCAAGTCCTCACTTCCTCGAATCCCAAGGTATGTAGGGAAGGAGTAGGCTGAATTATGTCCTTTACTTTCTTAGGGCATAATAGATGCTTATTATATGTTAGTTAAATGCATGTCCCCTAGTGAAATTCTTCCTTGAGAGTGGTGCTTGGCAGTGAATTAGCATTTGTATTCACTCTCCTCTCTCTGGACTCTATCTTAGCAAACACGTTGCAGTATGTGTGTGGAATCTTTTTCTAGTTTCTTGTCATTTTGTAGGTCTTTCTTTATTGTATTTTTTGGTTTGTGTTTCAGTGGGCAGTTGGAAGAAGGAAATCAAATGGCTTAAGTTGCCACCTTGATGCAGGAAACTCTCCAGGTTACTTGAAAGGGCCAGGCATACTTTATGCAAATAGTATTATTTCAAGGCTTGATGAGATGTTGGTTAAGTCTTATGAGGTAGTAATATGTAGAGAGAGGACAGTAGTTTCAATGGCAGATTTAAAATCAGTAATCTTTGTTGGTAAGGTAAAGATTGAACTGTAGTGAAAAGAGCATTAGCTAGTAGGTTGGAAGATTATAATTCCTCATTCTTTTTTTTGTTTTCTGACGTGTTCACAACACAATACATGTTTTTGCCCATAGGTGGTAACCATATTGTAATTTGCTACCAGGTGTCGTCTTTGATTGCTTCTGCATACTTAGGTTGAACATAGTTGAAGACAAATAGATTTTCCCCATTTCAGATTTGAGGGTGAAAAACCCCAAACTACCTAAAATACACAAACTCCCCTAATGCTGTATTGTACATGCCATACATTAAATATAAAAAAATATTGATATTCAGTATTGATTACTTAGCAGTTACTAAACTTAAGTAAAAGCTAAGTGGATTTCTTAATAAGGTGGTCCCTTTTATTAATTGTTTTGCCTATGAGGAAAGGACATGCACTTTTTAATGGATGGAATTTGTGAACTCTGTTTTGGCTGCCATGTATCCCACTTAATTATTTTCTATTCTTTGTGTCCTGGAACGGTGGGGTTGCTGAAATGTCAACTCTGAACAAGCAATGTATTAATGTATATGTCCTGCCTCTTCCTTTAGACTGTAAGCTGCAGTAGGGTAGAGACGATGTTTTTGACTCTTTCCATAGCACCCAGCAAAATGCCTCACAGTCACAGTTGTTATTAGTAAGTTTTGGTTGGTTGACTTGTTTAAAATCCTATTTTTAAACTGGTTGCCAGACTCTGGGGTATGTGTTATGTTATAAGAAAAATTTTAAATTGTACAGATATTTTGAAATGGAATCGATGAAATTTGAAATCCTATCAATCTATTTTTAGCATTACCTATATATTTTTGGACACATGTACTGTTACCACAAGAAACAATTTACCTTTTATAATAAAACCCATGATGGGGCGCCTGGGTGGCTCAGTCGGTTAAGCGTCCGACTTTGGCTCAGGTCATGATCTCACAGTTCGTGAGTTCAAGCCCCGCATCGGGCTCTGTGCTGACAGCTCAGAGCCTGGAGCCTGTTTCAGATTCTGTGTCTCCCTCTCTCTCTGCCCCTCCCCTGCTCATGCTCTGTCTCTCTCTGTCTCAAAAATAAATAAACATTAAAAAAAGAAAAATTTAAAAAACCCACGATATAGTCTCCTCTTGATTACATGTATAATAGAAAGGCTTGAGTATGGATGGTCCAGAGTGACCATAATATGATATTTAGGCAAATGGGGAAGAACCATTTTAGGTGTTCTTAAAAGTTTCACATGTTTGAATCTCACCCTCAGATTCTGGTATGGGGAAGACTCCATAGGTGATTATGATGCTGGTCACTGTTGAGAATGTGACAGTCTGCAGGGAATCTTCTCAGTTGGTGTGGAGTATCCACCAGGTGTCACGAACTTTCTTCTGGCCATTTGTTAGTTTTTCTTACTTTTGAAGGAAAAGTTTTTACATTGAGCTTTAAATAATATAGTGAATTTTTAGTAAAAATTTTAATAATTTACTGAGTTAGACACAGTCTGTAAAAACATTTAGGAAACCAGTGTGTGCTTTGGCAGCACTTATACTAAAGTTGGAACAATACAGAGAAGATCAGCATGGCCCCTGCGCAAGGATGACACGCAGATTCGGGAAGCGTTCCGTATTTCGTGCAGTTCCCGAGTGTCCTGCCACCCACGGCAGATGAACTCTGAGGAAATGATATGAGTCAGAGGATGGTGTGTAACCCTGAATAGTGAAATTCTGATTTTTCACTATTAAAAAAAAATTCAGTAGACTGGTACCCTACTAATGAATTATCAGTTTAGTATTTATATATTTGAGACTACTAAAGAATGTGTTTTTTAGACCCAACCAAAATTACTAAGTGTGAGAAATATTAAGAGTCTCTTAATATGTATGTGATGTAACTTTTATCTGTGGTTTCTTAATAAAGGACTTCTGAAATAGTAATGTTTCTTGTTACTTAGATTAATTGAAAACATTTTTAAAGTTTTTATTTATTTGATCTCTCTGCCCAATGTGAGGCTTGAACTCACAACTTCGAGATCAAGAGTTGCATGCTCTTCCAACTAAATCAGCCAGGTGCCCCTAGATTAATTGAAATTTAAAGCTGAGACCTTTGAATAGACATTATGGGTGAACCTCAGTGTGATTTACACTTTATTTTCTTTAGTTTATCTAGTTTTCTGTTACTCACAATATATATTTAAGATCACAAAAGTAAGAGAAGACAATTTTTCCAGTACACATTTTGATATTCTACTGAACCTTCAGTATTCAGATTTTAATCTCACCGATGTATTATCACATCTTACTGTTTTACTATTTTTTATTCCTTTGCAGTTTGACTCATAATGTGTCATTCCATGGTAATTACAGTAGTGATAGCTACAATTTATATAGCACTTTACAGGATACCGTTACATATATTTTCTTATTTAATCTTTACAACAGCCCTGTGAAAGGGGAAGTGCTAATTTTTCTTTTTCACTTTATAGATGAAGAAACGAAGACAGAGATTGAGACTTGTCTAGAGTAACACAAACCAGTAAGTGTTGGAATTAATGGAGGCAGGTAGTAATGGGTGCCTTCTCCTATGCCAGCGGCTTTCCTTGCTGCCATGTACCTGGGTTCTAGGGACAAAGAGCCAAGATGGTCAGGAACCAAAAAGGTAGTAGGTGGACTTAATCGTACCCCAGCAAAATGTGTTATTCCTTCTCATTTCTCTCCCTCTCTCTCTCTCTCTCTCTTTTTTTTTAACACCATTTAGTAGTGATAACTTGAAAGAGCACATAATGTCTTTTTGTTGTTGTTAGATAAGTGAAACTTATTTTAAACATAGGTTATCCCTGAGGCACTAAGGAAGTAGACAATCTGGAGGGAAGTCTGTTGAATTTCTCAGAGGGTAATAGCTATAGGGGCAGCTAAGGAAGGGAGAAAGTTACTAGTACATGTGTGTAATTGGAACTGAAATTTTTATGGCTCTCATTAAGATTTTTGAAATCCTGTTTAAAGATTGTAATATCAATTTCATATAACAATCTTAGAGCTTAAGGGTGCTTATCCAGTTGTGGTTTTCTTTAGATGACAGAACCGAGGTGCAGAGAAGTCGAAGCCTGCCTGGTGTCCCAGAGAGTGGCTGCAGGTAGAGCTTGTAGCTGCTGACTTCCTGATTAGCGCCATCTCTGCTTCCAACTCTTACCTCTTGGTAAGCTGTCCTCGAAGTACTCCACAGTCTTTTCTATCTCTTTTTATGTGTTTGATCGACATTGGCATTTTGTATCAAAATGAACTTTAAAATTAATGAAAATTACTGATGCTTACGTGATGAAAATTCAATTCTTTGTTTGATTTCAGGTGAGTTAATGTGGGAAAAATCCTCGTATTTTGAAGATGTCTTGCAACAGTATTGTTTCCTGTTTAAGTTACAAGTAACTTCAGTTTTTAGAGAAAAAAGAAATTGGGTTTTTTTTTTGTTAAATCATGCCATCTGAACAGAAACAGTTATTTTTTGATGAAAAACAAACTATTTTAAAAAATTATGATGTGAAAAATGAGATAGTTGATACTATTAGATCAGTGCTTAGGCCAAAAATTTCAGAAAGTCGTTTTCATTATGAACTAAAAAATGTGAAAATCGATTTGCCGAAGATAAATATTCCAAATGAAGTCTTTTTGAAACATGAAGTTGACAAATACAGAAAGTTATTTCAGCGTCAACCACAGACTGCAAGAAAATCTATCAGTATAAAGACTGTAAGCTGTGTAGAGGAGTGTATGCTGCTCCAGAAGTCTGAGAGAGTTGAAGAAGAGGGCTTAAAAATGTCGGCAAAAATACTCAATTTCAACTGTTTAAAATGCCGAGATAGCACTCGATATAGCCCAAATGATTTACAGAAACACTTTCAGATGTGGCACCGTGGTGAATTACCTTCATATCCTTGTGAAATGTGCAGTTTTTCAGCAAATGACTTCCAGATATTTAAACAACACAGACGGACACACAGAAGCACTTTAGTAAAATGTGACATTTGTAACAATGAGAGTGTGTATACTTTATTAGACTTGACAAAGCATTTTACATCCACACATTGTGTAAATGGTAATTTTCAATGTGAAAAGTGCAAATTCTCCACCCAGGATGTTGGCACATTTGTTCAGCACATTCATAGACATAATGAAATCCATTATAAATGTGGTAAATGCCATCATATATGTTTTACCAAAGGAGAGCTTCAGAAGCACCTTCACATTCATTCTGGTACATTTCCCTTCACTTGTCAATATTGTAGCTATGGTGCCACTAAGAGAGAGCACCTCGTAAGACATGTTATAACTTTGCACAAAGAACACTTATATGCGAAAGAGAAACTGGAAAAAGACAAATATGAAAAAAGGATGACAAAGAGTTCAGGACTTAAGCTGATACTGAAAAGATACAGAATAGATGCATCAAGGAAGACCTTCTGGAAACGCAAGAAGATCAACAATGGAAGCGACCGAAGTATAGAAAAAAACACTCAAGTGCTAAAAAAACTGAACAAAACACAGGCTAAATCTGAAGACCAGAGCCATCTTGTTCAAGAACATTTAAATGAAGAAAAGGACGAAAGACCACACTGTGAGAATAATGATAAACCTGCTGAGTTAGGGTCAGAAAAGCCAACTCTTCTGTCCACTGGGCAATATAATAGAGCTGAAGAGGGATCACATTCGACTCTAGGTTTCTTGAAGACTGCTGTACAAGGACCTACAGTGTTGATGGTGAAAAATAATAGAATAACAATTCCTGCTAACTACAGTGCTGATTTTATGGGTTTTAAGATGGTGGATGGAAAACAACATATTGTAATAAAATTGTTGCCTACCAGTAAACAGAATTTATATTCACCAGGCTCACAGTCAGATGCTGCAAAAGATGGTACTGGCAGTTTGCAGCCCCAGACACTGGACACTACTGGATTTTTAGCAGGAGTAACAACTGAGTTAAGTGACACCGTTTACATGAAAGCAACTACTCCATTTTCGTGCTCATCTCCTCTACTTTCAGGGAAAGTCCTATCAGAAAAAGAAATGGCTTTGCTATCTCAAACGGGTAATCTGCTTCAAACAGTGGATGATGAAAAAAGTGTGTCATCTTTGTCAGCATCAGGATTGGTTACAGCATCAGTGAATTTGGCCACAAAAGTTGAAACAAAAGATAATATTGACTTATGGGGAAGTTACATTCCTCAGAGTCACCCTGAGATATCAGGTGCTGCCATTAGAAGTCCAGATAAAGTCAACTCTGCTACCAAACAAAATGCATACAACAGCGGAGATATGCATAACTATTGCATTAATTATGTCAGCTCTGAGTTACCTGTTGAATCTTCCAACCACGGATCATTACCCTTTCATAATTACTCAAAAGTAAACAATTCTAATAAACGTCGTAGGTTTTCAGGAACAGCAGTGTCTGAAAAAGAACCCTCATCAAGCAAAACGGTTGTTCAACAACCAATAAGTGAATCAGTTTTATCTTTGGTGCGAAAGGAGAGCTCAAATCCAGATAGCATGTTAGCATCTCTTAGCTTGTTAAATACTAAAGATGGAACTTTAAAAACGCAAGCTGAAATTGAAGAACAATGTGTGTTAGAAAAAGGACAAAACATTGACGGACAGAACTTCTACACTAATGAAAATCAAAATTTAGAGAATATGACTGAAAAATCTAAGTGGGATGACATTTCTAATGTTGAGTCACCTATGATGCCTAGAATCACATCTGTTTTCTCTCTCCACAGCCAACAGGCATCAGAATTTTTGCCCCCTGAAGTAAACCAGTTACTTCAGGATGAGTTAAAAACAAAATCTGATGTAAAACAGGACTCTAGTAAGACTCCAGATAAAGGCCCGCCACTTCATTGTGACCAGTCATTTCAGAAACCTGAGGGAGAAGGCAAAATAGTTGAATCTTCAAAAGACTTCAAAGTACAAGGCGTCTTCCCAATTCCATCTGGTGGTATAGGGATTAATGTGCCTATAAATGATCTGAATTTAAAGTGTAGTGGAAAAGAAAAACAAAATCTGTCAATATCACAAGATGTGAGAGATTCAGAAAAGGCACCTAGAATTTCAGGTATTGGCACATTACTTAAGACTCAGTCAGATGCAATAATAACACAGCAGCTCGTAAAAGATAAACTGCGAGCCACTACACAAAATTTAGGTTCTTTATATAGGCAGAGTCCACTTCTAAATTCAGAACCAAAAAAAGCTATATTTGTTCAGACTCCAAAAGGCTTTTTTGTACCACTGCACATTGCTAACAAGCCTGGATTACATGTTGTTTCAGGAAGACCGCTTCCATTGGTTAACACACAAGGTGTACCTGCTTCTCTTCTTTTAAACAAGAAACCCGGGATGATTTTAACATTTAATCATGGGAAACTTGAAGGTGTTTCCACTGTCAAAACTGAGAGTGCTCAAGCTTGTGGAACTACAGCTAAGGAGCCTTGCAGAACACCTTTTTTAAAGGTGGAACCAAACAGTAATTGTCTGACACCTGCACTATGTTCCAGCATTGGCAGTTGCTTGAGCATGAAAAGTAGTCCCGAAAATAGTCTGCCATTAAAAGGCCCGTACATTATTAAAACATCAGCAAGTTCTTCAGTGAAAGCTGTTCCTACTCCTAATGTAGCTTCTGAGCACCAGGGCACCAAGTTGAATATTGTGGAATCAGTAAAACAGCAGAATGAGATTTTTCCCAAACCACCTCTTTATACCCTCTTGCCTGATGGCAAACAAGCTGTTTTTTTAAAGTGTGTGATGCCAAATAAGACTGAGCTGCTTAAGCCCAAATTAGTCCAAAATAGTACGTATTATCAAAACATACAGCCAAAGAAACCTGAAGGAACACCACAAAAAATATTGCTGAAAATTTTTAACCCTGTTTTAAATGTGACTGCTGCTAACAATCTGTCTGTAAACAACTCTGCATCCTCATTGCAGAAAGACAAAGTACCATCTAATCAGACTACAGGAGGAGAGCAGAGAGAGCCAGAATCTTCTAGAGATGCCTTACCCTTCTTACTAGATGATATGATGCCAGCAAATGAAATTGTGATAACTTCTACTGCGACATGCCCAGAATCTTCTGAGGAACCAGTGTGTTTCACTGACCGTTCAGACACCAGGGTGTTAAGGTGTAAAACAAATTGTACAATTGAGAGAAGCTTCGATAGAAAAAAGACTTCCAAAAAAAATTTTCCAAGAATAAAAACTCATGTAAGAAGTAAAGATTCTGAAACTGCCTTTGTATCTAGAAACAGGAACTGTAAACGAAAGTGTAGGGATAGTTACCAAGAACCTCCAAGAAAAAAGGCAACATTACATAGAAAGTGTAAAGAAAAGGCAAAACCTGAAGCTGTCCGTGAATCGTTTGGATTTAGCAGACCGAGGCTTTCAAAAGATGCAGTCAGAACTTTGCGGCTTTTCCCATTTAGTTCCACACAGCTTGTGAAATGTCCTAGGAGAAACCAGCCAGTTGTAGTTTTGAATCATCCTGATGCAGATGCCCCAGAAGTAGTAAGTGTAATGAAAACTATCGCTAAATTTAATGGACGTGTACTTAAGGTTTCATTGTCAAAAAGAACTATCGATGCTTTACTGAAACCGGTTTGTGGTAATGCTTCACAAACAATTTATGATGATTTTTCCAAGAGGCATAAAACATTTAAACCTGTTAGTTCTGTGAAAGAAAGATTTGTGCTAAAATTAACACTCAAAAAGATGAGCAAAAACAATTATCAGATCGTGAAAACTACCTCTGAAAATGTTCCAAAAGCTAAATTTAACTGTTGGTTTTGTGGTAGAGTATTTGACAATCAGGATGCTTGGGCTGGTCATGGGCAGAGACATTTAATGGAAGCTACTCGTGATTGGAATATATTAGAATAATTTACTGTAGTTACCAAGGAACAGAGAAGTAAAAGGGTCTTAGAAGAAGACAGTGGGTTGAATTACCTTAAGGTAATTGTCTACTTCAGTACGTACCTAAAATTGAACATCGGAAAGTAGGCTGTATTTCCATGGGAGACTAGAAGAGTTTTATGTGTGATAGTTGCATATGCTGTCACTGCACACATAAGTTTTGAAAGAAAGTAATCACAGCACAGATGTACCTTGATTTCGTTTTTTTTAAGTGTGTTCTTGGGAAGTTAGGGCTAAAGAAAATTTTGATGAAACAGTTTTCCCAGTTTAGTTATTTAGGGACTCTTAGTAGAGGGTAACGGCTGACAACTGCATTCCCTCTCTTCTTCCACCAGCCTTAGGAATCTGATAAGTGTAGCTCCTCTGAAGATGGAGAGAGCTCTTTCACCATGGAGCTGAAGGAGTTCCTCATCATTTGTGAAGATACACTAAGAGAGCTTGAGTAAAGAATTTAACTTTACATCTGCTCGATAGAGCTGTTTTGAAGGGTATTAGGTTCCTTAGAGTAACTAAGTACAGTTATACCTCTTGATGCTTGAAGAGAGTTTTTGACAAGTACATCGTTTTTTCTCTTACGCTGTGTCCCACATCAAGGATCGGAATACCCTCCCAAGGTGATTTTCTTTTTCTAAATGGCTGTGTCAAGCACTGTAGTAGATGAGAAGCCTCAAAAGAAGAATTAAACTCTCTGGGTCTAGTTTGAAGTCTCGTGAAGGAACTTGAACATTTTTCTGAATTTGATGATAATCTCCAGTGATTCTCTTGCACAGAACTATGCTTATTTGATTTAAATTGTTTGTCCCTCTTAAACCAAATGGCCCATTTTTGACTTGGTTGCCATGCATTTAAAAAGTGGACCATAGACGCACTTCCAAGGGAATGGCTTTTCTTGAAAATAAAAAATTATTCTCCAGAAACCGTATTTTGAAACAAGATTAGCAAAGCAAATCAGATTTTTGCTGTTTAATTACTGTTAGGTGTCTAAACATGTACACTCTGGGACAAACCATTTTTGTTAGCACCTTTTCAGTATGATTGACAGCCCAAAGCAGATTCTTTACTGCTTGTTGGCAGTTGAAATAAAGAAGCATTAATAGTGGATTCAGTGACAGTGCATAAAATTTCAGGAAAGATTCCTAGGGGACATACCCAGCAGGTAGGGTTTTAAAATGGATATTTTCATGACGACAGAATCATTGACTGAAACTTCACCGTGTAAGTTTGGATCAAATTTTGTTGGATCATTGGATAACGGAGTCCTTGTATTACAAATTACTGTATAATTTTTGTTATATTGTTACTACAAGTGTTACAACATTTTCATTGACTGAAAACTTCAGGGCTTCTTTTCTGTATATAAGAAAGAATTTAAACCTGTACATATTTTTGTACCTTTCAGTTTGTTATGTAAATTTTGCACAGAAAATTTTTGACATAAAAAGTTTATTTTCCTTCAGTTTAGTTCTGTGCATGCACTAATAAAACTGGTTGTTTAATTTAAAAGGAATATGTAAGACTTTACCCATGTCCTTTTCTTGGTTTTTATTTTAGATGTAGAATTTTTTTTTTTTTTTTGGTAAATTCATTTTTCAGGGATTGAACACTATTGTTAGCAAGTGCCTAAAAGATGTGAAACAGTTTACATATGTCAACTGTAACAGTAGGTCCCAAATGGGCCCATTCCCCCAAAAGTTTTATTTTAAAGAAAGCCATACATAGATGCTTCAAGCTATCTTGCTATGCACATTATACATGTACTTTTTTTGTGCAGTTTGTCTACTTTCCTAGTGAAGTATTTTTTGTATAAAACCTGTTATAATTGTGTTTCTTAAATTGAGCCTAAGAATGGAGTTGATTGGAAATATACAGTATATATTAATAACGTATATGGTGTTTAAAGAATGATAAGCATTGTTAATTTCTGTAATGAAAATTTTCTTCAATTAAATTTATCTTAAGTTTGTGTTTACACAGTAATTTTTTTTACTGTACTGAAGTCAAATGGGAATTTTATTCTAAAGGGAAATACTTCTATTTCAAAAAAGTTTGTTTCCTTTTATGCTAGGGAACTGTGTCAAATAAAGTGTGGATTTGCCCTCCCCCAAAATCATAGATGAAACTTTGTTTGAGAACAAATACTTAACACCATAAAGTTACTATAGTTAGCTTTGCGCAGTGGCAGTATCGTAGCCAATGAGGTTTATCCGAGGCGCGATTATTGCTAATTGAAAGTTACTATAGTTATGCTGATGAGGAGAATCATACAGAGGCTTATGCTCTTTAGTACCCTAACAGCAATAGAATTGAAATGCTCTGCTGTTCTGGGTAGATGTATTATAACTCATTGCCTTCCATGACTAGAGAAGAGAGAGCAGCAACTATCATGCCAATGTTTGCAGGATTATAAAAACACATTTCAGAATAGCCATGCCGGTAAAAATCTAATGTTGTGATGCATACTTTTTGCCTTAAAGTTTTAAAAGCCATTTTAAAAAGCTTCATGCCCCAGATACTCTAGTTAGCCCCTTTTCTGATTTGTTAGGTTATTCTGAAGAAGGCAAACTTCCTTGGAACCTCTCTCTGGCTGGAGTGGAAAATCCAAAATCAAAACCCACCATCCTTTCTTTTCTCCTAGCTGAAAACTGAACTGAAGATTGTTCTCTAAAATAGGAATAGCCACTAATTTGAGGTTGTGACTACACCGGAAGGGTTTTATTTTTGCAGTCCAACTTCTTGGTCAGGAATTTGTTTCCTTTTCCCCTAGTTGGCCATCTCCAAGGAAATGGACCTATTTGCATTCGATTGAAAAAATAGTTTAACTTTCAAAGAGTTTACCTTTCTATCTTACTAAGCACTCAGTGTATTGAAATGTGATATATATATATATATATATATATATATATATATATATATATACACCTATATATAAATGTGATATATATATACATATATATATATACACACATACATATTTTTTTAAATGAAAAAATGTGGTTTTGTTAAGGGGTCAGCAAAGTTTATCAGTAAAGGGTAAGTTAAGCTAGTAAATAATTTAGGCTTTGTAGGCCATTTAGTCTCTGTCATAACTTCCTAAATGAGCCATGAGCTGAATTTGGCCTACCAAACCGTTCACTAACCCTTGTTTCAGTTCTCTCAAAGGTCTGCCCTTAGAGTGGGATTTTTAAAGTTAGTAACAAATTTGGTGCAGTTTTTTTGTGATGTACACCAACTGTATAAAAGTTACAAAGTATAAAAACTAAAGTATGCATATAAAGTTACCAACATAGATGTGTTTAAAAGTGAAGGGAATGTAAATAATGAAAAGGATTAGTGGTTGAAATGGATGGGTCATCTGTGTGCAAAGGGTCATGTAACTTATGGAGGGTTTAAAAATGAGATCAAACAGTTGTGAGAATTTATGTTCAGGTTAGGTGAGAAATACTAGTTCTTTAACTGATTTGAAATAGCTGTTAAGAAAAGTAATGAGTTCTTGGGTGGGGGGAGAATGGAGGTGAGGTGAAAACAATATTAATTCCATATAGCTAATTTACTGATGTTTTTTCCATTGTCCCCCGCCCCGCCCACCATTGACATCTGCTTTTTTAGCTTGGGATATGAACCATTTCTGTTGGGGTATTGGCTCTGTTCCTTACTTCAGCAATTTGCCAGCATTCTTATTTTCAGCAAAGTGCCTTGACTCCATTCGGGATCTTATCTGGTGAAACTTGCTGGGGGAATTTTCAGGGCATTATTTGTTGTTAGTTAAGAATGTAGAAAGAATTAGCTAGTTCTGCTAATTAGCTAGTTAAGAATTAGCAGAAAAATTTCCCTATAATGCAGAGTTGAAATAGGATCAGCATGGTTGACTTTAGTGTTCATTGGTTTAAGTATGTTCTTAATTGTACAGTTGAGAAGTAGCCAATATCTTGGAAGAGGTGTTTGACCAAGTCTTCTTTGAATTATTTGTTTTTAGTTCTGTCTTTTGAGCTGCTGTTAGTAAGTGCCCCCAACGTAACAATCTTCTTTCTTTGAAAAGTACTTATCGTTATTGTGACATTGTAAACGTTTGAGTAAATAGTGTAAGAAGAATGTTAATATGTACATCAATTTCAAATATCATGATTTTTAGTCAATGCCAAGAATGTACTTAACATAAAAATGCTCATTCCTAGTAAAGTCATTTTTGCTCTTTTAGAATTCTTCCTTAATACTTCAGAGTCCTTTAACCAAAAGTGAAGGTAATGTTCAGTTTGTGACTGAAACTGCTTCTTTCAGTTAAGGTGCCTGTTATCATCAGTTACTTCATAAGTTATTGCTAATGTAAAACGACAGGAAAGCAAAATGAAAAACTTGGAGACCAAAATACTATTTACAAATAACTTCATTTCAATATTTTGAAAATCCAAAGGAGTACACTGAAAATTAGCTTTTCTGAACACTTAATAGTAATCAATTGTGAAATAATAAAAAGACCCATTTATAATAAGAGCCACAAAATAATAAATTTAAAAGTTGTGTGAGGCTGCCTAAGGAAAATCCACAAAACCTAACTGGGAGGTACACAGTGTCTCTGGGTATAATATTAAATATACCGCTGTTTGGTAGATCCCATTTTCCACACAGGTGTCCCACAGAAGGCTCATATCAAGTGGGAGGTGGCAGTTGGTGGGGCCCACTGTACCACCCTCAAATCCTGCAGTGTAAGGAGAATCGGGGCAGGAGCTGCTCTTAGGTGCAAGTCCCCCTTTCCCACACAGCTGTGTTGCAAGAGATCTGCTCTGGTGGGCTGGGCATCTAAACGGCAGCTTCTATCTCTTCTAGCTTTCTGGGGGGCAGAAGAGCTATTATTCTGTGCACACTCAGCCCCTGATGAACATTAGCAGATTCCATCCTCCCTGGTTCTGGGCTATAGAAGGTCCATACTGAGAGGTGATAGACGATTGTCACCCATGTCCTTCTCTAGCTCCTGGCACAGCTACTTTGCAGGGAAGAACTAGGAGACGTTGAACAAAGAGCCAGTTTCCCATACTCTGCCCCACCCCCAGCCCCACCCCCACCCCAGCATGCTCCATAGCACAAGGCACAGGGGTTGTTCTGTTCAGGGGAAGGTTTGAGTGAGCTTCAAAGACTTGACAACACACTTGACATTACCAGGGGCCTAACTTTACCTGGAACAGACTGGAGCAGAGCAGGTACAAACTGCTAATGTAAAACAAATCAAATAAAAAATTTAAAACAATAGAACAAGCAGCTAGCAATAAATGGAGGCTAACCGTTGCTGGTAATACCAATAAACACCAGCCAGAAAGCGTAAAGACAAGATCAGGGAGAGAGACAAAGAGAATGGATAAAACTACAGACATCCCTTGTGATCAGAAATAATGTGTTTATGTTCAAGCCTGCACCACATAGAAGCAACCAGACAGGGAACATCTGGGCTACAAGTCCAGATGACAGAATGTAGGGCAAAACTTGTCAACTCCCTAGACAGTCAAAGCAGACTCCAAGCCCCACACAGATCCAGTGGTGATGGGGGTAAATCTCCCTAATTCAGGGGGCTTAAGCATAACCTCATTAATTAGTGGCTGGTTATAAAATGATGCTGACTCAGAAGCAACCCGTAGGAAGTCAGGCTTAAAGATAAAAATGAGAGAGAAACAAGTTGGGCAGTAACATCAGAAGCCGCACACTGTGAAGGGATATAAACTTCATGAATTAGTCCAGCCAAGTCACTAAACAAAACTAAGCCAGGAGTGGGGAGGAGAACTACTATGCAGAGAACCTACGATATGTTACCTAAAATGTCCTATTTTCAACACAACATTATGAGACATTCAAAGAAGCAGGAAAGTGTGACACGGGCAAAAGCAGTCAATAGAAACTTCCTTTGAGGGATACCAGATGTAGTGTAAGTGTTAAGCAGCAATTATAAATATGTTCAAAGACCTAAAGGAAACCAAGTTTAAAGAACTAAAAGAAATGCTGACAGTGACTCATCAAATAGAAAATGGAAATAAAAAGATAGGAAATAAAAACTCAAAATTCTGGAGTTGAAAAGTTCAATAGCCAAAGTGAGACTTTTCCTAGTGGGGCTCAACAGTAGATTTGAGCCATCAGAAGAATGCACAAATCTGAAGATAGATGGGGAGAGATTATGAAATCTGAAGCACAGATGGAAAAAAGAATGAAGAAAAACAGTCCTCCTCATACTACATACACAAAAGTTAACTCAAAATAGATCATAAACCAAAATGAAAGCAAAAACTAGAAAACTCATGGAAGTAAATACCGTGACCTTTGTTTAGGCAGTCTTCTTAAATATTCTTAAACAAACAAACAAACAAAAAAGAAATCAGGAACTTTAAAATGTATAGAATTTTTATTAGAAGAGGTTATGAGCTGATCTATTTCATCTAGTTTGGCTGGTATCCATTTCAGTAATAAAAACTTTGTTATACATCATTCCTCCCCTCATGCTATTATTGTCACAAATTATATCTTTATAAGTTGGGTGCCCATCAATTATTGCTGTATGCATTTTACTTCTAAACTGAGAGGAAAAAAGTTAAAAAATGCATTTGCTGTCTTTTATAATTACCATGATCAGTTCTGCATGTCTTTGTATGGATTTGAATTACTGTCTGGTGTCCTTTCAGCCTGAAGGACTCCCTTTGGTATTTTTGTGTAGGACACGTCTGCTAGCAATGTTTATTTGGGAATGTCTTAATTTTTTGCTTCCCTTTTGAAGGATAGTTTTGCTGACCATGGAACTGGTTTGCAGTCTTTCCATTCAGCACCTTGACTATGTCATTTTACTGCTTCTGGCCTCCATGATTTCTTTAGAGAAGTCAGCTGTTAATCTTATTGAGGACCTTGTATGTGATGAGTCACTTCTCTCTTGCTGCTTTCAAGATTCTCCCTTGTTTTTTTAAAGTAGTTTGATTATAGTATGTCTGGGTATACATATCTTTGAGAACTTGGAGTCCCTGGAGTTTCATGGATTTGTAGATCAATATTTTTCAACAGATTTGGGGAGTTTTCTTCAAATAATTCTTTTCAATGCTTTCTTTTTCTTCTCTCCTCCTGAGACTCACATTATGTATATGCATTATGCTTGTTGACTCCGTTTCTTAGGCTTTCATTTTTCTTCTTTTTTTTTTTCTGTTCCTCAAACTGGACAGTGTCAACTGATTTATCTTTAAGTTTATAGATTCTGTCTTCTGCCTGCCTAAATTTGTTGCTGAGCCCCTCAAGTGACATTTTCATTTCAGTTATTATACTTTTCAACTCTACAATGGAAAAGTTCTAGAGTTAAAATTTTGTTTCACAACTTCTGTCTATTCATATTCTCTATTTGGTTGAGACATATTTACTTTCCTTTTGTTCTTTAAACATGGTTTCATTAAAGTCTTTGCTTAGAAAATCCAATGCCTGGGCTTTCTCAGTATTTCTGTTGATTGCTTTTTCCCCTGTGTATGGGCCATATTTTTTTCTTTGCATAACCTTGTACTTTTTTTTGAAAACAGAACACTTAAAATATTATAATGTGGCAACTCTGAAAATCAGATTGTCCATCCCCTCCTCCGTCCCAGGGTTTGTTTTTATTGCTGCTTGTTGTAGTTGTTGTTTATCTAGTAACTTTTCTGAACTAATTTTGTAAAGTCTGTATTCTTTGTCATGTGTGGCCACTGAAGTATCTGTTATGTTAGCTTAATGGTCAGCTAACGATTGGACAGAGATTTCCTTAAACACACAGAATGGAAAAGCACCCAGAATGTTTGCCAGGGACTGTGTTTTTGTGGTGCATCTCCAACACTCAGCCAGACAGTTTTCAACTCTGCCTTAGCCTCCACTACTTTGATAGAGCCTCCAGGTTAGTCAGAGATGACAGTTTGGGGGCTTCTCAGGGCTTTGGTTAGCACACACACAGCCCTGACCATGCATGTTTGTCTTCTAGATTCCTAGGAATATGTGGTGACTTTACGGAGCCCTTAAGGACATCTCATTTCCCAGCTGTCCTCCCTAGCTTTTTTGATCAGTCTGTTGATTGCCTCAAATGTTGTCTATCACCTCAGGCAGCAGTAACCAAAACATTGGCCTGTTAATGTTTCAACTTTGCCCCTAGGTAGCGGCTTTAGCTCCAGGCAAGCTTCAAGTCAGACAGAACCAGTCTTCCAGGAAGTCACCAGACTAAGAAACAAATGATTACAATTCTTTGTGACTGACATCTGTTCTGTCTATTGCCAGGAATGGGACTTGTATCTTCAGGGCCACTGCTAACGTCACATTTAAAGGTGAAAGACTGAAAACTTTCCCCTTAAGATCAGGAACAAGAAAAGATGTGCACTCTCGCAGTTTCTATTACACATAATACTGGTTGTTCTAGTCAGGGCAATTAGGCAAATGAAAGAAAAATCCAGATAGGAGAGGAAGATATTAAAAATATCTGTAATTTTAGATGACACGATCTTGTATGTGAGAAATCCTAAGGAATCCACTAAAATTTTTATAATCAATTCATGAGCTAAGCAAGGGTGCAGAATACAAGATCTATAGAAAAATCAATTCTACTTCCATATGTTAGCAATGAACAATCCTAAGGGAAATTGAGGAAAAAAGATCCCGTTTATAGTGTCATCTAAAGGAATAAAAATAGATTTGGCAAAAGAAATGCAAGACTTTTACCCTGAAACTATAAGTCATTGTTGAAAGAAATTAAAGAAGACCTAAATAAATGTAGAGACATCCTATGTTCATGAATTGGAAGATTTAATATTGTTAAGATGGGAAGATTCCCCAAATTGATCCACAGATTCAATGCAATCCCTGTCAGAATTCCAGCTGCCATTCTTTACAGAAATTGACAAACTGATTCTAAAATTCATGTGAAAATGCAGGGCATTCAGAAAACCAATAGCTAAAACAATTGTGACGAGAAGAATAAAGTTGGAAAACTTATTTTCCCATTTCAAAACTTCTACAAAACTACTGTAATCAAGACCGTTTAGTACTGACATAATAACCATACAGGTCAATGAAATAGAATTGAGAGTCCAGAAATAAACCCATATATTTATGGTCAATTGATTTTTGACAAGAAAGCCAAGGCATTTCAATGTGGGAAGAATAGTCTTTTAACAAATGTTCCTGGGACAACTGGATATCCATGTGCAAAAGAATGCATTTGTAAACCTACCTTGTATCATACATAAAAGTTAAACTCAAAATGGATCACTACATGTTAGAGATAAAACTATAAAAATAATTAGAAACGTAGCTGTAAATCTCTGTGACCTTGGGTTATAGTTTCTTAAATAAGACACCAAGAACACAGCAATCAAAGTAGATAAGTTGGAATTCATTAAAATGAAAAAATTGGGTTTCAAAGAACTCAAGAAAGTGAAAAGAAAACTCACAGAATGGACGAAAATATTTTCAAATCACATATCTAATATGGGAAATGTACCCAAAATATATTAAAATGATTGTGATTCAATAAAAAGACAACTCACTTAAAAATGGTCAAAGGATTTGAATAGATATTTCTTCAAAGAAGATACACAAATAACTAATAACCACATGAATATATGCTTAACCTTTTTAGTCATTAGGGAAATGTAAATCAAAACCACAGTGAGATAGAACTTCACACTCTTTAAAATGGGAATAATCAAAAAGACAATAACAAGGACTGGTGAGAATGTGGTAAAACTGAAACTCTCATACATTGTTGGTCAGAATTTAAAATGGTGCTTTGGAAAATAGTTGGGCATTCCTGAAACTGTTAAATATCATTACCACATGACATAGCAATTCCGTTTCTAGACATAAACCCAAAAGAAATGAAAACATTCACTCAAAAACTTGTACGTAAGTGTTTAGAGTGGTATAATCCATAACAGCCAAAAAGTGGAAAACAGCTCAAATGTACTCAACTGATGAATGAAAAACAAAATATGGTATATCTGTATTATATATTATTTAGAGATAAAAAGAAATGGAGTACTGGTACATACTATAGCATGGATGAACCTTGAAAACATGCTACATGAAAGAAGCCAGTCATAAGGACACGCATATGGTATGATTCCATTCCTATGAAATGTCAAGAGTATGCAAGTTTATAGAGACATAATAGCTTAGAAGTGAATTATGATGGGAATTGATGGAGAATGGAGAGTGTCTGCTTATGAGTATAGAGGTTTGGTTTTCTGTTTGGTTTTGTTTTGTTTTTGGAGACAGCAAGTGTGAGAGGGGCAGGGAGGGAGAGAGAGAATCCCAAGCAAGCTCTACCCTCAGCACAGAGCCTGACATGGGGTTTGATCCCAGGACCCTGTGATCATTAGCTGAGCTGAAATCAAGAGTTGGATGCCAAACCAGCTGTGCCACCCAGGTGCCCCTGGAATTTCTTTTTATTGTGACAATGTTCTAAACAGATTGTGGTAATGGTTGCACAGGTCTGAATGTATAAAACCCACTGAATCATATAATTTTAAGTGGGTAAATTTTCTAGTATGTGAATTATATCTCAATAATGCCATTAAAATTATCAACTAGTAAAAGTTGGTTAACCATTAGAAAGGGGAAATTGGATGCTAAGGAATACAGAAATGGCAAATGTAGAAATTACTATTATTTTTAAGAGTGAGAAAGAATAAACAAGAAAGAAGCTAAGCACTTAGAATGGGACTAGCCAACCCTTATTCTGAGATTCAGACCTTTTTGAAGAGGTTGTAGCTACCACAGGTACATTCAGCTGGCCAATAATAACGATGGTGCTGGTCTTAGCTGGTCTGTAGGCAGTAGCTGTGACACTCATTGGAGGGTGCTGGTCAGCTAGAGCTCCTCTGTTGTAAACAATCTGCTGAGCATTATAGAAACTCACTGGCAGGTGCTGCCAGCCTTTTACTGGTCCACAGGAAGCTGCCCCACTGAGTGGCAGAGAAACTCACTAGAGGGTGTGGTCAAGGTGGATCCTACTAGGTGGCTAAGAGAAATTTGCTAGTGAGCACTGGTGGGCTAGAGCGAGTTAGCAGAAACTGGCCTGTGGGGCAGCAGAAAAACTCTGGATGATATCACAAGCCAGAACTGGAACTGCTATGTGGTTGAGAAACTCACTAAACAGTGATTGTCACTGGGCATCCCTAATCCACTGATGGGAAAAATCACAATGGAACTAGGAAGGAACCACCAGTGAACTTCTTAGGGATACTTGTTACCCTCTTACCAGTGCATTTTTCTTTCTTTCTTTCTTTCTTTCTTTCTTTCTTTCTTTCTTTCTTTCTTTCTTTCTTTCTATGTTTATTTATTTTTGAAGGAGAGAGAGACAGAGGGTGAGTGGAGGAGGGGCAGAGAGCAAGGGAGACACAGAATCCAAAACGGGCTCCAGACTCTGAGCTGTCAGCACAGAGTCCAACGTGGGGCTTGAATTCATGAACCACAGGATCATGACCTGAGCCAGTCAGACACTTAATCAACTGAGCCACCCAGGTGCCCCTTACCAGTGCATTTCTGATGGCCTTGGTGAACACACTTGTTTCCTGGAACATAATTTTCTGGTGGGTCTTCTGCCCCTCATACACCTACTCTGGCATGCTTACTTCCCTGAGTCTTAATTTCTGTCTCCACTATCTTTCATAGCAATTCAGACATTTTAGTCTCAATCAGTAAAGGCAATCACTTTCTCTAGTCTCGCAGGAGCCACCCGGTGAATTTGCACCACCTCCTATGGGTCTTGCCAGGGTGTTAAATTCTGTATCCTGAGAAGTGCCCTTAAGTTAATAAATTATTTCTTATCTAGTCTTATATTCTGGCTCGTTTGCTCAAGAATTCTCAAAATCTAGTCCTATGGTTCTCCCTCAGGTCCTACCAGTACGTGGTGCCTAATTCTTTAATCCCCTTCGGTGTTTATTCTTTTCTTCCCTCAGCAGGCCTAGCACGCCCATAGCTGGTTCAGGCTGCAATATGACTTTAGTTATTGGTCTAGCAGCCAGGACAGGAGATGGAGCATATCCTAAAGGAAATTTCTGTTGTTGTACAGGGAAGAGTCCTCTGCAGTGCCTTCCTACACAGGCAGAGTCATAGTTCTTAATGAGAGGGGTACCTCTGCAAACTCTGAAGGTTTAGAGGATTCTGGAAAACCAAATAATTGTTGGCATTCACAACCAACAACGAATTTACTACCATTCATCACCAGATATACTCACCCCATCTATCAGGGTCCCAGGTTTTTGAACTAGGACTCTGAAACTGGCATAACAGATCTGTCTTGGTTTAGAATTAAATTATCTTTGCAGCTCAGGAACTTTATTAAATCCTGAGTTTAGTCTTCAGCTTTTTGTTCTCTCTCACTGCAGAAGATTAGCAATTGGGTTGCTACTTTGTACCAGGCATAGTCCATGACTCAAATACCCCCCAAAATGGGGTCCTCACTGCCAGCTGGGTGGTGAGTAATCTAGTGGTGAGTAATCTTACGGCCTACTTTCTTGGATTACTAATACTAATTCTGTCAGTTTGGTTTTCTAGGGAGAAGATGCTGAGTTTGGAGTGCAAGAGGTTTATGAGCAGTAATGCCTGGGAAAAGTTAAAGGGGAGAGAACAAGACTGAGCAAAAAAAGCCTTGAAACCATAGTACAGACACTGGTGAAAGAAAAGGGTTTGTGAGTGGAAGTAGAATTGGGTATAGAAAGCCTCAGACTGCCATGCATTGCTGATAGCCAACTCAATGAATGTATTATGTCAAAGACTTTCTATTAGAGGAATTCCATGTTGAGCAGAAATGGCAAGACTGAAGACTGTCTAGGGAGAGCATCGACTTGACTCAAAACCCAAGGCAGATTTTATTTTATTTTTTTAAATTAAATTTATTTAATTTTACATCCAAGTTAGTTAACTTATAGTGCAACAATGATTTCAGGGGTAGGTTCCTTAATGCCCCTTACCATTTAGCCCATTCCCTCTCCCACAACCCCTCCAGTAACCCTCTGTTTGTTCTCCATATTTAAGAGTCTCTTATGTTTTGTCTCCCTCCCTGGTTTTGTATTATTTTTGCTTCCTTTTCCTTATGTTCATCTGTTTTGTGTCTTAAAGTCCTCATATGAGTGAAGTCATATGATATTTGTCTTTCTCTGACTAATTTTGCTTAGCATAATACCCTCTAGTTCCATCCATCTTACAAATGGCAAGATTTCATTCCTTTTGATTGCCGTGTAATACTCCGTTGTATATATATACCGCTTCTTCTTTATCCATTCATCCATCGATGGTCATTTGGGCTCTTTCCATACTTTGGCTATTGTCAGTAGTGCTGCTATAAACATTGGGGTGCGTGTGTCCCTTCGAAACAGCATACCTGTATCCTTTGGATAAATACCTAGTAGTGCAGTTGCTGGGTCGTAGAGTAGTTCTATTTTTAGTTATTTGAGGAACCTCCATACTGTTTTCCAGAGTGGCTGCACCAGTTTTCATTCCCACCAGCAGTGCAAAAGAGATCCTCTTTCTCCATACGCTCGCCACCATCTGTTGTTGACTGAGTTGTTAATGTTAGCCATTCTGACTGGTATGAGGTGGTATCTCATTGTGGTTTTGATTTGTATTTCCCTGATGATGAGTGAGTGATGTTGAGCATTTTTTCAGGTGTCGGTTGGCCATCTGGATGTCTTCTTTGGAGAAGTGTCTATTCATGTCTTTTGCCTATTTCTTCACTGGATTATTTGTTTTTTGGGTGTTGAGTTTGATAAGTTCTG
This sequence comes from Panthera leo, assembly GCF_018350215.1. NCBI lineage: Eukaryota > Metazoa > Chordata > Mammalia > Carnivora > Felidae > Panthera > Panthera leo. The sequence continues at coordinate 54,963,031 of NC_056689.1, forward strand.
TATAGATTTTGGATACTAACCCTTTATCTGATATGTCGTTTGCAAATATCTTCTCCCATTCTGTCATTGCCTTTTAGTTTTGCTGATTGTTCCTTCGCTGTGCAGAGGCTTTTTATTTTGATGAGGTCCCAATAGTTCATTTTTGCTTTTGTTTCCCTTACCTCCAGAGACATGTTGAGTAAGAAGTTGCTGCGGCCAAGATCAAAGAGATTGTTGCCTGCTTTCTCCTCGAAGATTTTGATGGCTTCCTGTCTTACATTGAGGTCTTTCATCCATTTTGAGTTTATTTTTGTGTATGGTGTAAGAAAGTGGTCCAGGTTCATTTTTCTGCATGTCGCTGTCCAGTTAGTTGTTCCAGCACCACTTGTTGAAGAGACTGTCTTTATTCCATTGGGTTTTCTTTCCTGCTTTGTCAAAGATTAGTTAGCCATACGTTTGTGGGTCCATTTCTGGGTTCTCTATTCTGTTCCATTGATCTGAGTGTCTGTTTTTGTGCCAGTACCATACTGTCTTAATGATTACAGCTTTGTAACACAGCTTGAAGTCCAGGATTGTGATGCCTCCTGCTTTGGCTTTCTTTTTCAAGATTGCTTTGGCTATTCGGGGTCTTTTCTTGGTTCCATACAAATTTTAGGATTGTTTGTTCTAGCTCTGTGAAGAATGATGGTGTTATTTTGATAGGGATTGCATTGAAGATGTAGATTGCTTTTGGTAGTATTGACATTTTAACAATATTTGTTCTTCCTATCCAGGAGCATGGAATATTTTTTTCATTTTTTTGTGTCTTCTTCAATTTCTTTCATAAGCTTTGTATAGCTTTCGGTGTATAGATTTTTCACCTCTTTGGTTAGATTTATTCCTAGGTATTTTATGGTTTTGGTGCAGTTGTAAATGGGATCGATTCCTTGATTTCTCTTTCTGTTGCTTCATTGTTGGTATATAGGAATGCAACCGATTTCTGTGCAGTGATTTTATATCCTGCAACATTGCTGAATTCATGGATCAGTTCTAGCAGTTTTTTGGTGGAATCTTTTGGGTTTTCCTTATAGAGTATCATGTCATCTGTGAAGAGTGAAAGTTTGACCTCCTCCTGGCTGATTTGGATGCCTTTTATTTCTTTGTGTTGTCTGATTGCAGAGGCTAAGACTTCCAATACTCTGTTGAATAACAGTGGCAAGAGTGGACATCCCTGTCTTGTTCCTGACCTTAGGGGAAAAGCTCTCAATTTTTCCCCATTGAGGATGATATTAGGGTTGGGTCTTTCATATATGCCTTTTATGATCTTGAGGTGTCATCCTTCTATCCCTACTTTCTTGAGGGTTTTTATCAAGAAAGGATGCTGTATTTTGTCAAATACTTTCTCTGCATCTATTGAGAAGATCATGTGGTTCTGTCCTTTCTTTTATTGATGTGATGAATCACATTGATTGTTTTGCAGATATTGAACCAGCCCTGCATCCCAGGTATAAATCCCACTTGGTCGTTGTGAATAATTTTTTAAGGTATTATTGGATTTGGTTGGCTAATATCTTGTTGAGGATTTTTGCAACCATGTTCATCAGGGAATTTGGTCTATAGTTCTCCTTTTTAGTGGGGTCTTTATCTGGTTTTGGAATCAAGGTAATGCTGGGTTCATAGAAAGAGTTTGGAAGTTTTCCTTCCATTTCTATTTTTTGGTACAGTTTCAAGAGAATAGGTGTTAACTCTTCTTTAAATGTTTGGTAGAATTCTCCTGGAAAGCCATCTGGCCCTGGACTCTTGTTTTTTGGGAGATTTTTGATTACTAATTTGATTTCTTTACTGGTTATGGGTCTGTTCAAATTTTCTATTTCTTCCTGTTTCAGTTTTGGTAGTTTGTATCTTTCTAGGAATTTGTCCATTTCTTCCAGATTGCACATTTTATTGGCATATAATTGCTCATATTATCTTATTATTGTTTTTATTTCTGCTGTGTTGGTTGTGATCTCTCCTCTTTCATTCTTGATTTTATTTATTTGGGTCATTTCCTTTTTCTTTTTGACCAGACTGGCTAGTGGTTTATCAATTTTGTTAATTCTTTCGAAGAACCAGCTTCTGGTTTCATTGATCTGTTCTACTGGTTTTGTTTTGTTTTGTTTTTTGGTTTTGGTTTTGATGGCATTGATTTTTGCTCTAATCTTTATTATTTCCTGTCTTCTGCTGGTTTTGGGTTTTATTTGCTGTTCTTTTTCCAGCTCTTTAAGGTGTAAGGTTAGGTTGTGTATCTGAGATTTTTCTTCCTTCTTTAGGAAGGCCTGAATTGCTATATACTTCCCTCTTTTGACTGCTTTTGCTACATCCCAGAGATTTTAGGCTGTGGTGTTATCATTTTCATTGGCTTCCATGTACTTTTAAATTTCCTCTTTAACTTCTTGGTTCACCCATTCATTCTTTAGCAGGATGTTCTTTAGTCTCCAAGTATTTGTTACCTTTCCAAATTTTTTCTTGTGGTTGATTTTGAGTTTCATAGCGTTGTGGTCTGACAATATGCACGGTATGATCTCAATCTTTTTGTACTTGTTGAGGGCTGATTTGTATCCCAGTATGTGATATATTCTGGAGAACATTCCATGTGCACTGGAGAAGAATGTATATTCTGCTGCTTTAGCATGAAATGTTCTGAATAGATCTTTTAAGTCCATCTGGTCCAGTGTGTCATTCAAAGCCATCGTTTCTTTGTTGATTTTGTGTTTAGGTGATCTGTCCATTGTTGTAAGTGGGGTGTTGAAGTCCCCTACTATTATGGTATTATTATCAATGAGTTTCTTTATGTTTGTGATGAATTGATTTATATATTTGGGTTCCTCCACCTTTGGAGCATAAATGTTTACAATTTTTAGGTCTTCTTGGTGGATAGACACCTTAATTATGATATAATGCATTCTTCATCTCTTATTACAGTCTTTATTTTAAAGTCTAGATTGTCTGATATAAGTACAGCTACTCTGGCTTTCTTTTGTTGACCATTAGCATGATAGATGGTTCTCCATCTCCTTACTTCAATCTGAAGTGTCTTTAGGTCTAAAGTGGGTCTCTTGTAAATAGCATATAGATGGATCTTGTTTTCTTATCCATTCTGTTACCCTATGTCTTTTGATTGGAGCATTTAGTCCATTGACGTTTAGAGTGAGTACTGAAAGATGTGAATTTATTGCCATTATGTTTCTTGTAGATTTGAAGTTTCTGGTGGTATTCTCTGGTCCTTTCTAGTCTTTGTTGCTTCTTTCTTTCTTTCTTTCTTTCTTTCTTTCTTTCTTTCTTTCTTTCTTTCTTGTCTTTTCTACCCTCAGAGAGTCCCCCTTAAAATTTCTTGCAGGGCTGGTTTAGTGGTCACGAACTCCTTTAATTTTGTTTGGGAAACTTTTAATCTCTCCTTCTGTTTTGAATGACAGCCTTGCTGGATAAAGAATTCTTGGCTGCATATTTTTCCAATTCAGCACATTGAATATATCCTGTCACTCCTTTCTGGCCTGCCAAGTTTCTGTGGATAGGTCTGCTGCAAACCTGATCTGTCTTCCCTTGTAGGTTAAGGACTTTTTTTCCCTTGCTGCTTTCATGATTCTTTCCTTGCCTGAGTATTTTGTGAAGTTGACGATATGCCTTGTTGATGGTCGGTTTTTGTTGAATCTAATGGGAGTCCTCTGTGCTTCCTGGATTTTGATGTCTGTGTCTTTCCCCAGGTTAGGAAAGTTTTCCCCTATGATTTGCTCACATAACCCTTCTACCCCTTTTCCTCTCTCTTCATCTTCTGGGACCCCTATGATTCTGATGTTGTTCCTTTTTAATGAGTCACTGATTTCTCTAATTCTTAAATCATGCTCTTTTGCCTTAGTCTCCCTCTTATTTTCTGCTTCATTGTTCTCCAGAAGTTTGTCCTCTATATTGCTGATTCACTGCTTTGCCAAGGTAGATTTTAAAGGAACTAACAGTTGAAGGTTGTCAGCAAATTGCATTCTTCACAGATGAAAGCCAAGTTTTTTCTTAATGGGAGAGCCAAGGAGTACACCTCCACACTGCCACCCTGGGGTAATGTCAAGTAGTGTGACATTCATGTCTCTGGAGTCCCAGAGGGGAGGAGAAGAAGAACAGACAAAATATTTGAAGGAGTAATGATTGAATTTTTTCCTGAATTTTATGAAAACTATAAATCCCAACATCCAAGAAGCAACATGAAGCTCAAGCAGAAAAAGAACAACAACAACAACAACAAAAAACCATACCAAGGCACATCATAATCACATCCTCATAATCACAAGTGATAAAAAGAAAATGTGAAGAGTGGCTTGAGAAGAAAGAACATACTTTACATATTAGGAATCAAAGATAGAATTACTGCAGACTTATCATCAGAAGCTACATAAGCCAGAAGACAGTGGAATGATATATACAAGGTACTGAAAGGAAAAAGAAGTCATCCTTGAATTCTTTAGCAAAATTATTCTTCAAAAAGATAAAACAAAGACTTCACATGAGAGAAATCTAAAATAAGTCATCACCAGAAAAATTGCACTATCTTAAATGTTACAAAAAACTCTTCAGGTGAAAAGAAAATGATGCCAGATGGATATTTATCTACACAAAGGAATTAAGAGCACTGGAAATGGTGAGTATATGAATAAATATAAAAGACTTTCCCTTCTTTGTTTAGGTTCTTTTAAGGAGAATTAAACATTTAAGGCAAAAAATAACATTGTGTTTATAGTATGTAGAACTAAAATGTATAACAGTAGCACAAAGTCAGGGAAAGGGAAGTGGAGATACACTATTGTACTTGAAGATAGATTGTGACAAGTAAATTAAGTATATTGTAAACACTAGAACAGCGATTAAAAAGAACAAAGAAATATAGCTAATAAATCAATAGTGAAGCTAGAATAGATTTAAAAAGAAGTTCAACCCACTAGAAGGCAAGGAAAATGGGAGAGGAAAAATATGCAGGATAATTTAGAAAACAAATAGAGATAGTAGATTTAAGCCCAATCATAATAATAATTACATTAAATATAAATGATATAAACATTCCCATTAAAAGTTAGAAATTGTTAGGATAAAAATATGTAGACTTGAGAGAAAAAAATAAAACTAGGGATAAAAATATCTGTTCATTAAGAAGATGCAACAATTCTAAAATTCTATGCACATAATACAAAAGCTTCAAAATATATGGACCAAAACTGACAGAATTACAAAGAGAAATTCACAAATCCACAATTATAGTTAGCTATTTCAACTCTCTCTCTCAGTAGTTGATAGAACAACTAGGCAAAAAAAAAAAAAAAAAAATTAGATTAGTAAGGACATAAAAGACTTGAGCAACAATACCAAACAACTTGAGCTAAATGACATTTATAGAACACTCCATCCTGTACCTTCTTTACAAGTATATATGGGACATCCACTAGATCATTCCAATTTTCAATAAATTTAAAAGAATTGAACTCATGCAGACTGTATTTTCTGTCTACAACAGAATTCAATTGGAAATCAATCTCAGAAAAAGATTTGGAAAGTCACCAGATATTCAGAAATTAAATAGCACTTTCCTGATCAACCAATAGTTTAAAGAAAAAAAAATCACAATGGAAATTTGAAAATGTTTTGAAGTTAATGAAACTGAGAAAACTGTATTAAAATTTGTGGGATGTTTTAAAGCTGTGCTTGGGTGCAACATTTCAGCTTTAAACAGTTATATCAGAAAATAATAAAGGTTTAAACTCAATTATGTAAGCTTCCATCCTAGAAAGCATGTAAAGAAGAGCAAATTAAACCCAAAATAAGTAGAAGGAAGGAAATAATAAAGGAATCTGTGGAAGTCAATGAATAGCAAACAGACAAACAATAGAGAAAATTAATGAAAACAAAACTTGGTTCTTTGGAAAGAATATAAAAATGATAAACCTTTAGCTGGACTGAAAAAAATAAGAAGATATATATTACCAACATCAGGACTGAAAGAAGGGACATTATTACAGACCTTAGAAGGATTATATGAGAATATTAGTATCAAGTTTATGTAAATTTGGCATTCTATTTGAATTAGATAAATTCTTTTGAAGACACGAATTAACAAAATACATAGAATAAATAGAAAATCTCAATAGCCTATATCTATTCAAGAAATTGCTTTCATAATTAAAAACCTTCACACAAAGAGAACACCAGCCCAGATGCCTTCTTGGTGAATTCTATCAAACATATTAGGAAGCAATAGTATTGGTAATATACAAATTCTTTCAGAAAGTAGAAAAGAGAACATTTTTACGTCATTTATGAGGTGATCATTCCCCTAATACTAAAACCTGACAAAGACATTAGTCCTTTATGAATGTATATGCAAAAATACTTAACACTGTATTAGCAAATCAAATCCAGCAATATATAAAATGGACAATATATCATGATTAAGTAGGGCTTACTCCAGGGAAGCAAAATAATATATTCACAATACATGTATTTGTCAAGGGAGTTATATCCAGAATATATAATATATTCATATAACAATAAAAAGAAGACAAACAACCTTTTATTTATTTATTTATTTATTTATTTATTTAACAGAGAGTGTGTGTGTGAGTAGGGGAAGGGCAGAGAAAGAGGGAGAAAGAATCTTAAGCAGGGTCTATGCCGAGCCTGATGCAGGGCTTGATCCCATGATCCTAGGAACATGACCTGAGCCGAAATCAAGGGTCAGGTGCTTAACTAACTGAGCCACCAGGCGCCCCTTTTGTTTCTTTGTTTAGTTTTTTGACAACCCAATTTTTCAAATGGGCAAAAGATTTGAACAGACCTTTAAAAAAAGGAAAATACATACACATGAAAAGATGTTCAATATCACTAGTCATCAAGAAAATTCAAATTAAAGCCATAGTGAAATACTATTATATACCTGCTAGAATGATTAAAATGAAAATACCTATAATGTTAAGTGCTGTGTAGAGTGTGGAGAAGCATAACTCTTATATATTGTTGATGTCACTGTAAAATGGTGTATCCACTTTGGAAAACACTTTGGCAGTTTCTTACAAAGTTAAACATGCACTTTCTGTGTGACTCAGGATTACTACTCCTAGGCATTTATTTACTTAAGAGGAACTAAAACATATGTTCACATAAAGTCTTCCACACAAACGTTCATAGCAACTTCAATCATTTCAAAAGCAGAAACAATCAAATTCCATCAATGAATGAATAGAAAAACAAATTGATGTATATCCACATATTGGCAAACTACTTAGCCATAGAAAGAAACAACTAGTGATACACATAATGATATGGATGAATCTCAAAAACATTGTGCCGACTTCCAAGTCCTGGAGTATCTTTTTCTGGTGTTTCCTTCCTTTCCCTTCTTGGTCCATTCATACTAGGCTGGAACCTCAGCACTTCAAGGCCTAGGTTAGCCCAATGGCCACTCTGTCTGCCTCCAGCCTTTCAATTTTCAACTGTACCTTGTCAGAACAATCTTCATAAAACACCACTTCCTTATGTCATCATAAAAACCAAACAAAAATGTAAAACAACTGGGGTTGTGTTAACATTTAACACAGTTCTTCTAATACCTTAGCCTCCAGAATATTTTCTAAGATTTTTTACCAGACAAATAAAATAAATTTTCCTAAATTTGAGCCCATATGTGAATGTAAGTCTTCTGGCTTGTTCTGATACTCTATTCAATGAATTGCCCTTGAGACTCTTAGAACTATGTGGTCAAGAATTAATACAGGTCAGCTCTCCCTACAGACTTTTGTCTTTTGGTCAGAGGCAGTGCCAGTCTTCCAGGTATCCAGGCTTGAAACAGTAGAGTCAGTGGGGACTCATATTTCACCCTATTCCTCTATGCAGTCAGTTAACTTTCCTGTGTTAATCCTTAGACATTTCCTTTACATCTGTTGCTTTATAGGGCTCTGGTCACTGCCAGAGTTTAGGCCTATGTCTTCTCACAATGGCTTTACTTCAATAATCTTCAAGTTGTGTCTTTTGCCTTTAGACTTACAGTGGGGTATTTGAGGCTTCAGCTATGGTAATAGCATTTGTTGAGACCTAGTATGTCCTAGGTATTTGTATATATATTATTCTCATAAAAAACCCTGCAAGGGAAGTAAGAAAAACAAGTTCATTGAGTACTTTGTTCAAGATTACACGGCTAGTGAAGGACAGAACCAGCAAGATTAAGACATAGGCCTAAGTGGCCCATGTATAGGTAAGAAAAAGATAACAGGTAAAATTTCATTTTTTTTAACATTTATTCATTTTTGAGAGACAGAGCATGAGTTGGGGAGGGGCAGAGAGAGAGGGAGACACAGAATCTGAAGCAGGCTCCAGGCTCTGAAATGTCAGCCCAGAGCCCAGTGCGGGGCTCAGACTCACGGACTGTGAGATCGTAACCTGAGCTGAAGTCAGCCGCTTAACCGACTGAGCAACCCAGGTGCCCCATAACAGATAAAATTTTAAAGTTTTGCGTTTGTCTAGGGGGAAAAAGGGGGAGACAATACATTGGAGGTAACAGGCAAGTGCTTTTAAGTAGGGACTTTTATTTTACTTACATGATTTTCTCTCAAGGGTTATTCTAATTGTCTGCCGTTATTTTAAGTGCATTTATCATCCTGGATAAAAGTTCTATTTGATATTTTTATAAAATGATGACTCCAATTTCAAAAGATACTTGAGTGGCTATTTGGTTGCCTTCAAGGTCTTGAGATTATTTGTGCATTTCATGTGTCTGACATGCATACTGACAGACATACAGCAGACTCAGTGAATGTTGGCTGGTTGGGTGAAAGAATAATAATGAACACTTTCAACTTTTACAACATTTAGTTCACTCATTAAACAAACTCATAAGGTAGGTTGCATTATCATCTCCATTTTGCAAATGAGGACACCAAGACACAGAACTTGCCCAAGTTCACACACTCTATTATTGGTGGAGCATGGATTACAAGCAGAGATTGAGGCAACTCACTCTCAAGCCCCTGCATTAAACCATAGTAGTATCCTGCTTCTTGGCTCATGGGAGAGTTACATCACTCAGGTTGTTAGTAGAATAGTATATCCATCTTGATGCTTCACATTTTAAGACGTAGGGCAAGGTCCTTAGCCTTGGATCTTTGTACCCATGGTCCATTGACAGGCCCTAGGGGCCCATGTATCTCATGAAATTTGATTACAGTTTGTGTGTCCCCATAAATGCATATTTCCCTGGGGGAAAAGACCCATACCTCTCATCAAATTCTCGAAGAATTTTGTAATAACTACAAGATTAATCACCATGGATATAAAGAAATATTTGGGAATTTCTTGAGACAAAATTAAAATTATTAAATGCTCAAAGATACTTAATAGGTCAGTTTATTTGAAGGATTGTCTACATTTTATTTCTGCAAAGGAGACTTTGGTTAGGGGACTAGAAATTAATATTTATTAGGCACAACTAAATGCCAGGTATTAAACATATATTAGCTTATCTTAGTTCTTGTACCATTACCAAAAAGATGCTGTTTTACAATGTAGAAACTGAGGCTTAGAATGGTAAGACACATACCTGATAACATACTGGCAAGTGGTAGGACTGGGGCACCCAGAGCTAACTCTGAAGCCAATATCACCCCACTTCATGGTTAGACACAGCTGCTAAGTGCCAAGGGCATTTGGCACAACTAACCTTGCTGGGAGACAGGTTTTTAGTGATTTCCTTGCAACCCTGCCTAGAAATAGTCTATCATATGGCATCTTAAGTCCATTTTGAAGGACAGAAGTTCAGTCTGGCTTTAAGATCATGTCTCATGTGGCCTCATGTCTCATTTACATCTCTACATTCTGTTCTCTGGGATTCATTCCCGTGTAGGCAAGTTTGTCACAGCTTGCAGTGGGAGCGGTTTAGCTCCCAGAGTGCGACGTGTCTGAACCACTGACCTGGATGACTGGTTAGAGCATACTTCAGGCTCCTCATGGCCACAGGCCTATGCTTCCCATCTCTGTTGTCCATTTGAATATACAAACAGTCCTCCTCCTACTTCAGCTGCAGTGGACTTTGCAACATCCTTGAAACACAAAACAGGAACTCTAGTGGTTTGTTTCCTTGAGCTGCTATACAATGTTCTTCTCCTTGACTGGTGGCTTTTATTCCACCGCCTGGTTTGCCTGAAAATCTCCCTATGCAAAACCACTTGTTTGTCAAGCACTGCAAATCACAGATAGGGCCTTTGAGATCTCTTGAAACTTTTCTAGTCTCATAGAGTAGCCTATACCACCGGTGCAGGAGGGTTCTAGAGAAGTAGGTACGGCCCTCCTGCAGTGTGCTCTTGTAACAGGTGGAAAGGGGAAAGATTGCTGTCTTGGATTGAGTGTTTCTCCAGCTTTGGAGAGAAGTGAATCCTCAGCAGAGACTGGCTTAGCTCCCAGAAATTCTCCCAGTCTCTGCTCCAAGAAACCTATCCTAGCAGTGCTGAATATCAGTCGACTGGATTAGGATGATCTCATGGCTATGCTCCTTCACCTGGCTGGAATAGGCTACCTGGGGGAACAGAGTGGGGGCGGATCAGAAGAGGATGTTGTGGAGCCAGGATCATCGTGGTAGCAGCAGGAATTAGTGAACATTTACTTAAGTAGAAAAGCATTCCATATAACACTGAGGAAAACTAAAACAGAAACCTCATACTTCACACTACAAATGGATGATTTGTTTTACAAAAGATAAATCCAGTTTTCTTTAAATTGTGAATTATCTCTGCTAACATTCTAAATGATTCTATTGTTTTCCTAAAAGGAGAAAAAAAAACCTTTCCAAGTAAAATTTCCAAAGCCCATTTATATTTGATTTTATTGTCAAAAATGTGTATAGATTGTTCCCTAGGACTACCATAAGAAAGTACTACAAATTGGGTGACTTAAAAGAAAGAAAATAGATGTTCATTGTCTCCCAGTTCTGGAGGGCTAGAAATCTGAAATCAAGGTGTCAGCTTGGCCACGTTCCCTCTGAAACCCTTGGGGGAATCTTTCCTTGCCACTTCCTATCTCCTGGGGGCTTACTGGCAATCTTCAGCACTCCTAGGCTTGTAGATGTATCACTCCAGTCCTCTGTCTTCACATGGCATTCTCCCTGGGCATCTCTTCATATAGTCTTCTCTCTGTGCATGTCTGGGTCTGTGAATTCCACCTTTGTATAAGGACAGGTGGATTGGGGCCCACCCTAATAGCCTCATCTTAATTTGACTACATCTGTAAATACCTCTTTAGGTCATATTTTGAGGTACATTTAGGGATAGGATTTCAACATATTTTTTGGGGGGGGGGTACAATTCAACCCATTATGACAGCTAAAAATGCTATTATATGAAAGCATATGACATTTAAAAAATACAGTTATCTTTACAAGTGAGTCTGTGTGTTACTCTGAAATATTGCCTTCTACACATCCCCAAAGGCAAGGGAATTAAAAGCAAAAGTGAATTACTGGGACCTTATGAAGATAAAAAGCTTCTGCACAGCAAAGGAAACAACCAACAAAACTAAAAGGCAACCAACGGAATGGGAAAAGATATTTGCAAATGACACATCGGACAAAGGGCTAGTATCCAAAATCTATAAAGAGCTCATCAAACTCCACACCCGAAAAACAAATAACCCAGTGAAGAAATGGGCAGAAAACATGAATAGACACTTCTCTAAAGAAGACATCCGGATGGCCAACAGGCACATGAAAAGATGTTCAACGTCGCTCCTTATCAGGGAAATACAAATCAAAACCACACTCAGATACCACCTCACGCCAGTCAGAGTGGCCAAAATGAAGAAATCAGGAGACTATAGATGCTGGAGAGGATGTGGAGAAACAGGAACCCTCTTGCACTGTTGGTGGGAATGCAAATTGGTGCAGCCGCTCTGGAAAGCAGTGTGGAGGTTCCTCAGAAAATTAAAAATAGACCTACCCTATGACCCAGCAATAGCACTGCTAGGAATTTATCCAAGGGATACAGGAGTACTGATGCATAGGGGCACCTGTACCCCAATGTTTATAGCGGCACTCTCAACAATAGCCAAATTATGGAAAGAGCCTAAATGTCCATCAACTGATGAATGGATAAAGAAATTGTGGTTTATATACACAATGGAATACTACGTGGCAATGAGAAAAAATGAAATATGGCCTTTTGTAGCAACGTGGATGGAACTGGAGAGTGTGATGCTAAGTGAAATAAGCCATACAGAGAAAGACAGATACCGTATGGTTTCACTCTTATGTGGATCCTGAGAAACTTAACAGAAACCCATGGGGGAGGGGAAGGAAAAAAAAAAAAGAGGTTAGAGTGGGAGAGAGCCAAAGCATAAGAGACTGTTAAAAACTGAGAACAAACTGAGGGTTGATGGGGGGTGGGAGGGAGGGCAGGGTGGGTGATGGGAATTGAGGAGGACACCTTTTGGGATGAGCACTGGGTGTTGTATGGAAACCAATTTGACAGTAAATTTCATATATTAAAAAAAAAAAAAAATAAAGGAGAAAAAAAAAAAGAACATACAAAAAAAAAAAAAATGAAATATTGCCTTCTAACCTTTCAAAATAGTTTCAGACATTGCTGTCTTATTCAGTGATCAAGTGTATTCCTCACTTAATTTATTAGATTTATCTTAATTAGCTGCCTTATCATTTAAGTGCTGCCTAAAAAGTATGAGAATAAAAAGCTTTGATATGACAAAATATATTACATTTCTGGGATGATCTAAGGCCTTGGATGTGACTGTTCATAATGGTATCTATTTTATTCCTTAGTGTTCATCAATGTCTGCTTTTCTGCCCTTGTTCTGTGCGATGTTTCCCTAGGCTTTTAGTTTAGTTTTGTTCTCACCCCACTTGGAATCTCAAATCAAGCTTAGGGGTCCACTTAATAGACATGCATCAAAGAGGGTATAATCAAAGAGGATAGACCAAAGCTAACAACCTAATCATAGACAAGAACTTCTAGAAAGTTCATATCTGTATACATCTCCCATGGTTGGGGGCACTCACAAAAAGGAATATTACATCCCCCTTAATTTGCACTTATAAATATTGTACATTATCTATATCGTATTTTCTACACATTAAAAGTTCAACCAAGACATAATTGTCAAGCATTGGCAGTAGGCATTACAGTAGTGTACCAGTGACCATTGTGGTGGCCCAAATTTCCAGCAGCCCTGTTTTAATCCAAGAGTATTATTTTCTTATTTTGAAAATAGAGTGTTATTTTCTTACATGACTAAAAAGACTTTACACCTGTTTCTTTTAAATAAAGACATTTATTTAGAGAATTTTAGTAGCATGATAACGCAACCTCACCAAATATTCACAGTTCATCAGGTCAGACAGTAGGACAAGTCCGCGTGAGCTTCTTATAAAGATATGGGTGACCACCTCAATAGCTGTCTCCATCTTCTATCTTATTAGTGGATGGTTCATAATCCAAAATATGAAGTTTTGGGGCTTTTTCTCAAAAGTAGAAATAAGGAAAATGTCTGAAGCAATGATGTTGACCTTTTTCAAGAAATCTATGAAACTTTAACTGCATATTTCAATCTTGTCCAATCTTTTGTATTATTCTGATTGTCGATAAGAACCAGAGGCCTATGTTGATGATTCTTGATAATTTCAGCAACACTTCCAAAGTACTAGAGCAAGAAAAGATAAATGAATTAAACATTGGAATTCACATTAACTTAGAGCTCTGCTCCTCCCATCTTCTCCCACTTTCTCAAGTTAGTCAAAGTTACTAACTAGGTCTCAGCAGACATTCTACCCAAAAAAGTCTAATTTAACAAAGGGTGTAACACTTGAGGTGGCAAACTCTGGCCTTTCTTATATTTGGTAACACTAAAAACACTGGCAGCCTAAATTAGTGGAACCTCTTAGAGAAATTACTTCATTGAGTTATGATGCAATATTTTAATAGTTTTTTATTTGGTAACAAGTGTAAAACTGTCACACACTGAGTTTCTCTACATTTTTACAAAACATAGACTATCTGTTATGTTGCATAAATCTTAGATATAAGGACTGATGTAATAAATTAACCCTAGAATTTGGTGTCAGAAGAACTATTTTCCAGATTAATCCATGCTTGTTTTATTTTGTTTTCCTTTTTGAATAAAGAAGCTTTACAAATTCTCATATTTCCATTTCTGCTTTAGCTCCCAGAGCTAATTAATAATTAATTTAGAGGTAATTAATAATGTAATCCATGCCAAGTTCTTGCCATAGATATTTATTTTCCCAAATTTTAATTCCTATTGTCTATGGATTTTAAAATATTCTTCTGGAAAATTATCAATAGTTGAAAGGAACACAAAATAAATATAACACAGAACAGGAAATGAAATGCATTGATTATAAAAAAGTGCTATGAGCTCACAATCATAAATAAATGCATTTAGAGTCATTTTCAAAAAGGTAGTTATTGTTTTGTCACACTGCCATAAATTTAGTAATTATTACCAATTGATTTTATTGTATTTTAATTTTTCATATAAAGACAAACATCCAGAATTAAAAGTTTTTAGTTATTTGAATACCTTCTAAATATCTATATATTGAATAAAGTATTCAGAATACTGGTCAACTTTTTCAAATGAAATACCAGTTGTCTTTTAGATAATTGGCTATCTGAACATTAGGTCAGGGAGGAGAGGTAAGAGACAGGGACCTTCAAGTATCTTCAGTTTTTATTTCTTAGCTTTCTCTTCAATCACTCAGCTCTTTGTCAATTGCCAATGAAATCAATGATATTCATTCTGTTTGCTTGGCATAGCATGTTGTTAAATTGAATGCAGTTGGAAGTTAAACTGATGGACGAAAGAACCAGGAAATGGAATAGCACAATCTCTTTTAAGTGGATTCCAAGCAAAAGTGTTCTGAACCCAGTAAACACAGGAGAGAGTTGCTGTAACTACGCAAACAAACATCTCAGTCTGTCATTCTAGTCCCTGAATATTTTTGAGTATTTCTTTGTTGGAGTGTTTGGGCATTTGAAATGTTTGAAATATGGAGTTGAGGTGAGTTGAAATGTGTGAAGTAGGGAGCAGAGTTGAGAGTTGAAACATATTGGATGTAGAATGAGCATAACTTAGTTGCAATTTCCCTTCAGTGCTTTTTTTTTTTTTTTTTTTTGTCTATAGTAATTCATTGTTTTTGAGATATTCATACATGGACAGAAAAACAAACTGTTTGATAACTCAAAATCCCATGGTCCATAAAATAAAGCAAATAGATATCAAAGCTATAAAATTCCTCAATACTGTATCTATATAATGCCAAAACAACTGCATAAAGTAGTTGAACAGTTAATCAATTGGTTTCTTTTTCTACGCAAATATAGGCAAACAGACTTTTCACAATATCCATATGGTTGACATCATGTAACCAAAGTTTTAATTTTCCATTAAGATGTTCAGTATATGGGAGAAATAACCTTTTTATTGTAGATAACTTAAGAGTTTTAATGGACTCTGTCAGCACTTCCAGATACCATTATAATAATATGCTTTCCCCCCCTTTTTTTTTTCTTTTTTTGGTATCTATAGGGTGGATATGTAGGGAGTGATAGTGATAAAGACTCTTTAAGCCAAAAGGAATCACTATTTACCAGAGTTTCCTTAGCAGGACAAGAGAGTCCAGAGTCCCTCTGAGAGTTCAAAATATATGAGAGAGTTTCAGGAGTTCTAAACATGACAGCTCCCTCACCTACCCTTAACCCTCTTAAAGAAGTATTGGACCATGGCCTGGGGAGGCTTTAGAATGAAACCATCCATCCAAAGTCACTCTGCCCTACTAGGATCACCATCATCTGCTACCAATGATTACTAATGAAGAGCATCTATTTTGAAAGATTTGTCAGATAAAGGTTTCAGTGAGAATGACGTTTTTTTCTGAGTAGGAAAAAGCAGACAGTTCTGTTAAAATTTAACTGGTTTTATTTAAAAAAAAATTTTTTTTTAACATTTATTTATTTTGAGACAGAGAGAGAGCATGAACAGGGGAGGGTCAGAGAAAGAGGGAGACACAGAATCTGAAACAGGCTCCAGGCTCTGAGCTGTCAGCACAGAGCCCGACGTGGGGCTCGAACCCACAGACCGTGAGATCATGACCTGAGCCGAAGTCGGATGCTTAACCGACTGAGCCACCCAGGCGCCCCCCCTTTTTTTTTAAAATTTTTTTTAACATTTATTTATTTTTGAGACAGAGAGAGAGAGAGAGAGCATGAACAGGGGAAGATCAGAGAAAGAGGGAGAAAGATTTAACTGGTTTTAAATGATAATGCAATCTATATTTTAAAACCCAAGTTTGGTCTTGATCTATGTTTTGTGTCTTCAGTTTCAGGGCTTTTTGCATTTTCTGATTATCTGAGACCTTATTAAAGGCAAAATAAAACCCCAAACTATAAAACTCCTAGAAGAAAACAGGGGAAAATTTTCATGAGATTGTATTTGGCAATGATTTCTTGAATATGGCACCAAAAAACGCAGGCAACAAAACCAAAAATAGACAAATATGACTACATTAAATTTAAAAACTTCTGTTCATCAATGGTCACAATCAAAAGAGTGAAACAGCAGTCCATAGAATGGGGGAAAATATTTGCAAATCACCTATCTGACAATGGTTTAAAACTTAGAATATATAAAGAACTCCCACAACACAAAACCAAAAGATCAAATAACCCAATTTAAAAATGGGCAAAGGACTTGAATAGACATTTCTTTAGAGATGATATACAAATGAAAAGATGCTCAAAATCACTAATCACCAGAGAAATTCAAATCAAAATCCCAGTAAGATATCACCTCTCACCCATTAAGATAACTACTATTTAAAAATCCCAGAAAACTTCACGTGTTTGGGAGGCATGTGGAAAAGTTGGAGCCCTTGAGCACTGTTGGTAGGATTGTAAAATGAGGTAATCACTACAGAAAACAATATGGAGGCTCCTCAAAAATTTTAAAATAGAACTACCATATGATCCAGCAATCCCACTTCTGGATATATACTTAGAAGAACTGAAAGCAGGGTCTCAAAGACCTTTTCATGCCCATGTTCATAGAAGAACTATTTATGAGAGCCATCAACAATAGCCAAAGGTCCATCAACAGATGAGTGGATAAACACACTGTGGTATACAATATAAGGGAATACTATGCAGCCTCAAAATGGAAAGAAATCTTGTCACATACTGCACAGCATGGATAAACCTTGAGGATATAATGCTACATGGAATAAGCCAGTCACAAAAGGACAAATATTGTATGATCCTGCTTATATTAGGTATCTAAAGCAGTCAAATTCATAGAAATAGAAAGTAGAATGATAATTGCCAAGGACTGGGGGAAAGTGGAAAAGGGGAGTTGTTTTCAATGAACATAGAACTTCAAATATGCAAGATTAAAAGCTCTGGAGATCTGTTTTACAACATTGCAAATATATTTAACATTACTAAACTACACACTTAAAAATGACTAATATGGTAAATTTTAAGATATGAATTTTTTTATAATTAAAAAAAAGGCAAAATAAAGAATATATTTATTGACAGAAGACCTTATCGGTTTGTTTTACAAATGCTACTCTCCTGCCTGTAATCAATCAACAAATAAATTCATCATTTAATAAGTATATATCAAATATCCACTAAAGTCAGCTATTCTTCTGTGATTATGGAAATACAGAGATGAGCAAGACCTAGTTTAGTCCGTGGCCTCATCTAGTGGAGAAGATGACAATTATGACAATTTCTAACAATTCAGATGCTTTCTAACAAGTGCTGGGTTCGGAATGGGTATAGTTCTTTCTGAAGGAGTATTGAAAATAAATATTTCTTAACTTGAATTTTTAAATGCTATTTCCTCTGCTTAGATTGTTCTTTCCACTTTTCTCCTTCTCATCTTTAACTTTCATTTTAGCTACTCAAATTCAACCCATTACTCCAGGCCAGTACAAGTTTCACTCCCTTTCTGACCATTTATGGATTATTCCAGCCCATATTTCAGGGCTCACTTATAAAAACAAACTGGCTAAGAAGAGGTATGGTAAACATTGAGTTTAGTCCAGATTAAAGAGGGGTTGGACTTTAAATCTTGTTAGTACTCAAGACCTACTGTAATGTTTTTCTCTTGCTGCAGGCCCAAAAGCTCATTTGGGTCCATGGGAATCTAATATATCAACACAAGTTTCTGCATCTCTTCTGATCCTTCCTTGGTCATCTACTTTTAAATTTTTCTTAATGTTTATTTATTTTTGAGAGAGAGACAGAGCATGAGTGGAGGAGGGGCAGAGAGAGAGGGAGACAGAATCCGAAGCAGGCTCCAGGCTCCAAGCGGTCAGTACAGAGCCCGACACGGGGCTCGAACTCATGAACCGTGAGATCATGACCTGAGTCAAAGTTGGATGCTCAAGCGACTGAGCCACCCAGGTGCCCCCTTGGTCATCTGCTTTGGTATTTGAATTGAGATCCTAGTTCTTGACTTAGGAGATCTGGACACTGACCTTCATTCTTACAACATTAATTCTACTTGACATTTCAACTTTGATTTCTATATTCCTCTGAACCAAAATACTGAATCAGACTGAGTCCACTAAGTAACAGGATAAAGGGACTAAGTGCAGCCTTTACATCATGCAAGTCTATCCTCCTGTCTTCTGTAGATTATGCTGCCTGAACACAGTATTTTATCTTGTACTCTTTTTATGACATGTATGAAAGCCTCACACCGAGTGCCTTTGCATCCTTTCTCTTCATTTCTAGCACCTAACACACTATGACATCATTGTGCTCAATACATAGTTATAGAGTTGGATTAAAAGAGATGTTACTGACCTCTTCACCATTTTTCTTCCTGCCCAAAGCATACTGCTTTGTTGCTTCGATAAATCGCACAGGGATATTATATACTCGCTTATTAAAGAATACAACTAGTGTATATGGCTGTTTGGAATCATGGCCGGAGCTTTTCCGAATAAGAAATGATCCATCCTGTTTATTAAAAGAAAAACATGATTACGGTGAGTATACTTATGTTTTCATAGGTTATTAATAAGTTCATACCTACATTATATTCAAAATGTAATTATTGAGCTATGTGATTTTCATCATTGATTATAGTTTATTATTTTCCAAGAAAATACTTCAGTAAAATATATACTTACAGAAAATCCGGAGTGAGGTCAATGCCAGGTTTTGATGCATGAAATAAGATGTTATATTTATAGATTTAGAAATGTTTAATCTTTAGATTAAGATTAAATAAAAAGAGCACTCTTGAACTAGGAACCATGTCTACAAGTTACCTATGACTAAAAGAAATACGAAACAAATTCCATTTAAAAGTACTATGAGAAGAAAGCAGAAATTGGGAATCAAAACATTTGATGTGATGAGAATTCTCTTCCCCAAAACTTATACTGAAGCAGAAAAAACTGTAACACAACATACCAAATTAATTAAATATTTTATAAAATATTCTAGGGGTGTCTGTCTGGCAGTAGAGCATGAAACTCTTAATCTTGGGGTTGTGAGTTTGAGCCACATGTTGGGTGTAGAGATTACTTAAAATGAATACATAATTTAAAAACTTAAAAAATAAATATTCTCTATCAGAAATTCAAAAATTTTGAACAAAAAATGGACAAAAAGCAGAAGGAAGAAATGTACCAAGAGTTCATCAAACTCAGGAAGGAAACTGAAGAGAAAGACAAATCTGGGCCAGAAATGAAGAAATTACAAGATGCCCAAGGGACAATACCTTTAAGTGAAGATACGATAAATGAGTAAAGGAAGGCATGGAAGCAACCAAGACAGAAAACAACAACAAAAAAAGGAGGTTTAAGAGAAGACGAAGAAGAAGAAGAAGAAGAAGAAGAAGAAGAAGAAGAAGAAGAAGAAATACAATAGGGTCACAGTGGTTTAAATGGAAGAAAGACAAAAAAGGCCCAAAATGCATGTAATTTGAGTCCTTGAAGAGAAAAACAAAACAATAGAAGAGAACTACTGTTTAAGACTGGAATTTTATTGGAAAAATAAATTTATTGGAAATAAATTTATTGGAAATAAGAGAAAACTTAAATCTATATATAGAAAGGGGTTCCATCTATCTGAAAAAATTGACCTGAAAATCAACTCAGAGACACAATCTAGAAAACTATTAGATTTTAAAAACAAAAGGTCTGCAGAGCCTTCAGACTAAAATATGAAATTACACATAAGGGTAAGAAAATAACATTAGCATCGGACTTCTCAAAAACATCCTATAAAACAAGGTGGGGCACCAGGGTGGCTCGGTTGGTTAAGCGTCTGACTCTTGGTCTCAGCTCAGTTCGTGATCTCACGGATCACAAGTTTGAGCCCCACATTGGGCTCTGTGCTGATGCATAGAGCCTACTTAGGATTCTGTCTCTCCTTCTTTCTGCTCCTCCCCTCTGTGTGTGTATGTGTGTGCTCTCTCTCTCTCTGTCTCAAAAAAGAAAATAAACTTAAAAAAAAAACAACAAGACAATACAATGGAGCAACACTTTCAAAACTCAAGACAAGGGTTTTTATAAGCTGTCAAGGTATCCTCCAGGTTATCAGGTTATAAAAAAAAACAGCTTTGAATGTGCAAGAACTCAGGGAATAATGTAAACATAGTCCTTCCTGAGAATCTACTACAAGGTGAGATTTGTCAAACAAAAAGAGATAACTGGAAAGCCAGCCAGCAAAGGGATGAATGGAAAGCATTTAATATATTTAATTGTAGAGGTAGGACTAGAGCAAAGGTAGCAAAAACCAGTATGTAAATGTCATATATTCTGACAAAGTAGGTGCAAGTGAAAAAAAAAAAAAAAAAAAAAAAAAAAAGGAAGAAGGAAAGAGCAAGAAAGGGAAAGGTGGCACTTTAATTTTGGATTTTCTAAACTAACTGCTTCTAGTGTTTCCTACATGATTTGCCTTGGACTCTCTAAAAATTTACTTCCAGGTACTTTCTGCCACCTTGACCTTGATCTTTTAACCCATGCATTGATCCAAAATAGACTGTTACTTCTCACTCCTGAATGGATCTCATGTAGGAGCAAGCCTTACAGCGATCTGCCCCTGCAGCCTTCTCTCCCACTGTTTGGAGAGCAGTGGGGCCTATGGATCCTTGCAAAGGAAGGACAAATAGAAATAAGATGTAGGAACAAAGAGGGAGATGCTTGAAGGACAGGAGGGGATGGCAATGGCTCTTGAATAAGTAAATAAAAAAGATCCCTGCATCTATAATCGCTGCAATTATTTGGTCAGCGAATTATTGGGATGACAGCTGTGCCTATAGTAGACTGGGAACAGAATATGGGATTTAAAAATGGTCACACCTGGGGCACCTGGGTGGCTCAGTGGGTTAAGCATCTGACTTCGGCTCAGGTCATGATCTCATGGTTTGTGAGTTCGAGCCCCACGTCCAGCTCTGTGCTGACAGCTCGGAGCCTGGAACCTGCTTCGGATTCTGTGTCTCCCTCTCTCTCTGCCCCTCCCCTGCTCAGGCTCTGTTTCTCTCTCCTCTCTCTCTCTCTCTCAAAAATGAATAAACATTAAAAACGTCTTTTAAATGGTCAAACCTTGTTTGATCTGTATAAAGCCTCCTCAGCAGACTTTCGATCGCAGGCACCGGCATACCACGGCTTGCAGTGGATGTCAGCTTCCTGTGAAATGGAAAAGAATGTCAGTAGCACAGTACCTTCTGTGCACTGAAAACAAAGTCCCACTTTGCATTACCAAGACAAATCTGTGTTTGGACCAGTAATTTGAAAATGAGTTTTCTGCTTCTTTTGATCAATCACAGGATTACATAATTGACTTTTTTCTCATTTGGCCTTAGTGCTTGAGCATTCTTATCAATCAATCAATCAATCAATCCTGCCTGATTCCTGAGCCATTTATTCCTTCCTCCTAAATAAGTTATAATCTCCCTTTCTATTGTGATCTTATTGTTGTTGCTTTGTGGAGTGCTTCTTAATTTCCAAAATGTTTTTACCAAATATTATCTTATTTGATTCTTTTAACTGTTTTGAAGGCAAGAAGGACACATAATATCATCCCTATTTGACATCTGAGAAAGCTTAGGGAGACTTGCCCAAGGGCATACAGAGTTCTTTCTCTGTCTTTTTAAAAACTGTGCTGCGTTGTGTGTTTTAATATCATATGCTTCCACAGATCTATTCTGAGAAAATTACACAGTTTAAATAGAATCTATGTGAGAGGAAGAACAATAAAAACAACATACTTCTTTGCTAGTTTTGAAGAAACACGATTGTTATTTAGGGCATCTAGAATACAAAGTGGAATACATCGAGCAGGGACTTAATCCCTGAAAAAGAAAAGTGTAGTCTGTATCCATCAGCAAGTGATAACTCACAAGCTGACTTTTAAAATACAGTCTGTCCTCAAGCTTTACCCCAAACCCCTTACAAGAAAACACGCCCTTTCCTGCATTTTAATGGTAGCAATAAGAGTTCATTCATACCTGTTCTGACAAATGAGGGTTAGATGAAAATTGGCCATCCACAGCTGGGCTTCCCCCTTCTGGAAATCCTGGAAGGGATTTGAAAAATCAACGGGGTCTTCATCTTATCTTGAGAAGTTATTATGTCCATACTCTTAACACTGTGCTAGGCGCTGCAGGGGGCACACACACTGACAAATCATTCACACACCAAAAAAAATCCTTAATTGCAGTGGTTCTCAAAGCATGGTCTGAGGACCTCAGGAATCCCCAGGATTCTTTCAGAGAGGTTGTGAGGTCTTTTCCAAATCCGTATCTTTGTGAAGCCCAAAGTTCTTCATATACTTCAGCCAGAAAAACATCGCAACAGATTGAATGTAGAGGCAGATATGAGAATCCAGCTGTCCCTGTTAGTCTAGGCATTAAAGAGACTTCAAAAATGCAAAACAATGCCACTCTTTCCACTCAATTGTTTTTGTTTGGAAAATATAGTGGTTTTTCATGAAAATATTTTATGTTAACATGTAATGGGTTTAACATTTTTAAAGGAAAAAATAAAAGTTTTAATTAAAAATGGATTAATAAATATGTTTTAAATGTCTGTTTTAATTAATACATTAAGTATCAATAGAAAGAAACATGTGAACCAAAGGTCTTTGGGTCTGCAATGATTTTAAGAGTGTTTAAACGGTCCTGAGACCAAGACATGTGAAAATTGCTGCCTTAAGGCATAAACTTCCTCAAGGAGTTTATAGTCTAAATAGAGTCTATATAGTCTAAATAGAGACACATGAAATACAGAAAATACTACATTCATTCATTCATTCATTCATTCATCATCGTGTGCCTGCCATGGATCAAGGCATTGGGGATAGATATATAGCGGTCAAACAAAACAGCAAAACGCCCTTCCCTCATGGAGCTTAAGTTTTAATGGAGTGATTGAGACAGGCAATAAAGACATAAGAAATATGTATGCAATATTACAGAGTTGTAAATGCAAGGAGAAAAATAAGCAGGGAAGGGGGTTGGGGTTAGCTTTGGAAAAGCAATATGTTGAAATAGGCTAGTCGGGAAGGCCTCACTGAGGTGACATTTAGGTAAGATCTGCAGTGAGAGAGGGAGGAGGCATGCAGATATCTCAGGAAAGAGTGTTCCAGGTAAGGGGAATAGGGCAAGGGGCCTAGCATGTTTGAGGGATGGAGAGGGGGTCACTGTGCCTGGAGTGTGGAGGGAAAAGGAGAGAAAAATAAGGGATGAAGTCAGGCACCAGGTAATGAAGGGACCAGCGGTGTAGGACTTGGTGGACCCCTTAGCATGACTTGAGCCTTAACAGACACGGTATGGGAAGCTTTTGGAGGGTTTTGAACAGAGTAGTAATGTAATCTGCCTGTCTTTCAACAAGGTCACTCTGGCTGCAGGGCTGGAAATAGATCCAAGAAAGCAAGGGCAGAGAGAAGAGGCCAGTTTGGTGTTCTTGCAAGCCCAGGCAGGAGACGATGATGGCCTAGAACAGATGGTGGCAGTAGATGGTTGGATATCAATCATATTTTGAAAGAATAGCTGGAAGGTGTGTGAAGAAAGCAAGCGAGGGATGCCTGGGTGGCTCAGTGGGCTAAGCATCCGACTTCGGCTCAGGTCATGATCTCACAGTTCGTGGGTTCGAGCCCCTCATCAGGCTCTGTGCTGACAGCTCAGAGCCCGGAGCCTGCTTCGGATTCTGTGTCTCCCTCTCTCTCTGCTCCCCCTGCCACTCACACTGTCTGTCTCTGTCTCTCTCAAAAATAAACATTTAAAAAGTTTTTTTAAAAAAACAAGCAATGTGCTCGCTTTGGCAGCACATATACTAAAAATTGGAACGATACAGAGAAGATTAGCATGGCCCCTGCGCAAGGATGACATGCAAATTCGTGAAGCGTTCCATAAAAAAAATAAAATAAAAAAATAAATAAAAATAAAAAAAATAAAAATAAAAAAGCAAGCAAGCAAGCAAGCCAGCAGTCCTGGGGAACTCTAAGTTTTTGACCAGAGATTGTCCTTTATTAGGAAGGGAAGCATGCAGGAGAAACAGGCTTAGATGTCTCCTGGATGTTCAAAAGCGACAGCCACCCGTTGTAACAGGATCGGGCCGTGATGGCTTGGCGGGCCCAGCAAGGCTGGGCGTGAAGAAAGGGTGCGCTCTCATGGGTCGGGACAGTACTCCTGGGTGGGCGCAGCCACAGAAGGTGGGGGGTCAGGCTCTCCCAGGCCACACAGTATAAGGTGGTTGGTGGTTATTGCAGCTTGGGCAGTTAGGGGAGTTCAAGCCTGATATTTTCTGACCCTGGAATAAGTGCCAGTCCTGTTCTACTTTCCACATCTTAGTTCATTTTGTCCTCACCTGGGCCCATTGTGGGAAGAGCTATTAGACCCCATTTTCCAGCTGAGGCCCTGACCTCCCCATCTGAAACAGCAGACTCCACTGCCTCCCTTACTCTGTGACCCTACCCCTGCCAACTTGCTTTCTTTTTCTTTATAGCACTTTAACGTTTACCCGATAGCATATGATTTATCCAGTTGTTTCTGGTTTTTGTCTATCTCCCCTGGTAGAATAGAAGCTCCATAGGGGCAGGGATTCATTTGTTTTGTTCAGTGCTGTCTACCCTGTGTCTAGAACAGTGTCTGGCATGCGACAGATGGTTAGTAAGGATTTGTCAGTTGAAAGAATGACTTAGGTTGAAAAACAATAAAAAGTATAATAAAACTTTACACAGTGAAAAAGAAAATTTCTATAGCCAAACCATTTGCACTTTGTGTTCAGAATTTAAGAATACATATGTATTTTATATATATGTTTGAATTTCATTTATTGAGGTAAATAAAAAATCTAATTGAAACCTGAACTCTGATTAACATAAATGCACATAATTTTTTTGTTTATAACAATTATTTTATTTATGTTTACCAAATCTTGCTTATTTTGGAATATCTTCCAAATTACCCATGCACACTGGGGTTTTGTTTTGTTTTTTCATTTTTTCCTACATTTGAGTAGAAGGGAAATCAAAGTTTGGGCAGTTCTGTTCTACAAGTCCGACTTCATATGTTTTTAGGGTGATGTTCTATTTGCCTTGGGAAAATTATCCAGCTATTTGCCAAATATTTTTAGGGTAGCTTTTATGGATATGTTTTATGAGCATCAAAGTGTCTTTTAGATTTAATTTCAATTACTATCATTTATTGAAGACCTTGTATATACAAAGCACTATATCAGGTACTTAATCTTATTTTGAAAACAGTTGTACTATTTTTATTAAAAAATTAAATATAAAAGATGCCCAGTATGACTGGTAACATATTGAATCAATACTAAAAAAAGAAAAATGATCTCAGATTTATTTACTTTTGAAAATTACTCCATGAAACAAATACTCTTTTTTAAAATCTTCGTTTGTTTGTTTGTTTTGAGAGAGAGAGAGTGTGCACATGCAAGTGTGAGTGGGGGCGAGGCAGAGAGAGAGAGGGAGAGACAGAGAATCTCAAGCCGGCTCCACACCGCCAGCAGAGAGCCTGATGAGGGGCTTGATCACAAACTAAGAGCCGAAATCAGCAGTTGGACGCTTAACCAGCCAAGCCACTCAGGTGTCCTGAAATAAATATCGTGGCTCCATCTAACAGAAAAGGAAACAAGTCAGAGAGGGTACTAAGGTCCTCCAGCTGGAAGTGTTGCTCAGACATGAAAATCCAGCCTTACCTACAACGTGATATTGTTTTTCATGTTTCACCGTACTTACTTGGCAGAGGTACAGGTTTGTGATGGATTTGTCTGCAAGGAAGAATTTCAGATTAATTAAAGGGCAAAGCACAAGATGAACAAGTCTGACATTTTGCTTGTACTGAAGATGCTCTGAGCAGGGGCATCACAAAGGCGTCAACCCAAATGGCCAATAAAACATATCGAAGGACAGTTAAGGCACCAAAAGCTTCAAGGTAAGTAAAACTATCCCCTTTAGTTTTTGAAAAGGAAGGACCTTGACTAAAGTGTTAGATTTTAGTGAAGACCAATAAACCCAAATATTAGGTCTTTGTGAGTCTAAGAAGTTCTTTTAAATTCTTTCCTACTTAACACCTTTAAAAATTTTAATTGCTAAACAATGAATGTCAGATCTTTACCAAGCACTAAGCCCGTGTCACTATGCAATGTAACGATACAGGTGTTAGGGAAACTTATTTTTAAAGGAAGGGATTCTTACTTCTGGGCAGGAGGAAACACTGATGACTGCATATTTTCTTGTCTGTGACTAGATGCTCGGTGGCGTTCAGCAGGTATGGGTTTTTCTGCATGGAGAAAGTTTTCATATCAGACTAGAGTGAAATGTCTGTTCCCAACCCAGCAACATCAACCGAGAAGAAACGGATTTGGTCCGATGTTTTCCTATGAACACGTCTTTCACCAGGATGCCATCTGTTTGTGCACCTGTCAGTCTGGTGATGTGTTTGCACTATTAGGACCGGGCATCCTACCCAGCAGTGTTGCAGGCACACCTCACAGTTCTGTGGCAATATACATGGGGACTGAGCCACGGGGGCTGGACCTTTAAATGTGTGAGTAAAGGTGGGAGCCAGAGACGAACAAGTTTGACCCACACCTGTATCCCTCACACAGGTGTTGCAACACACTTAGTTTATCTTCATTAGTCATAAGAGGTGTTATAAGTAATTTCTTACTGATAAGAGGTAAAATATGAGAGTTTGCAAATAATCCACTCTTTTTGCAAAATTAACTGAGCAAATTCAAGGTCATCCTGATAATAATGTTAAGCACATTTGCATTTCATTGTGTTTTCCTGAGTGGGAGAAGAAAGGGTGGGGTTATAACTGGTACGCAGGGAAATGGGTAAACCTGAAATGTAAGAAATTTATGCTGAATTTATGTTGAACTTTACTGCTGGACCATGGATAAATGTGATGATAAATTATTTTAATGCTTTGTTCTCCTTCAAATTTGGTCTAGGGTGTGTTAGAATCTCTGTATGTCTATGGGTGTGTGTTCCACATGGAAGAAAGGTGAACTATGGGTCTTCTGTTACAGGACCCCAAAAGAGTAAAAGTAGTATGAACTCAAAGATTCAAATAAATGATCAAATAAACTTGAGGGGTTCATGTAATGCAGCAAAATTCAGAAGACTTGAGGCCCTGAAGAATGTTTTAAGTCTATGGCACCCTACTTTGAGCTGCCATGTGAGATGTTTTGTTCATGACTTTACAACTTGATAATTTCAGAAGGAGAAACAATGGACACACTTGGTTCCCACAGCCTGATGACCACCCTGCTTTGTCTCTGCAGTCCTGGAGGGGTTTCCTTCCTAGGTGAGAAGAGGCTGTTCACCTGCACTGGGCTTGGAAGATTATTGCCTCTGTCCCTGAGACAAGTCACAAAAGAGACAGCATGCCAAGCTCTTGTACTAGGAGCCCTTTGGGAATGAGGACACCGGAGCTGCGTGGCACATGCCAAGAGCTCCTTCTGGGCTGGTTTTCAAAGGCTTCTGAAGTCAATGGAATTTGCACAGGGTTGAGCTTACTTCCTGCAGAGGCTCACCCTAGGGCTCCACTATAATTTGAGCTCCCTGCTCGACAGGCACAGAAAACTGTAAGGTATGGAAGGACAGTGAGGCAAAAGCATCAGAGGAAAGGGAGATGAAAGCCAGATAGCAGAAAGGGAGTGATAGCTCAAAAATAGCCTGAAGGAAGAAAGATGTGGGAAACAGATGTAAAAAAAAAAAAACAAACAAACAATGGAGCAGTTGAAGCAGACAGGCGAGGTGTAGGACACATTCAGAAAATGTCCAACATCCATCGTCAAAGAAACCAGAGCATTTTTATGTAGATGTGCCCATGTTAACTCAGGAAATGGTGAGAATACTCAGCTTTAACACTGGGTAGCTTCAGTTGTAGAATTAGACGGTTTAGGGCTTTAACTCTATATAGTGTTCTAAGTGTTGAGATTATGGATAGTTCTTACTTCTTTCTTTTTTTTTTTTATTTCCCCCAATATTTTTCAAATACAGATAGTTTTTTAAATGGAAAATTCCAGTTAAAAGTATTTGTGAGGTTTTAAGGATACGATAAAACGAAGAAAAACATTTGAAGATGTGAGGTATTAAAATAGACATTTGAATTCAGAAAACATTACTTTCAACACTTAGCAAAAGAACTTGCTCAAATAAACAGATTTTTATCAATTTCATTGCTGTAACTAAGCTATTGTTTCTAAAATACATGAATGCCTCTAAATAAGTCTTCATATCTATGTAAAGCCATAGAACCGTGTCTGGCAAGTCATATGTCTCCAAACAGGCAGGTTTGGGGCGTGTAGACGACAGCCTTGCCCCAAAGACACTGGCTCAAAATCTCAGGTCCTTCCTGCTTGTTGCAAAGCCAAGGCCACTTTATTTAGAAACCCGAGTTTCATATTCACAATTGCTTTATAAGTAGTCAAAGCAAATTAGAAATACACTTATGTACAAATCCTTAATTAAAATAGCTTTGAGAGGACATACTCATCCTTCAGAATAATACAGGTTTACCTTCACAAACAGTTGAAGCGTTCTGTTGAGGCGTAAGTGGAGTCTATTAAAAAAAAATAGGCAAGGATATTCACTACGGTGGGATGTGGAAATAAATGTCAAAGCAACATTATTAAAATAAGTACTTGGGGAGGGCATTTCTTTGATGCATAGCTATTGTTTCAGTCACAAGAACAACAATAAAAAGCACCCAGTTCCCAGCCCAACATCTGCAATAAGCAGCAAAGGACTAGAAGTGTATCACGGAAGGGGCAGTGTTGCCCTGGTGTAGGGACTTCCGTGCCCTGTCAACAAGGCTCACGGATGCCGTGACCCCCAGTAGCTGCTGGCCAGTAGCTCTTGCACAGAGGGAATGTGGCCTCTGGCTCTGGTCTTAGGGCCCCACCTCAGTGTTTGCTAAGTGACTGCAGATGTCAGGTTACAGAGTAGGCACTAGGTCAAGGGGGGCTTCCTCAGACAGTGGGCTGGCCCAGGTTCCCCACATTCTGGCCAGAATCCAAGTGTAGTCGGGCCTGTGTGTGCCTGATACACCATTAGCCCCCAGGCCGGCAGATGGAAAGCAGACACAGGCGCTCCCCATGGGGAAGGCAGATGTCAGGGGAGGAAGGGAGCCCGGCTGCCACCTTGGATCTGCTGCTCACACTCGGTGAAGCCCCCCCCCCCACCCCTCCCGCCCCCGGGGCTAAGTGAGGATGAGCTCCTCCCATGCAGCCTCTTCCCTGGCTAACTGAGGAAGCTAAATTTCTCTTGGAGCATCTGGGCGGCAACTTCAGTTGCTAAAATTGCTGTGTTCACCTTAGCTGGAAGCACTGTCAACTTTAAATAAGGGAATAAGAATAAGCATGGCAGGAAATATGAAACACATTTAAATGCAAAATTAACTTACTGTCTTCAGTGGGGTAGCTGGTTTTTTCCTGGAGGATAAAAAGAGATTGGGCTTTGTTAAAACATAACAAAGATAAAGTGGAGCTGACTGCTTATCATTTCACTCTCCAATTTAAACTAGAATAATAAACATGATATGAGTGTGTTGGGAGACTATCCTTCAAGGGCAGAGGGGGATGGAATGGGGATTTAGTCCTGATCCTCCCAGCTTCAGATAGAGTCCGCTGACAGATGGCTAAGAGTTAACTGGGGATAAACGGGAGCGCCAGTTGCCAGGGAGTCAGGATAGCTGAGTTCTTGTTCCAGTTCCGCTGCTGATTACTCTGTGACCTCAGGCCTCTTTCCCTCGCCTGTGAGGCTGGTTGCAGCTTTAGTTTCCTTGTCCGTAAAATGAGGACTAGACTCGGTATTTTCAAAGTATGGACACAGAGACCTCCCATCCTCCAAGGGTAAGCTCGGGCTACAGCGTATGGACACGAGTGGAGATAGGATGGCCCAGCAGGTGGAACCGCAGCCAGCACCCCTCCTTGCCCACTGCTGTCCTGCCTCAGGTGACTATTCTCTACTAGACACTTACCTAGGATTTCATCCCAAACAGAGAAATCGAAAACCAACACAAGTGTGAAAACCACTGTGATTTGTGGTCCTGAAGGGGCTTGTCTCAGCTTGGTTCCGGTAGAGATTATAATCGAATATTGTAAGAGTGTATACTTTTCTGTGTTTAAAGACTGTCACCTCCTCTCTCTCTCTCTCTCTCTCTCTCTCCTTCTCTGTCTCTCTCTCTTTGTTTTTGGCTCAGAGCTGGAAGATGGGGGGACGGACACTAACAATTCCCAAGCGCCTGTCTCTGGGTTAGGCTTTTCATGTTACTTAAACCTCACGGTGACCTTTTAAAATGGATATTATTGTTGCATTTTGGAGATTAGGAAGCTGAGGCTCCGAGAGACTGAGTAATTTGCCCAAAGTGATAAAACTCAGGCAAGGGAGAAATTTTGGTCAATAAACCTTTGAACCTAAGAATTTCTTTGCTTTCCACAGAGGCGGAATCAAGATTATAATCATGCAGGCCAGCTTTGTACATATTTAAGCGGGCTTTTAAAATAACCTATTGAATCAATATAAAATTATGGGGGTCACTGTTTGTGATATTAATACGTTACAGCACCTAACAGTTTACAAAGCTCTTTTACATTCAATAAGAAAGTATTACTCTCTTATCTCACCTTTGAAAGGAACCTCGGCAGTATGGCCTTTGATGGAACAATCCAGTGTGT
This sequence comes from Panthera leo, assembly GCF_018350215.1. Taxonomy (NCBI): domain Eukaryota; kingdom Metazoa; phylum Chordata; class Mammalia; order Carnivora; family Felidae; genus Panthera; species Panthera leo. The sequence goes on from NC_056689.1 coordinate 54,994,250, forward strand.
GCCGTTGGGTGTACACGTGTTTGTTTACATATCGTTAACTACTCGAAAGAGAAGTGGAGGAGTAGAAAGCAAAGATGAAACCTGCTCACGGGTCTCAAAATTATTCAGGCGCTGGAGCTTCTGTCTTTCGGAACACAGGTCAATGAACTCAAGACTTAACTAAGAATTTAGGGGAGGAAAGACTGCTGGTTCTTTATTTCAGCAGGAGACCCGTAGTCTGACTTGCACTCCAGGGGAGTGGAGGAGGAGAACAGGGCAGTGGGGCTTGTTTTCCACACCCTTTAGGAACACACCTACTGTAACGTGAGGTGCACCTGTATCTGAGCCTGGGCCGCTGTGCTCCTCTGGAGGGAAATAGCAGAAAAAGCCCCCGCGTCTCCCTGGGGTTCTCAGGCAGGACCGCTCTGTGGATTCCAGGAGGCCCTGCCCACAGCAGTGGTGGAGAGCGTCCACTCACATCTCGCAGAGCTGCTTCTCCACAGCAGGTACTCACCCGGCCCGGGGCATCGGGGACGGCGCAGCAGGAGAAGGTGACTTGGCGTCCCAGGTCCCGCTGTTACGACCTGCACAAACATACACACAGGTTAGTCTCCGAGTCCTGAACCTGGGGCTGACGGTCACAGTGAGGCTGGCCTTTCCAGCAGGCTCAGAGATGTAGGCACATTTTTGGTTTTTTTCAGTTAAGCATGTATAGGGGGTTACACAGAAGCTATTGGGGAAAGCCTATAGGCAAAGGTGATGAAATATCTAAATGATGGCAATTTATAAGCTCAGAACCAGAATGAGAAGTAGGGACTCCATCTTAATATTTCTAAATGACCTTCTCTTCCATGGCACAAGTACAGAACCCCTGATTCTGTGGGCCCAGTGAAAGCCCCACAGTGTTCCTATAGGAAGGAGCCAAGAGCTCATACCTGCATCTGTATACACACACACTGCACAGATGTGCACACCAGCAGTGCCTAGGGACAAAGTGACAGACCCACCACTCCCACTACGAGCCCATATGCACTGTTCATTCGCAATCACACCGACATACACCATATACACCTCACATTCACAGGCTGTTCATTCATCTCTGAATTCTCAGGCCTTTTTGCCCGTTGCACAGACAGATTGAGACAAGTAACAAGCTACTGCCTAATCGCATCTTCCAGAGTCACAGAAGGGACCCAGCGGGCCTCGTCTGCTGCACTGCACTGCCCTCCCGCTACCTAAGGCAGGGGGCAGACGGTCATGAGGGAGGAACGGAGACAGGCAGAGCTTCACCACCAGGACAGAGCAGGCCAGGAGGGAGAGAGCCAGACACCAAGCCAGCTCCCCTCCGCGTCTCCCGGCTGCCTTCTCTCAGGCTGATGCTCACCTGCCTGGGCGTCACGGCCCAGTGAGACAAAAGCACTTTATTGACTTAAAGTGAACCGAATACGCATTTTGTTAAGAAACGACTACATTTCTAAGCCCACAGTTCCTACTGGACCTACAGGGGATGCTCTGGAAATATAGGTTGGACCTGCCCTCAGTATGTATTATTTTAGTTTGCGAGATAAAGCACGTATCGGTGAGTGCTGAGGCAGTAATCGCCTACTGAGAATTACTGAGAACCTGGTACGTGAAGAGCACTGTGTCAGGGGTTGTGGAAGAGGTGAAGACGCAGAGATGGGCCTGTGCCCCCTCGGAATTTGCAACATGAGGACATACGCCCGCCATGCCGCTTCACCTCACAGGACCACCTACGCCAAACACAAAAAAGAAAAAGGCCTCCACAGGCATGAAAAATAGAGATCATAAAGCTCATTCTCAAGTACTTTAGAGAGAGAGAGGCCTTCAGGCTTTCGCTTAGAGCCCATCCACTCCTCTTCTACACACAGTCCTTACACAGAACTAGTTTCCACGAAGGCCCGGAACGGCTCTCCACAGGACTCTCACTTACATGTTAACCCAATCTTGATGTGACTTTTAAGAACTTTTGCAAAAGAGACTATGTTCAGAATTTTTACCATTTCATATGACAATAAACTGAGATGCCATCTGAATATGAAGTGTGAGTCCAAGTGTGTTTCACTGGTTGGTGAACCAACCAAATGGATGTTGTCCTTCAAATTCTCAATACCTGACTGATGCTATTAAAATACCCTTGGCTACTCATAGATCTTGATGGAGGGTTTCAGGGACGGAGGGGGAAAAACGCTCGTCCGAAAAGTAAGGAAATAGAAAGAAGGTCTGAGTCAGAATTTCCTCCCTGGGGTTTTCCCTCTCTTTCGATGCCAAAGGCTCATCTGGCCTGGGGTACATTGTTGTCATATTTTTACTGCCTGGCTTCTCTACGGAGCTTCCCTTTCCTTCATATCTTCAAACAGTCTGCCAACATGTCCCTTCCCCCGTCCTGGCTCATAAACAACTTCTGCTATCAGAGAGGGAGGAGCATGCCGCCTTCCCCTGTGGTGGTACCATAAGTGCCGGTGGGAAACCCATGGTCTCACACCAGGACAGGGTTCTAGTTATTTCTTTGCCACCAGATGGGCTGGGTGACCTCTTACAAGTCACTGCGTTTCAGTCTCCCCTACTGTGAAATGGGGACACAAGCACGACAGTACCTACCTCACAGTTATTGTGGTAAGACGAGAGGGGAACCTGGAAAATGTAAAGAATTCGCCAAATATAAACTAATATTTCTGGAAAGGGACTGAAAGTATTTGAGGTAAAAACATTACGCTAAGTGAAAAGAGCCAGAGGGAGAAGGCTTCCTACTATATGACTCCAGCTATATGAGATGTTCAGAAAAGGCCAATCTACAGCAACAGGAAGCAGATCAGTGGTTGCCTGGGGCTGGGGGTGGGAAGAACATTCACCAAAAATGGGCATAAAGGATCTTTTGGAGTTGGTGTGGGCAAGGAGATTTTCTACAACTGGATTGTAGTGATGGTTAAAAAACTCTGTAAATGTAATGATTTATAAAAAATAGTGCAGTATACTGTTGGTGGGAATGCAGACTGGTGCGGCCACTCTGGAAAACAATGTGGAGGTTCCTCATAAAATTAAAAATACATCTACCCTATGACCCAGAAATAGCACTGTTAGGAATTCATCCAAGGGATACGTGAGTGCTGATCATAGGGGCACATGCACCCCAATGTTTATAGCAGTGCTATCAATAATAGCTAAATTATGGAAAGAGCCCAAATGTCCATCGACTAATGAGTGGATAAAGAAGATGTGGTTTATATATACAATGGAATACTACTTGGCAATGGGAAAGAATGAAATCCTGCCATTTGCAACAACATGGATGGAACCGGAAGGTATTATGCTAAGTGAAATAAGTCAGTCAGAGAAAGACAGATATCATATGTTTACACTCATATGTGGAACTTGAGAAACTTAACAGAAGTTAAGAGGAAGGGAAGGGGAAAAAATAGTTTCAAACAGAGAGGGAGGCAAACCGTAAGAGATTCTTAATATAGAGAACAAACTGAGGCTTGATGAGGGGGCAGGGGAGAGGGGAAAATGGGAGATGGGCATTGAGGAGGGCACTTGTTGGGATGAGCACTGGGTGTTGTATGTATGCGATGAATCATGGGAATCTCCCCCCGAAACCAAGAGCAGAGTGTATACATTGTATGTTAGCTACCTTGACAACAAATTATATTTAAAAAATAATAATAATAAATAAATAAAGTGACTGAAAATAGAAAAAAATCCTGCAGTATACATGTAAAACAAGTGAGTTTTATAATAGGTAAACTATAACTCACAAAGGTCAGTAAATATGATTACTGCTATTTTTGTTTTAGCGTCTTGTTACCAACCACCACAGTGTCTCCAGGTGCTGGGCACTGCTGGGCACTGCGGGTACTTTCAATGTGCCATCTCGAAGCGTCACATAACATCACATGGAGCAAACAGAGGCTCAGAGAGGTTAAGTGGCAGGGCTGGGCTTGAAAAGCAAGGCTACCTGAGTTTCAAGCCAGGTGGGTACCTTTCCTCTCTGGCCAATGCCTCCTAGTGTTACTGTGGGCTCTGATCTGGCAGGTCGGATTCACTTGCTGTTTCTCCTTTACTTGAGGAAAGATTGGTGAAACTGAGTGGTGCTTTTGTGGGAAGATGCAGAATGGATGTCCTATTTCATAGACCGGCTCTCTGCTGCTCTGGGCCTGAGGTCAGACCTAAGGGCATGCTGGGGGGGGGGGGGGGGGACAACCTGGTCCCCTCTTTGTGACCAGGATCCTTGCTTTCTGGTGAAGCCAAATTCTTGGCTGGAATACTCCAGAGGAGAAATTGGAAATGCGACAGAGGGAGAGGTGTCCAAAAGCATAATGATAAGAAAAAAAAATCAGCTTTGTTTTCATTGTATTGAGCAAAAAATGATGTTAATGTTTGCATGGCTGGTGCTTACCAAAGTTCTCGACTAGGAAAATGACTTACTCTCAGTTTTTCCTTCTACCACATGTATTTTATGTATCATCCTCTCTTTGGTTCTACATACAATGTTGGTAAGTTTTCTTTTCTTTTCTTTTCTTTTCTTTTCTTTTCATGTTTATTTATTTTTGAGAGAGACAGAGACAGAATGCGAGTGGGTTGGGGCAGAGAGAGAGGGAGACACAGAATCTGAAGCAGGCTCCAGGCTCCCAGCTGTCAGCACAGAGCCTGAGGCGGGGCTCGAACCCACGAGCTGCGAGATCATGACCTGAACTGAAGCCAGATGCTCAACCGACTGAGCCACCCAGGCGCCCCAACGTTGGCAAGTTTTCTTATCCTTAACAATCCCAATGTTGGCACCGTAAGCCCTCGGGATTTCCAACTCTTTCCTAGCTGTTCTAGAAATCCTGGTATTATTAGTGGGGCTTGCACACCAGCTGGAGCATCGCTTACTCTCAGGCCCTGTATGAGCTCTTACCAAATAAAGAGATTTAATTTAACAATTTCAGAACAGTTTGGCTTACAGGTAACGTTCAACTTGCATATTAACAGGGGATCGTAAATTCCCCAAACTCCTTCCCTATCTTAGGAAATTAGCAGATAGATCCCTTTTTAAATGCTACTTACTTAGAGGAAGTTCAGAAGTGCATCCCCTGTCTACCCTCTTCTGACAAAAGCTGCAAATCAGCCAGGGGGTGCACAGCTGTCTTCTAAATCACGTTTAGAAATAAATCACTAAAAAATGTCAGTCTTTCAGTTTGTTTAGACCAGTGAGTGGTTCTTAACTAGGAATACTTTGTCCCTCCTGCCCCCGGGACATTTGGCCATGTCTGGAGACACCTTAGCTTATCACTACTGGGGAGATGATGTTATTGGCACCTATTTGGGGCAGAGGCGGCCAAGGATGTTGCTAAACATCTCACGTGCACAGGGCAGTTAGGACAACAAAGAATGATCTAGCCCTAAATACCAACTGTGTGGAGGCTGAGACACTCTGATGCAGGGTAAAACTTTATGCAGAAAGAAAGAAACAACTGTTCCCTGGGATGTGTACAGGGCACTCCGCCAGACCGGTCACAAATTAAGACATGCTAAACAAAGGATTCCAAAGAATGGTAATAATAATAACAAAGAGCTCTCACTTTATGAATGGGATTCATATACGTTTACTCGACTTAATTTTCATGCTCCCTTAGGCATAGGTGCCATTTTCTCCTCCCATGTTTTCAGAGGAGAAAACTAAGAAACGTACAGATTGCTTAGCCTGTTTGAAGTCTGGCACCTGGCGCAAGTCGGAATCCAGATCTGAGCCCTCTGGCTTTGGAGTCTGTGCTGTCCTGAAGCTGTGCTTCTCTGTATGGAGCATCGAGTAGAGGGAGACATTGCCCCTGCACCTAATTCATGGTGTGATCCTCGCCAAGTACCTTCTTAGCCATCAAAGAGCCAAAAGCAGCATCCATTAGCAGAGGCAACTATCATGGCGCGGACAGAAATACCAGTCGAAGCCTTAGCATTTTCATGATGCCTATCTGGGCATTATCCGTAGTCTTCAAAGGCTAGTGGACAGTTATACAGAGACACAGGCAAGTAGTCTGAACATTCCTTTTATAAAAATCATCTCTGAAAACTGCTGTTTGCAAACTCAGAAACTCATTCTAACTGTTCAGGTTTCGTCCCTCCCAAATTATCTCACTTCCTTCCTCTTCCTGTACTTCCTCCCGTCCGTGTCCACCAGTCACATAACCAGGAAATTATTTTCTTGTTCAGGTTTGGTTTCTTCTGGTGCCTCTAGTATTAAAATACGGCTATACTAGATTAATGGAAAACAAATGAATAAAACTGGCAGCATTTGGAGGCATTCAGAAACTCATCTCAGTGACTAAGGAGAGAGCCAAAAGGCAAGGGTATGGCTAAGTGGACGCTCGAACACAGGAGACAGAAGGTATGAAGTGACAAAGTAAAGGAAGCCTAGACTAAGGTAGTGGCAATGAAAACGGGAGAGCAAATTCAAGAAAAAGAAATGGCAGACTTTGGAAAGAACACAGGCCCTCAGGCATGTGACCTGGAGGCCGACGTGCACAGAGGAACAGGGCCATGCTAAGGGCAGAGAGCTGATGAAGGCATTGAGCTTGAGGCCCTGGGTATGTCAAGTTGTTCAGAAGAGAAATTAGGTCAAAGTTGCACACCACGGGGCGCCCGCGTGGCTCAGTCAGTTAAGCATCTGGCTTCGGCTCAGGTCGTGATCTCACAGTTTGTGGGTTTGAGCCCCGCATCAGGCTCTCTGCTGTCAGCGCAGAGCCCACTTTGGATCCTCTGTCTCCCTCTCTCCGCCCCTCCACCCCCCTCTCTCTCTCTTTCTCTCTCTCTTTCCCCTCTCTCAAAAATAAACATTTTTAAAAAGCTTGTTTATAGTTAAAAAGTTGCACACCAGAGAATTATTGGCTTGGACAAGGGAACTGAGGCCAGAAGAATGGATGGACCCCAAAGAAGTGAAAGAGAATATTCTTTCCCAAGCATGTGCCGTGTGCCAGGCACCGCATTAAAGATTTCCTGGGCAATTCCAGAATTCTCCTGTCACAGGGCAGGGGCTATTATCTCCATTTACGGAGGAGAAAATCTGAAGATTGGAGAGGCAAAGGACAGGCCCAAAGTGGTACAGCTGGCAACTGGGAGCACCGGGATTCCAACCCACGTCTGTCTGGTCCCAAACCCAAGCTTTTAACCACCACAATATTCTGAAAGAAGAGTGGAGGGGATGGGGCGCCTGGGTTGCGCAGTCGGTTAAGCGTCCGACTTCAGCCAGGTCACGATCTCGCGGTCCGTGAGTTCGAGTCCCGCGTCAGGCTCTGGGCTGATGGCTCGGAGCCTGGAGCCTGTTTCCGATTCTGTGTCTCCCTCTCTCTCTGCCCCTCCCCCGTTCATGCTCTGTCTCTCTCTGACCCAAAAATAAATAAAAAAAAAATGTTAAAAAAAAAAAAAAAAAAAAAAAAAAAAGAAGAGTGGAGGGCTGAGGACTGAACAGTGAAGACACCCTCAGTCAGGGGAGGGGGAAAGAAGGAGCCAGAAAAGTACCCAAAGAAGTAGGAGAAAAGCCAGGACTGTCTAACAGAGGCCTTGGGATATGGGGGAGAGGGCCCCTCAACATAGGTGCTATGAGACAGTGGATGAGGATGAGCCCAAGGCCTTCTGTCACAATTTATGAAGAAATTTGGAAACACAAGCGATTATTTCTTAATACTTGATCTGAGTTGTTTGTGTTGTTTGGAATAGATTTAAAAACCAACCCCCCAGATGCAATCGTTTCACACACACACACACACACACACACACACACACACACACAAAGCATCGAATCACGCCTATACTTTACCTGACGCTGTCCCAGGAGGAGAGGCTGGCTTCGATGCGTTATTTGGTTTCGTAGATCTATTCACCGTGGGAGCTTAAACACACAAATACATGCATATATATATATATATATATATATATATATATATATATATATAACAATGATAAATACAGTTTGTTGAGGGAGATTCACACTTATGGAAAAATGCATCGTGGGAACGATGGGTCAGACCAGGAAATTTGTAAAGAACGGGAAACACAACTGTTAAACACACAAGCCATGAAAAGAAGCCTTCTCTGAAGAAGCATCGTTAGAGTAAATGTATTAATGATTGAGGGAATAATCAATCTCTTGGATTCTGTGGGGTTTGGGGGTGCAATTTAACACCTATTTGTGGTTTCATGGTGATGGGTAGCTCAGGAGGGCCTTCAAGTTGCTGGTAGTATTTGGGGAGTGAAGGAGGGGGTTGCTACAGAATGGCAGAGTAAAAACAGAGAATGACCACTTTGGACTCATTTATCAGGTGAGTAATGTTACTTGAAGAGGCATCGTGTTCTCCACAGTGACTCGCTCCAGAGTCAACACACCCTGCTCTGCTCCCGGTCCAGGGGTATGTGGCACCGGCTTCTAAAGACCACTTGTAATGGCACCTGTTACACCACGGAAGGCTTACAAACAAAACGTTTCTCATCGCTTGGGATAGCACTACATGTAAAGAGTCGGGCATATCTCGCTCCTTCTTCAGTCCTCTGCAGAAACTGTTCCGGTGCCATATTCGTGAGGCCAACACGGTGGCCTGCGGCTTTGTGAGGATTCAGTTTTATGAGAAATCCATTCTACGTGAGGACAGTTAAATAAGAACCTAGCTGCCTTCATAACTGGAGATGGGAGTATGACAGGGTGGAAGGGCCTGGGGGACCGAGGGCGGGACAGAGGTGGGTCTCTCCCTGATGCCTCTGCTCGGCCCCCACGGAAGGCAGATGTCGTGACCACAGAGGAGAGAGGCCTGGGCCCGGACTTTCTGTCCCCCTGTTGGTGCTTGTCACCAGACAGCCTCGCGCGCCCCCATCCACCGCAAAAAGCTTAAAACTGCAAACGCTTGCCTTTTTCAGCTGGGAGTGAACTGCTTTCTGTGGGATGAATGTAGTTTTCGTCTTCATCCTCCAGAGGAACCACATAATCAGCCTGGAAGAAGTACGGAAACGAGTGAGAAGGAGGCTGTACATTCCACGTTCATCGTCTGGGGAGGAAGGATTTTGAAAATACCTTTGTTGAGACAGAATTCACACACCATTAAATTCCCCTTTGTAAAGTGTATAGTTGGGTGGTTTTTAGTATATTCGCAGAGTGTGCAAGCATCACCCTAATCTAATTCGAGCACATTTTCATCCCCCCAAACAGGAGCCCTGTGCTCATTAGTCACTTCTCATCCATCCCTTCCTGGACCCAGTCAACCACTGATCTACCTTCTGTCTCTAAGAGCTGCCCATTCTGGGCACTGCCTAGAAATGGAGTCACACGACAGATAGTCTTTTGTGACTTCTTTCATACAGCATAGTAATTTCCGGTTTCAACCACGTATCATGTGTCAGTCTTTCACTCACTTGTATGGCCAAATGATAGTCCGTTATATGAATATAACACATTTTGATTATTCAGGTGGACCTTTGGGTTGTTTTCACTTTCCGGCTTTTATGAATAATGGTGCTGTGGACATTGGTGTGCGTCTTTGTGTTGATGTACGTTTCTCTCGGGAATATACCCAGTGGTGGAATTGCTGGGTCGTACAGTAGCTCTGTGTTTAAGTCTGGGGAACTGCCAGACTGTTTGCCACAGTGCCTGTACCCTCTTCGTTCCCACCAGCAGTGTGCGAGCGCTCCGATTTCTCCGCATCCTCACCGACACTTGTGACTGTCTGCCTTTTGGAGTAGAACCATCCTGAGATGTAAAGTGGTATCTAATTATGGCTTTGACTCGCATTTCCCTGATGGCTCATGAGGTCGAGCCTCTTTTTGAACGCTTACTGCCCCTTTTTATAGCTTCTTTAGGCAAAAGTCTACTCGACTCCTTTGCCTATTTTTAATTGGGTTGTCTGTCTTTTTTATTATTGGGTTTATTATTGGGTTGGGTTCTTTAAATGCTCTAGATAGAAACCTCTTATCAAATACATAATTTGCAAAACTGTTCTCCCATTTTGTAGGTTGTTCTTATTTCTTGGTGGTGTCACTTGTAGCACAAAAGCTTTACATTTTGAAGCCCATTTTAACTAAGTTTTCTGTTGTTGCTTCTGCTTTTGGTGATGTATCTAAGATACTACTGCCTAATGCAAGGTTGTAGGGATTTATACCTTTGTTCTCTTCTAAGAATATTATAGTTTTAGCCCTTACCTTTAGGCCTATGATCTATTTTTGGTTACTTTTTGTCTATCATATGACGGGGGCCACTCTTATGTTTTCGTATGTGGATATACGGGTCTCCTAGCACATTTTTTTAAAAAAACAATTCTTGGGGCGCCTGGCTGGCTCAGTCGGTTAAGCGTCCGACTTCGGCTCAGGTCATGATCTCGCAGTCCGCGAGTTCGAGCCCCGCGTCGGGCTCTGTGCTGACAGCTCAGAGCCTGGAGCCTGCTTCAGATTCTGTGTCTCCCTTTCTCTCTGACCCTCCCCCGTTCATGCTCTGGCTCTCTCTGTCTCAGAAATAAATAAAACGTTAAAAAAAAAAATTAAAAAAACAATTTTTTCCCCACCGAATGGTCATGGCAAACTTGTCAATGATCAATTGACCAGAAAATGAGGGGAGGAAGTGATTTTATGCTGACATGAAGCAAATGAGATGATCAGATCCCAAATGTGGTTTTTACCACCCATCTGGGGGGTAGCCAAGGAGGATACCAGGAGAAACAAAAACCAAACATTTACTGAGCACTTACTGCCAGGAACTCATCTGAGCACTCTACATGTGTTATTTCACTCAATCCTTAGAACCACCCAATAATATAGGTGCTACTATCGGCTGCATTTCAAGATGAAGAAACTTGAAGAAACTGAGGCCCAGAGAAGTGAAGTAGCTGGCTCACGTCCTCATAGGTAAAAAGTAGAAGAGCTGGGGTTCAAGTATCAGTTCAAGGATCGAGCGCCCATACTCTTATCCACTACATTCCAGGACCTTCCTGCCTTCCCCTTCTCTTTCTGTCTTATTTCTACCCTCTCTTCATAATTGCTATTTCTCATCTCTTCCTTCACCTCCACACCTGGCCTCTGTGACCTCGGACAAGTTCCTCAACCCCTTTGCGCCTCATCTGTACCATTTCCTTATCTGTAAAATGGGGAGATAATAGTACAGATTTCGTAGCGTTCTTGGGAGAGTTTAATGGGATAAATACAAAGTGCTCCGAACACCAGTGGACACCTAGCACTCAAGTGACGGCCACTCGTGTCATTAGGGCACAGGTGCTTCTTCCTCCCATGTTTTGCTCCCTCCCCAGCTCTCTGGTTAGCCTGTACCCCATACTCTTCCTGTAACCTGTACAGCAGAGCTAAGTATTTTTAGTTATTTATGCTTGTGCTTGACTTCTTCTTTTCCTATCTAATGGTTCAGCCAGATCTTAATGTTGGCCTATTTTTTTCGCTTTTAACCTCTTTCTTATCTTGACTGTCCATCTGCCCATTCCAGAATGCAGCCGCCTCCGTACTTCTCCTTTTCCCACTGGTTCAAACTTGCCTGAGCCACCTCCACAAGGCTACTATTAGCAAAACTCTGCCTCTCCCCACGGGGGTCTGCTGTCAGCTATTCACAGAAATGGAGAGCCTTATATAACACACACGGTATTCATTTGTATGCTGTGTCTGAATTTATATCTTCATATAGATTTGCCAAGCACTGAAAGAATTCACAGTGAGCCCCTAACAGCTGGTCTCTGCATCCTGTCCCCTGCTCGGCTTCCTCCTGCCACCCTCTTCTCACCCCAAAAGGTCAGCATCACCTCTCAGACAGACAGACAGACAGAGGACTGGCAAACCTCCTTTCTCTCTCTGTCAGCTGACTTTCTGACTTAAACTTAAACTGTCCCTAGAGTAAAGTCATAAAGTAAAACGCTTCCAGAGGCAGGCAGGGAGACATGGGGACGTGTGCAGAGGAAGGGCATGTTCATGCCTTGGACGAGTGGTGGGGACTATGACCAATGGAAACAAGGTCAGGGATTCACAGCTGAGCCGGAGGACTGCCATGAGGCTCAGCGGCTTTGAGGCCATGACTGGCCCAGTGTTGCCCAGGCTTTCAGTTTTCAGGAGAAACTAGAAAATTGGATTTTGTAAAGAATCTAGAATATGCTAGAAAGGAACATACGACACAGGGAATCCTTCTATGGGTGAGGCACTGTAGTTAGTGCTGTTCTAACACTAAATCCTTAAAATAATCTGAAGAGATTAAAAACCGAGGCTCAGAGAGGTTATCTGGCTCGCCCAAAGTCGCACAGCTAATACGGGTCAAAGCAGGAATTTGGGCCTAAATGCCGCCACTATTTTATTTAAAAGTTTCCCTTGGGGTGCCTGGGTGGCTCAGTCAGTTGAGCGTCCGACTTTGGCTCAGGTCATGATCTCGCTGTTTGTGGGTTCAAGCCCCCCATCAGGCCCTGTGCTGACAGCTCAGAGCCTGGAGCCTGCTTCAGATTCTGTGTCTCCCTCTCTCTATGCTCCTCCCCTGCTTACACCCTGTCTCTCTCTCAAGAAAAATAAAGATAAAAAAAAAAAGTAAAGTTTCTCTTTTCCCTCCCCTGCTGGGCTATAAATTATATCAAGGTGGAAATGAAGGTGTTTTTACAACATATTTATACACTATAGGTTTTATCACCTCTAGGCATTTAGAAACAAGTCATTTCTTCAAAAGCTGCAGTAAGATTATGGTTAGAAGTTGCCTTTATTGTGATTTCGTTTCTGAGTTCTGGTATAGGGTTGTTCTGATGGCTAAGTTCGAGGGCTTCACTTTGCCCTTATTTACAATGCGCGGACCTCTGGGAGCCACAACATATTAGGCCTTATCAGTCATTCCTACAACAGTCTGAATGAGTTTACCGGTTAGTTTTCAAATAGGAGCAATTCCATAGGGAATAAGACGTATAAAAAGCTGGTGCTGCCAGAGGGGAGATTGTTGAGTGAAACCCAGAGTCGAGTCCTGGACAATCTGCAAAGGTGGGTCCCTGGGTAGCGGCAGCTGAGGGAAAAGGGGGTGAGAGGCAAGGGCTGCCAGCGGGAAGTGAGGTGTGGGCTCTTATGCACGTTGTGTGGGGTCTCTGACGACTAGGGTCTCTGTTATTTGTCCTCCCGCGCTCCTGTGCACCTTGCAAGAGAAATGTGGAGAAGTGGAGAGGAGGCAGGGCAGAGAAGCAAAGGAGAGTAAAGATAGAGAAATTTATGGAGGAAGGAGAAGATTCACAGGAAACCCCCGAAGAGGCTAATCAGAGGGGCACAGATCCAGTGCTGGTATCACCCATACGCGCTGGGAATGAACGAGCTTAAACTAAGGCCATACATGCGTTTTTTAGAGAAGAAAACCTTTGGGATTAACGGTGGGGAGTTAGAGGGGTGGGCGAGGAGGAGGAAGGCATGTCAGACGCCAGACGGTCCTGGCCGGTCCCCCTTCCCCCTGCATCCTGCCTTCCACTCGGACTGGGAAGCCTTCAGGACAGATTTAGGTTACCTCATCCTCAAGGTCTTTGGGTTTGGGTGGGACTTGAGGTTTCTGAAGAGAAGTCAGGGCCGGCAGAGTGGAGGTCAGCCTTGTCTTTGCCGAAGGCCAGTTGGGCTTACTTGGAAGTGTCTTGCTGAAGGGCGGAGACTGCCTCTGGCTTGATCGATTGTCTTGAAAGGAACAATGACAAAACAGAAAATGAGAGGGGGGCTCTGGACCATTCCCTGCACCCAAGTATAAAACCACCCACATCTATGTAGTCACCAACAATTATTCCAGGCAGTCCTTAAAAGCGTAAAATGACATGTTAGGCAAAAATTTTCAATTGCCTGTTCCTTACATTACACTCTCCCACGAGAATGACGGCTACAGGACTCAGAAGAGCCTACGGCGCTGCACTTTGCCAGACAGAGTGGATGGCTGACCTTGGCAGCAGGGAGGCCCGAGAGGGGTGTGCTCCTCGAAGGTTCCCTTTGCTCTATGAACCCTTAAGGGCAGTGACTCTCAATCCTCCTTACATAGAAGAACCACCTGGGGAACTTTAAGAAAATGGTAAGGCCCAGGCCCCACCCCAGACATACTGGGAAGAACTTGTGAGGAAGGTCTTGGCATTAATAGTTTCAAGTCTCCCAGGTTATTCTTTTTTTATTATTATTGTTTAAAAAATTTTTTAATGTTTATTTTCGAGAGACAGAGAGAGAGTGAAAGGAGGAGAGGCACAGAGAGGGGGGGGACACAGAATCCGAAGCAGGCTCCAGCCTCTGAGCTGTCAGCATAGAGCCCAACGTGGGGCTCCAAATCACAAAGTGGGAGATCGTGACCTGAGCCGAAGTCGGGCGCTTAACCGACTGAGCCACCCAGGCGCCCCTCTCTCAGGTTATCCTAAGGTGGATTCAGGGTTGCAGCTACTCATCTGAGTGAACGCACACATTCTTCCTCTCAATGATTTCCCTTCCATCATGGAGGGCCCCTGAGTTACCCCTTGTCGGGAACTGTCCTCGGCATGTGTCAGGGAAGGAACACAAGCCCCAAAGCCAAATGGCCCTGAGTTGGGTCCTTTGCTCTTCCCCTCACTGGCTGAGCTCTGTTTGGGCTAGTTATTCATTATCCAGCCTCTCTGGGACTCACATTCCTCATTTGTTTTGTTTTAAACATTTTATTTATTTATTTTGAGAATGGGGGCAGAGAAAGAGGGGGAGAGAATCCCAAGCAGGTTCCACGCCATCAGTGCAGAGCCTGATGTGAGGCTCGATCTCACAAACGTTGAGATCATGAGCTGAGCCCAGATCAAGAGTCAGAGGCTTAGAAGACTGAGCCACCCAGGTGCCCCCACATTCCTCATTTGGAAAGTGAGGATCATAACATCCACCTGAGAGGGCCACTGTAGGGACAGGGAAGAAAGCAGTGCAAGCTGTGGGAGCAGTGCCTGGCAGAGTGGATGACTAATCCATAGGACCAATACGGCGACGTGACATGGCCGAGGCGTTAGGCAACAGGGAGTCTGCTCAGTGGAATCTGAGCACGTTGCAGACTGATACGCTGTAGGGAAAGCTTAGCACAGGAGGAACATGGCATGTCCCCATCCTGGGAGCAGCCCAGGCACTCACACTGGCTTCTGCTCCACCTTAACTTCATGAGGCTGCCCCCCGCCCCCACCACCTGGCCGCCAGGCCCACCTCCTGCTCTCCCCCCGCCCCCCCCCCCGCCCCCCCCCGCTCCCCCCCTCCCCCGGTGCCAGCTCCTGCCCTGTCCAAGGTGTGCCGTTCGCTTCACATTGGATGTCTCCTTGGAAGGCTCCCTCTGGGTGTTGTGGTCGGGCTGGGGCTCCGGGTCAGCCACTTTGCTGTGCCCATAACTCTGTCAGGTTTTCTAGTTTTATTTGCAGCTCTTAGAGTTTGCTGGGATTTCTTAATGTAAGATCTAAGCCCATCAAAAGTAGCAAAATACATGGGGCGCCTGGGTGGCGCAGTCGGTTAAGTGTCCGACTTCAGCCAGGTCACGATCTCGCGGTCTGTGAGTTCGAGCCCCGCGTCAGGCTCTGGGCTGATGGCTCGGAGCCTGGAGCCTGTTTCCGATTCTGTGTCTCCCTCTCTCTCTGCCCCTCCCCCGTTCATGCTCTGTCTCTCTCTGTCCCAAAAATAAATAAAAAACGTTGAAAAAAAAAAAAAAATTTAAAAAAAAAAAAAAAAAAAAAAAAAAAAAGTAGCAAAATACACAAGACAGGCTTTGAAGAGCGTGGCCGCGAATGAGCCACTGCGCCCCCTCCCCTTAATTGCAGTTTGCTGGCCTATAAAATGGGCCTAATGCAGCCCCTTCCTTCCCAGGGTTCTGTTGCTTGAACAAGGTCACAAATCTGGTGAGCCAGGGCTTCGGGGGCTGAGAAGCCCAGCGTGCGTCCCAGCTCTGCCACTCCCCAAAGCGGTTCACTCCTCCGAACCTCACTTTCCTCCTTCGTAAAGTGAGGACGGATGCCTCTTCCGTAAGCTTCTCGAGAGGGTGAAGTAGGCCACGACTATGAAGCACGACGCTGTGAGCTACAAACACTCCGGGAGTGTGTCTGTCTTGCTTGCTGTTGAAAGCTCCGGGCTCAGCGTAGCTGTGGCACACAGTAGGTGCTCAACAGGTGAGTTGTGGCATGAAGCAAGGGTCCATGCTCAGTGCCCCGGGAGGAGGCAGTTAACGGCAGTGATAATGGACACAGAGTCCTCTACACGTAAGGGCTCTCTGTACAAATGCTGGCGTCACCGTGATCATCACAGACACACTCCCCTCCACGCCTCTGCTGAACTTAGTCGCCTGCAACCCAGGCTTCTTCCTGGGGGACAGTAAGAGTCACACTCAGGTCTGGAGGCGACACCTGAGCTGTGCCCATTTAACCTACAGCTGATTCCACACTTAGAGCTCCTCACCCACCTCCACTCCCAGCTGAAAACCCACAGTCTAGACTCAGAGTGTGGGCTCCCTGCGTAGGGGTGGGCATGAAGGAACGGGGGCATTGGCAGATACTGGGATCCCTGAAGATCATCCTCGTTCTGCACAGACGTCGCAAAAGAAATTCCAGAACCTTGTGTGCGGGAAACCCCCAAAGAAGCAGGTACTAACCTCAGGGCTGATTTCTCATGGGATTATCTGGAGTTGGGCTGGGGTGGGGCAGGGGCAACCGTCAGGGTGTGCACCTTTTGTCTTTTACCCGTTTTTACCCTTGGAGACTTGGGAAGGGATAGCTTTCCCCCTCCCCCAGGCAAGCGTTCCATCTGGGGCTCCCTGGCTTGTGAGTGAGCAGATGACCCACGTGGGGGTGGCCAGGGTGGGAGGCACTCAGCGTCCTGCCAGCCCGGCTCGACCCCCCTCCCCCATGCCTGGCAGGCTGGGCGCCCAGGGTCTGGGGGTGTGTGTGGCTGCCTCACCTATGTACTCGCCCCTGGTGAAGGGCAGGGCTGGGTGAACGGTTCTCGTCTCCTGCTCGGCGGGCGGTGGCTCGTAACTGTCGTCCCCGGTCTCTTCCGCGGGGAGCACGTACATCTCCGAGTCCGAGTGCTCGTCTGGGTGTTCATAGTCACTGTCCTGCAAATGCACACCGAATGCTCAGTGCCCTGTCTGCGCTCAGCCATCGCGACAGCTCTGGCGTTAGGAGGCGGGAGCTGCTCCCCCAGCGTAGGGACCAGAGAGCGAGGCTTGGAAGGGTTGGCTAAGCAAGGTTGGGCAGCCATCAGAGGCAAAGCTGGGGTTGAGGCCGGGCCTTTCTGCCTCCAGAATTTATCACCTGAACCACTATCCTGGGGGAGCATGTGGGCCATTTAACAGGAAGGGTGGCTGAAACTCTGTGTGTCTGCAAAGAAGAACAGTCGGAGATAAAATACATTTTTAGAAGACAGAAAAAGGACGCAATAAAATAGAATAACCAATAGGTTTTGTTTATCATGAATGCTGACGGTTGAGGAAAAAGATTAATATGGAAAGGGTAAAGGTTTGCATAGAATATACAGATACCTTTGAGGAGATGAGGGGGGTGTGTGTGTGTGTGTGTGTGTGTGTGTGTGTGTTTTAACAGAGCTGATAAGCTGCAGGGGCTAGGCTTCCACCTGACCCGGAGTCCATTCTCTTTCTTTTTGTTTTTCTTGTTTTAAAGATAAATTTTAGCTAAGTCTTCACTGAAATGATCGAATATTGAATATTCAATATGTATGGGAAATACATTCACACAGCAATAGTTCAAAAGGATGTCAAGTCTCCTTCCCAGGCTCTCAGTTCTTCTCCCCAGAGGTGCAGTTCCTAGTTTCTTGTGCATTTTGTTCAGAGATCGCTTAGGTATTCTACACCCATAGGTATATTCCCGTGCAGGAAATATCTGATCCAAGACTTCAGAGGTCTTCTGTCCACACGGCCTGACACACTGCGTGATTCGTACATGAGCTTCCAATGAATGCATGATGCACTTGCCTTTCGGCCTGTCTCCTTCCACCTGCAATCGCACAACACCGACGCAGGTACAGTGTGACACAAACACAGTGGTTCCTTCATTGCTGTCTCCTCGGGGCCTGTGGCAGGGACCAGCACAGGACAGGAGCGCAGTATGGATGAGCGAGTGAGTGAGGACCACTTTCCTCCTGAGTCTGTAGGGACATGGAGGAGAGGCCAGGAGAGGGAGAGGGTGAATACCAGGAGAGGGAGAGAGAAAGGCGGCTGAAAAGGGAACTTTTCCCAAGGTGGTGGAGGAGAATTGGGAGAGAATAGAAGGAAGGAGGAGCTCAAGGAGGGTCCTTGTCCTTGTCCTAAAGCAGAAGAGTCAGGAAGGGACAGGGAGCGGGGAGGTAAGAGAAGTCTTGTAGGGGGATTTTCCCAAACCCCTGTTTCAGTAACAGCAGACAGCGAGGCTCAATAATCCTTCCTGACCGTGAATATGACATTAAGGTGAATAGAATAATGGGAATGATAACGATTATTTTAACATTTCTATGTACTGCATACCTCAGTTACCCTTTACCAGTATCATATGAGAGAAACTGAGGCATGAGGAGTTGAATAATTTGGGGCTGTTCTGTGTTCTGAAGAAGTAGTGACTGTTCTCAAACAGGCGGCCTGGAAGGTGGAGTGAGAGCAGAAAAGCAGCCCGAGGCAAGAACCCGGCTCTGAAAGTCTCATCTAGCCAGCCTGAAGTGGTCGGGGCCCCTCCTCATCCTGGGCAACCAAAAGGCCCGTCTCTGTGGCTGCAGCATCCCAGGGAGACAGCAGTTAACGCGCTGAGAAACGGGTGCTTCATAACCATCTGGAAAGTGAAAGAATCAGTAGGCGCCCAGACGCCTGTGCCTGGGAGGGGGAGATAGTTCAGGCGGCCCACTTTGTCTCAGTTTTCATCGGAGCAGGCACCGTGCTTCCCAAGACTTGATCACCTGGAGGCTAGGGAGCAGTGTGCCTCCTGGGAAGGACACAGGGGTCTTCACAGCCCCTTGGGCAGAGCAGCCTGACTGAGAGGACCAGGCTGGCCGAAGAGGCAGAGGAGGTTGAGGAGGGGCGCCTCTGTGTCAGCTGCTCTTGGCAGGCCAACGCTGACACAGGGCTGCCCATCAGACTGTAACGCCCATGAGGACTGGGCTGCGACCTCAAGAGCAATGGGAGGAAGGGTTCTACCTCGGCTGCAGGAAAGGCCTTCCTGAGAAGGAGACGTTTAAGCCAAGCCTGAAGGACAAGAAGGAGCAGAGCAAATGAGGGAGAATGGGGACGTCCTTTGGTTTCTCCTCTCTTCCGTCTTCCTTCGTCTGCCCAAGGTCTGTGAGTCAAATTGCCAAGCAGGCATGACCTTGACCTGCTGTGAGACTAAGGGCAGATCTGTGCATCTGGGCCGTAATGGACAAGGCCCTGCTGGGGGTGGTGGTGCAAGGAAGGCCGGACAGGTCCGCAGGGGCTGGATTTCATCTGGCCTGGAGGCCACAAGCCTGGATTTCATTCTGTGTACAATGGGAATCCAATAAGGTCAAAATAATTGTGAGTGAATGTTTACTCAATCTTTATTACGGCAGGTATCTTAATTCTTTGCTTGTTTGGCTTTGGGACACGAGTCACGCTCTCCTCTCCAGGCTGACTCTATCTGTATTTTCTAAGTCCCTACCACGTGCTCTTTTTCTCCAGCCTGCGAGCTCCATTTTCTTGATTTCCCTGTGGTTGTGGACCAGCTCTCAACTTTGCTTCAGACGTGGCTGGGCGCGTGCGGCCAGCAGGGGGCGCAGCTGCAGCGCTTCGGAGGGACCAGCGGCTGCCGGGCCCTGGGAGGAACTCCACACCCAGCTGACCTGCAGAGAACCCCTGTCATCCCCTCTTTTTTACAAATCTTCGCTCTGCAGTTGAGAAGGGAGATACTCCTGTCTCATGATACGTTGAATATACTCCAGGTGGTGTACACAGTGTGGATGGAGCTGGGCTCAGACTCAGTTCTGGGCACTGGATTGAAGTCCTGGGCTCTCATTACACTGGCCACTGAGTAACTGAATTTCCGTGTGCAAGTCCTTTTCATTCTCTTAGCCTTGGTTTCCTTATCTGTAAAATGGGGTGTGTGGTTGTGTGGAGGCCCTCTTGGATCCTGTCCAGATAAAACAAGTGTAGAGTGCAGCAGGCTAACATTCTGGATGAATTCGATACAAATGAGGAATAATTGTTACAAAAAAGTTTTTAGGCTGTCTTGTCCCTACAAGACTTCACCCAAGAGAGCAGTGAGCACTGGGGCCCTGTGGGCTACAGAGCCACCTTGGAGAGGTTGACAGTTAATTCTGACACATCACCTTCCGTATCATCACGGCCAGGTCCCTTGCTCAGTCTGTGGTCCCCAGCATGTGCTACTGTCCTCTTGGTCACTGCAAGCACCTTAGAGTTTAAAAGCCAGGTTTTGAGACCTGAGGGCTTGGGTTGGAATTTTGGAACTGCAAGTTACTTAAACTCTCCATGCCTTGGTTTCTTTACCTGTAGAATGAGCAGGGCTGATATTCACAATGTTTGACAACTAGCATGGCTCAGGTCCCAACTTGGCCCTAAAGAGTGTCCCAGAGGCCCCCTGATGCACCAGGCATTCACTCTTTGATGCTGGTTTTTGATGTTTGGCTCCTGGATAAGGCCCAGGCAGCGATGGGACACTGAGGAATTCAGGGCAGAGGAATTTGTCCACTGATATAGAAATATTTAAAAACATTCTAACGTATGTTTTGGCTGTGCTGGTTAGTACTCTGAATACCAGCACTGAAGACAGGGATAAGAATGCCTGCACACAGGGCTGTGGGGAGGATCACATGAGGTAATGCCGATGAAGAACTTAGCCTGGCACATGGGGGTGCTAGGTCAAGTCAGCCATCATGAGGTTCTTGCCGCCTTGTCTGTAGGTGGCCTTTCCAGCCCAGCCATCTCCCTGCTGGGATGTGCAGCTGACTATGAGCATGTAATTCAGAAACAAGCCCTTCAAAAGGCCTCCCACGGACCCTGGCGGAAAGGATGATCTTCTGGTCCCAGGAGCAAATACTTACAAAGTCATCTGACCACTGCTCCTCTTCGTCAGCAAGGTCCTCTGCAGTGGCATGTGGGAAGCAGAAAGCACAAGCGTCAATCTCAGCTCCACCCTGTCCCCAAGCTCCCTGCTCCCACCTTCCTTGCCCCTGGGCTTCCCGGTCCTGTTTCCTCGGCCTTGAACAGTTATTACACATACCTCATGTTCATCCACTTTCGACTCCTCTTTTTTGAAAAAATCAGTTCTCAAAGCATAAAGGGACATTCCACTGAGCAGAGAAATAGTACATCTGAACCATGTCCGTTTTTGTTAAGGAACATTTTTGGGACTTTAGAACGATCCGGGAGGCACCTGCAATCCCTACCATGCTGCTTCTAAGGATTCCTTTGAATCAATATATGGATGGTATAGTAGGAAGAGCACTGGACAGGGAGTCAGATAGACCAAAACTCTCATGCAGGCTCTGTTCTTAACTAGTTGGAGGGTAGGCAAGACAATTAACATCTCTGGGCCTCAGTTTTAAGATCTATGGGATCACTTTTGTGATTCTCTGTAGCTCTAACTTTGACTTTCTTATTGAAAAGCATTTACCCGGTGCTTTACTACACGCTGGGCAATATCATCAGAGCTTTGCACTCAATTAGCTCCCTCAAAACCTTACGAGGAAACTGAGGCCTAGAGAAAATAAGCCATTTGCCCAAGGTCAGATAGTAAATAATAGAGCCAGGAGTTGAACCCTGTAGGTAGATTTCCAAGTGCATGCTCTGAACTCCAATGTCACACTGCCTCACTGTCTTTGAGCTCCAGGGTTCAAGCCCTGTCCTCGGCTCTGCAGGCAGTGTAAAAATGGATATAACAGGTCTCAAGTAGCTGAGGATCTTGAAGAATAAAATTGATATGAATTATGACAGCCAAGGAGAATATTTGACCCCCTTTACTCCAAAACACATTTAGAGTATGAGAAGCTTAGCATCCATCCCATCACATATGCTGACATTAGAGGTTAAATACAATTTACTCAGCTATGTACAGATCAACCAGGCCCAGGTCCAGAGGGCAGTGTGGCTCCAGCGACTATCCCATAGAGGCATCCCATTGAGCAGCCATGGCTAGAGGGCCCAGTGAATGGTCCCTGAAACCCCCAGAGCCTCTCTAGAATCTTTTCTTGCCATTTCTAGCCCCTGCTATGGCAGGCTACTGACTCCAGATCTGGGTAGACTCCAAAGAGGCACAAGGAAAAGAATTGCACATTAAAAATGGGGGCCTGCAAAGCATAAGAGACTGTTAAAAACTGAGAACAAACTGAGGTTTGATGGGGGGGGGAGGGGAGGGTGGGTGATGGGTATTGAGGAGGGCACCTTTTGGGATGAGCACTGGGTGTTGTACGGAAACCAATTTGACAATAAATTTCATATATTAAAAAAAATAAATAAAAATAAAAAAGTAAAAATGGGGGCCTGAAGGAGGTGTTTAGATCAGAGTGGCCGGATTTTAAACTGTGGCAGCAACAGCGCCCTCTCATGGGAAAAACGTGATAGGCGCTAAGACAGAGCTTTCTTCTAGGAGCCAAATAATGGGTCAAACTTTGACATTAACAGAAAAAAAAAATTATTAAATTATGATTTGGCCTCATGTATACCAAATTAGAGTATACTGCAACCACTGGGGTTTTCCAAGAAACTCCAGAAGAATAGATGACTAAGTCCTCTTCCCAATACCTGGCACTGAGCGGGAATAGGTTTCTAACACCTTAAGTTTGGGGATAATTGAAGATCAGCACTTAAGGGGCCACAATGTTTTTGTTTCGACCTTTAAAATAGAAACATTTATAAATTGATGTTATAAATCGCACTTCCCTGCCTTGATCAGCCGTGCCTGCCGAACCTTTTCTCAGGGACCCAGGGTCCACTTTGTGGTCAGACACTGCTCAAAGTACTCACAGGAGCTGTCTAACTCCTTCTCCTGTCCCCATTATCTTTCCTCTCCCACACATACTTCATACTGTTTCTAGTCATTTTCTTAAAATACAGTTTGAATCATGCTGCTCCTTTCCTCAAGGATCATCAGTAGCTCCCTAAGGAGTGAAGTCAAGGCTCTGTGTCAACACATCAAATGCCTTCATCTCCTGTCCCTCTCTGGACTTCTCTCGCACAGCCTTCCACGTTCACTGATACTGGAAGCATGTTCTTCCCAGCCTGCACTTTTGGTGGTCCTCCGCTCCGTTCACGCTGTTCCCCCAGACCCTGTTCCTGGGAAAGCCCTGTCATACCTCTGCCATACAACCTTCCCCAGTCCCTCAGGTTATAACCCACTACTCCTTCCTCCTCCCTCTTAGATGCTGCTGGTACCTTGACGACATAGGCACTGCATTCTGCCCGATGCTGGGATTCATTTGCTCGTGTCTCTCTATACCGAAAAGCAAGGCCTGTTTAGTTTGCCTTTGTATCTGGATGACCTTTGACATTTGTAATCCTGCGCAGTAATAAAAGTATGAACCAATAAATGAGTTGAATGAATGAAAATTAGGATAATAATAATAGATTGCATTTATTGAACACTTCCTGTGTGCTCAGTGCTAGGATAAGTGTACTTTCTCAATTACCCTCAAAATAGCGCTTTGTGGTAGGTGCCCTTATGATCTCACTTTTGCAGTCGAGGAAACTGGGGCTAAGAGAGTCTGCAAAACCTGTCTGAGGCCACGTGGCTGGTGAATGTGGGGGGTAGACTGGGGGCTGGGGTACCTGTGTTGGCTCCTGCAGCTAAAATCTCATGTAAACTGCCTGGCCCTCTACTGTGGCTTCAGATAAAGCCTAGGAGAAACAGGATGGCCCGGTGCAGGTATCATGGGGCACTGAGGCAGAAAAGAGAGAAAAGCATCATCATGTGGGAGAGGTTACCTGATGGTGCCCCACCCACTACACCCATCCTACAGGCAGCTTGCAATCTCTTACTCATAAAATCACAGCCCTCACGCCATTTCCCAGACTGAAAAGCATGAGAGTCCAAAGAACTAGGTCCAAAGTAGGGGATGTCCAGAACCTCAGTGAGTCTCCTAGTATGGTTGGTTGTGGTTTTAGAACCAGGCTCCCTGGGTTCAAATCCTGGCTCTGCTCTTTACTACCTGCTTGGCAGTGGACCGGTACTTTGTTTAAACCTCAATTTCTCACCAGAGCAACAAGGGTAGGAATAGTACCTGCCTCATGTTTTTATGAGAATCGAGTAATACAATACATGTGAAGTGCTTCACAAAGCCTGGCATACAGTAAATGCTGTATTAATGTTACTTATTGTTTTCTCGGGTATTGATAATGTCTTAGTAAACCCTCAAAACAATACCAATTCTATTTCACTCTAATGGCAACCACACAGTATGGTTACCATTTAGAAATGGACCCCAGAGAGCCTCAAGTATAGAGGGTGATGTTTTCAGGAGGGTAAGTTCAAGCGTAATACCGGCCGGGTGGTTTAACTTGAGATGTAAGGTTGCACGCAAGAACCTGGCAAGTTTCTTCCTGGCAGGAAGCTGAGATGCTGGCTCAGCCTCCTTATTAGGGAGAGCTTTTTCTATTGTGTCGTGTTTCTGGCTTGGGCTCCATTTACGGTGTCACAATCCCATGCCACACAATGGAGGGACTCCTCCCCTTGCCTGGCCCAGGCTTTGTGATTCACATGCCCCACCCCACAAGCCTGTGGGCACAGCACTACGTGACATGTGAGAACGAAACGATGACCCCACCTCAGTGTGCACACTGGGGTTTTGAGCTTTGGGCTCTCAGGTCAGGCTGCCTTGATCAAAATCCCGATTCTGCCATTTGCTAGCAGTGTGACAGGCAAGTTGCTTAACCTCTGGATATCTGTTTTCTCGTCACTGAAACGGACATGACTAATAGTGCCTATATTATGGGGCTTTGAGAGAATGAAATAGCCCAGGGAAAGTGCACAGAAGGGTGCCTGATAGGAGTAAGGGCTCAACGGGAGCCGTGTGTGACTATCAACCTACTTTAATGATCATAATAACCTGAAGGATAGGTCGGCACTCTCATCTCCAAGCAGGAAGCTGAGGCTCAGGGAAGTTTTAAACTGTTCTAGGTTCACAGTGTTTAGGGGCCAAAGCCAGGATTCTAACCCAGGGCTAAAGGACCCCAAAGTCCAAGATCTTCTCACTGAGCCATGGAGGGAATAGACCTAGAGTCTAGGAGGGCAGCCATGTATCACACTGATGACAACCCAGGGCAGTGTAAACTTTCCTGACAAATGTCCCTACACCTGGGATCATGGTCAGATGCTGGGAAAGCTCCAGGAAGGGTGCTGCATGAGCTCGCACGAGGCTGTGTGGTGGCAGTGGGACTGAACTGGGCCTTGAAGGACGAGCAGGACTTGAGTGACAGAATGAAGATGAAAGAGGGCATCCTCCTTCCATCTCTTAAGGCTGGGGCCTGTGTGTCAGCCCCAGAAGCAGGGCTTGGCTGATGGCTAGAAGGGGCATCCATAAGGCACAGAGGTGCCTGGAGTGAACGAGCTGAGCTGGAGAGTCAGGGAAGAAAACAAAACCAGATTCGTTGCCAGCCAAGGGGGCGCTCCAACCACAGAGGCCACTGTAGGTCCCGGTGACAAGCTGGAGGTAGGGAGGCTGATGACGATGGTGTTTGAGTAGCTCAGGCATAAAGAGACGAAGGTTGAACCAGACTAGGGGTCTTGGGAATGGGAATGGAAGGACGGTGAAGGACTCTGTGGCAAGAGCTTGAGGGAAGGGGTGAAGGCAAGTGTGTGAATTGGGCCTTTCCGTTCCAGATCAGCAGCAGCACCAGAGACCAGCATTGAGAGACACGCGCTCCAAACTGTGGGTCTGACACATGCTCAGTTGTAGCCCTGATTCAGCACTGGAGGCCACGCGCTGGGCCACCGGGCCTGCCAGCTTCTCCTCATGCAGAGCCGGTGGTGAGATGCAGGGAACCAGTGGGAAGACCGCAGTGGCACGCAGGAAAGAGGGAAGGAGGCTGGACTAGATGTGGTGGTGGGGACAGACGCAGGGAAGGAACAGAAAGCAGAACTACAGAAACTGTGGGGGAGGCAGCCGGTGGACAGTCCAGGACCCCTGGGTGTACCCCAAGAGAAGAAAGGGATGTGACCATGTGGGGAGCAGATTTGGGCTGGCTAGGAGAGGTGATTTGCAACTAAATACCTAACATCTCAGAAAGTCCCTTTGTCTGAATATCCCTTCAGCCCTTCCCGGAGCCCTGTTAACGGGGTGGGTGTGCAGACATGGAGGGCTTAGCCCCAGCTTAGCCATCGCCTGGCTGTAGGGCCTTGGGCAGCCAGTTGGCCTGTCTGGGCTCCAGTTATCCCTAAGTGAGAAGCTAAGGTTGGGTGGTCTTTCAGGGCTTTCCAGCCTTAAAGGACTTTCAAGTCCAAGTTTTATTCCTCTATTCTTAGTTGCACGAGGCAGGACTGATGGTGCAAGCCGCTCTCCCCGTGTCAGCCTTGCAGTGTCCGCCGGTCAGAGTGTAGCCAGGGAGATGAAAAATCGAGTGAATTCTGGCTTCGGTAAGGACAGCAGGGCAAGGGCAGAGCAGTGTTATATTTCCCGTCTTTGGTGGCCAGAGAGTTGGGAGGTACACCCTGTGCTTCTGTGGTGGGCATTTGCCCAAGAATCTCTGTCTGACTACCTTCCTTTGTCCCGAGGTCTGTCCTCTTTGCAGTTGCTCAGATCTCCTCCCTGAATGACATCAGTGGTGGGAGGAGAATGATTACAACAGCCCCTGGGAATTAGGGCCCAAGGGTACAGGGAGGGGGGCCTGGTTCAGTTCTGACCGCTCAGGGGTTTGTGGAATGGCCAGGGAGCTTCAATCCACTAGCAGTGTGACCTTAGGCGAGTATCTGCCTATTGCCTTTCTTATCTATTATCTGCTCCCCACTAGTCATTAAGCACCTTAAGGTCAGGGGCTATAGTTTGTTCCCAACTCCATGTCTAGTAGCGTGAGCACCACGCGGGGCACACTTGTGTAATATTTGTTGAACGAGTCAAAGAATGTGTGCAACAGCGGAAGCACCTGGAGTTACCGAGTCCAGAGAAGAAACCCTTCAAGTGACCTAATTTCCTAATTGTATCCTTGACGTTGCACAGACCCACTCTATTTCTCTTTTATTTGGTGTTTACAGACTTGTGCTGTGTGGCCATTAGGACACACTTAAGGAGCCACTAGGAAATGGATTGCATCTGTGTCCTGACGGAGCTGTCTGCCCTTGACAGGCCCAGGTAGGTGTGGGAGGTCACCACCGGAAACGTCCAAACAGAAAGTGGACCTCACTTGTGGCACATGGTCGGGGGAGCAGGTGTAAGCACTGGATTGGATAGGCTGTAGGACCCCTGGGGCTCCTTTTAAACCTGACACTCCATGATTCCATGACTTTCCTACCACAACTTGGGTTACTTAGCAGGTGTAGTCTGTTTTCTTTTCTTGCTTAGAACTTGGGAGAGAAGAATGAATTTGTTCTCATTTGTTAACTAAGCAGCTCCCTTGACTTTTGATCAGGTAGGTTTCAAAGGTCAGGACGGGGCATGTATGTATATATGTTTGTATCACTCTGTGACCCAGTGAGCTCTGGAAAGTGGTCCAAAAGGTCAGTCACCAGACTTGGGTGGCTTGGGTCCTACACAGCCTCCACCTCAGATTAGATTAGACATTGCTGTAAGGACCTTCATAAAACTTTGTGCTTCCCCATCACCCTGAACCCTAATTGCTTTTAGATCATGAATGGATACTCTTCTTTGCTATAAATTCTATGAGTGTGGAGACTATATTTTTCTTGGTTAGCACTGTATCTCCACCTAAAATCTTGTATGTACCTGGCACAAGGACAATACTTAATAAATGTCTGATAAGTAGATGAGTGGATGGATGGATGGATGGAGTACTACATCTCCACTATAGTCAAATGCTTAATAGATTTGGGCATCAGGATAGGCACCTTTTGTTTTCAAATGAGTAGAACATAGTTCCCTTTTCAAGAATTAAATATGAACACGAAATTAGTCGAGAGTCCAAGTATTTTAGAAATACTCTTACCTGAGGCATAGTCCCTTTGAGGAACACTTGGAGGTGCTTTGACTTTCAGCCTATAGATAACAACCATTAGACAAACGGTCAGTGGGTAGGACAACTGTTGTCAAGGCCCATAATATAAGCAAATATAGAGATAACAGACAGATAACTAATAGAATAATGGCTTCTTTTGGACCTATCACATTGAAAGACTAAATGTATTATAAATGTAGTGAAGCCATTGATCAGAGGTCTCCTAGCTCCCTCATCTCCCCAGTGTACAACGGGGCTGTGACTTGGCAAAGGTGAAGTCAGGTGGTGGAATATTCACCTGAGTTCAGAGTTTCAGGGAAGAAAATTGTTAATTGGTTGATAAGATGGTAATAGAAGATGAACTCTGTTTTAATAAATAACTCAGTGCAGGACGCCTGGGTGGCTCAGTCAGTCAAGCGTCTGACTCTTGGTTTCTACTGTGGTCACGACCTCACGGTTTTGTGAGTTCGAGCCCCGCATGGGGCTCTGTGCTGGCGACGCGGAGCCTTGCTTGGGATTCTCTCTCTCTCTCTCTCTCTCTCTCTGCCCCTCCCCGACTCATGCTGTCTCTGTCTCTCTCAAAAATAAACTTAAAAGAAATAACTTAATACCTCAATGCTTTAAACAACAAGAAAAATATTAGTTATAATGAGCACTTTGGTTGTAGGTTGGACTGACACTGTTTTTGCACTATTTTAAAAAAAAAAAAAAAGCCAAATAAGAGAGCAGTGAGTGTTCCCGGGTGGGGATTGTGATATTTAGCTTACTTAGAAGTTGAACTGTTTCAAGCACTCTCAAAACTACTTTAGTATCTTTAGGCATATATAGAATGTTTGAATATTCACAATCCTTCCCTACTCATTACAAGAAGAAACTTAAAATTACATTTTAAAAATATACCCCAATTTTTAGGCTTTTTATAAGTTTTGACACCACCTCCCATTCTATTTCTAGTAAATTATTATTCTTAATAATAGTTGCCCATTTTATTTAAGAATGATTTGCTTAAAGAAGTTTAAAAATATATAAATAGAACCTATATCCAGTAGCTTTTATTTACTAAAACATCACATCCTTTTACAGAGGCAGGATATAAGGTAACCATTACATGCAAAACATATTTCATTCCTTGGGGGAAAAAAGCAGCACAGAAATTCATGTCTGATTACAAAAAATAAGCCTGATAAACCAGAATTGTAATGTTTCAAAAATAACAATTTTTATATTTGCATAGAAATTCTGTTTTTTGTTTGCCCCAAGGTTCTCAGATCAATTATTTCATTCAATTCTCATAGCAAGACAAGGTGTGCTGGGAAGATATTATCATTAGATGTATGACGAGGTCCAGAGACAGAGATGATCCACGGTGTTATAGGAGAAAAAAAACCCTCAAAAACAAACAAGGAATGGTACCAGGTCTATTCCTGAAAGAGAAAAAATTTTGAAAACCAACCATTCCCCATTATTGCCATCATTTCATTAAAGAAAAGAAAGGGCATTTTAATATTCCCAAATGTATGAAGGTTATCATCTCCGAATAAAGGACAGACTCAGGAAAGGGCTGTTGGTCACTGAACACCAACCAGGAAGAAAAGCTGTGGTTTGGGTCTCACTCAGCAGCTGGCAGCTGCATGCCAACCCCCAACACTTCAAGGTCCTTATTTTCTCATTTGGCCATGAACCAGTGACAACTCTGTCATGGTCTTGTGTTAGGAAACCAGCGTGTTCAACCGTGCTTCCTCCTTTCAAGGTAGCACCTGTTGCCTGGCAACAAGTAAGAGCTTAACTGCAGGTCCCTTAGAACCAAAGGGCCACTGACTTCACCCAGGGTAATGACTATGGCAGCCAGATTTCCCAAGCTGAGAAGAAACATTTGTCAAGTACAAGTGCATTTTGGGAACAATGGGCATAAAAAAAATAGAAACTGTCTGAAAATATGTGAGCTCCGTGGCTACTGTGTAAGTATGACCGACCATGGAATAGAGAGACATTTTATACAGAGGCTTCATATTATTAAGAAAAGTCGTGTGTTATAAAACTAGCAACTGTGGGATAATTAATCTAGAATTGATTAAAACAATGACTCGCAGGCTTCTCTCATTTCAGTGAGATTCTGTATGTGTCAGAAGTATTAAATGAAAATAATCACATGCCTCTCCCTGCCACAGGACAGAACATGGAGACAAAGTCTCCTCCTCTAGGAGATGACCAGTTCCCCACAAGCAGACCGTTTTAACGATTTTATGATAATCACTTATACATATTGAGACTCATTTACATTTTATAGTCTAAAAACACCATAAAACATGATTTCTTTCGAGTTTAGCAAAGACCAAAGAATGAAGATATTCTGTTCTTTATATATATATAATATATATCATATATTTATATTATATATAATCTATACATATATATTCAATGTTTATTTATTTATTTTGAGAGAGAGAGTGCAAACAGGGGAGGGGCAGGGAGAGAGGGAGGCAGAGAATCCCAAGCAGGCTCCACACTGTCAGCACAGAGCCCAGTGTGGGGCTGGGACACAGGAACCACAAGATCATGACCTGTGAAGCTGAAATCAAGAGTTGGTCATTTAACCAACTGAGCCACCCAGATGCCCCTGAACATACTCTGTTCTGAAGGTATAGGTCAATGAACTTTTATACACTATTAGTGGTACAAAATTTTTGGAAAACAATTTGGTAATATCAACAAAAATGTCAAGGGCATAACTTCTTCGATCTAGAAATTTCATTTCAGGAATTTAGCTTTCTGCTATACTCAAAGTCCACAAAACCTATTTATTGAAATGTTATTTATGGCAGTTAAACTGAAAGAAACGGCCACAAAATTTTGATTGATCTTATCAAATTGCCCTCCAAGAATATGCCTGTTTAAACTCCCACATCTCCCTCTCTTTAAAAAGTGTCCACCAGGGGCGCCTGGGTGGCTCAGTCAGTTAAGCCTCTGACTCTTGATCTTGGCTCAGGTCATGATCTCAGTTTGTGAGATTGAGCCCTGTGGGACTCTCTCTGTCCCTCTCTCTCTGCCCCTCCCCTGCTCACGTGTATGCACACACTCTCTCTCTCACAAAATAAATAAATAAAACTTAAAAAAATAAAAAATAAAAAGTGTCCACCAATACATAGCTGGTTAAATGAATGATAATGGATTTATAGCAGACTATTAATCAGCTATTCAAAAAGGAATATGGTTTATTTTTACATACTAACAAACAAAGATATCCATGATATTAAGTAAAACCACTAAGCAAAGTCAGGTTGGTAGAATGCTTTATGGAGAACAGCACCATTCATGACGAAAACGTATGTATGTATAGGTAAGTGCTACATCTATGTCAATATACATATGTGCGTATTGACATAGTCCATTGTCAATGGACAATGTCCATTGTCCTGGAGTGGGTTGATGTGGGGCATGGGGAAGGAGGAGATTTTGACTTTATGCAATTCTGAATTCTTTGATTTTTTTTTCTTTTCTAGTGAATGACGACTACTTTCATTTTCTGAAAAAAAGAACTTAAACAAAAACTTAGTGGAATACCATCTCCCCTTTCCTCCTAATTTAGATTTTGCGTGACGAATATAGATATGTACAATTTTTATTTTCTTTTTTTAAAAAAACTTAAGAGTTTCTGATGTGCAGGAAGATTTGGAATTCTAGTTTCCTTCTCCAAATGCCAACTGAAAACACTATTTTGGGTGCCTGGGTGGCTCGGTCAGCTGAGCATCTGACTTTGGTCAGGTCATGATCTCACAGTTCGTGGGTTCAAGGACCACATCGGGCTTTGCACTGACAGTACCGAGTCTGCTTGGGATTCTCTGTCTCCTTCTCTTCTCTACCCCTCCCCTGCTCATGTTCTCTCTCTTTCTCAAAAATAAATAAACGTTAAAAAAAATTGTTTTAAAGGGGTGCCTGAGTGGCTCAGTCAGTTGAGCCTCCGACTTTGGCTCAGGTAATGATCTCGCAGTTGACAAGTTCGAGCTCCACGACGGGCTCAGTGCTGACAGCTCAGAGCCTGGAGACTGCTTTCGATTCTGTCTCTCTCTCTCTCTCTGCCCCTCCCCCGCTCATGCTCGCTCTCTCTCTCTCTCTCTCTGTCTCAAAAATAAAGATTAAAAAAAATTTTTTTAACTCCATTTTAAGGCTATAACTGAAAAAACAAAAATTGAAATATGGAAAACAGGTATGGCATCCTAAAGATGCTAGGGCTGTGTTCTTGTAACTTCTCTCTTGGATTTCTCCAACCATGTCCTAGTGGCCCTTAACTACATAGTTACAGAAGCTGATTTTCCTGTTTCTATAAAGGTCTTTGTTGACATTTGCCATCTTAAGCGGCATAGCTCACTTTTACTGCAATGAGAGGGGAAAGCAAAGGGCCCTGAGCATCACCCCGTTCATTTGCCATGTTTCCTGAACATAGATCTGACCACCATGGACTCTGGCCACGAGTTAGAAAGGGTTACATGCTAAAAAGGTTGCAACTCCTCACTCAGGCAACGGAGAACTTTGTCTTCTTCTACTTAGCACAGGCTGGGATGATGTGTTAATTATGTAAATGAGTGCTTATACAGTGCTGTGGAGTTCAACTTACTTTTTGATCTTGTTCATTATTCCACCTTCATTGTTCTTGATGTCATGGACCATCTTTTGAAGTTGCCTGCAAGAAATAAAATCAAACATAAAATATTAATAATAGGTTGATTTTTTTTTAAAGTCAAAAGGGAATACAAAAAGGAGAAAAAACCCTACAATAAGCCCCCAGTGAGAATCGTATCATATTTAATCGACCATCTGCTACTTGAGTAAAGCAAAGCGTGACTGATAATGTAAGGAACGTGGTCATTGGGCCGTGTCCCTGTCCCCTGAATGTCTGGGCTCTGAAGAGAAATTCTGGTTTCCAGATCTATTCATTTTTAGGAGACACGGGAGGCAAAAGCCCTCTGAAAAACCTCACTGTTCATCACTTATTGTCCTTAGAGCATTCGCATTGCCAGGATGGGGCTACCTTGAAGGACAGGTGGGCTGAAATCAGGCACAAGCGTTCTTGGTTAACTTTACTAGGTTGAATCTGGAAAAACCGTCACTAGAAAGTTGTACCTACACAGAAGCCATAAGGAAAATGATTAATGAATCTGACTGCCTACACATTTGGAAATTCTGTAGAACAAAAGGAATATGCACAAGATCAGGAGATGAATGACGTGCTGGAAGAAATATTTGCAACACAAGAACAATAAGGACTATGTGTTATGATTTACAAAGAAATCTGATGACTCAGTAAAAAAAGATTAATAATTCAATAGGAAATGGGCAAAACATGTAAACATACAGCTAACAGAAAAGGACGAGTGGCTAACAGATAACATGACTTATTTTTTAAGGAATTTGCATCTAAACAACAATGAGATATGTTCTGCTTATCAAATTGGCAAAACTTAATGTGATAATACCCTGGGGCGGGGTGGCGGGCGCACCAAAATATGGATATTCTTGGGAATGCAATTTGTGATGATTAATATCTGTTAAATTTTAAAACCTCCATGCCTTTTGACCCAGAAATTCTACTGCTAGGGATTTGCCATCCTCAACGTGGTCATAAAACTATACCACTATGTACTATGTTATTTGTGTAATAACCCTAATCCTTCCTGCCTCCCCACTAAATAAAACCTGGAAACAACCTAAATGCCCATCAATCATTAAAAGGGAACTAGTTAAATAAACTTTGATAAAGCCATACAATGGAATACCACAGACCCTTAAAAAAAAAGAAAAAAAAAAAAAGAAGCACACATCAGTATTGCTGATACATGAAAATCCCCAATACCTATTAAGTTACACAAATACGGTGAAGGAGAAAAAGAAAAAAGGAGGAAAGGAAGGGAAGTTCAGAATAATGTGTATCGTGTTTTTTTTGTGGGATTGCCAAGGACACATACATTCATATGTGCTGGTAGGTGCATAAGTTTTTAGAAAGATATGCAAGGAATTATTCAAAGAATGTTTTCAAAGTCAATACAGCGTCCTCATACAAATTAGGAAAAGGTACCCTTTTTTCTTTTTTTAAAAAAAATTTTTTTTTTTAACATTTATTTTTGAGACAGAGAGAGACAGAGCATGAACGGGGGAGGAGCAGAGAGAGAGGGAGACACAGAATCGGAAGCAGGCTCCAGGCTCTGGGCCATCAGCCCAGAGCCCGACATGGGGCTCAAACTCACGGACCGTGAGATTGTGACCTGAGCTGAAGTCAGACGCTTAACCGACTGAGCCACCCAGGCACCCCAAGGTACCCTTTTTTCTGAGTGGACATTGCTCAGTGGCCAGGCACACAGCTTGGCAAATAGCGAAAGACAGATTTCAGTCTCTACTTGTCCTCATAGCTGGGTGCCCTTGTACCAATGGCAGAGCGAGGGCTGGAGGCTTGAGTGGGGATGAGGGCTTCTGCTTTATAAAAAGGAGACTTTCACTTTACAATGAAGATTTTTCTATATTAGTTGAATGTTCATAGCTTGTGCATCTATCATTTTATTATCTGTTTTTATATACATAAATAGAGGAAAATGTTAAAAGTTGGAATCTTGGGCCATGGTTTTTTCCTTCATAATGACTCTCTGACTTAAAAAAAAAATATGTAAATATGTTACTTATATATATTTATATTTACATGTAAATATATCTAATAAATATGTTCACATATTATGTATAATACACATTTACATATTATAGTGTATATGTAAACAATGGTGTGTATAAATATATAAATATTTCTATTTATATGTAAATGTAAATTATATATGTATAATTTCACACGGTTCTGCTCTTAAAGAGTAGGATAGCCGAATTTACCCTTCAGGCAAGCCTTTCCTTTGTTCTGAGGAAACCATTTGATTGGGCCCTATAGTTATCAAAACGTAAATCTCATCCACAGCCATCGCTCGTGGAGAAACCTATTTCCCGCAAACCTGCATGCACACTTCTCTTGCTCTCGGAGCTAGGCCTTGCGTTAGGTAATACGAACAGTGGTGCACAATTCAGCTTGGCAGAGGCCTCCAAAACCCTGTTGACTGGTGGGGGGGAATCCGGGGAAATAATCTCTGGCTCAGCACGGATTTAGGACGCACATGTTGCAAAGCTCTTCAGTGTGGGTGGAGGAGTTTAGAGCAGGGAGGAGGCTTGGGCTAGGGGGTGGGGGGCCTCTGCCTGGCCAGCCTGTTGGCGTCTGCAACTAAGTGTTAATTTAAGGCTAACTAACCCATCTAGGTTGCTGTTCTGCTGTAGTTGTTTACTGAGGGGCCCTTGGGCACTAAGGAGTGGGGTGAGATTTACAGGGTAGGGATGGACCCTCTTACCCTCAACTATTTTGGGAAAAGGAAAGTTCTCAAACAAGGAATGGGAACTCGTCCTGGGGATCTTAGGGAGTTCTCTTCCCTTCTCCGTCTAATGGTTGTTAGGAACTAATACTGAAGAACAACCACTGAAGTGGTGGAGAGGAGGGGAGGGATACAAGGGTGGAGTGTTGGCTGGAACCTGAGGTTGGGTCTGGGCTCCAGCTCTGAGGAGAGCCATGCCGGCACCATCACTAGGCATTTGCACCAAGACAATTCCTCTCCATTGCCCCTGAATGTTCAGCGGTATCCTGTTTATCCTGTTGCAGCCTCTGGGCTGTGGGCAAGGGTGTGTTCCATGGCGTGAAGAGTTGAGTGCACAGGGAACACGGCTGGAAGGTGGAGTAGCAGAAGAGAAACTTCTTTTAGGACATCCTTTAGGCTACATCTTGGGGAACTGTCTTCAGAACTGGGGGACCCACTGAGGGGCCCATGTTGGGATGTGGGGAGGGGTCGGAGCCAAGCAGTAATCTGGGTAACAAAGGAAATGAGATGGCGTTTTCTATCCCCAGTTAGGGAGGCTGTGCTCACGGATTCTACTCATATGAGAACTTAGCAGAGCACCAGGCTCAGCAGCAGGGAGACGAGAATGGATGAGGGTGAAGGAGGACCACCTGCCCAACCGAGATACACAGAGGGTCCCTAAAGCTCGACCTTTGAGCTGCTTCGGAACTCCTCGGGATTCTAGAGTTTGTTCACATATAACCTGTGCCTACCACTCCCCCCGCCCCATCTCCTTTTCCTGCAGAACTATCGGGAATCTCTGAGACGGAGGAATGAGGGAAAATGGGAGATAAGATGTCCGGGCACAAGAGAAAGAGACGCAGAGAGCGAAGCTGGGATGGTTTGATTGGGAAGCAATGTAATCATTTCCAGTGCAGAGCAGAGGGCATCTCCCTCTGTAAGCTGATGTAACTGAACGGAATGCCTTTAGACTAAATTAAACCTTAACCAGGTTTAAGGACAAGATGAGCCAGAGTGAAGGATGCTGTCTGAAATTTGTCAGCAGCGAGACACAGACAGAGTAAGAGGGAGCCAGGGGCTGATTTGTATAAGCAACTTTGCTGCAGGTGTAGACAAACAGGTGTAAATTGTTGCAAAAGAGTTTCATGTAATTCTGTCATTCGCTCAACTTGGTATTTGATACTTCTTGGCCTTTCTTAAATTATTTTCATTATAGATTTTTTTTAACGTTTATTTATTTTTTTTGAGAGACAGAACATGAACAGGGGAGGGTCAGAGAGAGGGAGACACAGAATCCAAAGCAGGCTCCAGGCTCTGAGCTGTCAGCACAGAGCCCGACGCGGGGCTCGAACTCACGGACGCGAGATCATGACCTGAGCTGAAGTCGGCCGCTTAACCGACTAAGCCACCCAGACGCCCCTCATTATAGATTATTAAAATAATCAGTTGCTTCATAAATTATGCTTCTTGTGTTCAAAATTTTTCCCCTCCCTCTGCCTCTCGTTCACTCAACACTTGAGGCTCACAGACTGCTGTTTCAGCAGCCAAGTGTTACCTGGAAAAACAGTGTCCGCCAAACCAAGAAGACCTGGGGATGCTCTCAGCTCCTTTTATCAACTATTCACACACTGCCTGATGCACAGCTCTCTGGTACCGTCTTTGGAGCCCTTTTTTTCCCCCCTCTACTACAACATAAAGCACATGCAAAGGCATGTGCAGCTGGACTGTTCCCAGATTTAAATACCAGCTGTCTCACTGTGAGAAGTCGCATGTAGGTGAAAATAGGCAAAAAAAAAAAAAAAAAAAAAAAAAAGCAAGCTTCTCTTTGGTTAGCCCTTTCAGAGATATCTTGCCATGGATGGCGGAAGGATAATAGGAGCACAATGTTCTACACTTTAAATTATGAAGAGACAGCCACGTACAGGTAACAAAATAAAATGAACGAAGAACAAAGCTCATCTGATATATTTTTTAAAAGATGTCAATAGTGTATTTTTTAAGTGTACTTATTTTGAGAGAGACAGAGCGAGCGGGGCAGGGGCAGAGAGAGGGGGACAGAGGATCTGAAGGGGGCCCCAATGCAGGGCTTGAATTCACCAACGCAGAGCTTGTGACCTGAGTTGAAGTTGGATGTTCAACTGACTGAGCCACTCAGGCACCCAATAACGTATTTTTTAAGTAGCATGCTATTTCAACATTTTACAGTGGTGAATACACCATATAAATAATTATAATTATTATTTCTCTATAAACCAAATCAAATTATACATTCTCTCCTTTGTCACTGATTTAAAAAATTTTCTTCAAGCTTTTGAATTAATGTCAACAACCTTAGTTGTTTAACAATACTCTGAAGTAGTGTGACCCGGGCTGAGCCTGGATCTCAGAGGATTTAGATCCCACAATGTACTGAGTTGGAAAAAAATCACTGTTTGAAAGTAAGCAGCAGTTTTTTTTTTTTTGCCTTCAAGGAAGTGGTTTACTTTAGAATCTGATAGACCAGTGGTTCCCACTGTAAACTGCACCTGAATCACCTGACGGGCTCTGAAAATGGTGAACCCGCCCCCAGAGCTTCTGATTGGGTAGGTCGGTAGTGGGTCGGCTAATTTGCATTGCTAACAATTTCCTTGGTGCTGACTTTACTAGCCAGGAGACCACCCTCTGAACATATTCCACCCCCCCCTCCCCCACCCCTGCCCCTTGCTGTGAGCCTTTTAGTTGTGCCTAAGTTAAGCAAATAGATGCTTGGGAAAAGTTCTCAAGCATTCAAGGGTGAAGTTTCAGACAAATAAATCGAGTGGTCAGTTCAATAACTTAATTTGGGTGTGGGTTTTACTATACTGTCCCTCCTCTGTGAGACTCTGGACTTTTCTCTGTGTGGATTTAGACTACCCCATGCCTGTGTATTTTTATTTATTTTATAGTCACGTGCTTTCTTCCTGAGCCATAGTTTGCTAAAGCAGAGTATCAATGAAGGGGGTGCAGGACAGACACGCCCCTCACATTTGCAACAACGTAAAAAGGGACTGGATCTGCTTGGCACAGAGCCACATGGCCAGGACCATTTGGTGACGTTGGGACATGACTATATCCCTGTCCCTGGCTGTCCTTGCTGCTACTCAGCCTGCAAAGACTCTAATCCAGGAAGTGAGGAAAATGAGGATATGGTATATAGGCCTTGGGCTTTGCTACTGGATGTTTCCTGTCTTCTGGGGCCTCCTGGTTGTTGGTCCCTCTACAGGTTGACCTCTCCAGGGATTTTTATAGTGCAGAGGTGAGCTGGCCCTTGAAATAGTCTATGGCTGGGAGCAAAGCACGGAAGACCTGAAGAAGGATCCAGGAGGCTGAACGAAACCTTGTCTAGGAGCAAATATAAATCGTTCTCTGTGTTGTGCTTCCTTCCGTTATTCCCCAAATTTCAGCAAAGTCTTAAATATGTATAACTAAGTCTGTTAGGATTGTGGGGGAATGAGGAAAGGGTCTGTGGCCAAAGGTGAAAGAGCCTGAGAAATTCACATGGTGTCTGGAGGATGCTCTCTGCTCCACAGTGGGGGGAAAATGACTCCAAGAAGACGGGCTCATGGATCTGGAGACAAGCAAGAGCCAGTATGGAGCAGTGTGGGATGTGTATGCAGCCCTGGGAGTCCCAGAATGCCAGGGGCGGGAATAGGGGTACTGTAATTTGAACGGCAAAGAATGATGTGACTTTTTTTCTTTGGAGTCACAGGTAAATAGTGACTGGTCACATAGGTTGTACAGTTTTTAATTTTATAACTTTATTTCTGATAAAAAATGTAATCTATGCTAAGTGAAACAATCCTGAAAGCCTGAAAAGGCTACATACTGTATGATTCCAACTAGACTCTGGGAAAAGCAAAACTATGAAAACAGTAAAATGATCAGTGGTTGTGATTTCAGGAGGAGGAAGGGAAGGATGCATAGATGGAACGGGATTTTTCCGGCAGTGAAACTATTTTTGTATGTCACTATAAGGGTGGCCACATGTAACATGTTCATTGTATCAAAATTTGCAAATAAAACTTAAAATGGCACTCTTACTTCCAACCCCCACTATTAACATTTACTTAAATAGCCTTCTAGGGGCGCCCGGGTGGCTCAATAGGTTAAGCGTCCAACTTTGTCCAACTTCGGCTCGGGTCATGATCTCATGGTTTGTGGGTTCGAGCCCCCCCGCCCCCCATCGGGCTCTGTGCTGACAGCTCAGAGGCTGGAGCCTATTTCGGATTCTGTGTCTCCCTCTCTCTTTGCCCCTCCCTTACTCGAGCTCTGTCTCTCTCTCTCCCAAAGATAAACATTAAAAAATCAAAAGCCTTCTAATGTTTTACTACACGTGTATAGTATGTATAGATTTTACATAATTAAGATGATACTTGACATTTTGTAATCTGCATTTTTCGCTTCTATCTCGAACATTTTCACAAGTGAGTAGGATCCGTAGACTTTGTTTGCTTAGCTAGCCAGTCTTTTTCTGCACCTTTTCTCCTCCTGCCAACTGAAAGGGCTTTTAATTAGCTGAAACTCTGATCTGGGTGGGTGTGACAGGGAGAAATGAAATGTCAGGACCGCCCCCCCCCCCCCCCCCCCCCCCCCCCCCCCCCCCCCCCCCCCCCCCCCGCCGCAGCCCGTGTGCTTGAGGGAGTGGAGACAGAAGACCAGACCAGACCTGAGCCCAGCATCAGCAAGAGCTGTTGACAAGTCCTGGATGCCTGGGGGCGGAGGGGCAGGAAAGCGTCCATCTCAGGTTCAAACCCAGATCACTCTAAAACAATGTTTCTAAACGCTAGCATCTGTTAAATGAAGATATCTACCTTGCAAGGGTTGCTGTGAAGATAATAGACAATGGATGTAAGGTGCCTGCCCACACAGGAAGTTTTGGTCCATTGTAATGGCTCTTCTTGCAGAAGACCCTGGGGACTGGTTTGGACCAGGAACAAAACTCAAAATCAGTGCCCTCTGCTAGAGGGAAGTGAGGGTGGGAGGGCGTTACCACCTGGGTTGATTTCCTCCAGGCCAGAAGGTGCTCCAGAAATGGGTTTGGTTGTGGGGTGTTTTCGTTGTTGTTTTGTTAGTGTTTTTTTCTGGGGGGGAGGTGATGGGTGGTTGCAGGGAGAACGCTCCCAACCTGGCGTGGCTGATTGGTACCAACACGTGGGAATCATCTACTAACCACAGTTCTGCATAAAACCGGGCATTATGTGCCCTGACCGGAGTGGCATTTTGATCTCTAACCTGCAGGAATACCTTTGCAAAAAGATGAATTATTTTGGGTTCTTAGGGTGCCTTTAGTCCCAACAAATGCTTCCATAGAGCCAGCTGTATCCAAGTGTAAGAAGAGAGCATTTTAATCACCAGTAAGTTTAGTACAAGGCAAAATAATGTGCCTGCTAAAAAAAAAAAAAAAAAAATTGAATTAAATTAAAAACAAAAATTCAGATTGCTGGGCTTGCACCATCTCAAGGTAATAAAAATCCCAGGTGGGGCCCAGGAATCTGCATTTTAACAGACTTCTTGGACTGGTGATTCTTACACACACAGAAAGCTGAGAAGCTTTATTAAAAGAAGCAAGGCAGATTTATCTGCTTCTAGTCTAGGCTTAATTGCACAGAGCACAAGGGAAGGCCCCCAACTTCCATAGTATTTTTGCACCTGCTTGCATTGCCTGAAATTTCTTTAACAGAAAAGCTTTACTCCATATTGGGATGCTGAAGGCTTACCCAGACACTCTCTCTTCCCAGGAAAGGAACATAGGA
The DNA here is from genome assembly GCF_018350215.1 of Panthera leo. NCBI lineage: Eukaryota > Metazoa > Chordata > Mammalia > Carnivora > Felidae > Panthera > Panthera leo. Next base: position 55,035,403 of record NC_056689.1, read on the forward strand.
GTTTTAGTCAATAGTGTGATGTCTGCTTGCAATAGGGGAAAAGAGCAGAAAGAATCAGATGTGGGTGCGGAGGACCAGGCTCTTACCTTCACCTATGCTCAGATCAATACAAATTTGACACAGAGCTACTTTTCATCTGCCTGCTCTCTGTTCCCTGGCAACCGGCACCAGAGCAGGGACTCCCAACTCCAGGAGCTGAATACAAACAGCCCAGCCTTTTTCAAGGGGTATTTTTTTTAATTGGAGTTAAGAGCTTACATCCATGGGCAGTCTCTATATATCTTCTTCGTAGAGGAGGTTGTCTTGATTTGGGCTACACATTAGAGTCACTTAGGGTGTTTTTAATAATCCTCATACCCAAGGCTCCCCACCAGACCATTGGCTCCCAGGTGATTCTAATGTGTGGCCAAGGTTGAGAACCACTGGCCAAATTATCACTGTAGGAAAGACCCACGGCCTAAGAGAGCACGGGAGAAGAATCCATAGATGCTGGCTGCCTTTCAGAAAAGTGTCTACAGGCTGAGAGCAGCCCTGGGATGTAGAGGGACAGAACAAATCCAGAAGGGTGGACTGGTGGACACAGAGCTCCACCAAGGCCAAGGGAGCACCGAGAAGGCACTGCACATGCGTAGTTTGGTCCCATCATCAAAAAGTAGTCCAAGATAATTTTGTATCTTTTACAAAATATCTTTCCAATAATTTTGCCAAATACAGGAGATGATTTCAAAGATGGTATTATCTGGTATTATTTTTAGTAGAAAAAATAAAAGGATCAGAAAACATCTTGCTTTCCTTTCAGCTCCTTAATGCACTCACAGAGGACCATGAAAGGCAGGTTTTAGCAGGCTTTTGCACTTCGGTCTTTTCCAGGAAAGGTGAAAGGCAGAGCAAATTAATCAGAGAAAATCCATGTTTGCTTTGGGTTTAGGAATGGATTGAAGAGCGTCTCGGATGAAAGAGACTTTTTGCAAACAAAAAGAGCAGATAAATCCTTCCTCCTTCTTCACCCCCCCACATCTTAACCACGGTCCGATCTGGGTCTAGAATTTTATTTTGTCAGTATCTGTGGGGCTGGTCCTCTGTGTATGAGGGATTTTGTCAGGGCCCTCGTCAGCTACTGTTCCTAAACCCCAGCTTTCACCAGGCCACGTCCTCCTTAAGAGTCTGCAGCAACTCCTTGGGTCTCCTGAATAATCCTGACTTTTCCTCTTGGCTGAGAGTTATTCACTGTTGCCCTGAGCTCCTGGAACCCCCGCTGACAGTGGGCTTGGATCTGTGAATTATCTGCATCTACTTGGCTGGGTACCTTAGAACATCTGCACTCTCCTCATATCCGGCTGTTTCCTCCAACATATATGTTCCTAAGATCGTCTGGAGTAACAATCTCTCTAACATCTTCCTTGGTATATATAGAGAAGAAGACATTCATTCTCTTAATTCCTTTCCACCATGAATGGAGTTTTAAAAATGTAACAATCATCACTGGGTCTGGCGATCCTTCATCTGACTTCCTCCTTTCTGAGGTATTTAAATGATCTTCGATCGTTGAGTCTGGGTTTCTTTTTAAGATGCTACTCATCATTTTTATAGTATGTTTTATTTTTGTTGTTAAATTTCAATACAAGCATTGTGTGATAGAAAGTTGAAAGCTTCTGATACGAAAGAGAATAAGAAAACAATGGAATTTATAATCAGGTACCCTTGGATGCTCAGGCTTGAGCCTTCTGGGCTTTTTTTGACCCTCTTTCTCTTTGACTCTTCATCTGCTATCACCAGTTCAGTCAGTTCACCTCCAGATGATCTTTCCTGTCTCTGTTTCCTCATGCCCACTCCTTCAGCCACAGCCACTATGATCTCATGGACAATGGACCACACCAAAAGCTTCCCATCTGGGTCTCCCTACTTCAGTCCCTCCCTTCCCCCAAATTCGTTTTCTTAAATTACCCCTTTGCATCATGTCACCCCACACGTGAATGTCTTCAATGTCTCCCTGCTTCGTGCATGATAAAGGACAAACTCATTTGCTTGGCATTCAAAGGCTTCACAATTTGGACCCAACCAAACATTTTAGACATAATTATGATGCCCACTGTTATGAACCCACAATTGTTCTCCTGAGCCCAAGGCCCAGCATAAGTGGCTCCTTTCCCTTTCCAGATTATTTCTTGGGCTCAGGAAGGAGGTCACTTAGGGAAAGAGCACTGGAGCCCAGAGAAGTGGATTCTGCTCTTATCTCTGCTGCTTCCTGGCTTCGCCAATCTGAGCAATCCCCTTCATCACTCAGTGCCTCATTTTCTCTTGTAAAACGAGAAGATTGGATTACAGGGGCGCTGAGGTCTTTTGGAGCTCTGCATTTTATTTCTGTATATCCTGGATTTATAGCACTTCAGGCAGGACTACTGATGGGCCATTTAATCTCCAGGGTTGATAGCAGTTTGTGAACTGTTACTTGGTTCGTGTGACACCTTTTGTATGCTGTATCTTAAACTTCGTTTCCTAAACTCAAAGTAGTTTTGTTTCTTCATTTTATAAAAGTAATACATGCTAATCCCTAAAAATCCATATGATACAGACACGTAAAAGGGAAAACTACTCCTTTGGCCATAAGGAGGATCAGAGGGCTGTGAGGGCCCCTGAGAAGGGAGTGGCTGACCCGAAGTTTTGAGATGAAGTGTCCTGGGAACTGGGTCCTGATGGGAAAATCGAAATTCAGCAGGCAAAAGAGTGAGGAACAGGAGCCAGGTGGCAGAAACAGCAGGTGCCAAGGCCCGGAGGTGAAACTGGCTGGGATGTTTGGGGTCTGGTGAGAAGCTGAGAGCAGCAGGATGTGGGGTGGGTGGAGGGAAGGGGGGAGTCATAGATGAGGCTGGAGGGTGGGGTCAGGCAGCAAGGGCCTTGTTAGTCAGGCCAAGGAGATGGGTTATAGGCAGCAGGAAGCCCCTGAAAACCTTTCCTCAGAGGTGTGCCCAGGTTAGGGTAGAAAAAGGGAGGAGGGGACACTGGTAGCTGGGAGACCGGTATGAAAGCAGCCCTCCTGGGCCCCAGCCCCAGTCCACGGTAGGGAAATACTAGAAGGATAACATCAAGATGCCCTTTAGTGCCCCAGCTGGGCAGGTGGAAGAACTGATGGCTGCACAGTGGACCATACTGGGGTCTGAGACAGAACAGATCCGCAATACTGGTCCTGTCTTCATTTAAAATGTCAATATTTTGGGGCATTTGGGTGGGTCATTCAGTGAAGCATCTGACTTGTGCTCAGGTCATAATCTCACAGGTCATGAGTTCCAGACCTGCATCAGCGTGGAGCCTGCTTAGGATTCTCTCCTCTCTCCTCTCTCTCTCTCTCTCCCTCCCTCCCCCACTCTCTTTCTCAAAATAAATTAAACAAAAAACAAAATAAGTAAATAAATAAACAATAACATTTCAATTTTTTGTTCATCGTAAACTATTTTTTTTTTTGCCTTACTTTTGATTTTTAAAGCATTATCTTGAAATACTATTTAACTTACTGATGGGTGGAGGATTTCTTCTTAAAGTTTAATGTTATCATTTTTTTTTTTTACATGAAACATATATTTGTCTTCTTTAGTCTATAAACCCTGGATGAGTGCCCACGCTGGGAAAGTCAGGTGCTGGACAAAGAGCTAACTAGCTTGAGCACAAACCCTTCCCCCTGGGAATGCAGGAAAAAGGTCCTGCCACCCCCTAATCTCATGACAAAACCTTCTGGTTTATGTGAAACCAGAGGACAAACACAGACAGAGACTGGGGGATTCTCTGATTTGCACAAAATATCTTCCTTTTGGATAATTTCTGTCTCAAAGCTGAAGTCTCTGGTTATGAACCATCATCTTGAAGCAGAATGCCACTTTTTAGTGACTAGTCTGCTATCTGCATGTGGCGGAGACTGTCCCATCCCATTGGCTGGCAGGCTTCCCTCCTCTGCCTCTCCAACCCTCTTCTAGTCCTGGCCCAGCTTCCTCATGTCCCTCCTTCCTGTGGCATCATTGGTGCTATCTTTAGATTTGCAAATTCAGCAGCAGAGGGGCCCTCTTCCTTCTAGAAAGTGAGTCCACACTGGAGATGGCACAAAAGTTTTGACAGCCCCTTCTGTGGTGGAGGAAGCCCCCCAAGGATGAGTTAGCACCACCGTCCCATTTCACAGATGCAGATACCAAGGCCCAGAGAGATCATGACGCTTGTCTTGTCTCGGACCACACAGCTTGGAAACCCTGACTCCTAGGTTTGCCTGTCATTAAGGTAGTCACAGTGAGAGAAACTTTAGTAATATCGTGGATCAATCCCCTCTTGTTGTAAGGGAGGAAACTAAGTTCTAGAGAAATGTTGCCACTGCCCCAAGATTGATTAGCAAAAGGGGCTCTTGGGTGGCTTGGTCGGTTGAGCATCTGACTTCGGCTCAGGTCATAATCCCGGGGTTCGTGAGTTCGGGCCCCACATCGAGCTCTGCACTGATGGTGCAGAGCCTGCTTGGGATTCTCTCTCTCCCCTTCTCTCTCCCCCTCTCTCTCCTCCTCCCTGCTCGTGCATGCTCTCTCTCCCAAAATAAATTTCAAAAACTTAAAAAAAAAAAAAAAGATTGATTAGCTAAAGATTCCCCCAGCTCTTTCCATCACACCCTGTTCTTTCCCTTTCCACACATGGCTTGGGTCTCCTGCCAGAGGCTCAGCTTTTCCGTTGTAGGGACTGCGTCTTCCACTTTCTTGTGCCACAGCCCAGAGCCACCATGAACAGTCCCTGCTCAGGAAGCCATGCCGGTGGCCAGACTCAGATAATCAATAGTTCAATAGTAAAAGCTGGCGCTTAGTGAGCCTGTGTTATGTGCCAGGTGCTTTGCATCTATTACTTCACTTAACCCTCACGACCCTCTGAGGTAGGTCCTATTATTATCCTCATTTTTTACTGTGATTAAAAATAACTACACACCAGATTTATCATCTTAACTACCTCTAAGTGTCTAGATCAGTAGTGTTTTCGCCTACACATTGCATATTCACATTGTTGTGATTATCCCAGTTTTAATACATGAGAAAACATTCACTCAGAGAAGTTGAGTAATTTGTCCCATGTCCAACACCTAGTTGAGGACAGCTGGGATTCAAAGTGTGGCCTTTTGACTCCAGAGCCCATGCTCCCAACCTCCCGTGAATAACCTATGCTGGCTTGTTTCAGCCTGACCCTTACCAGGGCAGGAGGGGCCATCACCACAGGCCTCTTTGGTCACCTTCATCTCTGTCCCTGGAGAAGGCATCCGATCCTTCCACCAAGCAAGCAGTCTTTACTGGGGACACATGTGCCCCCACCACCACCCTGCTGCTGGTCCTCAAGAACTGACTTGTTGCTAGAGGGAAGCATGGGCTCTTATCTTTAAGGGCCTGTCTCTATCTTTAAGGAGGGGCAGAAAACAAAGAGGACGGGACAGATGGCAGGAGGAGAGGCAGAGGGTAGTGCAGGCAGGTGCGGAGTGGGTAGGAACGGGGTCCAGGCCCTCCGGGGTCTGGGACCTCCTGAGAAGCAGGGTGGCTGGACTCACGGAGGGAGACCAGGGCACCACGTGCCCATGTCCTTTCACGGCATCCTAGTGACAAAGACTGCCCAGGAGACCTGGTGTGGAGGGGTGCAGGCAGCTTAACTGTTAGCAACTTGTTTCTGTGGTTCTTAACCACCGTTAACCAGAGAAATTAACTTGCAAGTTTCTCCAGACACTCTACCATTTTTCTTTCTTTTCTTTCTACCGCGATCTGCAAATGCTTTGTGGTTGTCTTTGGCATGTCTGAAGTGCTGATCTGGGTTATAAGTCCAACTGGGCTGACCTGCACAGGCAGGAGTAGGGATGATCCTATGAAGGCCCTGAATCCTTTTTACAAATCCTGGCACGCTTTACCCTGTCAGAGGAAGTTAGGCACGGGGCACAGCACCCTGAGACTGATGAGGTGACAAAGGAAATAGGCTAAACTAGACTCAAGAAGTTCTTAGATGATTTGCCACTTGCTGTGATAGTTTCTACTGACTTGCGGGGACTGCAGGGACACACTTTCCTTCCTCCCAGCACTGAGGAGGCCTTGCTGGTCCCCTCGCTCAGCCACTCACGCAGCAGGGAGGGACTGGGGGGAAGGGAAATCTCTTCCAAAAAGCCATACATACATAAGCAGGTTGCAAAATGCAAAAAAGTTACAGGAGGCTCCTGTGTCCACAGATGGCACAGACTGTTGGTTTGGAACAGTCCCCAGAGGTCATGTTATTTAATCCTGTCACTGTGCTTGGCTTTGACATGCTCTTTGTTCTAACAAGGTGCAGACAGCTGACATTTTGCTATGTTCCCGGCCTCTCCTCAACCGGCATGAAAATTGCCCTGGGGAACTGATGATTCCCAAACAACATATTTGTAAGACGATGATGTGATGCATAATTCTAATCACATTTCAGAACCTTCCGAAAATGTAATTCTGTGTAATTCTAGAAAAGGAATGTGTTTTTAAGAATTTAAGCATGTTCTTTTATTTATTTATTTATTTATTTTCACCGAGAGAGAGAGAGAGAGAGAGAGAGAGAGAGAGAGGTGGAGGTGGGGGAGAGAGACAGTGCGTGTGAGTTGGGGAAGGGCAAAGAGAATAAGAATCCTAAACAGGCTCTGTGCTCAGCAGGGGAGGGGGACTGGGGCAGGTGGAGGGGCTGACAGGAGGCTTGATCTTACTACCACGAGATCATGACCTGAACTGAAATCAAGAGTTGGATGCCTAACCAACTGACTGAGCCACCCAAGTAACCGAGCATGCTCATTTAAATTAAAAAAAAATTTTTTTTTAATTTATATATTTATTTTGAAGGAGACAGTGAGCAGGGGAGGGGGGGGCAGGGAGAAAGAAAGAATCCCAAGCAGGCTCCATGTTGTCAGCCTAGAGCCCAATGCAGGGCTCGAACCCATGAGTTGTGAGATCATGACTTGATCAGAAACCAAGAGTCGGATGCCCAACCAACTGAGCCACCCAGGCACCCCAAGCATGTCCTTTTAAAGATTAACCTTGATAGGAAAAAAGGACTCTTGCCTATGTCTACATTGGCACAATATAATATTGTCACCCACTTATCTGGGCATCCCATTTTGATAGTTAAAAGCAAAGATATTTTCAGAGTGAAGAGTGATTTTGAGGAATGATATTTCTAGTACGTTGAAAAATTCGGCTCAGTTAAGCTCATTTCACTGGGATCTGAGTAAAAAACCCTATTGGGGAATATCACATGTAGGGATTGAAGTGGAAAGAAGCCTTGTAATTCTTAAAAACCATCCAAAAATGCTTATTAATAATACGTGAAAACACACTTTGAAACAACATCTAATTGGTGAAAAAAAATATAGCACGGGTCCCCAAGTATAATATTTTATGGTAAGTACAGAAAATAATTTCATTGTCACTTTTTTCTATGGAGGCGAAATACACCGTGTAAAATTCACCATTTCTACCGTTTCGAAGTGTGCAATTGAGCAACTTCCTGACGGGGTGCAGCCACCACCGCTATCTAGTTGCAGAGGTTTTACATCACCCCAAAAGGAAACCTCATTCCCACAAAGAGGTCATTAGCAATTTTAAAGCAGATTTCCCCCCATTTTATTTGGAGGTATTTACACAAATACCTTTTGTTTTAATAGTTTTAAGAGGTTCTTTTTGGCATGCATCAGGTATGTTAGGCCCAATCATCTGTGACTGGTTTGCAAATGTGATAATCTTTGAATGTGGAGAATGATATGAAATGAAATGAAAAGACTTTCTATTTGTAAAAAAAAAAAAGACTTTGACCCTAAACAGGCTGTAAAGACTGCTTAAAAGGCACAATAGTCACAGATAACGACGAGGATCTGGTTTTCCAAGGATTTGGTATTTCATTTGCCATTTTCCTTTTGAAAGTGTATTTCCCAAGTTTGTATTTTATCCCACCATCGTTATTTGCACTAAAATAAGATGACTTTCCTTCCAGCCAGGTACTGAGTGTGGACACTGATATGCTTCCTGTGCCTAAGAGATTACTCTTCATCCCATAGCAGTTTACACTTTGAACCCAGTGAAGTTGTAAAGTAAACAACGACAACAAATTGAATGGGGGGGGGGGGGTGGTGTCTCTAACCCTGTAGGGAGCATCCTTAACCACAGCCCCCCACACCCAACTCCCTTTGCTCAGGCGTGGTCTCCCTCCTCCAGACTTTCCCTCCTTATCACCTGTTCTTTCCTGAACAAAGTCCCATTCTTTCAGCTAACAGCTGTGGACTGAGCCACCTCTGTGCGGGAGAGAAAAGCCCAGCTATCTGCCCTCCAGCCTCAGGGATGTTGGTGACAGATAGTGCCTTAATGCCTTAACCTATTACCCTCGGTGAGTTTTCATTTTGAACCAGGACTCTGAGACACTGCCTTATCCCGCATGGATGCCTCTTTAATGACACAATTTGGGAAAGCCCCGGCCAGGAGGGACTTGGGGGAAGGAAGCATCCACGGATCTCTTCCTCTCTGTTTAACATATTCACTGCTACAACACCCCTGTTATGTTATATGTTATTATAATAATGTATGATATTACTTTCCAGATGAAAAGGTTGAGGCGAAAAGGGATTACATGACCCTTTCAAAGACCATGAGCTAGTAAGTACAGAGAAGTATTCAAATCCAGGCCTGCCTGATTTCAAAGATCCTATTCTTTCCAGTATGGCAAAAACACCTTTCTGAGCACTTCTTAAATTATACCACGTTGGTCCTGTATGCTCGGTCTGTGCGTGAGACCAACTCTTCTCTTTATAATTACAGCTCACTCTCAGACTACACAAACGACTGTGGGAACGTTCTTGGAAAAATATGTATCCGTAGATATCAAATGTGCTGGGTCAGCACAGAATTCAAGTGCAGACCAGGAAACCTGTAAGAGCCTGAAATACTGACGGGCATGGTTCTGTAGGGGTTTCTGGGGTTTCTCACTAGTAAATTAGTTCTTTTAGTTAAAAAAAAATGTCTAGGGGCGCCTGGGTGGCTCAGTCGGTTAAGCGCCCAACTTCGGCTCAGGTCATGATCTCGCAGTTCGTGAGTTCCAGCCACACATTGGGCTCTGTGCTGACGGCCTGGAGCCTGCTTTGGATTCTGTGTCTCCCTCTCTCTCTGCCCCTCCCTCACTCACACACTCTCTCTCTCTCTCTCAAGAAATAAACATAAAAAAATTTTTTTTTAATATCTAGGGCAAATACAGAATATAGACTAACCTGGACCAACCTCTATTGGTCAACACCTGACACAGGGTGAAAAAAAAAAAAAAAAAAAAAAAAAAAAAAAGAGGGAGTGGCCTATGTACTCCCTTCTCCCAGCAGGCAAACAGAGAGCTACGGTTCTGGAGAAGGATCGGCTGGCTATGTGAGCTCCGACAGTGACTTCACCTCTCTGGGCCTTAGGTTTCTTGCCTCAGAAATAAAGTTGCTAAAGAGACGGCCTCCCAAGTCCTCGCCAGGAGACCTGTGTGATCTGGATGGGGGCTTCTCCGCTGCTGTCCGTGTCCTTCCACAGAGAAGGGGGAGCAGGCTCAGCTGGCGTGGCTCAGGGAACCTGTGACCAGAACTGACTACATCATTTCTAGGGGCCCAGGAAGTCCAGCAAGCGTGTGCAGTGAGAACACTGAAGCTGTCCTTGAGGCTTAGACATCAACGGCCCTGAGCAAACAGAGAGACACAGGGCCACCTTAAAGAAGCAGAAAGGCTGACACAGAAGAGGGGCAGACAGAGGGGAATCACAAAGCAAGAGACACACGCGTCCGATGGGGAGAGAGTGGCAGCCCCTCTGACCATTATCCAACAGAGACAGAGTCTGGTTAAGCAGACTCAGATGGTTTCCCTGGCAAGGTCATAGCCATAGTGGGCAAGGGCACTGCAGCCCTTTGGCTTGGAAGCAGGATCTGGGGTCACCCACGAGCTTGAACATCTGACACTACAACACGCAGCAGCCCCACACCAGCCTGGACCCCTTGCACGCATACCCTCTCATCATTCCCAACAGTGTAAGAGGATCACACCAACTGCTCACCTCTGGATAAGGCCAACACCAACTTAAAGAGTCATGGGAGGCTGGATAGAGGACTCCTTTCTACTAAAGCTGGAATAAACTCTTTTAAAAAAAAGTTGCACCCTCAAAACCCAGCCATCAGTTTCACAAAATATACACCAGTGGCCATGGGGAGATCAGGCAAGAAAGGGTGATTGTGCTGCAGAAACTATCCAAGGTGATGGCAGAGTTATTTGGATCCGTGCCTCACGGTGCTGCAGCATCTTCACATGGGACTGAGAAGACATTAAAGGGTGGACCGATACATAGCGTCTCATCCCCCAGACCTTAACCTGTCTTTTATCCCGAAACATTCTACCCATGGACCTCAGGGCAACGCATTCTGCTCTAGGACAGACACAGCATACCCACCTCTGTCCAGTTTGGCCATAGGATCAGATCTATAAGCCCTTGGACTTCCTAATAGCTATGTTACCACTTAATTGGCTTTTTATCCCAACTCTAAGGATTTACACTCATGGTTTACCTGGTCTGCTTACAGAGGTAGAAACAGAGACTATTCCAAGATGACCTTATGCCTGGAGATCTTTCCTGCTCTCGTTTCTCTGGAGAGAACAACATATACCCCATTGGTGCATATCGTTTGTGGAATCTAGTTTTATTTGACCCTAAAATTTTTTAAAAATAGTAACTCATTGAAATATAGGCCCCAGCACCTCTAGCCCTTCTCCTTGGCAACCCCTCACCCAAACCGTCCCAGACAGAGGGATATCAGAAGGCTTATCAATTGCAAAGATATATATTCTAAACTTTAAACACATACCATCTCTATAAGAATATACAAATGAAGAGGGGCTTCCTGTTCGAGACAGAATTCATTTACTTAGCCTAAATCAGTTTCTCAACAGCAGCTCTATTGAAATTTTTGGCGATTCTTTGCTGTGAGTACTGCTCTGTAAGTGTAGGATGCTTACCAGCACCTCTGGCGTCTACCTGTTGGTGCCAGCAGCACCCCCTCCACATTTGTGATGATCAAGTGTCCCCTGGGGGACGAAAGTGCCCCTGGTGGAGAAGCACCGATCTAAATGATGCAACCAGGCCTTCGCGGAGGGCAGCAGAAGGAGGCTTCCGTGGAGTCTCTAAAAAGCCAGAGAGACCTTTCCGTTTCCCTGCTACAAGCTATCATTCAATTTTTTTTTCTTATTCATATTCTTTGTTTTAAAGTTTACTTATTTATTTCGAGAGAGAAGTGAGCAAGCATGAGCGGGGGAGGGACAGAGAGAGAGGGAGAGAGAACCCCTAGCGGACTCTGTGCTGTCAAGGCAGAGCCCGACACGGGACTCCATCTCACAAACCATGAGACCATGACCCGAGCCAAAATCAAGACTTGACGCTCAACTGACTGAGCCCCCCAGGCGCCCCTCCTATTCGTATTCTTTAACCAGCCTAGATTCCTTGATGCTGCTGCATGTGGGCAAGAGGAAGATCCTCTTTGAAAATGAACCAAACAGTAAATTCTCCACTGAACAGATGAGGTTCGTCATCCGTGGGGGAAAATCAAGAGACTATCTGTAAATGTCTGCCTGAAGTTCTCTGGAGAGACCTACTCCAGAACTACTCTCTGGAGTAGTACCAGCCCAGTCTCCTCCAATTCCGTGATGTAGGAGTCTTGGCTGGAATGTAATTGTGGTTCCATCCTTGCGAACCTAATTAAGTGTATCACAGCCCACTTCGAGACCAGTTGCGTGAAAAGAAGGGAGTTGTTCAGCTATGGTACCCTGGCGATCACTGGATCCAGGACAGAGGGTGCTTTGGACACGTGGACTCTGGTTTAGGGTTTTCCTGGCACAACCATGCCCAGAGTGGGTGAGAAAGAGTACCCCGAGTTTCCCTAGCCAATGACCCTGAAAGCTATAAATACTAAGCAAATTCTCGTAACGTGGCTCCAGGGTAGCTTGCCCACAAGGAGAAAGAGGCCTTGTCTGAGGAGTCCATCCATTGGTGTGACACAAGAAGTCCCAGTTGAGCAGTTTCTCGGCTGACATAATGCAGATGGGCAGTGTGAAGAGAAATACTTCCTGGGAAGTCTATCTTGTCTCTACCATTAGATGCTGTGCCTTCTTTTTCCTTCCCTCACGAGCACAGGCCTCTGCCCTAAGCTTATAAAGAATGAGAAGAGAGATGCTCCCAGACACATGTATGTTCAAGAGTTGCTCTACCCATCATGAGGCCCCGGGCAGCTTCCTGCTCTGCTTGCCATTCTAATTCAAGGGGGTTGGGTCCATTACCGTGAGGAGAAAGAGAGACCGCAAATGGTCACTCATGATATGTGGGTTGAAGTACTGGCCATTGTGTTTACTTTTTATTTACTTGTTATACTGACCATGAAGCCAATGCCATTCTTGGCACGTCAGCCCATGTTGTCTTACTTCGTCTTCACAAAAAGGCTGTGAGGAAGGCATCTCTAGTTTTGACACCTGAGGAAACTGAAGCTTACGGAAGTTGAGTGACTTCCTCAGGACCCATATGCTAGCAATGGGCCGTTGAAATTCAGCCCTTTTGAGCTCCAATTGCATTGTCCTTCTAAATACATCACAGCAACCTTCTAGGTGACCTTGTTGGATGCTGTGTAGTTGTGTTTTCTGACCTCATTGTTTAGGGATGGACAGCTTTCAAAGATGGATGATTCAGTCAGGAAACGTCTCCTGAAGGCCTTGGGATAAAATCATTGAAAGCTGTCTATCTTTAAACAGTAGGGTCAGAGAATAGTCTCCATGCCTAAACGATCACACGGCATTAGAGCCGAGAGGGGCTTCGGGAATTGGCTCGTCCAAACTCGGCATTTGCAGATGGGGGACACAGGAGAGGGGAGGACTTATCCAGGGTGGCGTGGTAGAAAAGCCATACATGGAATATACGGAAGCTTCATTAAAGAAAGACTACAGGGTGCGGTAGGTGAATGGGGGTGCAGAGAGGGATGAATTAGAGTTAGGGTTGATGACGATGCAATTGACGGAAATAGGGAGGCTCAGAGATGGAGCTAGTGGCAGAGAGGTGAAAATAAGGTGAATTTCTTTCCTTTTTTAAAAAAGTAATTTCTACATCTAATTGTGGGACTTGAACTCACGGCCCCAAGATGATGAGTCACATGTTCTACCTACTGAGCCAACCAGATGCCCTGGTGAATTTGTTTCTGAAGAACTGAACTTGAAAAGCCAAGTAACTGGAAATTCCAAGTGAAGATTCCAAGACCTGAGGAGAGAAGCCATGTCCCAGAAGCTGTGAAATTACATCTCCAAGTGAGAGTCCTGGCAGTGAGATCCGGACACCCAAGACAGGGCTCTGCTGTGCTCGACAGATTTTTAGCCACTCAAGTTAAGGCAGAGGAAGGGTGTTTGTCACATCTACAGTCCTTGCAAAGCTAAATGCCACACGTGTCACAATCAATAGGTAAAATAACCAAAATGGCCACAAAGAAGAACTGAAATGAACATAAACTTTACCTAGGATCAATGCAAAGTTCTGCATTTATGTTCAGGAAATCAGTTGCACAACTACGGAATTAAGAAGAAAGAATAGCAGTGATATTAATGACTGCCAGTTTTAATCTAACAGTTATTATGTTCCAGGATCACTATGTGCCCTTGATGGACACCCACCATCTCTCTATTTTTGTGGCTAAGAGTTTAGGCAAAGTCTCATATAAATTTTGATAAACCAAAGGATATAAACACAGCTCTTCACTTATACTGTCACCTGGTACCAAATAATTGCAGTTAGGCAACTTTCCGAATCGGTGTCAGTCAGGACAGAGGCCACAAATCACAGGGATCAAGTATTTCATTTCCCTATTCTTTGACATCCCACCTAATTACAGAAAAGATTTAAGGTGGTGCTTCAAGTCCATCATGTTTACAATTTCCTGTCTTTGAAAAGCTCCGCGTCGGCAGTGCACATTTTACCAAAACAGGCCAATTCTGTAAAGACAACTGAGTAACCAAGTGGAAAAAAATTTACTTCTGCTTCAGCGGATGAGTGTAGTGTATGATTATCCACAATATAATTTTGGTTTCCCGCCCTATAATCTATGGTTGTATACTGCCTATTGACCACTCACTCTGTGATTAAGCTGGACTTTGTCCCAGGGGGCAGAGGGTGGAGCTCATATGATGATTCAGGTTCTATTCCCTTTCCTTATTTAAATTCCCATCTGGATTTCCTAAAAGAGGTTCTAAGGCTTAGCGTAGCTCCAGGTTATGGAATGTCTGGAAAGGACTATATAAAACCCTCTTGCTCATTTGAGAGAAGCCCTAATATCCATGCCTTGTTGGTTTCTTTGGCATGTCTTTCCTACACTCTTTTCCTTTCACTTCTTACTGCTGTGCCTCAAGTCCAGGCCTATGGCACTAGATGCTTAGGCTGCTTAACTGGCCCCATTACAGAGTATCCCTGCCCCCTATTACATGCTTGCTGTCATGCCATTTCTATTCCTGTAAACCATTCTCTAACTCCCTGTGGTTAGAGCCCTCACTGTCCTTTGTGAGCTGACCCCACCCTACACATCCCAATTTACCAGGACCTTCTGGTTCCATACACCCTACTCCATAGTCTCTGTTGGACAGAACACTCTCATCATCCCACCAATGGACTGTGTTCAAGTCCAGTTCCAAGTTGCGTTTCTCTATTTCCTCCCTCCCGGCTCATTGTTTTTCCTCCAATTCTCACCCTACTTTTGTCTTACTTGCCTCTCAAACCTAGCTCTTGAAGCATTTTCTCCATGAAATCTTTCTCAGCTACTCCAATTCCCTTCTTATCTTCATTTAGTCTCTTACTACTTTCATTGATTCATCTGACACCCCCCCCCCCCCCCGCCCCCGCCATGAGAGTGTAGTGACTCAAGACCAAGGGAAAGACTGAGGTACCTTCTTGGCCCCTGTCAGTGCAGGTCAAACCAAAGTACCCAACAACACACCCTTGAAATGGCTGACCGTGCTGATGGAGCCTACTGGTCCCAGATCAGCAGTTCATTTCAAAACACCATTTACCGAACACCTAACCGGTATAGGATCCAAATTCTCACTGTGAAGGGCGGTCACTCTGTAAATTCCAGACTCATTTCTCTTAAATTTTGTCTCAAAACCTCTAATTGTCTAGCTCTTTATTATTTGTGATAATTTACTTGTTGCACGTGTCACATCACCCATGACAAACTGAAGGTCAAAGTGGTAGTCGGAATATAAAACACTCACTGAACATTTAAAATTTCCAATCTCCAACAACCATGATGCTGTTACCATGAACTAAAAAGATCTTCAAAATAAAAAGTTGGGATACTGTCTTTTCCACAGCTCAGAGGAGTTGTTTGATTCCTGCCCCTTGGGCCACTTCTGGTTTTTAATTTCTAAGTGGCTTTTTATTAGATAATTGCTATAGTGACAAAATAACACTGGAAAAACAGATCTCATGTCCCCACACAATTGTGATATCCACCCACAAAATAAATAAGAGACAACTGCAATGAATACAAATGATTACAACCATCTTTAAACATTAAATAGTAATCCACAATGAAATGGTTGAGATTCAGATTAGACAAACGCATCCTTCGAATAATTTGTTGTATTCAGGCTCTGAAAGCTGAACTTCAGTAGAATCTAAGTCCTTGGATTTTCTTTTTTACCGTCTCCCCAGGGCTTCCTACATGCATCTTTCAATGACAAAAGCCAGCTAGAATAAGCCCACTTGTTCCTACATATTTCTTTAAAAACTCAGGGTACTTCTCTATAGCAATTGCCACCCACTGCCTTACAACTAGCAAAGTATTCCAGGATTTCAGTTTTTCTCAGAATCAGTAGATCATTAAAAAAAAAAAAAAAAAGGAAGGAGAAGTATTGGATGGGGAAAATCTTACCTCAACTTCTGACTGGCAGGGACAGTTATTTTGTTAAGCTTGTCCATTCTTTTTGTTAATTATAAGAGCCACGAATAACCGTCAGTGGTAAGGTCAGCAGTCACTGGCCCTCCTAGGGAGTAGCATGGTAAGCCTTTGATCTCAAGGGTCCCAGTCACTTGAGTCTGATTTCCGAGAGAGTGCAGGCTGCTGGCAGACACCTACACTAGGGAGAAGTAAAACTTGCTCGAGCACATAGTCAAGTTTCATGTTTCTACACAATCATGTGATCTGGGTAGCCAGCCAGCTCGGCTGATTACTCCACGTTGTGTAAACTTTAATAGTGAAACCTATTGGACATGCAAATTTCTTTCCAGCTGCTTTCTTTTATAACCAGATTTGTAATCAGGTCAGGACGGGCTTCTGGCTGGTCACTACTTCCTGTTGTCCCAAACACATATAGTCCCTGTTTTCAGCAGGTGTCATTCTGTCCCCAGTAGCTTCCTGGGCTCAAGAAAAAGCAGAATAATCAATTCTCAGGTCTCTTTGGGACTTTCTGCTCATTTGCATAAATTTATGGATAAACTTTTCCACTTAAAGAACCATGAGATGAAAATAGCATTTCTGTACTGTCATTTAGCGAGCAGAAGGCAGTTTAAGATCAGGGAGGAAGAAAATGAGAGAAACGGTTCCTTTTATGCCTGGCACGCTTCCCTGTAGCCAGCAAGCACACCCTGCTCACCTTGGTGAGGAAGGTGCACATTTACCACATTTGCCCAGGTGACCAGTCCTCTTCTGGGTCTGAAGAATACAGAGAAAGGACAGAGTAGAGGTTCCAAGTTGCCTCTTCTGGTACAGACCCCAGGTCTGGCTGAAGATAGAGGGGGAAGGAGAGGAAGAGAAGAACTGAAGGAGATGGGGTGGGGGAGTGAAGAAGAGAAGGGAAAAGAGGAGGAGGAAGAGGGGAAGAGGAGGAAGGAAGGGGGAGAATGTGGAAGGAGGAGGGGAGGAAAGAGGAAGAGGAGGAGGGGAAGGAGGTGGAGGAAGAGGGGAGGGAGGTGGAGGAGGGGAGGAGGAGGAGGGGAGGGAGATGGAGGAGGAGGAGGGGAGGAGGAGGGGAGGGAGGAGGAGGAGGAGGGGAGGGAGGAGGAGGAGGGGAGGGAGGAGGAGGAGGGGAGGGAGATGGAGGAGGAGGAAGGGAGGGAGGAGGAGGAGGGGAGGGAGATGGAGGAGGAGGAAGGGAGGGAGGAGGAAGAGGGGAGGGAGGAGGAGGAGAAGGAGCAGTGGTACTGGCAGAGGTGGAAGTCGTAGGTGGATTTCTTCCCTTCTCTACTTCTTCTTTGTACAAACAGAAGTTCTGTATTTCTCTAGGTAAAGCTTGATTATTCATGTACTACCTCTGAATTTCTAGTTCGACCAGATGATCAGGAGCAGAATCCTCAGAGCTATTAAAGGGTGGGGCCCTTCTGCTTGGCCAAGCCACTGAATTGGCCAGGCTAGCAAGGGAGCAGACGATCTTTCACAAGAAAAATGCAAGCACTTGCGTCTTCCAGTTGTTTATTTTCTCCAAACAAGCAGCTCAATTTGCTTGCAGTGTATCCTGAAAGAGCTCTAAACCCACCCCTGCCATCCTCTCTCCATAGTTCTTAACTGAAAGAAACTAGTAGACCAGGATGGTGAAGGCTATTGCAACATCATCAAGGATTAAGAAAATCAAGCTTCACTGAATGGGATGATGATAACCTGTGTCTTCTAAATTACTGTAAAGTGCACCCCATCAGCCACTTGACTTTTCTGTCAACCAACAACTCTGTTTAGCACCTGGACTGGCAACTTCTTATTTCCCCAGAGAAAAAAAAGCAGGGGCAAGAGTCACACTTCTGCTTTTTCTTTTTACAGCCACTTGTCTTTCTTCTTTTTTTTACTGTATTTGGTCTGACATAATAAAAATGAGAGTCTGCTTTTCCAGACTGGACATTTTGCCCCATGTAGTGTGTAGTGTGACGGCCATATTGTTCCAGGCTGCCATTACTGGTCTGTAGCTGCAACCAGCTTACGCAGAAGATCAGTGAAAACATGGAAATTGAGGATACCAAGTCTTAGCTGATTACTTGTGAAAAGAATGAGGCCACACATGGTTTCCACAGCACACGGAGAACAACATAGCATAATAAACAGTTGTGACTTGCACAGCACAGTGCATATGAGTTTTAATCACTAGATGAACAGATGAAAAATGGATAGTCCCAACCAACCTTAAAGAAAATTTGGAACTCTAACACACTGTTGATAAAAATACAAGTGGGTGCAATCACTCTGGGAACACTTTGGTATCACCAAAGCAATTTAGATCATAGACATGATGAAATAGTACGAATATACCATGTACACCAAGGTCACATGCAAGAATTGTCACAGAAGCACCATTTTTAATAGAAAATTCAAAAACAGTGGAAATAACACAATTGCCGATCAATGGGAAAATGAATAAATTAATTGTGGTCTATGGATGCAATGGAGTACTATTCAACAGTGAAAATGAGTGAAGTACAATTGCATAAGTATGGATAAATAACAAAATAATTTGGGCAAGAAAGGCAAGTTAAAGAAGATCACAGACCTTGACCTTGGGTGAATCACTTATGCTTGACCTTGGGTGAATCACTTAGTCTCCCTGACCTCAGCTCATCTTCCGAGGACAGAAAGCGGATTCAAGGAGAGCTCAGACTCCTTCTTGGTATCTGAACACTGGCTCATGTGCACAGAAGTTAGATTACACCAATCGCAACACCCTCATGGTGTCCAGAAGAGAAGCTTCTGATGGTCTTTGCCAGATTGCTTCCCAATGACGCACTAGATGGTTGTGGCACTTTACAGAGCCTTGGAAGTAGTCCAAGTCTTCACTGGAACGGAAAGTTCAGCTACTCTGCTCTGCCACCCACCTGCTGATGGCTTTTCCCCTGCCAGGGCTGGTTTAGACACACCGCCAGAGTAGGCAAGGGGTGATGTTGGCACTATGGTTCTGCGGTTCTAGCCGTAACCTACTTCCATGATGGTCAGCCTCACAGCAGCTAGGAGGGGGCTACTGTTTATCATTCCCATTTATGATGTGAAGTCTGAGCCTCAGAAAGGTGATATTACTTACCTAGGGCCATCTAGTCTTCCTGCCCCCTAAGCCAGGCCCCAAACACCCAAACCATTCCGTCTTTTTTCCTCTCTTGTGCTGGCCCTCTTTGTTGGGCTGGAGTGGGGTGGGTGTCTTGTAGGAACAGTGGTCCTGGTAGCTTTCTGACACTGCAGGCCAAAGTAGCTGTTGGTCAGACCTATGCCTAGTTAACTTGCGAATGTTAGTTAAGGGCCCAGATGGAAGAAGGTTTGGGGGGAAAGCTAAGGGAGGAAGCCTGGCACACAGAAAGCAAGTGGGAGAAAACAGCAAAAGAGGCCAGAAAAGGAAGAGAGAGAAAAGGAAGTGTGGCAGATGCTGACAGTCTGTTCCCCTCCTTTGCGGGGAGCAGGGTCAGAAAGGAAGAAGAGAACACATCTGTGACTTGAGCAAATGGGCAAAGGCTCTTTTCAGCCCAAGGCTCGCTTTCGGTGAGACCAGTCTGCTCCCTATTTTACCTATTCGGTAAACTCAGAATTCTGTATGTCAAATGGGCCAGGAATGCAACATCTGTATTACTAGGAGAATAGCTTGGATGATAATAGCCTTCACTCTTGTATCAGTCCAAGTCCCCGGTTGGAAGGAACATTAGAGTAGCCTATTGTCAGGATGGACAACTCTTGGTCAATGTGCCATCACCTCTTCCCTTGCCTCCAGCCCTCAGAGCCAATCTGACGACAAGATTCTTTGTAGCATGTGTACTGTCACCCTGCTCTCATGCCAGCCTGGGCCCTTGCTGGATAACCACTCAGCCTCCTACTGCTTCTTTGTAGCCAGATCCACCCTCATTCTCATTCCCAGCCCACGTTCCCAGCTGATGATTCTTCTTAAGGACTACAGAGGCTTTCGCCTTCTTCTAGAACCAAGTACGAATGTCATTCATGCTCCTCTGCAACTGAGTCTCTGCCTAGGAACCATCTTATTCCTCACAACTTCTGGGCAGGTGAGCATCCCTTTGGGGGTTTTCAAACTCTTTTCTCCACATCAGTCACACAGTCCAACCACGAGCCAGGAGCAGGGTGGGAGGCAACTAGGAGGCCAGATTGTTCCCATCAGTCAGGGCCATGATGAAGCCAGAGAATAGGCAAGGGTAGAGGGTGTGGAGTGCTCTCTCCAAGGAATGGGAGTGTCAGAGATGCGGAGAGCCAAGGTAAGGCTCACTGCCTCTAGGGGTCGAGGTCCTGGAGGCCAGAAGTCCTTGGTAGCAGATGCTCTGATTGATTACAATTTTCTGTTATCTTCTGTTGAGTGAAGCTTTACTAGTTCCTAGTCTTCCTACCCAGGCAGTCCACCTGGATTTAAAGGGCTGCAAAACAAAAGCAGACTTGAGCAAATGGGGAGACATTCCATGTTTGTGGGTATGACTCAATATCATGCGGGTTTCCATTATCTCCAACTTAATATATAAATTCAATATGATGCCAGAAGATAAAACTAGATTCAAACCTCAAACCATTTACCAAAAACATAGAGCTAAGTGTAAGAAGGAAGAAAATATAGTTAAATTTGACAACCTTCTCTATCACTTAAAATCCAGAGGTAATAAAAGAAAAAGTTGATAAATTTGGCCTGAGAAACATAAAGAAACTTTTTCACAGCATAAAAACCATCATAAGCAGCATCAAAAGACAAAGGACAAATTGGGAATAAAGTGTTGGATAATGTATCATAGATAACAAATACAGAGATGTCTAAAGATAATATTAGTACTATGTACAGAGCAAATAGAGATATGTATCTCTAATAGGTAAAAAGCTCCTAAAATTGAGATGAAAAAAATAAAATCCAACACAAAAAGTGGCCAAAACCCATGACCATGAAAGGTAAGAGGTCTTTGAATGGATGAAAAGATGCTCAACCACACTCCTATTAAAAGAAAGACTATCACCACGATAGTGAATATCTCACATATCAGATTGGCCAAAATCCAAAAGTCTGATGCTAGGGAGCTCTGAGGACACAGACACCCTTTGCTTACAACACAGTACAGTCCTCATGGAGCGCCACTGGCCATCCCTAACAAAATTGCATGAATTTACCTTCTGGCTCAGCCACCTCACTTTTAGGACCTTACCCTGCAGATACACACACATGCACACACATGCACATGCAATGTCTCCACACAGTTATTTATTATAAGTTTTTGCTTGTTTGTTTTTTGTTTTTTTGCAGCAGAAGATTGGGAAACCTAAATGGCTATCAATGGGGTCTGTCTGGTTAAAGAAATTTTGGCCCATCTTTATAGAGGAGTTCAGTGTAACCATACAAAAAGGTGTGAATTCCAGGATTTGGTAATAGAGTAGACAGCTATTTTTTTTTTAAACAAGAAGGTAGAGGAAGTTTATACACACACACTTACTCTGAAAAAATAAACAAACATGGGAAGGATAAAACCAGCAGCTAATGAAAATAGTTACCAACAGGAGGCAAAAGGGAGATGAAAACAGAGCAGAAGTGATAAGGTTGGATATAGATTCTCTGGATCTTTTTATGGAGTTTTGACCTTTTTTTTTTTTTTAATGTTTGTTTATTTTTGAGAGACAGAGACAGAGTGTGAGCAGGGGAGGGGCAGAGGGAGAGGGAGACACAGAATCCAAAGCAGGCTCCAGGCTCTGAGCTGTCAGCTCGGAGCCCAAAGTGGGGCTCAAACTCACGAACTGTGAGATCATGACCTGAGCTGAAGTTGGATGCTTAACCGACTGAACCATCCAGGCGCCCCTGGAGTTTTGACGTTTAAACTAGATTTGACATATCTTAAAAACAAAATTAAGGCAAAAATTTTTAAAAAAGGCAAACCTTACATATGGAAATAAACAGAAACAAATGAATGAAAGGTAACATCACAGAGAAGAGGATTATCTTGACTTTTGAACGCAGTCCTCTGTATACGCTCAATAAAATATATTCTAAGAATGGTAATAACTGCAAAGAATTCTCAAGTTCCACTTACTACTTTTAGTAATAAAACATGCATTTTTAATTTTTAAATACTATCAAGCTCTGAAAAGGCATGGAGGGACCTCAGATTACTAAGCGAAAGAAACCGATCTGAAAAGGCTACACGCTGTATGGTTGCAACTATGTAACATTCTGGAAAAGGCAAATTGGTGGAGAGAGTAAAAAGATCAGTGGTTACCACTTCTATAGTCGCTTCCATATTGTTTCTCCGATCCCAGTTTCAAGTCTTATCTATCTCCAAATAGATCCCTGGCCTCCCCGTGGCTCACCAACATTTCCTTTACTGCTATCCCTGGAACAGTTTCTCTGGATGACGGTATCCAACTGCAGGATAGGGCCCAGATTACCCAGACTGCAAGGTGCCTTGAAATTGGATTACATTTCAACCATAATTTGTCTGGTCTGGAATAGGCCTTACACAGCGAGTTACCAGATTTAGCAAGTAAAAATATAGAATTCCCAGATAAATTTTAGATAACCAACAGATACTTCCTTAGTAAAAGCATGTCCCAAATATTGCATCATGTCCTATATTTTACCTAGCAACGCTAAGATGTGGAAATCAAGGACCAGAGGGTGAAATGACTTGCAAAAGTCCATTTTAGAGAAAGACCCCAAACCAGAAAAAAAGCAATAGCAGAAAGAACTAAGATCTCCTTACTCCCAACCAATGAACGGCGTGTTCTGTTTTGCAAAGTCAACAATGTCTGTGGTCAAGACATATTGAATCAGAGCAAGGAATCAGATTGCTTACGAAAAAATGTATAGTGCCTTTCTATTTATTTATTCTATTTATTTAACCTAAAAATTTTGTCCCCAGAGCAAAATGGCTTAAAACTCCAACTGCAGGTTACCTGAATGGAAGAATTCCAATTCCCTTTTTAGAAACTAGAAACATCCAAGCATGCGTGTGCCAGCCTGAAGTCAGAATGAAAAAGTGCAGTTAGATCACTATCATCCTCCCAGAGAGTGACTTCTTGTCTCATGTGATTTCAACATTTTGCTCTTTTGTAAGTCAGAGGGCCCTCGTGTAAAATGTAACAAATATTTATAGAAAGCGACGTTCTATAAAGAAATCTTCCTAAATATTCTGTAACAGCACTAAAGAGATCTTTCAAATCAATAAGTAAATGGCTGATCCCCCAATAGAAAAGTGAGCAGAGAGCACAAAAAGTCAACTCACAAAAGGAAGGGTGCAAGTGGCTGATGAGGAAGCTGGCGATCTCACTAAAGCAAAGAAACGAATTAAAGCAAGTGCAAGTACCATTTTCTTTTAACCTATCAGATTGGTTCAGCTTTTAAAAAGTGATTGGCTTCAGGTTTGTCAAAGGCATTGTTAAATGGGTACTCTTGCGGCTGACAGGGCTCCAGATTGAAAGAAACCTCTCAGAAGACAACTTGGTCATGTGCATCAGGATTCTTAAAATGTTGACATGCTCAAAAGAATAAAATAAAATTTTAGAAAATTTTCCCAAGTGGAGAGTTATTTATAATAGTGCAGGATTAGGAATTGTATACTCATCTAACAATAATGTAGTAACATCATACATTATGATATGTCCATAAAATAGGATGTTCTGTAGCCACTAAAAGCACTATTTTCAAGTAAGTTACAATGATACAAGAAAATCTTCATAATGCATTGGCAAAAAAAGAAATGAATAAATAAAATTGTGACCTGAAACTGTCCATACAGCATGATTCAGGTTTTATAATTACACGCATACAAACAGAACAGACTGGCATATGATTATCTCTGGCGATCATTGCATCCGCTTCAAAAATGTCCCTAAATTCTACAATGGATCTTTGTTCCACTTAGAACTAGGATAAAGATGGAAAAGATGTTTGTCAAGCAGGTAAAATATTGCTACCTTGTATTAGCTTCCTAGAGTTTCTGTAACAAATTATCACCCATTTGGTGGCTTAAAACAACAGAAACTTATTCTCTCGCGTTCTGGAGCCCACAGTTCAAAATCAAGGTGTGAGCAGGGCTGTGCTTCCTCCGAAGTCTCTGGGGGTATATCCTTCTTTGCTTCTTCCAGCTCTTCGTGGCTCCACGAGGTTCTTTGGAACCTTGGTTTCTGGCTGCGTAACTCAAATCTCTGCCTCTGTCTTCATGTGGCCTTCTTACTTCTCGCCAGGTCTCTCCTCTGGGTGTCCCTGATAAGAACACTTGTCATTGGGTTGGGGGCCCATCCAGTTAACCCAAGATGATCTCATGTCAAGATCTTAAATTTAATTTCAACTGCAAAGACCTTTTTGGGAAAAGGTTCACAGGTTCCAAGGGGTAGGGCATAGACATACATATCTTTTGGAGGGCTACCATTCAACCCACTATATACTGTAAGTCAGTCTTACTTGAATTATAAATGTGAAGTATGCAAATACAAAAAAAAAATTGTGTCTCATGTAGGACTATTTCAATTACAAGTAACAGAAAACCCAACTCAGGCTGGATTAAGTAAGAAAGGAAATTGTTGATTTACCCAACTGTCTTGGGCTAAGCAAGCTACAGATTTCAAGGCCCAAACACTATGGTTAGGGCTGATTGTCACACTCTCCGACCCTCTTGCCTAATTCTTTCTTCCAAGGTGACCAGGTAGCTCTGGCTCAGTGGGTTGCTGGATCTAGCTCATACCAGCTCTTGGAAGACAACTAAGCTTTCAGAAATGTTGTGAACCTATTGTTAATATAGCCATTATTTGAAAAACAAATATATAAGCCTATAATTAAATAAGTTATATATAAAACCAACGTAATAGGTATTCAAAACTCATCTCCTCTCTTCCTGGTTATGTTACTACATTTTGCTAATATCTACATTCTTGAGTTTACTCACATCTAAGGTATTTATCTTTTATTTTATTTTATTTTATTTTATTTTATTTTATTTTATTTTATTTTTTGCCACTATATATCCATTCCCAGCTCCATCTTCAGCCACACTGTGTTGGAGCTTGAAATCAGTCATGGTGGAAGTATTTACACCGCAGGAGTTGGCAAACACTATAAATCAGGACTGGTTGAGCTTTTGTTTGGAAGGTAATTATTAAACATTCACCAACACACCGTCACTCTAGCTGCCCCAACCTCAGGTTCAAGAACAACAGGGTGGTGACAGCATCCTCAGAAGTGTGAGATCCATCCTGATTGTGTATTTTGGTCACATCCTTGAAGCCAACACCAAGGCCAAGGGGAAAGTGATACCCTGTCCTCTATCTTGGAGTTAGTTCAAAGACCGACCCCTGATCCCCACGTGAAAGTCAGGGGCTGTCATTGGAAGGGAGAATGGCTACCAGAGAAACCTCACAATATAGCCACCATAGCTTGTAAAGCAGCAGCTTACTCTTAGTATCTAGGTCCCCTAACCCTCCTCAAGGTCTCCTTCTTCCATTCATCTTGGACAAGAGGACAAGAGGTTCTGGACTAGTGAAACTCCTGGTAAGTGGGGAGAGATGGGTAGGTTCTGACCTGAGACCTCTTCCCCACAGTCTTCAATCTTCCCCTTTGGTGACACGATGTCCCCATTATCTTTCCCTAGTCTGATTTTTTACTGTTCACAGCTTGCCCCAACATATACAAATGAAACACATTCTTGTGTAGGTTCCTGAGATTTTCTTAAATGAATTCAAATTATTTTTTCTTTGAAGTGTTCCTAATCAAGTGGGGGAAACATACAAACAATTACAAACAAGGTGAAGTGTGCTTTCAGAGAGAGAGAGAGAGAGAGAGACAGAGAGAGACAGAGAGAAGCTGTACTAGTGGAGAGTTAGGAAACCAGGGGCAGCTCCCGAGAGAAGAGGACCTGTGAGCTGGAGCTTTCCATACAAACAAGAAGCTTGTGTGGTGAGGGACTTTCTCTCCCAAGGGAACAGCATGAGCTATGGCACCGCAAGGTCACCCAGTTTCATTTGCCCTCCTTTTCCAAAACTCCAGATCCCTGAAGAAAATTTCCCCTCCTCTCTTGCTTTCCTTTCCATTCTGAGCCCAAAATAGAACTCAAACATGTGAGTCACACGAAATCACTCTGTGGTACACCTTTGCATGGAGGATGAAGAACACCCAGGCTTTAAAGTGAGTATACAAAGAGTCTGGGCCATCAGAATGCCCCACAGCCACCTCGGAAACCTCCAGCTGCCCCTGCCACCTCCTTAGAGGAAATCCATTCCTCTTCAAGTGTAAGCACTCAAAGGAAACAAGTTTCTTTAGCTTTTCTCTCGGGCTCAATTTTTGTATTGCCACAAAATCGTTATCTGTTTTCATCGCCACGGTAGACATTTCTGCAACAGTCTTTTGAGCCTGGGGACCAAAGCCCCATTTATAGCTTTGCCTCTTTGGGAAAAGTTCCAAAGCTTTCAAGTTCCAAACAACCAACTTACAAATAAATGATTGAACTCAATGAGCTTCCTGTGATGTTTTGCACACTTCAGTGCTAAAGGCTGGTGTGTGTGTGTGTGTCTCAACATTTCTAAATATGGGTGCCAGGTGTTACATTTTCAGACCAACCAAGTGTGACATTTTTTTCTCTCTTAAAGCAACAGAATCATTTCATGGGTGAACCCATACCCGTTTAAGAGAAAACTTGGTGGAAGAAACGGCTAGGGCCAAAAAATAATAATAATAATATAGTAATGCTGAGAACCGAGGGAGAAATGTATGTATTTGCAGAGTGTAAGAAAAGAGGCTTATTTTTTCACTTTATTATCACAGGTTCAGGCAAAACGGTAGGGCCCCTCTAAGCACATAGATAAGTGTCAAAGCCACTGGACAGCTGTTTTTCTTTGGGTTCAGAGATCACCAAGATGAGGTTGCTCATCGGCTGCAAAGCAAATACAGACACGCCAAAATTTCTAAACCACACAGTGAAGAGAGCGCACAAGTCTGTGTCCCTGAGAAGCCAATATCATCAGATAATGCACACATCAGAAGGGGTGACCATGCAAATTGCTTTTTTTGCATCGAAAGAAGACTCTTGGGCTCAATACTTGATTCACTTCATTCTCCCACCCTTGCTTCCGCTCTCTTGGCTACACCTTTGACCTTCTCTGTTCAGCCTCTATTTCTCTCTCACTTCCTCTAAATAGAGGGGATGACGCGGTGAGAATTAATGCTCCTGAACCAAAGAAATTAATTCAACTATAGCTCTTTTTCCCTTTCATAACTATTTATTTACTGCTGTTTATTTGAGATTCATACCTTTGTCTATATATTGGCATGAGGAAGTATTTTTCCCTACAAATATCGACATGTAATCTTCTACATACCTGAGTGGCAGGCATTAAAAAAAAAAAAATAAAATAAAATACTGATAACTACCAAACTAAACATTAAAAAAAAAACAACTTCTTTGCCCTTTTGAACAAGGTCCAATATCTCATAGTGAGCAGGACTGGCTATACATTTTGTGGGATCCAGTGCAAACTGAAAACGTGAGGCTCCTTGTTAAAAAGTTATTAAGAATTTCAAGACACTGGGGGATGCCTGGGTGGCTCCGTCGGTTAAGCATCCAACTTTGGCTCAAGTCATGATCTCATAGTTCCTGAGTTCGAGTCCCACATTGGGTTCTGTGGTGACAGCTCAGAGCCTGGAGCCTGCTTTGGATTCTGTGTCTCCTTCTCTCTGCCCCTCCCCTGCTCGCTCTCTCTCTCTCTCTCTCTCTCAAAAATAAATAAACATGAAAAAAGAAAAAAGAAAAAAAAAGAATGTTAAGACACTGGTGGGGGAACATTGAACCAAGGACAGGACTCCTCTGAGGGTGGGGCCCTTGGTGACTGCACCAGCCATGTGTGTGCCCACAGAGCCTGCCCTGCTGGAGGGTTTTTGTTAACGAGAGCACACACACACACAGACACGTTCTATAGGCTGGTATAGGATTAACCAGAAATTCAAGGTGAAAATTTAATAATGTGACCTCACAAGAAAGTGCAAACCTCCTGTGGTGGTCTCCAATACACTTCCTGAGAATTCACTCATTTACAACGACTGACACAGAGAAAATATTGTAATTCCTTACGGCACCTGGGCCAACTGATGAAGGGAGTGTGTTGGGGGACTGTTTTCAAATGTTTAGAACTTAACAAAATACGCTTAAGATGTGCTAAACATGGAAGGAATTTTGAAGTTGCCTTTCCCCTGGGGCTGAAAGCGTCTGTAACAGGTATGTGGAAGAGGTGGGGATTGTGATCGCCTTAGCCACCAGGAACTGATCATCAGAGCAGGTCAAGCCAGGTTTACGGCTGAGAGAACTCTGTAGAACAGGTTTCTTGGGTTCGAACAAATCAAATCACAGTCACGTTGCTCTTCACAAAGTGCCCCGCACCTGCAGCCCAAATGGTAGTTTCATTCTCTCCTGGTCCTTCTGCCGCTGGTCTCACGGACAATCCCCCCGAAACCCCCGCCAAGTCCCCACCAGTGTCCCCACCCCTTGTCCTCCAGGGCAATCTCTCTTCCCCTTGTGACAATGAAGTCATTGTCCCATGTCCTTTCTTGCAAACTTGGCACGAGAGCAGTGGCATCTTCCTCTGCCCAGACTTCTGCTGGCTTCAAAGTGGGGACAGGGAACAGGGAAGGTTGGTTGCTGGGCCTCCAGGTGCACCTGTCTCCAGCAGGATTGCGTGCAGAGGAAGCAGATTGCATTCCGTGGGGGCACTCAAGTCACCGTCATGAGATTTACGCTTTTTCCTCAGTTGCCTATTCCAGCCCCCAGTCTGGTCTCATGTGAGCATAGGGGCTGCATTTTTATGAGTGTCGCCGCTTCAGAGATGAGGAAGCTGGGGACGTTAAGAAGACAAGGGACTCTGACCCAGCATTCCACTGCCTAACATTCAGCCTTCATTCTGTACCACCCACAAAACTTTACTGCAAATTTAAAAAAACAGCAAATTTTAACATTTCCTAGGAAATAATTATATTTACAAGATGAGCTCGTAAATTAGCTTGTTCACTCTCCCTCTGGTTTTCCCTCCTTCCACCAAATCCGTCCCCTCCCCCCACTTGCTGATTCACCTCCTCCCTCAAAACCCAATGGGTGATCTAACTTCCCAGTCTTCCCTTCCTTCCTCCACTCCGATGCTGTCAGAAAATAGACAAATAAGCAAAAAATCAGCAAACCCAGAACACTCATCAGCAAGGAGAAAGAAGCTAACCATCTCCAAAGAAGTTGGAAGGATTTCCAGAAAGTTAATAAATTTAAAAATCTAGAATTGTATTGCCTAAGTTAACCGGCAATGCTGTACCAACTTGTAAAACTTCAAAAATGTGCCCAGAGACCTTTGTAGTTTATAAAGCTCTTTCACATATATTAATGCACTTGAACTTCACAATACGGTATGACATAGATGCTATTATTAGGTCCATTTTACAGAGGACAAAACTGAGGCACAGAGCAGTTAAGTGACTGGCCCACAATTACTCACCAGAAGAAGTAAAGTCAGGTTTTCTGTCCTGGGAGCCCATGTTTTTTCCACTCTCCCACACAGTTGGTTGTTGAACTACATTTTCAGAACAATGCACCTGCATTTCGTTTTCCAAATGACGAGAGGCACAACTCAGAAAGAGCTACAAACCTAGTCCAAAGTTTTGCAGCTTGGACATCCTCCTGCTGACAAATTTAGAAGTCTCTGACCTTCTTTCAAAACTTAAGTAGGTTTGAAATCAGTGGAGAAAATATGGATTATTTAATAAAAGAATCTAGGACAACTAGGAAGTTACTTGTGTGGGGAAAGAAACTTGGATCCAGTACTTCACTTTGTACACAAAAATAAATTCCAAGCAGATTAAAGATGTAACCATGAAAATAAAATCATTAAAGAAAACTAAAGGAGGACACAGATTTTGTTTTCATCTCAGAGTCTCAGAATGGGAAGGTGCTTTCCAAGTCTGGCACAAAGCATGGAAGTCATGAAAGAGACAATCAATCTATTGGCTACATTTAAAAAAAAAAAAATCGTATGTTTAAAAAACACCACCATCACCACCATTCACCAAATCAAAGGTCAGAGGACAAATTGGGGCAAGAACTTGCAACCTATATGCAGAAAAAGGGCTAATTTTGTAATAGGGAACCAAATCCCAGAAACCACTAAGAAAGACACAACACGCCCAGTGGGAAAATAGGCAAAAGATAGAAATGGATGGTTTGCAGAAATAGAGCCCTTCGGGAGATGGAAAGACGCACAAACTCACTCATATCAAGGGAAATGCAAATGAAAACTTCACTGAGATGCCTTTGCCACATGTCAGATTGGCAAAGATCCCAAAGTCTGATAACGTACTGGGTGTTAAGAGGGTGAGGACACGGGTTCGTTCCCACCTTTCTGTTGTATAATCCAAGTGTGAATTAGCATATCCTCAAAGGGGAGCAATTTGCAGTTGGGCAATGTTTATACAAATTTAAATGCACATATGGAGGATTTCAGCCAATTACTGGTCACCAGGGGTGGATAGTGAACCTAGACTCGGCTCCAAGCCCTATGCTGTTGCACGGCCCAAAAGTTGGAGGAGGCCAAGGCCGGAGCAGCCCCTGTCTACACACTAAGTAGACATTCAGTTAGTACCCGTGAGTGCAAGTAACACCTAACTTTCATGGTAAAGGAGAAATTTTATAACATGCCTGTTTTATGTATGAGGAGACTGTGGCTCAGAGAAGTTAAGTTTCTTGCCCAAGGTCACACAGCTGCTAAGTGGCAAAGCCAGGCTCAAAGCCAGAACCTGCCTCTTTCCCTACAGAACTTCAGCCTCCGGCAGCCTCCTCTACCCCATTTGTGCTGCCGTCTAGAATCTCTAAGCTCTGGAAAAGGAGGGACCCGTGTTACACAATGCTGATCCTTAAAAATCTATTGATCCGATGAATGAATGGTGTAATCCTGTGCTGGCCTTTGCAGATAAAGAAGATGCTGCCCTTTCTGAGCACAGAGGAAAAAAATTACCAAGCAGGAAATGAAGGGGTGAATTTCAGGAAAATACAAATATTCAGTCCATACCAATGGGCAAAAAGAAAAGCAAAGCCAAAAACACTGTTTGCTTGGTACACGCAAACATTTCTACATAAATATTTGTTCTTGGGGTGCCTGGATGGCTCAGTAGGCTAGCATCTGACTTCGGCTCAGGTCATGGTCTCACAGCTCATGAATTCGAGCCCTGTGTGGGGTTCTGTGCTAACAACTCAGAGCCTGGAGCCTGCTTGGGATTCTGTGTCTCCTTCTCTCTCTGCCCCTCACCTGCTCATGTTCTGTCTCTCTCTCTCTCTCAAAATAAATAAACATTAAAAAAAATAGATACATAACAATTTGTTCTCCACTGAGAACTCTGGTTCACATTCCTAGCTACACAGTACAACTACCTGAGTTTTTAAAATGTCAGGGACCAATCTCCATCCCAAATGGAGGCTGCATCTCAGAGGGCGGTGGTGGGGATGAGCATTCAAGTTCCCACTCCCCCCTCCCCTGCACCACCATTGCCCTCCTGTGCTGGCAAGGTTGAATACCCACAGGAGGAATATTAAACATTTTTTCCATAAAGTAATTTATTCACAACCAAATGCTCCAGACTTTCTTCAACAGGAACTTTAATTTTTACCAAGATTAAAAAAATTTTTTTTATGTTTTTATTTCATTTTTGAGAGAGAGAGGCAGAGTGCAAGTAGGGGAGAGGTAGACACAGCATCTGAAACAGGCTCCAGGCTCCGAGCTGTCGGCGCAGAACCTGATGCGGGGCTTGAACTCACGGACTGTGAGATCATTACCTGAGCTGTCAGGATAAGTCAGACACTTAACCGACTGAGCCACCCAGGTGCCCCCAAGATTTTTTTTTAAGATAGAAAATACTGACACCAAATGGTGACAACTAGAACTTCCAAGTATGGGGCATCCATCATTGGAAATGAAGCTCCCCCGTCTGGCCAGCTCATGGAACTACAGTGGTTCCCAGGCAAATTGGCTTGTTAACCGCACCACTGAGGGGTTTTATTTTGCAGCATTTCACATACATGTGTGTCAGGATTCGCCCCCAAGAAGCTGGTATTCCTTTTCCGAAGCCAGAATCCCACACCGCGCTAGGGGCTGCCCACAGCTGGCCTGTACTTCTAGTTTCTCGTGTACACAGCCTTGCCTTACCTTGCCCTGCAGTGTGGACGTGTATACACACACAGGCATAAGTTCATGTATCAGGATGCAACATCACTTACCTCATGTGTACAGAGAAAATGTGAGCTTTGTTATCTTGTCTGTAGAAGAGCTGATTTTCTTTCTTCTTGTTGGAAGGTGGGAAAAGAACTAAAGTTTAGTCCCGGGTAGCCATTTCAGCCCAATCGAAATCGTCCCATTACATAACCCACTTTTGGCTCACGTAACTCCAGGAAATGTACTACTTCCAAGGTGGCTCCTGGGTATATGAGAGAAGCATGCGGTCCCGTGCCCTTGCGGCATTGGGGAGCACTGTCTCACATGGTGGTGACAAAGCGGAGCTATGACTCAAAAGGTGACAGTGCCTTCTCCCGAAGCCCTGCGTGATGCCACCTGCTAAGCGCTGAGTGGAACGAGTCCGAGTTGTCCAGAATGTTGAGAAAAACATTAAACAAATTAAAAGTAGTGATTTCATTTAACAAATGCAAATATCAAAAGGAGTAAGAAAGGAATCTACGTCTCCGTATCTTTTGAGCTTTATCTGAAGGAAGACAAACGAGAGTAGCGATGGCAGCTATCCACAATGACCGCCCACAATGAAATCCTAAGCCAGGAGTTGCATCAGCCTCTGTTTGCCTGGGATGGAGACTGGTCCCTGACATTTCAAAAACTCAGGTAGTTGTACTGTGTAGCCAGGGATGCGAACCGACGTTCTCAGTAGAGAACAAATATTCACATAGCAGTGTCTGCAGGTAACAAGTCAACAGTGCTTTTTCGGTTTGCTTTTGCTTTTTACCCATTGTTGTGTCTCCCCAAAATTCACACGCTGAAGTCCTAACCCCCAGTGTGGTGGTGTTTGGAGGTGACGCATTTGGGAGGCCATTAGGACATGAAATGGAACCCTCACGAACGGGATCAGGGCCCCTCTGAGAAGAGACGTTAGAGACACCATCTCTCTGCCACATGAAGACACGGTGACAAGGCAGCCATCTCTGCAAACCAAGAAGCGGGTTTTCACCAGGAACCATATTGGCCAGCACCTTGATCTTGGACTCTCTAGTCTCCGAACTGTGAGAAGTTAATTTCTGTTTTTTGAGCTGCCCCGTCTGTGGTATTTTTATTATAAGCAGCCCAAACTGACTAAAACACCCACTGTGCCCCTGGAGACTCTAACATCTAAAATTTAGGGCATTTTCCTCTCAGAGCTGTTGGGCTCTTCTTGGATTTTTCTGGAATTCTCCCTCTTCTCTCCCCATGTTTTCCTCCTAAGCTGTCTGAAGCAGACTCCAGCTGTAATTCTTTATGCTGGATCCTCTTCTGCCTTTTCTAATAGAGCTCAGACAGGTTTAGTTCCTTTGAGACTAAGTAACCCACTACCTTAGAAAACTTTGAAAGGAACCACCACAATAGCATAAGGTTTGTACAAGTTAAAACATCTTGGTGAAATATAATCACATCATTTGGCACACGAGGAGAAACTAAACCATTGTGTCTCTAATTTTAAACATTGAATATGAAATTTTTCTTATTTTTAGAAAGTAAACAAATGCTCACAAACCCTTATGAAAAAAGATTACTATGTCTTTTAAGCGAGTGCCTGCTCCCCTCCCCTCCGCTTAAATTATTCTCTTTGAGAAACACACATTCAACAGAAATTTCTCATTGTTACATCCAACTCAGAGCTGGGTTTCATACCATATTCACCGATGTAGGATTGTTTCTACTGAGCCTGAGCGGTTGAACCCCTTTTTCCTCCCAGGTGCTGATAAAAGACTTTCACTTCCTGGCAGGGAATAGAAGGGTTTTGGCTGCATCCCCAGCAAAACCAGCTTTTAGAGAAATGGTTTGGCACGAACACTTGTGGGCCTGAGCTATTCTCTTCTGTGCCATCCTCAGGATTCTCACTGGCCTCTCTGGATGGAAGCAGAAAGCTTCTTAAGCCTGTAACTGAGGGCAGTCGCCTGTGTGCAAGGATGAGTTCTACAGCCCCGAGGGTATACAAAGGGGTCGAGGATGGTCTCCTGTATCATCACGAAGGTTATGACCTAGGTAGGTAGTTAGGCAGTTAGAAGACAATCGGAATCCTTAAGTGTCCAAGGTGTGTTCTTAGGACGAGTTCCCGGGAAGCTGATCCTGAAATGTGTGCAGGAAGCCGATCGGGGATGCCCGTGGGATCCACATCTGTTGGAGGGGAAGGAAATGCACACCCCGAGAGGATAGTTGTTCCCCAGTGCAGACACGACACAGGCCTCAGCCCATCCCACAGGATGCTCTGGAGCTGGGACGGGGGGCTTCAGAGTTGTCACCCCTTGAGGCAAGATGGTCTGGCCTTCGTAACCCCCCTCCCATGTGGCTGTCTCCAGGGAGGGTCCTGCCCGCAGGCCAGGTGGCTCCCTTTGGCAGGGAGCCATCAGCTCACAGCACTCCCTGCAGCAGAGGAAACGCGTGCCTCTGAAATAAGGGGGGGCTTGTAGGCAGCACAGTCTGCAGCCACGACAGGGGACATCTGCGACTGTGGTAACGTTGGTAGCAGGAGGGGGCAACAGTTCATTCCTAAGGGACAAGGAGCATCAGGGAATATGAAGCATATTGCTGTCCTCAGCCTCCGCTGTTCCTTTCCCTCTAACATGAGACCATCTCAAACCCCTAGAGTCACCAATACTATGATAGCGTAGAATTGCCCCCATAACGTCTGGTAAAGGCACCTGGGTGGCTCGGTTGGTTGAATATCTGACTACAGCTCAGGCCATGATCTCATGGCTTGTGAGGTCGTGCCCACATCGGGCTCTGCTATCAGCACAGAGCCCGCCTTGGATCCTCTGCCTCCCTCTCTCTGCCCCTCCCACACTAGCTCGTTCTCTCTCTCCCCCAAAAAATAAATAAGTAAAATAAACATAAAAAGAAGAATAACTGAACAATTCAACTGACTCTCTTCAAACCATAAAGGACAAACACATTGCAAATTTGGTTTAATTCTGTATGTTTACAGTTTTGGTTGTGATCCTATTCTCCAACTCAATGTCTAAATAATTGCGAGATTCTTTTCAATGTTGTTTCTTCATGATTTACCTCTTTGCCTTGGCCCCTTTATCCCCAGTCTCTATCCCCATGGCCAGTAGCTTCTCTCAGGCCTTTGCCCAAATGTCACCTCCTCGGTGAGGACTTCTGATCATCTCTGTTAAAATGGCCACCCCCACCCCACCCCATCCGCTCACTTTCTTTCCATAGCACTTACCATCACCTGGCCTATTCTAGTTCATTATTAATTATATGTATTGTCTGTTTCCCTTTAACAGAGTATACATTTCATGAGAGCAGGGATAGTGTGTTTTATTCCCTCTGTTTTCTTAAACGTTTATTTGTTTTTGAGAGAGAGCATGGAAGCGGGCAAGGGGCAGAGAGAGAGGAGGACAAAGGATTGGAAACAGGTTCTGCGCTGACAGCAGCGAGCCCGAGCCTGACGACGTGGGGCTCGAAATCACCAGCCGAGAGATCATGACCCTAGTCAAAGTCAGACACTCAACCGACTGAGCCACCCAGGCGCCCCGCACTCTGTTTTCTTATTGAGTACAAGAGTGCCTGGAACATCCTATAGCCACATGATAAATATTGGCGAATGAATGAATGGCTCCAGTTTAAACTTTTGTCAGCTTTTCCCCTGACCGATCACAATGGTCTCCCAGCGGGAGTCATGGCTTTGGATCTGCACATGTGCGAGGCGCCCCCTCCCTGACCACTCTACGCCCCCCACCAGGCTGACTTGACCCTGCCACTGTCCCGCTCAGAAGTTCTCCAGTGCCAACCCAGTGCCAGCTCAGGTGCTCGGCACTCTCAGAGACCCGGCCCCTCCCTCCCTCCCTCCTGGCCCTGGAGCAGCGGGCTCCCTCCTCTGTGAGCATCATTCCTGCCTCTCCCCTCCCCTCTCTCCTTGGAATTCTGCCAGCAGGAGATCAAAAGAGGTGTTGAGGACTTCATAAAGCCTGACACCCTTGCAGATGACCGTGACTGCTATTCCATCGGCGTACTGTGATCATATCATAAACTTCTCAATTTTAAATTCTAGGTGTCCTGAAGGTAGGAGCTAAAGAATCAAGCTAAATTTTCCCCTTTACTAGAAATGAAGCTCATCTAGTGACTCAGATCACACGGCATGGTGGAGCCGGCTAGTGCCCGCTGACAAAAACCAAAGGCTAAATGTTCTGGAACTTTGCCAGCCAGTGTCTAACATTCACGTGCTCCCCGCCGCCTGTCTGACCCCTGGGCTTCTTTGTGGTGTATCATCTAGAGGGGACGGAGAGGTTACTAGTTATCTCAGAAACCCCATCAAGTGACAAGGAGAGAACTAAAGGGGTCTGGGGAGAGAAAGGAAGGAGTGGTTTGGGGAGGGTGGGCGAGTAGTTTCTGTTTTAGGCATTTTGATTAAGACCCGTAAGAGGAACCTGAATGGGCCTGGCACCCCAGAGAGAGGAATGGGCTGGAGAGAAAGATCTGGAAATCACCCGGGCACTGGCAGTACTGGAGGACTTCCCCACCAGGTGTCCAGGGGCCATAAATGACCCCAGGGGCCCCACCCAGCGGCCACCAGCGCAGTCATCAGCTCCTGTCACTCTCGTTTCACTCAGGCTTCCTTTGGCTACCCCAGTTCAGTCTTCGATCACCTCACGTCTAGATTATCACCATTTTCTCCTAATTTCTTCCCTTCCACTCATCCCATTCATGACTGCCTGATTAATTTTCCTAAGGCCCCAATTCTTTGCAGATAAAATCCCAGCTCTCTTTTCAAACTCTCCATTGAGGCAAGTACCTGTGCTTTCTCCCCTCCATGCCTGCTATGCATGCTTTCAGCCACCATTTTGTGCACAGCTGGAGTTTAATAAATAGTTTTGAATAAGGACTAGTCACAGAGTCACAAATAAGCTGCGGTTTCCATCAATTTCCTTTTTCTTGCCATCCTTTCTCACCTTGTGGGGAAAGGTGAAACCCCAAGTCATAACTAAAATGTAGAGTTTCCTTGTATTTATTAGCATGAAGGATCCATAGCTACAGATTGCTTCTCAGTGGTAAGAAGCAACGTTTCCAAGATTTTTGTCATGCGAGAAACTCTATAGGTTTTCCCAAGGAGGCACTTCTAAGCTCCAGAAAACATTTGCTGCCCCCAAACCAAACACAGCTGTTCAGGCAGCAGAGGAAGCTGGTGCTCGGTAAGAAACCAAACCAAAACAAAACCCTGCCCGCACGTTTGGGGATGGCAGGTTTCCCAGATCTACAGCTTGAAATGAGTACATGATACAAGATATTTGGTATATAAAAGAAAATAAAACTACCGGAAGCAGAAGTGTTCTCTCTCAAACTGAATTCTTCTAAAGCACGAAAACAGAGCAACGGGACTCCCAGGGACAAAAATAATGTTGTTGATGGGAAGAGACTCACTTCTCCACCAAACCAGGGAAAATATGCAACCCTCTCCCTCTCCCTCCACTCATAAAGGTGTCTAAGAATGATCAGAAGGATACCAAGAACTACCCAAAATGGAAGAACAAATCAACATTAAACTAGAAGGGCAGCCATTGCATAAAAGTGTGACAGTGGCAGTCAATGACAAGAGGTGCTCCTTCAGGTAGGCTGGCACTACCTACCCAAGCCCGGAGCCCAGGGCGTATCCGCCAGCACCTGGGAGTGGCAAGGTGAAGGTGAGCGTAGAACAGGGCCAAGTACGCCCGTGGGCCAGGTGGGTGTGTTTATGTTCTCTTGTTCCTCACTTACCATGTGATGAAGTTGGCACCGTAATTGCCATTTCACAATTAATCGCATGGGTTAAGTGACTTGTCCAAGGTCACATACCTGGTGAGTGGCAGGTGGTTACTAGGCCTAACTCCAGGCCCCAAGGCTTAGTACACATGGAGCCGTCAACACTTGCTGTGTTTGACAAGATTCCACAGGTGTTCTGGAGAACGAACAAACAAAAATACAGGCAACCTGGGAATACATCGGGCTAAACACAATTTAAGAGGTTTCTTTACTGCAAGTCTTCTTGAAAACGTTAATGTTCTAACACAAATTGTGTAGTTCGTCTGGCTTTCCTAAACTTAATTCACTACAGAACTTTTTCTGACCATTTATTTATTTTGGGGACAGCGCAAATGGGAGAGGGACAGAGAGAGGGGAACAGAGGATCCAAAGGGGGCCCTGTGCTGACAGTCTGACAGCAGTGAGCTGGATGTGGGGCTCGAACTCACCAACTGCGAGATCGTGACCCGAGCCGAAGTTGGACGCTCAACTGACTGAGCTACCCAAGTGCCCCTAATTCACCACAGAACTTTTCGTTTTGCCCAGAACACTTCATGAGACTTGTGTTCCTTGGAACCCATGTTGGGCATCATAGCAGGGCACCCCTTTGGTCTCTGAGATCCTGAGTCTGTTCTTGAGTGGGCCTGACACCACTATTGAAAGAGTCTAGGGAAACCAAAAGGCCAGAGGGAAGTACTCTGAGAAGATACCTCTCAAGTGTATGGGGACGCAGAGACAGGACAGAGAGGGACAGAGGAGGGAAGCGGAACAAGAGGGCTGAGCTGTTCTACTCACAATGGACACTTCTGAGGACTTGTTGCATGCCAGCACTCTTTGAAGTGCTTATTCAGTCCCCATAACCACCGCTAAGATAGAAATCATTATACTCCTCATTGCACAGATGAGGGAATTGAGGCATAGAGAGGTTTGGTAACTTGCCCGAAGTCACACAGCTCACAAATGTCTGGGTGTTGAATTCAGGCAGTCTGGCTCCCTAACAACTATATTATACTTGCTCATTTTGGAGAGACATTTAGTTGGGAACTTCTAGGGTGGAGAAGGGCGGTCATGGCAGAAGATTCATATCATAGTTACCCAAACAGCATAGAAGCTTAATAGTAGTAATAACATCAACTTACATTTGGTTTCTAGCTTATTCTACACTAACTGGTGCCTACTGAACAAGGTGTTGTGTTAGATGCTGGGGACTCAGACGTGAATACAACCTATATGACTCCTGCCCCACTGGACTATAATAAGTCCAGGTACACACAGGGGATTAGAGCGTTGCAATACAGAGTGACACATGCTCTTATGGGCAAAGTGGCCCAGAAGACTGGGCAGGCAGGGAGGCACCTGATCCAAATGTAGGATAGCTTGGACACTTTATAAAGGACGTCCCTCCCTATATGCCACTTGAAAGGAGGAACAGTTGGTATGGAGGTGTTTTAGAGAGATCAGATCTTCCTGTCCCCAGGACCACACCAACAGCTTGGAATTCAAGGAAGGCCCTAGAATGGCCTGACCACTGTACAGTGTGGTCCTTCTCTTGAGCTTCTCCTCTAGCAAGTGCAGGGCTCTCGTCCTCCATAACCTCTGCTGTGGCTTTAGTGCAGATGCAGTAACATCCCCTTGATAGGGAGTCTCCAAAACTAATCAATACCTTGATCCTGGGCGTAGCAGGAACAGGGAAGCTGCCCCCAATTCCCCTGTGCTCCCCTGCATTTCCAAGCCCTGATGCATTTAGGTGGGGCCATGTGACTAGTTCTGACCAGGGCTATAAACAGCAGTCATGTATATCATTTTTGAGACAAAGCATTTAATTGCTAATGCAAGACCCCCAGTGCCCTCTTCTCTGCCACGGTGACCAAGACAACCTCATAGTCCAAGTAGTCCAGGTACAAAAATGTGAAGCTTCCATCAGTCTGAGTCTTGAGTGAAGGAGAATCCTCTACCCAAAAAATGTCGTTAGAGAAAATAAACTTGTGTCGTGTTAAGCCACTGAGATTTGGAGCTGACTGACCCCATACACTGGACCAAGGGTGTGCTCAACACCTGGTGCAAATAGTTCCAGAAAATGATGGTTCAGTAAGAAGAAATTAATCAATTCTTGCCGTTAGCAATGCCAGTGAGAATAACAATAGCAATTGACCTTTGTACAGTGGTTCATGATTTCCCAGGCACTTTCGTGAGCATGATTTAATTTAATTCCTGAAATGATGAGACTCTCATGCTCAGCCCCGTTTTAAGGTGAGGCTAAGGGGCTTCACGCCTCCCTTCCTCCCGCCATGACAATGGCCTCAGCTCTCATAACTGTCATCCTAGCACGGGTTACATGATACCCCTGGAAGGGACCCTCAGAGGCAGGAAAAAGGACGCAGACGCCACAGATCCCCTCCCCAGATTCAGCTTCAGTAAGTTATCTAAACCAAGCAGGATAACACAGCCCCGTCCATTCCTCAGTGGGGTCTTGCCTGGTAGCGAGATAGGATTTTACACAAAATGTAAAAGCGTTTGTCCCTCAGCCCTGTGTGTAATTAGCAGAAAACACAATCCATTGCCATTTAGCTTACTCT
The DNA here is from genome assembly GCF_018350215.1 of Panthera leo. NCBI lineage: Eukaryota > Metazoa > Chordata > Mammalia > Carnivora > Felidae > Panthera > Panthera leo. Next base: position 55,075,947 of record NC_056689.1, read on the forward strand.
GAGCAACCTCCTACCTTTGAATCATAGCTTGCATAAGGCCACCTGGTATCAACTCAAGGTAATTTTTCTAAGTTGTCTGTGTTTGTGGTGGCAAACGTGACTCATGTTTATTATAGAGAATTGGTAAACACAGAAAAGCACAAATAGAAATCATGCATAAACCCTACAACCAGCGATATCTACTATTATATTAAGCTTGCCATATACTTCTCTAGTCTTCTCTTTCAAAACTGATGTCATACAGTAACTATTATTTTATACACTGATTTTACAATTATTAGATTGTGAACGTTTGCCCATGTTTTACAATATTTCCTTATGACATGGTCTTAGTGGCTGCGTAGGGTCCTGTCATACTTTATCACCTCCTGCTGTTATTGGACATTCATGGTTTGTTTGTTTTTTTAAGTCTTCTCTGTAAAATGTTGTGATGAACCTCTTAGTGCATTCATATTTATGTGTCTCTCTTTCTCAAAAAAATGGAAATGCTGGCTTAGGGGATTTGGACGTCTTAAAGATTTTTGTTGTTGTTGGAGTTCCTTTTAGAAGGAGTATACCTCCAGCAGTGTAGGTGGGTCCTCATTTCCAGTGCCTCATTTAATTGGACAGTGTATCAGTTAGGGTCCAGCCTTGGACTTAGTCCCTCTAGTGCCTCCTACTGGTAGAGCCTAGCAGGGAGCCCGCTGACCTTGAGAAACGGCATTTACGCAGTCCCACCCCCAACCTCATAGAGCCCAGGAGAGAAAGGTGGATTTGGGGCTGATAGACAATAGCCTGATAACCAGACAGCCATCATCGCATTTAAAATTTTTGCTGGTGATCTTTTCAATACCAGTGATTCAAAGCAGATTAAATAAGACAGTGGTTAACATCATATTTTGTTGATTTAATAGTTTTATAAAACATATAGATCTGATTTCAGATCGAACTGGTTCTTCTCTAAAAACAAAACCTCAAATTACTACCAAATGACATTTATTTGAAGTGCTTCCTCTGTGCCAAGCAGACAGATCTGAGTTCAACTTAGCTTGATAATTTCCTACCCATAACCATTTATTAGCTCTGTGACCTTGAGCAAGTTGTTTACCTCACTGGGGATGCCAACACCTACCAGGCAGTGGTATTATGAAAATTCAATCAGCTAAGGCTTATAGATGCTTGCCCTGGCCACTTGGTAGATGGTCAAGAAATAAGATTTATAAAGTATATTGATGAGAGACACTAATTTTTATTTTGCACATAAAATTATGAAAATGTCGTTTTATGACAGCAATCTCATGTAAAGATCATCCCGTTCCATCCCAAAAGATCCAAGTTTAGAGTTACATAATAGACTATTCTCCAGGCAAACTTAATCCACTGAAAAAGCTGAGATATATAACATTTGGAGTCTGAAAACCTGAGTTCAAGACCTGGTTCTGCCTCTTTACTCTATGATGTTGAGTCAACTGAGACTTGGTTTCCTCACTTACAAAATGCATCAACATAGCTAAAGTGTCCATAATGAACAAATTAGCTCATAGAGCAACGTGGAGGGATCTGAAAACATAGTTTTGAATAAAAAAGTGATCAGCAGAATGAGAAACTTAGCAATGCCATTCACGTAAAATCAAAACAACTGCGTGCATCGTATAACACCCACACAACCTATAGAAATCCAATGTATTATAATGATTGCCCAAGAGAGGAAGAGAACCAAGCAAGTTGGAAGGTTAAAAAGGAATAGACGACAAAGACAAGAGGGGCCCGAATGAATAAATGAACAATAAATAGATAGGTAGATGCTAACATGGGAATAATAATGCTTCCCTACCTTCCTCACAAGGTTACTCTGAGGATCTGGTGAGATTATACATAGGAAAGCGAAGTTAACTTACTGTTTCCATTATGATCTCCACATTGAACAAATGAGTTGAACGGAGATAAAAATTCTCCATTGCTCTTCAGCAGGAAGCTATCACCAGGGCAGGGCCCAGGAAACCCTTCCCTGACATCAGAGTCTGCCAGTAAGATGACATCAGAGCTCTTCATGAAGGAGGGCGGGCTCTCTCTCACTTCTGGAGACACCGATCGATGGCACAGGCAGAAGCATCAGAAGCTTCTTCCCATGGATCCTTTGCAAATGGCCCACTCGAGCCCTCGGAAGAAGAGGCCCAGGCAGATGGGTGCCTCAATGGTCTCTCCTCCGCATGACATCAAGTTTCGGGATTTGGTTCTCTATATTTTGGAGAAGAAAATGGGAACCACCCGCAGAGCCTTCCTCATGGAGCTGGCACGAAGGAAAGGATTCAGGGTTGAAAATGAGCTCAGGTAGGACCTCACTGATTTCATTTTGTGAATAGGCAGGGTTTTTGTGAATAGCTTCTTTGGAACCCAAAGAACCTGTGTCTTCTTCCACATATAGAAGAAGTGCTATTTCTCCTGGGAAAGTAGGTTTGAAATCAAAGAACACATTCAAGCCAACTAATTAAAGGAAATAAGATGTATAACTGATACAATTATATTGAAACTAGTTGGCACCAAAAGATAAGGTGGTTTCTTATTTTTCTGTTCTTTTGTTTTTGCCTTTCACCATTATGAGATGAGGTATCCAGGGATGATAACAGAAATATAATTGGAAAATTTAATGCAGAAACCACTCAGTTTTGTTCCTGACCAAACTGAACAAAACGCTATTGAGTTCAATCAAAAAATTCAGCTACTCACGGCACCTGGGTGGCTCAGTAGGTTGAGCATCTGACTCTTGGTTTCGGCTCAGGTTGTGATCTCATGGTTCATGGGTTCAAGCTCCACATGGGGCTCCGCACTGACAGTGCAGAACCTGATTAGGATTCTCTTCTCTCTCTCTCTCTCCCTCTCTCTCTCTCTCTCTCTCTCCCTCTCTCTCTCTGCCCCTCCTCTGCTTGTGCTATCTCTCTCTCTCTCTCTCAAAATAAACAAACTTAAAATTTTTTTTAGCTACTCTGAGGCAGAAAGAATGGTTTGGTTCTTTGACAATTAAGCTAAATATCTGGCTGTGGTGAGGTGACCAGTGTCTGTGATGGGCTAGGATGAGTGACTGCAGCTGGCTCTCCATAGGCACCCAAATGTGACCTTGATCATGTTTTTCTGAAGAGCAGTCCCAGCGGGGTTCACGGAGCTAGGGGTTCTGGTTAAAGGTTCAAGGACAGCTCTGTCCAGGGCTGCTAGACATGGGGCCGAGTGATGAGGTCAGAGCTCAGACAAAAGGACAACTCTTTGGGTCATCTACACTTGTTTGCTCATAATCCCGTTCATTGCAGCAATTAGCCTTGTGGTTCATCTAACCGGTCTCCACTGGATGGAAGAGAAGACAAAACAAAATCCAGAAACAAATGGTATTAAAACCTTGAAATGAGTAACTCCAAACAGAACGGCCACGGGGCTTGCAGTGGGTAAAGAATGACTAGCACAGTTGGCTGGCCTTGTTTGTCCAAGGAATAGATTGACCACAACTTTCCTGGGAAAAACTGTAAGAATTCTAAGTGAAAAGAAATGTTTTACTTTAAAAATAGTCTTTGATATTTAAAAATAAAGCTGACAAGCATTTCCTGCTGAAGAAATGCCAGCTTCATATTGCTAGAGAAACACAAGACAAAAGTCAGTAATAAGATACAGTAATTTCCAAAGTACTCATAATTCATATGAAGAGTCAATGTCACAGAAACATTTTATTTTATTTTATTTTTTACTAAAATGCCCTATTCAGAAATTCCTGAGTCTCCCATGGTCTCTCTCCCATCTGATTTCTCTTTACATGAACTCCTTTCCCCCCTCTGCCTCTTTTTTTTTTTTCTTTTTAGCCCCCTATCTCGTTTGGGATGTTAAGCTCCAAATCTCAACACTCCTTCCATGAAATTGTAGATTTCATCTAACTGTTAAGTCTACCCAATCTTACGGACTTACATAAAATGTTGGAATTGGGGGAAGAAAAGATGACATAGTTAAAGAGGGCAAACCCCGGAAATTAAAAAAAAAAAAAAGGAAATTGGAAAGCAGAAATGAAAAGCCTTTGCAAATATGGAACTGCTTTTTGTGGTAAAGAAATTTGACAAGGGCCAGGCAGGAAGGCGACAGCCAGATGGTCAAGGTACCACTTACACAGAAAGCTCTCTCAGTGGAAACGGCCATACTTCCAGCAAGGGCTGACTAGTCATGGACACAGCTACGAATACAGACATGGTGGCTCGGGCAGGTAGTTGGGAAGACACAGGAGGCAGGTTTCTTCTTTTGGCAACAGAGCCAGAGAGGCAGTTCTGTGTCCCCAGATGCTTGCTGCCAAGGACCAAGCCCGGCTGCTCAGGCAACAGAGGAAACTGTGCAGGGTGAGCTAACTGCTGCCAGGCATGTGATGGTGAAGCTACCAGGCTGACAGCCCAGAAGACACGTTAAATGCAAACGTGTTCTATGGACAAAAATAAACCACAGGAAGTAGAAGTCCTAGCTCTCAAACGGAATTTCTGTACAGAGATACATAGACTGTAATTGGGAGAGACAATAGAAATTATGGCCGGGGAACATCTCTAGATAAGAAATCTAGAGAGCTCCAGTTCTGGCTCTGACCCTTTCCAGCCACGTGGTGGGGAGCAAGACCCCCTCTCTCCTCTCTGCCCTTGGTTTCCTGAAAAATAGTCTGTTCTGAGGTAAGCACCAAAAGTGATGATGGATGTCAATGTGCTTTGGTGAAACAAAACAGTTATACAGATGTGAAGTGTGATTGTTTTCTTGCTAATTGGCTGGATCCATTGACAGTAAAACCCTAAGGAGAGGAATTGAACTAGGTCAAATGATATAAACAAAGAGAACAAAGACAGGAAGGAAAACCATCAAAATGTTGTGATTATCTTGTGAGGAAGGGTATAGTAGGAAGGAATTATGGTTGCTTTTATTTTCTGTGTTTTCCAAATTTTTTATGGTAAGCATATATTTTAAAAATAAAGTTAGTTTCTATACGAAAGGATACTTCTCATTAGTGAAGCCTATCCTTTCTCTTTCTAGTACATAAGATTCAAAGAAAGAGAAGATGTGTGTGTGTGTGTGTGTGTGTGTGTGTGTGTGTGTGTGTGTATTATATATATTATATATATAGGGAGCAATCTCCATAGTTTCTAGCACATTCTTTGGCTGCCAGGAGGATTACATTCGAGGAAACATCTGATTCCTACTTTACCTGGACCTGAACACATAGCTTAGAAATGGTGTGCCTCAATCCATTGAACTATCTGGAGCTATTTCATTCCCGAGCATACGTGCACTGTATCCTTATATATGGAATGAGTTCCACTAATATTATATCTTATATTAATGTTATATTTCAGAAAACATGCTATTCAACAACCATTCGAAGCTGGATCTTAAAATAGAAATCAGGGGAGATGTCAAGTCATTTGACACATTTTGCACATTCATGAAAAAGATACTGAGTTTTATTCCATAGTCAATATCCTAAATTTTAGAGCAACTTCATAATCCTTACATTATTTAGGATGAGCCAGAGAAGGATGAGAATCCAGTGCTTGTCATGTTCTTATTTCACTCCCTGGTTCTAATACTTTGAGCTGTTTTAAAACTCTGTCTTCGACCCTCCTCCATGAACTCATTAGTTAAGTTTACTGTGTCTTGACCTAAATCACTGATGTTGAAGAAGAAAGGGCTGTGGCTAAGGAGGGTCGCTTTCCGGGGTGACACTACCCAGTAGTTTAACACTTTCTCAGTTCCGCTGTTGGAGCAGTAGAAACCCACCGGATGGCACTTTTGTCCTGCTTAAACATCTTAATTTGTCCACAAGGGTATCTTTGGGAAGCATTGTCTGTTGAAAGCAAGATATACCCCAACCTTGAATCCCTCCTCCCTACACCTCTCTGCATCCAAGACCGAAGACCCCTGGAAACCCTCCTAGAGGACAGAACTTCCTCCCCAGAACATGGGTGGGATCAGTGGTGAAGGGTTGGTCCCAGCTCTGCCACTTGGCTTTACATCTTATCCAATTACTCCTCCCTGGCTCCATAAGGGCAAGGGCATCTTAGGGGCCATCCTGTAGCTCATTCTCAGAACTTTGACAGTTTTCTGATACACAGTAGTTTCAAGAAATATTTGCTCAGGGGCACCTGGGTGGCTCAGTGGGTTAAGCATCTGTCTTTGGCTCAGGTCACGATCTCACGGCTCGTGAGTTCGAGCCCCGCATCAGGTTCTGCGCTGACAGCTCGGAGCCTGGAGCCCATTTCGGGTTCTGTGTCTTCCTCTCCCTGTGCCCCTCCCCTGCTCGTGCCCTGTCTCTCTCTCAAAGATAAATAACAAAAACATTAAAAAAGAATATTTACTCAAAGAATAATTTGACAAATATAAAACCAGACAAAGGAACTTGTGATTACCAAGATTAATTGTTGTAATTAAATTATTTTTCAATGATGCACCAGTATTACTTTTGTAATCAGCAAAATACTAAAAACTTTATAAATTCAAGGACATGCATTGGAAGCTCCAGCCCTTCTCTGGTCCAGATTACCTCATGTTTCAAAATCTGTGGATTTTAAATTCATGTTCATAATTTCATTTAAGGTGGGACCAAAAAAAAAAAAACCCAAAAACAAAAAAACAAAACAAGGCAAGACCCCTTCAGTCTTAAGTATATCAGGGCTGGAAATAGAAACCTATCTACTGGTGATAGTATAAGTGTGGAACAAAACCAAATAAAACTGCTTCGATTTTTCTGTTTCTGGGATTCTGAAACAGATCAGTTGCTAAGGGAAATTGGCAGGAGGGTTTTTAAGTGGTATTTAGCTCAGTTTAACTGTAAATTACTATTTAAAGTCATTATGTATAAGATAAGTCCTACATCAGATGGGAAGAATTGGGAATGACCTCTCTGGGGAAAGAAAACAATTTTAAAGACAAAGATAAAAGCAGGTGACCATCCGTGAAGACTGTGGAAGTCAGAGTGGGGGTCAGTCTGTCTCCAGGCCAAGAAGGAGGGTCACCTCTTTCTTCATGAAGCATTTTTCTAATTATACTCAGAGGCAAGACCAACTAGGAAAAGAAAGATGGGAGCAGTGAGGAGGTAGATACCAGAAAAAAAAATCAGAACCAAAATTTGTGAGTGAATGTCCTAACTCAGGGCTTTCTGAACATCTGAGGGCCACATTCATGATTGTTATAATCATGTATGTTTTACCACATATGTTACTATATACTTAACGTGTTTCTTCTAATTGCCCCTAAGATGAATTGTTAAAAATAATTTAGCCTTGGGGTGCCTGGGTGGCTCAGTCGGTTAAGCGTCCGACTTCGGCTCGGGTCATGATCTCACGGTTTGTGGGTTCGAGCCCCGCGTCGGGCTCCATGCTGACAGCTCAGAGCCTGGTGCCGGCTTCCAATTCTGTGTCTCCCTTGCTCTCTGCCCCTCCCCCACTCACGCTCTGCCTCTCTCAAAAAAAAAAATAAACATTAAAAAAATTTTTTAAGTAGTAATAATTTAGCCTTGTCCTAAGGAATAACATAAAAACCATGAAACTCATAAAAAACATGAGTCTGATATGCATAAATTTAAACATGTAGATATAAACACATATGCCTTTTCAGTGTTCAGTTGTGTACCCGCTAAAATTCTCTCACGTACCTTCAGAGCAATGAGTACCACGCTGGGAAACTCTGGTACCATGGATCCCAGAGTCCAGTGTGCAGGAAAGAGAGATTTTCTCTTCAGCACCATCTCTCAAAATGCGGTTCTCGGGCTGTGAGGTCGTCTTAGAATGTGGTGGCCCCCAAGGAGAGGCAGGGACGATTTTCCCTTTGCTTGCATCTGAGAGGGCTTGTGACTGCTTCAACATAGTGACACCGCGTGACTTTTGATGCTGGGTCATAAAGGGCCCTGGGGCTTCTGCCGCTCCCTGGATCTGCTAAACAACCTCATGTAAGGAGTTTGAGTCCCTGGCGAGAGGGGCCACGCGAGGGTGCTCAGGCTGATAGATGCGGCCCAGCCCACCTCCCTGCCATCCTCACCAACGTGCCAGATGCACCGAGCCACAAGGAACATCACGCCTCCACCGGCACCATACCCAACAGCTGCCTGAATTCTGAATCCTTCACCCCAAATTGTGAGTTATAGTCAAAGCGTTGCTTTTTTTAAAGCCTCAAACTTTGGCATAGTTGGTTATGCACCAATGACTAACCGGAGCTGACTAGGCCAGAATTACCAAGGGAGCACATTCCCGGGCTCTGGGTAAGATTTACTGAATCTGAATCTCTGCTCATAAGGCCCAAGCATCTGAATTTTAACCCCGCTTCTTGGATGTCTCTGGTGGACACAAGTTCAGTTCCTTTAGAGCTGTGGATAATTAATTCATGAATTCATTCCACCAATGGTCTGTCTATTGACTGTTCCCTGTGGCAAGCTGAGGGACAAATCCTAGTTCAGAATTGTTATAATTGGTTCAAGCCCTCCGAAACTTAGTCCAAGACATTAGTGATTGGCCCTGGCTAAGGAACTAGGTGTACTTAAAGAACTGAATTCATGGACATTTCAGGAACAGCCATCTCAGCAGAACCTTGGAGTCTTTGGAAGGGGCTGGGGTCACTGCCCAAGGCTTCCGTCACTTTTATTTGTTTATTTTAAATTTATTTATTTTGACGGAGAGAGCACGGGCAGGGAAGGGGCAGAGAGGGAGAGAGAGGATCCCAAGCAGCCTCTGCATTGCCAGCTCAGAGTCTGACGTGGGGCTAGAACTCACGAACCATAAGATCATGACCTGAGCCGAAACCAAGAGTTAGTCGCTTAACCGACTGAGCCACCCAGGTGCCCCCTCCTGTCACCTTTTAGTATGTGAAGAAAGCCCAGGACTCTGGGGCCCAGGCAGGTACCACCTCAGTCCCAGTGCCAGGTTTTGGCCTTGAAAATGACATTCATGTGTATTTTTCCCCCCTTCAGTAGAATGTGATGATAGAGGGTTCATGACAGAAAATGGGAAAATATAGAAAAAAAAACTTGAACAGCACCTCACTCAGGGGTCTAACCACAGTCTAGTGGAACGTTAAGAGATTGCTTGAGTCATGCACAGCTGGGTTTGAATCCTGGTTTCACAGAACCTCCACAAGCCTTGGTTTTCTCATCTGAAGTTATATATCGCCCACCTCGTAAGACTCTTGTGAGGATTAAGTAAGAATATACACGTGTGTGTGTGTGTGTGTGTGTGTGTGTGTGTGTGTGTGTGTTTATTTTTTCTAATGGTCTGGAGTATTTCTCTCCAGTCTTTTCTTGGGGGTATGCCTGTACATTATATTCTTTGTGGATCCTTATCCAGCACTCCTCCCTCCGCGTCCCCGGTAGAGGGACTGTCTCTGGTAGAGGCAGGGCCGTGTCCAGAGACATCCCCGGTGAAGAGACAGTGGTGGTGCAGGAGGGATGGTCAGGGTGGATGGTGAGGGGCCCGAACTTGGAAGGTGAGCCCCGGGGCTCCACCTCAGCATATCCTCCTCTCTGCGAGGTTTAGGAAAACTCAGAGCTCAGAGAGCCTGCCAGCCTCCCCGTGGCTTCTCCATGTTGTTGTGTAGCTATGGCAACTGTTCTTTCAGATTTTCTGGGACAGTTCTGCGTGTCTTGCAGTCTCACTGCGGTCCATATGCCGTTGGACGAAAGGCACCAAACACAAATTCCGTGCAGCAGCAGGGACACTGTGGCCAATAGGAACTGGCCTACAGAAAGTGTTATTGCCTCTCTGTTTCTGCCCTTCGGAGGGAATCAGGGTTTTTTACTATGATGTCACCCTTCCAGATGTTATTCCTTCTGTGAAAAGGAGCAGCACTCTCTACAGCCATGGAAAAAGCATGAAGTCACAGAGGGGTCGTTCAGTTTAGTACTGCACACGGGTTTTGGATTAAAATAGAACAAAACAAAGGTCTATCTAATCCTGCTCCACCAATCATCAGCTGGGTGAATTTTTCATGTCCCCAAGGTCTCTTCTCATCTTAGATGGGGGTGAAATTACCTACCTCACAGCATTGTTGACAATTAAATGAGGGAATGCATGAAATGTGCCTGCCACGGTGTCTGGCCAGTAATATTCCAATATTATTAATATTTCCAATATAGGCATACTCAGAGCAGAGAGAAAATTGCTCTACCAGCAAACAGACAAAGAGCTGCCACAGCACAGCACTGAGAAATTGTCAGCAGAACACATGGGAGGCAGTGGCTCTCCCAGGAGCGCTGATGCCACAGGCTCAGAACTGACAGTGAACAAACACAGTCAGAGACCGTGAATGGTCTGCGAAGGGCACGTGACAAGCCCAACACAGGAAGCACATTGTAGTCCAGAGCCAGGTGGCCACGAGGAGTCCATCGGCCAAACTCAGGCAACACAAGAAGACAGGGAAGGTAGACTGGGCTAGAACAGACAGTATTCTCTAGACAGTGTTCCTTAAGTGATTTATGGTGAAGGACCAGTTTTCAAAAAATTCACCGCAGATCAATGTTTTTATCAACAAACAAAAAACAAACAACGAAAAATAAGCTACTGTGATGGTGTCGAACTACCATTAAAGTTTCTAAATGCTGACTTTCGATTTCTGTGCTTACCTTGTGGGAACCAGTGACAAGCAGTCCCGAACTCTGAGTAGCTCTGTGTGAGTGGCTGAAGAGGTCCTATTTGATTGTGTGCGTGTGTGTGCTCTATTGTTGTTGTTGTTGTTGTTTTGTTTGCCAATTGCTTAATGAGCAGGGGTTGGAAGTTTAAATCAGTCTTTTTCCATAGGATGTTTGGCCTGTCATTTACAAATATGCTTATATTAACTCTGTAAGAAATGCATGTGGTTCTCATCCAATAGTGTGAGCTCACACATTACCACATGGCCCCAAGGAAAGCAATAGTGGGGGTGGGGATGATAGGAGAGTGGATGGTGAGGGGCTTGAATTTGGAAGTTGAGCCCCAGGGCTCCTCCTCAGCATACCCTTTCCCCTTGAAGTTTAGACAGAGCCTTAATAATAATAATAAAAATAAATATTATACTACAATTAATAATAATATAATAATGAAGTTTCCCTCCAAAGGGCAGAAATCTAGATGGAATAACACTTCCTTTGTAGCTCTATTAATCCTTTTGTTGTCTTCTTAAAGTCTTCACATAAACGATCTTGCAAGAAGCTTGTTATAAAGAATTTTTGGAATGATGTGGACCTAGAATAGGGATGCAGAGAGTTGCCTTCTCCCAACTCTTGTCAGATGTGGTTTCACCACGACGTACTTCTGCTTGGCCCGCTGCACATCCTGCCATCCAGATGGTCTCAGCTCTGGCCCCCAGCCCCCAACCCTCTCCCCACGTCAGACTTAGATTCCAACTGTCAACCGGACATTTTCACTTGGACCTCTTGCCATCCTTCAAATGCAGCATGCCTGAAATAAATTTCATTTCCACTGTCCCCCAAAGAACCGCAACTTCTGAAATCCCTATTTCTACCCAAAGCGCTCTTACTTTCCTGTATGAATACGGGAGAGTAATAGTTGACTCTGTTCTCCACTTCAGCTCTTGCAGGTGAACTGAAACCAGAGGTCCCTCTTATCTCTTTTGCCTTCCTTCCTGGTGCTACAGGAGCCAAACTGGGTGAGAATTATCCAGCTCCCAACCCTCCCACCCATCACTCTCCCCTCCAAACCATTGTGTGGACCAGATTATTTTTTTTTTAAAGGGGGACAATTTATTATTTTTTTAATTTTTTTGTAATATATGAAATTTATTGTCAAATTGGTTTCCATACAACACCCAGTGCTCATCCCAACAGGTGCCCTCCTCAATACCCATCACCCACCCTCCCCTCCCTCCCACCCCCCATCCAGATTAGTTTTTAATTTATTATTATTTTTTTTACTTTATATAATAATCTGTATTTTTTTCAATATATGAAGTTTATTGTCAAATTGGTTTCCAAGATTAGTTTTTTTAAATAACATAGTGATACTATCACTGTGTCCTGCTCACGAAAGCTTTCACTGGTTCCACAACCCCAGAAAATAAGATCCAACCTCCCAAATGAGGCTTCTAAGACCTTCTGTAACCTGGTTGGCCCAACCGACTCAGCCACATCGACAACCACTTCCCAACATAAACTCTTCACTCTGATCCAGGCCATTCCCCTACTTTTCTTCTGGCCCCTGAACCTTTTCTTCCAGGAGGGCCCTAAGTTCTGCCATCCAGGTGCCTATCCCTCCCATTCCATCAGTGGACACAAAACCCTCCTTCCACAAAGCCAGCCAGCCTCTCCCAGCTCACACCGGCTCACACCAGCTCTTTTCCTTCTCTGCACATCACTTGCAGATTTTGTCCATGCTTTATGCCTTGTCATAACATATCGTTAACCATCTGTCTCACATAAGATACTAATGTCCACAAACTTCCCTTTCCTTCTTTGGAAACTCCAACTTCTTACCACTGCCACTACAAGGAACCTGGGCTGTGAATACAACAGCCAACAAAAAAATACCCAATGCATCTATGAGTCAATCAAAAAAGGAGAAGGAGCAAGAGGAAGTCAAGGAAGAGAAGTAGGAAAGAGAAAAGAATTCTATTTTTCTCTTGGATGCCCAAATATGCATCTTGCTATCTCCCAGATTCATAGATTATTTGAACTGAAAGAGACTGAAAACACATTGGTTCCAAGGATATGATGCTGACCGTGAAGACTTATTAAAAACTAGAAATAACCTACTTGACCCAAAAAAAGACAATCAGAAAGGATGAAGGGCATTTACTAGCTGTGTGGCCTTCAGAATGTCCCTTAAACTCTGTTCTTCAGTTTCCTCGTTTTTGAAGTATGAATAACATAACACGTGCCTGAGGAACTTTGTGAGTATCAAATGAGATGATGGGCGTAACGTACTTGGATGGTGCTGAAGCATGGTTAAGTGCTCGGTGATTATTAGGCGAAAGCTTCCTGCCTACCCTCTGTCACAAGATTGTGCTTTGAAAAAACATGTAATACTTCCCCAAAGCTGGTCACCATCTATTAATGGGCTGTGAGATCAATTTAATGAGATGTTAGAAGCATATCTACATGTATCTATATTTTTATTTTAGGTCATAATATAAAACGTATTTCTAACTGTGGGTCATAGACAGTTTGAACGACACTGGACTGAAGTCCTCTACAAATAAATACGAAATGGCATACCAAAGCCTCCTGTGGAATGCTTGGTGCTACTTTAAGAAAAATTTCATCTTCTGTCATCTCTGGACTTTGGTTTTCCATTGACACCACAATTCTGTTAATGTTTTCTTAATTTTTCTCGTGTCTGACATGTAACATAGACCACTGTGGCTACACTAATTAATGTAGAATTCCCTTCCCTGGAGACCTAAATTGTCTGTGCCTATGATCAGGTCTAGTATGCATCTTTCTTCAACAGATGGGATGTTCTGAACACCTCAAGGTAAGAGGAGCCCTTCTCCTTTTGAAATCCCCCTCAGCTGATAGCTTTTTCTTGCATTCTGCAGTGATTCCGTCACCCACATTGTAGCAGAAAACAACTCTGGCTCAGATGTCCTAGAGTGGCTTCAGGTACAGAATGTAAAAGCCAGCTCACAGCTAGAGCTCCTGGACATCTCCTGGCTGATAGAATCCATGGGAGCAGGAAAACCAGTAGAGGTGACAGGAAAACACCAGCTTGTAAGTGTTACGGTTGATCCTCTTTGCCCTTTTCTTGACGATTAGGAACATGGGCTATAGAATCAACAGACCTGAGCTTAACCCCCAGGCGGTCTGCCTTCTCCCTGTGTGATCTTGGGAAAGTCACTCGGGTTTTCTGAGCTTCAGTTTCCTCCTCTACGTTATAAGACAGCAAAAGAAACTACCTCACAAGATGGTTAGGGAATTAGAGTAACATACGTGTAAAGCACTTACCACAGAGCCTGATCTATGACAGGCAGCTGATAAATGGTAGCTGCTTTTATGAACAACACTATGTGCAAATATTTCAAAATGTGGAAGCCTTGATGTTCTGGTAACCAGAAAAGTAGAGGCTTCCTATTTTTTTTTTCTGACTGTCATCATTCATAAAGAAAAACTGATGAAAATTAATCTCTTAATTCCAAGTCCTTCACCATTAATGCTAGAACCCGCGGGAAGAAGGTTCAGACCATGAGTACATAAGTGCGTGGAAAAGGAAAATGGTACTTAATTGATGGTTCTTTGCACGTTTGTTTTTCTCATTGCAAAAATAACACATGTTGGGGCGCCTGGGTTGGCTCGGTCGGTTAAGCCTCCAACTCTTGATTTCGGCTCAGGTCATGATCTCACAGTTTGTGGGATGGAGCCCCGTGTCGGGCTGTGCACTGACAGTATAGCACTTTCTTGGGATTCTCTCTCTCCCTCTCTCTGCCCCTCCCCAGCTCAAAACAAACAAATAAACTTTAAAAAATACAATACATGTAAACCGTAGCAAATGCAAATATCAGAGATGTGTGTAACATAAAATCTGACTCTCCTATAATTTTATCCTCTTCAGGGACAATTGCCATCAAACTGCCTCCAATTTTTCTCCTTCATAATATCTATGATTATGACTATTGATTGCTATTAAAAACGGATGCTTCTGCATTTGTTTAGGTGAGAAGAGATTATTCAGCTAGCCCAAACCCAGAGCTCCAGAAGACTCCGCCACTTGTAAAAAAGATCCCTCTGTATGCATGTCAGAGAAGAACCACTTTAAACAACTTTAACCACGTATTCACGGTAAGGGGCTCTACAACAACCCCTAGAGCAAATGAAGGGCTTGTAGCGTCTTTCCATGGATCTGCAAATTCTTTTTTTTTTTTTAATTTTTTTTTAACGTTTATTCATTTTAGAGACAGAGAGAGAGCATGAATGGGGGAAGGTCAGAGAGAGAGGGAGAGACGCAGCATCTGAAACAGGCTTCAGGCTCTGAGCTGTCAGCACAGAGCCCGACTCGGGGCTGGAACTCACGGATCGCGAGATCGTGACCTGAGCCGAAGTCGGTCGCCCAACCGACTGAGCCACCCAGGCGCCCCCATGGATCTGCAAATTCAATTGTGTAATTTTCTGAATATCTAGGAAAATTACCCCCCACATTCACTCTCTCTCCCCCCCACCCCCGGCCTGATCTCTGGTTCTTATTTCAGTCCAGAATGGATCTACTTCTGTTGTAGACATGGACAAATACAATCAGAAATATATTTGTATTGTTTAGAGATGGTAAATTACTATTTGATGAGAATTGTCACTTTGGGGCACAACACTTGTGAAAGGCAAATATTTGGAAAAACCAAATACTGTAATTAGTCCAAAACACAGTAAGAGCAAGTTACAAAGAAACAGCACTAATGCATAAACAGCCTTTGCTGGGTAACCAGGCAAGTGAGAGACAGCAGGCCTGGATTCTCACCTCTCTGATCTTAACTAGCTCGGGCAAGTCAGTTCCTCTCTCTGAGCCTCGGTTTTCTCACCCGTTCAACTAGAAATTAGCCAGATTGTCTCCAAAGCCCCACCCAGGCCTGAAGTTTGGCAGTTGCGTTTCAAATGACCCTCACAGGTCCACAGCTGCTCGTTCTCCAGCCTAGAGAAAGTAGTCAGGTTGTTAAAACATGTGGTAGTGTATCAACTACAAAACTTCTCATTTCGAGACCTCCAGCCCCACATCTGCCAGGAAGAACAGGAAACTGCAGTACTGGGCACGGAAGCATGATGCCACACAGCTGTAGCTACTTCCTCCTCTGCTAGAAATGCAAATGTGCCCTACCTGAAACAACCCGCCTTGGGTCCGTGTCCTGTGATCACGCCCCTTTGTTGCCATGTTAAGTGCTGACTGTGTTTTACATACAAGCCGAGAGATGAAGGTGCCCAGTGATCCAGGCAGAGCCCTGGACACACGCTGGTGGGGAAGCCTGCAAGGAAAGAGGGCAGGGTCATGCTGAGCAATGACGAGTGGGGGTGCAGTGAGCATGCGATCAGGTTTTGGTTGAATCGCTCCTGAATATCTAATGGCAGCAAACTCAAAGTCTCCTTACGAAGCACTCTGTGACCCGTCTTTTCAGTTCAGCTCCTCTCATAGCAAGGGAGGGGTGCAAAGACATGGGAGACCCCATCCCACCCTTCGAGGAGACTGTCAGGAGGTATTTCAACACTCAAGAAGAGCAACAGGTGTTTGCAAGTGACTACTAGCTCAGGGGCTCGGAACAGGCCGTGTTTGGCTCACCTGGTTTTGTTCTTCAGGACGCCTTCGAGGTGCTAGCTGAAAACTATGAGTTTAAAGAAAATGAAGTCTCCTCTGCGACATTTATGAGAGCAGCTTCTGTGCTTAAATCTCTGCCATTCACAATCATCAGTATGAAGGACACAGAAGGAATTCCCTGCCTGGGGGACAAAGTGAAGTGTGTCATAGAGGTAAGGGTGAAATGTGATTTGTCCTGCTTCCTAATAGGAGGCAGGAGGGGGAAGGGAATGCAGTTAATATACAGATGTGGGATAGACAGACAGACAGAGAGATAGATGTTATATAATGTCTATGGAAGGGGCAGGGAGACGGGAGAGAGAGAATCTCAAGCAGGCTCCGCACTACCAGTGCAGAGCCCGATGTGGGGCTCCGTCCCACAAACCGTGAGATCGTGATCTGAGCTGAAATCAAGAGTCGGGTGCTTAACAGACGGAGCCACGTCAAGTGCCCCTAACAATTTTTTCAACTATCCATGCAGGAAATTATTGAAGATGGAGAAAGTTCTGAAGTTAAAGCTGTGTTAAATGATGAACGATATCAGTCCTTCAAAGTAAGTAATTTTACAGGTGTTGGCTGAAAATGGTTTTTCAGTTAACCCCATTACTTAATGTAGGTGGTTTGTCAGCTTGGGCTGCCATAACAAAATGCCACAGACTGGGTGAGTTAAACAACAAATATTTATTTTCTTACAGTTCTGGAGACTGGAAGTTCGAGATCAGGGTGCCAGCATGGTCGGGTTGTGGTTAGGGCTCTCTTCCTGGCACCTTTTCAATGTGCCTTCACATGACGCACAGAGAGAGAGTGCAACTCCCATGGTGCCTCTTCTTAGTAAGGCACAAACCCCATCATGAGGGCCCTACAGTCATGACCTCATCTAAACCTAATTCCCTCCAAAAGCCTCATCTCCAAACACCATCACAGTGGGGGTTAGGGCTTCAACATATGAGTGGAAGGGGGCACGATGAGTCCATAATAGTGGTCTAGGAAGCAGATGCCAAAATAAATACGGGTGCACGAGCGTATTGCCATGCTGTGGTGAGATCTTCTAGGATCTTCTAGGATCTGTCACTCATGGGCACAAATAGCACTGGGACACTGGGAGCATGGGACAAAACAAACCTGCTCTTAAGGAGCAAACCTGTGTTGGAAGCTCCCCACTGTGTCCTTCTCTACTTCGAAGCAGGGCTTGGTTCCCCCCAGTGTTCCCCACCTTGGAGTTCAGGGTGGCAGAGATTTCTGCCCGTCCCTTTGGTTCCGGAGTGATGCAAAGGCCTAAAAGCTGGTTGTGGGCAGGAGCCCAGGCTTGGAGGGCAGACAGCCTGGATTTGAGTTTGGGCTGTGCCACTTACCAGCTGAGTGACAGCAGAGAATTCATACAACCTACATGAGCATCCCTCTTAAAACCGCAGAGCATGAGTGTGCGTAAGGGACCCCTGGCCAAGGGGAGTGCCTGGTAGGGAAAGCTGTGGTCACACGTGGACGGAACAGGCAAAGGGTGGTCAGATTACACGGAAGCCTATGCAGATGCCAGCCACTGTAATACCATAGGTCAGGAAAGGACCCCCCTGAAACAAAAAGCTCTGTAAAAAGTTACCATCACCCACCCACTTGTCATATTCAAGAGAAACTGGGTCAGAAGTATGCTTACACTGTTTTCCTAATCCCTTGACCTTGAAAAGTGTCACTTCATTGTCATAATGGTCATGTCAGAAGCTAAAGGCATGCCTTTCCCTGTTTCAGCTCTTTACTTCTGTGTTTGGAGTGGGATTGAAGACATCTGAGAAATGGTTCAGGATGGGTTTCCGAACTCTGAGTAAAATAAAGTCAGACAAAACCCTGAAGTTCACACAAATGCAGAAAGCAGGTAAATTGTCTCTCCTACGGATCTCCTGATGTTGCCATGGGCTGGCCAGGTTGCAGTAGGGCTCTGAGTTAGCTGAACTTCAAGTCCAGTCTCAGTGAGCTGGGTACCTTGTTCGTCCTCTTTTTTGCACTATGGTTAAAAGCACAAGCTTTTGGAATCAGACAGACTTGGATCCAAATCCTGGCTCCAACATTCTGTGGCTGCAAGATCTTGAGCAAGCTTGTTCAAGTCTTTGAGCCAAGTTACTTCATCTATAAAAGGGAGGTAACACTGGTAGTTAATGAGGAATAAATCAAATAACGTAGGCAAAGTCCTTAGCACCTTGTGTGGCATAAGCAAAGACGCTTTGCATAGCGGCTGTTGTCATTCCTGCATCCAGATGTCAAACAGGGTTGTGCTGTTGATCTACTTCGTACTGAACTGGCTCTAGATGTTTGGGTCCTGACTGTCTCCTGTGGGTGAAAGGAGGAGTGGAGGAGTCATGGGCACGAAAGAGACATGAAGGTTGAGGAGTCAAAAATATTTCAACGAACTAGAGCCATTGCTGGAATAAATGTGGATCTGCTTTAGAAACTGTCAGATACCAGGAAATAGAAGGGAAAGTATGAAAATCTAGACACAGGGCTGACCTACCCGCTCCTGACCGACCAGCCGGAGAAGAGAACACTGTGTTGAGACAGGCAGCTGACAGCCCGGCAGGACCTCCCGCAGGTTGAAGGTGGTGGCTTGGACGCTTCCATTTACGGGGGGCTCTGGTAAAATGAATTTGGCATTAATTGGCATGAATGAAGAAATGTCAATAAGGGGTCAAAAATTGTACACGTTTTAAACATTTATTTTTAACATGCAATCGAAATACAATATAATTGGGATTCGAAAGAGCAAGACGCATCCAGCAGTGTTGGCTGTAGCCAACTTGCTGTACATGCATCCCTGGTACTTACTTATCTTAGGACTGGAAGCTGATACCTTTTTCCGATCACCTTCTTCCAATTCCCCTTCCGCCCGCACTGGCCTCTGATAACCACAGATCTGATTTCTCTTCTATGAGTTTTTGTCTTTAGATTTCACACATAAGTGACGTCATACAGTATTTGTCTTTCTTGGACGTATTTCACTTCACGTAAAGCCCTCAGGGTCCATCCATGTTGTTGCAAATGGCAGGATATCTTCATTTTAGTGGCTGAATAATCCTCCTATTTCCATGCGCACGTGCACACACACACACACACACACGCACACACACACTACAATTTCTTTATCCACTGACGGACACTTAGGTTGTTTCCATGTCTTGGCTATTGTGAATAATGTTGCTATGAACATGGCGGTGTGTATATTCCTTTGACGGTGTTTTCATTTCCTTCAGATGTATTCCCAGAAGCAGGATCGCTGGATCACACAGTAGTTCTATTTTTAATTTTTAGAAGAAGCTCCCTCCTTGGGTCTGTGGGAATAACCAAGTCATTATAGCAAGTCGGCCTGAGCTTCCATCGTAAATCTTTATGCATGATCTGTAAACAATTATAGGGCACAGTTTATGAAGAAGGCTGGTTCTTCAATAAGAAGCTATATTTGAACAGCTTGGTTTCTAGAGGGATATGAAATATAGTCTCTTTCTTAGTCAGGAAATTGTAAGACTCTTACAAGTCAGAAAGCGAAGAGTCATCATTACCATGAAAAATTCACAACCAAGAGAGTAGAGATTTCCCATCTCTGTGGAAACAGTTTGTTGATGCCTGTGGTCATGTTTACTCTATTTGGGGGTGGAATCACCTCCCACAGAGGGCTGGTCATCTCACGTGTCACTCTCTCCATTGACCTGTCCAACGGCCCCTCAGGATTCCTCTATTATGAAGACCTCGTCAGCTGTGTGACCAGGGCAGAAGCAGAGGCAGTCGGTGTGCTGGTTAAAGAGGCCGTCTGGGCGTTTCTGCCTGATGCCTTCGTCACCATGACAGGAGGATTCCGGAGGTAGATAACGAGGGCTGCTTTTGCCTCCCCTGCTCTAACACCTTCAGTGGCTCCCCACCTTCAGAAGTTCAGTTCAGTTTTAAGCACGGCACAAAGGCCTTTGGTGATCTGGTGACAGCCTCTCTCGGTGGCCTCATCTTCTGTAGCTCAGGTTTCCACATCAGCAACCCCAAATGGCTTGTCTTTCTTTGCACACATGGAGCTATTTCACGCTTCTGTGACTTGCCCAGTCAGACCCTTCCGTGTTTGCACTGGCTTTCCTCAAATTGTCACCTAGCCGACTTTTCCTCATCTTTTATGACTCAGTTCAGGTGCCATGCTCAGCCAGGCACCCCTCCTCAGTGCTACCTGTCAAGTAATTTGTTTGTATGCATGCTTTCCTCACACAGTTTGTAGAAATTAGTCCTCTGTGAGAACCCGGTGCCTGGTACAATGTAGGTGCTCAAGAAATACTGGCTGAGTCGATGAATGAATGAACTCTTCACAGAGATGTGTGCAGTTGTTGGATGTTGAGGCCTCCTTTTCGGAAAGAAATTCCTTCCTTCCCACCCCTTCCTCCAGCTCTCCCTGTGGCCCTCTTACCTGTTAGCTGTTGGCCATCTTGGCAAGCCAAGTTTGAAGTGAGGGAGCAAGCGGGAGAGGAAGATCAAATCTAAGAAAATGCCTTCAGTCAATACCATGATTTGGAGAGCCCTCTCTCGTATTGTGTGCATGCAGCTCTCGGTTCTGGTCACCGGTTCTGATCTGCTTGTCTGTGTGCACATGTGGGGGTGGGTGTGCACATGTGAGTATGCAGAAGAGATCACTTCCTGTGTTATTTTTACCCACACATATATAATCATATACGTACTATGTGTGACTTTTTCTATGTCATAAATTTATCTTGCAAGGAGTAGAGTTGTCCGATCAAGGATATTTTGTTTAAAAAAATATATCACGAGCATTTTGTGTTGCAAACGTTGAGCATAGGGCATAGAAACAAAAGTGAGTTGTAAAAATTGAGAGCTAAAAATCTAATTGATTTCCATTCTATACTTTTTTTTTTTTTTTGGTCAGGGGTAAGAAGATTGGGCACGATGTTGATTTTTTAATTACCAGCCCCGGATCAACAGACGAAGAAGAGGAAGAACTTTTACCTAAAGTGATAAACTTATGGCAAAGGAAGGTAAGAAGAAGGATCACAGGTAGATGTTTGGACACCCAAACATTACATTAATACCGTTGAATTTTGCACACTATGTATCTCGTCTTTGTGTCATGACCATATACTGGATTCTCAGCGATTTGCAACAGCTTACACATGCCACATGACACACGATAAGACTTACTCGCCTGGGGTCCTAGAGTCTGTGTTGTGAATATTTATCTTATTTATACACACCTGTCCTGTGTCCAGGGGGCGAGGGCTGTAGGTCTCGGTGTCCGACAGGAGGAAGTGTTACCGCCCCTAAATGAATGGGGCCCATGTGCCCTACAGACCTGGGAGGTGTGAGATGGGTGGTAGCAGGCTTAGGGGTGGGGCGGGACCACGGGGACTGGGATATTATCAGCCAGGAGATGTCGCTGCTGCCTTGAACTCTCTGCGGGTCAACAACCACCTTGACTTTGTGCTGAGATGGGAAGAAGGAAACCAACGAGGACCAGCTGGGCTCAGAAGCCCCCACCCACTGCGGAGATCAGATTCGCCTCGGGCTACCTATTGCCCAGCAGAGGAAGCTGCCAGAGCTGCCTGCAGGGCCCCGACCCGCGCCCCACTCCAGGAAGAGCTCCACTTCCCAAAGGGCCCAGAGGGAGCCACCCCAGGGACCTGTGGGCCTGGCCGGCGAGGATGCTGGGGCTAGTGTTTTTCTGGCACAGCTTCATCCTTCCTGAGTGATCTAGCCTCTGCTGCCCGTGGGCCAACCTTCATGATACGCCAGAGGGAGAGAAACCTCAGATAAAGTGAAAATGAGATCGGGGAACACACGATCCTGGAGCCAGGGGCACCAGAAGTGCGGACCCAACATTGGAACCAGATCCACATTCACCTGTGAGGCCATCCCAAGCCCCCTCTGTCCTTCTCAGGAGGGTGGACCCCGGGACTGCCAGGGGCCCTGAGAGTGAACCTCATTGGCCAAGCCAAGGGAAGGCAGGACAGGGAAGAGTCAGCCCCACCTACACGGGCCCCTCGGCTCGGCTCAAGCAGGAAAGGTAGATGGTTCTCACGGATAGACAGCACAATTCATGGGCCTGCTAGCCAAGGCCGGGGTGGGGACAGCAAGACCTGGGGCCCTGTGAGGGTGGGCCTGTTTGACCTTGGTGTTTAGGCACCGCGCTCCCCAGGCTCCGAGACCGTTCCAGACTAAGATGGAGATGGTGGTGTGGGACATGGAGACAAGGACCCTTCTTTCCTTTCCTCTTTCCTCAGTTTGAGGAAACCAGACCTCTGGCCTCCAAGCAGAGAGATGGGCAGGCACGGGTGGAGGCGGACATTAAGCCCTGGGGGGTTTTATATGGGACTTTAAAAGCACAACCCTGCAGCTTACTGGCTGCATGACCTGGGCCGCTTTGCTTGATCTTTCGCCTATAAAACAGGGATAGCAAGGCTGTCTCGCTTCATTAACGGAGAGGATTAACTGACAGAATTAGATAAAGCACTTGATGCTGTGCCCGGTAATGTTAAACGCTTAATAACCAGTGGCCATCGGTGTGATGGCTCCTGCATAAGTACTCACTGAGCTCTGCCGGAAAGCCGGGCCCCGTGCCAGGTGAGGGCACCCAGGAGCCAGCAGGTGCACCTGCTCCTCTTGCGGACAAACAGGACTTCAGGGAGGAGACACCGAGTGGCAGTTGGGTGTCCCCGCTCTGCCTGAACCCCTGCAGCCCCGGATCTGCCCCCACCACCTTGGCTGTGAAGTCCTCGTGGGTAACTTCCGTTTCTACCTCGCTCCTCAGCCCTGACATTCTTACCAGAGCTCGCATTTTCCAGATTATACAGATGATATCCCACGCAGGACAGGCATGAGCACACTCACACAGCACGCACGTGTTACGTGAGCACGACAAATGGCCCGTAGGCGTCGGTTTGAGCCGCCCATCCAGTGAACTAAACGTGAGCCTTGGAGAAGACCCCTTGGTCGGTGGAAAGAAAAGGAGGAAAGGGAGCTTGGAAATACTGATCTTTGGTGGAGGTCCCCATCTCGAAGACTCCTGCCAGCCTGAATTCTTCCTGGTCACCACAGCTCAACCCAAAGAGGGGAGGGCTCACTGGAGTGGGGTTCACCCCTGGACTAGGGTGGGGTTGACCCCTGGTGGGTGGGACCTTGCTCGGGGCCGCTCACTGTTCACCAGGCTACAACCTCAGTTCCTGGAAGGCTGACAGACTGAAAGTATTAATACTTTAGAAGAGAGAACATATTCACTCCCACTGCAAAACAGACTTGACTTTGAATAGGGGATGTGGAGTCTTCCGAGAAGGGATTGGAGGAAATTGAAACAGAAGCGTGGATGGATCCTGGCTGTCAGAAAGGGAGAGGGCCTCACCCTCCAGCCTTGCCACCCTCCCTCTCTGTTGGGGGAGCCTAATACTAAACGTGGGGTGATGGTGCCTCCTTTGTGAGAGGCAAAGCCGAGGGCTAAGCACTTCTCTCCCACCCCGTGTCATGTACCTGAGAGTCAAGTGCTCAGTCCCCCGGGGAGGAAGGGAGGGAGGAACAGGGGAAGATCCTCCCTCCTGGTCAAGAGGAGTCCCTTCGTTTCCAGTAAGAAGAAAAGAACATGCTGATAGGAAGTTTAGTCAGCTTGTGCTTATCGATGGCAGAGCCCAAAACTTTGAAGGAGTTTTCAAAGAAGAGAGAAGTCACTCAAGGGGAAATGGGGACCAACAAGGAAAGAAACGGGAGAAGACAGAGATGTCCCACAAACAGCCCAGGCCAGACGGCAGGAGGCAGAGTATCAGGGGTTGTGTGGGTTGTGTGTGTGCGTTGAGAACTGTGCCCCTGCTGCAGAAGGTGTCTGAATATGCAGACAGGAGCTTTTTATTCAAGGCATGCATTCCCAAACACCTTGCAAGATCCAAAGCAAAACCCTACAAAATGGCCCATTGTCTATGACCAGCCAATGTCACCACCATGTGGCGATAGGGTAAACACAGCTTTTTAGGAAGACAGCTTTGTGGATTTTGGAGGGAGGTGGGTGTTATTGCAGATTTAACTTCAGGGAAAGACTTGTTGATATTTTAATAGCTCACTTTTCAAAGGTACATGATTCAAGTTTACAAGGAAGTCTGCTACGTTGTACTCATTTTTGTAAGTTTCATTAAAAAGCAGAATTGTTTTCTTGAGCTGGTTATTAGACTATTCTATAGCAATACTTGACCTCTCACCAAAAGGGTCTTCTCGACATCAGTGCTCCCCTCCCCCCCTTCAGAAGGTGTGTGTTTTCCTAATACCTTTCCTGGGGGGGGGGGGGTTGCTGAAGGGCTAGAGTTCCCTCTTTTGAGATCAGCAAAAGGAAAAGTTATCAAAGTCCGGTTGAATTGAACAATATCTCCCGGAGGGCTACAGAGGGAATGCAGAGCATTCCTAATAACAAAATTAACTGAACCAAAGTGCTCAGAGTGTGGTTCCTGGACCAGCAGCATCAGCATCTCCTGGGAACTTGCTAGAAATGCAAATCCTCACCCTTTCTCCTTCCACTGAATCACTCTGGGGAGAGACCCCCACAAACTGCTGTGACAAACTTTCCAAATGCTTCTGATGATAAAGTTGGAGACCGGCTGACCTGAGGAATGTCTGATAACAGATCACCTACCCGCAGAGCTATGACTGAATTATTGTGAGGTTTTTTGCTTTGTTAGTTGTCACTCAAGATTTAGCAGTTGATTACACGTTTCTTTCTCTCCCTGCCCCACATCTGCCCTGTGCTGTGAGGAGTTCCCACGGAGCAGACAAATTGGAGGGTCGCTGAGCACATCTTCGAATCTCTTCTTCTCGTTCTGACTCAGCATCACTGGGGGAGATATGTGTCACTAACTGTATCCCAGTCCCCAAGGCGGACCCAGTGACAATCTTAAAATGCAACCTAGAGGTAGTGACTCGTCCTGCCCAAAAGCGGGGCTGAGCCTCCGGCCACAACCCTTTGGGCCAAATAAACCAGGTCATCTATATAATATAGAGGGACACTGACTCAGAGCAGTGTCCCTGCATAAAAACAGCATAAAACTGCATAAAACAGCAGGGCTTTTGTTCATGATTGATTTGTTCTCAAAGCGGTGAGGCAAGTTTCTGAGCCCTGACTTGTGATTCGGAAGT
Source organism: Panthera leo (assembly GCF_018350215.1). Classification (NCBI taxonomy): domain Eukaryota; kingdom Metazoa; phylum Chordata; class Mammalia; order Carnivora; family Felidae; genus Panthera; species Panthera leo. The sequence continues at coordinate 55,101,308 of NC_056689.1, forward strand.
AAGGAGAAGGATTCTCGGGCAGCTTTGCCATGAAGTGGCCTTGGCCTCTCTAACTGCTAAGTTCCTCTGCTACATAGGCTAATACACCCACTTCCTGGCTTCCTCTCCCAGGGTTACCAGGTGGGCTTGCATGGCAAGGGCACAACATGCCCACCTTCTGCTCAAATCTGTAAAGCTTCTGCTAAGAGCAGTCATTAACAGCCCAGTATCAAATTGCAGACCCTGTCCACCGGGGACTCTTCCTGATGTCTTTCTGTTTGCTTTCAGGAATTACTTTTATACTACGACCTTGTGGAGTCGACATTTGAAAAGCTAAAGTTGCCCAGCAGGAAGGTGGATGCTTTAGATCATTTTCAAAAGTGCTTTCTGATTTTAAAATTGCACCATCAGAGAGTGGACAGTGGCAAGTGTAGCCAGCAGGAAGGGAAGACCTGGAAGGCCATCCGTGTGGACCTGGTCATGTGCCCCTACGAGCGCCGTGCCTTTGCCCTGCTGGGCTGGACTGGCTCGCGGGTAAGTGCTACACAGATCCAAAAGAAGTAGGCTGGGTCCACTGGGGCCCAGGAGAGAGACAATGGCAGTGGGACCAGGGAGACAGGGAGGAGTGCCCAGAAACCTCCAAATCTGGGCATTCTACCTGCACGAGGTCAGTGACACAGATTAATTTAGAGCAGTTGTTATTCTCAGTGTGGTCCCAGGCTGGCAGCATCAGATCACCTGGGGGCAGGTTAAACACACAAACTCTCCACCCACCCCCTCAAGACCTCCTGAATCAGAAACTCCGGGGGTGGAGCCCAGCAATCTGCTTTCGAAAAAGCCTGGCAGGTATTTCAGGCAGGCATTTCGGATGTAGCTGGAGAGGGAGGACCACTGAAGCAGAGAAAGCAGCAAGGTGGCTGAGGACACAGGTTTGGCTTTTCCGGGACCTGTCATGGGCCTCTGTTCTGCGCCTCATTGGCTGGGGGTCTCAGAGCTCCCTATGCCCTTGAAGACTTAGCTTTCCCGCCAAGGAAGTGAGGGCAAGGACTCTGTCACCTCCCTGGGCTGCAGGGGTGGGTGAGATGAAGCCGGCAAAGCCCCCAGTGCCACACCGGCACGTGATGGGTGCTGGCCAAGAGGCGGTTCTCCCTCCCCTCCAGTCACATTCACAGCGAGGGTGCCCAGGATTCGAATCTCATTAGCACGAGCTTCCCCCCACCACCCCCGGTGTAGTAAGCACTGCCCACTTTCATCAGTGTCCCCAGGCAGCTAGCTGTTGGCTTGAGTCTTTAGCTGTTACTTGACTCTTTAGAGGGTTTTATATGGATGAACGACATGACACAAATTAGTTGTCCTCAACCTTGAGTTAAATGTCTGGTGTCTTTGCTTGAGGCTGCAACTATTTCAGCAGAGGGTCTCGGCCCTAGAATTCCTCACCCTCATCAAAAAATGTTGGCTGACATTTTTCATTCATAAAAGTTGGAAAACCTGATGAAACAATCTATCATAAATGCAGCTTGTTTGACAGACGAGAATCTTTGGGAGCGCAGAGTCTGATGAGACCGGGGAGAGTTCCAAAAACAAGTCCGAAGTTATACAAGATCGGGCCAGTTAGGTATCACTGGCAGAAACGGTGGCCTTTTACCCATTTTGTTTGAAGACAGGCATGTTTTCAGCACATTTTAGTCTCTTCTCTCGGAGTTCTTGGAAATTGCTTCTATGGGTTCTGCAGGCGCTGATAGAACACTCAGCGTTTTGCTGACTGACTTTAAACTAGTTCACCTCTTTGAGCCCCCACCGCCCCATCTCTATTGTGGATAATAGTGGTGCCCACCTCTTATTGTTGCCATTTGGGTTAAAGGAGAGGCTGCGTGCTCAGCATGTGGTAGCTACTTGTGTGACTATCTTTACGCCCTACCTATGCAACCACTGAATATGGTGTGTTTTGTCTCCAGGAGGATACCTGTTGGTGGGTGACCAGGATTAGATTTAGTCTAAAGTTTTGTAGGTGAAAAATTCGACTTCACCTTTTTACCCAAATATTTCAGGGCCCGGGAAGTGTTCTCAAGACAATTCAAGTCATCTATTAATCTCACCTCAATTTGGCGCCTATATTCCCCTATAGGAAATGGTGCCCTCTAGAGTTCTGCAGTGCACAACTTGCACAACTGTATGCAGCAGCCGTTGGCCAACTTCTGAGGTCGATTGTGACCGATGATACAGTCAGACTGTAGTACCAATGCCCCTGCCCAGTGTTCGGCTTCCTTCATTTGAAACATAAGACATCATCCTTGTCATGCCTATTTCGCAGGGTCATTGTGAGAAACTAAAGAGGGTTTAAAGCAGAAGGCTTTAAACTTGGGTAAAGTGCCTGAGTCTGGGTCCCAGCTCTATCATAGGTTGTGTGGCCTCGGGTGAATGACTTAGGCTCTCTGGGCATCCTTTCTTCACCTGAAAAATGGACTAACAACAGCCCCACCTCACAGGATTGTAATGAGCATTAAATGAGACAATGCCCTCATCTCAGCACAACTTCGAGTACAACTATGTACATAAAACTGTTCTCCTTGAGGGGTGCCCGGGTGGCTCAGTCAGTTAAGCGTCTGACTTCGGCTTAGGTCATGATCTCACAGTTCGTGGGTTTGAGCCCTGCATCGGGCTCTGTGCTGACAGCTCAGAGCCTGGAGCCTGCTTCGGATTCTGTCTGTCTCTCTCTGCTCCTTCCCCAGTCGTGCTTCCCCCTCCTCAAAAATAAACACCAAAAAAATTTAAAAATTAAAAAAATATAAACATTTTAAAAAGTCTAATAAAAACAACTGTTTTCTTTGAGGTAATTAAAGAGTCTTTTAGACTCTTCCAGAAGCTGTTAAATGTCAGCGGTAATAGAGCAGATCAAAAAATTAATATAAAGCAAGAAGTGAGCCCAGTGCCTGCACAAGGTGAGCTCTACGTAAATATTAAGAAGGATGTCGTTGCCTGTTTCTGGCCTCGCCTGGTACAGCTGAGCGATCCCCCTATAACATAAGTCAGATCAGGTCCCTCCGCAGCTCAAAACCTTGCAGAGACTCCCCCATTGAACTCAGAGTAAACGTGGGGTCCTGCCTGGCTCATGAGACCCTGCTCGATCTTCCCACCTCCTTATCCCTCTGAACTCCTCTCCTACTGCTCTCTCCCTAAACAGGCCAGGCTCGCTCCATGCTAAGGCTGTGTTCTAGCTGTTCGTCTGCCTGGATGGCTCTCCCCCCAGAGTCCACTTGGCTGACATCCTGTCCAATTCCTTGCTCAAACCCCTACCTTCTCAATGAGGCCTGCTCTGTATACAACAGTTACCTTTCCTCATACCGTACCGTTTATTTATTCCATTATTGTGCCTTGTCTGTGTCCCCTGCTGGAAGGCAAGCCCCACCAGGGCAGACATGTTCACTGTTGTATCCCAAGCACACAGGACACACACGGCACACAGTAGGTGCTCAGTAAATACTTGAGTAAATATTGTTACTCTCCAAATAAAAGACATCATTATCATTTCTTGCAGTCTATGGGGAAACGTTCTCAGGTTTCAGCAGAGGAGTCCAGGAATATATCTTTCACCACATAGAGCTGGGGAGCCAAGGGCAGCCTCTCACTGCCCCCCTCATCCCCATCCTCTCCAGCCTTTCCCAACACCCTGGGAGCAGCCATCGCTCTAAGTGCTGGGGAGTAGGGTGGGAAGAGAATGTCCCAGGGCTGGCAGGAGGCATAGTGCCAAGCGACGCTCCCATATTTTCACAGTCCAACAGCTACTGCACCCAGAACCTGCTACACCCCGATTTGTCCACAACCCTGGCTCCCCCTCTGCCACATTAATAAAACTTCTGTTTGGAGAGCCTGTTTTCTTACACAGCGGGCCGTGGTGGGAGGGGTCCCAGCCTCAGCCGGCTTTCCGAAACTAGGAAACGGCTCCTCGCCGCTAGAGGGCGCGATTATCCCATACTTTCCTCCGCATCTCACGAGGAAAGATCAACGTTTCTAGATCTGTGCTTCACCTCAACAGCAGCTTTATTCACTGTCCTCTATCTTAGCCTTCAGTTTTCACCCCCTGCAGCCTCAGAGCCCACCCTCGATCATAGGACATGCTATTCTGGGACAGGTGGCTCAAACCGTGAGTTTTACAGACTCTCATCCAAGAGGCTGTTAGAGCCAGAAGGGACCCTACTTCTTACGTACGGACTTTCTTCATCCTCCTGTCTGACCAGTCAAGATTCAGAGAAACGGGGTGGCTTGCCAAAAGAGGCACAAATAGGGACAAAATCCAGGCTGGAGTTTGGGTCTCTTGACTCCTCAGCTTCTTTTGGCATAATGATACTCCAAATAAAAAAACTATTATTTATCCAGCATTTGCTTTGGGACCAGGTATTATCCTGGACACAATCCTCACAGCATTTATTTATTCACTCAACAAACACTTGCTGTCCATCTTCTGTGTGCCAGGCACTATTAGAGAAGGGAATATGGTTATGAACCAAGCCAGCCAGGCTCCTGTTTTCAAGGAGCTTGCATTCTAATGTGCCGTCACAGAGCTTTGCCCTCGGAGAGAAAATTGCTTTCAGAACGTTCACTGGAGGTAAACAGGTGTTTCATTATAGGGACTTAGATCTATCTCTAAACGCGTAATACTGAAGACATTCTAAACTTACTAGTAATTTATTTTAATTATATCTCGTCCAGCAGTTTGAGAGAGACCTCCGGCGGTATGCCACGCATGAGCGGAAGATGATCCTGGATAACCATGCTTTATACGACAAGACCAAGGTAGAGTTGTCTCCCCAAGATGGGCTGCTCTGATCCTCATCCCTATGGCTGGCTCCCTGAGCACTTTTCCTGAACTGATGTCTGCCCTGAGTGTCCTGTTCCCACAGATCACAGTTGAGGGCAGCTGGAAAGATCCTGATGGGAGCACGGTCCCCACCTGGCCCAGAATATACCTCAAGGGCTTTGGGCTCCAAGATGATGAGCTTGTTGGGTCTTTAGAACCAGTCCAGCGTGAACATCAATTGTGTTTGATATATCTTTGGTATTTGGAGTGAATAAGTCCAAAGAAAACCAAGGATTCCCCAAATTACAAAAACCATTTAAGGGGTACATATCAAGTACCCCTAAAATGCATGGGCAGTTGCATTTTGAGTGACCACTTGGGTCATTAATGAGAGCCTACTGCAAGAGGGAGAGCCACAGAACTGCCCTGAGATGTAGATGAGCGGTCAGTGAGGCTCCCTCACCAGCTGTGTAACTCACTTGGTGTGCTGCACTTGGCACTGGTCAGGATCCAAATTCGTGCCTCGGCAAAAGGATAAATTACTGCATGAATTATGAGGAGTTAAATATTCGTCTGTTAAATCTACATGCCAAGGTCTGCTGTTCTCCCAGGGGTCAAGGACATTAAACTAAGCTCTGAGGGGAATAAGACATAAAATAACCAGAAGTTATCTTTACCCTCTAAGAGCTCACAGCCTAAATGCGCTGTATTTGGTTAGAGCTGTCTCAGTTACAGGTGTCAGAAACCCAGTCCAAGGTGGCATAGCAAAAAAAGTATACTTGGCTTATATACTGAAGCATCTGGGGGTAATACTGACTTCAGGTATGTCTGTATCCAGGTGCTGATTGCAGGTTTTCCTCAGTGTTGGTTTCAACCTCAGGCATGGTTTTCCCATGATTCCCATCCATCCAACTTAACAGAGAAGAGCCTCTTTCCTGATAGTTCTAGCAAGAGTCCTAGTTGATGTTCATTGGCCAGGCCTGGGTCATGTGCCCATCCCTTATGGCTCTGACTGGCCAGGTTTTGATCGTGTGGCCCTCCTTGGAGATGGAATTAGCCCCACCTGATCCTCACAGACTGAGAGTAGGGAAGGGTGGTTTCTCAAAGGAAAATCAAGGTACTGCTGTCAGAGGAAAGGGCCATAGATGTCAAGCATGTGAGTGGAGGCAGAGTCACATAACACAGCGTAGGAATGCTTACAAATTAACACATACTAAATAGTTTAACATAACTGAGTGCGTCTTAAGGGTCCAACACTGTGCTATAGGCAAGAAGGGGATGAGGGAGAAGTGGTGCTTGGTCTAAAAGAGATCATGGGGTGGGGGCGGGCAGGTGAGGAAGGTCAGAAGGAGAACCCAACATATACAAGTATCCTATAATTGCCTCTCGTTACCTGGAGCAGGAGTACATAATTCTGGCTGCCCATGAGACTTACCCAGAGCCTTTACAAAGACTGGTGACAGGACCTCTCCTGAGATTCTGATTTCATTGAACTGGGGTGTCGTTCAGGCTTCAAAGTTTTTGGGGGTTTTTGTTGTTGTTAAGTTCCTTTAGGTGGTTCTAATGAACAACTGTGGTTAAGAGCTACAGACCCATTGGAAAAATACCAAATGCCTTTAGCTAAATATGTAAGGCCGTCATAATTTTGTTAATTTATCAGATACCATGTTTTGGGGGCAGGAAAATAATAAAATTACAGAAGCCGGTCAATATTAAAAAAAAAAAAAGAAGTCAGTTCAGATGATTTTTTATACTCAGAAGCAGGGAATTATGTTTTGGTAATAACCCACTCTGCCAAGACAATTTACAAAGTAAAACTTTCACTATGTCAGGATCGAGATGTTTAAAAATATCTGAATGCACATATTTCTTTTTATGCTTTCAGAAAATATTTCTCAAAGCAGAAAGTGAAGAAGAAATTTTTGCACATCTGGGATTGGATTACATTGAACCATGGGAAAGAAATGCCTAAAAAAAGTTGTCAACTTTTTTTCAGTTTTTTTTTTCGGGTTAAATAAATTATGCTTCATATTATAGTGAAGATGCCTTAAGAAAATATGAGATTCTTTAAGCCTTATTGAAATGCAGATTGCTTTTAGAAATAGTTTTGGAAACATGATAAGGCACCGCCACCTGGTAATGTGTTAGGGTCTAATAGGCCGTTTGTATGACTGTTGCTTAGATTTCACAATGCATTTTTCCATAGAAATGTTGTAATTCGTGGCTCATTTCCAGCATAGCTTGTCAAAGCCCATAGTGTAGCTGAAATACTATATATTTGCAATAAAAATAGGAGGAATCAAGACGGTGGAGTCTTCTTTTTCACTCAAGCACTATAAAATATTCTAAACAAAAATGTGACAAAATGAAAGAGTGAAGAGTTTAAGATTTATCTTGAGGAGAGAAGATTCTGGAGGGGGTTCTGGGTCCCTTCTGGAGGAGGGGGTACTAACTCACTTTGCTCAAGCCATTGTCTGCTCCTTCTCTCAGCCATGGAGCTGCTTCCCTGGGCACCCAGCACAAGGCCACACACGAGATGTATTCCCACTGCTTTCATTCAGAAGTACAACTTCTTAAACGTCAAAGGAATACATCCCCTATTTTCTATCTCTGAGTCTCTCTCTGGATCTTAGTGGCCCTTTTCCTCTCAGGGAGATACTCTTTCTTGGTCTTTTCATCTTGGGACACTCCCCAGGTAAGGGAGGCAGCTTTGAAAGCACATGTTGGCATTGGCAGTAACTGGGTTTGTAGAACCTGTTCTTAGTTATTTGAAGAAGAGGGTCATGTTTCTGAGCAATCAGAGGCCCTAGGGTGAGAAAGAAATGTCTCCACAACATATCAGAGTGGAATTGGTGGATGGATCCTGAGATGCCGTGGACTCAGGCTCTCCCATTCGGAGACCCTGCCTGTTCACCAGCAATGGCCCCGCATGGCAGAACCAGGACTCCCGGAAGCTCCATCACAGAAGCAATGTTGAAGTCCTGGCCTGAGCCAGCTGATGTGTCTTCAGGCTTTCCTCAGATGGCAAGCAAATTGCTACTTAGCCCATCCCTTTGGTCCTGTGTTCATCCAGAGTCCTCTTGCCCTCTCTTCCTGCCAGTGAGTTTTCCCCCACGCAAGTCCAAGGACGTGGGCCTTTCTCTCCATTCTAACAAAATGGATATAGCCCTCATTTCTAATCTCCTGGAACGACCTTTGCCTTCACTCCACCCTATTTACCCTCAACACACACACACACACACACACACACACACACACACAGAGGGAGAGAGAGTCTACTGCAGAATTGCCTTCCTTAAATACTCTTTGAGCACAGACACAAATGGGAGCATGTGCTACCCCTGTAGTCAGGGAACATATGGCTCCACAGGATTTCTACCTTGAGATGTTCAGAAATAAGAAACTGCTTCCCCTCATAATCCAATTTAAGTTTTATTTATATCCCAACTTGCACCATGCTGACCTTGGCCAACCTTCCCACAGAAGCCAGGTCTGATGATTTTTTTTTTTTTTTTTGAGAAAAGAGATGTGAAAAAAGATAAGGCAAAACACACAGAAATCAAGTCCCTTCCCCAAAATCATAAAGAAAAGAAAAGCATAGGTCAAGAATAGGATCAAAGGGCTCCTTCTGGACCTCACTTGGTGCTTCACTGCTTATTAAACAAGATCCGAGTGTTGGAATGAACCTTTAGCTCTGTCACCTACAGAGACAAACCAACCTGAAAGTTTTCCAGATCTACACATGAAATTTAGATAGGTTAAGAAGCAGCTTGGCATCTCTCCTCATTCCGAGCAAAAATCCATGGGTTTTCAGCTCTGTTCCAGCTCCATATCTTCTCCTTGACTGAAATGCGTCATTCCAGACTCAGTCTGGGCATAAGCCACCACAATCCCCTTCTTCTCTCCGTTTCAACAGTAGGACGGTAAGTGTCATGCATGGGTTCCTCACTTCCTGCTACAGTCCTCACATATATGTGGGCTTCTTCTGCTCCCGTAATATTCTTCTCATGTGTGGGTGACCTCCTAGGATTCTTGAGAAAACAAACAGGTTTTCAAAAATAGAGCAAAGAAAGATCTCTGCTTCTGGCCAAACAGCAACCAGATTTACCCTCCCGCCTGAACAACCAGAAGTCCAAAAAAACATTTAAAACAAGTTTTCAAGACGCTGGACATCAGGCAAGAAAGGATGTGATCCTTGAGAGACAGAAAACAAATGAGGAGAGGCCTATAATTGCCAAGCTTAGTGCCTTGGCAGGTTTTTTTCTGGCCACTCCACTCTCTTTTGTTTCATGTTAGCATGGTGTTTCTTTTTCATTCCTTTCACCTTTAATTTATTAGTGTCTTTATATTTAAATTGAGTTTTTGCAGGCAGTATTTGGTTGGATCTTGTTTTTATATTCAATCTGATGTAAGTTTTGATTTTTATATCTCTGTCTTTTAATTGGGATATTTAGACTATTTACATTTTTAAAAATATTTTGCAGATCTTTTTTTTTTAGAGAGAGAGAGAGAGGAAGAGAGCGTAAGCAGGGGAGAGGGGTAGAGGGAGGGAGGGAGAGAGGGGGGCGGCAGAGACTCTCAAGCAGGCTCCATGCTCAGTGTAGAGCCTAATGAAGGGCTTGATCTCAAGACCCTGGGATCATGACCCAGGACAAAATCAAGAGTCAACCAACTGAGCCACCCAGGTGTCCCTATACCATTTACATTTAATGAACTCACTGATGTGGTTGAGTTTAAATGTACCATCTTCCTATTTGTTTTCTCTTCATTCTGTCCATTCATTGCTATTTAAAATTTTTTCCCTGCCTTCTTCCATACAGGTTTTAGTAGCCTTTTATTGAGTTCCCTGTAAGAAAATCTGTTGGGATTTGTATTGGAATCCATATTTATCTATAGATTGATTTGAGGTTGTTTGACATCTTTACCTCTTGAGTCTTTCTATCCAGAAGCGTGGTATGTAACTCCCATTATTTAGGTCCTATTTAATATCTTTTACTGAAGTTTTATTATTCCCCATAAAGGGGTTCCAGTTTTTGTTAGATTTATTCCTTAGCAGTGTACATATTTTTAATACCTCTACAAAATGGCATTTTTAAAAATTACTTTTTCCATTGGTTGTTAATGATTTTTAGAAATGCAAATTGCTTTTGTATATTGATCTCATATCCAGGCAACTTGTTAAAGTCTTTCCTTAATTCTAATAATTTATCTGTAGATACTTTGGCTTTTCTATGTAGATAATCATATCATCTGGAAATAATGACATTCTGTTTCTTCTTTTCCAGTCTTACAATTTCTACTTCTTTTTCTTCTTTATTCTATCTTTTTTAGTATTTATTGAGGTATAATTGACAAACAAAATTGTAAGATGTTTAAGGAGTATGATGTAATTATTTGATATATGTACACATTGTGAAAGAATCTCCCCCTCTCAAGTTAATTTCTACTTCTTTTTTTTTTTAATGTTTATTCATTTTTGAAAGACAGAGAGAGAGCACAAGCCGGGGTGAGGCAAGAGAAAGGGGGACACAGAATCTGAAGCAGGCTCCAGGCTCCAAGCTGTCAGCACCAGAGCCCGATGTGGGCTCGAACTCATGAACCACGAGATCACGACCTGAGCCGAAGTCAGACGCTCAACCGACTGAGCCACCCAGGCGCCCCTCTACTTCTTTTTCTTATCCTACTGCATTGACTAGGACCTAAAGTACAGTACTGGATAGAATTCAGTATTGAATAGATCATCCTTGTTTTGTTTCCAATCTTAAAGAGAATTCATTAATATTTTACCTTTAGATCCGTTTGCTGTAAATTTGTAAAAAGATGTCTTCTTTCAGGTTAAGGAAGCTCCTATGCTAGTTTCAGTTTGCTAAGAGTTCACATCACAAATGGCTGTTTAATTTATTTGGACTGTCTTCTGTTGAGATGGTCACACAATTTTTCTCTTTTAATTTGTCAGTGAAATAAATAATATTGATTTCCTTTTTTTTAAGTTTATTTATTTGTTTTGAGAGAGTGTGTGAGCATGAGTGGGGGAGGGGCTAAGAGACCGATGGAGAGAGAGAGAGAGAGAGAGAGAGAGAGAATCCCACGCAGGCTCCTTGCTGTCAGCCCAGTGCCTGACGCAGGGCTCGATGTCACAAACTGTGAGATCATGACCTGAGCTGAGATCAAGAGTCAGACACCTAACTAAGCCACCCAGGTGTCCCTAAATTGGCTTTCTAATATTCAATCAACCCTGAATTCCTGTCCAGCCAATAAACACACAGTGAGAACCTCCTTTGTGCCTGAGCTTCCCTGGGCCACCTCTTTTCCACACGTGCTCACACGGTACTTCTCCTGTACGTGGACGGCTTAAAAACCCTTAGCTTGCTTATTGTATCAATGATCTACAGTGATTTTAAACAAGAGTTCTTACCTCAGCAATCTTGGGATTGTCATAGATTTCTGAAATTTCACATGGCCTCTCACTTTCCTAAGTTGGTAAAAATACATTTAAAAGGAAAGAATAAATGAAGGATCCCAGCATTCGCCCATGACCATGATTAAAACCAATGGTTCTTAAACCTGCACGCACATAAGAATCATCAGAAAGCTTTAAAAACAAAACAAAGTAAGCAAACAGATAATAACCACCCCCTCAAAAATTCCATAAATGAGAAATATCATTGTAAGTTACTTCGAAAAGAATCCCAGGTTGAGAGTGGGGAGAAGTGGGTGGGAGCAGAGGTCAAACAAGATTGGCCACGTTTTGATAATTGAGTTCATTATACCATTCTCTTTACCTTAGTATATATTTAAAATTCTCCATGCCGTAGCTCTATTGTCCAGAGGTGCTAATTTAATTGGTTTTGGTGATTGGTATTTTTGTAGCCTCCTAGATGATTTTAAAGTGCATTGGAGAAGCTATGATTTAAATATTAACAACACCACCAACAACCATAATATGTCTTAATATGTTTAAAGTTTACAGCTTGTCAACACATCTTTACAACCATAATCCTAGTCCATCTTGACAACTTTGCCTACCTCTTAAAATAGGGAAGGCAGTTTTTCTGACCCCTATTTTGGAGTAGAGCGAACCAAGGCACAGAAAATGTGGAAGCTCTTGTTCAGGATCATATAACTCATAAAGTGGCAGAGCCCGGGGTAGAGCCTCGATTGTCTATCTCACGTTAACGTTTATTAATATGAGAACAACCAGGACTGTTCATAAATAGAGGACGGAATTAGAACCCAGAGTCCACACGACACCGTTGTATTATAACCACAGAAGCTTCTTGGATAGTGGTCTGGGGGGGCCTTTGAATTCTGAGCACGGTCTCCAGAGCAATCCGGCATTTGGAGGGGTGGAGTTGGTAGATTCCCTTGTGACTGATGTGTGCTCAGATGTACAAAAAGGGCAAAGGGCAACAGAGCCCCATGCCTGTGGACATGTCCTCACCATAGACATGTCGGCACCTGTTCACCTCCTATCTTTCCTGAGATTATTTCCACTCTCTTTATGAAGCCCGTGCCCTTTAGTTTCTCGACTTTAGAGAACACACCCACGGTACAGACGTGTGTTTGCCATGGCAACACACGTCCCTCTCCACTGCCACTTTTTGCCACCCCAGATACTATCCTTGTTGCCACAGATTTCCTGAAGCGAAGGTTGTGTGACACATCAGCTCTGCCTGGAGTGTACTATCTTCAGTCTGCGATAGAAATGGAGGGACAGGAACGTTCACCATCGTGTCCCCAGAAAACAGATTTGGATTCTGACACCCTCAGCCCAAAGCCAGTTCACTGAAATACTGATTCCTGCTACTACATCTAGAACCAAAGAAGCTGCTGATCACCTCGGCGGACTCCTTGCTGCTGCTTCTTCGGCGAATCAGTATAAACAGTAAAGCCACCAGCAGGGCTGTGGCCACCAGGGACGGGATGCCGGCTGCTAACCCAAGAGAAGGCCCACAGTCCTGGCAAAAGAGAGAAGGGCAGAGTCAGTTCCTCCAAGAATAAAGGGAAAGTTCCGTTGATTAAAAATAAAACAAAGCAACCCCCCACATGGCCTCTAAGTGTCATATACTAAATCAATGGATAATAAAATACTGTGAAAAAGTGTTTGCAACATCCATGACAAATGACTCGTGGACTTAATTTACACAGTTTAAACCAATGGAAAAAGGGTGATAATCAGGTAGGAAAATGGGCAAAGGATATGAACAGGCCATTCCTATGAACAGAGGTACAGATGTCTCATCAACATAGCAAAAGCTGAGAAACAATTCAAAACAGCTATTAGATACTATTTTAACCTATCAATTTGGCAAAAAGTGAAAAGTTATATTCCACATCATTCGGACGTGAATTTTTAAATCCATTTACAGTATATGCATTAAGCAATTAATTTTCAAATGTCCATTTTGCTTCAATCTGAGTGGAAACAGCCATAAGTTTCCACTTATTGTATACACATAAGTTTTCAGATTTATAGATTATCTGGAAATATCAAAGATGATCTGCAGAATCCCTATAAACGCTCAGCTCTCATATATAACATACATACAGGAAACTATATAAATCATAAATATATAGCTGGATGGCTTTTCGCATGATGATCTCACACAGGTAACCAGCACCCAGATGAAAACACAAAACACTGCCGGAAGCCCTGAAGCCGCCCATACTCCCAGCATGTGTAACCACTATCCTGAAATCCATCACCATATGTTAGTTTTGCCTCTGTTTGCCCACATCATCTAGATGCACATGAAACGTATGTACTCTTTCGTGTCCAGCTTTTCCCGCTTAACACTTCGTGAAATCTGTCTGTGACTTTTGCATGCTCTCCTTCATTTTTAAGCTGAGTTGGTCACAAGGATAATTGTTGAGCCGCCTTCTGTGCTTCGTGACGTATCGAACTTTAATCTTTAAAACAAAGGTAGGAAATGGCTGGAACATTATTATTTCCTTCTTATAAGTGACCAAACCAAGGCTCCATAATTTAGGGATATACTTACTGCTTCTTTCCCACCTGTAACAACTGGGGAGGAAGTCTGCGTGAAAAAAGAACACACATCTTAAAGAAACGAAATCTGCACATCATACAAGAGAGTCCATCAAAGGTTAAGCGATCATGCCTAAAGTTTACCCCTTTGCTAAACTTTCTATTGAAAATAACATATGGCAATAACTGCCAAATAGAACCTTTCTTGGTTGCTTTCTAGGTAAGAAGGAATGAAATTTGGCTATAAGGAGAGAGAATTCAGAAATTCTGGTGGTGTCTTTCTTATTCACCCTGTGGATGTGCAATATAGCGTTTTACAACTCAAAAAAGCTTTCTTCTGTCCCTAGCCCCCACAGCCTTTCCATCAGGCTTTGGACCACTTGTGCCCATTGCTAGAAAGGAAACAAATATTAATACTGGTGGACGCAAGTTTCTTTAAGGAAGCCTTACCTGTTTTCAAATATGCAACAAAGCAAATAGCTTTGGGGGATAGCTGAAGTTGTGAATCTCTGTGAATACATGTGACCAGTTCATAGCTCCACTCAAGTGGGGGAACCAGATTTCATCCATTTATGAGATATTTCAGGTGAGAGTCTTGCCCAGATCAAGAACTCTCAAGGGACAGAGTTCCACGTTAGCCACTAACCGGCGTAAACTACACTAAGTTGTGCCCTGTGAGGTTAAAAGCATACGTCCCTGGCTCACACGTGTCCAGAGTTAAATGGTGATTTCTCAACTCATGCGAAGGGGCCTCATTTCTTCATCTTCAAAATAAGGATGTTAGTACCTACCTCTAGGGCTGTCATGAGGGTCCAGTGAGCACCAGAAGTGTATGCTTTTGTCTTTCACTTGAACTTGGCAAAGTTCTGGTCAGACCTGTTATTTACTTCATCATCAACCTCAGTGAGCACGCTGGAGTCCCTGGGGCCTGGGCTTTTACTTACTGTCTCCATCTTGCAGAAAATGAAATAGATCTTAGAGAAGTGATGGGTCTTTTCCAAGGTTCCAGGGGTAACTATAAATCGAATCTCACTTGGGTGTGTGAATTCCAAGCCCAGGTCTCTTTCTCAAAGAGCTCCCATCAGAGGGGGGGATTTATACTTAAATGGTTACACTTGTACCTAAACACAGACTCCGCCCCCGCCCCGACCCTCAGTACCACTTTAATGCTGCTGTCTGCCAAAAGTGTTCTGTTTCTCAGAGTGGTGGAAGAGTCCAATATTGTTTCAGGTAAGATGTTCTGTCTTTAGATTTTAGAAATTCACTTGGGCTGGCTTTGGCAAAAAGAAAAAAAAAGAGTTACCTCTAAAGATGCCGGGATGCCGCGTGGAGCCAAAGGCCAGCGGGCATCTGGCTTCTCTGGGGACTGGAGCCATCCCTTGTGGGATCTCTCCATCTCTCCTGGGCATCCTAACCTTTCACATGCACTCCTCTCTGCCTGTTTGCTTCCTTCTTTCTGTCTCCAGATGGGTTTTTCTGCTCTGCTAATTGTGCCCGCTAACAATTAGGGAGAACTTACTAAGTGCCTGTTCAAGTACTTCTCCTGTATTGGCTCATTTATTCTTCACAACAGCTCATGAAGAAGGACAATAATGACTCCCGGTTTACAGATGAGAGGAGTGACGCACAGAGAAGTGAAGCCACTTGTGTGAGGTCACACAGCCCTAAGTGGTGGGTGCCAGGTGCTCTGGCTCCAGGGTCCATGCCCTTAACCGCGGTGCTACACTGCCTTCCATGACCAAATGCAGCACCCCAACCCAGTGTTTGTACTTGACCTTCCAGTACTGTTCAGCAGAGACCGACTTGCGTGTGTGCCCTGTTCCAAACACCCTGCAGACAGGCTCTGATGAGCCAGGTGTACCTCTCCCCTACCTCCCGGGGCACCGGCACTCCGGGTCATTCACACCACAAGGGGGGAGCTCATGCAGGAGAATATAACTGCTGGGTAGGATGACCAACCACCTGGAGAACTTGCCCAGGATGTAGGACATCCGTGCTGAAACCAGACAGCCCCAGACTAACCGGGATGGTCGTTTGCCCTACATAGGAGGAAGGGACAGTCCTCAGAGAAATGGGCTACTAACAAAGAAAATACTACAAAAGGTGACGACTAGCATCATAAAGGCATCCGCCCTACCCCCCACTCACCACCGCTGCCCCGAGCAATGGCCTCTTGCTTCTCTGAGTTACCTTCATAGGCTAAGCCAAGCCAGGATTAGACAGAACCTGGGGTCTCTATACACCTGCTGATTTCTCTGGGGGAAAAAGCAGCTGGGGGAATGGTCCAGCGGTGATCACATTACAAGGTTTTGACAGGTGAAGAAGGAATAGGGACGTTTGTGTGAGGACAACAGGCAGAGGCTGAAGCAGGGAGCAGAGCAAGTCAGGCCTCTGCCAGGAGGGCAGGGTGGGTGCCCGGGGAGGTGAGGTACAGAGATCCAGGGCGGCCGGGAGCGGGCACCAGAAGGCAGGCCGTGAGTCACAAGGTGGCACCTTTCCACTGCTTTCCGGGCTGTGCCCCTAAGTTACAGTAAAAACGAACACTGGCCGGGGCACCTGGATGGCTCAGTAGGTTACGCGACCAACTTCAGCTCAGGTCACGGTCTCACAGTTCATGAGTTCAAGCCCCAGGTGGGGCTCTGTGCTGACAGCTCGGAGCCCGGAGCCTGCTTTGAACTGTCTACCCCTCTCTCTGCCCCTCCCTCGCTCGTGCTCTGTCTCTCTCTCTCAAAAATAAATAAACATTAAAAAAAATTTTTTTTAAAATGAACCCTGGCTTAGGCATCCTCCAATCAGGTAAATGCAGTTTATTCTCTTTGAATCACCATGTAACTTACCAGAAAAGTTTGGCACAGCTAAACCCACTAAAAATCTGGGCCGGGAAAGTGCCTAGCTCCATCATGGCAGCACCACTGGTCAGAAAACAACCCTGGCTGCGTTATCGCCACACAACAGGAGGACAGAAGACAGAAGAGCGGCTATGGGCTGAGACTCTACGCCATCATCAACCGACAATCTCCGTTTGACTTGCAACTACAGGCCAGACTCGAGAGCCATAAACTGTTCATTCTTGTCGCCCCAACAATGCCCCTTCTAGAACATACACTAAGGAAAGGCAGACAAGGATTTAGCTATAACAACTTTTATGACAAAATTATTCCTAATTGTGGTTAACCGATTAAAGAGATAATTCACTTGAAGGAATACCATGTGACTATCCTCAGTTACGGTTATAAAGGCTGATGGAAAATTTTTATCACAGAATCTGTATAAAATCAAGCGTGGTACAGAGACAACAAAAGTCAAAACATACGTAAAGTCAAACAGGACTAGAAGGAGAAGCACCAAGGTTTTCCGCTGATGGGAATTTAGGTGTTTTGATTTTTTTTCTATTTTCCTTTTAAAATGTTTATTTAGGGGTGCCCGGGTGGCTCAGTCGGTTGAGCTTCCAATTTCTGATTTGAGCTCAGGCCATGATCCCAGAGTCATGGGATCGAGCCCTGCATCAGGCTCTGTGCTGAGTGTGGAGCCTGCTTAATATTCTCTGTCTCTCTCTGTCTCTCTCTCTCTCTGTTTCTCTCTCTCTCTCTCTCTCTCTGTCTTTCTCTGCCCCTCTCTCCTGCTCACACTCTCTCTCTCTAAAAAAAAAGTATTTATAATTTTTATAATTGAAAACATTTGTCTCAGTGCCCCCCCCCCCAACTATTCATAAGTCCTTTGACAACCGGCCACTTATCCCCTGGCGTGAGCTCTGTGTGATGTGCTCTGCCCCCCTCCCCACCCCCAGTCAGATGTGCTGACTTGCCTGGTGCCCGGGGCCCGCTGCACTTACCGTGTTGGTCGGCAGTGTGAAGTTCAGTGAGAAACTCTGGAGGAGAGAAGGAAATATTAAGGCTCCAGGAATGGTCAGTCAGGCTCCAGACCCCCTACCAACTGTCACTCACCTTGGTGGGTCACAAGAAAACTTACTAATTCCACAGGCTCAGTCACCTCCCAATTTCTGCTCCCAATCTCCGTCTCCAAAGACAGAAAGGGAGCAGAGGAGGCTGGGATCGGGAGTTCCTCCCTCAATATCAAGTCAACCTCGACCCCCTCTCCCCTCCTCAGATCCCCAGCCAAGGTCAGATTAAGGGGCCAGCCAGTGATTGGCTGAGGAGTCCCAACCCAGAGGGCAGCAAAGACAGTACTAAAAATTCAGCAAAGTGCTAAAAGTTGTTTTTCCCCAGAACTCCTTTTAGGGAGGGAATTGTGTGCGTTTTTATTTTTTTACTTGAGAGAGAGAGAGAGAGCAGGGGAAAGGGGCAGAGGGAGAGAGAGAGAATCTCAAGCAGGCTCCATGCCCAGCCCAAAGCCCAAGGTGGGGCTTGATCCCAAGACCCTGGGATCATGACCTGAGCTGAAATCAAGAGTCAGATGCTCAACTGACTGAGCCACCCAGGCGCCCCAAGGGAATTGCATGAGTTTAAAAGCATTTGGTACTTTCTGTTGGGGGTAGGAAGTAAGACCCACAAGGGTCATGCTCCAACAAGAACACCTGCTCCTTAACCCCATTCCCAGGAGGCAGAACCTGAGAAAGACAAGGCTTTAGTTTGTGCTGGGTCTCAGGCACAGGTTGCGGGCTGAAGTGTAGCTACTCAGGACAACAGAGGAGAGGGTAAACCCTCTGCACGCCCCCTCACTCAGCACCCAGCCTCACCTCTCCCCCAAATGTGGAGCCATACTGAAAGACTGTGAGCTCACTGAGGCGCCAAGTCGTGAGCCTGCCCAGAGCCTCCAGCGGCTGCTTCCTCCTCCCTCTCCCCATGCTCTGTCACCGCAGCTTGGGCTAGCCAATGCCACTCTTTCAGGCTGCTCTTTACCGAGACCAAGATAGACACTCTTCTGGGACAATGTTAGAGCAAGGGGAATATCTGGGCCACCTTAGGTCGGGGTCTTCTTGCTCAAGGCTCCTAACCACTGCCCTTCAGGCCAACACCAACCAAGCCCAGAGATGCGGCAAGGACTCTCGGTGGTCACGGTATTGAACACAGCTGCCCAGAGCCTTATCTCATCAGTGAATACTGGGTACTGATGTCAGCAGGCCCAAGACAAAGCTTCCTTTGGGGGGAAGCAAAAGGGGGGGCAGCAAGTGGGCCATTGCATGTGCTGTTTATCAATATCTGGATGACGAAGATTTTGGCCAATTCCAGAAAGACATTCATATTTTGTAGAGACACAGTACGGTGCCCTCGTGGAAAGAAAAACATCACATACATTTGGGGTGGGGGGGGGGAGAATCTGACACAGTACCCTTCAGAGAGGCAGCTGGGTGGGCTGAGGCTTGGAGTCTCCTGATCTGGATTCCAGTCCAGACTCAGCCACTTAGTAACTGTGTGACCTTGGAAAAGTGACTCAGACTCTCTGGTCTCCACTTCCTCCCAGCAACTCTATTCTCCCAGGCTCAGTTTTTGCATCCTTAAAAGAGGGATAATGTTAACTCGCCCTGCCCATCTCGCAGGATAAGCCCAAAGGAAACAACATCTGTAACTGCTCCTTCCAAACTGTAAAATACTCTAGGTGTGTAGGGGTGGGGGGAGTCACGCGGTGTCACGTTCTTTAAGGCCTGGCCAGCATGGAGCAGGGCACAGGGAAGCCACTTGGGAAGTTCCTACTGGATGGAATTGCATGCATAGATTAGCAACATTCCAAGTACAGGGATTTGCCACAATACACTTATTGCTGGTCTAAGCACCATACAATATTTTCAGATGAAGGCACATTAGGAGCTCACTGGTCAAGTGTCACTCATTATGAGTTTGCCATTTGTGAGGGGAAGGAGGGAGAGACAGGATATACTCACTGTTATTGAGGGGACACTGTGTGTCAGACACCGCATGCATAAGTGCCCCATAAGGGGAAGGCCGTCGTCCCTACATGGTGAGTGTGGGGACCGAGACCAAGATAGGTTGCTGGCAAGTGGTCTGGGTCTGGTTAGATCACAGATCTTCCTAACTCCAAAGCCAGAATTCATCTCCTTCTAATAACCTCTTTAATAAAGGAGCCACAGAAGCCTCTTCTAACTTAGCAAACTTCTTTTGATTGAGTCACGCCCAAATATGTGTCACAAGTCAGTAAGAAAATCAGAACACTTCCAATGCAACTCGCCAGTATCTATGTTGCAGATAACGGAAGGCGGACTGAGCAAGTGAGAAGGGTGGGGATCACACCCCCTGCTTCAACTGGGAAATAAATTTAGCTGAAACATGTGCTTTGCGCCCTTGTTGTGTGTGTGTGTGTGTGTGTGTTTGGGGGGGAGGGTTTAAAGACAAAATGTTAATATTAAAATGAAAGATGAGATCAGCAAATATTAGAGGAGAATTGATTTAATGATTAGTATTTTGCTTATAGGAAAATAATAAAACACCAAGTCCCTTGAAGTCACAGCACCTAGAGTAGAGTCACGTTTGCAGTATGAGATATGAGCTTTAAATGCCTGGGAGTTGTTTTTTATAGTGAGGAAGGAAGGCAGGGTGAGAAAAGATGCTAGCCTTACTCACCATTTCTGACAGCCTCCCAAGAACCTTCTCCAGACGCCGCCCTCGGCAAGCTCCTTTCTTGCTGGTGTTACTGGCTTGTGTCTCACATCTGTAGAGCACCCAGCTGGGAGGGCAAGGGTGACACAAGGGGTGTGGCCCCGTGAGAGCTCTGGCCAAGCCTTGTATGGCCAGGGGAGTAGCCGAGTCCTCCGCCCACCCGTCGGGGAGATGGCGTCCTGCTTCATGGTCACCGTGTATGGCCCGGGTCAGCCTCCCTCCTTGTTTTCATTTTCTCTCTTACTTTCCAGGCTCGTTCCTCAGCAAAGAACCCACGGCTGGCTTGAGAGCTTGGTGGCTTCTGCGGCCAGTGGCTCTTTATAAACAATGGGTTACACAGGCCGAGGCTGGCCGCACCCTCCCCTGCTGCAGGCTTCGGTGTTGACCGCTGTCCCGGCAATGATGGGGTCAGCACCCCACCAGCATCAACGCCGAGGATGCCCGTGTGACGGTGTTGGAGCCTGCTCTGTGTTCGAGGGACCGCAGTGAACACACTCCCTGGTCAATGAGCTGCCTGGTGGGGAGTTTGACCTCGCCCCCCTTCTGCTCTCACGTGTTGAGTGGGGACCTTCCTAGAGCTGGAGGAAGCCGCTGACATGGAATGCTTTATATTTTGTGTGAGTTCTTTGTTAAGAGTTTGCTTCCTTAAAACACTGACAGAGCTGGAGTCCCATGCCAACGAAACAACACAATTATGACCAAGACATTTGGTCACTTAAATGAATGCATTCATCATGATTCAACAAATCTTTTTGACAGCTTCTGTATGTCGAGGGGTTTTCTGGATATGGTTCTGGGCCTTGGTGATAAAGACAAATGAGGCCCCAACTCTTGAGGAATGTATGTTCCAGCAAGGGCAGGCAGACCCCAATCAGAACAAGGGAGACCCCCTAGGAAAGGAACAGACGAAGTGATCGGAGTGACTGGTAAACAGTTGTTCTAGATGGCCCTGAGAGGTGACCCTTAGGGTGCACGTGAAAGAGGAGAAGACGGTCCCAGGGAGCGGGAACAGCATATGCAAAGCCCCGGGGCTGAAGCAGGCACAGCCTGGAAGGAGGTCTGTGTGCCTGAAGCAACATAAACCAGGGGAGTGACCTCAGAAGGAGGAAGACACAGTGAGTTACACAGGTGGAGTTTCCGAAACAAAAGAAATAAACAAAGAAAAAAAGAGACAAACAAAAAAAACCCAGAATCTTAAATATAGAGAACAAACTGGGGGTGGGTAATATAGGTGAGGGGCATTAAGAGTACATTTATCATGATGAGCATCGAGTAATGTGTAGAACCACTATAATGTACTCCTCAAACTAATGTAACACTGTGTGTTAACCATACTGGGAATGAATGAATGAATGAATGAATGAGATGTCTTAACAACAGCAACAAAAACAACGACAAAAGACAGAAAGAGTAAGGGGACGGATTGGGTGAGCATGGCAGGGCTCGGTGAGATTTCCGTCGTAGAGCAGTGGAAGTCTTTCAAGAGTTTAAGGGGGAGAGGAGCACTAGCTAAGTGATGTTGACAAAGATCGTCTTCTCCGGGAGGTCTGGATTACAGCAGAGGAGTATTTTCCCGGAGACTGGCTCGTAGAGTGCGAAGAGCAATGAGCACCTTTCAGTGCTGGTGACTGCAAAAGACAGAAGGGTCCTAAAACCCTGACACTCCACGTGCAGCACAAGACAGTCGCATGAGCGGTTTGGCATTTAAGTCATTTTGCATTAAGACCAATCTGAGTGCTTTAAAAAACGTGGTTCCTCATGACCCTTCCCTGATGTGACCCAAAAAATTCCAAAACTACCCCAAAGTCTCCTCATCTGGTCATCCCGAGAAGACTGTCCTCGATTAGATGGAACCTCTGTCTTTGGGCTAAAAATGACCCTGCATCACAGGAAATGAGACACTCAATTTGCTCTGTTTGAAGAGGGCTTATTCAAAGGACCATTTGTAAAGATCCCCCTTGGGGGATAATGCAGTGCCCCAGGATTACACCTGCAGAGTGTCATCACCACCCCTGGGCCTGAAGAGGGGAAGAGAGCTACCAGCGCCCAGAGAGACAGGGCCACTTCATAGGAGCTGTGCCCTTCAGTTCTAGATGCCAGACGTGGTCCTCAGGCACACAAGCAAAGTAGAGACAGGTGCTGCGGGACAAATGGTGTCTGTCTACTACATCTAGCTCGGTCATCACAGCACCCGGCTCCACAACAAGTCTGGTGTCAGATTTCAAGCCTGTTTGGGTTCAAGAAAGGCGGCAGCTTTGAAGCCATCTGGAGCTTCGCTCCTGACTTTCTGGGTCCAATAGGGAGCTCTGCTCTTGACCGGGCACTGGGTATTCACCTGAGAATACAAAGCCACTGAGATGCTCCCCCTTTTCATATGTTCAAGTCCTGGGACATTGGAGAAACTATCATCAAGAGGACCAAGCTTGTCTGAACTAGTAATACAAACCCAGGACACATCAATGAAGCCACATTCTTTAATGAGACCATTCTTCCTAGACAGACATGTTAGCTCCTCTCTGCTTTTCTCTTTGAAACTAACATTTCACGAAATGTAAAATTACACAAAATAAAAAATACAATATATTTATAGAGTGCACTCTACACAGTTTTTCTTTTTTAAAAAGAAACCTTTTAGGCATTTGGGATTATTTTTCAGAGGTTCTGTCTATCAAGGGAACTTGGAAAACAAGGGAGTGGAAGTCAAGGGAACATTTGTTTGCAAACTGAACGACAATACCACGAATTATTATCAAATGGACCAGATCAACAGCAAATCCCAGTGTGAATTTGCTAGTTAACAGGGTTCTTGCACATGATTTAAACAAGCCGAGTGTTTCATGAGTAATACGAAAGTTAGCTTTAGAGGAAAATGGGCCTACGGTGAATCAATGCACAGCCTCATTTTCTCTGTTTGGAGAAACTCCACAGGCTAAAGTTAATTCCAGACCTTTTCCCCACCCTGGGATTCAGGTTCTAGCTTCTGCCAGAGAAGATCACACCAGAATTGGACCAGGCTGATGACCCAGACCCCACACATTTCATCAGGTCATCAAGGGAATTCTGTGAACAGAAGGAAGCAGGTCTCGGAGCTCCAGACATCCCCAAGGCCAAGCCCCCGACTAAAGGACAAAGCAGGCTGTAGCAATGTCCCCCTTCAGCAGGGGGCCTGGGTCTTCCTGCCCAGTGGACCTTCTCTCTTGAAGCCAGTGCGTCAATCCCCTTGTGAGCTCCCAGGGGAGCGGTCTGGCCGGCCCCAGCTGAATCAGGGCTTGTCTTGTCTGGGAATACGTCACTCACAGAAGGCCTAAATAAAGGTTTTCATAAGAGTCCCATTGTTTCAAGTTGGCCAAGTTGTGTGTTTTTGAAAATATTCATACTAAAGAGATAAAAATAAGTACCATTGTTTCATGAGGCAAATGCTGAGGCACGGCCAACTCTGTTTCTCATTTGCTCCCACTCTTCCATGGAATTCGTTGATCTTGTGTAGGCCTCTAAAGGTCGACACTACAGAATGCTCATGTCGTAGGAAAGAGACCTCTAACAGCCACCTTATATATCCTGATTTCAGTCCCAGCGTTGACAGATAAGATGAGACAAGGTAAACCCCCAGAAAATACAAAAATCTGAGAGATGGGATCCACCCTAGCGGGCGGGTTGAACCACGAAACAAGGGGCTCCCCGTTGCTGAGTCGAATTCCGCTCCACCCCCGCCGCAGGGTCTGTGATGCACCAGGATTTGAGAATGCGGGCGAATCTCCTTCCCGAGCCAAGAGAGGGTGTGGCGAAGGAGACACAGAAAATCAGGGCTGGTCCAGGAGGGCCCGCTCAGTAAAGCTACGATCGGCATTTGTCACACTGCATTGATTAAGGCTCTGACAGCTGATCCTTTACATACATACATATATACAGACATATATTATTATTAATAATAATACTTTGCATTTTTTTCTGTTTTAAGGAAAAAAATATATTTCCATGCATTTCTTCTACCTTTCTTTGTACTATCCTTTGTTTGTTTTACTCCCAGCCATCATTTTAATTAGGCATAGTCCTCTGGGGACATATTCTGATCTTTAAAAAATATAACTTTTTAAGATTTTACGAACACTCTGTTTAAAATGCCATTGCCTCATCCCAAAGGAATTCTGGCGCTTGGGAGCTATCTCAGGTCTCACGGAAAACACTCTCTGTGCTGTCCTGTGTTCAATACCAACCAAACAGGACTTACGGTTATGTAAACATTATTTAAAAATGATTCCAACATAAATACTCTTTTAAAGCTAACATACCACGCTTTTAGCTCATAATGCCCATAGATGCCTTAATGAAATGCCATTCAAAACTACCTCACTGTTTAAAGTCCACCTGGAGGTTCTAAAATTATGTAAACAACATTCTCTACACTTCTCTAGAACACGTGCCAATGTGGTGAATTCTGATTGCAAGTTGGTGATTGAATACTAGTTAGCCTGAGCAAAGTTACCAATGCACTCTTTAACCTGACTGCTGACAGGAAGTTAGTCACAAAGTTGACTTGTCCCACAGATGATGATTCTTACATAACTTTTAATTAACCAGTTTTCAACAGTGTTCACCCCACGAGGGACCTGAACTGGTCCTTCATAGGCTGTCTTTGCACATCTTGCAAATGCAGTTTGAATCAGTTGTCAAGAAGTCAAGGTCAACCACAGGAAGTGCCTTTAAAGCTGGAGGAGGAAATGGTCTTCTAGGCCCATGGAATCCCAAGCATGGGTGGCGTCTTCTCAAAGTCAGCCAGTAAAGGAGTATCAGGAGGATCCAGGATGTTTTCTTCTCGGCAAACTGGGGTCTCTCACCGGCAAATATGTTGCTGGAATTAATAGTGGATGCCTCAGCCTCCTAGTGCAGTTAGGGATGAGGGAATCCCAAAGTGGCAAGGAATGCCAATGACACAGACCGAAGGCTTGATGTCAACTAGTTTTGTGACGACGATTCTCATACTCAAGCTCTCTCTGTGCACTGCTTACCGTGAGTCCTTTTTTAGTCCTGACATCCATATTCTCAGGTTTCCTGGTTGACATGTCCCTGGCAGATAGAAAGCCAAAGTCTCCAGCCAAGCCGGTGAGTAACAACTCAGCCACGGCCAAGCTCTTATCCTCACTGCCCGGTGTAGACGGAAAACAGCCTGAGTCTTCGGGACACAGTCACGCTGCCTGGCACCTACAGAAGCACATCCAGAAATAGAGGAATGACCAACCCAAAGGCCGGCCTCTTGCCCCAGAGGAGCATGGGACAAAGGGAATGAGTATGACCAGGCGTAGCTTGAATGGTAAGTAACTTCAAAACCTTAATCTTAAGAGCCCATGACTGATAATGTTGTAGCCAGAATCAAAAAACATCTTCCCTCTTCCTTGTTGGCCAAACTTCATCAGAGACAGACCTCCAACACTAGATTTTGAGTTTTTGAGAAAAATACTATACACCGGTTTAGGGCAGATTCACAAGGTGCTATTGTTACAAAAAACATTCTCAGTTCCTGTCTTTCAAGAACATCGGCATTATTTCTTCATGTGCAGGGCATCCTGGAACTTGGTGCTAGTGTATCGGGCGTGAAAGCCTTTCTTATTGATGGTGTCATCCGTGTGGAATTGAATCATTAGAGAATCTCCTGCCGAGTAGATCTCTTCCAGTGGCTGAGGGAAGGGCAAGAGAAAACCAGGGGGACTTTAGGTCAGTTGGCTGTGGTTGGAGTTTTAAATACGGAGGATGAGACGGAAGTTACATGAGAACATAGGAAGGCCAGTGCTGTCATGAGGCGTCCCTGGCATTAGAGACTCTGAAGGGCATCAAAACAAGCTCCTTTTCAAAGGAGACCATTGCCAATTCTGCTCCTAAGAGCTCCCCAGGCCCCACTTTTTCAAGACAATCCCAGACGCACAGCTCACATAGAATCTACTGGTTATTACGGGTACAGATGGGCCAGGAACTGCTCTAAGTACTTTCGGATCTTACCTCATATATAAACCTTACGACAACTTTATAAGGTGGTGTGATCTCCACTTTACACTTAAGGAAACTGAAACTCAAGTTCATACAGCTAGACAGGACCCAAGCTCAGGTCTGACTGTGAAGTAGGTACCCCCCATCCGCCAGCTCCTGGGTCACGTTGTGATGTGTCTCCCAGCAGACCAAACACCAAAGCCCACGGATTCAGCCTATGTCCCATCCAAGGACAAAACGTCGGAAGGAGCCTCTACCTTTGTTAGAAAGGTTTGGCCAAGGGGGTCAATGAACGGGAACCAGGTTCCGAGGCTGCTGTCTGCCAGCTCACAGTGGGACCAAACTGGGCTACCCACACATCTCACTGTTCAGGACTCTCCAAGGTTTTCCTCCGCACACGGACCCCATAGTTTCAAAGACTTTATTAAAGGCATGGCATTGGTTACGTCCCACTTTGCCATCCTTTCTTTTTGGGAGGGTGAGGGAAGATAACGGGAAATTATTCAGAGACTGATATAAATGCCATTTTGAGGTTCCGATCAGCAAAAGCAGCACTAGTGACTCCAAAATGATCTGATGCAATTTCAGCCAATAGCAAAGAAGCTTGTACAACCAGCCCTGGAGGCAGAGACAAGGAGGGGCGGGGCCAGTGTGAGCACGCCCAGTGTGGTGCAGCCAGAGAGTGACCGGGGCCCTGTACTGGCCCCTCCACACACTCGCACTGAGTGCCAACTGTATACCAGGCTCTGGGTCAGGTGCTGGGGAAATAGTGAACAAAACAGGCGTGCCCCCTCCAGGGTTGGAGGCTGAGGAAAGAAAAGGTAACGAGAAGAATGATGATGATCTGGAGCATAGCTCTGTGCTCACAGGAAGAGTGATTCGGGATATCGGAGGAGCTTGGAGTTGCTTGGGGAGAGAATTGTGAAAATACGGGATATACAAAAGCATGATTTAAAAAAAAATTTTTTTTTAAGCCTGAAGGCCAAATAAAAATGAGGATTTGGGGGAAGGGAATCCTTTGCAAAAATAGTAGGAAAATCCTCCAGGAAAACGCTCTTACATAGCCGACATTGGTGTGAGGCCTTCCTGATCTGGTCCCAGGCCACCCCCCCCCCTCCCCTCCCCCAATCCTCTCCGACTGCTCTCCCTGTTTGTATCCCGCTGGCTGGTGCTAACGAGTGGCAGGAGTGGCTGGGACCCAACCCCCGCGCCCGCGGCACCTCACGCTCTGAATCGTCATGCTTGGTCCCGGGCCCCGCAACCGGGGCGCTCACCCCGGAGCCGCAGAAGCGGCCGAGCCTGGGCGCGGTGCTGTCGTAGCCGTCGTAGGCCTCCATGTAGTCGTAGCCACAGTCAGCCTCCTCCTCCACCTCGAAGGTGCGGAATATCAGCTCCACGCCGTAGCCGTCCTCCGCCACGATCACCCAGTCACAGCGGGCCTGGCTCGGGTAGTTGTTGTCCCCAAACTGAGCGTGGGAATACAGCTCTTTGGTGTGCACTTCGGCCTTCAGCCTGCCCCCGCACTCTGGAGCGGAGAGAGAGCCGCCACGCCTCCTTGGCACCGAGAACCGTCCGGCGCCCCCACCCCCTTCCCAGCCTGGGCTTTCTCTCTCTCCACACCCGCATGCACGCAGGCCAGCTTTCTGTACGAGGCCTCGCCAGTGCCCTTTAGGAAAGTCTGGCAAATTTCATCATCCCATTTTACAGAGGCGTACATAGAGGCTGAAAGGTCTGAGTTTCAGGGCTTACTGTGAGGGTCCAAATTGGCCCTTACCAGCCAAGATCCTATGTTCCCAGGCTGGGCCGCATAAGGCCTCCGGGAAAACCCGAGCATGCTTCTGGAAAAAGCTGGCTGGCTGGATCTTTACCACTTAATAATCACCTGAAAGTGCTAGAAGCGCCTGAGAAGGGCTCCGGAGCCCCACCTACTTACTGTAATTTGTAACTGTTGCCAACAGAGGGCACCAAAAGCACATCAGACCTCCAGGTGAGCTCTCAAATCTAGAAACCTCAGATTATGGACTGACTTGCTCGTGCATCTGACAGGGCTGACTATAGCTGACTTTGAGGCTCCTGGGGCGGGGAGGGGAGGGCGCCCACAGGTGAGCTGGACCGCATGCTTTGGCCTTGTATTCTGTAGCATTGGCTTCTGGGTTTTTGACTAGGATGGTGACTCTGGTTGGCCTGGGTCCCACACTATCTTGTCTAGGCCACTGGAGACCACATAATATAAATGGATACATGAGAGTGGTCAGAGATTAGAAAAAAAGCACAAGAAATTCTGAAGGTAAGTTCCTCCACTGCCTGTCCTCAGGGTGCTCCACACCCCAGGGTGGGGGACGGGGTGGGGGTGGGGGGGGGGGCAGGCAGCTCCTGAGGGTGTGGCTGCTGTACTGTCTGGTAACACTCGCAGGCCCAGCCGGCCCCAGTCCTGCCAGACAGCCGACTCTTAACCCTCCCTGTGCTCTTGTTTAGAATTTCCTCCAGGTGTGAACTGTCTTTGGGAAATTTCGAGTCCCCGATGTGACATAGGTGGCAATGAAATGAGCGCAGCGCAGGGCAGGATGCCTTCTATCCGCCTTGCCAGATCTTCTCTCCATTCTTCCCCACCTGTTCCAGGCCTCCGGAGGCTGACCTCTAGGCCCACATGGACTAGCCCCCTTGCCCTCCGCCTTCTGGGTTGGGTTCAGCCATGGGGAACACCAGCAGATGAGAGGAGGGAGGAGAGAGGTCAGGGTGTTTAATCCCAGGCTCCCTCCCTGCCTGGTCACCACAGGTTGTGTTGTTCAACTGAAGGGCACAGCTCCAGGTGGGGGGAGGGGGGTTACTCTGCTTGCATACTCCCTCCTTGGGCATCCTGGCCTGGGGTATCACCCCCTGCCCCCACCCCCATGTAGTTCCCGGTCCTGGCTACTGCACTGCTCTTTATGGTGTCCCCACACCCTGCCTGCCCCTTTGTAAACAGTCCCTTTTAAAATTCTCCTCAAATAATGATTCATTTCCTGCTGGGACCCTGACCTACTTTTTCTGTAGGGACTAGAGGGTAGAGTCACCAGTCAATGGCTTTTAACCTTCCCTAGGGGAAGCTGGAACCCTCAAGGAGCTTGAAAGAGTTCTGCAGACACCAAAGTGTTTTCTAGGTGGGCAAGCTAAACCACCTAAGGGTGCCGGGTGTCATTTTGTTTTTCCTGATTCGTATTTTCTGGCTCTGAAAATAAACTGGGTGGGGTGGGGGCTGTTAAAGCTCACAGGGTCCCAGGATCATGAGCTCAGACTCCAAGTGGGCCACGGGCAGTCACTGCTTTGGCAAAGGGCCACAGTCTAACACCGGGATCAGAGAGTCAGTTATTTCTGTGAGTAATGTTTTAATGGCTAAAGAGCAGAGCCCGTTTTCTTACTGACATTCTTCTATTTAACAAAATAGATGTGTTAGTTATACGCATATACATTTTCCTCCAAAGGACCAAATAGAGCTATTTACATTTTAAGTGGAGGAAAAATAATAGATAAAGAACCATTTTCCATTTTCCAGAACTTGTCCTCAGAGGGTGAAAAGGGCTGCTCCCCACCGCTCAGCTCCCAGACTTTCGGATTTCACAGACCAGCCAAATTACAGATAAATTTTGAAAAGAGGATGGGAAGAAGGAAGGGAGAGAGGAAAGAAATGTGACACCAGCAACGGGATTGCCCACTTCAAATGCTGTCGATTAAGGACATTAAGAGAAAACCACCCTTCCCCTCATGGTTGCCCACGTTTCATTTTTGAAGGGACATTTGATCACACGCCTCCTACCCCCCAAGAGTCAGAATGAAAGGCAGTTCCTTCCCTGCCGCCGTCACCCGTCTGTCTCCAGTCTACATGGACATCAGCGGGCGGCTGGACATCCTCGCTCACGTACCTGTGCTGTGCACTGCCTGGAAGCCTTTCCTCTGCACAGAGGCATCCGAATAAAACCTGAGGAACAGGCTGCTGCCTGAAGCCACCACGGGGTCTGGTTTCTTGCTGCCACAGAAACGGCCAAGGATGGGCGCCAGGCTGTCGGCTCCGTCGTAAAGCTCCAGGTGGTCGTAGGCACATTCTTGGTGCTGCTCGATCTCAAACTCATTAAATGTCTGGGGAACGGAAGAGCAGAAAGTGAGGCAGGGGCCTGGCACTCAGCTGGGGTGGGGGCCGCCTCTCTGGGGGCTGGGAGAGGATGGGGGGAGGCAGGACACTCGTCTGCCCCCACCAGCCTCGTAGGGGGCATGGCGCCCAGGTGAGGACAGCGACATCTATAGCGAGAGTCTCAACTCGGGCCCTCTGCTGGTCCCCAGGCTCCCCCACGAGGCAGTTATATGAGCGACTGCTGCTGTGAGCACTTTGCGGGTGAGATGGCTGGGCTCCCAGAGCTGAGATGCTTGTTGTCAGCCCCAACAGCAGCAATGGCCAAGTGCTCACTGCGCCGGGAGCTGTTTTAAGCGCTTCACAAATATAACCTCGCATAATCCTCACGCCCCTGTGCTGTGTCTACAACTACAACCCCCATTTTACAGAGGAGGAAACTGAGGCACAGAGAAGTCAGGCGACTTGCCCAAGGTCACCCAGTGGTAGAACTGGGCCAAGGCCAGGAGGTCTACCTGCAGAGCCCTTGTCTTTAACCTCTGCACTATACTTGAGCATGAGTGATGTGGATGAGGCTGTACGAAGTGCTCGCTGCTCTGTGTCTGCACCCTCATAGTGTCTGGCATTCGAGGAGGGTTTTTTCCATGCAGAGTCCTGTGCCAAATGTTCACGAACATTTTCTCACTTAATTCTGATGGTGCTGTGAGCTAGTATTACACCCAATGTGCAGAAGGGGAAACTGAGTCTTAGAAAAGTGTCTTGCCCAAACTCACACAGCCAGAGTAGGAGGGAGCTGGACGTGAGCCCAGCCAGCCTGACTCCAGCCCACACTCCTAACCATCACCAGGCTATACTGCCTACCTCCTCCCTGCCCCCTGAAGACCGTCCCCCAAAGCTGGCCAGAGGAGCCCCTCAATTCTAGGCCGTGCACCAGGGACTGGGCAGCTGAATGACTTATGGCCTGCCCATGGCTTCCAGGGAGATGGGACAAGGTGAGAGGGGACAGTGTTAAATGAAGGCATGAACCAAATGACAGAGCAGGAAGAGAGGACTTGGGGGGATGGGGTTGGTAAGGAGGGTCTGAATTCATAAGAAAGTTTCTGGAGAGACAGGACGGGGATGGAGATGGAGAGGGGTCATTAGCAGTGTGGGCTCTCGTAGGAATGATAAACACAATAGGAATGAGCAAAGCCCTTCACACCTTACAGAAAGGGAGCTGGGTGGAGGGTGGTACAGAGACAGTGGGCAAGAGCAGGAGGGGGGACCAGCGGCATCAGGGTGGATGAGGCAATGGGAGGGACACCCATGGGACACCTTGTTGCGGTGCCCATACAGGGAAACACCAGCTTCTTGGGAAGTATTTGATTCACATTTTCTGTGTAAGCAAAAAAATGTGTAAGCATTACATTTTTGCGTAAGCAAAAAGATAGAGCATGATCAGTATATCCACCATGCACTTCCCAAGGGAGTTTTTTTTTTTTTAACTAGAAAACTTGTAAATTTGAGATCTGGCCTAACTCTGGCCACTGGATCAGTTGCTTTAGTTCCTTAGCACTGTAAAGAAGAGGAAGACATTTAGCAACTGCTAAAATCTTGTGCCCCTTAGAAGCACGACTTCCAGTTGTGCAGGCTGCACATTCCCACCCCCAGGGGGCGCCATTCCCCAGCCCGCAGCCGAGAAGAATGTTGCTGGGAACCTTCCCCGCAGAAGGCAGCGTTGGGGAAGGAGTGCCTTACTCTAAGGCACTCTAGTTCACCCTCACCCAGATTCAAGGCTGTTCTGACACCCAGGAAGGCCGCCGCCACATTTCCCCCATGGGGTGCCCGCTGTGAGCAGCCTGTGGTCATGGGCTCTGCCTTCGCCACCCCTCACTGCCCTGGGCCTGGCACAGACAGACACCAGCACCTGTGCTCTGTTCTGGGGGCCCATCGCGAACCTGTCCTCCCCTCTCTCACCTGCCAGCAAACACCCTCGAAAGTCCCCGGAGCCACTGTCTGCTTATCTTCACGACCTCCTTTGTTCTCTCCCATTCTCCCTGCATTATATTGGCCCATATTTCAGAGGAACATCTATGTGCCTTCTGAAGAGCTCACAAACCTCAGAGTCAGAAAGACCCTTTTAAAAAACGTCTGTCTGGAGTATACCTTCTCCAGCTAGCAAAAGAGTTTTACACTCCAGGATCTGGGGTACTCTGGGGGCTGAGAAACGAGATTTGTACCACAGACTAGTTTCTCCTTTGAAATAACCAAGTATGGTACGCACACGTACAATCAAATGCACGAGGGACTTTAAGGAAATGCCTGGAAGATACATATTTTTTAACTCAAGAGAGAATTAGCACAAATAACTTAATCTCTTATTGTTAATTTTTAAAAATGTAAGTTCTAGAGAAATACGGATAATAATAAGCATCCACTGGAGAAGTCTGGGCAAGAAGAAACATATATTTTTCCCATGCGTGTACATACACTATTGTGTATGCATAGGAAATTTCTGGAAAGATTTTCCAAAAAGCGCTCAGAGAGGTCATTTCTGGAGTGGGCATGGGAGATCTAGAAGCTTTTGATTCCCACTTGCCAACGCTCTGTACTGGTTACTTTTTTTTAACCCTGAGAATGTATTGTTTTGTCAAAAATTACAACTGGAAACCAGCGAATCTGAAATAGCTCTACCGATCTGTGCCGTGAATGTCACCTCATACCGGTACCGCTGTGAACAGGTGCTCTTTAGAGGGCTTTTCTCACCGCCGCCCTGTGCTGAGAGCTGTGTGTGTGTCCTCTCTTAATCTGCACAGCAGCCCGCGAGGGGGGGTTCATTAGCATCCCCATTTTCCAGATAATGAAACTGAGTTCTGGAAATGTTGAGCAACTTTCCCAAGTTTCAGAGCTGGAAAGTGGCAGCACAGAGACTCACAGCCACATGCCTCTGAAACCAAAGTCCGTGTTGTCCGTAAACTATGAAAATGACTCACGAGTTTCACCCTGTGGCCCGCGGTTGAAGAGATGTTCCAGGTACACTCCCTCCGACTGGGGTATTTGTCAGGCCAGTTGGGGCTCGCCAGGGTCCCCTCTGCACTGCTGATCTTGTGCGCACAGCCAGCTAGGGGCGATGGGGGGACACATGCAGAGAGAAGCAGTTCACTTGTGGGCAGCACCAGAGGCCCTCTGGGGGAGTCTCCATCTCTCCTTCTTATTTGTCATGTGGTCATTACCAAAAGTGGGGGCAGGGGTCAGCCCGAATCAAATGTCCCCTGGCTAAAGATTTGTTGACTTATTTGGTTTCGCTGCCTTCCTGTGGGCTCAGATGGCTCATCTTTCGCACTATCACCATTCAGGTCGTGGTTATCATTGGACATACGGTAGTTGGTGGTCAAGACCACAGGCACCGGCTCAAAAGGACTCGGTCCCACTGCCTTCAAGCTGTGGGACTTGGGGCACTCACCTAAGCCTTGGTGTCCTTATTTGTAAAAGGGTGCCAGCTTGGTAGGGGGATACATGGATTAAATGAAATGATACATGTAAATGGTTTAGCAAGTACCAACAGAGGTCTTCATCACTGTGCTTTCTTTTTTAAAAATTTTTTAAATGTTTATTTTTTTGAGAGAGAGACAGACCACAAGTGGGGGAGTGGCAGAGAGAGAGGGAGACACCGAATCTGAAGCAGGGTCCAGGTTCTGAGCTTGTCAGCACAGAGCCCGACGTGGGGCTCGAACCCACAAACTGCGAGATCATGACCTGAGCCGAAGTTGGGCGCTTAGCCAACTGAGCCACCCAGGTGCCCCCATCACTATGCCTTCCGCCTGTACTTCTTCCAGATTTTCAAAGCAGTTTCATTTGGAGACTACAGAGGTCGCCCTGGTTATGGTGCAATTAGCAGAGACGGGTTCCACGACTTGCTCAGTGTGTAGCATTTCGGTCAACACTTGGAATGTGTCTCCTCTGGGCTGGGCACTATGCCAAGCATTCTGAATGCTTTCTCTCATCTGATCCTTCTCACTTTCCAAACGAGAAAATAACTTGTGGGGCCGGGGCAGGGGGGGGGGGCGGGGAGTGACTTGCTGGGGAGGGGCGGGGCCAGGACTTGAGCCCAGGCCTGCCTTTGCTGTAAATGGTTGGGGAACAGAGGGAGCGTGTACCACCCCTGCGTAGCCAACCAATGCCGCCCCGCCCCACGGCTGCTGGAGGGGGCAGTTGAGGGGAAGGAGAAGGGGGAGGGGGCAGGCATCAGAGGGAGGGGGTTTCTGCTCATTGCTGCCTCCACTCTGCAGCCACACAGACAGAGCACAAATGCCAGTAGGGACAGGGGCTCAGCTTTTGGAACATCTGCTGCCACACCCCCCGCCCCATAGGAAGGCAGCAGCTGTTCAGTTGGCGTGGCCTTAGTGGGGTTAGATCCCTCCTGGCCTCCCCCACACCACGGGAGGGAAGCTTCGTTCTGACCCAGGCCCACCTCACAGGAATCTGACAAAGACTTTTAAGTTCCGGGATGACAGGTCCTTCCAAGTTCTTCCAACCTGCCTCCCAACCAGCCCACTACTGCCCATGTCTGTGTCACAGAGCTGGGCTTGGAGGGTGGCCTGTACCCTGCTTCTGAAGCTGTCTTAGCTTATCCTGTAACATGTCAGGTAGGCCTGATCAGACTCTGTGCACCCCAGGCAAATCTCCTACCTTGAAATGTTTGTCCCGAGGGAACAAACATTCTTCACATCTTCCTTCCTCCTGATGCCCTCTGTGGGGCCCTGTGCTGGGGCCAAGGCCTAGAGGCCTGGGTGCTTATCAGAGATGCCTAAACTCCCTTCACAGACAGGGTGATAACAGAAGGAGGCTCTTTCCAGAATGACTGGACATTCAAAGGCATCTGGCCCTGAACTCTGAGTAGTAAATGGAGCAGGGAGCAATCTTTTTCCAATTCCGTTTTATTATTAGACCTGCATATGGCAACTACTATTATGACATAGATGGTTGATATGCATTGACATTTCAAGTGCTTAATAGGTGCCAGACTGTCTGAAGTGCTTTCTAGGCATGCTTTCATTTAATCCCCATACACCTTTAAGAAGGGGGTATGTTTAGTCTCTTTTAGAAGAAGAAACTGAAGCTCAGAGAGGTTAAGTAACTTGCCCAAAGTCCCAAAGCCACTAAGTAGCAGAGTCAGGGTTTAAACCTAGATGGTCTGATTCTAGAGCCTGGGGGTGTAACCACTTTGCAATAATCACTCCAGGAGGGCCCCTGAGGGCCCCTGCAAGCCTCCTGGGGAAAGCCACCCTTCAGCAGGAGGTCAAGGAGGAGGGAAGGCAGACGCTGAGGGCTCGGCAGACCAGAAAGGCCCCTCGCTCTCACTCTTACACATGTGCACACCTTGGCGGCCAAGGTCAGCCGTGCCTCCCAGCTGCGGTCTAGCCTTACCTTCTTTACAGTCGTGCCCATTCTCGTGGAGCCGGTAACCGTTTCTGCACCGGCACAGATAGCTCCCAGACGTGTTGACGCACTCGTGCTGGCACCCGCCGTTGTCCTTGGCACACTCGTCCTTGTCTGAGGAGATCAACAGACTCTCCTAAGGGGGAATGCCAACTTGGGAATGTCCCTCCCACCTTAGAACTCTGCTCAAAAGTAGCCTCCATCAGGGAGCCTCCCCTGTATGTATATATATATATATATATATATATATACATATACATATATATACACACACACACACATATATATATACATGTATACATATATACATATATATATATATATATATATATATATATATATATACATACACATTTTTTACCCCTGCTTCCTGCCAAAACAAGGAACTCCTTAAAGGATAGGCTAATATTAATAATAGTAACAATAATAAAAATAACTGCCATGTGTTGAATATTTATGTGATGGGCACTTCCCAAAGCACTTTCTGATGTTTATGTATTTTTGAGAGACAGAGAGAGAGAAAGCATGAGCAGGAGAGGGGCAGAGAGAGAGGGAGACACAAAATCTGAAGCAGGTTCCAGGCTTCGAGCTGTCAGCACAGTCTGACACGGGGCTCGAACCCACAAACTGCAGATCATGACCTGAGCCGAAGTTGGACACTTAACTGACTGAGCCACCCGGGCACCCCAAGTCAATTTTTGACTGTCTCTCAAAAATACATAAGTCAATACACCTTTCTGGCCTCCGGGACTGACTGGGAGAGATCCCTGTGACTTCAAGCCACCCACTTTGTGGCAGTTTGTTACGACAGCCCGGTAATAATATAACCACCAATATAAAAAAAATAACAAAACAAACAAAACCTGGATCCGGGCATGCCACTGCCAAGGCTGAAATACTGTGAGGGCAGGGGCAGTGGGCAGAGAGGGGGTGAGCAGGTGCCCCCGAGGCTGAGAGCCTACACAGCCATGTCCCCCTCGGCCTGGGACCTGGCCTCCAAGCCCCCACACCTGAAAAGAAGTGGGCCCTGAAGCCCCGTTTGGAGACCGTGTTGTCTGACTTGAACTCCACACGCATGTTGTTGCTCTGGGAGGTGATGACCTCGGGCATCTCGGAGCCGCAGAACTTGCCATGCAGCCTGGCGTCGGGGGACAGGCCGCTGCGCACCTCCACAAAGTCGTACTTACAGACCTGCAAGGGAGCGCCACGGGGAGCCGCCCGGTCCTCCCGAGGCCCCACCCCACAGTCAGTGCAGGACCCCTTCCTGACAGCCACACCCTGCCTAGGGGCCAGACCGGCTCAGCCTCATCCAGAAGAAGGGAGGGGCTTCTCAACTCTTACTGGGGTCCCTCTGGCCCAACGCGTAGGCAACACGGGACTCTCGCGACTAGCACTCTGGCTGGAGGGCTCTACCTGGGCCTTGGCTGACTTGGTCATCCCATGACCACTGCCCAAAGGAGGAGACAGGCAATTCATACCATCCTGGTCCCCGGGTGCGTCTCACCCCCTCCATTACCCTCAGTAGGACGCTAACCCCCAGACTCCTACCCCAGGGGACATCCTTGTCTTGACCGCCTCCCACCCCCAAGACCTGCCTCCTCCACTCTGGTCCTGATTCTCCTTGGGTCCGTCAGTGACAAGAGGACCAAGGCACCGTGTCTGCAGAGGACGGACAGCTGAAACCGCCACACCAAACGCTCCCAGAATCTGCCCCGCAAAGGGTGTATGACTATAGGAAGCTACGTCCCTGTCTGCCGAGCCCCTCGCTGGTCTGCAGCCCTGAGCCACGTCCCCACACAAGGAATTAGAGTGCAGAAGCATACATCATTGCCTTCCAGTTCAAACACTTCAAACTGGAGGGAGATCCGGTACTGAGCAGGGGCCACCACCTGCCAGACGCAGTTTTTGTTTGTAGGATACTCCTTCGGCCACCCAGGGCTGGTGATGGTTCCGTTCAGCTTGGTAATAAAACCGCCACAGGCCACTGCACGGGAGAAACAGAAGCAAGACTCATTTGGTTTTCGTTCCAAGTGACTGTGATTTCCCCCAAGCAGCAATAAGCGGGCTGTTCTTTAATACAAAAGAAAAAGAAAGAAAGAAAAAGAGAAAGGTTGACAATCTGAACTGATCAATCCAGCAGCGTTTCTCCCAGTCGGCTTCAGCTGAGCATTTGGAGGGATGAAGCTGAGGACAAGCCTTTACCGCTTTTTAAAATGATGACAACACACGCGTGCTTACCTGTCGCTCAGTGGCATAGCCGGGGACTCCACATGACTTGGACCAAAGGAGCCTTGGCAATGTTTGTACCGAGCTGTGCACTTTACCTGGCTTACACGAACAAGCAGGGTCAGCCAGGTGGGCAAGGAAAACGGAACGCCAGGCAGGTAGAAATGGAATGAGTGAAATGAGCTATCAGCTGAGTCACACCTAAGGGCGCAGAGCTTTTCTTTGCTTTTCTTTTTTATCTGATAATCATGTGAAGTGTTCACGGTCACGGAAGAAAATGAACCCGTCAGCGCCTGGGATGGAGTCCTCGTAATTTGGGCAGCCCCCTCGCACGTGGGTGACTTTGTGGAGCTATTTTTCGTTCCGAGAGCCGGGGACATTACCCACCACAGATCATGTCACCTCACAGCCAGCCGGCTTCCCCCTCTCCTCCCCACTTCTCCCAACTTGTCCCTTATCCTGTCTCATTCTAGCGTGGTGGGTCCAACACCAACCTTCACACGTCTTCTTATCGGCAGCCAGCTCGTAGCCAGGGTCGCACGCGCACTTGTAGCTGCCCAGAGTGTTCACACAGCGCTGCTCACACCCGCCGTGATCTGGCCAGGAGCACTCATCCACCTCTGTGGGAGAGGAAGGCGACCCCGGCTAAATCACCACAGAGCTGCCTGGTCTGTTCCCCATCCCATTCCACGCCCCAGGGTCCCTGGCAAATGACCTCTAAGAACAAGAATGGTTCCTGGTGACCACCTCCCAGGGAGGCTCATGCCCACATCTCAGACACTGGCAGCAGCCATAACCAAAGGGGAATTCTCGAGAACATAAGAGTAACTTGTTACCCAGAGGGAAGGCTCCTCTGGAGGAGACCAAGCCTGGATGATTTTATTCTTTGAAGGGTTCAATCAGGGAATACGGTGTGATTTTTAAAAAATCTCAAAGGTTCCACACCGGAGACTCAATCAGTTTTAATGCCATGGAATTGAGGTTCCTCCCAAATATGGCACTTCTCAGGGACATTAAGTGGAAGATAAGAACAAAGGGACACATTTCTAGATGAAGATATAAAAGTATTTTCTAGAGACAGAACCAGAACCTGTGATTTAGCGTTTTATAAATAATCTGAAGAGGTGTGCTCAGGGAGATCTTCAAGATTACAGAAAACACTGAGCTCTCAGGTTAGCCAATACTCCCAGGAGAAACTGGGGGAGGCCACAGTGAGACTGAGTTAGCAGGGGAGTCAGATGGGATTCAGCACTGACAAGTGTCTGGTGATATGTTTGGGGCAATTAAATAACAGCAAGCAGGATGCCAGGAGAGCTGTCCTGAGGAGCAACACAGGAGTCACTGGAGAATCTGCCCGGAAATGTCAGCCCATGCATCACTGGAGAAAAGAAAAACCCAGGCAGTGGGCATTGCCTGGGAGAGGATCAGAAATAAAAGGAAAAACTCCTGATTTTCTGTTGCCAGCCTGCGATGCATCTATCCCCGAGAGGGGAGGTTGTGGCCTCACTGAGCCAGAGAGCCCAGAGAGGGCACAAGACACGGAGGCATCTTCAAAAACAAAACAAAGCTGAACAAGTCCAATCTAGGAGGAAGAAAGGGTGGGGGTGGTATGGGCTCATAACATCATGGAAGGTAGGAATAGAGCAGGCACGGTGTTGTCCACAAAATCCTCAAAGACGGCATTACACGTAAAACGAGAGAAACCAGGACATCTTGCAGTTAGTTAAGTCCTGAAAAGATCCCCCCCCACCCCCAGTCCTGCCCTTAGGCAGCGATCCTTTCAGTAACATTTCTTACAGATGGTTTTGCATGTCCTGCTCGAAATTCCCCAGAGATAGGACTCTCACTGCTTTTCAAAAGTATTTCTTATCCTTTGGAATTTGAATTGTCAAAATTCTGGCTCCTTGCAACTTCCAACCCATTGGTCCTGCAGAACATGCAAACCCTTCAGCCGTGATGTGTCCCTCTGAGCTGCCCTTTTCTGACTCAAATAGACCAATTTCCTTCCAGTCTTCCTTGTCCACGATGCACAAGACACTCATGCACCTGCCCGCTCTTCACTGGGCAAACTTAGGTAATTCTTAGAGTGATGCGTTGTTGGGCTCAGCCAAACTTAAGTAAGTTGGTCAGTAGGGGGACTGAGTTCAGGAGGCATGCTCTAGACACGGGTTTGAAGTTGTCCGTGGGCTCGAATAAATGCAAGCATTAAGTATGCCAAAATAGTAAGCATCTGGCAACCACTCATTCCTTTACAAAAGACAAAGTACTTTCTTTGACATTTTCTAGAAAGTATAGGAGGAGAATCAATGATAAGAAGAAATGGAAAGAATCCAATGTTCTAGAGTGAGCCTCACAGACCTCGGTTGGATCCACCACTGGATCTTACCCCAACCGGTTGGGTGATTTAATTTTTCTGAGTGTTCCTCCTGTTTTAAAATGAGAATAGTGCCTACTTTCAGGGTTGTGGGGGTTGAGAATGAAGGGTGTGAAGTACCCAGCATACAGACATCTGGTACGGAGTAGCACTCCCTACAGACAATAGCAAGATTGCTTTTGAAATCCCAGTGGGTGGACAGATATGCTGATGAAGGGAGTGGAAAGGATAAGGTTACCTGAGCACACCTGAATCAGGTGAGAGCACAGTGCAAGCCTGAGGAGGGGAGTGAGACAAAGGTGTCAAAAGAAGGACAAGGTGTCAAAGACTGGCCAGTGATGGAAGAAGAGATGGGCAGGAAGGCAGCACAGCAGAGTCAAGAAACTGGCAGGTGAGCGCAGGGGGAGGGCAGAAAAGAATGATGGAAGAAGCTCATCAAAATAGACCAAGACAAACACAAGACCTCACAGCTGGGGGGTGAAGGGAGTCTCTGATGCCAGAAGATGCTATGGCGATGGGCAGGACACACGTTTGTCATCGGCAAGAAAGGGAAGACCACAGATGAACAAGTCTCCTGGTGCAATCTTAGCCATGTGGAGGGAGAGAGGCTGGTAGATTGGATTTGGGCTGAAGGCAACAGGAATATAGTTCCTCCAGGGACTAGAAGGGTAGGATGTTTGTTGAGCCCAGGAAGGTGGGTGAAAGATACAGGGTTACATCTGAGCTCCCTCCAGCTAAAGCAGTGGGATGTTTGGCCATTTTCAGCTGTACTCCAGCTTGGGTGGATGGTGTGGAAGTGTACCAGGGCCCCACTCTCGGTGGGACACTGGGTGTCCTTGGAACCACTCCCACACTTTGATGAAGCAGCATCTGCTCCAAGCCCACAAGTTCATGCTTGCTCTGGCCTACCGTGGTCAAGAGCCAAGCCTCCCCCAAGAATCTGGGAGGCTGTGGGTGTGGGTAGGAAGAAAAAAGGCTGAACTAGACAGGGCTCAGCCATACAGAGTGGTAGCTCTGTCTTCCTTGCCTTCTTCAAGCGGTAGTAGTGAAAGAGGGTACCATTCTATGCTTAGATCATGAGATGGCTCAGAGAGGATGCCAACAATTGTTTCAGAGAGAGTTGAGGAAAGAGGAGTCAGGGCACCTCCTTAAGCTTTTGAAGAAGCACCTGAAGGAAACCAGTCTGCCTCATCGACATCCCATGGTGGTCCATTGGCACTGGGACAGAGGAGTATGGGGATCAAGGTGGGAATCATATTCTTTATGTGAGGAGTATGGGACCAAAATGGCTCTGCCAACCTTCAAATGCTGCTGCCATCTCCCAAAGTAAGCGGAGATGAGCTCTGCCTGCTGCCAGGCCAGCGGGCTCGGAGAGGACTGCCATCTGGCACCGAGAGAGGGATGCAAAGGCCAACTGGCACCCTGGTCAGTGCCATGCGCCAACTGGGCTCTGGGCAGAGGCTCGTGCCAACTGGCACCAAGGCAAGAGCTTCTTCGGCTTGGTCCAACTCCTCTGGGTGGACTTTGTAGTTAGTCTTCCAGTTTCTTTCGGTGGAGGAGTCCTGACACACGCACTGGGTGCTGTGTGTTCCCAGGACACCCTACTGATGGCTTCTCTGGAAAAAGGCTGGGCCGTCCAGTCTCCAGACCTGCACTGACCGATGTGGTTGCCACCAGCCTGTGTGGCTATCGAACACTTGAAATGTAGCTAGTCCAAATTCAGGTGTGCCGTGAGTGTAAAAGACGCCGGATTCCCAAGACTTAGTATGAAAAAAAACCCTAAAATGTTTCGTTAACTTTGTGTATATAAATTACATATTAAAATGATAGTATTGCATGTGATGGTAAATGATTATAAAACTGATATATTGGGTTAAATAAAACATATTCAAATAATTCCACCTGTTTCTTTTGGGGGGGGGGCAGGGTGAGGGACGAGGTTGCTACTAGATAGTTTAAGATTACATACGTGGCTCACTTTTGTGACTTGCCCTCTTTTTCTGTTGGACAGCACTGCTCTAGACTGCGGTCTCACCTCATTCTTTCTCCTGGGAACCCCGAAAAGTAAGCAGGGAAAGCAGCAGGAAGCTCAATCCACAAATGAGGAATCTGAGCCTCATTATTCTTTCATCTATTCATTCCCTGCCCAGTGAGTATTTACTGAGCTGAGTGTGGGCCAGGCGCTGGGAATATAGTGGAAAACAAAGCAGGTACGATCCAGTCTCAGAAAGGAAAACTGACCTGCCTGAGAGCAGACACCTACCTAATAAGGAATGAGGGCGGGATGAAAAGCCGAACCTCGGACACTAAATCCAAGGCCCCTTTCCCCATATTCCCATGGTATTAAGGGGGCAGAAAGGCGACAGGTGTCAGAATCAAGTCACAAACACGAATGAGAAACTCAAGCCCCCTGACTTTCCCTTGCCTGAGACTGGCAGGTCTTTGTAGTGGGAAGAATGCACTGGGGACCCTACAGAGATCCGGGGTCTGTTCTGGCTCCGCCAGTTTGGAATTTCAGTTTCCTCAATTTAAAAATGGGGGTAAAAATAATGCCTACCAAGGGGTTGTTCTGAAGACGAAGTGAGATATCTCATGCAGTTTCTAGCATACTCAGTAGACCTCTTTTCTTTCCCCTCCAAGAAGTGTTCTGAGGTTTCCAGCAATGCTCCTGCCCGTTTTCAGGTTCAGAGTCAAGTCTACTGACATCAAGAAGACATCAAGCCGGGCCTGTGCATTAAGTCAGTGTAGACGGGCCTCAGTAAACATCTTCCTGGGCATCTAAAAAAGATGTTTGCGAGCTGAGAAGTGAAATGCCCTTGAAGTGTGAGGCGGGGCAATGTGGCCCTGCCCCCAGGCTGGGGGCCTCCCGGGTCCACACGTCCATGGTCAGTGTCATCACCCATTTGCCTGCAGTTCTCTTTCACCACCTTGAGCTCCTGAGGATGACTGTGCCTTCCTGTGTCCCCAGCCCCCAGCACAGCACCTGACACATGGCTTGATGGCTGCTGAATGATGGCTAACTGCGGAAGAAGAAGAAGATGGGATCTTCTAACCAGCAAATGGAGCTGGTTATCGTGGGTACTGAGAGCGAGCCAGCTCGGTCCCCCACAAACCAGTGCAGCATCACAGAAGGAAGCACTCCTTTCCACTGCGTTGATTGGCATCTCAGGAAGGTTGCCACAAAAAAAAACACAGGATGCTCAACTACCTTTGAATTTAAGATGAACATTTCTTACCATTTCTCAGCACGGTATGCAATGTTTGGGACATGCTTATACTAAAGGATCGTTCTTTATCTTATATTCAGATTTAACTGGGCACCCCCCCCCCCATTTTTGGTAAATCTGGTAACCCTACACTCCAGCTTTAGCTGGTCCTCTCAAAAACATGCCTCACCGAACCAGGAATGAGGTGTGGGTGGATCGTGGGTTTCCGACTCCCCAGAACCAAACTTACAGAGCTCAGGGTGAGAGTCAGAGGAGGAGAAGGACAGAGGTAGAATAAAGCCTCGTAATCATTTGTGACATGGGGTAAGCAAACTAAGGCCTCCCGAAGCTGCCCACGTCCCAGTCCCTGGAACCTGTGAATCTGTTACCTTACTTGGCAGAAAGGGCTTTGGGAGTGTGATTAAATTAAGGATCTTGAAATAGGAGGTTATCCTGGGTTATCTGAGTGGGCCCACTGTAGCCACACGGGTCTTCTTACCGAAAGAGGGAGGAGATCAGGGTCAGAAAAAGAGATGTGACAGTGGAAGCAGAGGTCTGCGGTACAGCAGGGGAAAGACCCAAGTGGCCAGTGCTGGCTCGAAGGTGGAGGGGCACCTGAACCAAGAAATGCAGGAAGAGGCAAGGAAATCCGACCTCCAGAACTACCAGATGACAAGCTCGTGTTGTTTTAGGCCACCGAGTTTGCAGGAATTTGTTACAGCAGCAGCAAGAAAATGATACCTGGCAAGAAGAAACTGTCATGTCATTTTTGCCAG
Organism: Panthera leo; assembly: GCF_018350215.1. NCBI lineage: Eukaryota > Metazoa > Chordata > Mammalia > Carnivora > Felidae > Panthera > Panthera leo. Next base: position 55,145,724 of record NC_056689.1, read on the forward strand.
AGACAAAAATAACCACTTCAAAGACTCCTTCTTTAGCAAAGGCAGTGCATGGGTCTAAACATTATACCACGTGCATTTGCTTACACTGTTACATTTTCCCCTGTCAGCTGTGCAACAACACATCTGTAGAAGTGGAAGATCTGGGGTTCAGAGAGGTTGTGTAACTTGCTTAAGGCCACCCAGCGAACGTTGCTGCTGCTAAGTCACACGCAGTCCGGGCCAGGTTGGGTACAGACTGAATTTCCAGGCATCTCAACCACAAGCTTGAGCTGCGTTTGAATTATACCTGCTGTGGCCTGGGTTTTTTGCTTGGGAAAGAATTGATTAAATTTTCCTCCCATTATTGAAAGCATTATGATTCTTGTTCTGTTTCTGCTTGGGTTTTGCTCTCGCAGATGCCTCAAGACAAAAGAAAAAGAATCCCACATATCTGTGCGGCACTTTCCAGCCTGTGGAGTCTCTCGACAGCCATCATTTTGTTGGGGCTTCACCACTGGTTAGGTAAAACGGGCAGATTTCTTCCCCTTGTTTGACAGAGAACAAAACTGAACTCTCAATAAAGGACAAAGAGCTGCCTGCTCAGGGGTGCACGGCTTGAAATGGGTTTTTCTGACACCCCTCCACTTATACAGAATCTGGGAGAAAGGGCTAAAGAGGGGGCAGATGGAGAGAGTGGGAGTAAGAGAGGGACCGGAATTTCTGGATTGACACAGCCAGGAGTCCTTGGAGAGGAGGGAAGGAGAGGAAAGCAGCTTCCTACTGGATGTGAATAGTGCCACACATCAAGGGATCTCAGGTGTGGATTAGATAACACCATTCAGTGGCTGCTGGTGTGCTACCAGGTGCCCGATCACAATGTGCTGGGGAGTATCCACGCTTCCCTTTGAGAGTGTGGTCTGAGGGGCTTCCAGGAGGTCCCCGAGAGCAGAGAAGGAAGACCTGCCCACACGAAGGAGTCCTGAGAAGCCCATTCTGCTGGGGCCAGGAATGCCGGTCTTCCCATGGCATTCTGGGTCTGCTTTCATGAAGACTGCAACACAGCCATGGAGGTCTGTTCCCTGAGCACCACCCCCTCACTGTCCTCCCCACCCTGACCCACTTGAGGGTAGACTTGTAGGCTGGGGGTGGTGCCTCGGCTGCTGAAGACCGAGGCTGCCTCTCTGGCCCACACCGGGGAATGTAAAACAATGCTGCAGAAAGAGTTGGGGCTTAGGGGTCAGACTGCGCTTGGATTCTTGATCAACCACTTAACTGAGTGACCCAAGCAACCCTTCTCGACTCTAACCAAACGTGATCCAAACCCAACTCAAAGGGTTATTCAATGACATCCTGTAAACCAAGTACCTTGCACAGTTCCTGACACACAGTAGGTGCTCAATTAATGAGACTGACTGCACAAATATTTATTCTTATCAATGCTCATTCCCTAAGGTTCACTAAGTTGACCTTGTAAACTTACTAAATCTAATTTCGACGCCAAGGCTGCTCCTGCTCCTGAGTCCGTGGCGGACTTTGTTAGAGGCAGCTCCACTATGGGTCACCGCCTTCTCCCGGCAGGGAGCCTTGTTTGACGCTAAGGTTCCATATGGGTTTTATGATTCTTAGGCCAGGGGGGCAATACCTCTTCCTGTGACTAAAAATGGAAACAAACTGCTAATTCATACCCTTGAAAAAATTGGCTGCAAAGCCCGCTTTATTGATAGAGCCATCGGACACAAACTTCATCCACATTCTGTTGGAGCTCGATTTCACATCTTCCGGCTTCTCGTAGCCACAGAAATGGCCAATCAGGGCACTCTCTTCCGTGGGGCCGTCGCGGATTTCCAGGTAGTCGTATGCACAGCTGTCATGCCTTTCAATCTAAACAGAGAAACAGAGGCAATGTGAAAGGTGACGGATGGTCTGGCTTTAAGGTTTTTTTATGTAAGAAGGGAACTGAAATAGCACTCTCAAAAATCTAGTCTAGGGTGGACCAAATTGTGCAGACTAAGAGATGATAAGTAGGGAAGAGCGATTCTACAAAACATCCTGGGATCCCCTCCTAGACTTTTACTTCCCCCCCTTCTACCCAGGCAGCCATCAGAAAGGCGGTGGAGACAATTTCAAAGCCTGCAAAGATTTTGATATCAAATGCCCAGGTACAATGCACCGTGAGCTTGAAACGGACTTAGGTTCCTGTTTTCAACCAAAAAAAATGGAAACCCGTCTTTATAGAGCACAGAGTGTCTGGCAGAAGTTTATGTTTACTTCCTCCTGGGGAAGAAACCCTGAGCAGTACTCACCTCAAAAGCTTGGAAGGTAAGCCCCACGTGAAACCCTTCCGAAACCGTAATCCTCCAGACACATTCCTTGGAAGGTCTGTAGTCATCCGGGTAGTTGGGAGATTGAATCTGACCAGCGTCTTTGTTAATATCTCCCCCACACGTAGCTTTAGAAAGAGAATCGGGAAGAGAAGGAATGGGGTCCTTGGTCAGACCTTTAGGAAGGAAATTCATGGCCACTTATCACCACTAGGTGGCTCCACTTGGCAACATTTTCATTTCCAGCCAACCAAGACTGTGCCTCCGGAAAGGCACGATTTCGTTCGTTTGCAACTCTGAATTTTTTTCATATAAAGAAAATAACCTTGCCTTTTCTGTGCATCAAACCTTTTCTGTGCCTCTACCTTTTCTGTGCATCAAAATCACCCGGGACATTTTTTGAGCTGTGGAAGCAGGGGCCATGTCCCCAGAAATTCTGATGCAAGTGTGTCTGGGGGCAGGGGGGAGGGGGGTGCTCCAGGTAGCTGTGATGTTTGAAGTCCCCAAGGGATTCTAATGTAGAGAGTAGAGGACTGCTGGTGCGGAGGGACCCACACCTGCAGGCGTGCGTGCACGCGCGCGCGCGCGCGCACACACACACACGTTATTTCTTTTATAAAAACAAAATTTTGGTGTCTGCAAAATTACAATTTACCCAGTAGGTGGGACAAACTGAAGCAGAAATGCCCTGGTGGCAGCCGCCTAGAGCCCAGACCTATGTGTTCCCACAACTCGATCACCAGGGTGGCCTCAAAGGCCCTTTCAAAAAGTGTCCTTGTAAATACCCTGATATTGTCCAAAGTCTTCTTTTCATAAATGAAACAGAGGCCCAGAGAGGTCAGGTTCTTTTCTCGGGCTCACACAGCTATTCAGAGGCTGCTTTCATTTCCCCAGGGCTCTACACCAGGGACACGCTCCCCAGCCCCACTGGAGTGGAGTCCAGCGGGTGGTAACAGGTGGACGACACCTGTCGTGACGTGAGCACAGCTGCGGACCTGGGGATCCTCAGCCCGGCCCCTGCGGTGGTTGTCCCTACCCCCCACGGCTCTGGCGGCTGCCACGCGTGCGTGGGTGCAAGAGGGACAGCGGGCCGCGTGGGAAGGTCAGAGGTGGAACAGAGCCCCCTGCCGTGAACAAACCTTCGTACACCGCGAAGAAACCCTTGCCCAAGGTGCTGCTGCTGCTCCGGAACTCCACCCAGAGCCGGCTGTCCGTGGAGGTGAGGGGCTCCGGGGCCCTGTCACCACAAAACCTGCCTGGGAAGTGGAGAAGACCGGTCAGGCCGCCGGCAGGGCGGGAAGCAGCTCCTTACAGACACGAGGCCGCGTTTCTCCAAACGTCCTCAAGGTGAGCGGTAACCCTAGCTGTGGCGATTCTCCTGCAGCACATGCAGGAGTCACAGATGGAAGGAAGCAGTCACCCGGCCTGTGCGTCCCCCTTCAGGCTGACTTCAAGAGAATGCCAGACTCCAATCAATCCAAGTCCCCGGAGTGTAGCTCAGGCACCCCTCCTCTGCCAGGTGGGTCCCGCCCAGGTGCTGAAGGTGTGGCGGATAATGGTCCGAGACAGTGATGAGCCTTTCCTCCCCTGGTGTCTCCCAAAGAGCATATATGGCCCTTCTTTGGGGGCAGAGCATGCCTTTAGGAAGACATTCTGCTTTCCTCGCCCCAGAGAAGAGATGCCAGAGAACACATGACAAAAAAAAAAAAAAAAAAAAAAAAAAAAAAAAAAAATCAAATCTTCTTGGCTTTTGAACTTCCCAAGCCCAGTCACAATTACTAAGACTTGGGAGAACACACGATGTGTAAGAGCACATGTTTCCATCCTGGTAGTCTTAGAAAGATTCCTAAAATAGATGAGTGAGGGAACTAGGGAGGAGAGGGTTAGAGAGGGCACAAGGGATGCTTTGGAAGGACCCTGTGCCCTGTCCCACCTTGAGCTAAGATCCTTGATGGAAAAGGATGATAGAGACCTCAAGTGGGTTTGAGGGTCTGGGAGAAGGACAGGACTGCGCCCCCAGTCCCTGGGCAGAGCCTGGAAGGGCGACAAGATCTTTGATCCCCATGCCCCACCGGGGGTCAGAACGGGAGTGTGTACATGGCTCATCCAGACATTAGGCCAGGAGACAGGCATGCAGAGTTCTTCAGGCAAAGGGATATGGAAGTGAACTTCCCATAGTCCAGAGGATGTGGGGAGCCATAGGACATCACCCACTGAATGTCTTCTAGGGAGACATGGACTTGGCACCAGTCTGAACTGGCCTAGAATTGAGACAAGAAGGAGGCACAGCAGCCACTGAGGATTCTTTGCTCAGATAGAGGACCGGAGACCAGACAGGCATGAGGACGCTCAGCGATGCCAACTGAGATGGCAAAACGCATGCCCCCCCCCGCCACCGTGCCGTGGCACATGTATACACCCCTTACTGGCACCCCCACCTCAGGGGAAGAGAACACAAACTGACCAAAATTAATTTCCCCTACCTGATAGAGAGGGGCTCATAATTGCCGTTGAAATTCTGCTATTGAAAAATACAAATACATGTGTATTTCTCTGACACTTGGGTATGAGTCTGATACTTGGATCGAAGAGGCGGAAGGCCATGACTTCCCAATGTACGGTAATCTTTGGCCCTATAATTCCCAATGTCGTGTAAAGATGGCAGCCATGGCAAGGGTGGGGATGGGAACAGGGTGCGACATGGGCTGGGTTGTACTGATCAGTTCACAACACAGACCAGTCAAGGTCTATTTGGACTGGAAGCCATGGTTCTCTCAAGCACCAACTGCGTAGGTCGCTCAAAAATCCATCTGATATGGGGGAAATGGGAGGCCGTGCCTGTTAACGAGTATGGGTTTTCTTTTGGGTGATAAAAATGTTCTACACTTGATTACGGTGATGGTTGGTTGCACAACTCTGTGAGCATACTAAAACTCATTGACCTGTACACTTTAAATGGTGAATCATATAGTATGTGATTGATATCTCGATATTTTTTATGTCTATTCAACAGATATTTAGCGGGCGCTCTCTTACTGCCAGCACCATATGAAGCACTGCATCAACCACTTGAAGTTATAATTCTGCTTTGCCCTTCTGAGAAATGGGGGAGTGAGGTTGAGGGAGGAATAAAGGCTACGATGGATGTTTCCTGATGGCCAACTGTGGACACGTTCTTTGGGGAGACTTGGGGTAGAAGTTGCTAATCTCCTTCTGCTTCCTTCCGATTCTGGCCACCTGCAGCTTTTTGGATTTGATGAGCTTAATATCAAGTGAGATGAGCTGAGACTTCTGCCAAGAATTTGGCAAGGAAAACTCCATCAGAAGCCTATAAATTTTCAGTAATGGTTACTCTGGCATGGCCAATTAGTGTCAATTAATTCTTGGAAAACAACACATAAGCATGGGCAAGTAAGTACTGCTTACCAGTGAGGAGACAGAGCTGCTGAACAGCAGTTAAACAATATGGGATCACAAAAGGAATTCCTTCTTGACCAAACTGACTTTCAAGTCCAAATTTCTCCTTTTAAAACCCCAGCTGTCACAGCCACTGGGGACTGTTTCCAAAAAAGAGAAGAACTTCCCACGTCTGCCTTGCTGCCTAAGAACGTAACTGGATGAGATGAACCACCCACGGCTGGGCCACAGGACAATCTGGGTCTACTCACTCACTACTCTGGAGGGGGTTGGAATCACTGCTTTGGCAAAGCCAGGCTTGGTGGGGTAAGTTACAAATATTCCTAAGTAACTTCTCTCCCCAAATCACCTTGTAATTCTCACCTAGAACCCTTTACTTTGTCCCCTGCCCATTTCCTTAATATTCTTATCTTCGCCATAACGGTCCCGATGAAAGCCCCTTTTTACTGAGCATGACCCTCTCCCCAGCGCTTTGCGTGGATGATCTAACTGCTTCCCCCTACCCTCTGAATTAGGGACTGTTTATTATTCATCTCATATATGGGCAAACTGAGGGTTGAAGAATTTGAGTCGAGTTACATTCAATTTGAGTGATACTCAAAGTTGCAAGTGAAGCAGGATTTGAACCTTGGCAGTCTGAGCCCTTGACCTTCATCATCAATTTCATCTTCTTCATCACCACTGCCACCATCATCAAGAGGAACTTATCGGTTAAGGTGTGATTCTGAACACTGTACACTTTTGGGTAAACAGACATGAAATATGCTGTCTGGGAATGTAAACATCATTCCCAGTTTAGACACGGACACTTAGAAATGATAGATCAAAGCCTCCAACCATAAAGCAAGTCTGTGGTGACGCCGGGCTTGGCTGTTTGACTCACGCTGTCATTTCTGCTCACTTGAGAGGCTGCCCCTGCCCAGGGAGCCCCGGTGGTAGGGCCACGCGACACTGATTGGCCAGCCTGGCCTTTCTGAACCTCCCTCCCCACTTCAGGGAAAGGGGGAAAAAGGGCTTTTGTGTGCAGTGAGGTGGTACAGAATACTCAAAGACAGTTCTGCATACAAAAGTGCATTGTCAGAGTAATTCCTCCTGCAGAAATAAGGCAGGGGAATCCAATTAGCAGGACAGTATTTAAAATCACTGGGTAAATTCTCTCTGCGGCCACGTTCCTCCCCACTTCAGGTGCAATCTCATAAGTAACCCCTGAAACTGAAAACTCAGTTTGATAGCTCTAACTGGCCATGACATGCTCTCATTCTACTTACATTTCTCTTTAATCACTTTGTGAAAAAGTGGGACCCAAACAGCCCCTTTCCAAGAAAACTAACAGGCTGGGGAGAAACTGGACTCAGAAAAGGTGTCAAATTCCTCAGCGGAATCTGGTTCCCGGCTTTGGAGGAGGAGTTTAATAAGGATATCAAGAAGAGGAAATGCAGATGAGGACACTACAAGTGGGCTCCACGGGGAGTCATAAAGGGTTCATTCATAAAAAGTTATGCATCCATTATGCCTGGGTTTTCACACACTGCCCTGGGAAAATATGCAACGCACAGTTTTTCAGAGCAAGATGCATACTTTCACAATCCGCCCTAATCCGCTCTCCCTCCTGCCAAAGGGGCATTGACCTGCCTCCTCCCAGCAGATTTCATGGCACTGACCCCTCCCAGGGACCAGTTCGGCCCACACAATGCACTTGTTCCAAACACAGAAGTGCACTAACGGCTGCATTTGGAAACATCAGAGCAGGCCAAATAGTTGGCAGAGGAGAATTCCCGCAAACGAAGAATGACGGTTACAGGCACCGGGCCATGCCTTGGCTGTGGCACTCACACACACACACACACACACACACACACACTGCGAAAGTGTGTAAAATATGAGCCCCCAAAATAACCCAAACAAAACAAACCATCACCGACAACAAAGAGTGGCCAAAAGCCCATCTAATCAATGAAAGTGTAGCCAGGATCTGTAGTGAGAAAATTCTTGTTTCAAGTTCAAGAAAACGAAATCACTGGAAATTCGTCTGCGAGTGCCCAGTCTCAGGAACGTGTCTCAGCCCTCTCTAGGGAACTTCAGTAACTGAGAGCTTCCTTCTCCTGAACCCTCCGAGTCTACTGCGTTCCTGGCGGGGTTTAGGGTTGCCAGATTTCGCAAACAAAAGTAGAGGAAAGCCAGTTAAATTTGAATTTCATATAAACAATGAATCATGCATTTTATCTGACAGTCCTACGGGGATACCCTTCTCAGATTCAGCAGTCCCCAGTCCCCACTCCCCAGGACCAGGGCATCTGAGTTCTGGTCTGATCTCATCTGCTAGCCGGCTGTGTGGACTTAGCAAGTTGGTCCACACTCGTGGAGCGTGTGCTCTCCTGGTGAAGGTGTGGGATAAGGGACTCTAAGATCCCTGCCAGGTTAAGGGGTCTGTGATTCCATGTTGTCATCCCAAATCCTCCCACACAGCCCCTTGAATTATCTTAATTATAAAATTCTACCCGAGTGCATTCTTGTAAAAGATGTAGAACAATCCAGAAGTATACAAACCAAACCATTTCCGGGCTTCCTTTCTCAGAGGTAAACACCGTCCCCCTTGCGGTCCCTTCTCTATGTGTGCTGTATTAAACAAGTGCACACGCACATACACACGCACATACACACGCACATACACACGCACATACACTTACAGGGAAGCAGGAGCATTTCCTGACCCAACACATGGGGATTCTGACTCGGTAGTTTCCCAGGGATCTGTATTCACAGAAATCTGCCCAGCAGATGCTGATGTTCAGCCAGGTTCGGGAACCTCTGCTACCCAGAATGCCCTGCTCTCTCTCTCTCTCTCTCTCTCCCCCACACACACCCAACACCCCCCGCCACACCCAATCAGAGCTACCTGTAAAGCCACGCCTCCTTCTGGCTGCTGGCATACCCCGCATCTGCTCACAATAGAGAGGAAGCAGGAGTGCAGGACAGGCAGCCTCCACCCTGCCATCGGGTGACAAAACCCATTTGTCCTACAATATACACGCTTGTGTCCATGGTTGGCTTGCCTACCTAGGCTGTGCGCTCCCCGACTGATTCCTCCTAATGGGGGTAACCTGGTACCCCTACTCAGAGCCTGCTTTCTTCAGCACGAGTAGACACAACTTCCTATCCATCTGTAGCTCTGGAAATTTCCACTCGTGGTCCTCTGGATAGAAGGGGCGTGTGTGCTATTCCCAATGAAAGCTGGCCTGGCTGAGACCTTGTGGCCATACAGAGCCTGGTGTCTGCCAGGCCCCTCAGACCTTCTGCTCCCATCTCTTCCGACCTACCCGGAATCTGATGTGAAGTCAGACTCGGTCTGGCCGTTTAACTCCCCAACTTAGCTCTCCCCCTTCCCTCCTGTTTCCATCTCTGGTCTGCTGTCCCAACAGCAGCTCACGCCCAGGCCAGCCATTCACAGCATAACCAGTGTGGCTGTTCTGCCCACATGAGGATATGCCAGGGACAAAGATCTCACTGAGGGCTTAGCCTTGGCAACCCGGAAGCTCACCTGGGACTGCTCTAAAAATGAGAACAGCCCCACTATCAGCCAAAACCCTTCCATCCGGCTCCTTGCAAATCTGCTTCTCTCTCTGGCTCCACCATGGCTGTCATTTCTGAGTGAGATGAGTCCCTCTGTCCATTCCCAGGACACCGATGCCATAGGCTCTCTATACACTGGTCTTTCTGGGTCACCCACGGGACATTGCTCTTCTGTAACCAGTCCTCAATGAACTGACCTTTCATCTTATGCCACCTGCCCACAGCCTCCCACTGAAAGGTCTAAGCTGCCTTTTCACGTATGAGTTCATGCACCGTGCATCTCCCAGAAAGGATACATGCTTACTGTAGAAAAATTAGAAAATATAGCTAAACCAGGAACACAGAATAAATTTTTAAAAATATACTCCATCATCCTGAAATAACCACTGTTATTTATTTACGCCTATAATTCCACTTGATATTTATACTGTAGATCACAAAATGGCTTCCTCCAGTTGAATCCAACCTACACATGTTTTAAATAATTTTGTTTTGAATAATCTGGGTCAAGATATTCACTGTCCACTCCGCCACACTCCCCACCACTCCTTATTTTAGTATGCCGACCCCATCTTACTCAGGTGTGCCTTATTTCCAAGGGCATCTGAGTTTGCAAAGCCTGCAAAATATACATATGAAGGTATTTTTATGAAAGTGGAATCCAACGGCATTTTCCAGTTGGGAACACCTTTTTGTGAAACGATGCACAGCGAACACCTTTCTGTATCAATAAGTAGTCACCTCCAACTTTATTTTTAGTGGCTGGATAGTTTTCCACTGGAAAGATGTGTCGCCAGTGCCTCAGCTAACCCCTACTGGTGAACATTTAAATTGTTTTCCATTTTTCCCGCTCCAGTGAACATCCCCATCGCTAGAACTTTGCACACTTCCTTCATTGGTTCTTTAGGATAAATTCCAAGAAGTAGAACTGCCGGGTTGAAGGGCGGTCTCAGTCCTAGAAGCTTTTAACGCGTGCTGCCAGGTGGAGTGTTCAGAGTTTTACAACGACACGGGCTCTTGAGAGCTTCCTGTGACTGCTGTCAGGACGGGCCCCTCCGCACATTAACAGCGTCCCACAGAACAAGCCGATCACCCCTCTCCCAGGGCTTTCTAAAGTCAACTCACCCAACAGGGGGGCTTTTCTCCAGTAACCATCCCGGACCTCCACATAGTCATACCAGCACAGGCGGCTTTTAAACAAATCCATGGAGGTGAAGGTTAGGACGATCTGTAAAGAGTTACCGGAAAAGTGAGTTGTGGCCGTGGAGCCCGAGGAGTTTTGAAGATACATCTTGCATGCCAGTGTTCTCACATTACCCGTTAGCATACAGCGCTCTGAGACCACAGAAGGAATGTCCTCACGAGGACACACTCACAGGAAACCTTGTGACATTAAATAATAAACCGTAAGCAGGATGGGGAGTAAACAGAGGAGATGGGTCCTCTGGTTCTGTCTGGGGAATAGCTGGAGCTTTTGAAGTCACTAGGTGGTTTATAGAAAACAGGATGCATTAAAAAGATGGGCCAGGATGCCTTGAGACTGGGGATTTAGAAGGAGGTAAGGGGTCAGTGAAGTTGAGATACGGAAAGATCTTATAACATCATCAATCATTCCAAAGGGCCTGGGGTTAGCCTGAGTACATCTGAGCACCACTGTGAGCAGTGTCCCCTCGGCCATGACCTCACTCTCAAATAGCCTTCTTATAGTTAGTCTGTTCGTTCGTTCGTTCGTTCATTCATTCATCTCACCGTTGTTAGCTGAACACCTACTATGTGCCTGTCTGTGTTGGCTGATTGAGATAGAAAGATCAGCAAGACAGGGTTCTTGCCTTTAGGGAGCTCAGAGAGCACAGATGCGTCAGGCCAATTAGAGCACTCTTGAAAAAAATGTTGAAAAGAGACGGATGGACAGAAAAGGGAATTCTGTAGCCCCAAGGAGGGAGACATAAATGCTGCCTGGTGATACTGGAAAAGGCGTCTCAGAAGAGGTGGCATTTAACCTAAGGGGAATAGGGGCCCAGCGGACAGAGACAGGACAAGAGGGCGTTTTGGTGAGAGGGACTGACATGAATGAAGGCAAGGAGACGTCTGGGGAACGGTACTGTACATCAGAGCAGGTTGTGGTTTGTGTGTCTGGAATGAAGAGGCAGGGGGGTGAGGAGGAGTGAAGGCCAGGGAGCTGGGGCTTCAGATGGACTAGGAAAGAGGTTTCAGCTCTTCATGGACATGGTGAGCCCATTCAGTGGATGCCCCCATCCACAAAGAGTGGAGGGAGTTGAGTGGCCCTGTGGACTCAGCACACAGGTGCTGTTCCCACAAACCTGCCACCCTTCCAGCTTGGGGCGTCCCTGACAGATGGCCCAGAGCAGAGCTCAGGCGTGCCCCCCCTTCACCCCCATCAAGCCCCGCCATGTAGGGTGTCCGCACCATGTCTGCTGTGCTCAGAGTGTCCCTGCTCCATCATTTCTCAGCTCTTTTCGCTCACTGGGGCCCCACCCTGGCTGCTGCAGCACTGACCCTGTGCCTTAGCCCATTCGGGGCCCTCATCCTTAGCCAGTTCATCTCTCTCCCCCATCCACCGGCCACTTTCTTTCACATTTAGACAGCCCCAGGTCCCTCTGTCTCTAAGCAAACCCCCTAGGCTGGAGGGCTGCAGGTCAAAGGTTCCGGTGCCCTCCCAGCCAAATTGAAAGGACTGTTATTTATGGGCTCTGTTCTCCGTGGCCCCTCTGCTTTGAACCTCCTGTCTCTGGGTTTCACCACACCTGCCCTCTCCCCGCTCTCTGGCCTCAGCTGGCTCCTGTCCTCCCTGCTCCCCAGGGACTGTGAGAGCACCTCAAAATGGCATTTCCCTTCCAGCTTCCCTGTCCCTAAGTGGCACCAGTCAGCCAGGTGCAACCCTTTGCGCTTATCTCCACTTCGCCCTATTGTTTACCCCCTATGCCCACAGACGTTCTTCCCTTAACTTGTCTGTGTCCCCTGCTGCAAGCCAGTCTCACTGCCCCTTCAACACCGCTGCCTGTGTTGTACCTGCGGAGAGGATTCCTGAACTCCTCCCTGCCGTGCCCTGAGCCATTCTTCACAGTAGGGCTTCTAGATCCATCCTGCACTAGCATCTCATATTTATTAAACCTCTCCTACTCTCAGAAAACTTCAGTAGCTCCCCATGCCCTCATCTCATAAATTAACCTCTCTGCTTACCTTCCAGAGACCCCAGAGTCCATCCTATGGGACCTCATTTCCCAATGTGCGTTGGCATATCCATGCTAATGGAACCTTCCCCAGGCCCAGCTCAGGGCTTTCTGCCTCCTCCCGGAGTCCCTCTCTGACTGCCAAAATGGACATGGCCTTTCCCTCCTTGGGACTCCCCCCTCTCCCTTTCATAGTGACTGCAGGGCAGGTGTTTTTAGAATCAGGAAGATCTGGATACCTCAGCTCTATCACTCACTAGCTCTGGGATCTTGGGAAAATACTTGCCCATTTAGATCTTTAGTTTCCTTATCTGCGAAACAACGTGCACACCATTGGTTACCGAGGGGGCTGCATGAGAAACTGTATACTGAGTGTATAATGAGGTCTGACACATAATAGGCACTCAATAAAGGCACTTTTAAAGAATCAGGCCTTACTGAGTGTATACTTAGTGCACCACAAACCAGACACACTAAGTGCTCTTCACAGGCTTCCTGTCTTAATTAGCCTTGCGAGTTTCTCCCCGAGCTTCCTTTGGGCCAATCCCTCCCAATGTTCGGGTCTCAGGACAAGTAGCACCTTCTTCCACAAAACCCTCTGATCTCCTATGAAATGAAGAGGCAGTACCAGAAAATAACAGGCCAGCCCACCTCCTGTATTGTACAGTGTGTGTGTGTGTGTGTGTGTGTGTGATGTCACTCTTCTTTCAAACTAGACCAGTGGTTCTTAACCCTGCTCATGAATTAGTACCACCTCAGAAGTTTAAAAAATACTGCCCCTTCTTCAATTAAATCAGACTCCCTAGAGGTAAGGAGGGACCTTAACTAAACTCTAAGTCTCTTGAAGACAGGGACTGTAAATTAGATTTCTTTTGTATGTCTCACAGAGTTCACGTTCAGGCAGAGGACTCAGCAATATTTACTAGCCGGTTGTAATATAATTACTTAGCTTTTTAAATTCTTCAGAAAGAAAATGTTATTACAACTTCCTTGGTAACACATTCAGGATCAAAATGAATGGGGTAATTATTCAGGTTAATTACTTTAAATATGTTAGGGAACCATAAAGACCATAGGGGAAGAGGTGATAAACAAGAGGTGATACTTGAACCAATCAAGTTTGCTAATTACTAGCAGCTCTGGGGAAGGCTGGGAGAAGCAGAAATGGAAATAATTGGTACAGGAATTTCAATGAGGTATATTCTCTCTGCCCCCCAGTTAGCAGTAATAATTAAGACTTGATGAGTCTTATATAGTTCAAACATATCACATAGCCTCTGCTATTTAGGGAAATTCAACAATTTGGGGCTTTCTGGATCACTTCCTCCTCCTCCTCCTCCTCCTCCTCCTCCTTCCTTCCTTCCCCTCCTTCTCATTAATGCCTCCATCAGGCACAGGAACAGAACATGCACCTGAGGAAGACAAATCTGCAGTCTCTCAGGCTCAAGATGACAACCACACTGTCCTAAATTCTTAGAGCCCAGAGGAAGACTTGTACATGTGGGTATTGTACGTGAAAATATACACACGTGAGCATGTGTGTGTGAATGCATGTTCAAATGCCTATTAGCCTGACCCCTTTGTGGAATAGTATAGGATGATGGCTAAGCATCCAGCTTCTCACCTGGATTCAAATTCCAACTTTGCCACAAACTGAGTAGCCTTAGGCAAGTCCCTTTCCTTACCTGAAAAACTAATGTGGGAATAGCACCTATCACACGAAGTTGTGAGGATTAAAAGATAATCCACATAATATGCTGAGAATAGAACGCAGCCCATAGAAAACATTTAAAGGGATGCTTTTTAAAGTTATGAATTAGGCATACCTGAGGATTGGCTACAAGCACCTAACAATCCATCACCCCACAACACAGTTGCAGATTTCTCACTTGGCCACCCACCCACTCACATGCCCATTCAACAAATACTTTTTGTGTGTCTATGTGCCAGGGGCTCTGTTGGGTGGCTGGAGACCTAGGGGTGAACAGTCTCTGTTCTCAATGAGTTTAGGGTCTTAGAAGGCAGACAGCCCAATAAACCAGCAGTCACGATATTGTGGAATAAGTTATGGCAGGTATGACTAGAGGGAGTTAGGAACACGGGATAGAGGGGGCATCTCTAAGACAGCTGCACTTAGTCTGAGACAATCTGAAAAACCCTTAGATTTGTAGGGAGGCGTAGTAAACACACACACACACACACACACACACACACACACACACACACACGTTTCAGGAATGCAGAAGCCCCAGTTCCCAGTTCTATATTTTACTGTGAATTTGGTCAATTTTTAAAAATGTCTGAGCCTTGGTCAGCTGAGTGGCTCAGTCAGTTGAATGTCCGACCCTTGATTTTGGCTCAGGTCATGATCTCATGGTCATGAGATCAAGCTCCGTGCTGAGCATGGAGCTTTCTTAAGATTCACTCTCTCCCTTTCTTTCTCCCTCTGTGCCTCCCCCACTCACTGTGCTCTCTCTCTCTAAACAAGAAAAATGTCTGAGCCTCAAATTCCCTATCCATATAATGGATATCAGGAGATGCATGTGTGGTAGGGTTGAGAACATACCACCCTTGGACCAGGACGAAAGAGGCCTCTGTCCTGACCCAGCTCTAGGGGGAATATAGAGGGTATCATGGAATCTTCCGACCCAAATGCTTGTGCTCACTCAGAGCGTGCATAGCTCCTAGACCTAACTCCAGGTGCCCTGGATCCTGGAGTCCCCCGTCCAAATAGCCCCGAGCGCCCTTCCAGAACATGCAGAGATCTCTGCCCTGAATCCACCCTCCCGAGGGCAGACAGCACACCTAACCAGTCCACTTCTGCTGGAGGGGCAGCCAAAGAATAGCTGTTTGCAAGGTAGGAGTGCAGAATGTTCAGGAGCGTGGGCTGGAGTTTCGCCACGGCTGCTCCTGAGATGAAACCGGGGGCTGAGAAGAGAAGGAGGGGCCAGCTGTGGGTTGAGGGCTAGCTTGCCCCATATTGCTACCTTCCAGAACAGCATTCTGAGGTGTCGAGGAACCCTACACTGGACCCTCGCCTTCCGAGGCATTCTGATGGTGTATTTACCAGGGGAGAAGGACACAGTCTACTTTGATTTACAGACTGTGCGCTTGATTTACAACTCATGTGGACTTTTGGCTTAGAGGCCTCCATTTGTATGGGTGATCCTGGTTGAAAGAAAAAAATAATAAAGAATTAAGAAATAAAGAACTAAAGAATGTTAAGCAAGCTAGCACAGCACCTGGGTGCTCACAGCAGCTGCTATTACTACGGTTAATAATAGTACAATCCCCCACACCTCACACAACCCAAAGAAAGCTACGTCATTTCCTGAGGTGGTTTCACACCTACCTTTTCCCCTGGAGTGACCGATATCCTCCAGACACAGTGGGAATAAGAAGGATAGCCATTTGGGAAACCAGGTGCGGAAAAGTTTCCTGTTGTGTCCTGCAGGGTCTCCCCACACGCTGTGCAAGCAAAACAACAACTGTGATTCTGGCCCACACACTCCCCACCTAAGCAGCTCCCTGCACCAGGCCACTGAGAAAACACACCGCTTGACCAGCCAAAGCCCTCGGAACGCATTGGCGAGAAACCGGTCGGGCAGATTGATGATGTTTTCTGGCTAATAAAAGTGAAAATAGGGTCCGGGACGAGAACGTAATACCCAGGCGTTTCTTCTGAGGTTCCCAGGATATGGTGGGCAAGTTTCCCAGCCTTGCTGGGCCTTAGTTTTCTTACCTGTAAAATGGACAAGACCTGCCTGGAGGGTTAATGAAATGGCACATAGTGAGTGGTCCACACATAGCAGCCATTATATTATGACTGACAGGGGCGCCTGGGTGGCTCAGTCAGTTAAGCCTCCGACTTTGGCTCAGGTCATGATCTCATGGTCTGTGAATTCGAGCCCCGCGTCAGGCTCTGTGCTGACAGCTCAGAGCCTGGAGCTTGCTTTGGATTCTGTGTCTCCCTTTTTCTCTGCTCCCCCGTGCGCCCCCCCCCCCCCCCGGCTCCTGCTCTCTCTCTCTCTCTTTCTCTCTCAAAAATAAATAATAAACATTAAAAATATTTTTTTTTAAAGTACAAATAGGTGAAGTGACAAGAAAAAGAAAACACTTTGAAACACATTTCAGGTATTAGTTTGAATCTGGCCTCTTCTTTTTTTGCTACCTATTTCTGAACGAGCAACCAAATAAATAGTCAAGAAAACAGAAAAATGACCAGAGGTATGGGAAGCTGGGCTACTCTACAGTAGACCATCCCACCTTTGAATGTTGGAGGGTTGTCTGGTCCTAAGTCTAGAACCTAGTTCTTACGTATGTGAAAAATATTTCATCCAATTTGTCCTTAAAAAGGAAGTATCTGTAGGAGTAAGCTCAGGACCCGCGGGTTCCTTACCTCCTGCCCCCTCCTGATTCCAAACCCAAACCCCTCCTCCTATGGGGTTACCCCAAAGTGTGGAAACATATGCATCTCTTCCTACATGCAATTCACCCTCCACTTGACAACTACCCCCCCTTTCAGTTACTACTTGAAATTACTGGAAGCTGCAGTTTTGGAGCCACAGGAAGGAATACTGAAGAGAGGCCCGTCATCAGTCTCAGGAAATCCTGGATATTGGGGCTTCGATATCATGTTACTGAACAACTGCCAGGCATCATGAGGATTATGCCCGGCAGTCAACACCCCCAAGGGTTCCATGGAAATTATTTTAGAATAATCATCAACATTCTGCAAGAATAGATGCATTACTATATGGCTCCATGGTATTTACCAGCTGCCTCGGATCCTTTTGGGAAGTAAGAGCCATATACATTATAACTAAATAAATACTATGGCATTTCCCAGGGAATGCTATAAGGTTTCTCTTTCAATTCAGCAAGGTTATATGATACGTGTGACCTGCATTTCAGCCCTAACACACCCCCAGATGACTAATAGCTGGATGGACATATTTCTTAGAGTTTTGTGATGGACCAAACCCCACCCGGCCCTTTGCGTGCCCTGTGATCCCACTTAGCAGGGCAATGGGATAGCCTAGGTTTTCTAATATGGCGCCTATTTTGAACATTCTGTCCCATGATCAGACCGTGTGTCTGGTCTGGGGCATTTGGAAAATGTTACTGGACCTGTTAGCAATGAATTTCCTTCTTCCTCCCCAAAGTGCTGAATTGAATTCTCTCCGCTCAGTGGTAAAAACCTGGCTGCTCTAACTAATGCTTTGCACTGAAGCTCAACAACTTAAAGGGTCAGTGTGAGCTCACTTCCAGGGCCGCAGGCTGGGGGAGGTGGTGGTGATGCTGAACCAAGGGTATGGAAGGCAAAGAGGGCAGATTCAAGAGGAGGGGCCTTGCGGATGAGCAGAGAAACAGACGTCTCCTCAGACCCTGGTGTACTGTCCAGTCTTTGCTGGCAGATTTCTAGCCGATGACCAGAACCCTAGGAAGCCCCCAAGACCATAGACGTAACCTCATTTACAGCACTGAGTATTTGGGAAGCTGACTCCCACCCTCCTTCATTCACTGTCTTCCTGCAAAACCCTTGGTTTTTGTTTTGCCAAACCCACATCCCCTATTCCCACAGGAAGGAGAGGAGATTTTGTAGTTACAGGGTACGCACTGCATCGGGCCCCCATTCACTGTTGTTCCACTATCCTTCTTCCTCTTCAGAATATCAGGCCTTTGCCAGAGAATTCTGAGGATTCTGACACATTAAACTGTGAGCTCCAAGACCTATTATTCATGTCACTACTGACAGTCACCTCTGCACGTGGGCCTCCTACACTGTCTAAAACCTCCATATAGTAGATACCAGAAATTATAGCAGCCTCTCCATATTCTCCAAGCTGTTTTTCCCAGCAAGGGGGAATGTTGGCAAAGGATGGCTGAGTCATGCTCCGTGGGTGCAACAGAGGCCCCGGGACTCCCCGGGATTCAGTTACCTGGGCATTTGTACAGCTTCCTGGCTTGCGCTATGTCTCCCTGACTGAGCCGCACGCGCTGACCAATGGTTGGCCTGACGCCATTGTCGTCTCGACGGGGGAGGATGGTGTCTAAGAAAACTCCTCTACAGGAAGAAAAGAGAAAGAGAAAGGAGAAAGAAAAGTCAAAGCTGGCTGGCTGGCCGGGCTGGAACTTACAGTCTTCATTTCCTTGCCCATAAGCCCGTTGACATCCCCAGCCTCTGGATGGCCTCTCTGTAGGCCAGTATGACTGAAGACGTTGCTTCACTCGTCCTGGCATGTGGGTATTCCGTTTCATGAGCGGCTTACTCACTTTCCAATGGGAAAATGACTCTGCCAAGCTTGCCAGTCTGCCCTAGTCCACTGGCTTAGGGGCTTCCTTACCGACATGCACTGTGCATTTCCACAAAACCCCTGACAGGTCCAGGCCCTGGGGCCGCCACATCCTACCACTTCAGGGAGCACCATTCAGAGAGACCGAGGTGTGAGTGGTGCCCCCCGGAGTTGTGCAACAGGCATTACTGAGCATGGATAAGTCTTGGAGGGGCCTCACAGGGAGCCTGGGGACCAGCACAGAGTGAGGCTCTCAGGGGCTGGTCAGTAAGTGCTGCTTGACGGGCTGGTGAATAATGGGAATCAGAGTTTGGGGGCCTTTCTGGCAAAGGGGATAATCAGATGGAAAGTGAGATGAATGTAGAGAACAGAGTTGAGAGAGTCCTAGTCTAGAAGTTTCTATGTAAGGCCTGGCTCCGCCACCTGGGTGAGCTTAGACAAGCCCCTTCCCCTCTCTGAGCTTCAGTTGACTCCTCTAAGAGTAAGAGAGTGGCCTAGACAGTCACAGCAGCCCTTTCCAGCTCTAAGCATCCTATTCTACTCCCACGTGAATGAAGTCTAAAATGACCAAGTCAGGATGCCCAGCTGAGTACTGGCCCTATTTACATCTCCATGATGTGGGTGTGGTTGACCCCTTCCTGAGCCTCCTTCTCTGCTTCCAGACCCCCAATGAGGGACCCCTCCTGGAAGGTAGGGTCTCCCTTCAAATCAGCTCCTTCTCCAGTTACCAATTTCTTCCCTCCCTTTTAACCAGGTTTCTGGAAACAATGGATCCCATTCTCTGTCTAGCTGCCCACATACCATTCACTTTTCAATGCAATTGCAATCAGACTGCACCAGCAACGGTCAGTGGTCACCAACTAACTGACAACTCGGATGGACACCTGTCAACCCCCACCTGCCCTCTTTTACAGCACTGCCACTTTTCTGCTCCTTCCTTCCTCAGACTCTCTTCCCCTGGTGTCCAGGGCACCACTGTCTCTGTGCGGCAAGTTAGCATCCAAGTCTGCTCCCCACTCCATGCTTTCCCTTGGGAATCTGCCCTCTTCCTCTCTCCCTTCTCCTGCTCCACCTGCAACTCTGGGCTTTAGCTGATGCCAATAGACTCACAGAGAATTCTCTGATTCTGACCCCAGAACCATCTGCTAAGCCCCAGATGCCTGGAGACCCCTCCACTACACGGTCATGTGGGTCTCATATCCATGTTCGTTCCATGACTCTTGTCTCCCAAGAGTGAATCTGAAGGCACCATGGCACCTTCTATCGTGCCTTGAATCTATGCCTTCCTCCTCATTCCAGAACACTGCCTTAGCTCAGGCAAACAGCATCCCCTTTCTGCATTCTTCCATAGCTTCTTACCTGGTCTCCCTCCCTGTAGACTCAGTCAGCTCTATGTTGCACCCACAACAGTGCAACGTGATTGTCCGGAAATGCAAGGGCAGCCTTGTGTCCTCTCCACTTAGAAGCCTCCACTGATGTCTGATCACCACCTGGATCCCCAGGCCCTTGGCTCACTGGCCTCTACCTTCCTCTTCAGCCACTTCTCCTGATACCTCCACCCCTCTTGGTAGCTTAAGCAACACCGAATCTCTGATAGCCCCAAACATACCCTTACGCAGGCTGTCCTCTGCGGAGGCTGCCCACTGCCCATCTTCTTGTCCACTAGCAAACTCCTGTTCATTCACCAAAACCCCATCAGATGGCTTTCCCTCTTAAAAGTCTTCTAGAACCCTTTTTATCCCTCCTTATCCTGAGTTATTCATTCCCTCCTCTGGGCTACCTCTTGGCCTTATTTGTCTAGTCTCTTCTTATCATACTGTATTGTCTTTTTTGAAGGGTGAAGATATTTGTCATCTCTGCTAAATAGTAAGTTCCTCAAGCAGAGAGACTGAGACTTTCATCTTTATGCCCTTAGGGACTGGAGCACAACAGGTCAAGAAATACTTTTTGAATTAAATTATGTAACCAAGGTAGGGCAGTGTCTTCAAAAAATTTTGCAAAGTAATTTACACCCAAGGGAAATGCGACAATGCATGTTACCTAGTTATTAGCTGCACTGTCCCTTCTCCTCCCTCTCACTTTCTCTCTAAAACATTTCCTTTCCCCTCAATTCTGCACTACTTTGGAAAATATATATTATTCTTATATCTTGCTGGTGGCATGTGTTATTATCTTTCTGGTTTTACATATATGTTTTCTAAATCAGACTTCAAACCCACTTTCTTTCCAACATAAGCAAGCAAGAGCCTAGATCATCTGCCGATTTCCTTTTAAGTATCCACATCCCCAACCTTTAACCACCTGGCCTGTCTTTCTCGATTTCCCATTGCCTTATCTCTGGGTCCAGAGCCTTCTAGAGAAACTTTAGGGGAATCCTCGTTTTCCCTCACTGACTTTGCCAAGTTTTAAACTACAAGTAATGACTCTACATAAAATTCTAAATCCAATCACCTACTAGATCTAAAAGGGGGCACTTCTGCCCTATAATAAAATGGGTCCATTTGTAATTTTTTTCTTGATTCCCCTGAAGGAAAGAAATTTTCCTGCACAAAATGCAAAGCTCACCACCATCCCTTAGCAACCCAGGCCAACCAACCTTGCTGAAGACCACAGCATATAGGTGACTTTGCCAGTGTGGAGAACGTGTGCTCTCACTGAGCGTTCACAGGACCTTCTTATGTGCCAGGACCAGGCCTGAGCACTTTACATGCACCATCTCATTTAGTCCTTGTAACACCCTAGGCCAGTGCAATTATTAGGGTCTCCTCCCCACCGGTGAGAAAAAGCCTGCAGAGCTTAAGTGATTCTCCCAGAGTACAGAGCTAGTAATGGAGAGCCAGCCCTGGAACCCAGGCAGGCCAGAAGCCCATCTCCCGGCATCCTCCTCCTTCCAGCCAGTGTTCTCACTGCCCAAGGAACAATAGGCTTTAATGTGTGCTAGATAAATGATAGAGATAGGAATGTGAGAGACTTCAAAAACTGAAACAGCAGGAACAACATCAGCCCACACTCAGATAGCTCTTTGGGGCTGGGACGCCCTCCTTGACATGTCCCTGAGCTGCCAGCAAGACGGAAGGCTCTGGAAAATATTTACTACAAGAGGCCTCCCCCGCATGAACCGCTGGAGTGACATCCCTCTTTTATGTAGGACAACTCTTAGCCCTGACACTCTGCTAAACTAAGAAAAGGTTTGGCAGATGCTTTAGGGAATAAAGCTGTCAGCTCTGAGCTCTCCAAAGATGCCCCTGTACCACAGATCTCTCTCCCCAGCTCCTGGACCCTTGCCCAACGAAACCTCCAAACACATCACTCTCCGCAGCCGAGGTCCAACCAAGGGGGAGAGGGAGGGACTGCAATAAACCAGAAAATAAAGTGGGAAGGAGTCAGATCAATTGTAAAGATACACAAAGATTGGGTTTCCCATCAGCTGGAAGAGTAGTTGCCTCCAGATGAGCAAATGTTCTATAAGCCATTTTCTGCTCTTTTTCAAACTCAAAGACGATGCACAGGCTGGCTCCAGGGGATATGTGGCCAGGAGTAATGATGTGGATTTAAGGACTGGGAAACTTGACAAAAAGTGGGCCAGGAAAGACCATTAGTAAGGATGCCACTGTTAAATGTCCCACTGAACAAAGTAGTTTCCTGAAAATCCATGCAGAAAGTTGGCAGAAAAGACGATAAAGGTATCCACTTGCTACAAAATAGCTTTGCCAACATCGTTGTGAACCCTGAGGCAGGGGTGAGAAGATAGCTGTGGTAGATTGTTAAAATAATGGGAGGCACCTCCTAATGTCCATAGCCTTCACCTTGTACCTTGCTCCGACCACTGAAATGTGACAGAAATGATGTCCTGCAAGTTCTAGAACCTGGGTCTTAAGAGTCTTGTGGCCTCCCAGCTGGTCTTTTAGGAGCTCTGAGTTCCAGTGCAGTGAGGAGCCCTGTCCAGCCTGCCAGAAGTTGAAAGGCCACAGGGAGGAAAACCGGGGGGGCCCCAGTGCACAGGCAGCACAATGGCCAGACATGGCACTGGCCATCCTGGACTTCTCAGCCCAGTCACTTTGTCAAATGACTACTGCTGTGGAAATGATTCCAGGCAAAACCAGAGAAGAATGAGCCAGAGTGACCCACAATGTCACAAAAAATAAGTTGCTGTTATAAGCCATGACATTTGGGGGTAGACTCTTCTGAGGCAATAGATGACATCATGGTAGCAGAAGGAGAAGTCTGCCTCCCTTCCAAGCCTTCATGGGAGCTGCTGTGCTTCTACCTAGCCGCCTATCACACCCATGTGCTGCCCCTCGCCAATCTCCCTCTGAGGGCTTCTGGGTACTCTTGGTGGGGAACTATCATTTCATGGGTTTGGTCCATGGGCTTCTACTGGTCAATGCTGATAAACTGCTCCACAATGACAACAGTGTTGTTGATGGTTATCTCTTTGAGGGGTGACAGGGATGGCATTATGAGCTAGAGATCACATGAAAAAAAAAAAGATTTTTCTTAAAAGAAAAACAAGAAAAGAAATGCTGGTCCCAGAAGACACTGCATTCTTGCCTTGGCCTTTAATAACTGGCACATGGCAGGCACCAATAAGACAGTGCAGTTCCTATAGCCCATTGGAAGTAATTCATCCCCAACCCCCTCTGAACAGGAGACGCCTGTAGATTCTCCTTATGAAGTGACCACCACATTTGTGGATATGTGGACAGAAATGCAATGACGATAATGGAAATTTCTTCCCTCACCGAGTCCAGCATTGCAGATCTCCCTGTCTCCTTTGATCCACCCATTAATTTTTTCACTTAAGAAATATTTATTGAATATCTACTCTGTGCTAGGTTCCGTGGTAGGTGCTGGAGACGAGAGAAGAGGATGCCCTCAAAGATCTCAGTCTAGTGAGCCAGAGGGGGATGTAACAGGTACATAGGATTAGATTAATTTATAAGAATAATTAATAGACAACTTATAAAGCAATATGAAGAGTCATGACAGCTATGGAAACAAGACCCAAAGTACAACCTTCTCACTTGAGCCAACTTGACAGTGATTCTCTACAAAATCAATACTTTGTCTCTACTCAGCAGCCTGCCATCTCTGGGGCTGATGTACTGTGGCCCAGATTTTCCTACACCATTTCCCAAACCCTCAAGACAGCCCAGCCCCCACACCCAAGCATCCCTGCTCTGACCTTTCATGGTGGGCTGTCATCCTGCCCACCCATTGTCTCTTCAACTCCCCCAACAAACCCCCAGAGTAGGTCCTTCGAAGTCTCCTTTCCCAACATGGAAGAGGAAGCCTCAAATGTCCACATGGCAATGAATGCAAACATCTGTCAGTGCCTTGCCCACCTGCACTGATTAAGAAATTACAACAGGAAATGTTTGAGCTGGAAGGGGCTCAAAGAACATTTAGTCCAACCCTCCTATGAGGAAACCGATGCCCAAGGACGTGGAGATTTGACCCAGCACAAAGCTATCCCTAACTACTGTCTATACCTCCCTCAATAGCATGGTGCATGAGAGCACGAGGCCTGGAACCTAGTCTTTGACTCTCAGTCCAGTGGTCTCTTCATTTCATGGTGCACCTCATATCCTCTGACAAGGAGCCAGGAGAAGAGTAATGAAAACAGGGTCAGTCACTCCCATGCCAGTTGTTCAAAGATGCTGACGTTGACAAAACTCTACCTATTAGAGCTCTGGAGAGATTCCCCCTGGATGCAGGATGGTGACCATAACTAAATCAGCTGTGTGGCCAGAGGGACAGCACCACCTTCCCGCTACAACTGGGAACATGGGATGCTGAGGTTTGGATACTCTCTCCCACAGTTCCATGACTTCATCAACAGCATGCTTTCAGCAGGCTTACCCAAGAGCCAATGAGCCCTGGGTACACTCCCAAGAGCTGTGTGTCTCCTGAAGGAATGGTTTCTTTTGATCTTTATGGACATGGCGACTCATGAAATGGATTGTTTCCTTCCTTGCAATAACTGCTAAGAAGCACAGGGCAGCATTTGCTGCCAGTGTGACCAAAGTGTGCATGACTTTCTGGCATATATTCTGAACAGGCAATTGATTCCAAGCTTCCATGCAGCTATCTACCCTTATTTTCCCCTCCCCCATCCTCAAGTTTCCTCATTTACTTGTTTCTTGTCCTGTGTACGTCCTGGAAACCCAATCGAACCTTTTGTTTTTGAGTAATTAAATAGATAAATAGAAAGCAAACAAGCTGGTTTTAAGATGAAACTGAGAAAAAAGTGGCAAGTGAGAGAACATATGCCTTGTATCTCCTCTAACTCAAGAGTGGAAACACCCACAAAACTGGGATTCATTGGGGGACACTTCTATATAGAAAACACGCATATGGTCTAGAAGCAAGGGAAATATTGGAAATACTTCACACCCAGTCCAGCACAGCAATAACTCATCAAAACAGATCCTACCGATGCCGACTGTAAATCACTGGCCCCAGCCACACTTGGGTACACCAGCTCCCATCAAGTGTGACCAGCAGGCGGGAAACCTGGACCTTTGTTCTCACTCTGACCCCAGCTACCTGTGTGCCCTCGAGCTGGCTGGAGCCTCATTTTCTTCACCTCTAAAATGAATCCACGATTTACAACTCCCCCAGCTCTCATATGGTCTAGCTTTCAATAAACCACACCTCTTTAAGGGAACTGGTTAGCACCACTAGGCTTACATCAAGGACGTGCTTTGGAAGACTCCCCCACCCACTGGAAATTTTACACAGAGCCCCTAAGTTATTATCCCGGCCAACCTCTAGATAATTTCCCCTTTCCAGTTTGCTGCTTGTGACATTAGGGCATGATGGAACACCAGCTTCACAATGGGATTCAATCTTATTAGCGGGAACCTGATTAGATTATATTTCACTGCAGCCCAGAGGCCACTGTATTTCAAGGACAGACAGGCCAACTGTGCTAAGAGCATGCAGAGACCCACTCTCTTCAGACCTCCAGGAATCCGACCCGAGCCTATGGCAGGCACAGTAAAACACAGATGAGGCATAAGCATAGATTCCGACCTTGAGAAGGTGTTCCGGGCGTAGTGCATGATGCTGTCAAAGTCGTACGTTTCTCCCAGAGAGCTCACTTCCCCAGCTTCCATTTTTAAGAAATTATACTCCTGACCTGTGACACAACACTCTGTTAAGGCCTTTGAAAACCAAGGCAGGTACCTGAAAGGAGGCAGAGGGGGGAGAAGGAGGGCCCATAGCAACTTCTGAGAGCTCTGTTAGCCCAAATAACAGGGTTGTGGTCGTTCTCATTGTTTTTAACAGACTGGAAATTTGAAACTTCAAACAGCCCTGTTCTTCCAACCCACCACCCAACCCCTCCCCAAGTGCCCCTGGAAACTCTTATACTAAGTTTGTAGGCAGGTTCGAT
The DNA here is from genome assembly GCF_018350215.1 of Panthera leo. Lineage (NCBI taxonomy): Eukaryota > Metazoa > Chordata > Mammalia > Carnivora > Felidae > Panthera > Panthera leo. The sequence goes on from NC_056689.1 coordinate 55,171,897, forward strand.
ATTAATCTGATTGTTCAAAAACTTAGAAAAAAAAATCTCTGATCTTGCTACTAAAGAACAAAAGAAAAATCAAAGAGTTAAGTTCAATCCCAAATAGTTCACAATTCAGACCCTTGAAAGCATTTTAAGGCAAACATATTATTCAACCAGCTACTTTCATGTTCAACATAGACTTCTATATAAAATTATTTAATATAAGAAGTGGGGTGTTTTGTTTGTTTGTTTTTTTGTTTTGTTTTGTTTTGTTTTTAGTCTAGACACTACCTGCCTTGGGGCAGAACATTTCCAGGCCAAAATACTACTTTTACATGTATTTGTGTCCTAATTGTATTTCAGTTTCAAAAGGATGTGTTGCTGAAGTCAGCAAAAGTGACTCTTATAAAAGCAACCAGGAGAACTCTTTTTTTTTTTTTTTTTTTTGGCTTCTCAGCCTTGATCCTGCAACAGTTACTCTGGTCCATTCTGTTCCTTTTAGGAAATGGAGTTGGATTTCATTGTCCTTTTACAACATGAAAAGTCATTTGGTTTCTGCCGTAACCCACAAGCTATGGCAGATGACCTCCCAGGAAGGGCCACAAATAACAGTGGCAGTGCTAGCAACAAATGTCTGCACAGTAGGGCTGCTGCCTCCTTACTTAACAAATGAGCATTCGTCGGGTCCCTGAAACCCCTCTCCTTTAACCCTGCCTGACCCAGGGGATGCCACCTTCCCGGCCAGTGGCTTCCAGACTCGATACTGGCTCCTTACCTGGCTGGATGTTCTCTCTGATGATGGTGACATGCTGGTCTCTGTCGGGCCGAGTGTGTTCATGCCAGAACCCAACCACATGGCCCAACTCATGTGCCACAATGCCAAACTTGTCACAGTTTTTCCCAATGGATATGGCCTGCGGGCCTCCTCCTCGACGCCCAACATAGGAACAACAGCTGGACAGTGGCAGAAATACCCAGGTCAGCCGCTCAGAGAATAGGAAGAGTCTAATGCCCTCCCCCATGCGTGTGATTGTGTGTGTGCGTGCACGTGTGTGTGTGCGCACACACATGCACGCACGCGCACACACACGCTAATCTAAAAGAAATAGATATTCAGAGCTGAAAGCACGTTCATTTTCCAAGTTACCTCCCAATACAGAAATTCCCTCCAAAAATTGTTCTCCTTTTTGGTGGTCACGGATCCACTTGAGAACCCAAAGAAGATAAGGTTTCTCTTCTTGGAATAAAGCCCATACCCTCCCCAACCCTGCACCCCCAAGTCTCTCCTGCATCATCTCTGATGACGAGGAAAGGAGTCAGCTGAGTTTCTGTAAAGCATGGTACCCTTATCAGAGAAGCCTTAGAAATGACTCCCCTTCTGGGCAAAATTGCTTTTTCAAGTAACGTTTATTCCTAACATATTATTATATGTTATTCCTAATATAGAAAGGTATAAGAAAAGAAATAAACATGGCCCACAACCCCACCACCTCTATCACCCAGCTAACCTCTATCAAACATTAAAAGAAATATGTGTTCTGGGGCGCCCGGGTGGCTCAGTCAGTTAAGTGTCTGACTATTGATTTAGGCAAAGGTCACGATCTCATGGTTCGTGGGTTCGAGCCCCACGTTGGTCTCTAGGCTGACAGTGAGGAGCCTGCTTGGGATTCTGTCTCTCCCTTTCTCTCTGCCCCTACCCTGCTTGTGTGCTCTGTCTCTCTAAAAAGTAAATAAACATTTTTTAAAAGTATGTGTTCAAAAGAGTCAAGTATTAAGTCTCTCACCCCCATCTCTAATCTCTTCATCCAAAGATAACCATTGTTAACAGTTTCTTGGATATCCTTCAGAAAAATTAGATACGTATACTTTTTATTATAAAATGCACTATGTACATCATCCTTAATTTTTACCTTTTTTCCTCCTTAATGTAGAGATCTTTTTATAACAATGCATACAGACTTCCTTCATTCTTTTCAAAGCAACAAAGTACTAAATTTTCTTTAATCTGACTCCTATTAATGTACATTTGGGCTGATTCCAAGTTTTATTAGTTAAACAAAGCCTTATGGGAGAGGAAGACAAAACAAACAAATAACAACAAGCAAAACAAATAAATGGTTGGACTCCTGTTTGTAGCATTGGGATTGAGAGATAAACGGGTTCATACATTTGAGATTTGATAGATACTATCAAACTGCAATCCCCAAATGTTGGGTCTACTTATATGCCCACTAATGATATATTTAAAAGCCCTATTTCCACACAACCTGGCCAACACTGGCTTTACCAGATTCTTTTTGTCAGTTGGATAGGTGAAAAATGGTATTTCAGTGTATCGAGATTGGATAGTTTTCCATGTTTTCTATGACATTTGTATTTTTTTTCTTGTGAGCTATGTGATCACCTCTTTTCCCCATCTTCTTTTGGGCTGTCCATCTTTTTACGAATGATATATAAGGACCCTTTGTGAATTAAGGAAACAAGTCTTTTGATTGTCAAATGTATTGCAAATATTTTTCTCACTTTGTTTCTCAGTTTGCTTTTTTGTTTATGTATTGTCTTGGTTTTGTCTACACCACATATAATTTTTAAATTTCAATGTATGGAATGTCTTCACTTTCCTACATCCTGCTGGGAAAGGCCATCTACCTGCCAGGATCATAAATAAAATCCACTCTTGCTTCTCTCATAATAAAATAATAAAATTTTCAAAATAATTTTTAAATCTCTTTTCATTTCTTTATTTTTCCTTTTAAAAATGTTTACTATATTTGATCCGGCTAGAATCATTTTGATGTAAGAAGTGAGGTAGGAATCCAGCTTTATTTTTTTCACAACAAGCTGTCTATCTCAGTATTAAAATATCCCAAATGACTAATCCAGCTCTCACTCATTTAAGATGCTACCTAAATTCATGTATAGGCATATGCACTTTAAACTCTTTTGTTCCGTTCCAAATGGTTTTAATTATTACTAACTTCATTTGCGTTTTAAATCCTAGATGTTTGAACAGACCATCAGACCACTCCCCATAATCCCCTCTGTACCTCCATCCCCCTGTCCCTGTGTCCTTTCTCTCTCTCTCTATGCCTCTCTCTATATATCCCTCTATTTTTTTTCTCTTTCTTCTTATTCTCTCTCTCTCTCTCTCTCTCTCTATATATATATATATATCCCTCTCTCTGCCTCAGTCTCTCTCTCCCTCTCTCTGTCTCTGTCTCTCTCCTTCTCTGTTGGTTATTTCTACATGGTTGTTCCTCCAGATAAACTCTAGTGTCATTTAAGTTGTCGAAATATATATACACATATGCCCACATATACATAAATGTAGATGTCTGAATCCAAATGGCATGCTTTTATAGGTTATTTTAGGGAGTTCTGCATCTTTACAATGTTGAATATTCCCATACCAGGAAGTGGTATGCATTTCCATTTTTACTTTTTTTTTTAAGTGTCCTTAGAGTTTTAGCATTTTCTTCTTACAGGTCTGGAGCATTCTTGCATTTTTATTAGGTTTATTCTTAGAGATATTATTTATTATGTCTCTATTAAAGTGATATTTTTCCTATTACAGAAGTGTATCAGATTGTTTCATTATAAAGAAAAGTAATTTTTTGTTTACTACTTTTGTAATGAGTCACCTTAATAGGGTCTCCTTTTGTTTCTAGTAGTTTCTCAATTGCTTTTCTGGGTTTTTAGACACGGTCATATTAACTTCAAACAATGCAAACATTGCCTTGTTCCTGCCGATACCTGTCATATGTATTTCCCTCTCTTATTTAACTATATTAGCTAGTATTTCCCAAAATATGTAGAATAATTGTGGTGATCATGAACACCTTTGCCTTGTTCCTGATTCTAACAGAAATGCTTCTAGAATTATCAGTTTAATTCAATGTGGGCTCTTGGGATACACACACACACGCGCGCACACACACACACACAGGTTTAGCCATAGCTCTTTAATTTAGAATTGCAGGGCTTTTATTATCTCGACATCTTATAACATCAATCCTGAATTCTTTATGATCTAAGAGTTGTAAACAAAAAATAGAGCTTTTCATTTACTAGGTAATGCAGGCGTGTTCATTCTACTTTTTGTTATTATTTCTAGTTTCATTGCTCTGTAATCAGAGCCTATTTTAACGCTGTTTCTGCCTTTGAGAATTCATTGAGGTGTTCTTAATGCTTAATAGATGGACAATGTCTATAAATGTTCAACATGCACTTACAAAGAAAAGATGTGTTATCAGATTGCCGAATCTGATAGACCCATAGGATCAACTCTTAATTACATTTTTCCAGTCCTCAACAGATCTCTACTTATTTTTTGGTCAACTTGACATTGATCTACTTGAGTTGACAGAAATGAAATAAAGTCGCCTGCTGCTGGTGTTTCTGTCAATTTCCCCTTGAATTCCCTGGGGCTTGCTTTATGACTCTTAATGCTATGCTATTTGGTGCATAAAGATTTATGACAGTTATATTCTCACTGTAGCTTGTACTCTTTCTCATTATAAAGTGCCTCACCTTTTTTTTAAAACACTTTCTGACTTTAAAAACAAAACAAAACAGGAATGAAACAAAAAAGGCCTTGTCTATAACTAAAATTATGATCCCAATGTTCTTTTTGTTAGCATTTGCCTGTATGCCTTCTTTCCTTTTACATGTAAACCTTTCTGGGTCATTTTTCTAGTAGTCATTTCATGCATACGCCATGTAGTTGGGTTTAAGTATTTGAACCAGAACGGGGAACTTTTTCTTCCAGTGAGAGAGTATATCACACTTACATTTATTGGCATAACAGATAAGTTTAATCAAAATCCAGGCATCTTATTGTGTGTTGTGTTTTCTGGAGGAAGTCTGTAAGCCCACGGAGCCCATAAAATTACCCACAGAGTTTTGCATAAATGTATATCTGTCATGAGGAAGCCCATAGCTTCATCAGGTTCTCAGTAGGATTGCTGACCTCAAATTGGTTCAGAACCACTGCTCCATACAAAACACCCCCAATTCCTTCGATTGCTCCCCTGACAGGAGATCCAGACCCCTTGTCTTCCTAGAGTCTTCTTCTTGACCCACCTACTTTGTCACCGGATTGTGAGTTCATTGATGGCAAGGGGAGTTTCTGACAAACCCTAGATTGCTACTTATTACAGCTCTTTGGAACGATTTGGTTGTACAGAGAAAACTCAAGACTCACAAGCCATCTGTCTGCCTCTGATTCCTCTGAGACGGCCTTGCTTTCACTTACTTACCCACACGTTCTGTAACTGAACACAATAAAGCTCTCTTCATCAGTCCTTTCTATGAAGGTCACACAGGTGTGCTTCTCCCAGTGTCTCATAGCCTGCTTAAAAATGGCCCTCTGGCTTCCTGAAATGACAGGGCAAGGCTCATCACTTCACTGATAGGTCCATGCCTTCCTTCGATGCTGTAAGGCGTGCTGACTTACAACACTCGTTCCAATGATCAAAAAAACTTGTTGGGGTGACACAGGATAGAAATGCACTAGGAATAAGGATTGCTCTTGCTAAAGATATAACTTTCCTGAATCACCAGAACTCAGTAAGGGCTTGTGGATTGGAAAAGAGAGTAAAAATAGATGGTCAGAATATCCCAAGCTCCCCAACTTGTCCTGTGAAGGGAAAGTACTTAACTAAGCTTTAGAAAAATCTTACTCGGGTTATTCAATTTGGAAATTTTAGGCTTTTGAAGGAGCTCACCAGTACTGCATTCTGCAGCCTCTTTTTATTTTATATCTATAGGAGTGTATGTCCATATGCTCTAAAAAGTTTATTTTCACGCACATTCATGCTACTTTTGCATGGGCGTGCAGTGTCTTCTGGTGGATCCTTGCGCCTCATTTTCTACAAAGCCTTTGAAAACAGATGGATTTCATACTTTCTCTGAACATGTCCTCATAGTTCCTTGAACGGAAATGCGTTGAAAAGTAGAACTCGGGGCGCCTGGGTGGCGCAGTCGGTTAAGCGTCCGACTTCAGCCAGGTCACGATCTCTCGGTCCGTGAGTTCGAGCCCCGCGTCGGGCTCTGGGCTGATGGCTCGGAGCCTGGAGCCTGTTTCCCATTCTGTGTCTCCCTCTCTCTCTGTCCCTCCCCCGTTCATGCTCTGTCTCTCTCTGTCCCAAAAATAAATAAAAAACGTTGAAAAAAAAAATTAAAAAAAAAAAAAAAAGAAAAGTAGAACAATAAGTAAATTGTCTGGGAGCAACAACAAAGTAGCTGTAAACTGTGGCTGATAGTTACTTGCCGTCGGTAAGTATTCTTTTAAAAAAATCTGTCAGCCTGAGATAAAGACGACTATTTTGATTTTGCTAGAAACAATGAGAAGGATCTAGAAAAAAATAGTGGTTTGGGGAGTACAAATTATGATTAGGGGTGGGTTCTGAGTTCTAGAGTGACCTTGTTGCCAAAAGCAAACAAACAAAGCACTGGGGAGGCTCCCGTCATAGCCTGGAAGACATGGGGGTGGGGGTCAAATTGTTGTCCCCCAAAGCACACATATAGAATAAAGAGTCACCTAGCTGTCCATTTTTTTTTTTTTTTTACATCTTGACACTTTTAGTTCAAATTGTTTATATAGCTCAAGCACTCACCAAAATAGCAATCCCACTAATTACAGAATAACAAAAACCACCACATAAAGAAAATTCTCTCTATAAAATTAGCTGATTTTGATGAAGGTTATATACATCTTTGGTCAGAAAAGCACACCAGCTCTGAAAGAACACAGGTAAGCACCAGAGACCAAAGGTGAGTAGCTGGTCAAAATTCCAACATTCAAATCCATTAGGCATGCTCCTTTTCTCCCAGTAGGACTGGGAGCTCCTGGCGGTAAAGTCTTGGCCTTTTTGTCACCAGCACCTACTTAAGTATCCGGCAAGCATCCTGGGTTACTGTCTCATGAGTGACGCTGCCAGGAGAGAGGAGGGGTGGCCCGGAGGCACTCGGTGCTCTCCGCCAGCTCCCAGGTCCCTGTCATCCACGTCTTCACCGTGCCTTTACCCATCAGTGGTTTTCAGTGGCTCTGGGACAGCTGCCTCATCAACAGCCTCCCCCAGAAGCCACAGAACCGCAGAGAGGAGGCCGACTTGTAGGTGCTGGCAGAATCGAGAGCCTGGAAGAGGCAGCTCCGTGTGGCTTTCCACTCAGGCATTTGACTAATACTGGCCACAGGCCTGCTATGGGCATAACTGTTGAATGTCTACTACTGTTCTGTTCTAGGTGTTGCAGATACAGGAATGAAAGCAAGACAAAAAAAAAAAAAAAAAAGATCCCTGCTCCCACAACGATTGGGCAGAGACAAAAAACAGGCAAACAAAAGTCAAAGCATTTCAGGTAATGGGAAGTACTACAAAGACTAGAAAGTGGGGTGCTGAGAGTGAGTGGCTTGTGGGAGTATTGGGGGTATCAGGGAGGCAAAGAAGGCTTTTGGGGGGACGTGCCATCTGATCTGAGGTGCCAGTGATAAGAAGAAACCATGAGAAGGTCTGGGGAAAGAATGTTCTAGGCAAACAGGGCAAGTGCAGGTGTGCTAGGGCAGCCATGAAATGGGCATATTCCGGAAAGGAAAGGTGCCTGTGAGGCCAGCACACAGGGACTGGGGAGAAGAGAGGAGGAACAGGGTAGGACACCGGGTGGGACAGAGGGCAAGGGCTGCCTGGAGGAGGGCCTTGGAGGCCATGGTCAAGAGTTTCAGCTTCATTTGTAGTGATGGGAAGCCACTGGCTGACATACATATTTTAAAGATAATGATACCAATAGCAAATATTACTATGTGCCAGGCACTATTCTAAGTGCTTTATCTAAATTAACTCATTTAATTCTCAAAACAACCCTATGGATTAGAAAATATTATCATCCCCATTTGCATAAGAGGGGACTGAGGCATGGAGGGGTTAAGTAACTTGCCCCAGGGTGTACTGTTGGCAGGTGCCGCAGCCCAGTCAGGGTTGGCCACTCTGGTTACCGTGTGGAGTGCTGCAGGGGTGGGGGGTCCAGATTTCTCATCCAGGCAGAACACAGGTAAGCCTTCCTGTGCAGCCACTCACAGCTTCCTTCTGTCTGGAGGGCTCTGCTCACATACCCATTGTGCAACCTCTGCTTATATTTCAAGACCAGGGCCCTATGTCACGCCCTGCACGGAGCCTTGGGGACCAGGTGACCACCTTTGAAGACACAGCCCTACCAGAGAGTGCAGCTTCCCCAGGCTTAGTGCACAATGGAGCATTAGCAGGTAGGACTGCTGTGGTCCCAGCGTTTGCTCCATTCCACCTGGACTCTTCCTGGGAGAACACCATCAACCTAGGGAGACAGAGCACCCAGCCTCAAAGGAGGCCTCATCTGGGACCACTGACCAGTGAAGTTCCCTCCGATGACGTAGGGGATGACCCCTCCAGGCCATATCCTCTCTGCCCTCGAGGTTGTGGCTCTTCGGACACGCGGAGAAAAGGTCTCAGCTCTGGCATTTGAGGTCCCGGGGCTCTGTAGAAGCATAGCATTTTCCTGGCCGTCTGCAAGAGAGGCATGCTGCCATTTACTTTGCCTTGAATTCCTTCTGTACATTATGATTAAGACTGTATTATTCATGAATCCATAAAAAGGGGTGTGTGAAGAACCTGTGTTCTACAGGGGGTATTTGGTCTGTTGAGGGTTTTGAACCCCTGGGTGTTAGTAAGGGTGCCAGGCCTCTGAGGGAAGCAGGTCTGGCTTGTTGGAAGCCTTGAACGGGCCCTGTGGGGCAAAGGGCAGCCAGAGACCCTCAGACTCAAGCTGCCCGGACAAGGCATCCTTTGGGAAGGAGCCGAGTTAGGGGTGTGCTCTCTTCTTAGCACTGGGAACACCCGAGGAAACTATTGAACCAGTCCCCTGCCCTGATGAAATACTCATCAGTGTTGGAAAGTTTGAAAACGATTTGGCCAGTCTGACAAACAGAGTGAACCAGTCTGTGATGCTGGGAAAATAAGCTCTTTGCAAGATAACCCCCTGGAAAAAGCCTCAGAAAATCCCCAACTCCTCCCAGTCTCTTGGCACAGCTGGACCTTTCAGAGAGAAACGTGCAGAAGAAATGGAGAGTCTGTTAAGGTCCTGAGTCCAAGGTGTGGCTCCTGGAAATAGCAGAGATAGACAGGTGGGATAAAATCGCTCAAACCTATGGCAACCAAAGAGCTGACTCCACATTCATTTTCTTGGTCATTCAGACAATGTAACGTTTTGTTTTCAGGCTGTTTGCTCAGATTCTCTCATGATTCTCACTTGGAGCATTTGCTCTCTAGTTTCTGCATCGTTTCCCTAAAAATCAGCTTTTCATTTTGTTGGTCCCTTTCATTTTTTATTATTTCATTAATTTTACGTATTTTATTACTTCCTTCCATTTTCCCTTATTTTATTCTGATGTTTCCTTTCTATCTTCTTCTCTTTTTTAAAAACTGGAGATATCATTCACACACCCTAATAGACACTCTTTGAAGGTACACGACTTGGTGGTTTTTTGTATATTCACAAAGTCGTGCAACCATCACCACTGCAGAACTCTACCCTTTCACCGCCGCAAAAAGAAACCTACTAGCAGTCACTCCCCATTCCTACCCTCCCCCCAACACCCTGCCCAGTCCTTGGCGACCAGTAAATCCACTTTTTGTTTCTATGGATTTGCCTATTGTAGACATTGTACATAAATGGAATCATGCAGCATGTAGCATTTTGTGTCTGGCCTTCTTTCACTTAATAGGTTTTCAGGGTTCATCCGCGTTGTAGCATCGATCAGTCCCACATTGTAACTTACGGCTGAATAATATTCTATTGCGTGGATATACCACATTTGTTTATCCGTTTCTCAGCGGGTGGGCATTTGGGTTGTTTCTACTTGTTGGCTATCAGCTATCACGAATAATGCTATTATGCACATTAACATACACGTTTTTGTGTGGAAGTATGCTTTCAGTTCTTTTGGGTATATGCCAAACTCTGGAATTGTTGGGTCACACAGTAACTTTATATTTAACCCTTCGAAGAACTACCAGACTGCTTCCCCTCAGCAACATACCAGGGTTCCAGTGTTTCCACATACTTGTCAACATTTGCTATTGTCAAACTTGCTGATTTTAGCCATCCTAACGGATGTGGTGTGGCGTCTCATTATGGCTTTGATGTGCGTTTCCCTAATGACTAATGATGCCGAACAGCTCTTCATGTTCTTATCAGTCGTTTGCATATCTCCTTTGAAGAAAAGTCTTTTCAAATCCTGTGTCTATGTCTTAATTGGATTGTCTTTTTACTGTGTTATAATTATTCTTTGTATATTCTGGATACCAGACCCTCATCAGACATATGATTGATAAATATTTTCTGTAGGTTGTCTTTTCACTTTTACGATAGTGTCCTTTGAAGCATGAAAGTTTTAAATTTTGATGAAGTCCAAGGCATCCATATTTTTTCTTTTGTTTCTTATGCTTTTTGGGCCATATCTGAGAAATTACAGCCTAATCTAACCTCACTAAGATTCATATCTATGTTATATCTATTTACACCTACATTTCTACAGTTTTGGTGCTTATATTTAAGTCTTTAATCATTTTGAGTTAATTTTTGTATATGGTCTGGGGTAAGGGTCCAATTTTATTCTTCTGCATGTGGATATCCAGTTTTTCCGGCACAATTTGTTGAAAAAATTAGTTTTTCCCCTACAGAACTGTCTTGGCACTCTCCTAACAAATCAGTTGATCATCCTTTTCTGGCTTCTTTAGGTGAGTGTTTGGCACATAATTTTCAATCCTTCTTACATTCTAATACTAACATTTTAAGGCTAAGATTTCTCTGAGTTCCCCTTTACCTGAATTCTATCATTTGACATGCACATTTCAATATCAGACATTGATATATTCTGTTAGCTCCATTTAGACTTTCTTCTTTGATCTTTGACTTATTTAGAAGTGTGACTTTTAACTTCTAAACATCTGTTTCTCTGTGGGTGTTATTCATCTCTAACATTACTTTGTGTTCTAAGAACCCATTCTCCAAGGCAGGCGCGGGTGGGCAGCAAACTTTTTTCTGTAAAAGGCCAACAGTAAATATTTTAAGTTTTGTGGTTAATATATTCTCTGTTGCAACTATCCAGTTATGCCACTGTAGTGTGAAAGCAGCCATAGACAATATGTAAATGAATGAGTATGGCTCTGTTCCAATAGCAGTTTATTTGCAAAAACAGATGGCAGGCTGGATTTGGCCTCCTGGCCATAGATGACTAGTCCATGCTCCAAGGTATCAATTCTTTGGTATTTTGACTCTTCCTTTGTAGCCCAGTATGTGATTGATTTTTATAAATGTTCCATATGTCCTTGGGATAATGCGCATCAATTTCCATAATTGATAGTTAAGGGGTGCTACATATGTTGTTCACACATTCTGTTTACAAATATTTTGGCTCCTCGGTGTATCAGTTACCAAGAAAAGTGCTTTAAGCATCCCTGACAACTAAGATTGTGAATTGTCATTTTCTCTTTTATTCTTAACTTCTGCTTTATATTGTTCAAGGCTACGCTTTTTAATACAAGTAAAATATTGTTAAAGGCTCCTGGTGAATTATTTATTTCATCATTAATGACCCTCTTTATCTGTAATAATGTTCATCCATAACAAAGATTCTTTTGGCCGATATTGATATTACAGTATCAGTTTTATTTTGATTAGTGTTTGCCTCATATAGCTTTTCTCCACTCATTTATTTTTGATCTGTGTAATTATGCTTTTTTTTAAATGAGTCATTCAACAGGCGTTATTCTGTGAATAAATTACATTTCCCACAACAAACAATAAAATAAATTTTGCAATGGTCATAATACTGAGGTTCTATTTTTTTATTGTATATGAAATAGTTTTTATAAATTGAAACTTTTATTGAGATACTTGTAGATTCACATGCAGTTATAAGAAATAATAGAGACAGATTTTGTATATCCTGTGTAACTCCATTTCCACTGGTAGTAACATTTTATGAAACTACAGTACAGTATCACAACTCGAATATGGACATTAATGTAATCCACTGATCTCAGTCTGATTTCTCCAGCATCACATATAGTTGTGTGTGTGTGTGTGTGTGTGTGTAGTTGCACGGCATTTATCACATGTATAGGTTTGTGTATCCATCAAGATACTAAACAGCTGCATTACCCTAAGGATCCCTCATGTTGACATTGTATAATCTTATTTCCCTGCCCCTCTCCTATCATCCATCCCTAAACTCTCAACTCTAATCTGTTCCCCATTTAGAAAATTTTGTCATTTGAAGAATATTATATAAGTGGAATTTTACGGTACATAACTTTGGGAATTGGCTTTTCTCGCTCAGCATAATTCTTTGGAGATTCATCTGAGTTGTTTTATGTATCAATAGTCTCCTTTTATTGCTGAGCAGTAGTCCATGGTATGCATGCACCACAGTTTGTTTAACCATGCACCTGGTAAAAAGCATCTGGGTGGTTTCTTGACATTACAAATAAAGCCATTATGAACATTCATATACAAGTGTTTGTGTGAAGATAAGTTTTTATTTCTCTGAGATAAATACCTAAGAGAGGAATTGTTGGGTTATATGGTGTGTGAGTTGATTTCTGGGTTCTCTATGTTGTTCCATTGATCTCGGTGTTTATCCCTCTGCTAATATGACATTGTCTTGCTTAGTGTAGTTATACAGTAAGCCTTAGAATCTGGTAGAGTGATTACTCCCATTTTTAGGCTTCTTTTCCATGATTGTTCTAGTTATGTTTTCATATAAATTTTATGTCTGCCCATATGGATTTTAGAACAAGTTTGTCTGTGTCTAAAAAAACCAAAAACCAACCCAAACCAACAAACAAAAACAAAAAACATGCTGGGATTTTGATAGGAATTACATTAAACCTGTAGATAATTTGGAGATAATTGGCATCTTTACCATATTCAGTCTTCCAACCCATGGACATAGTATGTCTCTCCATTTACGTAGGTCTTTCTTGGTTTCTTTCATCAGCCTTGTGTAATTTTAGTATACAGTCATTGTACATGTTTTTTGAAAGTGTATATCTAGGATGGAGTGCCTGGGTGGCTCAGTCAGTTAAGCATCTGACTCTTGATTTTGGCTCAGGTCATGGTCTCACGGTTTCGTGAGTTTGAGCCCCATGTCAGACTCTGTGCTGGCAGCACGAAGCTTGGTTGGGATTCTCTCTCTCCCTCCTTCTCTCTCTGCCTCTCCCCCACTCGCACTGTCTCTGTCTTTCTCAAGACAAATAAATAAAACTTTTAAAAAGTGTATATCTAGGTATTTCATTTTCTTTGAGTGCTTACAAATGGTATTGTGTTTTAAATTTTGATTTCTGCATGATTATTCTTAGTATATAGAAATGTAGGGGCACCTGGGTGGGTCAGTCAGTTAAGTGTCTGACTTCAGCTCAGGTCATGATCTCACTGCTTGTGAGTAGGAGCCCCGCATTGAGCTCTGTGCGGACAGCTCAGAGCCTGGAGCCTGCTTTGGATTTGTGTCTCTGTCTCTCTATGCCCCTCCCCCACTTGCTCGCTCGCGCGTGCGCGTGCGCGTGCTCGCTCTAAAAAAAAAAATAAACATTAAAAAATATAAGCAATTTGGGGGTTTTGGCCTTGTGTCTGCCATCTTGCTAAATTTGCTTATTAGTTCTAGGATTTGTTTTTTGTTTTTTGTTTTTAGATTCCTTCGGATCTTCTACACGCACAAACGAGTCATTTGGAAATAGAAACAGTTTTATTTCTTCCTTTCCAATTTGCATGCCTTTAATTATTTTTCTTGCCTCACTGCAGTGTCTATAACTTCCAGAACTATGTTGAATAAGAGCATGAAAGCAGACATCCTTGCCTTGTTCCTGGTTTTAGAGGAAGTATTTAGTCTTTTACTTTAAGATATAAGCTGTAAGGTTTTGGCAGATGCTTTTTATCAAGTTAATTTCTCTCTATTCCTAACTTGCTGTGTTTTTATTGTAAATGTCAGATTTTGTTAAATGCTTTTTCTGTATTCGTTGATATGATCATGGGATTTTTCTTTTTTAGCTTGTTGATATGGTAAGGTTACATTGGTTGATTTTCAAATATTGAACCTTGCATGCCTGGATTAATTTCATTTGATTATGGTGTATAATTATTTTTTATACATTGATGGTTTTGATTTATTAATATTTTGTTGAGGATTTTTGCATATAAGTGTAATTAGATTTTAGTTATGTCTGTTATAAACATCAAATAGCTACATTTTTTTCCTTATTGCTCAATCTAAGAATCTCTCTTTTTTTTTTTTTTAATTTTTTTTTTTAACGTTTATTTATTTTTGAGACAGAGAGGCAGAGCATGAACAGGGGAGGGGCAGAGAGAGAGGGAGACACAGAATCCGAAGCAGGCTCTAGGCTCCGAGCTGTCAGCACAGAGCCCGACGCGGGGCTTGAACTCACAGACCGTGAGATCATGACCTGAGCCGAAGTCGGACGCTTAACCGACCGAGCCACCCAGGCGCCCCTAAGAATCTCTCTTTTAACAGGTGAATTAGACTTATTTTATAACTGATATACCTGGGCTGATTTCCTTCTCTCTGTGTGTGGTCACTATCTGCTATCTTTTTCTTTGCTTCTTTTTATTTCTCCTTTATTGCTTTCTATAGGATTAAGATATTTTTCTATATTTACTTTTTATTTCCATTGTCTCCTTTCTATTTTAGTATTGACTTTTATTTTTAACATTCATACTGGACTTAACAAAGTACAAAGAATTAGTGAACTATAAGGTAGATCTGAAGAAATCAGAATCTCCATTCTCATTCTGAGAATACGAGGATCTTAAAGTATTTTAATTTGTAAACAGAACTTCCAATTTTTCATGTTATTGTTTACTTGCTTTTAAGACCCCAAATTAGGGGCGCCTGGGTGGCGCAGTCGGTTAAGCGTCCGACTTCAGCCAGGTCACGATCTCGCGGTCTGTGAGTTCGAACCCCACGTCAGGCTCTGGGCTGATGGCTCGGAGCCTGGAGCCTGTTTCCGATTCTGTGTCTCCCTCTCTCTCTGCCCCTCCCCCGTTCATGCTCTGTCTCTCTCTGTCCCAAAAATAAATAAAAAAAATAAAATAAAATAAAAAAATAAGACCCCAAATTAGTCACTATTACCAGTGATATGGTTGTTTGCAATGCAGATTTATATCTGCCTTCATATACACCATTTCTGTGCTTACTGCTACTTCTCACATCTCAAATCTTCCTCGTGGAAATGCATCTTTTATTATTCTCTCATGATGATCATACACTCTCTCAGTTTATTTTATCTTCAGTCTATTTCACCTTCAATCAATTTATTTTATCTGCACCCTGGAAACTAAGTTTAGCTGGGAAAGTACAGAATTCTAAGCTGAGAGATATTTTTCTTTCAGCACTTCAAAGATAGCATTCCAATGTCTTTTGGTCTTTATTGTTACCAACAGAAGGTATCCTTATAGTTTAATGGTCATTCCGTCACCTATCATTGTGCCTTAGGTAATCACAGGAAGCAATGTGGCAAGTGGAAGTTTGCTATTCATTTCCCATAGTGTCTTCAGTAAGTCTCTTAATTTTCTTCTGCTGCCAACTCTCTTGTGGAGAATGGGCAGAAATAATTCTCTATTTGGGACCAACACTAAGACATACCTATCTAGTAGCTTCCTAATCTGCCTGTTTTTTCCCCCCTCCCTACTATAGTTTCAAATTCTTCTGTTGGTTCTTTAGACACGTTACATATACTTATTTAATCTCCTTCAGACTGTTCTATTATTTCTGTGTCATTGGGTACTAATTCACCAATTTATTATCTCTGCTGATTCTCCTTCATAGATTAACTCTTTGTGTATCTAATGTTTTTATTTAAAGTTCACTTTTAGGGGAGATCATTTCTATCTGAAGGAGCCCTCGATGCCATCAACTATGAATGTGACCCTATTTTTCATTTTTTCAGGGCTGTTGGGATTCTAGGGTCCTAGATCAATTTTTAAGTTAATTTCTAAGTTTAGGGTTTCCATATTTAGGAAATGTAATTTGAGAACTTACACCTGTAGAGGGAACAAGCTTTCAGATTCAGTTGCTCATAGAAGATTTTTTTTTCTTTTTTTTTAGCCACACTTAGAGCCTAGGAAAGATAGCAAGATTTCTTGCCACTCCTCTTAGCCACTGGGCAGAATTTTCTATTCTCTCTCTCTTTTTTAGTGAATATGAAGCCCTTTGACAGTGCTCATTTTATGCAAGATCTTAGTATTCACTTTCTGCTTCACATGGGACCAAGCCCACATCTCCTTTATTTATAGGCCCCTTGTTCCCCAAATCCTAGCCCAGTTTGAATGCCCTCTGCGAAGTCTTACCACCATCTGAGGCTTAATTTTATGGGTTTGTGTTCCCTATTTCTTCTGATCATGGAAATTTCCCTTTCTATCCTTTGATCTTAACTGTGTATCTTTTATTCAGGAGGGTGGAAAGGTTTACATACTATTTTTAGCAGTTCTGTATTTGTATAGGGGTTCCTACTAATTCAGTTAGTCATATAAACAAGAAGGTTGGCATATAATACATTTTTAAACCTAAAAATAATTGTTTTACTGGTAGAATTTCTAGATCAGAAGTCACACACTTGCAGCTCTTGGGATAAACCCATCCCGCAGATGTGCTTTGCTTGGCTTGGACACTCTTGGCCCACACTGTTTTTTGTTTTTTTTGTTTAATATCACTTCAGAAGCCAACTTTTAAAAATCAAGGGATTTCACATAAGAATACAGATTTTCACGAAAAACAGAAGGATGTGGCAACACTGGGTCCATGTCCCCTCATTTATAACCCACTCGAGTTCTGCAGTACCCGCTCACCATAGCCAAGACATGTTTTCCTGGTTGTCAGAACCTCTCCCCGCCTTTCTTTGGTCCCGTCTAGCCCACTTCACCCATTGACATTACCTGCGAAGCCTCTGCAGATACTCTAATTGGCTATCCCAACCCTCGACTACAAATCGCAGCTAAGTGCCTTCAAATTGAGTTGTCCCCACAGGCAGGAACTGTGGCTGGCTTGTCCACCACTCTATTCACACCCAGCACAGTGCCTGGTTGGTGGTAAACAGTCAGGTGCTTTTGTGTTTTGAATGAATGAATTGGATGAGTTATTCTAAAAATAAACAGCCCTACAGTCCAAACAATTCTGCGGCGGAATCCCCTCCAAAATGTCGGCAGCCCTAACGCCCTTAACGTTTAAATCCTGAGAATCATCGCGTCTTAAGTAATCACAGGCAGCGATGTAGCAAGTGGAAGTTTGTTATTCATTTCCCGTAGGGTTTTCAACAAGTCTCTTAATTTTCTTCTGCCGCCAAGTCTCCTTTGCAGAATGGGCAGAAATAGCTCTCTATTTGAGGGACCAGCACTACGACATCCCATGTTTCTCAGACAAGCTGTGCTATATATACATGTGACCTCGTATTGCTAGGGCCGGTATGCAGCCGAGTCAGCATGGGAAAATCTTAAGTGCACCTGGAAAGAGACTGGGGTGTAATTTCCAGAGATGGGTTATTGAATGACAGCTTCCCCCCTCGGTCCAGTGAGAAATTTAATTTGCCGAGGACTCAACACAGGAAGCATTTGCCGATTAAAAATATGTCTAAACAGATGTTCTGCTTAGCCTGGAAGAAGGATCTTAATGCAACTGTCATTATTGGATTTTCTTGGATTACTACTATCTGGAATTGGAGTCCACATAGAAGGATGTAATTATTTATTATGGCCAAGAGTCCTACATTTGAAGAGAAGCTCAGGGGCATCTGAAAGGATTTAACACACTGGGGGTTGGGGTGGGCTTGGGGATAAAGTCCATTTAAATTATCTGGCTCTGGGAGTGGACCCTATTCTCTCTGAAAAAGCACCGCGGCCACAGCCATTCAATGTTCCATCTCCAGAAGAAGGCACAGGTGTGCCATAAACAGAACCAGGCCTGACCCAGCCTTCTCAAGAGAGGAACTAGGAATTTTCGATTTTTTAACTGGTCACCCCCACACTGGACGCAACCATCCCGACAGCCAAGCCACCTGCATAACCCCCACCCCAGGGTGATGGGCAAATTCATACCTTGCGTGGGAACCTTGGAAGACTAAAGAGTAGCCCCTCGGTGAAAGCAGAGACTGGATTATTCTGCATGATGGTTTTCAAACCTGGCTGCACGTGTGAATCAACTGGGAAGCTTTTTAAAAGTTCTGGTGTCTGCCCCCTGCCCTGAGGTGGCAACTCGGTCCAACTACAGTGGAGTCCAGGCATGTGAGATTTTAAAGCTCTTAGGTAGTTCAAAAGCACAGGGACGTTTGAGAACCACTGATATAGCCCAAAAGTTGAGAGCAGGGGGTTTTAAGTTGGGAGACTTAGGCTCAAGATAAATGCTGCCATTTGCTACTTGTGTGGCCTTGGATAAGCCACTTTTCCTTCCTTCTGAGTCTTGTTTCCTGCTGCATGGTGGTGTTGTGGGCACTGAACCAGGTAATGAATGTCAAATGCCTGCAGTCGTAAAGGCTCAGTGCGAGCTTCAGTAATCACTGTCAAGGTCTGCATTCGGGGACAGGCTAGAGAGAATGCCTACAGTTAGGTTCAGTGGCTACACCCAGATATACTGACATTAGTGACATTCAGGGGTCCGGGAGCTGAGTGGTGCTTTGCACCCATGTTTGTGATCTCCAGTGCAAACAAGATTCCATTATTATTTCCTGCAACACAAAGCCCTTCGGAACCGTTACTGAAAGTGAAAGGTTCATTCTCTTTTATGAATATGGTTCTGGAAATCAGGCTCTATCAAAACAGTCACAGCTTCATTGGAGTAGCGGTTACACACTCCATTTCATTAATCCTATTAGCAGCCCCAAAATACATGCTGAGCTCTCATTGCCAGGGGAGGGAGACTCCTCTGACCAAACGGTCTGCCAGGGGGATGCTGAGTGAGCAATTCTCTGAGCCCCCCAGCCCTCCCCAGAGCTGGGAGCACAAATCCCTGCCGTCAGGGCTGAGGGGAGCCACATAATGCCAGGAAATAAACCTGCTGCTGAAGCTAGGGGGGCCGGGGCAGGGGGGCTTCCTCAGATCCTTTCTCCTGCTTGGGCGGTCTTTTTCTGGGGGTGGTGGGAGGGGGGCAGGCTGTGATTAAAGGGGAATCTGAGATTGACACAACTTATCTTCAATTCAAACAAAAACAAGGGGCACCCCAGGCTGGCGCCTGACAGTGCCCTGGAAAGATGGAGCTGACGGAGGGAAAGCTGGGGGGGACGGGCTAGAATAGCCTGCCTTCAGCTCACCTTTGAGGGTGACGAGGGTCTCTTTCCTGGTCAGGCTTGCCCTGGATGCTTAAAGACCTGCCCATCTGCTGCTGCAATACAGAGTGGAGAAACTGGCCTAGCCTTGACATTATCCACTTCCAAAAGCCCAGGGTCATTGGAGGGTTTGTGGACTATGGATTTAGCCTATTTTAGGGGTATGAGGAGGGGTGGCTGGGGGAGTATTGTCACTGTCCGCCTTAAAAACCCCAAGAAGATTTCTTGTGCAGTGTGGGTACCATGCACAGGCCAACCTACCAGAAACAGAATTTTAACAAACTGCAACAGCCTTATTCTTTCCGGTCTCCTTTAAATGTATTTCTGTGCAGCTGTTGAACAGCTGTGAAATCCCAGTCCAGAGGTGGATGATATACTTTAATGCTGGATAATATTATTCTTGGAGGTGGAGGTAGGGAGGAAAAAGTAGACGAGCTACATTCAGTGAGCACCTCTTAAATTCCAGAACCTGGCTGTGCACTTTGCATAAATATTACCTCTAAGTCTCCCCAAACGTCGTATGTGGAGTTTGAATACTTATCTGAGGTCCTAGCTACTCAGTGGCTAAGCTGGGATGCAAACCCAAGTGCATCTGACTGTCGAAGTTTATTTGGTTGGGTCATTTTACACCAACAACCTAGTAAATACTAAGACCCCTGACAATGCCTGTTGCTGGTGGGCAGGTAAGATGCAGCGAGAGAAGGTAGGAGCTGGTCTCTGAATATGGCCACAGCTCTCATTCCTGTGAGCTCATGCTGTTTTTCACATTGAGGGGTGGAATCTATTTTCTTCTCCTTGAAGCTGGTTAGGCTTGTGTCGACCAATAGAATGTGGCAGAAGTGGCATTCTGGGTACTCTGAGTTCAGGCCTGAAGTGGACTGGCGGCTTCTGCTTCTTCCCCCTGGGAAGCCAGCCACCATACTGTAAGAAAAATCTCAGGTTAGACAACTAAACGAAAGTCCATGTGGAGAGAAGAGCCACGTGGAGGCACATGTGACTATAGCTTTTTTGGACCTTCCATCCGGGCCCAGCCCAGCTGCTAGAGGAATGCAGTTGGGTGAGTGACCCGGCTGATGTCAGCTAAGGAAACATCCCACTGAGCCCAGTCAACCCACAGAATCGCGAAAGATAGCAAACCACTGTTTGAAGTCACAAAGTTTGGGCGTGGTTTTATGCAACGATAAATCACTACGGAAGGAAAAATTAGGTGTGGCGTCTATGTTACTGCAGGGATAGCAAACCCCTCGAGTTGCATCCTCACACCCTCCGCTCAATTGTTAGCGCTAAGTGCTGGGTTTCTGTGGCCAAAATGAAGTGCCACTAAGATTACCAGATGTCTGGAGAGTCTGAGAAAGCACAAGTCAAAATACTTAGAAAAAGCAAAGCAGGGGGCGCCTGGGTGGCGCAGTCGGTTAAGCGTCCGACTTCAGCCAGGTCACGATCTCGCGGTCCGTGAGTTCGAGCCCCGCGTCAGGCTCTGGGCTGATGGCTCGGAGCCTGGAGCCTGTTTCCGATTCTGTGTCTCCCTCTCTCTCTGCCCCTCCCCCGTTCATGCTCTGTCTCTCTCTGTCCCAAAAATAAATAAATAAATAAATAAAAAAAAAAAGAAAAAGCAAAGCAGGAAACCACAGATTTTTAAAGGGAGCCCCGCACATGGTCCCAGAAGTAAATATCCTGTGAGATACAGAAACAAATGCACATTTGTCACATGGTCGGGGTGGGGGGAGGCGGGGCAGCTAATGAATCTGCCTTTCTCTAAAGGAGGCCGGACTGAAAAGAGGGGGATCAGCAACCCAACAGCAAAGTGAGCAGAAGACAGGCAGGAAGAGGCAAATCACAGAAGTGCGCCCCCAAATCACTGGCAAAGTCAGGAAGAAATGTTGAAAGTCACCAGCAGTCAAGGAAATAAATATTAAGTAATAATAAACCACTGTTTACATTATTAAACACGCGGCTAGTACCTGGTGCTAGAGAGGATACAGTGAAAAAGGCACACTCCCAAGTTGCTATGGAAACGTGAATGGTTTTACCTTTTGAAATGCGTTCTAGCAACACCTGTTAAAAACAAGAGTGTGAGGATGTGTGTTCAGGAATGTCAATGCAATGCAGCATTGCTCACGAAGGCAAAAACTTCGAATGAAGTGAATGTTAATTGACAAGGGAATGACTGGATCAATTACAGTCCATCCATATCAGGAATATTTTGCAAAATATTCAAAAGAATAAAGTTATCACAAATGCATTAGAGGAGTTTCTCATGAGGTGTTGCTGAGAAAAGTATGATTCATAAAAAGCATGTATCAAATATGATCCCACTTTTTAAAGCGATGAAGCTTGTATTTGAATATATGTTTATATCTCTACCTAAATGTATATATGAATACATGTGTGTGGAAAAAAAGTATGGAAGGATGCATACAACGTCATCAAGCTTGCGTGACAGAGAAAAGGGTAGGGGGCGGTATGTGAAAAAAAGAAGTGAAGGAGGTAGCCAAATTAAAAGGAAAAGAATTTTTTTTCTTTAAAATTTCTAATGTTTATTTAGTTTTGAGAGACAGAGCATGAGCATGAGCATGGGAGGGGCAAAGAGAGAGGGAGACAGAATCCAAAGCAGGCTCCAGGCTCTGAGCTGTCAGCACAGAGCTCTACGCAGGACTTAGACACACAAACTGTGGGTTCATAACCTAAGCTGAAGTCGGACGCTGAACTGAATGAGCCACCCAGGTGCCCCAAAGGGAAAAGAATTTTTTTTTATTTCTTTTTAATGTTTATTTATTTTTGAGAGAGAGAGAGAGAGAGAGAGATACACACAGAGTGTAAGCAGGGGAGGGGCAGAGAGAGAGGGAGACACAGAATCCAAAGCAGGTTCCAGGCTCTGAGCTGTCAGCACAGAGCTGGACGTGGGGCTTCAACTCACGAACCTCGAGATCATGACCTGGGCCGAAGTCAGACGTTTAACCCACTGAGCCACCCAGGTGCCCCAGGGAAAAGAATTTTTAAAAACATTTAAAAAAGGATATGATAGGGTCACCTGGGTGGCTCAATCAGTTAAGCGAGACTTCAGCTCGGGTCATGATCTCACAATTTGTGAGTTCAAGCCCCGAGTCTGGCTCTGTGCTGAGAGCTCAGAGCCTGGAGATTGTTTCGGATTCTACATCTCCCTTTCTCTCTGCTCCTCCCCTGCTCACGCTCTCTCTCTCCTACAAAAATAAATAAACATTCAAAAAAAATTTTTTTAACTTTAAAAAAAGATATGATAGGTGTGCCTGGTGGCTCAGACAGGTAAGCATCCAACTTTGGCTCAGGTCACAATATAGCAGCTTGTGAGTTCGAGCCCCACATCAGGCTCTGTGCTGACAAGTCAGAGCCTGGAGCCTGCTTCCGATTCTGTGTCTCTGTCTCTCTCTGCCCCTCTCCCACTCACGCTTTGTCTCTCTCTCAATCTCTCTCTCAAAAATAAATAAATGTTAAAAAATATTTTTTTTAACTTTAAATAAGGATATGATAGGGGTGCCTGGATGGTTCAGTTGGTTAAGCCTCCAACTCTTGATTTCGGCTCAGGTCATCATTTCAGTTTTGTGGGATCGATCCCCACATTGGGCTCTGTGCTGACAGCCAGTGGAGCCTGCTTGGGATCTCCCTCTCTCTGCCCTTCCCGTGCTCGTGCTCTCTCTGTCCCTCTTAAAATAAATAAATAAAATTAAAAAAAATTATTCCTTTTGACTGGCCAGTGGTGCAATGGATAATGCATTCGACTACGGATCAGAAGATTCTAAAAATCATTCCTTTTGATACTGTGTGTCAACTATACTTCAATAAAAAATTATTCCTTTTGCTCCGCGTTCATTTTAGGCAGAAGAAACGCCATTGCCAGCAGTGAGCCCTCACTCCTGTAGGCTGCAGGCCAGCCCAAAGCCCAGCAGCCTCTCTCCTCCAGCACAGCTTCCGAACGGGAAAAACTCCCCCAAACTGAGACGCTTCTAGCGAGACACCCCCACCCATAATCTCCAGGCTAGAATCTCTAGAACCAGGAAAGCACACTCCTGTGAGCATTAGTGTGCAGATAGACAGAAGCAGCACCATCGAGGCAGGAACCTGGCAGGTGGCCCTGGCCACAGACAACCCCACCCCACCCCCAGCAGCGCACACACAAGGTCTCTAGTCTACACCCTCCTCCCGAGCCCCCACCCCAGCTTTATCTTCCCACCTTGCCTCCCATGCCCACTTGTTCCCTCAGATACCCAGTTCCCAAAGCCTCACGATCCCTCCTGTCAGACCTTGGGGGCAGCAATTTACAAGCCAGGCACCAATGAGAAAGGTCAAACCCAGAAGGCAGAGTTTAACTGAAGACCATACAGTCCCTGAGCAACCAAACACCACCCTTCTACGGCTTTCTCCGGCAGCCAGTCCACCCTTAGTAAGAGGACACACTCCCTCATGGCCACAGACCTCGGTGTTTCTAGTCTACTGTGATAGGAAGTAAAAAGTGGAATAAGAGGTTTCCAAAGCCAAGGACAGGGGGTAAGGGACAAAAGAGGAGTGACTGCTTAGTAGGTGTGGGGTCTCCTTTGGGATGATAAAAATGTTCTGGAACAAGATAGAGGGATGGTTGCACAACATCGTGAAGGTACTTTATGCCACTAAGTTGTACACATTAAAATGGTTAAAATGGAAATTTTATATTCTGCGAAATTTACCACAGCTGAAAAAAACAAGGATGCAGAGGCCTGGTGGGGCCTCATATTACCCTTTCTGGCTTCCTCGCTGCTGGTATTCATGGCTGTAGCATTCTGCCAGCTCTCGAAAGGCTGCTCCTCGAGCCCACCTAAAGGAATGAGGAAGAAAAGAAGCATGAGGACACATTAGCCTTCTTTGTAGGAGCACCAAGAAATGAGGGAGCAAACCTGGTCACCTGAGGGATGACCAGAATCCCTGGCAGATCAAGAAAGATTTGATAACAAGGGTTGATTGGGCACCTATCACAGGCTGGGTACTGTTCTAGATGTTAGGGGCAAAAAAGAACCTGCTTTCCCATAACCATGCACATGATTCACAAATTATAAACGGATTACTCTCCTTGACCAGTTCAAGGGTACTTGGAGTCAGATACACAAAGTTAACAGGGAAATCCCAGAGTCAACCTCGAAGTCAGCTTTCTCACCCTCACCTCCATCAGGAAGCCCAAATGTAAACAGGACACAGCCTTCTGGGGTCCCCTGGTGTGGAATGCAGGGAGAAATCATCAGTGCTGCTTTTAAATATGTGATGTGGTCGGTTACGACCTTGGCTTAAAGAAGTATTTTGGTTTTCTCTTTGGAGTGAGCCTCATTTTAAAGTTGCTCTGTCGGGCGCCTGGGTGGCTCAGTTGGTTAAGTGTTAGACTTCGGCTCAGGTCACGATCTCACAGTTCGTGAGTTTGAGCCCCGTATCGGGCTCTCTGCTGTCAGCACGGAACCCACTTCAGATCCTATGTCCCCTTCTCTCTTTGCCCCTCCTCCGCTTACACATGCATGAGTGTGTGTGTGTGTGTGTGTGTGTGTGTGTGTGTGTGTGTGTGCACGTTCTCTTCCTCTCTCTCGCTCTCTCTCTTAAAAATAAATAAATAAATAATAAAATAAAATAAAAAGAAACTGCTCTGTTGACTTCCAGGGTGCCTGGGTGGCTCAGTTGGCTAAGCATCCGACTCTTGATTTCAGCTCAGGTCATGATCCCTCGGTTCCTGAGATTGAGCCCTGAGGTGGGCTCTACCCTGATGACTCGGAGCCTGTTTAGGATTCTTTCTCTCCCTCTCTCTGTCTGCCCCCCTCACCCTGCACTCACATGTGCGCACTCTCTCTCTCAACATAAAAAAATAAACATAAAAAAAAAGAAATCCCTTTTGCTAACTTCATGTATTAGGACTCCGTAGACACTGCCTTGGTCAAGAACAGTGATGCTTAGGGGCGCCTGGGTGGCTCAGTCGGTTAAGCATCCGACTTCAACTCAGGTCACGGTCTCACGGTCCGTGAGTTCGAGCCCCGCGTCGGGCTCTGGGCTGATGGCTCAGAGCCTGGAGCCTGCTTCCGATTCTGTGTCTCCCTCTCTCTCTGCCCCTCCCCCGTTCATGCTCTGTCTCTCTCTGTCTCGAAAATAAATAAACGTTAAAAAAAAAAATTAAAAAAAAAAAAAAGAACAGTGATGCTTGTATTTGTTTGCTAGTGGCCATTGGGTATAAGCCTCGTTCACACCTGTCCTCACCAGGAACGTGGTCAATCAGCAAATATTATTAGACCCACAGTGAGCCGAAATTGTGTGCACCGGGCGATCGCCAGGCACCAGGTGATCCAGCAGTGAACAAGACAGACGGGTGACATGGGTGGCTGGACGATAAACACAAAGTAAGAAAACAAAAGGCCACAATCGTTGTAGGTTCAGAAAACCTGAAGGTCAAAGGCGGTATGTGGTGGAGCACGGTTGGGGCAGTTGCTCAGAAAGGGCCTTCTCTGACCACTGGAGTCAAAGAAACTGACATAGAAGTCTGGGCCAGGATCAGGAAAGAATCTGGATGGGGAATGAGCTTGCCACGTGGAGGGGCTGACAGTGGTGGGCAAGGGGGAACAGACGGAGAGGGAGGCTGGATCCACAGGGATATAGTTGCAGACAGGGAAACAGGGAGGCTGATGAACTAGATACGAGGGACTGAGAGGGGCCCCTAGTGACTCCTACATTTAGGAGTTGTGAAACTGAGTGGGCTGTGACACCAGGGAGCAGATATGAGGGCAAAGCCTATGTCCAGGAGAGACTGTTATATGTATGAAACCACATCAAAGCGACTACAGGACAATCTACTTGGGCAAAATTGTTTCCTGCATTTGTTTAGAAATTTGCAGCTTGCAAAGCAGTTTCCCATATCTCCTTTGACCCTGATTAGAACCTTCTGTGGCAGAAAGGAACCCCATTTTCCAGAGGAGAAAACTGAGACACAAAATGCTTAGCCCGGGGTTGCCAGCCCATCAGGGAAGCTGGGGGCTCAGGACACGGTCTCCTGGTAGGAAACCTGATGATCTTTGCTGTGCCCCACAGCTCACAGGCTTCCAACAATGCTCGAGGTAGGGTCCCAAACACGCAATCCAATGACCTGGCCCTGAACAAGCAAGGGAGACGACCTTGTGGTCCACCGTGCAGACCGCCTCTTTCCCTCTCCTGACTATGACACCGGCAGTGGACCAGACGTGCGCTGACATTTTTGTGTGCCTTCGTCCTGTTCATTCTGCTGCCTTTCTGGCCAACTCGGAATCCACTCACATACTCCCTGCAGCTGCCGGTGCATTCGCTGCCAGCTCCCAGCCCTCTGGTTATTCTTCCACTTACGATATCATTTCCTCTCGGGCTAAAGGTCAGGGGAAATCCTGATGGTATGAAAATCGCTGGCCAGCACAGGAATGTGGCATGTGTGGAGTGAAAAAGAGGCTGAAGCCAAAGATCTAGGACTAGCTTAGTCTTGACTGCGTAACTGCGGATAAGACCTTGGGCGTTTGTATTTTTCATCTGTCAAATGGGCTGTTTGTTTTGAAGACCAAATGAGGTAATGGGTTTGTTTAGGCACTAACTCATTCAACAAATATTTATCCGACACCTGCTACACGCCAGATGCTGTTTCTGCTGCTCAGGATACAACACGGAACAAACTCTACCCTGACCTCATGGAAATTATATTCTGATGGAGGGTAGGGGAGAAAACAAAAAAACAAATAGGCAACTAAGTATTTAAGTCAGTTGCCGATAAGCACTGTGAAGAAAATAAATGAGGGTGAGGGGAACAGTGGGCACTAGGGACAAGGGGTTGTTTCATGTGAGGTAGAAAAGCAGAAGCCTGAGGAAAGTGAAGGAGAGAGTCCACAGATAATCTGGGGAAGAACATTCCAAATTGAAAAAGCAACAGGGGCAAAGGCCCTGGGGTGGGAGTGTGCTTGGCGGTAGGGAGGCGGGATGATTTGTGAGGGGCAGAGTAGCAGGCAATGAGGCCAGCGGGCAGGGGAGGGTCTGGAGGGTTAGCTCATGTGGGGGCATTTTGAGGATCTGGCTTTCATTCTGAGGGATCTAGATGACAGCCCAGGGACACGAAAAGGGCTTTGTAACTGCACCGAATTTGAATATGACTGGGGTTATTAGTAGTGGTCAGGAGGGGGACTCAGGGGCTGGCATTTGAAAGGAGATTCCACATAGCACTACCCCAGCATGAAGGGATGGAAAGTTTAGACATGGTTGGCTCTTGCAAAAGGGGTGGAGGGAGGCCATAAATAAATAAATAAATAAATAAATAAATAAAATAACCTGTAAGCACAGTCTGGGTTCAAGGTTAGCTGTAGGCTGTGTTTGAGGGAACAAAAGCCAGGAGAGACTGATATTCAGCTCTGCATCAGGCAGAGGAGGGCGGGGGTCAAGGACTTCTGATCCATTGGCCTCCAGGTGCTTGGAGCTATAATAGGAGCAAAAGCTCTGGAGTTGAGGGCAGAGCGGGTGCCCCCTCCCCCCCCCCCCCCCCCCCCCCCCAGTAAATAGAGGGGGAAAGAATCAGTGTTTCCTAAGTGGCAGTTATGGAGCTGACCATGCGCTGAGAACAGTGCTAAATGAGTTTCTTGTATTGTGTTTTGTAATTCTAGCCTCAAAAAGACACAATGACAAAAGGACCATAAACATCCCCACTTTACAGACGAGGAAACAAGGCTCCAAGAGGTGAAGTGACTTGCTTGTCTTGAGGGTACGGAGATGGTTAGCAATGGTGATAGCTGGAGGTGGGGCCAATCTGACCCCCAAACCTGTGCTTCTTCCCCTCAGCCTCAGGACCAGAAAGAACAAGTGGGGTGCCTGGGAGAGCCTGGGGAAGGGCCCCAAGGGACCCACGGCATTTTCCAGGAGGCCTATGAGAGCTTGGAGCCCTGGGCAGTTAAGAACACAAATCCCCCCTCTGTCATCCTTACCAGCAAGAGACTAGAGAGTGTCTTTTTTTCTCAAAAGGGCAGCAAATCTCATGCTTCCAGTACAGCTAAGCCTGGGATCCACCTGGAGATAATGTGGTTTGGCCACTCCCCATGATGAAACCCTTCCTGAGGCTCTCCACTGCCTTTGGGATGAGTTCTAACTCCTGAAAGGATTGCCTGGCCCCTGTGACAAGGCCCTGCCTGCCTCCTCCTCCTGGGGCCTTGAGGCTGCTACTTTCCCACTCCTACCCAGCCACCCCAAGCTACCTACAGCACCTTGATTTCTATTGTCTTCAGCCACACCCACCTCTTCACCAAATCCAACTGGTGCTTCAAGTGTCAGCAGGGACACTGCTTCTTCTGGGACACTGACCCACTGCTTCTCCCAAGTTTCAAGCACTCTGCTCTGTGCAGTCACAGCCTGGGCTGATTCACATCCCTTACCACAAGGTATCAGCACCTCCTGTCCATTCAGCTGATCCCTCAGTTTGGTTTCTAGTTTCTGGCATCTCAAAGAAAGGGATCTTGTCTTGTCCAACAATGAACACCCAGCACTGTGCCTGGCACATAGCAGACACTCAATAAAATATGAGATGGATGGATAGATAAGTCAGGTAGGCAGTGCTTAAAAAGAGAACTCAATCGGGACACCTGGGTGGCTCAGTCAGTTAAGCATCCGACTTCGGCTCAGGTCTGATCTCACTGTTCATGAGTTCGAGCCCCGCATCGGGCTCTGTGCTGATCGCTCAGAGCCTGGAGCCCGCTTCAGATTCTGTCTCCCTCTCTCTCTCTGTGACCCTCTCCTGCTCACACTCTGTTTCTCTCCCTCAAAAATAAATAAACATTTAAAAAAGAGAGAGAGAGGACTCAATCATTTCTAACGCAGCCTAACTGATGGGAAAATTTGTCTTCATCAGCTTTTATGGGGAGAGGAAAACAGATATTCTCAGAACAATGGTTTTCAACCTTCAGTGCGATTTGGGATCACCTGGGAAACTTTTTAGAAAAATACTGATGGGGCGCCTGGGTGGTTCAGTCAGTTGAGCATCTGACTTCAGCTCAGGTCATGATCTTGTGGTCCGTAGGTTCGAGCCCCATGTCGCGCTCTGTGCTGAGAGCTCAGAGCCTGGAGCCTGCCTCTGATTCTGTATCTCCCACTCTCTCTGCCCCTCCTCCACTCATGCTCTGTCTCTCTCACTCTCAAAAATGAATAAATGTTAAAAAAAAAAGTTTTAGGAAGAAAAATACTGATGCCTGGGTCCCACCCACCAGGGGCTTTCTTATTTAACCAGTCTGGGCCTGGGCTGGGCCTTGGGATTTTCAAAAGCTCTTCAGATGATTCTAAGGTACAGCCAAGGTTGAGAGTGACTACTCAGAGAACCTGTGAGAGGCAGTCTCATTTCATGATATTTTCTCACAACTAAACTCTTACTCCCCAAGCTTACCGGTAATGAAAGACGTGGGGCTGGAAACAGACATCAAACATTTAAAAAGTCGCTTCTCACATCTAAATCAATGAGAAATGTTGCTCTCTTTCAGTAAAAGCTAGCAAATGAGTAAGACAGGTGTGACTGTGGTTGGAACTGCAGGCATGGGTACCACAGAACAGGGAAGAGAAATACAGCCTGACACAAAGATTGGGGACAGTGGGGGAGGGGGCATTTAGGGTGTGGGGATATATTCTTCCTTGGGTGTAATCGCAAGACAAAAAATATTTGGAAAAAAATATGTATAAATGCTCATATTTGATCTTTGGTTAATTACCTCTTTAGTGAGAGGATATGCAAAGACCTTGTAGATTTCATTAGTCACAGGGGCTTATTCAAACGTCTCCTTTGCATAAGAAACCCAGGCTTACAGCTGGTCTCTGGGAAAGAATGCCCTCCAGGCCTTGAAAAGAGAGCTACAGGCCTGTTCACGCTCTCACTGAAACACAGCAGAGGTCAACGGCCCATGATGCATGGGGCCAGGCTGAAATGTTTCTATCCAGCATTTGCAATTCAATCCCACAGTTTCCTTTATGGAACAATTCACTAAATTCAGAGTTGTTCTTTTTTCTAATTCACCATATAATTCACCTCCCAAGTTCAATTAAGAAGCAATCTGTTAGCAACTTTGGGAGCAAGCTGCTTTTCTTTGGAAAAGCCCAATTTTCTTCCGTTCCCAACAAAAAGTAGCTTAATTATATGCATCATATGAGACATTGATGTATACACAACACTCCTCCACCATAATTAATGAAATATTAACTATATACATCCAAAGACATCTAGGCAGAAAGAGATGGGCTTGTCCAAAGCCCAAGAGGACAGTCTTGTTCCATAGATCAATATTGCTCTATTGAATATATGCTCATGCATAGTGACTATGAATTAATATTCATTAATATGCTAATTATAAACAAAGCTTTATATTAATTATTCCTTCTATCCCTCATTTGTAGAGCCTAACATTTTTTAGTCCTTGGTTTTCTTAAACATCAGAATAACTACCATTTTTAAAGTGTTGACTGTTTGCAGGTACACACCTACGTTAACCTGTTTCATCCTCAAACTAACCCTCTGAGGTGGATATCGTTCCCATTTTACACGCAGGGTAACTGAGGCTTAGAGCAGGTAAGATATCACTGATGACACAGCCATTGAGAAGAGAGACTGAGATTCTCTCCAGATGGTCTGGTGTCAAATCCTTTCGTATACATCACACGCTAAAGTAACCGGGCCGGGACTACCTCTGCTGTCCATTTACTCACTTTGAAGACACCTGTATTTACAGCTCTGGCCTGCCAGAGGTAAACCTATCATGCATCCGCATTGCTTTATTCTAATAAAAAAAAAATCTCCAGCACAAGCTCCTACAAACCACTTCATTACTAGTAACTCAATAACTCAGTAACTCAATAAACATTGGTTGAATGTCTGCTTGGGGTAGCACTGTGCCGAGTTCCTGAACACAGGACACACAGGACCTACCTTTATGGTGCCTTCATGGCTCTGGCGCAGAGGATAAAAATCAACAATAAACAATGAGATTGTTGCACAGCAGGATTAAGCACTTTGAAGAAATTACAACAGTTTTAAGAAAGAGCAGTGGGGGGATGGGAGCCCAGGGGAGGCCTCTCTGAGCAGATGGCATTTGGACTGAGACCCTAAATGATGAAAAGGGGACATCCATCTAGGGACAGTATTCTAGCAAAACAGGCAAAACAAAACCAAAAAAGCAAAAACAAGTAAACAAACAAAAACCCAGCAAGTGACAATGTCCTGGGGAAGGAAAGTGAGTGCCGGAGCGTGGCCGGAGCCAGGGCTGAGGGCACCATGGCGGGCACTGGTGCCTGAGGAACGCACAGCCAGCTTGTACAGGGCTTTGGAGTGTTATCCTCACAGCTATGTCTTAAGCAGTCTTACTTTGCCATGCCCTTTGGTCATATGTAATATGCACAGCAATCCCATGAATAAGTAATATTATTCCTCTTTTACAGAAGAGAAAATGAAGGGTCATGAGTAAGTTGTTCGAGGTCACCCAGCTGGTAAGTGACTGAATTTGCATTCCAAGTCTGGCCTGTCTGACTCCAGAATCCATGCTCCTAACCCGTGCCCTCTACCCCACACCTGTACAAGTGCGGTATCAGCGAGCATCTCAGGCAAGGCAGACGGGTGAAGTATCTGCACACCTCCTCTCCGTCAGTGCAAGAAACACCTGCTGAGCTGAGGTTTTAATTATTCATTAGAAAAAAAAAAAAAAAAAAGAGGCCAAGCCCCCTCGACAGGCTGATTTAGGAATGAACTAGTCAACCACTATGGTAATCAATGTGAAATCCTAAGTAATTCAGTGCCAAGTACATTTTATATCTATGCCAAATTTCAAATGCTACAGAAGGGAAAGGGAAAATGAGTTAAAAGATCATTGCCAACATGTGTTAATGAAATGATTTAATATCAGCAAGTGTATAATAAAAAGGGAATTCTTATACACTGCTGGTGGAGGAGGAATATAAATTGGCAACATTTTATGAGGTAATTTAGCAAGGTGTACCAAAATAGGCAGTAAGATGACTTTGACCCAATAATATGACTTCTAGATATTGGCACTAAGGAACTGATTGGCCGTAAAGACAAAGACTATTTATCTCAACATTTTTATAATAAAGATTGTGATAACTACACCCCTCAATGGGAGGCGGGGGCTAAAGTGAAATATCATATAAAGGGAACACTATGTAACCTCATAAACTGTTTTAGAAGGAAGTTTACTAGCTGGGAAAAATGGTCATATCGTAAGTCAAAACACAGATAAGGAAATAATGCCCAGGGTGATTCCAATAGAACTGGGTATGATCCCGTCTTTTCTGAAAAAGCAGATCCAAAAAAGATGGGAGGGAAGTGCTGGGTGGACATACCCACAATACCCATTGTGATTATCTCTGGTTGGCAATTTGGGGGTGAATTTTATTTTCTTACATACTTTGTGTAATTTCCAAATTGCGCTCAACAGATTACTTTTACAATCACGAAATAAAGGGATTTCCAAAAAAAAAAAAAAAGATTACAGCACATACTCACCTATGAACACGTGCTCTGCACTTTGTAGTGCACACACACACACACACACGTATACACACATAACACACACACACACAGGCGGCTGCCGGGAAAACCTTTCTCCACTGGGAATGCAAGAAACGTAGCCGTGTTTATGCAGATGGAAAAGTTGTGGTCCCGTCATTTTTCTCTGTTCTGACCATGGAAAGAAAAAGTAATGAGTCCACACCTTGGCAGGATGGAGGCCAGGAAACCTCATGGCTGAGAAGTTGAGAGGGCCTGTCAGAACCTTCCCTGAGACAGTGTTGGGTGGGCAATTCTGAGGTCTGGCCCTCCCTTCTCCAGCCAGTTACCTGGCTCCCACCTGTGTCCAAGCACTGGCTGGTGAGGACTCAGAATTTGCTCCTGCCCCAGGCAGAAGCTCATGGGAGGCTTCTTAATCATGCAGATTTGAGTGCTGCCTTCCCAGAGCCTCCAGTCAAACATCCATTTTGCTTGGCATTGGACCCTCCCCCAACCTTGAATGGCTGCACCTGCATTTTTCCTGGTCCCTGATTATTGTTACGTCCATGCCAGATCTCTTCTCAAAGAGAAGTACCTGTGTTCTCAAAAGATCTCTTCCTTAGGTGAGTTCTCAAAGCAGAAGTACCTGTTGCTCACCTGGCTTCAAACTTCCAGCGCTCTCCTGAGCCTGGACGCCAGGCACTCTTGTCACTTGGCCCACACCTTTCATACCCAGCCTGGCCTTGGCTTCTTCGAAGGCTGTTTCCATCACTTATTGCTGCATAACAAACTATCCCTCTCAACTGAATGGCTTAAAATAACCATTTTATGCTTGCTTCTGATTCTGTGGGCCAAGAATGGCAGCAAAGAACAAATGGCGCTGGCTTGTCTGCTCCACAGTGTCTGGGGTCTTAGTTGGGATAGCTCAAATGGCTGAGGGATGGCTACAATGGCTCACGTGGAGCCATAAGTCTGGGGCCTTGGCTCTCTTCCATGCGGCCTCTACACACAGCCCCCTTGGGCTTCCTAACCGCAGAATGCTTCCAAGAGGCAGCCTTCCAAAACGATGAGTCCCAACGTGCCAGTGCTTTGTAAAAGCCTCCGCTTACATCATGCTTTCTAGTTCCCCATTGGCCAAAGCAAGTCGCTTTGGGCTGAGCCCAGAGTCACTGAAGGAGAGGATGGTACCAGCGAATGTCTGTGCCAGGTGAGGTTTGTCAAGGGAGCACAAATGTAACAGCCTACCTACTACCAACCTGATCTCGGTGTATCTGAGGTTCAGGCAAATCAGGTGGTTTGCTAGACGGACCCTACGGTGCAAGGTCCAGAGTCAGAGTGCTTACCGGCAAAGTCTTAGCTTCGCTACTGACTAGCTGTGGGACCTCAAACAAGTCATTTAACCTCTTTCTCCTTCAGTGGCCTCATCCACAGAAGGAGGATTCACCTCATAGGGTTGTTATAAAGATTAAGAGGGATAATACGTGCAAGGCATAGAACAATGCCTGGCCCCAAATCGGCACTCACTGAGTTAGCTGTTACTACTATTACGACTATTACTACTGACTCTAAACAACGCACCCTCCTTCACAAAACCCAGATAGTAAGAGGCAAAACCCAGATGCAGTCTTAAGCCCATGTGCCTCCACTGATGGCCTCTATAATAAAGGGCTATTTAGGGCTTCTCCTATACATAGATTTCTAGAAGCTTCTGAAGAGGTGTGCTTCTAAAGCAGGGAGTGGTCAGGTGTGACAGCAGTGGGGCACTAGAGAGGCATGGGGGTAGAAATTCAGATCCACAGTGTTCGGGGCTGCTGGTGAGGCAGCAAGAACCGAAGAGCATTATGGGGCACCAATTAAATCCTTCTTTGAGATGCTGAGGGCCAATCTTTGGGCTTATAAGCTGAATGCATAAAAGGAAGTTTGTGGAAGAACCTCCTCCGGTCCCCATTTATTTCTTTCAGGGCTCACTGAACATTATCAGCAATGATCTTTTTTCTGTGTTTGCATGTTAACTGTCTGCATCCATGACACTCTCTAAAACACAAAGCTCCAACTTCTTCAGTGACGTAACCCCAGGCCTGGGATGGGCCTGGAACAGAGGGAGGAAGGGAGGAAAGAACACACTGGACATTGAGGTTGGTCTCCCAGCAAGAAGTGATGACATCCTGAAGTGGGCGGGCCACAGCAATGGAGAAGAGAGTGCCTAGGTGAGCTCTTTAGGTGATGGCACAATCATTGTTCGGGGGGGTGGAGGAAAGCCTTTGTCTGCTCTGAGATGTGATAAAGGCACTCCCTTTCGTGGTCATCATGCTGAAATATGCCAGCGGAAAAGAGCATTACGGACAACCCACCAGAACGGTCAACGTAAGAGATTTGGGGTAACTCTAACAGGAAATGTGTATAACTGCAATAGGAGAATTACACATTTTATTGCAATTTGTAAAAATAATAGTAAGTGAAGAAGACACATTCCATGTTCCTGGGTGGATTGAGTAAGTAATATAAATGTGTCAGTTTCTCCAAATGAAGTTATGGGTTTAATGCAACCATGACTCAAATTCTAAGAAGATTTTGTTGGGATCCTCTTGGAGTTTTGTAGGAAAGTGACCCTTACATTCACCTAGAAGAATAAACAAGTGAGGTTATCCAAGACATTTCTAAAACACAAAGAGCAAGGGCAAGGGGGAAGGATGCAGCTCACCAAATATTAAAATACATAAAGAAACTAACATAAGAAGACATATAGATGAACAAGGTGCAAATACTAACACTACTTACAAAAACACACACTATGTGATAGAGGAAACATCCCCAAATGACCAGGAAAGAATATGAAGTAGACGGTGTTGAGATTATTATTCAGAAATTAGGGGGAGAGGGAGGGGTGCCTGGGTGGCTCAGTCAAAGAGCTCACAGCCCAGGCTGGGAGAAAAGGAAAAGATTTAGCCATTTGGGTGCGAACCAGAGAAGGGGTGGTGGAGCTTGAGGGAAAGGCAGATGGGGAGGGGCAAAGACTTTGCGGGCCCTGGGGCAGGAAAGAGGACAGCTTACGGGAGAGTGTCCTAAGCCCTCAGCCCAAGTCCCACCAGAGTGTGATCCCAATGTGTCCTTCCAGCTTCTCTCCCCCACCTGCCAGCCACCCTGAACCCCTTGGTTCTTGCTGCTAAGCTCCCCCTCCTATGACTGCATTCAGGCTCTGCCTTCCACCTGCAATGCACAACCCTTCCAACTACAGCCCTAGCCCAAATCCTTCGAGGCCCAACTCTACTTCTTTCACAAAGGCATCCTCCTTCTCTGTGCTTCATTTACATCTCCCTCGTGGCCTTTTACTCATTCATTTGTTCATTTGTTCCCTCATTTAACAAACTCTTATGGGGCACCTCTCTGTGCCAGGCATTGTACCAAGGGCCAGAGATAGAAAAAGAGACCAGAGGTAAGCCTTCCTTTCAAGAAGCTCCTGGGCCCGATCATACCATGCCCATAGTATTTGTGAACCAAGGCTGTTTTCCCTAATAAGACACTTAACTCCCTGAGGACACAGACAATATCCTGTATATTTCCACCGTGCAGTGTTTGTAACAGATGCTTAACAAATATGTGCATCTGAGTTGGACTGAACTGGGTTGGCTAATGTTTGCATATATTATCCCAGCCAATATTCACTGCACCTGTGTGGGCCAAGGTATTGTTATTGTTGTCCCCATTTTACAGATGAGGAAACTGAGGCTCGATGACGTAAAGCCCTTGATCTGTGGTCACCAGTTGGTATGCAACAGAGCTGGGAGGATCTAACCTTGAGTCTTTGGTCTTTGTCTCCTTGTGTGACAGGAGAAAAGAATGAGGGAAACCCCCAGATAATGGAGAAAAGGTCATCTGGACTCAAGGATTAGGATTCTCACTATGCAGTAAAAAGCTCTTCAGAAGAGGCACACGTGTCCTCATAGAAAATCTTAGGAGGGTTTTACCACATGGCCTTTGCACAGATGACCAAATGACCAATCAAGATTTACAGATGATAGTCTGTAATGGTAATCTCCAAGGGCAAGCCTCATGAATTGGGTCACAGAAGCAGTAGCAAGGAACTCAGGAAATCAAAGAAAGGAAGACCAACCCAAACCCTCTCCAAAGACCTGGAGGAGAGAAGCAGAAAGAGGGTCACGGAATTCCATAGCCTGTCTTTGACCTTTCTGGACAGAAGTCAGCTCAGTTCAAGGAGAACTGCAGAGCAAGGGCTCCACCTTAAAAAGATAATATAGGTAAACAGAGGTTAAAGTGACTAGGGTTTTTCTGGGTGATGGCCCCACGTCAGTGAACCGTGATGGCCCCTTTGTTTCAGAGAGGTTAATATCTATGAATGGTCCTGTTGCACTGATTCACTAGCTCAAAAAGAATCTGTTCCAATGCCAATGCATTTGCTGGGCCATAAACTACCCACCCCCCCAACACACTGAGTACCCTGTTTGCCTTTTTTGTGCTTTTTTCCCCAGTGCCATGCAGAGCCCAGGACATGGCATGCTGTATTACAAGGAGGTGCCAGAGACTGAAAGTTCAAGGAAGAGAAGAAGAGAGCCTCCAGAAGAAGGATCTTCTGTCAGATGACCAGGTGGTAGTTGACGTTCTGACCCTCCTCCCTTGACAGAGAAGAGAGAAGCCGCATGGCCAGTGCCATGGGACCTGATTTAGGGTCCAAAGATGGTGTCCTTTCTCCACTGGCCTGACATGCAAACTCAGATGCCTGGAGCTAGGAGGCCAGGCAAGCAACACATTGGAGTGAAAGAGGCTGGGTATGAGAGATAAATAGGGGTAGTGGGGTCTGTGGCCAACTGCAGGGCACGTGCCCCCCCAGAGTTCAACCCATCATTATGCAACTCCATTGATTGTTGCCATGTGGAAATGCTGGACCAACATGGCCAGATCTCCCAACTTTTCAAGAGAAGCCAGAGTTCTGGATTTTTATGAGAAATCTGATTTTTTAAAATGTTGGCAGTAAGTTTAAAACTGTGAGCACTACAAAACAAACAAAACACATCTGCAGACCAGATTTGGCTGGTGGGCTGACCGCTTAGGGCCTCTGGGCTGCAAAGAGAATGGGAAAGCCATGCCTCTAGGGGGTGCCAGTGTCAGGAAAGACAGGATCTCCTTCCTCAGGCAACAGCAGCCCAGGGCTAGGGGTGCAGGAGGCTGGCAGAGAACGCGGGAAGCAGAAAGCAAGGACCAATGGAAGCGAGTTAGAGGCTCAGCGCCAAGACCAGCACGGCTTTTCTCTCACAGTTTGCGGGCAAACAGCTCATTAAATGACACCAAAGAGAAAGAAGATGACCAGAAGAATGGAGGGTGAGATTCCACTGGCAACTCTACCACCATCGTCACCTCCTCTCTCTGGACCTCCTTGGAAGCCACAGATGTAATGACCCGCAGACCTCGATGTGAACAGCCCCAGAAGAAATGTGACTTTGCTCCAGCCATCCCACACATCAGCCGCAGGTTAGCACAATGGAAGGGGGAGAGGAGTCTCATCCCAGACTCACACCGGCGGGATCCCCTGCTGCCCCTCAAGCTGCATCTCCAGCTCGCAGGGTGTGGCCCACTTGTCACTGATGCTTGTAAGACAGCCTCAGCTTTCCTTTCTCTCTCCTATCACTGTTTGTTGTCATTTTCTAAGATAGGGCAAAGGGGGCCACTGCCAGATTTCTGCCAATCTGTATGGGAGCCCGTTGGAGGGCCCCTGGAAGGTCCAGGTTAGATGCAATTTAAGTAGAACATTCTGAAGTTCCATGAGGCATCAAATGAAGGAGAAGCCAAAGATACGGTGGTTCTCTAATTAGCTGTGCATGTAGCAGAAACCACACATTTAGTCTCCACACATTTATGGATTATCTTTGGCAAAAGAACCAGGAGACTCATTCTTGGCCCTCAGGAAGCTTAGAGCTTTTATAGATAAGAAAACAGCCTTTACAGATAAGAAAAGGGATGTCCCATGAAGTGAAGTGACATGGCCAAGGTCTGTGTGTTGTGCAGTGGGTAACTCTGAAGGGCTCGGGCACTGGTTTTGTCCAAGAACAAATGAGTTCATCACCATGCCCAGGAAGAAAATACTTGAGTAGTAAACTGCATTTGTGACACAGGTCTGTCTCCATCTGTACCAAAATGCACACATTTAGAAGAGGCCAAGAGATACAAAAGCAAAGGTGCTTAGCATTAAGAAAACTAAAATATTTAGGGGGTGATTACTTACTGGGTAAAAGCATCCTTTAATTCATCAAAAAGGATTCACCACAGGGTTCTCTTAAGTCACGGTGAGGAGTATTTTTTATACCTAGGCCACTGATATTAGAACAATTGACTGGAAGGCAGCATAGGTAAGATTGCTTTAAGTATGGTTTATTGCATTTCATTCTGCCTTAGAGATCAACTAACATTTAAGTTAAAAACAGGAAACAGAGAATTCCATTCAATAAATACAAATGAAAACATACACAGTTAAAGGGCAGTGAAAGTGGAATCAGACTAAGAAGAACCGGAGAGGTAAGGCATTATCTTTCTGTCGGCCAAAACTGGGAGGCAACGACTGGGTCCTCATCTGACACAGGCAGTCCCTGGCTCTCAGGAGACTATGTTCCCAAATTCCATGTATTAAGATGGCTGATGGGAACTCATAAAGTATTTTCCCTTGGAAATAACAGAAATGGCAAAGTGGGTGTGAGGTCCCCAGGCTTGGCCCCAAGACCAAGTTAACCTGAAAGGGACTGCTTCCACACCTCCACGCCTGGCGGGTCTTCACTCACCAATCAGCTCTTCAAACCGAAGGCTGCTCCATCACTCATTCTTCTCTGGAGCCACAGACACAGACCTGCCACCTGCCTCCATCATAACTATGTCTCCTCCTCTTACCTCCCCGGGGTTCTGTTGTCAGACCAGTGGTCAACTCATGTTATACTCTCTCCCCAAGAGATTCCTTCCACGCTTAGGATTTCCACAGTACCCCTACCTAGGGAGGTACTGCGGGTACCCAGCAGGGGACACTCGAGTTGAGGATCATGATGGGAACTCAGGCACGGTGGCCATGCCATGATGGGTCAGGTGTAAGAAGAGGCAAAAGCAAAAATGAGATATTTTATGATCCCTGAGAAGAGAGGCCAGCTTTGCTCCTCTCTCTCCAATTCCTAGTCCAGTCCCCAAGAGGCCGGATCTCCCCAGCTTCTGTGTGTTGGTGGCCCAGAGAATATATTGTTAAGTAAATTCTTCACTTGAGCTATCTTGAGTAGGATTCTGTATGTTGAAACGGAGAGAACTTTGCCTACAATGCCACGTACTAAATCCTGTCTGTCCGGGCTTCTCCAGCTTATCTCCCAATTTTGACTCAGGCTCCCGGATTCGAGGTCCATGAGGGGCCCAGGATTACAGCTCCCTGGATGAATCCCTGAGGGTGCTCACCGCCCCTCACTCACCCAGCTCGGGCTCCAAGTGGACTCCCAGCCCAGTTTCCGCAAATTCTGAGAAATGCAGTCATAACAAAAATCAACCTAAAGGTGAATTTACTTTTCCTAACACTTCAAGTTCACAGTGAACTCTGGCTTCAACCCAAGGTATAAGTCACCCTCTGAATGAGGCCCCAGGGAATGAGATGATAGAATCCTTATGTTGCATTCTTTTTTCCTTCCGAAAGAACAGATGTGCATTTTATCAGATGCCTCTTTATCATCTCAAATCATCTTCCTAAATTGAAGAGTTTATGGGCAGAATAGCTGCCAGGCCTTGTCCAGTTCCCGCCCCACTGTCCTTCTCCCCTACCGGCTGCCAGCTGCGGTCTGCGGGCTGAGCCTGCCCCAACGCCGTGGCCAGCCCGGTCCTAGGTTGGGGAGATATAGGGAGTATAGACTCAACACTGGAGGGTCTCCACAGCACTTCACCTTTGACCCAGTTTGGATCTGTGTGCTCCTGCCTAATTTCTGACCCGTGTCTTCATGCCAAGTCTCCAGCTTATAGGCCCTCCCTAACACCCACACCCCAGAAGGTTCAGGGGTCCTTGCCTTGTTCTCTTGAGCTCACAGCATAAAACTGGAACTCCCCATGCGTTCTACTAAAGGTCCCTCCAATGCTATTTGCCTTGGTCTCTGCCCTGGCCCACACAGTGGCCCTGCTCTGCCCCCTGGCAGGCCCTGTGCTCCAGGTTGGTCCCCCAACACCAACTCCTGCCTGGATGACAACTGTCACCTGGGGCCTTCCCTCTAGGTGGGGGTTCTGCCTACTGGACCACACCTCCTCTGGGAGGTTGGTGGCCACCCCATACCAGCAGGGGCTTTTGATCCCAGGTACTGCCCTCCAGGCTGCCCCATTCCTCCCACACTCCAAAGCATGACCATAATCACATCCATCACTAAAACTCCATCTCTTGAATGGCAAGATAGAAAGTGGGTACTGGGGCGCCTGGGTGGCGCAGTCGGTTAAGCGTCCGACTTCAGCCAGGTCACGATCTCGCGGTCCGTGAGTTCGAGCCCCGCGTCAGGCTCTGGGCTGATGGCTCAGAGCCTGGAGCCTGTTTCCGATTCTGTGTCTCCCTCTCTCTGCCCCTCCCCCGTTCATGCTCTGTCTGTCTCTCTCTGTCCCCAAAAAAATAAATAAAAAACGTTGAAAAAAAAAAAATTTAAAAAAAAAAAAAAAAAAAAAAGAAAGTGGGTACTGCTGTATCCTTGGTGCTGAGCACAGAAGAGGACCCGATTAACATCTGTTATCTGAAGGAAGGAAAGAGGGAGGGACAGTTGGTGTCAAAGGGTCAGCAGAGCTGTGAAGCGGACACATGCCAGAACAGGAGTTCAGCAAGTAAAGATCAAGGTCTCCACCACAGGAGCCAAGAAGAATTCTCATAGGAGGGCAGAGATGATTGGAGCAGTCAGCTGGGGTGGGGGCTGCAGGTCTGGGGGAAGAAAGGATGAAAGGAGCCCTGGAGGAGTGAGCAGGAATGCTGGCACTCCCTCTCTGGCATGGCAAAGACCTAAGGACTGCATTTTCCATCTGGGAATCTATGTGAAGGGCCCGGGAAAGATAACCTATTGACCACTTGGCTAAAGGATGCCTTTTTCAGACATTTCCTGCAAGGTGATCAGGGCTTGCTCAGCCTGAGGGTGCCACCCCCTAAGCATTTCCTTCATTGCTGGTCCCCACTCCCAGCTGGAGTCTGAGGCATCCTGCATTCAAGCAAACAGTCCTAACCCCAACTGGCCTCTTGGGGGGAGCAGAGGAGCAGGAAAGAACGGAGGCCACCGAGCACTCCTGAGGCTCATAGCCCCATCCACAGACCATAAGTGTTTGTCTGGCATCTTTCATGTGTCTAGCCTGATGCTGGAACGAAAAAGGATGAGCCAAGACCAAAGACAAGTCATGGCTGCGATAGGCTGGGGGACGTAGCAAGGCACACACTGAATGCGACCTGAGTCAACGGAGGGCATGATGAGGTGTAGCCCCCTAAGTGCATGGAACTCTTCCACATCTTTCTTCATCACCTCTCAAGGGAGGTGATGGGGAGACCAAGTCTCTCTAGCTCAAGGGGACAGTGTCGGCAGTGATGCTGATGCCAGCAGCTATTTCTAGAAGCAATGGAGCATAGAGGGCAAAAGTAGGGCCTTTGACATCAGAGTTAAGTCCTAATCTTGGCTCTGCCTGTAATTGGTTGTGTTCGTTACCTACCTCTGAACATTACCTTTTATATCTTTGGCGACAGTACCCACCACATAGAAGTGTTGTGCGAAGGTTAACTGAGATCACGTATTTAAAGTATGCGAGACGTACTCGGCCAACAGCAAATGCTAGCTAGTATTATTCTTTTTGTTGTTCTTAGAGAAGAATCAGCACCTAATCCACTTTCAGATCTCTCTCTGGCTAACTTCGTGATCCTGGAGTTTGACTCAGAACGACCAGGGAAGGCTAGGGAATTGGGTGGGTAGGGTCTAAACCCAAGGACCTGCTCAGATCACAGTGGTGCTGGCCCAGCTCCAGAGACCCCAGGGAGGTGCTGCGGAGTACGCACAGCAACAAAAAAGAATTTAGGGCATTTGGCAGTGTGGAGTCTGAGACAAAGAGGTGGGCCAGAGAGAAGAGAAGACAGAGGAGCCAGCACAGGTGTGGCCATGGCGGCTATTATTTATCAGGTGCTTCCCAGGTGTCAGACCCTGGCATAAATGCTTTACCTATCCCACTTCTCAACGCCCCTGCAAGACAGGCATTAATATCCTGTTTTACATATAGGGAACGAGTCACCCTAAATTCCCCAGCTAATCAATATGGAGCCAGAGAGGCAAACCCAGGCCTGCCTGACTCCACCATCCAAGCCTCTCTGCACTGCAGTCCTGCCGGGGCCCGGGTGTCCACATGAGGAGAACCTTTCCAAGAGTGCGGAAGCACTCAGAAAAGGGAGACCATGGACAAGAGCTTCATAACTTGGGATCCATGGAGTAGTTAAATCTCTTGAAATTCCAAGCAAAATTGTGTGTGTGCGTGTGTGTCCTTTTTTCTCAGAGAAGTGCTCATAATATTCATCAGACTCTCAAAGAGGTCTATGGACCCCAAAAATGTCAAGTACAATATACTTAGAGAAAAGAGGTCACCAAGACCTTATTCTCTGGGCACTCCTTCCTTCAAAGCTCTGGAGGAGACGGTGGAGATGATGAGTAGATTGCTCTCTGACAGAAATATAAATCAAAACCACAGTGAGATACCACCTCGCACCTGTCAGAATGGCTAACATTAACAACTCAGGCAACAACAGATGTTGGTGAGGATGCGGAGAAAGAGCATCTCTTTTGCATTGTTGGTGGCAATGCAAGCTGGTGCGGCCACTCTGGAAAACAGGATGGAGGTTCCTCAAAAAATTCAAAATAGAACTATCCTACAACCCAGCAATTGCACTCCTAGGCATTTATCCAAGGGATACAGGTGTGCTGTTTCGAAGGGACACATGCAGCCCCATGTTTAAAGCAGCACTATCAACAATAGCCAAAGTATGGAAAGAGCCCAAATGTCCATTGATGGATGAATTGAGAAAGAAGATGTGGTATACACATACAATGGAATATTACTCGGCAATCAAAAAGAATGAAATCTTGCCATTTGCATCTACGTGGATGGAACTGGAGGGTATTATGCTAAGTGAAATTAGTCAGAGAAAGACAAGTATCATATGACTTCACTCATATGAGGACTTTAAGAGACAAAACAGACGAACATAAAGGAAGGGAAACAAAAATAATATAAAAACAGGGAGGGGGACAAAACATAAGAGACTCATAAATATGGAGAACAAACTGAGGGTTACTGGAGGGGTTGTGGGAGGGGGGATGGGCTAAATGGTTAAGGGGCACTAAGGAATCTACTCCTGAAATCATTGGTGCACTAGATGCTACCTAATTTGGATGTAAATTAAAAAAATAATAAAATAATAAAAAAAAGATTGCTCCCTGACAGCCTCTTGTCCCTCTTCAGCTTTCTAAATCAGTAGTGGCACCAGGAGCAGAGGCCACCAGATTTTGCTAAGACAGCATTTGGCACTGCATGATGCTGGGAGACAGACTTGAATCCAATTCACTGCCCCAGCAAGAGTTTAACCTGGCATTCATCCATTACTCAGAATATTGTCTCCTCTACAAGATGTCACAGGGAGCCACCCACTGCCCCACTTCTTATCTGGACACTCCCACCTCCAATAAAGAAAATCAATGAGATGGTGAAGCCATGTCTACAAAGTTTAGGGAATGTCTCCACAGGAATGGAGGCTGGAAATCACAGCCTGTCGATGGGGCTGCTTAAAACAACCCCACCCACAAGCTCTCTCAAGAGCCTCGAAGCTAAAAATGTGTTGGGAGTAGAGACATGTTGGGTCTCCTTTGAGAGCTTCAAACCTTGGAAGGCAAGGAGAGAAAGAAACCCTATGAACCCAGAAACTCTATGAGCCCAGAAAGCCCCAGAGTACATGTGGGCATCTCATGGGTATGCATTAGCCTTGGATGCCTAATTGTGTCCCTCGAT
Source organism: Panthera leo (assembly GCF_018350215.1). NCBI lineage: Eukaryota > Metazoa > Chordata > Mammalia > Carnivora > Felidae > Panthera > Panthera leo. The sequence goes on from NC_056689.1 coordinate 55,216,747, forward strand.
GCCCAATGGCCTTTGCACCCCCTCTTTTCTCTGGCCTGAAACACCAGAGTTTAAAGCTACGGTACGGTAACATGTGCCACTAAGTCTAGGAGCTGAAGGGTCTGCCAGGTGGGTGGGCCCTCAGGGTTCAGAGAGGAGGCCCAGAGAGGGGAGGCAAGTTATCCAAACCCATGTTTCACTCCTGCTGTTTCATTCTTTTGAAGTCAGGGGCTCAAACTCCTGGGCTCATGCAGACACTCACACAGATGGCAGGGGTTTAGGAACCGAGGATTTAGAGGAAGGATGGTTTCTTAAATAGAGCTGGACATGGCCCAGTGGCTCAGAATAGACAAGGCGGGAACATCAGCTTCCATCAGAGCCAATAAGTCATCACAACCATTTCCCCTTTCCGAGTCCTCCTTACAAAGACCAAGAAATCAGATCCACTATCCGGATGGAGATAATGCAAGGCGATACTTCCTCTCCAGGTTCCCAGATATTTGCGAAGATGAGAATGCGCAACACTGGCTCCCTGGGAAGATACAAACAAATAAAAGTCCAAAACATCGACCACACTGCTCTCCACCTTGTGTGGTTAGCAGGAGAGGTGTCTCGGAACTCAGAAACGGGGCCATCAGGCTTGCACCATCACACGGAAGAAGATGCAGGAGGGCCGGAGAGTGTGTGTGTCCCGCTAAGTACTTCCTTCAGTACACAGCTAATCCGATTAGCAGCTTTAGGAAACTCTGCAATGTTAATTCAAGGGTCCCATTCATGGAACAGCTTGGCCCATGCCTGCTCAGAGCTCCCATTCTTCTTTCTGCAAATGAAATGCACACAGAAGGACTTTCTCTCCCTGCAGAATGCACTCTTGCCTCCTTGCCCCGCACACATCCAAGATGCTGCTGCCGCTTCCTCCGGCAGCTCCCGTGGCAGAGGCAGGGGCCTGTCTGAAAACGGCGAGAAAATAGAGCTCTTTCAATCCCAAGCACAACACGGGCTGATTTTAACAGCACCGTCAACCCAGGTGGCCTCCCAAACTGGCGGCCATGCCGAGTCGCGAAAGCACACCAGTTGGAGGGCCCTGGAGAAGTCACTGGCTTTCTCGGGGCCTTCCTTTCTTTCTCTGCAGAATGGGGACGTGGGGTAGAGGGCATAGCTGGGACAGAAGGCTGAAAGGAGGGAAACCGGGGGCTTGTGCAGACCATGTCATTATGTTTGGCTGGAGGACAAGGAGAGGGAAGGGGGCTGGATACACAGGTGGTAGACAGAGTGTGGAGGGCCCAGACGAAGGTCAGACTAAGGAATGTTTCTGCTGGGTGACAGGGAGCCACGAAGGGTCTTCAGCACCGCAGTTGTGTTAATTTCCTGGGACTGCTATAACAAACTACCACAAAGTGTGTGGGTTAGGACAGCAGAAATCCATTCCCTCCCAGTCCCGGAGGCTAGAAGCCTGAAGTCAAGGTGTTGGCCGAGCCATGCTCCCTCTGTAGGCTCTAGGGAAGAATCCTGCCTCGCCTCTGGCTAACAGGTGACAGCTCTGTGGTGCTCCCTGGCCTGTAGATGCTTCACTCCGGTCTTTGCGGTCCTCTTCACACGGCCTCCTCTGCGTCTGTGTGCTCCCCTCCTCTTATAAAGACGCCAGTCACTGCATTTAGCTGTCATCCCAAGACCCTTAATTAATTACGTCTGCAAGTCCTCTGTTTCCAAATAAGGTCACATTCTGAGATTCCATGTAGACATGAGTTTGGGGGACCCTTGTTTGGTGGTTGCAAGGTCAGGGCCAGGAAGATCACCTGGAAGCAGGATGGGGAAGGAGGGACTAGAGGCAGGGAGACTGACTGCTTTAAGCAAACAGCAAGGGGGCTCCTGGCTGGGGGTCCCAGGGTCCTCAGCAGCTCTCTTCTGTGGCCAGTGCAGCACTCTCATTGGGCTCCTAAACCAACCCAGGCACAAGGTCTTTGCTCACCCTTTGGCCCATAGAGGCTCCAGCCTACCTTCCAAGTGATGGCAAAGGAATGATTGATTACACGCACCTCTGCTGCTCTCTGTTCCTTCTGACTGGCAACACGGCCGACAGGTAGGTGCAGGGGAGGACGCCTGGAGGTACAGGGGAGGACTCCCTGGCCTGGGAGTTGGGAAGCCTGGTTCCGACCCCGGTTCTGCCACTCACTGAATTTAGGACACTGGGCACATCTAGAGAATGAGGCCAACTTGGTCACTTCTAGGGCAAAGATACGGTTTCATTCTGTAGCCAAGAGAACAGCTCCAAATTCACAGGATGAACCAGGGAAAGAAGACTTCTGGGGTTACACTGCAAGGTTCCGAACCCTCCCTGCTCTGATCCCCTCCAGGGATTCAGCGCCCCTCCCCTCAAACCTCCTTCCCTCCCCTAAAACACAGGAACACTAACCAAAGCTTGGAAATGAAATAACCTAAATCTAAGAATACATCTTTTTGCACATTTGGAAGCAGGAAGACGGAGTGAAAGTGTGGTTCCTTTTTATTTAGTTAGTTTTTTAATCAAAGCAAATGTTTAAGGATCTATGCACAAAGTTGTTCACAGCCTCATTGTTTCTAATAGGAAAAAATTACCAGAAAAAAGAGGGAAACAATCTTCATGTCCATCTGTACAGGATTAGCTTGATGAATGGTGGCAGAGTTGCACATTAAATGTGATTAGACCACAATGTACCGCGTGAAAAGATGTCTATGAGGTGGTGTTAAATGAAATACACAGGCTGCACAAGACGGTGTTGAGAAAAATCCTTTCTAGGTTTTAAAAATACCTATACGCACATGGCCTGAGCCTGGCAAGGCTGGAAGTAATCCAGCAAACCAATAACAGCACGGATCCCTGGAACTGAGAGAACAGGAGATTTTTACTTTCTATTTTCTATAATTTTGAGCTATTGGAATTTTTTTTTCCCAAACAACTGGCAGTATTGGTTTAATCAGCAAAAACAATAAAAAGTATTCCCATTCTGAAAATAAAACAACTATTCTAGATAGTTGCAAAGTACTATTGGCCCGCAGAGAAAAGAGATCAGGATAAAAATCACTTTCCCATAAAAACACACAGAAAAAAAAAAAAATTCCAAGCTTGGGAAGGAGGAAACACTAGGTAGGTACATGTTTCAAAGGCCTCAAACCCAAGCTGCCAAAGTTCCCTCCGGTACATTGCAAAGTTTCCCCACTCTCCATTTTAGCCCTACACCCTCCAGGTCAGTGGGCTTTCTGTAAATACTATTACTACTTACTAATAATGAAGAGGTAGCAGATTTGATATTTATTGAGCTCTTATTATTAGCCAGGCACTGTGCTAAGCACTTCATACATATTCTTTTTGTCCTTGCAGCATTACTATTCCTATTTTATAGATGAAGAAACTGAGACCCAGCTCAAAAATCCAAGCCCAGATGGTCTGACCCCAAAGCCCATGACTGTAGTCGGTGCTTTAACCACCTGTCTGGAAGCAAAGCCCTATTGGAGCTCTTGATCGTCTAAGCCCCTAGGAGATGGTTCCAGGATCTGCTGATCTCCACAGCCCTCTTCCTTCTTCCTCTCTCACCCATGTTGACCAGTGCCTTCTAGGTACAAGGGACTGGGCCACCTTCGAGGGATCGGAAGGCAAATTTGATGTGGACTCTACTTCTCTGAGGTCACAGGGAAGAAGGAAAGAGAAGATCCAAGTTATTAGACCAGGAGGCTGACCATGCTGGCCTTGGGGAGTGCTATGAGAGAGGTGAAGGCAGGGTTTCCAGGCTTCCCTGCACTAAGCATCGTAGGCAACCTTCCAGGCAGGCAACTCTCCAGGAGCTGGCCCACATGGTGGCTGGCCACTCCCGGACTCTCTCTGGGGTCTCCCACTCACATCTGCCAAGGCTGGGCCCCCACGCTGTGCCATGGCAGGTCCCCCCAGGACCACAAAGGATCACCGATAGGGGTGACCCTGAGCATTTGTGTTCGTGGACAAGCATCAAGTAACTGCTGTGCTGGTCCAGAGTGTGTGAGAAGGGTCCCCAAGCCAAACAGCTCCAGCTCCAGGGTCCTCCTGGATCTTGCATGGTCACCGCTCCTGCTTTCCAAGTCAGTATGTACCACACAGAGTGTGCATTGGTGCAAGCACTTTGGAAAACAGACGGTATCTACTAAAACTTATGTACCACGAAACCCAGCAATCCCACTCGTGCTTGCCCCGTGGGTACCAGTGCTTGCGTCCATCCTAACATATGTCTAAGAATGTCAGCAGCAGCTTTACGGATCACAGCCCAAAACTGTGACCTGTCTAAATGTCTGTCAACAGAAGGATGACTTCACTAGCATTCGGTCACACAAGAGAATACCACACGCAACAATGAGAGACAAACTGCTTCACGCAACAAGGTCAAAAAGCTGAGTGAAATAAGACAGACACAAACAACACATGCTGTGTGACTCTATTTATGCAGGTACAATAAGTCCGTGTGACAGAGGCCAGGAGAGTGGGATGGGTACTGACTGGGAGGGGGCATGAGAGAGCGTCCATGGTTCTGGAAATGTTCCATGCCTTGGTCTGGGTGGCGTTTATGTGGACATATGTAAAAGTTCACAATCCTGTGTATTTGAGACATGTGAATTTACTATTTTTAAGCAATATTGCAAAAAGAAGTTTAAAAAATTTTAACCACACAGAGATGACAATGAGGTCAACTTCTCTAGGCCTCCAGGTAAGAACTGGTTAGTTGCAGTGGTAGAATTATGGAGATGCTTCCTTTTGTGAGAGCCCGATTAAGGTTGTGTAAATTGGTGTGAAAAATAATTTGGTTTGTAAAAGTCCATTTAAAATTCAGACAGATGGGGAGCCTGGGTCCCCTCCTCCCCCAGACCCTGGCAGGAGCTTGGACTTGGCCAGTCCCAGTAGTTGCTCATATTTGAGCTATGGGAGTTGCCCCCTTACTCTGGGCACATTTCTACCCACCCCTCTGACAGGCATCCTCACCATCTACCCTGGCCACCCTTTCCAGGCGCATCTGTCTACCACAGCCTACCCCAAAGAGCCACCCTCCAGGGACTCACACCTTACCGCTGTTCCCAGAGTAGAGATAAGCCCTCTCATACTCCCCACATGGCTTCCCCACTGCCCGAAATGTCTCTTCTCAATTCTTGACTTCAGGAACTCATACTCATCCTTCAAGACATAATGTAAGAGTTCCCATTCCCACAATGCCTTTCCCGGCTCAGCTGGGTAGGCTTCTTCCCCTCACTCTTGTCTCTTCCCACTGCTCTTGGTTCGTCAGAGCACTTGCCGTGAGGAACCGCCCTTCATCTATTTATCTGACAGCCTCATTCCACTAGACTGGGAGCACCTCAGTGATCATATCTGCCATTGCCTGAGAACTTGCTATGTGCCAGGCACCAGGCTGGTGCATTACCCTGGACTCCATCCTCCCAACCCCCTGTGGAGTGAGTGCCGGTTTCATCCCCATTTTGCAGATAGGAAAACTGAGCCTTGGAGATGTTGGACAGCTTGTCCAAGTCTAAACCCTGTCTGTCTGGCATGAATGGTTTCCTTGAAGGCAGGAGTCACATCTTACTCCTCTTTTTCCAGCACTGCATTTGGCCATGGCAGGTGCCTCCCGAAAAGGGTACAAAGCTTCAGTTATACAAGATAAATAAGTTCTGAAGATCTGCCATACCACACTGGGCCCATAGTTTATAATACAGTTTGTACACTTAAAAATTTGTCAAGAGAGTAAACCCCTTGGTTCTTACCACAGTAAGTGTTAAAAAGTCTCAAGAGAAAGGAAAGAGGGTGGGAGGAGGGGCTGCAAGTAGCAGAGGTCGTTTGGCAACAGGCATGTGTGAGTCCTGGTCACCAAATAGCAAGCCATCGTGAGCCACACCGGCCCATCAGCCTCACAGCACAGCCTCCCCTTCTGCTGCTTTTCAGAATGGGGATTCCCCGGAGCTGAGGCATCTGAGCCCAGTGGGCAGGGCGACTGAGAACTCAAGACATAGTCCCCCTACTATTCACCCGAGGGTGGAGGCAAGGAGGGAGAAGAGTACCAACGTCAGAAGCCTCATTGTATTTCCTGGTTTGTCTGCAAAAGAAGAGCACAGCACCCCACGGGCAAACATCTCCCCCCAGTGCTAAGCATTAGGAGCATCATCAACAAACATGCCCTAAATGGAGCCCATGCAGTAATTCTCTCCAGTCTGGGAAGTGCTGGACCCTGAGGCTAAAGTCCTGAGAACCCACACTGAGCTCAAGTCTGAACCCTCTGAGCTGGAGTCTGAACCTTCAGATAAAGAGGCAAATGGATGTTCTCTTACAAGGATCAGCAGATCGGAGGCTCTGGCTCCATAGCCTGTAGGGCAGAAAGAGCGTCCCTCTGGTTTTCCACAAACAGGTGTGCATGGGACTGACAGGTCAGATACTGATGTCTCATGGTCCACATCTACCCTTGCTGGAGTCCCTGACCCCTCTCCCCAGAGAAAGAGAAGTAGGGGACACAGTACTTACCTGTGCTATGTCCCCTTTCCTCTACTGACTGCTTGATCCAGTCTCTGGCTTTGTCAATATGAAATAACTTCAGGTCCTCTTCGTCCAAGGCAATGTCTCCCCAAAAGACAGCTGGGAAGAAAAAAAAACATAAATGGGTCCATTTAAGCTGGAGATCAAGAAAAAAATGGATTTATGAATGTTTCAGAGGACATTGGATGTTGAATGGAAAACTCTAGAAATGAAAGTCTATCCAATCAAATTTCTCCCTGAACCCAACACATAGGGCTGGCAGAGACAGAGGAATGACATGTAATAATTCTGTGTATTAAAGTCCTAGGACTAGGGTCAACCACCTTGAAGATCAAAGGCCTAGGTCTGTAAAGTATTTTTTTAATGTTTATTTCTTTATTTTGAGAGAGAGAGAGAGAGAGAGTGAACAGGGGAAGGGCAGAGAGAGAGAGAGAGAGAGAGAGAAAATCTCAAGCAGGCTCCGCGCTGTTAATGTGAGCCTGACATGGGGCTTGATCTCATGAACCATGAGATCATGACCTGAGCAGAAATCGAGAGTCAGACCCTTAACCAACTGAGCCACGCAGGCACCCTCTAGAAATGACAGTCCATCCAATCAGATCTTTCCGTGAACCTAACACATGGGGCTGGTAGAGACAGAGGAATAACATATAATAATTCTGTGTATCAAAGCCACAGGGCCAGGGCCAACCACCATGAAGATCAAAGGCCTAGGTCTATAAGGTATTTTGAAAGGACACCCTGTCTTACTCTAGCTGTGAGCAGCTCTGGGCAAAACTACCACATAGAGGCAGCTGTTTCTTTCTTTGCCAGAGTCTCCAGGATATTTAAAAAAAAAAAAAAAAAAAAAAAAAAAAAAAAAAAAGCATAATGTGGTAAATGATACTACTGTTCACAATATTTGCTGCCTTTCCCTGGGGAAGATTATCTGTCTCTGTCCCATTAATGTTAGGACTGGCCACTTCACCTGCTATGACTAATTAAATGTGAGAGGAAGCTTTAAGAGTTAGTGCATGATTCACATGCCCTCTTTCCCTTTTACCAAAAGACAAGCAACATTCCAGAATGCGGTGACTCTATCACCCTGGGTTCTAGAGTAAATATGATGTGGAGCAGAGATATGGCTGATCAGGATGGATACGTGGCATGAATAAGGAGGATAAAAACTGCTATTTTTATAAGTCTCTGAGATTTGGGGCTATTTGTTACCAGAGCACAATATCTTCATCCTGACTAATACAGAAATTGCTATCAGAAGTAGTGTTCTACTGTAACAAAAATAAATTGTGTTTGGGCACAAGGCAGTGGATGTCAAGGAAACTGTTAATTAAGGCTGGAAGGAGGTGACGTATGTTACGCAGTGATAAGGTACCTGGTAAAAATATTGCCTGCATTAACTTGGAAGGCAGATGATAAACTGAATGAACTATGGCTTTGAGTGGAGAGATGGAGAGTCAGAATGTTAATAGCATGCTTTGGTTGCTATTAGCTGCATTTCATAAGAAAGAAAAGAGTTTTATAGAGAATTAGGCAATTTACAGTGGAATGAAAAGGAATAGGGAGAGTGCAGAAATTGAGGAAGACCCAACCTATTCTCATTACTAATCAATGAAAGGAAAACTGAGAAGGTCTTTGAGTAACAAAGGCTAATTCAAACTCAGCTTTGTGGTGTAGAGAAATGGGAACCCTCATCCATTGCTAGGTGGCATATAAGATAGTATACTACCTGTAGAAAAATCATTTGGCAATTTCCTAAAAACTTAAACATAATCTTATCAAAAGACCCAGAAATTCTACTCCTAGGGAAACTTCCCAAGAGAAATGAAAACATATGTCCACACAAAGACATAAATTCAAATGTTTATAGCAACCTTATTCATCAATGGCTCCAAACTTGAAAACAACATAAATGTCTATTGCCTGTGGAGCAGATCAGCAAAAAGTGATATACATATAAAATGGAAAACTATTCAGCAATTAAAAAGAACAAACTATTGACACATGCTACAACATGTATGAATTTCAAAAACATCTAGCTAAGTGAAAAAAGCTAGATGCAAAAGATGATTCCATTTATCCTGAATGTCTAGAAAAGGCTAATTTATAGAGTCAGAAAAGTGATCGCTAAGGTTGGGGTCAGGATGGGGACTTGACTTGACTATAAATGGGTAGGAGGGAACTTTTCCAGGTGGTGGAAATGTTCCATAATTTAATGGTGGTGATGGTTGCACAACTATGAACTTACTAAAATCATTGAATTGTACACTTACAATGGGTAATTGTACAGTATGTAAATATACCTCAAGAAATTTGTGTGAGACAAAAAAAGAACTCAACTCTATAGCGAGGGCCAGTCAAGATGGTGCCCAGTACATTCTTTCAGTGTGAGAAGCATGGTTCGGTACAGGAGACCAAAAGTGTGGTTCCCTCACAGAGGCCTCATAAGTGCAAGGTGCCAGCCATTACGCCGGACAGAGAGGCATGTCTAGGAAATGACTGTGGTGTGGCTATGGCATGTGGAGCTGAATGAAATAGGAAGACAACTCACATTTCAGAAAAGTATTGTGCGCAAAACGCCCACTAGTATGGCCTGCAAAAGACCTCAACTGTTTGAGATTTAAAATGACCCCTAGTGATCCTTGGGCCCCCAACCTTCTATGGGAAGGAAGAAGGCTGAAAAAGATGTCCTCTTCAGATAGTGCAATAAGAATAATGAAACAGAAAAGACAGGCCTCCCTGAGTGGGGCCATAGAAGGTCATGGAGGAGAATGACTGGAGAACTACTCTCAGGAGGTGGGATCAAGGCCCTCCCCTGGGGAGCACACATGGGGAAGACACCTCTTTTCCTGCCACTGCATCCTATTCCATTTCAGGAACCAGAGAAGAGCAAGGCACGAAGATGTCAGTTTCAAAAACAGCAATAGTTCAGGGAACAGCAAAGAGTGCTGTGATTGATTAGTGATGTCTGCCATGGTGAGTGTGGGAGTAACAACCATCAGGGATATATTGGCCCTTCCTGCTTTCATCTTTAGGAAGATCTTTAGGAAGAGAATCATCTTTCATCTTTCATCTTTAGGAAGAGAATCAGGGTAATACTGTTGCAGAAAATAAACCAGAAGTTTGGGTAAAAGCAACTGCTCTTCCTAGAAATTTAAAAGAATAAGTTGAAAAGTGTTCCCAAATAAAATAAGATGCTGTAACAACACATAAGGTCAACAATACCACTGGATCAACAATGGATCAACAATACCACTATACAGCTGTGCAACAGAACTTTCTGCAATGGTGGAATAGTTCTATATCTGAGCTTTTCAATAACCACATGTGGTTACTGGGCACTTGAAATGTGGCTAATGTAATTGAGGAACGGAGTTTTACATTTTATTTTATTTTAATTAATTTAAATTTAAATTGCTACATGTGGCTAATGGCTATCTTACGAATATAAACAATATAAAATAAAATTTTATATAATGATATAAATAAAATAATAAATTATATTTAAAATAACAAAGAGCACCACATTTCTAGAAATAACCTTGATACAAAAGTGTGGTACTATGTCAAGAATGTAAAATTCTACTAAAAGCTATAAAAAGTGACTGACATGAAAAGAAAGACATGCTATGTTGATTTTTTTTCAAATTAATGTGTAGGTTTATTATGCTTCAATCAAAATCTCAATGTTTTTCTTATTATGATAAGGTGGTATTAAAGTTCATCTGCATAATTAGGTGATAACAGTCAAGAAAGAGCACTAAGGGAGGACGGGCCTCATCAGACATCAAAATATGTTTTAAAGCTACAACAACCCTGCAACATGGAATAGTCCAGAAGTGATCTCTAGTCTATATAAGAAAATTCATATATAAGGAAATCTCACAAATTTGTGGAAAGAGGGGGACTAAACTATGAATTATGTATAGACAAATGGGTTAGCTATTTGAGGACCTTACACTATACACCAAAATAGATTCCAAATAAATAAAAAAAATATTGGGGCGCCTGGGTGGCTCAGTCGGTTAAGCGTCCAACTTCAGCCCATAACATGATCCTGCAGTTTGTGAGTTCGAGGCCCGTGTCGGGCTCTGTGCTGACAGCTCAGAGCCTGGAGCCTGCTTCGGACTCTGTGTCTCCCTCTCTCTCTGTCCCTCTCCTGCTCATGCTCTGTCTCTCTCTCTCAAAAATAAACATTAAAAAAAATTTTTAATATGAAAATTTAAGAATTAAGTCAACACGTTGGCTGAACAATAGTTAGAAGCAAATGAGCTAAGTCTATGCATTCAAAACACACAGCTTTTGAATTCTTACCAAAAGGCAAAACATGGCCCATGGCCATCTCCTAAGAGAAACTCTCTGAGGATTCCTACCATCTGGGGAAAGTTTCCCTCACCAACTCTGGCTACTCTTAAGTGTAATCTGCAGACGAGCAGCAGCATTGTTGTCTTGGAGCTCGACAGAAATACGAGATCACAGAGTCCACACCAGACCTGCTGAATCAGAAGCTGCATGTGAACAAGATTCCCATGAACGTGTGCACACTAAAGTCTGAGAAGCACTGACCCAAGGCACCAGAGGTTGCTTCACTCAACCATGTCCCTGGGGGCACAGGCCCCCCTGCACCTCTCTTAGGCTTGTCCTGGCTATAATGAAGAGGTCAAGCAGGGTGATCTTTCACAGAAATGTTGAACTTGAATGGAGAAGCCAGAGGAAACATCTAAAATGCCCATCGGTGGAAATACCATCTGCTCCAGTCCTGGCTGAGCCCACTGGAACTCCAACCTGCAATTTAGGGAGTTGTCACAAGGTGGTGGTGTTTTGTTACGAAGCTCTGGCCAGTAACTATGTCAGGAATAGATCCTGAAATACAATAGGAAAAATGCTTTCCAGAAATCAAAAATAGAAATCTTTAAAGTAGTCAGATACAATTTTAAAGTTTTTATATAAGAAACTTGCAAATATAAAAGACTACTTTCGAAGAAATACTTTCTAATGATCAGTGAGTGATGTGCTGATAATTAACAATTGGCTAAGGGGAGGGGAGAGCCCTGATTTGGCGCGTTTGCTGATTTCCCTGGTGTAAACACTCCCACCCTGGCTGATTTCAGAGTTACAGAACGTGGAATTGGGAAAAGGAGCATACAATGGGTTCTCACGAGCTTACAGGTGAGAGCCAGCTCCAGCACACTACTGTGATGAGTATCTGTAAAGTTATATTATGTTCCCCATCTGATCCCATGTGTATACCTGACCCTCAAGGCTGCAAAAGATGACCATGAGCCAGCCTTGCCTTGCAGGAAAAGGCTCCCATTGAGGAGTCTCACAGCATCCTGTCCTGCCTGCCTTTTCCCATCTACAACAGAAGCATTTAGCACTCTGTCTCAGGTACCAGGCCAAATGCATTCTACACATCAACCTCAAATAAAGGCCCAGAGAGGAGTTAGGATTCGGTCAAGGCCATGCAAGCAGGAAGAGGCTTCAGAGATGTTTTAAGTTAACTGAGGCCTCCCTGATTCCCAAGTCAGAACTCTCGCCAACAAAGCCAAGTCTTCCCAAAGTTTTACCTTTTTAAAAATTTTTTTTAATATTTTTATTTATTTTTGGGAGAGAGGGATAGAGCATGAGCAGGGGAGGGGCAGAGAGAGAGGGAGACAGAATCCAAAGCAAGCTCCAGTCTCGGAACAGTCTCTGTCAGCACAGAGTCCGACACGGGGCTTAAACCTTCAAACTGTGAGATCATGACCTGAGCCGAAGTCGGGGGCTCCACTGACTGAGCCACCCAGGTGCCACCCAAAGTTTTAAATTCTAATAAGAAATGTTGCATTAAACAGCTTCCCTTACTGCAGGACTTCTCAGAGGCTTTACAATCCTAACAAATATCACGAGTCTCCAAGAGAAAGAGAATGCAGCCTTTCCCAATGTGGTTTGCCCTGGCATCTCTTTTCACTGAATCCTGTCCTAAGGAACACCTTTTGGAGACTGTTGCACCACTCAGCATTCCTCCAGGAATTATAGACTCTGAGGGCTAGGAGGGGCCCTACTGGTCGTTGGGTCCAACCCACCAACTGATGCCTGAATGGCCTCTTCTCACACACTTCCAGTGACACAGAACCTATGCCCTCCCAATGCATCCTCCTTTATCTTGGATCAGCCCTCTTTTTCTCCCAAATCTGATGTTTTAGTTCTTCTCCCAGGAGCAAGGCACTGAAGAGAAAGGGATTGATCATTCTTGAGCACCAGCCAGATGCCAAGCTCCTTTGCTCCTCTAACCCTGCCAATGGCAACTCCACGCAATACACAGCATCATTTTTCAGATGAGAAAAGCAGGCTCAGGAGGTAAGGCGATCTGCCCTGGGCCACCTCTCAAGTCCACTCTCAACTGCCATCCATCTTTGCCTCGCAATGATCCACGCTGCTCAGGGAGGGAGGCCTACAGAGGAGTGACTGATGTAGTCGTGGGGGTGCAATCAGGAGAAGCCTCACAGAGGGGGTGACACTGGAGGAGCAGAAGTCTGTCGAGTGGGCAACGAGAGGAAAGGGCATGTGACCGACAGAGCAGTGTAAGCAAAGGCACTGTGGTGAGAAGCAGCAAGGCGCTGTCAGGACAGGGGCAGAAGGGGCCCCATGTGGGGGGGCCCAGTTGACGCAGGGGACCCATGTGTGTGGACCGCCAAGGACAGCAAGAACAAGGTAGAACGTGAGACCACAGGAACCAAGGGAAGGCTCGGACTCCAGGAGCAGAGCTCGGGGCGGTTAGAACACCCATGGTGTGGGAGGCCACAAGGAGTCCCTCAGTTTGGTACAGCCCCTCACAGTCCCCTGCACCTGTTGTCCCCACCACTCAACCCAGCCCACAGCTCAGTGCCTGCAGAGCATTTGCATAAATGAACGAGTGAAGGCATGCTCCTCTTTGAAGTCACAGGGGACAGCAGGGCAAGAACCGGTCAGCCCCATGTTATGGGGGAAGTAAGACCTAGGGGAGTTAATGACCAGCCCACGTTTACAGCCTATGAGAAGTGGGTGGGGCTTGAAATCAGACCTTTTGGCTCTAAACTTGGAGCTCAGTTCACTGCCTGGCACAGGACCCAGTTTCTCAAATTGGGACTCCAGGTGGGGGCTGATCTCATGGTCAGCTCTGTTCCCAGAGGAGCTACTTGCAAGGGTGCTTGGAGGGGTCAGAGTGCAGGAGGGGACGGCCAGGGGGTCCCGAACACCCTTTCCTACCCCAGATTCTGAAAGTCTGGTTGGGGGATCCTGGGGGTGGTAAGTGGCCCTTGGTTTGGGGGTCGCAGAGCTGGGAAGCCCGTGAGCCAGGCAGAAGCCCAGCCAGTCAGAGGGAGACCCCTTTGACTCTGCTGTCACCCTCTGTCACCAACCACACTCTCCCCAGGACTCTGTTTCCTGGCACCCAGAGAGTAGGAGGACAGGCGGGGGGGGGAGGGGCTGACATTGCTTGAGGATACCCCCAACTATTTCCCAGTCTATCCTGGCAATAGGCCCCACCCTGGGTCTCACTCCAAAACCCACGGAGACCTTGATCTTTCCCATGAGAATGACCTCCAACAGGTACTTACCTCCACTTCTCTTCCCTCCCCTCCCCCAACCAGGCTATGGCCTCACCTTCACATCTACACTTTCAACTTGGGCCTGTGCTGAGAGGTGGTTTATATTTCAATCAGCTTCCCTCGTATGGACCTCATCACAAATGTTCCACAGTAAAGCTGCATCTCAGGACACGACAGCCCAGATTAAAGCACTATGGAGCCACAGGCTTCAGCTGTATTGAGGAAGAGGGAGCGTGGATGCTGTGTGTGACATTGGACAGACAACTTTCCCCTCTGGTGGCATTTTCTTCACCCGTACAAGGAGACAGCTGAACCGGCTCAGTGCTTCCCAAGTCATGGTCCACAAACCACTTGGGTTCCAAATGTCTAAGGAGTGTCTTGCCGTGATGATCCCCAAGCTCCAACCCAGATCTGATGAAATCAGAAACTCCAGAGACAGAACCCAGGAATGTGCATTTTAAATTCATGCCCCGCCCCCACACAGGTGACTCAGGCTCACTGAAGTCTGGAGACCAGTAGAGTCTGCGGCCTCTGAGGTCCTCCAGCTCTAATGTTTGATTTTCCTACAATTTCTGTTTGAGAAATAGAGGGTATCTACCCACCCAGGGCCTGCCCTTTGTCATCCCAATGACAAGCCACGAAGGAAGGATCTCGCTAGTGCTCCGTAAGGGTCGCCTAGAGAGAAGCCGAGATTTTCAGAGGAACTAAATACGACGCATTCTATAACCATCGGAATTCCTCCCGGGAAACAAGGCCAGAGGCGGAAGAACAGTTACAGGGAAATCCTACCCAGAGACACATTTAGTTCACTCCAAGTTTCCAGCAGAGGGATTGAACAGGTTTAAAGCAGTTTTCTGTGAATCTTTGTCAAGGGAGTGTATGTACAAACAAACAGGGAGGGGTATTTTTTTTTTTTTTTTAGTAAAAAGTTAATCGGCTTAAAGTGTGCAACTAAATAAGCAAAGCTTACATTAAAGTGACCCACAGAGAAAGGACCCCATGGAAAGAAAGTTCTAGGAAATACAATATGGCCTCTATGTTCTTTTGTAGTTTCACACTATAAATATTCATGGGGCGGTGTTAATGGGGTCCACAGCTCTATGCAACCACAATAGTTTTTTTGTTTATTCTCAGGACCATGAACTTTGAAACCATGAACCTAAATTTCAGGACTCTGCATTCAGGCGCGTTTGCAGAGCACGAGGGGAGAGGTTCGGGCTCTCGGAGGACAGAGGAGAGGAAGCGGGGCGAGATGAGAATCACGCCTCCTGGATCTTTTGGTTGAGATTAAAGAGTAAGGTCTGTTTAGTATGGGAGGCCTCCTGTCTCAGGGTCTCCAGCTGCTCCAGCCTGGGGAAATGGCCCTCGCAAGGGACAGATAGCTTAGTTACTCAACATATGGCAGAAAGGAGTGGGGAGCTGGAAATATTTTAATTGGATCAGATTTGTGGCAAGTTTCACATTCTTTATAAACTAGTCTGAATCATGGAATTCCTAAGCTGGACAGAGTTTAAAAGTCATCTAAGCAATGTCCTTCTTTTCCTGGTGAGGAAACTGAGGTCCAGGAAGGTTAAATGATGTGCTCGAAATAGGTGCTCTTTCCCTACACCAGGGATGTCAAATATGAGACAGGCACGTGTTCCCCTCTACCCACGGCGATATCCCTAATCACGGTCCTCCTGTCTATCAAACATGGACACTGCCTCCAAGTCCATCCCAACACAGTGCTGCAGAGGGCCAGCACAAATTCATAGAAATGGCACATGAGCTGGGGCCTATGTGCCATGACACCCTACACCATGCTGGCAACGTTCATTAACCTATTATTCATTTGCTCTAGCTAAGGGTTTCCTACTCAAAGCCACTTACGGTCTGAACTCAGCAGTCTGAGAGTGCACACCAAAAACACAGCAAGGCCTTAGAATCCAGAGGACTCCACATTAAAGATCAGTCAGGACCGAGGAGAGCACCACATACAGCCGGCTATGACAGAGCAACTGGGCTCTGAAAGCTGCTGATTCCAACTCAAGGGAGTTCTGCCTTGGTTGACACCATCCTATTTTACAGATGAGCCAAGGGAGTCCTCCTAGTGCCTGGGCTGGTGGCCGCCTGGCTCAAGGCAGATATGGCCTCCCGCCTCACCTCTTCATCTACATCACAATATGGCTGTATCAGTGCATATCAGAGCCACGCCACATCTTGGCTTTCCAAGCAGGACTCACTTGGCTTAAGAAATACCCATGCAGCTATTTCCCAGAAAGAAAGGATTACCCACTAGATTGGCAAGAGCAGGCAGGTAGGCCATACTTGCAAGGTTATCTAAGTCTTTATAGCTCAAAATAGGTCTCATCTTACGTACCATGCCCACTCAGTTGGTGATGTTTCTTTGAGCGCTGTGAGGTGACTTCTTGGACCCATGGAAAAGAGCTCCATGATCCATTAGCCATGTCTGCCTTTGGCGTGGGGGAGGAGTGGCATCATAGTGCCACACATTGGCCATTTACATATGTATTTTTAAAGATACTAAAAGTATTCCCATCCTTGTGAAAGAATATCTGCAGCAAGTCCTGAGCTGTGATTAAAGTTATTCTTTCTGTACTTCCTCTCCACCCTCTCTGCCTTGCTCTGTGCCCGGGAAGGCTGATCCTATGGATTGCATCCGCCACGACCCCTGTTCTCTGGCTTCTTGTGGTACTCAAGCAGGAGGAAGCCTGGCAGATGAGATGGAAGGGGAGCGAGAGACACAGGCCTTTCTTCCCATCTTTCTCCCTCCTTTGGTGCTGTCTCTCATAGCAGGTACATCCCTCGGCCACTTCCCCTCCTGCTCGGTTCCAGCTCCAACAGCACTGCTCCTTCCCTGTCCGTTCAGCCACAGGGGTGGCTTACTCGCCTCTGGGTGCTTCATGCTTTTCTTTGTTCCTTAACCCTGCCTCTGTAAGTAGTCTCTTCATGAAGGTCTCTTCACTCGAAACATCTAGGGTAAGGTCTGTTTCCTGCTGGGACCCTGCCTCACATCACTGTGCTAAGAAAATCCTTCCGTTATGTTATTTCCATAGCTAAACAGGACGGTGGCATTCAGACTAGTAAGGTGATTGGCTACTTTGGCCTAAGAGAACACTTTTCACCGCTTAATTCCAGCAGAATATGACCCACTGCTGTCTCACACTTGCTATGTTCCCACAGCCTGAGCTCACAGGCCTCCACTCAGTATTGGAGAGAAGGGTGCAGTTTAGGTCCTTAAAGCCAGAGCTTCTCGGGCTATAATTTTGTATCTTATGTGCCTGATTCCGGGACCAGGCATATCTCATAAGCCCTAATATCTCCACTGTGGAATGATCTTGCATAGAGCCACAAGTTACCAGCACAATTACGCAGGACTCATTCTGAAGACAAAGGCCCCCTGGAGACCCCAAGTAGTGCAGAGATTGGAAAGAAAGATATGCTGGGCAGAGGGTAGAGAGACCTGGCACCCACCTCCAGGCCACAGCTGCCGGTAGCTGTCCGTGTGAACTTGGACAAGTTACTGCCCCTCCCAGGCCCTCAGGGTTCTCACAGGAAACGTGAAAAATTTAGAATAAATAATCCCAATGGTTCCTTCCCGTTCTAACATTCTACCAGATTTTACTCTAAGAACTTACCTTGTGTATCTGGCTAATGTTCAATAATGAAAATGAACTTATCATCATTTTGACTAAATTTTCTTCATAAAGGTCTAGCAAGTTTAGTCTATCATGGCAGAAATTGCTTATTGTCCACCAATACCTTTTCTCACTTCTTCCATAATAATGGAACCTCTGATTTTCAGTTCCAGGCCTTCCAGAAGAAATATCCCCCAGACTCCATATAGCTATCTGTGGCCCCGTGACCAATAAGATAAAGCCGAAGTGGCAAATGGCATCTCCTGGGAAACTTTTTCTCCCACATCCTTTGTGCCTTTTTCTTTTCCGTGTCTTCCATGTCTAGACTGTGTATGTGATGGTTTGCGCTCTGGCTACCATCTTGGGCCAGGAGGACAGGGCCTCAACCTCGGGAGAATGGACGGGCAAGTTGTAAAAAGACTGCATCCTGGAGCATTTTCTGGAGCAGAGGCCATATTGGCCCTGCACTGCGGAACCTCCAGACTTTGATGCGACGAAGAAACTTCTAGCTTGTTTAACCAATGTTCCAGCTACCAATATCTTGTTTCTCAGCTGTAAATCTACCCTTTCTTCTCATGCTTTGTGATACTGGAGTTGCACCCTGGAAACATTCCTCCTTTGCCAGCTGGCACGACAATCGGCTTTATCAGTAGAGGGCACTAGAGGGACAGAGCAAGAGGAAGGGATTTTTCTTCCTAGGCCAGTGGTCTCATCTTTCTTGTTCCTATGGAGTGGTTGCCAGCGGTGTTCAGGAGACTCACCCATGCCCACCCTTCAGAGTTTTGCCCAAACTCCAAAGGGCGATTCCTCACTCATCAGTCTTTTCTTGTGGCACCTCAGTGAATTTCTCCAACCTCCACTGGACCAGGGCCACGTTCTCTCCTATGAAATTACAAATTTTGTCTGGGTGGGTGGGTGGGGGTGCACTTTCTCTGAAGTTTACTCCTAGTAATTACTCCCCACGTCTGCTGGTTCTGTTTTCCTTAGAATTCTCCAGTAACCACTTCCCTTTTGCTAGTTCATAATCCTTTATATTAAATTTTTGAATTACTTCTCAAATTACTGGTATGATTTTAGTCTCCCAACTGGACCTTGATGGACACAGCCAATTAATGTTGGGTCCACTACTAGCAAATTCAAAAGCTTAGATGGTACAGCCATGCAATTATCACCACGGACAAAGGGAATGATAAGGTACAGAATAAACTTTCTGCTTTTTACAAATCTTCTCCCCTCAAATTATTTGTGACAAACATGACAGATAAAAGGTTGAAATTCCTAAAATTTAAGTTTCTACAAAATGTTAAAAAAACGACCATCCAATTAGCAAAATGAGCATGAATAAAAGAAAAAAAAACTCAGAAGAGGAAAAAACACAGGAAATAAACACAGCATAAACAAGAAATGCACATAGCAAAAGAAATGCAAACGGCCAAAATCAATTGTTAAAGGTTCAACATCATTTGAAAAGGAAATATAATTAACAATATAAACACAAATTGGAGAAATGCAAATCATTTTCTTATCAAACCAGCAAAGATTTTTAAAGATTCTAAAACTGGAATACAGAAAGTTAACCTTAGTGGAAGTTCAAAGGAATTAAAAAAAAACCTTAAAGGGCAATTTGAATTTTTTTTTTAACGTTTATTTATTTTTGAGACCGAGAGAGACAGAGCATGAACGGGGGAGGGGCAGAGAGAGAGGGAGACACAGAATCAGAAGCAGGCTCCAGGCTCCGGGCCATCAGCCCAGAGCCCGACGCGGGGCTCGAACTCCCGGATCGTGAGATCGTGACCTCAGCCGAAGTCGGATGCCCAACCGACTGAGCCACCCAGGCTTAAAGGGCAATTTGAAAAGAAGAATCAGAAGCTCTAAAAGCATCTACAGTTTTGCCTCGGCAATTCTACATGTAGGGATTTTTTTTTTTCTAAAGAAATCATGTTAGGAGCGCCTGGGTGGCTCAGTCAGTTGAGCGCCTGACTTGTCTCAGGTCATGATCTCACGGTTTGTGGGTTTGAGCCTCGCATCGGGCTCTGTGCTGACAGCTTGGAGCCTGGAGCCCGCTTCAGATTCTGTGTCTCCCTCTTTCTCTGTCCCTCCCCCGCTCACACTCTGCCTCTCAAAAATGAATAAACGTTAAAAAACATTAAAAAAAAAAAAGAAATCACGTTAAATGTACATAAAAATCTAGCAACAAGGATGACTCCAGCATCACTGTTTATAAAAACAGAAGAAAAGATTGGGGAAAATCTCTATGTCCAACAAAAGGGGATTGACGAAACAAATTATGATGCATCTATACAGTGATGTACAGAACAATTTAAATTGACATGTATTACAAAAGCAGCTTTATTATCATGGAAAGAAGTTCATGGTGCTAAGTGAAAATGAAATACCAGCAGGTTCAAAGCAGTATGTACAGCATTTAAAGAAAAAACATTATAAATATGCATGAGAATTTCTTTGGAAGAATATACAATAAAAGGTTAACAATTACTTCCAGGCCATGGAATTACTGGAAATTTTTACTCTTGCTTGCTCTTTATATTTTCTAAATGTTCTCCAGTGGATGTATATTAGCTGTGTAATTAAGAAAACTGTTTTACGTTAAAAAAAAAAATCTCCATTTCCTGCGCATCTCAAGGACACCCCAATGTTTACTGAGCATGCCTTGATGAACTCATTCATGTGTCAACTCTGATTTTGAGACGCAGCTCAACTTGGGGCTTCTCCCACACACAGATCTATGATCTCCCTCCCATCTTCCCTTCCTTTTCATTCCTGAGGTCACAGCCCAAGTCCGGTCCTTATGCTCCTAGGCCTAGAGCTCCTGATTGTCCTCCTACTTCCTGCTTCTACAGACCCTAAGCATATATGTCTTCACTGTAAGAGTGCTCTGCTCGAAAAACATCAATAGCTCCCCATTTTTTAAGGGACATGCTTCAAATGTCTCAGTTTGATATTCACTGTTCCAAGCTTCTTTCAGTCTTATCTCTACTGCTCTGAAAAGCAAACCAGAATAATTACCCAGCTCCAGATACATCAAAAGCATTCCTGTTGCCTCACCAGGACTCAGGTTGTTCTACCTTATGTGCCCTCCCCTGCACCCACCTCCTTCAAATCCCATCTATCCTTCTAGGCTTACTAGGAGGAAGCCTTCCTTGATTTTTTTTTTTTTTTTTTATGGTGATTGCTACCTTTTCCAAATCCCTATGGTATCTCACTTGCTCAGATTCTCATTTGGCAAATATTACTTGAGCACCCACCATGTGCCAGGCACTGCGCTGATGACCTGGAAATCAAAGGAGTCTAGTTTCTATGCCTTAGAGCTCATTGTCTCATATGGAGATAGGCAAGGAGCAAATAATCACACCAATGACTATACCCAGTAACAGATGGTAAAAGGTACCATGTAGGGAACCAAAGGTGATGAGAGATTTAAGAGATGAGATCTGATCGAGATCAGGGCCTGGGAAGCCCTTGGAGGGTCAGGGATGGGGGGAATGATACGTAAGCTGAGGGTCGTAAGCAGATCTGATTTTGTAAACATGATCAAACATGAGTTTCAAAAAGATCACTCTGCCTACAATGTGGAAAAGAGACTGCAGGAAGGAAGCTGGGCAGCAGGGGCATGGGTTCAGGCACTGTCGCAACAGCCCAGCTGGAAGCCCACCTTAGACCAGAAGGTGGCAATGGAGATGGGAGGGACGCGTATCAGCAGGGCTTGGGTTGGACTGCATGAGAGAGGAGGGGAAAGACAGGCATCCAGGATGGTGCCAGAGCTTCTGGGTGAAGCACTTGGGTGGACTCTGGTACCACATGGTACCTGCCTCCAGGGGGCTCAGCCCCAGGGAGCAATGTGAGTCCAGGGTGAGAGGATGGGAAACCACCACCAGCTCCATGGGGAGAACTGACCCAGGGATGTGAAAAGGTTTTAGGGCGGAAGGTAGCCTGCTCCTGTGGGAAACTGGCTCACACAGGACTCACATCAACTCAAGGCCAGTAACCCAGGTGGGAGGAAGGGGAGGAGGCTTGGTGCAAATTGCAGGATGAGCCGAGAGATAAGTGGCCCAGCTGGCGGAGCGGGCAAAGGCTCAGGTCTGAACGTCAACACTCAAGTGCTCGTGCAGGCGAGCTTGAGAATATTTATTGGTAATTGACAGAAGTGGTTAGAGGGTGGCGTGATCACAGATAGGTCTGTAACCAATCAGCAGGAAAGCTCGGTTCCTGTTGCTATGTTTGCATCCAGGCAGAACTGTATTATGAGCAGGCTAAGAGGATACCATGAGAAACCTGCTTATATGCATTTGGTTTATCTGTCATCCTCCCTCTGCTTCATGGATGAGAGCAAGCGAGCTGTGGAGCAATAAATTATCACTCGCCACATGCTATGGATCCCAAGAGAACTCTTTGCAGCCCTGAGAGGGAGAGATAAGCCTACACAGGCCACGGAGAGATTGTCACTTCTGGGGAAATTCTTAAATGGGGAACAGTAACATGAGTAATAGTAATCACAGCAAGGAGAAGAACTAACAATAGCTGCTCACAAAACACTTCTGTTCGCTGCCTCATTTAATCCTCAAACAAACCTACATGATGGGCTTTCATATCGTTCCCATTTTCCAAATATGGAAGCTGAGGCTCAGAGAGGTAAAGAACTTAGTCAAAACCACACAAGTAATGAGGACAGAGGCAGGCTTCGTGACATGGGCTGACTGATGCCAAAAACAGTGTCTTAAACATGATGGTTCACTGACCTGCTCTGCGACCCGGATGGCCACTCACCCAAAGTCTCCTTGGGAAACATGGGCCATCTAAGTCCTCTCCCTCGGGTGAGGAGAGTGGCTGGGCCCATCATCCTCAACCGACCTGACACCATGCACTGCCCCGGGCCTTCAGGGAAACGGATGGAGGAACAGAGAGGGACAGATGCCTTGTACCATTCTCCCCTGTGCTTTGGGACTCAGGGTACTTTGAAGGCCAGAACTGTCTCATCTTTGTTGGAGTCCCAGCCAAGGATAGAGAGAAAGGTAGAGAGAAGGTGGTGGGCTATGGTGCTCTGGGGAACAAGTGCACCAACGTGACCTTTAGACCAGGCAGCACAGAGGTGCTTGTTGACTGTGTGGAAGGGTTCAGGAGAAGGGGAGCAGCTCCAGGTTTGGAGCGGCCATGTGCTTAGAGAAGACAACAGGGGTGGGAGGCCCTGGCCCCACTGCTTACAAGTTCAATGTTCCATGTAGGCCCCAGCCCAGCCTCTCCCACTGTGTAGCACCCAGACCACA
This sequence comes from Panthera leo, assembly GCF_018350215.1. Classification (NCBI taxonomy): domain Eukaryota; kingdom Metazoa; phylum Chordata; class Mammalia; order Carnivora; family Felidae; genus Panthera; species Panthera leo. The sequence goes on from NC_056689.1 coordinate 55,239,728, forward strand.
TCTCCCAACGCCCACAGGATCATAAGAGCCCAGATCATCTTCTGTGAGTGCTCAGATCATCTCCTGGCAGCTTGAGAGACCAATGGAGAGAGGAGAGGGAAAAGAGCTTTGAAAACCATCAGGTATGGATGGTCCAAAGTTCTAAGGCAATGTTGTAACCACTGTGAAGATTAATATAATTGTAGTTCTCCTCTTGAAAAGTACGGTGAGAGGTAAGAAGGCAAAAGTTTGGGGATCAATGAAGTTACATCCTCTATTCAGATTGCTTGAGTAGGTGTTCATGGCAGAAGGACTGTGCCACCATCAAGTGTGGTGTGGTCCCAAATCCTGCTTGCTACTTGAAATCTGGAAGAATGGATGCTTTTAGAAAGAAGAGTGGCCAGAGAGAGCCACTGGCTGAATGGGGGCCCCAGCCAATACCATTCACCAATCTCTAAGCAGTCAGGGGCGGACTTCTCAGTGGGGCCTAGACACCTGGTTGGCTTGCAGGGCATGAAACCACACCCCACTCCTAACATCAGGGAAGCCAATGACCTTCACGGCAAATTTGTTTTCAGACCAAGGTTTTTTGGATATGGAGGAACTATCAGCATCAGCATCATCAGGAAACGTAAAGCTCTGGAAACATCATTGTCTGGCATCAGTTGTTCAAATACTCGGTTTCCTACCATTGGAAACCTTGCTAAGTTTCTGTGGGATGATAGTAATAAAAACAATCTTTACTGAATATTTGCCATGTTCCAGGCACTATTCTAAGGCTTTGTCTATATTAACACATGTCATCTTCATAATAACCCTATGTGGTAGATATTAGTATCCACAGTTTATAGACCAGGAAATTGGGGTCTAGAGGGCTTAAGAAGTTGCGTCGGGTGCCACAGGCATTAAGTGGTATAGCTAGGATCTGAACCCGGGCAGTTTGTCTCTCGAGTCTGCTCTCTCATAGCATGGAAGGTGGTGGTGCTATTCACATGACTCAATTTAATCCACACACTTTTTGCACATGGCAGGCTCTCCAGGGCCACAGAATTACTGTAATATTTCATATTTATTGAATGACTCCATTTGCTAAGCACAGTATTGAGTGCCTTTTTTATAACAACAAGCCTGCAAAACAGGAGTTTGTATTAATCGCATTATAGAGACGACGAAAACAAGGCTTTAAAGACCGTGAGACTTGCCCAAGTTTTCACAGCTATTAAGTGACAGAGATGAGAAGGAAAACCTAAGTCAGCCTGTCTCCAAAGCTTGGGTGCAGAGCCAACAGGCTGGGGAGCAGCTCGCCCCAGCCGGTTAGTGTCGTGACAGCGGCTGGAGAAGCAGTGAGAAGCGACGGTCCCAAACTGACCACAGGAGGTGCTACTGAATGCTGCTGACCTTTCTACACCCAGCTTCCATCAGCAGCATCTTCTTGCTGAGGAGGCCATGCCCAGCCCTGAGCTGGACGCTCCCAGGGACAGGGCTAGGTCCAACTGACACTTAGATCACCATGCCCAGTGCGTGGCCCTGTGCTTGGTGGGTGCCCTGCAGATCCGGGGCTGCTGCGACTGGCTCCGTGGGTCAACTACTGCCCTGCTCCTCCTCTCTGTCTCACTGGACAGAGGATTAAAGGGCACGCTCCCAACACATATTGCCATTCCAGAAGAGGGTGTGAGACACCGATCACTGTACAACTGGCAAGGACAAAGAAGAAAACAATGGGTTCCACTGATGTCAGAGTTGGGGATCCACCTTGGACGATGCCACTGAGGACTTCTCTGTCTGCAGAACTTGAGCTCTGTCTACAAAGACAACGCTGGAAGTCACAGGACCATCAAAGGTCTGGACAAAATGCACGGTTTCTCGCTATGCAAAATGGGAACTGACACAGCCACCTGTCTATTCCTGGGGCCAGGCTAAAGATCAGTGGGGTGGTCTTCTAGCTATCACTCAACTCTTGGAACATGATCATCCAAACGGGGCCCCTTCCTGGCCTCCCTCTCCCAGATGCTGCTTGCCCCAATCTGAGTCTTAGCCACCGTTGGGACTTCTAGGTTCTGTTGGGCATCCGATGGCCACACTCTCTCCGCCTGCTTGGTTGAGTTGCTGTGTCTCTGTATGACAGTTACTCAGGGGCCAAGACAGTGCCTTTCCTCCCCCAACTCTGCCCTGGTTCGTCCTCACCTTCTCTTACTTTTTAAAGAAATCTTTGTTGAGCTATAACTCACATACCGTAACATTCGCCCTTCAATTACTTAGGAGACACTGTTTATCAATAATTATCAGATCTGACCTTAAGAATCCCTGACTATACCACCTGAATTAAATTGTTCATTTATTACAAAAATTCAAATTCCTCTATAGCATGTCAACAAAAGAACTCAAAAAGTAGTTGTGAGTACCACTCTGTGCTCTAATAATGTATACATCAAACACTGAACACCTGCCTGTACCAAAAGCTAAGCACTTGACAAACACTGAATCGCTTAATCCTTGTAGCAACCCTAAATAGTGAATATTAACAGTTCTTTTCAAGTGAGGAAACTGAGGCACAGAGAGGTTAAGTAACTTACTCAAGGTCACAGAGCCCTGCATAGGCAGCAGATTTTGAATCCGGGTCTGTCAGGTGTCAAAGCCTATGCTCTTAACCACCTCAGGCCCTGCCCCAGTGCACTTTGCGGGGTGAAATATTAGGAACAGAGATGAGCTAGATATCACTCCTGCATGGAGAAGTGGGAAAATTAACTTTCATTTCGATACAGCCCTGAAATATTTTTACTCCATCAAATCAGCACCTGCTGATAAAAGGGCATCGTGACAAATAGGAATGAAAATAAAGTTGTAAAAAGGCCAGGTGCCCTCCCCTGAGTGTGGCCCATGGCGGTGGGAGCCTGAAAGGAGAGAGCAGGGGCGCCAGGGCGATGGGAACAGGGTCCGCCAGGGAGACAGGCCTCCAAGGCACCACGGAATCCTCACAACTGTGCTTAAGAAACCAGGGCACCTGCCTCTGCCATGAAGGATGGAGGGGAGCTCTGGAGGGGAGCACTTCCCAGGACCCCATGATCCCCCAACTCCTCCCTGAGCACTTTTAGGAGGGCTGCAGCCCACTGGGCTGGGTCTGCTTCACTACTTCCCAGGCGGACAGTGAGCTTGAAGGCGCCTTCAGCCGTAGACCCAATCACACAGGGCCAAAATCATCATTCCCTCATTCAGCAAATACTGACCAGCACCTACGACGTGCCAGGCGCTGCTCGAGGCACGAGGCTTATGGTAGGGACTCAAGCAGACAAAAGTCCCTGACCTCACAGACTGTGATATTCTGGCCTCGCATCAGTAATGTGAGGGCTGCTGGCAACAGCTGCCCCAGAGTGTACTGTCCTCGAGGGCTCTGGATGGCCCCGAAAATCAGGGCCTGACTGGTACGGCCACTGTGTCTGGGAGAGAAAGACAAGGTAGAGTAGGGCCCCATGTTCCGAGCAGAGGTGAGGTCTGAAAGGGTGGGAAGGGATTGCAGGCTTCCTCATGAGGAAAGAGTAGCTCCCAGGCCAGCACCCTCACCACTGGCTCCTCAGCCATAAGCCATCAGGGGCCACTGACTATATTTACTTATGTAGCAATATACATTTTGCCATATGTCAACATAGAGCCGGGAGGAAGGCGCTGGCATTTATCAAGCCACCGGCTGAAAAGTAAAGCTGGCTGCCAGCCAGTTTCCTTGGGTTTAATAAATCCAAAAGGCTATACGGCACTTTACAGTTTACAAAGCACTTTCCCACGGTTTGAGCTTCACGTAGACAATTCTGGTGATCTGAGTCACGTACCCTCAGCTTAACTCGAGGCAGCTCCATGCATCGCTGCATGCCTCCCCACTTTTCTGCTTAAGAACTTGAATCTGTCTGACCACGGCACTAGCACGTGCAGACGAAGGCTGGCCGTACCGGGAAGTTAATGCCTGGAGAAGCGTGGCAGGTCCTATTTTCCCAGACTGGCTGTGACAATAGCCTGCATCCCACATGCTCTTCTAACAACGTGACTTTGATACTCCTCCCATGGAGAGGTGGGTCTATGTCCCTGCTCCTTGAATCTGTGAAGGCTGTGACCATGGCAGAAATGATGATAGGCGGTTTCTGGGGCAAGGCCACATAAGGCAACACAGTTTCCATCTGGTTCTCTTGGGATGCGTGCACTTAGAATCAAGCTGCCATGCTGTGAGGAAGCCTAACTAGCCCACACGGAGAGACCACTTGTAGGTGTTCTGGCCAACAGTTCCACTGAGGTCCCAGGCGATAGCCAGGCTCGAAGCACCAGCTGTGACCGAAAGAGGCTCCAGATGATTCCAGCCCCTAGCTGTCAAGTCACCCCCCTTCCCCACTGCCAACCTACAAGTATTCCCAGCAGAGGCTCAGACACTGTGGAGCAGAGACAAATCACCTCTGCGCTGCCCCTTCCAAACTCCTGATCCACAGAATCACCAAAACAATAAAATGGTTGTTGTTCTACACCACTGAGTTTCAGTGGTTTTTTTTACACAGGAATCAAAGGAACAGGGAGCAAACGGTGAAGGACAGCAGCCTTTGGAGAAAATGTTCCAACCCCCTCTTGAATGGGTAGGAAATTCGAGGAGACTTTATGGAAGCTTTGCAGAGGTCCTGGTGCATGCAAGACTCCATCAACGAAAGCAGTTACCTTCGCTGGATTTCCTCCTTCCTTGTTCTACTCTTCCTGCTTCTTGGGATCACCTCCCAAATGAACCAGCAACACACAAGTCCTTGTCTGAGGAATCCAGCTACAAGTAGCCTCAGGTCTGCCCTACAAGGCAAGTGGTTTATTCCCATCCCCATTTTGCAGATGAGAAGACTGAGGCACAGAGAGGTGAAGTGACTTGCTCAAGGCCACACAGAGAGTAAAAGGGAAAAGGACCTAGGCCTTCTGGTTCTGAATCCAGCTAAAGAATTGTAGACGAGGGCAAGCAGGCAGGGAAGTCCTCAGAAGCTTTGCAAAGGTTGTTCTCAGAAGCATGGTGGCTGAGAGCATGTCCTGTAACTCACTATCATTTGAACCCTTGGCCCCACTTACAGTTTAAGATGAAAAACAAAACGGCAGAGCCAGGCAGAGACCATGCCCAGAAAGACCAGCATACCTCCCTAGCCCCAGGCCAGGAGGATTGCACACACTCCCACTCCACGGGCATCTGATTTGAAAACATCCTTTTTTACAGCATTAGGTAGATTGTTTATTTGTTAAATGTTACAGTTTCAAACTTGCTTTGAAGGTCCACAGGAAGATTTCTTTCAAGTTTCTAGAAAACCTGTCTGTAAAGAATCTAACTGTAGGGGCGTCTGGGTGGCTCAGTCAGTTGAGTGTCTGACTTCCACTCAGGTCATGATCTCACAGTTCATGAGTTCAAGCCCCACATTGGGCTCTGTGCTGACAGCTCAGAGCCTGGAGCCTGTTTCGGATTCTGTGTCTCCCTCCCTCTCTCTCTGCCCCCTCTTGGACTTGTGCTCTCTCTCTCTCTCTCTCAAAAATAAACATTTAAAAATTAAAAAAAAAAAAGAATCTAACTGTATAACAGGCACTGTTTTAAGCACGTTAATCTATTAGGAATCATCCTCATTTATAAATGAGGACAATAAGGCACAGAGAAAATATGTGTCTTGACCAAGGTCACACAAGCTTGTAAATGGCAGAGGAAATGATAAAATTCGTAAATGTTAAAAGGGTAAAATGTTTTTGAAAATGTTAAAAGCAGTGAAATGGAAAATAGTAAAATAGTAAATTGTGAAACACTTACCCGTTTGGTCAGCCTCTGAGAGACTGAGCTGGAAGCAAAAGTCACAGAATCTCAGAACACTAAGTAGGAAGGAACCGGGGGCACAAATTCAAATACCCACAAGGTGGGAAGTGCACACAGGGCAAGACAGTTTTGTGGACCAAGAGAACCAGCTCCCTGGGACTGTCAGTTTGCAACCTTAACAAATCTAACCACCTTGTCCTGTAGGTGAGCAACTGAGGCCCAAAGAGGAGGGGACTTGTTTGAGGTTAACTCAGCTCCTGAGAGACCAGGATCAGATCCAAGACTCTCCTCTATGCACTCTGTGTCTGCAGCATAGTGGGAACCCCCACTCGAGAACGGGAAGGTGGGAGGTGTTTTAGATTCAAAATCCTGAAGCCCCCCTTCTTGGCAGAGGAGTCAGGAGGTTAGGATTTGACTGGGATAGGGTGAGAGGCTGCCCCTAATAATTTGGTTTAAATGTGGACCCAGGAAATGCAGTGTGCCCCCTTGAGCTGAGAGGCATGTCCTTTTATTGAGGTCTCAATGCCCTGGCGAAATGCTTTTTGTCCTTCCAGAGGGCTTTTCCTAGCTCAGGGAATTTCCAGGAGCACGGACAGCCAGAGATGCGACCTTTTCCCCAGGTCTCCCTTGCCATCGCCCTCTTCTGGCCGCTCTTAGAATGAGTACAGCTTAAGGAGAGGCCAAGGCAAAGTGAAGATCAAGGATGGCTGTGGAACATGCCTGGAGCAGGCTGAAACCAAGCTCCCAAGATCCTCTACTTTCCAGCCCTGCCTGCCCATCCCATCCTGTCTGCAAAGAGTCACGGAACACGCATGCCCTGGTTATCTGGCATTTTCTACAAAATTATTGGAGAAAAATGAGGCCCCGAAGAGGCAAATCTGCCTTAGGGTTATTCCACAAGGCCGAGACCGGGAGCCGGGGAGCTCTCACAGACAGACCCAGGCCTGGTTCACCCAGATTTGCAGCACCCAAATCAGCACCCAGCATACCAGAGGTGCTCAGTACATTCCTGAGCAGTCTGATGGCTTCCCCAGTCCAGGCCCCAGACGCCCACACCCATATTGCCTCCCAGATCCCCCAGCACACATCCAGTAGAGTCCAGGATCTGACAAGTCCAGGGGATGGCTGATTCACCCATCCCATTTTCACAGCCTCAGTGTCTCTCTCTTTTCAGGGCAAGGCCACCACCATTCCACCGGTGCTCCAGAGCCCCTTCTCCCTGGTCATGAGCTGGGTGGCGTGAGAACTGAGAGACCTCGGTAGGGACATGCTACCTGCTGATATGTTTTCAAATGACCCAACACTTCTGCCCACCTTCCTAACTCAGAGGCCCCACCAGGTACAGGAATAGGTGGGAATTCTGGAGGGGTATTCCTGCAGGGTAAGACCAGGGTCCTCAAGCCTGGTTTGATCTTCAACCTTCACGAGATTCTCAGGTCTCACAACCCCTCGGCCCTCCAGCCTCCTAGTAACCTGGTTTTCCCCAGACTTCACCCAGTGCTGACCCGTCTGACCCCCAGCCTAGCCCACAGCCGCTGTAGTAACAATACAAATAATTACAGGACCACCTCATTTTTCCATTTGCAGAGAATTTTCCCATAAATCACCCGAGACCTCCTATAATTACCGTCCCCAATGAATTGAGGCTACCAGAGGTCTCCAGGGAGTGAAAGAGTGGGGCCGCTGGCCACGGTGCTCCCCCACCCCCCCCACCCCCCAGGCCCGGCCGAGCACAGCGCTAGGAAAGGAGGGAGGCCGCGCTCTCCTTTCCGTGCGCTCATCTCTGCGGGCCGCTGGCCGCTGGCCGGCGGCCGGGCCTCCGAGCCCATCTCTCAGGAGAGTGAGGACCGCTCTGTCTCGGCGGCCGGAGCTCCCCAGACTTGCCGGCTCCCTGGAACCTGCGCTCTGGCCCCGGTGGCGCTGAGGCCCCGAGCGCTTGGGCTCGGAAGCCACGCCCCTCGGGACACACGAGCCGGCTGGTGGCTTCGGGAAGGGAGCCGCGGCGCCCGAACCAAACGTGCGCCAGAAAAGACCCGCGCGTCCCGGGGCGCCGCTTCCTGAGGGATTAGAGCACCTGCCGGCTTCCATCTCCGCGACCCCCAGGCCCGGACCACGCTCAGGGGGCTACAGGGAAGTTTTCGGCAACTCGGGTCACGCGCGTTCTTCCTCGGCCACCACTTTCCCTTTGCCCGCTGTGCAGCTTTCCGGTTTTTGTTTTTTGTTTTTTCTTCTTCTTCTTCTTCTCTTCCCAAGAGCAGGCACGAGATGTCGGGAAACTTTGCGCACAACTTGCAAACGCGGGGAAACCGGGGCCGCGGCTCCATCTGAGCCCGGGAGCGGCGCGCCCAGCCCCGCGCGTCCGGCAGCGGCTCGTGCGGAGCACCTGGCTGTCAGACGGCCGGGGCGCCCGCCCTCCTCCGCTGTGGGAACGCTCCCGCGGCCGTCACCCGGGGCGCGCCGCAGGCCCGCGGCCGGGACGTCCCAGCCGGAGTGGCATTGTTTTCCCGGGGAGCCGGGGAATCTCGGGGGAAGGGGAGGGAGACCCGCCCCACAGACGGCAGCGCAGGCTGGCCCACCACTCATTTGCATTTCAAAGGCAAACTTCTGCCGGACTTCTCCGGCGGCGGCCGCGGCACCTACCGGCTTTGCACGGGTCGTGGTAATGCTCCAGCTGCTGCTCCGCGCCCTCCTCGCCTTCCAGCGCCGAGTAGTCCGGGGCGGCGTCCGAGCGCTCCGCGAGCCCCCCGGCGCCGCGGGGCAGCGGCGGCAGCAGCAGCAGCGGGAGAGGCAGCAGCAGTGACACCAGGGCCCCGAGAGCAGTCGCCCGGGGCATGGTTGCGAGGGGCCGGCGGAGACCGAGGGAGTTGCTTGCGTGCACGGAAAGCTCGGCTCGGGCCAGGGACCGTGCACAGGGTCAGGTCGGCGGCGGCCGGGGCACGGAAATTACGCGCGGCTGCCCGGCATGGCTCGGGCGCGGAGCGAGCAGAGCGCGGCGCCCGGGTCCGCGTCGGGGCGCCCAGCAAGCCGCCGCTCAGAGCTACTTGCCCGGCGGCCGAGGCTGCGGCGGCTGCGACTGTGGCGGTGGTGGCGGTGGTTGGAGCAGTGGCCGCTCCGCCCCTCTCCACCCGGGCTGGACCACACAGCCCTCGCCAGGGGCCCCGGGCAGCCAATCACTCGGGCGCCCGAGGCGAGGCCCCTCCTCTTCCCGGCACCTCCGCAACTTCGGAGGAAGGGGAGCGAGGTGAGGATGCTGAAGGCAAGGGCCCGGGGCCCGCCGAGCTCCCACCGAGCCGAGGGCGCCCTTCTCCGGACGCCACCGCGGCCTCCGGCCCCGGAGAACGCTGCTTCTGACGATCAAGGCTGGACTTCCCGCCTCGTTTTAGCCTCACAACTCACTTTACAACTCCCCGATGCACACGTGGGCGAAGGCAGGCAGCGGCGGTTAAGGCTCCGAGCACACGAACCAGATGTGAGCGGTCCGCGTCGCTACCAACTGGCTGGGTGCTTTCGGACAATCGTTTCTCTGTAAGAATGAAGTTAATCTTCTGTCCGGGAGCTTTCAGCTCAGAGGGGGGGAAAAAAAATCACAGATTGCGATTCTCTCAGCTTTTTCAACATCCCTCGTCCGGCCATGACGGGCGCTGGCTGCGGCACCCCACCTCACCTAACAGTAGCGGCTGGTGATACGGGTGCCTTGGGGGAAGAATTATTCAAAATGACAGATTTCCCCTCTTGGTGACCCTATCCTTTAGCAAAACAGTTTAAGATGCTTCATACAGGCCAAAAGATTGACAAATGAACAGCTGTACGTGCTATTTGTGTTGAATTACTGACATGTTTTTATTAAATAAGCCACTCACCATTAACTTGATGGAATAAAAATGACCAACTCCTCAAGTCTGGTTATTTTTTTGCCAATTAAAAACATATGCCCAAATAATTTAGGAGAATAATCAAGAGATATTTGAAACCCAAGGCCACATTATACCTTAAATGTAAAAAAACTGTCAGAACTGAGCCATTGTGATTTATAGACATACAAGGTACTATTATCATGAGGCATTTCAAAGACCTTTTTATGCAAGCAAAATTGGCCTAATCAAGAAGTAAAACACACCAATGTGTAAAGATTTTTCAGCATCACACCCAGTTGAACCTCACTGCGAGCAAAAAAAAAAAAAAAAAAAAAGAACGCAACTTCCTTTGAGGTTTTCATAGGATTTCACAGCCACTAATGGCAAAATAGCTGACAGGGAGCCCAGAGCCAGGCTTTATACAGGACTATGAATTTCCTGCATTATGGTAACCTGCCTTCTTATCTATTAACTGGGATTACAAGTCCTTCAAACCAGTAAAGGTGTAGAAATGAACCACCGTATGCGGGCTCTTGGATATTTTGTCTTGGCCCTTAAAAAAGAAATCCAAGCTGACCCTGCTTCATCATCAAATGGGCACACACAGAGAGGAGCCAGATTGGCCAAGAAGATCTAGTTAGGAACTCACAAGTGGAAGACATCTGGGAGGAATGGATGCCACCAAATGGCAGAGAAGGCCAAGTGGCCATTAAACAGGCAATAGGTGTGGGAAGGGGTTGAATGGCATTTCTGCCTGAATGCTGGAAGGAGTCAAACCCAATGCCATTGTTCCATGCTCCCAACACAGTGAAGGTCAGCACTTGTCAATAGATGAGTCCACAAAGTCAACATCTAAGAAGCCTCACAAACTTCTGCGACACTTCCAGGTCTCCAGATGGCACTAGGCAAACAGCCAACTGGCTTCCTCATTAGCAGGAATTCCTCTGGAAAGTAGACATTCCAGGAGACCTCTTGTGCAGGCCCTGAGGCTGTGAGCTTTTATTGCTTCTAATCCCCACCCGGTGAGTAGCTAACAGGTCTCCTCACCAACACTCCCAGTCCAAATAGTTTGAAGACACTGGTCCTCCTGGATGGGCCTGCCGCACAGTTTTAGGTCAGAAGGCTTGTCATGATGCGCCTATGGCTGTCAACCAACAACTAGCAACAGAACATTTGAATCACAGTATTGAAAGGTTAGATAGGAACTGAAAAGGGATGGTTAATTTTTCTCAGTTCTATAGTTCCTGACCTCACTCACTACTTTTATAGATTCAACTCTAATCTGGGTTCACACAATTTTTAAAATATACATACTTTTAAACTTAAATCCCATGGGAAAACTAGTGGTAGATTGAAAATAAAAGGTTTTACAATAAGCTAAAGCTGCCCAGCTTAGTTGCATGGTCACATTCCTAATTATTTGTGGGTTTCCTCCCCCATAGCTCTGGTCCTGTGGAAAACCTCCAAGTGGATACAAGTTCCTGCGCACCCCCCCCCCCCCCGCCCCCCTTGAGTCAGATGTCTGTCCTCCACCCAGCTCGTTCCCTCTACTTCTGTACACCCAGAGCAATCCAGTTCTCTTGCAGCAGCTCTCAACCCCCCCCCGCCCCAACCCCCAAGTTTTAGCCTCAGCTACTCCACACAGGCCACTTGCTCATTTTGCCATTGTAGGCCACTACACATCAACACCATCTCCTCCAGGGCAGGGAGAGAACCTCCAGAATAAAGCAGCACTCTTATCTGGTGGCTCACTCCTTCACCTACATCACTGACCACCCAGAAGGCACCTTTGAGTTCTTTGGAGGTTATTAAAAATGTTACGATTTTTAGCAGCTGTTTAAAATCCCTTGTGGCCCTTCTCCAAAATCTTTACCCGAACTCAGGCACACCACACCTTACCATCCACCTTCAGGCCTTCCTTTGGCTCCTGCCACCTCTGGCTGCCCACCCTCCACTCTTGTTGCAGTGAGCACCTTGCAGTCACCCTAACAGGGCCTTGCTGCTTCACACCTCCAGGTCTCTGCGGGGACAACTTGATAACCACACAGCCGGCATCCTCGTGCCAACACCTATTATATAATAGCTACCACACTTATGACACTTACCTATTTCTGTCTGTCCTCCCCTACTGGTCTATAACCAACTCCAACTTGGAATCACCTTCCATGTTTCACTCTCTAGACCCTCCCTTCCCGTCAATGACCTTCAAGGTTAAGTCCCATAATCTTAGTGGCTTAGACTGAGCCACTAAGAATAACCATGACACTGGCCAGTTAAAATGACTTACATCAACTTCTCCCTACAACTGTCTCCTCCATTTTGTAAATCTGAACCTGTTATCACCTTAAACATGCAAAGCTTTGAAAACAATTTAAAATGTTTAGACTGTATCACCACTGACTCCACATGTCCCACTGTAGGCACACTCCCCCTTTTTCCACTGTTAAACTGTAAATTAACTTTAATAAAAGTTCTCACTTTGAAATGCAGAAGCTGGCTGTATAAGATTCCTTTATCCTCCTAATTTTCCAACCACAAAGTGCTCATTAGTGATCAAAAGGAATCCAAATTTGTACCAACTTCAACTATTTGGCTAACAGGAATTTGTCAAGTACACATATTGACTGAGGTAGCTAATAAAATCAGGGGGAGGAGAGAACCAAGAATGTTGACAAGGATTTAAATAACTAAAGCTGGAGATGAAAAACAGAAGTAAAATTGACCTGGAGAAATTAACCTGATTTTGATGTAGCACAACAAAAATAACCTCTTCCTTGGTAGAGAACACTCATTTTCAACATGATGTCTTCCTAAATTATCTGCTCCACAGACTGGAAAGGTAATGTCCCCATTTTACAGTGACAGCGGCCAAGACAACAGGACCATGATCTTGATTACTTCAGGCCTAAAACAACACACTCTTTAGCTGTTCTAGCTTTTTTTCTATAATACGTAGTGGTCTACCCTATCAGCTTCACAGAATGGTTGTGAGGGAACATATGTGACAATGCTTTGACTAGACCATTTATTATCCATCAGGAGAATGACAGGCATGGGAGTAGTGGGGTTTGAGTGTAGGAGTCACAGCTTGTATCCAGAAGTCAAAAGAATGATAATAAAAGAAAAATAATTTTTAAAAGACCTTATTTATTGTACCATTCTTTCGACTTTCTGTACATTTAGTTTCTTTTTCAAAATAAGAAGTTGGGAGAAAAATCAAATCTTAAATCCTTCATTTCAGGGGTGAGCAAACTGTAGCCCACTGGCTGTTTTTATTGTCATACCGGAAAACAGCCGTGCTCATTGGTTTATGGACTGCCTACTATGGCTGTTGTGCTACAAAGGTAGAGTAGTTGCGTCTGGCTCTCAAAGCCTCCATATTTCCTATCTGCCCTTTACAGCAAAAGTTTGCTGACTCCTGTTTGTGGAAGGCTATCAGTAACCCTTTATATCCATACTGATAATAATGAGTTATCCTCTATGTTTGGTTCACTTGTTTCAAGAAGGAAAGAAATAAAGCATCCAAGGAAAATACATTTAACTTTTTATTATTTTAAAAATTCAACTTCAGTTAGATTAACAGACTAGATTAGAACCTCAAATGTATTTGATACAGTATATACTGGGTATCTAGTACTAAAAAGCCAGTTGGAATATAACCTACACAAACCAAAGGTGTGTACAAAATGGAAGTAATCATCAAGCAATAACTGTTTCCTTCCAACTGGTACTATCCGTGTTCTGTGGGGATTTATAGCTTCAAATTTAACACAGATGAAAAGCCCAAGTGGGACTGCTTTTCCGCATATACTGTTATCCTTCAAAACAGAATTCCATGTTCTTTGTTCCTTGCCTTAAGATCTTACTTTCAAATGACCTAAACTGAGGAACTGGGGTAAATACACAAAACTCTGCCTTGTCAATTACCTGCATGCCTAGCTCACCTATACTCATACATAAGCCGCTTCCATGACAGTTCCTCTATTCCCATTTCCTGATACAGTAAAATAAGAACTTAAGTTTTACTTTTGTCCTTGCACAATTCCATCTACAGCTCCCATAAGACTGTCAAATCAGACGGCTCTCAGAAGACGCTCGTAAGAGAGAACTAGAGTAAGTCCTCACGCTGCATTTAAATCTTACAAAATTTCTACAGCTCTATGTTCGTTTTCTGATCTACCTTACCTCTAAATCTCATCTATTTCTGGACACACTTCCAAACAATCTTTATAAATTTTCACTTCTCCCATCTATTTAACATCTTGATTGCGAAAATACAGCTTCATAACCATGGAATTTTTAGGAAGATATAAAACATTAATGAATACTTGCATTTTCATACGTCACTGCTCCTATTTATTACATGTTCCCATAAATCAATAGACTGAAGCACTAAGACATGCTGAAATCTAAACTTAAAACCCAGATGGAACTGCAGGGTATAAATTACAAATAGGTTTTTCTTTCCTAGAATTCATATACAGAAGCCCTTCAGTATGTAGCTTTTTCTGAACAAATTACATTAATACATTTATTTTCTTTTTAACATTTGTAAAAATCCAAGAAATCTTAAAGGAATATTATTTGCAAGACATTTGGCATAAGGTGGCTAGTAAACATTTAGGAAACAAAACCTTTAACAAACTGAATACAATCTGTGGCTAAACCCTAAATAAAATGGGAGTTTGGAAGAACTGGAATTTGCAGCAACCACCTTTTGTAACCACTGCCAATGGAAAACACCCAATGGTACCATTCACTAAGTTGAGATATCAATCACAGTATAATAAATTCTAAGAGGATGGGGCTTGATTTGTCAAACACAGTACAATTTAGGAGCCTAACAGGATATACCAAAGAATACTTTACCATACCTCCAACTGTTCTATTTCCACCTTATCCTGGCCTTATATAAGGATAGATGAATAATGATGTTAATTACCACTGTAGCTAAATTTCAGAAGCATGCTTATAGATACAAGGAGAAAAGTTCACCCTTAGATTTTGATAGTGTTCAAAGTGTTGAGCAAACAAATGAAAGACAGATACACAGCATTAATGGAGTGTAAGAACCTCACCCTTTAATTAACTTAAATAATATTCTATTTCACTACTCTATAACCAAGAGCTAGGGAGCTAAACTGTTTATGGATTACATCTTCTTCAAGACAAACATATAGCCAGCCCCTCCATGAAGGCATAAACCAAAACAAATTTTCTAAAGGACTTTCAAGGCAATTCATATTCCTTTTAATGACATTCTTAATATATTTAGAAATTAGAAAATTATTTTTCACTGAAGATTCCAAAGAACTTGAAATAGGGCTCAATTTAGTAAAAAGAATTGGTATACCTGAAAGCAGCTAAAGCACTCATTTTCTTAAATCCCTACATCTTACCTGCAAGATTCATGAGAAACAAATTTCATTTTATTAAGACAAAAGCTTGCTGTCCAATTTATATTCCATCAGATAAGACTATACATTGTTGTAAGTACTGTACATGTAGTAAAAACTTACATAAGCCATTAAATACTGACTTTCAGTTTCTTTTCTTATAAGATCTTCAAGGCAGGTGAGAAGGAAGAGAAAATGGAAGAACCGGTAGAGTGTATTTAATATAACATTTTGGCTTGAAGAAGGATTTACCTACAGCCTCTGATCAAATTCCTGTTTGTTCAGGTCAGCCATATGTAAACGTAAGAAATCAAACTTTTCACTCTTTGTAGTCCTTACATACCACATTATAGGATGCAGAGTCAATTTATAGAAATATTTTGTAATGAAAACATCTTATGTAACTATAAATGGCATGAGTTTCACATTAAAGTTTAAATACAGCGGTTTTGAGTCTTTCTAAAAATACCAATATACAGTATTGTTTTAGGTGGTCATTTGCATAGCAAACTATTAAACTAGAAACTCAATGGTTCTAGGAAAACTTCACATTATGGATAGTTCCAGAAAGATGTATTCAAAATTAAAATCAATTCTCTTAGAAAACTGTAACCTTTATTTGCTCATCCAATAGTAAGCTAACCACTTTTACCCCATACTCACTTTACACAGTACATCAACCTGAACAGATTTTTGTGCCACAATTTAATTCAAAGGGCTTATGATTTACTTTATGACTATACTGGATGATCTAGATGTAAGCAAGTTTGGGGATTTTAAACTGTGGGTCTCCTGTATTAGAAAAGCATAGTTTACAGTGTATTAAAAAATTGCATTCAGTAATATTGCCTTTTGAAAAGATATCTTCAAATTGCAAACACATCTATTTTCACAAAACAATTTGGTCAGGAAAGTTTATTTTAACATTCTAAAGCAGTAATGCTTTAGATGTTACTTAAGTGCCCCAGACAGGATTAACAAAATTAAATGTTTCTAAATTACAAATTTAGCTCCTGTAGGAGTCTCAGAAAAGAAACAGAAGAAAACAATCCCCCCTCCCAAAGGAAGTATGACACACACATTTTGAAGGAACCCCAATGTTTCATGCAGTGGTAGGCAAGATGTAAAAAGCCACCCAAATTCACACATTTCTACACCAATCATCATCAGAAAAAAGTACTCCGTAGTCAATCTGTACATCCAAATGCATTTGAGAATCTACACCTACGATACATTATTTAATGTTATATACATTTATTACCCACCCCCCTTGTTTTTAATAATTTCTTATGTAAAACCTTCATTCAAACCCAAAAAAGATGTAAGACTAACCTGGGGGAAGGAAAAAGATAATCACTTTAGACATTCAGTTAAAATGTAGTTTATCTAAATCTCAAAATGTTTAATAAAAACAAATATCTTCTCCATTTAACACTTTGCTTTCTAACTGTACAGTAAATTGCATTGTAGAGAGTACACCTCTATCTTCAGACTGTATCTTCTTTGGATGGAATTAAGAATGAACTGAAGTTTTAAGATAAATAAATGGGAAGTTGGTCCAACTAAGATGACAGCAGATATATTACATGCAGGATTTAATATTTCTTAATTTTCTCTTTTAAAAAAAATGATGCAGTTGAATTGAGGGGAAAAAAAAAAACAGGTCAAAAAAGAACCCAGATTCAATATATAAAAATGTCCCACAACAGGTTGACGATGACAGTAAAAATAAGAGAAAAGAGTAATCTTTCTGGAACATCATTTTTCAATAATGTAGAAACACTAAGTGCCAGGAAGATTCTATTCATGTAATTTTAGCATCCAAGTTTCCCTCTATTTATTTTATTGGAACAAATGCTTTAAATAAACTATTTGTCCTCTTCACTGAAGAGAGCTGGTCTATTTCATCTTTAATAAGCTAGTTTTTGGGAAGATTAGCCATGTACTGTAGTAATGCCTACTGCATAAAATCCAAGCATTTGCTGTGAACAGTTGGAGAAAGCAGTCAGTAAGAACCTAGGATCAATGGAAACAGATGTTACGTTAAGCCATCCACGAAAGAGAGACCCACAAAGTACCCAGTGTGAAAGCCCAAATCTCTTCTTGCGCTTTTTTTGCTGTGCAAGTCCCACCCCATGAAAGAGAAATTGATCCGAAGTTCCAAGTTTTCTTGGGTCTCTAGTCAATTTTCACATTAGTATAGATTTTTCGGACAAAGGCACTTGTTCCCATGTAACCAATTGCTCCTGCAAAGATAAAAGAAGATGTTTTGAAGTAAATACATACAGAGCAGTATCCACCACTTATAAATACTAAATGCTCTCTGCTCTGGAAAGTTAGTCTTTTTTCAAGATTACATCTTTATGTTAGTATTCACTCTGAATTTATTAAAGTTGTATCATTTGTTTTGCAAATCACCTGATACTGTTATACACCAAGTTAGACCTCATGTGATATTTTTAGAATTATCAGTTATTACATGTCTAATTAATAGCTATGAGTTAAAACGCATCACTTATAAAGCAAGAATAATTTGATAAGGACAAAAATTTGTTAAATGGTTTAAAAAAAGCATGTCTTTTTAAAATTTGAGCATATATTATCCTAGGTCATTTAAACCATTTTAACATGTTCCCCAAATCATATGACACCTGATGGAAGTTAAGAAGTGATGGGATTTTCTGAGGAAAGGACCAAGAACCATGGTTCAATGGTCCAAGATTCATATCAGAATAAAAGGGGGACAAAGTGGGAATATGAGTAAGACAAGAGAGGTGGTACATGGAGATTCACTATATATAGTGAATTCATTTATATATATGTGTATATATATATGTGTGTGTGTATGTGTATATATATATGTGTATATGTGTATATACATATATAATTGTCCTTCTTTTTGTATATATTTGAAAATTTCCCATAACTGAATACTAAATGTATTATTTTTGAAATTAATTCTTTTTAATGTTTATTTTTGAGACAGAGGGAGAACACAAGCAGGGAAGGGCAGAAAGAGAGGGAGACAGAGGATCCAAAGTGAGCTCTGCACTGACAGCAGAGAGCCTGATGTGGAGCTCGAACTCACAAACTATGAGATCGTGACCTGAGCCGAAGTCAGATGCTTAACCAACTGAGCCACCCAGGCATCCCATTATATTAAAAGCATTCTTAAAACCCACCAAGTAACAAAGCAAACCTATTTCCAACTAATTTTGCAATTAATAGACATTTATTTTATAATATGAATTACAGTACACTTGAAAATAGTGATAATTCATTTTGAAATAGTTATAAAAGAAAAGTCCTTACAAAGTAAGGGAAAATATCTTTTGCAAATATAAACCTGAATTCTTAAAACGTTAAAAATCTGTAAAGGTTTAACTAGAAATCACAAATTTAACTGGCATAATAGAACACTAGTCCAATAACCAAATCTAATACTCCAGACTTATAAAACAATGTTCCCCTCTGAGCAGAGATGTGCTTAAAAGCAAACTAGTATCAACCTAGAGAATCATTTTTCCTAATCTTACAAGTATCTCAAGAATAAACTTATAAAAATATGACTTTATAAAAAGGAAGATACTAAATATGCACTCTAGAAAAGAAAATGTCTTGAGAAGAGATACACTTTTAAACTTAATTTCCTTAAAACTAAAAATGCTATGCTCAAAATGTGAAAACTGTAACAATCTAATTATTTCTACTTTAAGTCATTTTTCTCCTGTTAAAAAAAAACAAATATTTTTCTTTCGATTACTGACTGCAAAAAAGCATTTTAGCAATATAACTTGATAAACATATATAATTTTTGTATTATGATGACATTTTAACCAGCTGATCTGAACAGCTTCCCCTGCCCCTCAAAAAACAGATTAGCACTGAAGGCACACAAACCCATTAAAGAATAAATGCTGGGACACTGCCAGAACAGCAGGGAACTATAAATGTGCCCAGATTTTCAGCAACAAGATGAAATTTCAACAGGAAAAGCACTAAAAAAACTAGCTAAATTCATTTTCTTTGTAAATGTCAAGATATTATCTCTCTAGGTCTTCCTAAGATCACATATAGAGGAAAGAAAAAAAAATCTTAACCCTCTGTATAATCCCATGATTCTACACATCACTGAATGAAAATAGTGATAATTTATTTTGTAGAATTTGGGGGATAAAGTGGGAAGATGAGTAAGATAAGACTAGCCATGAGTTGATAATTACTGATGTTGGGTGGTATGTGGGGATTCCCTATATATATATAAATAATTGTCCCTTTTTTGTATATATTTGAAAATTTCCCATAACTACATACTAAATGTATTCTTTTTTTTAATTAATTTTTTTAATGTTTATTTATTTTTGAGAGAGAGGGAGAGCACAATGCTGAATTGTGCATGCTGGTGATAATCAAGAAAGATCTCAGATTAAATAAAGAGGGATTTGAGGAACAACATTCTGAAAGAAGGCAGGCTAATAACACTAAAGGAAACTTCTGATTGATTGCCTAGAGATACACGAGGATGTTCCCATGTGATACATACCTAGTTTTAACCTTCAGTTCCTTTCAGTTCAGTCATCTTTCCCTCAAAGTTGGTTAACTAGTTAAGTATCACAAGGAAAGGTTATCACAGCAGCTTTAGTATGTGACCATAATATAAAGAACTGTCTCTCCTTCTGGCTTGTGGAGTTAGTTTTACTGCTTTACAGTCAATGTCATATGTGTTTGTGTGTGTGTGTGTGCGTGTGTCCATGATCACGTACATGATTATATAAAAATGGGACAGATTTTAGTTGACATAAAACATTTGTTTTCGTTCAAGATGTATAATGTAGTGGTTTGATATGTGTCTATGTTGTAAAAAATAACCTCCACAATAATTTTTTTAAATGTTTTTAATGTTTATTTATTATTTGAGAGAGAGAGACAAAGTGTGAGCAGAGGAGGGGCAGAGAGAGAGGGAGACAGAGAATCCAAAGCAGGCTCCAGGCTCTGAGCTGTTAGCACAGAGCCCACTGCAGGACTTGGAACCCACAAATCATGAGATCGTGACCTGAGCCAAAGTCGGATGCTTAACCGACTGAGCCACCCAGGCGCCCCACCTCCACAATAAATTTGATTAACATCCATCACCTCACATAATTATGATTTTTTTCTTGTGATGAGAGTTTTTAAGATCTAATCTCTTGGCACCTTTCAAAAATACACGACAGGATTGTTAACTTTAGTCACCCTACATGCCCAGAACTTACTCATCTTATAACTGAAAGTCTGTACCTTTTGACCACCCCCACCCATTTTGCCCATGCCCCTAATCCCCCTGCCTCTGTTAACCACCCATCTTTGGAATGGATTCTTTTGACGGAGGAAGAAAGCAATCTTGGCACACCAGAGGTCCACAAATGTCATACCAGAACCTAGCTTTTAACAAGATTATCATATCTTCCTTATTCTATTGCTTACTCTATAGCTAAGGGTGGAATTACCAAAAGTCAATGGCAAATAAAAGAGAAAGGAGAAGGGTATGAATTATAAACTATCTGGAAATGTTTCCACAGTGATTAGTCCTTAAGCCTGGCATCATTCCTTATGAGGTAAGTAGGGAATTAGCCTCATTTATCAAGTGAAAACCTGAACCAGAAAAAAAGTAAGTTACTTGTATGCGTTTTCCTTAAGGTACCACTATTCATGAAATTGTTTGGAGGTCAAAACACAACATGTAGAAGCTTGAACAAACTAGAGAAGCAGAGACACAATCCCAGAACAGAAGGAAGCCCAAGGATTTTTAGCTCTTGTCAATATAGTAACCACAGCAGCCACCACTCACTGAGCATCAGTCTCATCGACCTGTTTACCCACATCTAATCACTGAATCCTCATCACAACCCTTTGAGGTAGGTGTTGCTTTTGTTTTGCAAATGAAAACACTGAGGAAGAAAGGTTAAATAATTTGTTCAGAGTAACATGGGTATTAAGAAGGGGCACCAGGATTTGCACCTAGGACTGACCCCTGAAAGCCCCAGCTCTTCCCACTCCCTGCCGTGTCTCGAACATAACAGGTTATCTCTTAATACTTGATAGCAGACCTGCATTACACTTGTGCTTTACACATGATACTATTACAGATAACTACTCTGAAAGATATGCCCCTTTCACCAATGAGAACATGAGATTTACAGACCTCCATATGACTTCCCCTGGCCACAAAAAAAGCAGCATGGAGAACTCATCTGGGTCTCTCAGGCTCTCAAGTCCATTACTTTTCTATTTATCATGCTACTTCCAAAAGTTCTTTATTTTCTACAGCTATTTCACACATGCTAGAGACTCTATCATATGGTAATAACTATTACTTCTTCTATTTAATGGAAGATTGTGACAGACCCAAAAAACAGTGGTATTACCCTCATTTTACACAGTTTGGAGAGCTTGCAGAATTGGATCAAGGTACAGAACATACCTGGCACAGCCAGAACTTAAGCCTAGTCTGCAGGCTCCCAAGCTGTGTACTTATAACCCAGATACTACCTCCTGGACCCTGTATCTCCATGAATAGTCCTAGAAACTTCCAAACATTCAGTCAACACCTTAATGTGTTTACGTCATAATCTTTTCCAATGAGCCTAAGTTAAAAAAATACCAAACTTCAATGTGAACGAGAAACTGTGGTACAGAAAACAGTGCTATACAGAATTATTAGGAATAAAATATCAAAAAATAATCAATGATGAATTTTTGAGGAATAGTCAAAAGGGAATCGGTGACAAGTTTTTTAGGAATAGTCAAAAGGGCTGAAATCAGATTCTTGAGTCTACTTTGTTGTTCCTGATCAAGCAGAAGAATGTAATTTCTTAATATCCAATTACTGCATTTTTCTGATTCTAAAAATCTCAAAAATTTACTCATGATATTGCAAAAACTTCAGAACTTACCACACATTATCCCCAAGGCTGTGCTAAATACCGCCATATATCCAAAGTAAAACGATGTCTGAAATAAGCCATACATCCTAAAATGAAACAAAAAACATATATATATAGTATATCCACCTTTACTTTCAACACAGGACCTTAAATTCTACTACTTATTTAATTGTTTTTAAGTTGAAGTATAGTTAGTTGACACACAATGTTACATTAGTTGCAGGCGTACACACAGTGATTCAACAAGTTCACGCGTTATCCTGTGTTCACAAGTATGGCTACCATCTGTTACCACACGACGCTATTACAATACCATTGACTATACTCCCTATACCCGACCTTTTGTTCTTACATTCTAGTATTTAAACGACAGCTTTAGTTTCCTAAACACAAAATGAGAAAATGTCTCCACTTACTTTGTTTTGAAAAAATAGTAGTAAAAGGAATACATGTAAACATAGATTGCAGTTGATGCAGCAGAGAGAAAACTTGTCCATTGCCTGAAAAAAAAGGTGACTCTTTTGAATGAATGGCACTGAAACAGATTTTAAAGCAAAGAATTTTATAAGAACATTCTCTAAAATTCTGTATGTTTAAAAACAAATGCATATAGATGGCATTTAAATATATCATCAAGGAGAAAGCCTAAGAAATGGGAGAGACTCTGAATTCTGTCAGATTCCCTATTATAAATGACCTTAAATAAACCACTTCCTTTCAGAACTGTCTTCTTTTGTTTAAAATAGAGCAATGCTTCCTCATAATGTTCTTTCCACATCAAGTACTTTGTGAAAATAAGTAAAAGAGTGACCATTATGAGCACAAAAACTTTTTTTGGCTAATACTACTTTTCCTCTAAAATCTTCATCATTTTTACATGAAAATTTCTTATACTATCTTAGGTAGCAAAATTTCTATACAGATCTCTTACCCTACCTGATACACGTCAGACGGCATCTTATTTAAAAATATTATCGGCCCCTGAGGTTCTTCCCAGATAGAAGTACTTACCACCTGTAATCCTCTGCATTTAGTAGAAAGTATGTGCACACGATGGTCACACAGACGGTCACAATGCACAGGATGACCAGCACCAGCATCATGAAGCCATAGACATAATAGATCTTATATGCCCAGAAAGATGTGAAGATGAAATACCTACATAAAATGCAATAAAGACATAGTTTTGTCTTCATTTTTGAAGCTCACCCCTTTGCTAAGCCTCACATCTCAGTTCTCACTGTCGTCTAACTTACATCTCAATTATTTTTTTTTAAATGTTTATTTATTTTGAGAGAGAGAGAGAGAAAACACAAGTGGGGGAGGGGCCGAGAGAGAGGAAGAGAGAGAATCCCAGTCTCTGCACTGTCAGTGCAGAGCCCAACGTGGACTTGATCTCACAAACTGTGAGATCATGACCTGAGCTGGAATCAAGAGTTGGACGCTTAACCGACTGAGCCACGCAGGTGCCCCTCCATTATTTCAAGTAACTTCCAACAGTTTGTCTTACCCTTTTTCATCTGTTCAATCCTCCAAATATCTCTCAAAAATATTTTTTTGGATAATCTTCCAAGAACAGATTTTTTAGTAGGGCATCCATCTCTAAGCAAACTGAATACATTAGAAGCTTAAAGGAGTAAAATATGGCAAAGAAAAATGAATACAGCTAAAAATTCCTATCTGTCGAATAAAGGCAATTCTCTCATTCTTTCTTTTTTCTAGATACAACACTGTTCTAACAGTGTATTTTATATTTTATAAACACCCTACTAAAATTTTTAAAGTAGGTTTGATAGAGTAAAAATGTATAAAATTAGGAAAATAAAAATAATCAGAAAAAAGAAAGCTCAATGAAGCTTCCTGCTATTTTTGGAGGACAGCAAGACAAAGGGCATTAACATTTTAAATGAAGAAAAAGACCCTTCACTCTAATTCCATTCCCCAAGTCATCGTTAGAAAAGGAGCCTTTAGCCTCTTTTCTTTTTCTTATTCTCTCTGTTTAGCTCACTTATTTGTCACTCATGCTTCCAATAGATATTTGAAGGCCCTACCACAAGAAGCAGCGAGAACAGAACTATGAAGATGACAGTCTCTACTCTCAAGGACACTACTGTAAAGTGGGGAACACCAGTAAGGAGGCAGTCCTGATGCACCACGTGCTTTACCAATGCAACCTAAGGGGCATCTTGCCAGTTCCGTTAGGTGGGACTCTGGGGAGGAGTAATGAGAATAATAAATAAGGCATATAGGGGTAAGGGGAGCCAGAAGAATGTTGCAGAAATAGGAAGAGCAAAGGCAAAGCTTACAAACGAGGGAATTCACTGTATTTAGAAAAGCTCAAAGTAACGGAGTATGGCTAGAACTGCAAATGAAGGGGTGAGAGCTAAGAGATGAGGCTGGAGAAGCGAATGAGGCTGTATTACAAAGGTCCTTACTGGCTATGTTATAGCATTTGGGGGACCTTACCTCAGTGAAAATGAAAAGTCTTTAGCAAAGAAGTGACGTGATCAGACTGACACCTTAAGAAGATCACTGTGGCTGCCAAGAGGAGAACGCATGAGGGTCGTCAAAACAGAGAACTTAAGGATACAGCAGAGAGGCTGTCTAATGGAACAAAGCAGGAAGAGAGGTGATCCAGAAGGTACTGGGAACAGGGGTAGGAGGCAAAAATAGAGGTCAAGTCGGGGTGAGGACACAAAGCAGTGTATCAGCTAGAAGTATAGAAGAGGTTCCTGAACTGGCTTTATTAAACCACAAGCTAGAGTGACGTGCACTCCAGTTCCTCTAAGGTACTAATGCCCACAGCACATTCACAGCTGGCAGGTGACCAGCACAGGTGACCCAAATCTATGTCAACTGTACTTGTTAGTATAATTAGATAACTTAATTGAATGTTACATACACCAATAAATATGACAGCAAAAAGGATGCATGATTTCAATGAACATTATGTGAATGTTTTGGAGAAATTCAATAAGGTGAGTCACTTAAAAAACAACAACATGAAATTAGGTGTGGGCGAGATAGCTACTAAATTCTGGGAGAGAAATGTACAAATCTAGAGAGATTTTGCACTTAGAATGGTTGAGACAGGTCTTTATGTTCTTGTCCCCACTTTTAAAAGGCTGGAAACACAGAAGATGCATTATGACTGTCAAAGGGAAAATGACAGAAACATCGACTAGATATAAATCAAAGACTCTGGTTCTATATTTTTAAAAAACGAGTGAAAGATGTACCTTCAGTTGTTTTAAGTTAAAATAAAATGTTATGTATGGATCTTTTTTTAATAAGCCTTACATGAGCCAACTTTCAATTAACCAATTATCCGATCCAATCCTGTCTGTTAAGGAGGTGTCCACTGTACAGGAGACAATCAGTAGTGGCACATTTGGAAAAGTATAAGGGAATTCTGTGCAGTCACAGTGACTGGCATTTTGTGGGCAAGAGCCCGAGGTGTATGACTGCAGTCCCTGAGAAAGTCCCACACAAAGAACTATCCTGCCTAAATAAAAATGCCAGAGCATTCCCATCAAGCAACACCAGAACACAAGCTGAGAAAAGACTTCTATTTTGCAGTGGTGACCAAGGATGCAGGTACGAAGCACAGTAACTGTGCACAAGGTGGCAAACCTTCGACCCCTAAACACTTACACATTTTCCAGCACTCCTGCAGGCCTCTGTGGAAGAAGACTGGAAATAACTACGTACTGAAGACATCAAGATCTACCAGACTGACTGGCAGGTAATGTTTTACTAGTTCCCTGGACCCTCAAAAATACTTCAAAAATATAATAAAACCCAGCAATTCCTTATATCACGCATGTGATCAAAGGCTAGTCTAGTACTCTTTGGTATGCATCCTGTGATTTCTAAGATCTCTTGTTAGGTAAGAAGGGTCTAGAACACAATACAAAAACGTATAAACTTCACCTGAATATTTGAAATCACAGGAGGAAATACTTTCAGATACATAATGTCAGATCCCTTTCTGGGAGCCATGAAATTAACAGACTAACTCTATTAGATGCCTTCCTGATGATTCTACACCTACCCTAACTCCTACATTCTCTTATTAAAATTACATGCCTCAAAACATAAATGCATTGCCACAACTTACATTTCAATAAAGATTGAGCCAAAAGGTAAAATTCCTCCCAGGCAAACAATAACTGCAGGCTCCATGAACCTGGAAAATATTAACATTAGCAATAAACTTCTAGTGTGATTTTCACATTACATTATATAAATCCAGATAACAGAAAGCAGAAACTTGGCACTTAAAAAATAATCTAAGGAATAGAAATAAACCAGTAAAAAGAAAAAACAAAAATTCAAAGAGGCACAACATAGAGGTAGGACTTCAAATTAGCCATAGGTTATAGTCAAAATTCTTTCCGGTAATAAAGGTCAAGATACGAATTCGGGGAATACAAATTCTTGCTACCAACGGAACTCAGGAAAAACTCTCTTAAGTGTTTGCTCCTATTCTGTCTGCATCTCTCAATAACTTCTAAAAATTTCACAGGCATTTATTTATAGAAAGCCATAGGGAAAGAAAAGTCTTGAGACCCTTCTGTGAAATAATGTTTCCCAAATTGTAGCCTTGCCATCTCTTTGCTCATGCATTCCTTGGGTTGGCGATTCCCTTCCTTGTGAATTATACAATTATGGTATTGTGAGTCTTGAGTTATAATGGAGCCAAGAATGGATAAAAAATTAAATCCAAACCTCATTCATTCACTCAACACATACTGATGCAACTGGTAATTCTTCACCTGGAATGCCTTCCCTCGTCACACTTCTTCTCCCGCATGCACTAGCTCGAGTGTTCTCCCCATAAAGCCCTTCCCCAGTCTCCCAGAAAGAGGTGGGTTTTTTCCCCGTACTTGTACTGCCTCATGAACATAACTCTGGCAGCACTTACCTCACACTATGTGGAACTGCAATCATATACATATCATACCTCACTAGATTAGTGCTATGCTAACTCTGGCAGGCAGAAGCTATTCATCTAGGTATTCCCAGCATCCGGCACAGTATCTGGCATATAAAAAATACTAAACTACTATCTCTGGGATAAACAAACTAAAAAGATGAGAGGAAATCAGTATGTGAAAGCTGGATAAAAACAGAAAACCTTAAAAAACATTTAATCTAGTCTTCTTTCCTCCTTTTATAGGAATCCAAGACCCACAGAGGTTAAAAAACGATCTTCCTAAGATAACAAGTCACTGAGAGCCAGATCTAGTATTCAGATTTAGTGCCCATGTAACTTTATAAAGAAAATAAAGATACACACGAGCCTTCCTCCACCTGTGACCCAGGGTGTGCAAGGTCACGTGTTGTTCCTTCCTCTCCTTCACCAGTCCTAGTGACCTAGAGTCTAACCTTGATTTGAAAAAGAAAACGGACTTTAAAAAACAAAGCACGAAAGTTCTCATAATCACGATCTAAGGAAAAAAAAGAACACGGACAATCCTAACACTCTAACAGGTCACCCTCCCTTATAGGTGCTGTTTTATTCGGCCTCCATTTCAATGTCTATATACCTCCAAGTCTACAAAAGATTGTATATGTAAGTCTCTGAATATAAATTATGTCTATAATGAGGTAAACTACCTAGGAACAGAGGCTTTTCAATGTATGAATAGACAGAGTCTACTGTGCAGTTCTTTCTTATGTGATGGAGAATGTGACAGGTGTCCATACAGCAAGACTGCTCTACTTTTGTCTGCTAGTAACAATCAGGAAATGAAGAATGCAGAATAGCATAAATCAGCACTGAAACATCCAATTTGCTAATTTCAAAAGGCAAAGTATTTAGTTTTTTTCCAATGTGAATCACAAAAATTAGAAATATAACATACTAATGACATCCCATTTCATGTCCAAAATTTGAAAAAAAAAATACAAATTATCTCAAGTTAAAAATCCATTAAGAATCATAATTTCAAAGTTGACTGGTCAAATAAACTGTAAACTATGTTTACATTACTGCAGTTAAAGAATCCCTTCAGTTGTTTAACAAATACTCATCATCCTTTGTCAAGATTAATCTTGAATTCTGGGGGTTCTTAAGAACCCATTTTAGCCATAAAACAGAATGTATTTGAGAGATTCTATACTATCCCAGAAGTGAAGATAAAGAACATTAAGTCGGTAAATTATAACTGGTCTTAATCCTAATTCATCTTTCAACTGGTACAATGTATGTGGCTACAAATGTGTGTATTATTTAGAATAACAAAATATCTGGAAAGGAAAATCAAATTGTAAGCCAAGCGTTGGCAAACTTCTGTGAAGTTTCAGACAGTAAATATTTCAGGTTTTGCAGGTGACAGGGTCTCACTCTCTGATGCTGCAGTGTAAAAGCAGTCCTAGATCTGCGAATGAACAGGCATAGGTATGTTCCAACAAAACTTTACTTATAAAAATAGGCAGCAGGTCAATTCCGGCCTGTATACTACAGTAAATAAAACTGCTGCAGCTCTAGTTCCTACCCACCTCTAAGCACCAGTGTACTTATCAAAGCATTTAAATTTATCTGTAAATGGCACCAATATTCAGAAAGTGAAATAAGGGTATAATTGATTACTACTGCGAACAATATAGGTTGAAGGAAAAAGTTAAAAAGACAAATTCTTAAGACAGTCATTCTTAGAAATGCATGCCAATTCAAAAAGTTATATATATAGAATAGCCTTAAGAATTTCTATATTGTGAGAGACAATGTTATAAGACTTAGCATTCTCTTTACCATTTTTTCTCCGGTATGGGACGAGGCACAGCATTGACACGACAAGGAAAGTTGGGCTGACCTGACAGATTTCGGCCAAGTATTGTACCAACAAGATTTAGAGGAAGAATAACGAAAAAACAGATGCAACAAACAGCCACCTGTAAATTAAATTAAAACGTGTGTGATTACTCAGAAGAGCATTTATAAAAATAAAGGGGACACCTAAAAATTTAAACACAATTTGACCACAAAATAAAACGTTCAAGTTCAATACAGGTTAAAATTGCTTAAGATATATACAAACGAAAAGAGGTGAAGAATGTGCATTGAAACAGTAGAACTGAACTAAATACAAGCTGAACGGTTTCCCGCCTACTGCAGCTGCTCACATTCCCCACCCTCCCATCTGGTGTCTGCTGCAGCCCTTTTTCCTCTCTTGATTTCACCTTTAGCTGTCATGCTTCTAACATATCCTTTACCTACTGTCACTATAACCAACTTATTTTATTGAGCTCCTAATATACACAACGAGCTTTACATGTTATTTCCCTATGTCACAGATGAAGAAAATGAGACTTAGAGAGGCTAAGTAACTTCCCACGCCCACACAGCTGGGAGGTGGCCAGACCACCATTTCGGTTCAGTCTCAGACACCATCCATGACCGTTTCTCCATTTCACACCGCCTTAGGATTGATCTTAACAGAAGCGGATCTCTATTTACGTATCTATGGGTCATTACTAAAATGGCATGAACATTTTTCTGCCCATCAGTGGTTCAAAGTCCAAAGTTGCAGGGAAGACCATATGAGATTCCAGAACCAAAGCAGTCAGGAAAATAATTATTTCTGTGCTTTTCTTCTTTATATAAATCTGGGTACTCAAGGACTCACTCAAGCTCTTTTCCAGCCAGCATCTGGTTAAAACCACTTCATTATGAATTCCTACAAAATGGAAGACTGAACTGCATCTAAGATCTCTTCCAATTATACATTTTAGGTTTCTAATAAAAAGTAAAAGTGAGAGAAAAGATGAATAAAAATTGTGAAGAAACGAACAATGAAGAGGTGGAGGATAGAAAATCCACAGTTACCACACGAGGGGTCTATCTTTAAGCAACATGAGTGCAAACCACATCATTCTACCCGCGTGCGTGCGTGCGTGTGTGTGTGTGTGTGTGTGTTTGTGTGTTTTAAATAAACCAAAGGGCAGAATCACATCCCTTCCAGGTAAAACTTGTATAAACGTATGAAAGTTACAAAAGCCCTGGAATTCGATTTTAAAGATCAGGCTTAGGAACTCAAATTATTGGTATCTCAATTTGGACCTATTAGTAATATGAATTTATGCTCATATAACAAGAATATGTGAAACATGAAAAATAAGGTTATATTAGAAAACATTGCAAATTATACGTTGTCTCATACATATCTGGGAGGATGAAATTTTGTTTATTTTTGGGAGAGAAAGAGAGCATGAGCGGGGGAGAGGCAGAGAGAGAGGAGGTGGAGATCCCCAGTAGGTTCTGTACTGTCAGCGCAAACGAACCAGATCGTGACCTGAGCCAAAATCCAGAGTCGGACACTTAACCAACTGAGCCACCCAGGAGCCCCTGGGGGTATGAATTCAGTCTCAATTGTTGCTGTTGACTGCTTTCTTAATTATTCATTTGCTATCATTAAGTATACAGGACTCATAAATGTTAATACACTGTAGTAGAGACCTATGTACTTTCCTCTTATTTTCCCAGGACTGTAATTTCAAATAAGAATTGAAGAGAAGCTGAAGAAAATAATTCCTTTGAGGAATGACATGCTCTAGGACAGTGGTTTTCAAACTATTGCACAGAACCCTCAGGTCTTGCTGAAGAGCTTCAGGAATTCCACAAGCATTTAATTTGAATATCCTTTGAAAACAGTGTTTAAAATATTCTGAAGTATAGGGCTGCTTGGGTGGCTCAGTCAGTTAACTCTTGATTTGGACTCAGGTCATGAGCTCATGGTTTATGAGACTGAGCCCCATGTAGGGCTCCTGCACTCACAGCACAGAGCCTGCTTGGGATTCTCTCCCTCTCTCCCTGCTCCTCCCTTGCTCGTGCACTCTCTCAAAACAAATAAATAAACTTGAAAAAAAAAAATAAAAAGCAAAATATCTTGAAGTATGATTAAAAAAAAATAGATTCAGAGGAGTTCTGTGTCAAACATTAATACACTGAAGCTATCATAACCAGATTAACTCATTTTCATGCAAACCTGAGAACAGTTTCTCCTGATGTGTCTGCATTTGGATTTCTCGTAAATGTGTTATTGATTAGGAAGGTTTGTAATGCTACACTGGTCTTTTGTTCTCCCTCCCTTCCCATTGATCCCATTCGGGCCTGTACATATTTGCTATTATTAGAGTTGTACAAGCAAATGTACTATAGCACATATGCGTGGCAGGCAATTAAGTGGCAAGCAACACGAGGGCATATATTGTCTGTGTGCTCATTCAAAGCAAAACGACAATAATCAATAAAGGAATCTATAAACAGTCTCACCAAGACATTATCAACTGTTTGATATCTGTTTAATTTTTCCCCTTTGCTTGTCTGTTTTCTTATACATGACAAAAAACGTTAGTGGTTTGTTAGAACTGTTAGTGACTGAACTGTGAAACCAATTTCCGACTCCTTTATGTTCAAGTTCTGGATGAGTTTACTTGAAGAATTACTCTGAGACTGTAAGGCAAGCTGTTAAAAAAAAGTCACATGAATCAAATCATCCGTGAAGTCAGGATTTTTCTCAAGACTGATATTTAGCCAAATAAACTGGTTACTGAAGAAGATATGACTGAACTCTTACTCATACTCCTTTACATTAGATCTGTATTCATCACAACTTTACTGCTTCTCATTAAATATAGAATGTTACGATACTGAATTTGCAAAAATTTATTTATACTAAAGGATTCATGTTGATATCTATTTTCTATGTTGGGCTTCCACATAGTTTCATTTTAAAATGAAATTTAGCAGTTAAGACTTAAAAAAAAAAAAAAAAAACCCATTAGTCTACTACACCCATGAAAGCTCTGGGGCTCAAACAGATACAGGGCCCTCCCCTGGCCTCCTAGCCACCGTGCACGGACTAACAGCGAAAACAGGTAGGGAAGTGCAGGGGTTGGGGGGTGTGGGGGACTTACTCAAGGCTGAGGGAGTGATCTACACTAAGAGCAAGTTGGAAACAAGTACTGCCTATCAGCACTTAATACCCCAAAGTGTACCAACTGGTCAGCTCCTCTAATCTGTCACAAACCAAGAATGTGGCTAGTACTTATTCCAGCTCTGCTTCCAAAGTGGCCTTTTATGAAATCTGTGCTGTAAATGGAATGAATGGAGAGGGAAAATGCATCCTGAGAGGAGTTGTTTTGGAATTCTACAGAATATAAATTTTATTTACGGTGATAGACAATAATTGCTTTTAGGTAAGGTGATTCTCAGGTAATAATATATTGTCTTACCAGTCATTATGTTTATGCATTTCTTCACCACACGCTCAGACTAGACAATTTTTATCACTCTTTTTCTACTCATACATTTACGCCTTTATGTCTATAAGCATTTCAATAATAGGAACTAATTAATCAGAGTACCACTAACTCAAACACAAAAGCCTGTAAGAAGCCTTTCTATTTTATGAGATTATTCTCAACATGCTAATAAATAACTTCCCATTCTGCTTTTTGAGCTATGTCAGTACTCTAACAGAAGAAACATTGGACTTGAAGTTAAAAACTTATTTGATGAATCTAGCATCATCCTGATAGCAAAACCAGAAAAAAAGAAAACCACAGATCATATCTTTCATAAATATAGATGCAAAAAAACCAAAAAACAAAAAACCCGACAAATCTTAGCAAATGGAATCCAGCAATATACACAATAGATAATACATCATACCAAACAGGTTTGTTGAAGGAATAAAAAATTGGTTTAAGATTCAAAAGTCAATATAATTCACCATATTACCACACTAAAAAATAAAAATCATAGATTATCTCAAAAGATACAGAAAAAGCCACTGCAAAATCCAACTTCTATTCACTATTCAAAATAATTACAACAAAAAACTCTCAGCAAACTAAGCAGAAGAGAACTTCATCAACTTGATGAAGGGCACCTGCAACAAAAATACAGGTAACATTTTACTTGATGGCACAAGACTGGATGCTTTCCCTCTAGGGGGAGGAACAAGACAAGAAAGTCAGCTCTCACTGCTTCTGTTCAACACTGCACTGGGGGGTTGTAGCCAGTGCAACATGGCAAGAAAAAGAAATAAAAGGTATATAGATTAGAAAAGTAGAAGTGAAAGTGTCTTTATTCACAGACCACATGATTATCTATGTAAAAAATCTTCAGGAATCTACAAAAAAAGAAATCAGAATAAGTAACTTTAGCAAAGTTGCAGGATGCAAAGCCAGTATACAAAAATTAATTATTTTTCTGATATTTTAAAAATACCATTTACAAGTAGCATGAAAGATATGAAATACTTAAGGGTAAATTCAATAAAAGATGTACAAAATTTAAACAACAAAATTTACAAAATGTTGAACAGAAAAATTAAACTAGGTTAAGAGATATAAGATATACTGTGTTCAATAATTAAAAGATTCAATATTGTTAAGATGTCAGTTCTTCCCAAAATGATCTATAGATTCAACACAATCCCAATCAAAATCTCAGGGTTTTTTGTATAAACTGACAAGGTCATTCTAAACTTTAGATGGAAATGCAAAGAACCTAAAAACGCCAAAACAACACTGAAAAAGAAGTGATTTCAAAAATTATAAAAAACTGCAGTAATAAAGAATGTCACACTGGCATAAAAACATGACAAATTAATCAATGGAAGAAAACAAAAAGTTCAGAAATGGATCCACCTTTATATGGTCAGTTGACGATCAACAAAAGTGCTAAGGCAATTCAGTAGAGAAAGCACATTTTCTTTTTAAGAAATGTTCGAACACTAGTCATAAGCAAAGCAAAACAAAACCCTTTACCCTTTCTTTACTCACGCAAGATACAAAATTACCAAAAATGATCACTGACCTTAAATGGATCATATTTAAGAGCTAAAATTATAAAATTTCTAGAAGAAAACACAAGAAAGGCTAACTGATCTTTGGTTTGGCAAAAGGACAGAAAAGCACATATAAAGAAAAAAAAATCAATAAATTACACTTAATTACGTTTGCTCTTTAAAAGATACTTTTTTGGGTTTTTTTTCCCTGAGGGATAGAGAGCTCCAGCAGGGGAGAGGGGCAGAGGGAGAGAGAGAGAACCTTAAGCAGGCTCCACGCTCAGCACACAGCCCGACACAGGGCTTGATCCCATGATCTTGGGATCGTGACTAGAACAGAAATCAAGAGCCAGACGCTCAACCGACTGAGCTACCTAGGAGCCCCATCAAAAGATATTCTTAAAAGAACAAAAAGACAAGCCACAAAGGGGGAGACTAGATTTCCAAACTAAGACAAAGGTCAAGTACATACAATATGCAAAGAACTCTTCCACTCAACAAGACAAATAACCTATAAAAAAACAGGCCAAAGATTCATTAAAAAAAAAAAAAAGGGATGGCAAATAAATACACAAAAGAGCTTGAATGTGATTAGTTATTAAGGAAATGCAAATTAAAACCACAATGAGACACCACTATGTATCTCCTAGAATGACTAAAATTAAAAAGACACATCAAGTGCCAGAGATGATGTGGAGTGACTGCAACTTATCCTATACAATACTGGTGGGAATGTAAAATGACAAAATTGTTGTAGAAAAGTTTAGTGGTCTCTCTTTTTTTTTTTTTTTAGTATAGTCAACACACATTGTTACAGTTTAGAAGTTTCTATTAAACTATATTGTATGACTCAGTCATTCCACTGTAGTTATTTGTCCAAGACTACTGAAAATATATCCAACACAAAGGCTTGTATATGAATACTCATAACAGTTTGATTTATAATAGCCCAAAACTGGAAATAATGCATTAATAATTGGGATCAATAATCCCAAGAATGCATTACTGGATAAATGGGTAAACAATTGTGGTATATCCATGGAATACTACTGAGCAATATAAAGCAATAAACTTTAATACATGCAACATCAATGAATCTCAAAATAATTTTCTGAGTGAAAAAGGACAAAAAAAGAACATATTATGTGACTGTATTTAGATAAAATTCTAGGTAATGCAAACTAATCTATGATGACAGACAGCAGATCCATGGTTACCTGAGGAGGGAAGAAGAAGGAGGAAAAAAGGGGTGAATTACAAAGGTACACAGAGAAACTTCTGGACTTCATAAATACCTTCTTTTTTTGACTCTGGTGATCGTTTCCTAAATGTATACACATATCAAAACTCAACAAACTGTATACTTTAAATACATACAATTTATCATGTATTAATTATATCTCTACACAGCTGTAAACACACACACACACACACACACACACACACAAAAGGCATAACATATTCTACCTTCACCAGTCTCAGCATAAAGCTAAAATTCCTTTTGGCAGAAAAGAAGGAAAGAAAATAGACAAAAACAAATCATCACCACAGCACAACAAACAAAATGTGATTTGAGTCAGTTACTCTGCAAGAGTCCTGGGCTTCTGCTCTGTATGACAGGGATAACACATGTCACTAGCTCTGCCTATCTCTTTGGGTCCTTCTGAAACCAGATAAGGTAAGAAAGAGCTTTTGGCAAACTACAAAATGCAACACACATGTATCTCTCTTTATTATAATTCGTCTGGTCAAATTTGGCACATCGTTTCAGTCAGGTGAGACCGGTTTTAGATGTTGTCTTCATCATTCCACATTCCTAGTTTTCTCCTTGATCTCATGTCCTTTTTCAACTTAATTACGCCTTTATACACATCATTAACAATTCATTACGCCTTTATACACATCATTAACAATCATCTGAATTGGTCAAAGTCTACTCTACTGAAAGACATATGTGACATCTTATTAGTAATATCATTCTATTTCTTTAATTCTATAACTATTTACACATCTACCTGATTGTACTATTCCACCTATATTTCTCTATCTTGTCCAACAAGATCAATACTTTCCGATCTTTTGTTCTTATCTACTAAAACCTACCAAAAAGAGGAAATGAAGTTGTTCTAGTATTTTTGTCTTCATAAATCCATAATAGCTCCCAATGTTTATTATTTCCAGGATTTAAAAGACAAATTTTAGTAACATTCTAGTATCTTGTGTTTCATCAATTCACCACATTTTGTAAGGCAGAATCCACTTTCTTCCTTTCCCTTCTGGAAAAGTAAATTTGCCAATGTCCAGTTTTACAATGCTTCTGTTCTCTTACAGTTATTCAGACATCGCTTATCAGCATGATCTCTCAGTATGTCTAAAAGGTCACTTACATAAGCAGCAAACTTACAGCTAAGGTAGCTGTGGAGTCCTGTACCAGGAATCCCCTTCCCTTTCTTAGGCTTCATTTCCCCCTTATCAGGGATTATTTTCCTCTTATCTTTTCTTGTTTAAAGGTTATTTTATTTAATGAAAAAGAAAAAGAAAAAGAATGGGTTAGAGCCATTTTTTCTTCTACTCTGTTACATCACCTGATCCCATGTAATAAGCCTGTGGTCACACTAGGAAAGTATCTTTACAAAATCCCAATTTGCCTTAGCATTTGTCAAAAGTTCAGGTTAGGTAACAGAGTTTTGTTTTTGTTTTTTTATATATATAGATCTTTATTATTCCTTTACACTTAGGGATATTCTACTTTCCTCATAACCTTTGAGAGATCTAAAATAGTACCTGTTCATTCGTCTTGGTCTCCATTCTTTACTGCGGTAATTTCTGATCACATATCATGAATTTCATTTTTGAGATATGATATGAGCTCAGATTATTATTACTACCCTCTACTTACATTTATCTTTATTAAGCCAGGAAGATTAACAATTGTTCAACAAGTTTAATCTGACACGGATTTAATGGCTTTTATGTGTAATTAGGTACACCTGAGCAGAGAAGTTGGGGTCTGAAGACAAGTTCTGCTCACTTTCAATCTTGGGCTAGTCCTGGTGACAACAGCAGTATTCTGACAAAATTCCAGATCCCAAGTTGGCAAAACCCTATTATGTGGGTGCTTCTATTAAGGCAGGCAAAAGCCTGAAATCACTTTCACCAAAGTTGGATTAAATCCTTAGCTACAAAGTATTTGAGAAAACAGAGAACTAGAGAAAGATCATTGAGAAAGGGCTCAATGTCCACGAGATCGAAGGAATGGGGGACAGAAACAGCTAAGGCCAGGGGAAGAGCACAGAGGAGTATCTGAAGACTGATTTTCAAACAAGGGTGTCCAGTTAAGTAGGAGCACACAGCTTCTCAGAAACATATGGCTTGGGAGCCTTTCAGCCGAGAGGTCCATCTCCAGATGCTGGGAACCAGAATCAGGTAAACGCTAGTGACTGGATTTAATTTTTTTTTTTTTTTTTTTTATTTTTGGGACAGAGAGAGAGACAGAGCATGAACGGGGGAGGGGCAGAGAGAGAGGGAGACACAGAATCGGAAACAGGCTCCAGGCTCCGAGCCATCAGCCCAGAGCCTGACGCGGGGCTCGAACTCACGGACCGCGAGATCGTGACCTGGCTGAAGTCGGACGCTTAAACGACTGCGCCACCCAGGCGCCCCTAGTGACTGGATTTAAAGCAAAACAGATTAAACTGGCTTAAGACGAAGCCATGAGCACTGAAATTACTTAAATTCCCAAGGATTCTAATGTGTACCTAGGGTTGAGAGCCATGGAGATTTTGACACTGTATAACCACTTCCTTCATAATATCGACAAATAACTAAAATACAAATTTCATTAGTTAAAATACTGAATGGACAGCTGGGTCAAACATTCACCTCAAGTTCTTAAATTTCATTTTCTAAACAAATTTTGATACTTTCTAAAGGAGAAAAAAAAATGTTAGACTACACATCTGATTAAAACTTGAGGGGGATGAATGTCCTTCATTCCGAATTTGGAAACAAATGAAGAACAAGGTACTTCAGGTGCCTGCTAGGCATCAGCAGCCAGTCTTGCAAGTGCGAAGACCACTTTTATCAACCTGCTTCGGCTCAGTACAGAGTCTGAAACTG
This sequence comes from Panthera leo, assembly GCF_018350215.1. Lineage (NCBI taxonomy): Eukaryota > Metazoa > Chordata > Mammalia > Carnivora > Felidae > Panthera > Panthera leo. The sequence goes on from NC_056689.1 coordinate 55,277,600, forward strand.
TATTCTAATAACTAGTAATCATTAAATTATCTAAAGGCAAATTACACTGAAAATTTAAAACCCTCTTTACAAGCGGTAAAATTTAAAATTTTAGTGAAGCAAAGCAACTTTAAAATATAATTTTCACCACATCAATTCAAAACTTTGAGGAAAATTATAGCAGAATCTGAATTTTAACTTTTAAAGCACTATGAAAATAATTAATTCAGCAGATGATCTTTAAGAGATAGTTGAGGCCCTATAGATACTTTCTAATGGCCTGTAACTATTATGAAGCAAATTCTTTTCTAGTTCTGAATGTAATTAATTATGTTACCCTTTCCCAACTATCATCACTCACTTTGGATTGCAAAAAAACAAAAACAAGAATGCCAATTTTGAAGCAATTTTCAAAAATATTTCCAACTAAAAAGTATCAAACATTTAGTAAAAATGTATAATGCAGGATCTTTGAGAAACCCAGGTTATAAAACAACGAAAATCACCTGGAATTTTTATGAAACCATTTGACAGAAAACCAAAGATCAAAATTCAGAAAGAGATATGGGTCCAGTTACAGTTCTGCCAATATTTGTATGACCTTGACCAAGTTACACAGCCTCTCTGAAAAGCAGTAACCATGGTGCACCTTGCATACATGTGCATAAGAGTGTGCACATGTCTGCACAAGCGTACATTAAAAATAAGTCGGGGCACCTGGGTGGCTCAGTTGGTTGAGTGCCTGACTTCAGCTCAGGTCATAATCTCACAGCTCATGAGTTCGAGCCCCACGTCGGGCTCTGCGCTGACAGCTCAGAGCCTGGAGCCTGCTTTGGATTCTGTGTCTCCCTCTCTCTCTGCCCCTAATCCACTCTCATTTTGTCTCTCTCAAAAATAAATAAACATTAAATACATATATATATGTATATCTTTAAAAACAAAATAAAACAAAACATTGAAGTCTGCTCCAAGCCTAAAATTCTGTTTCTAGTAAAAAGGTAACAACAAGGGGCGCTTGGGTGGCTCAGTCGGTTAAGCGTCTGACTTCAGCTCAGGTCATGATCTCACAGTTCGTGGGTTCGAGGCCTGCGTCGGGCTCTGTGCTGACAGCTCAGAGACTGGAGCCTGGTTCAGATTCTGTGTCTCCCTCTTTCTCTGTCCCTTCCCTGCTTGTACTCTGTCTCTCTCTCAAAAATAAATAAACATTTAAAAAAAAGGTAACAACAAGAACAATTTGGAGGCTGTGGGTTACCTTTGTAAAGCACTGGAATATATCTGTGTTTTAGTTTTAATGTAGTTAAAAGATCCAAAATATTTCAAAGTCTGTGATTACAGGTAAGATATGAGATAGGGTTTTAATGTCTGTAGCAACATATCAGTATAAATGTTTTCGGTGTATACTGAAAAAAGAAAACGTATTATGGAGAAGCTTCACTTCCTACCACTACCAACGCACCCACCTATCACCTTAAAACACCCTCATTTTTTCGTATGTCATTATTCTTCCTCTATAATATATTCACTAGTTTCTCCCATCTCTGATAAAAAGTATAGTATTCTCTCGTCACACTTAGAAGTCGGACTTTCACTTCACTGGTTCACAGAATCAAGAAACAGTTTTCTTCACCTAACTTTCTGTGACTGGTCAGGGACTGGCTGCAAATGCCAAAATTCTTCTTACTAAGAGGTACTTCAGAGAGATAGCAGGCCTCATATTAGAATGCTTATACTTTTCCAGTTTAAAAGCAAGATTCAAGCAACTTACCATTGTTCCAAAAGGAATGGCTCTTGAAGCATGGTAATAAATGGCTATAAAATTGATGAAGAAGGCAGTGCCACACACCATAGCTGGGATAAGAAATGCCCCAATAAACATCTGCTTTATCCATCTCCTTCCTGAAAGAGAAAGGAAATAATGAAAATCGGAGGTGAGGGGCATATATTAATGTTCATAAGGCACCAAATTATTGTTTCTTTAGTGCCAAAACATTTATTTAAAATTCTCATGTAAACATCTTAAAATCTGACACTCTAATAATTGTTTCAGGACAACAGCTATTCAAGTATGTCTAATGCAAACAGCTTTTGAAGTGGATGCACCAGAAAAGAGCAATGGACTAGTCAAATGTCCTAATTTTCTGTCGTGATATTGCCACTGAACTGCTGTGAATTTTGGTAAGCCACTCAATATTTCTGGGCTACAAGTCGGCCTACGTAGGCGTTTTCCAACTATTACTTGGAATTCGGGAGCTTCTTGGAGGTGCCCATGAAGTCACTGGTGAAAGAAGAGCCCCAAACCCTGTTTTAACCAGAACAAGTCCATTTTCAACAAATTTACACAATGGAGTTCATGTAAGCTTTCATTTGAAAAGAGGATTACACTGCTTAAAAAAAATTTTTTTTAAATCCTTAAAGTTAACCCAAATTAAATTACCCCTAGTTAAGTTGAACTTACCCCAAATTTACTTTTAGCTGTAATTATGATTATAAATATATATTTAAATTTGTTTCAAAAGGGAAAAACAAAAGAGTGTGTTTCGTGAGCTCTCTCTCTCAGCAATCAGAACCACAGATTTTAAGTTTCACTATTTCTTTGTACCTCTTTGTACTGCCAAAATTCTATACAGTGAACAACTGTTATTTAAACAGTCAAAGAAAGGAATGTTTAAACTATGTAATCAAAAATTTTAAATCGTGTGCATACTGATCAGGAGAACAAGGAGCGATCTTTCTAATACAGCAGAGTATACAAGCAGACGCACTGCCAAGAAAGCACCTGCATACTGCTTAGGAACAAAACACAAAGATTTCATACTGGATCGATATTACAATTCAACTCCACAACCAAAAGCAATCAGGACCCAAACAGAAAGTGCTATAAGTGGGGCGCCTGGGTGGCTCAGTCGGTTAAGCACTGGACTTAGGCTCAGGTCATGATCTCACGGTTCGTGAGTTTTAAGCCCCACATCGGGCTCTGCGCTGATGGTGCAGAGCCTGCTTGGGATTGTCTCTCTCCCTGTCTCTCTGCCTATCCCCCACTCAAGCGCGCGCGCGTGCTCTCTCTCTCTCTCTCTCTCTCTCTCTCGCGCGCGCGCGCTCTTTCTCAAAATAAATAAATAAAAACTTAAAAAAAAAAAAAGTAAAGTGCTATAAGCAAAATAAGCAATACCCTAACTTCTGTTTTCTTCCATGTGAAGCTCTTTCAAACATCCATCTCATAGAATTACTATCCCAAATCTTGACATTCTTCCAGAAAAACTCCTTGATTTTGAAGTATCACCTCTATATACTCTATAGTATTTCTTTCTCAGGTAAGTTTCAAGGGCCCCTCCTTTCCACACACAGACTCAACATTCAGCATTTTAACACAAAAACAACACAAAAAGGGTGGCCATTGATTAAAGTATTATTTTTCCTATTTAATTCTCTCTCTTTCTCAGCACTATCTTTTCCTACACTTTCCATTACCTGCTGAGATTCAGAACGTGTTAATAAATTCCATATTTAATTCTCTTACTCCCTTTCCCTCCAACAGTCACAAAAAATCCCACACACATTCCACTGGGTACAATCAGTAGCCCAGGCATCTACACTGTGCTTCCTGCTGGTCCCCTGCAACCTTAGAGATTCTGGTCAAGTTCCAGGCTACCCCTAGTTTCAAACTGAGTCTAGAGGATTATCCAGTACACTGAGGACAATATGCAGACCTTCGCTGTAGTGCAATGAAGTAAGTCTGAAAAATTCTCAACTCTCTGGGTTGACTTCTTACATTAACCTGGCTTTTAGGGATCGCTCGGACAAAATTATCAGTACACGATCAGACCTCCTCAAGGCACTGTCAATCAGAAAATAACCTTTAGATTATACATGGTAACATCTGATACTCCTAGGTTTGAGTCTGAACTCTGCTTTCAAGAGTTAAGTGTAATAAAGAAAAGTGTAGCTAGGTGTTCTTAACTTGCAATCAAACTAAAAGCAAATTTCTGTCCAAGAGTGAATAAATTTCCTGTTTTAAATAATGTTTCTGCTGTGGAGACTTTTCTGGAGGTCATAAAATGTAAATTTCTTAGCCTAACTAGTTTTCACATCAAATTCAAAGCCGAAGTTGACTCAGGCATCCTGATTTCCTTAGGATGGTAATCAAGTTATGGTAAGACTTGTTTCCTGTAGCTAAAGGTATATAAGACATTGAACAGTTAACAAAAATAATTAGCAATCTATGATACTCCCTCAGGCAATCCAAAGAATTATTTACACTGAAGGTACAAGTCACATTAAATCTAGTAGGACCAATAAAAAGAGCAATGGTAAACCAGGATATACTGGAGGAATTTTAAACGATCCTATACATGCTCAGAATGCCAATAATCTATCTATAAGACGAGTCGACTAAAAAGCAGGATCCCTTAATGCTGACATTGTTTCAGATGAGCTGGGAAAATCACATGAGAAAGTCTCTATCCTTAGGAATATAATTTTAAGGTCTTTCAACAACCCTTCAGTCATAAACTGAAATACGCAAATCTACTTTCAGTACTTTTCTGGCCCCAATTACAGGGAAAACAAAAAAATGTGAAAACCCTTGAATGCTACCACAGAAAGAAACACCATGGAGCAGTACCTTTGTATCATCCCTGTATCTCCCATCATTTTCAGGTCACAAAAGTAGAGAAGCGAGGGAGTATTTAAGATGAAGTGCTAATCTTAGCAAAAGATTTTGACAAAGAATAACAAAAATCTTAATGCAGGGTCCTTTGATAAATATTTCAGAGTCAATAGAAATAAACAGCTCTCTCCTATTCTCCTTCCAGTCCAATACTTTATCCAAAAGCCAAAAAACATGCCTTTATATTCAGCTGTAACACTATATACTCTATGTGGAGGCCTCCCATGGAGGACATTTAGGGAGTAAGGCAGCTCAAAGCAAAGTAATATCAATAACTTAAATATACTCTCTCCTACATGTTCCTCAGGGCTAGCTAACTTCACAGTGAACAATGGACATAATCTATTAATTATTCCTAATTTTCAGAAATAAAATGCAAGGATTCCATAAAAGCAAAGTAGATCCCATAGCAGGTTTGGTAGACATTATGTGAAATGGGAACACAAAGTATTTTACAATGGCTGTACTATCCATTTTAAATTCCAAATACCCCACAGTAGAATATTGGCATCTATAATTAAAAATACGAAGAGATCACTTATAAGTTACCTCCTTGTCTGGCATATAAACTTCCTCCAAAATAACCATTCACTGGAGACGTAGCAGCATAGACAAATATGGCTGTACTGAGCATTGATCCCCTCCTGAAAAGGCGAAACAACATATATGGTAAGTTAAAACCAACAATTTAAAGAAAATATCATAAAGCCTATCACATTAAGGTCAGTGTAATTTCAAAGATAAATTTAACAGGAACACAAAAATATCATCCTGGACTATAAAGTATCTCAGAAGGTTGCTGAGTGAATGAATTTCTAGTTAAAACTGCACAGGCTAATACTAATTTTTTTAATCTGCAGTTAAATTTCATAATATATTCTAAACAAATATTTCACATTTCTTGGCAAAAATGTTAGAAGCTGGCACTAAAATTGTTTTGCAACCCTGTGAACCAATCACATCATATGGATAAGGATATTCATCTGTTAAGAAAAATAATTAGAATATTCCTCTTTATAAATTGATTTAATTGCTTAAGATTTTTGCCCACTGGCAAATAAAATGGAAGTAATGTAACCTATATTAGTGCTATTACTTTAAATGGTATAACACTGAGACTTTTCTTAGTTTTCCTTATACTATTAAAAAAAATTTTTTTTTTAATTTTTTTTTTCAACGTTTTTAATTTATTTTTGGGACAGAGAGAGACAGAGCATGAATGGGGGAGGGGCAGAGAGAGAGGGAGACACAGAATCGGAAACAGGCTCCAGGCTCCGAGCCGTCAGCCCAGAGCCTGACGCGGGGCTCGAACTCACGGACCGCGAGATCGTGACCTGGCTGAAGTCGGACGCTCAACCGACTGCGCCACCCAGGCGCCCCTAAAAATTATTTTTTAAAAATCCATAGGTCCAGGGGCGCCTGGTGGCTCAGTCAGTTGAGCGTCCGACTTCGGCTCAGCTCATGATCTCACAGCTCGTGAGATCGAGCCCCACATCAGGCTCTGTACTGAAAGCTCAGAGCCTGGAGCCTGCTTTGGACTCTGCATCTCCCCTCTCTCTATCCCTCCCCTGCTCACACTCTGTCTCTCTCTCTCTCCTTCAAAAATAAATAAACATTAAAAAAAAATTTTTTTTTAAATCCATAGGTCCACAATCAACATTAACTCAGATCAACAATTTCTAATCTCTCCTTCCACTAATGGTATCTAGGAAATTCAGATCAACCCTCCTGTTGAATAAAGCTGAACAAAATATTTTAAATGCCTAATTGCAAAGAGAAATATTAAAATGATAAATGACAGTATCATTTGTCATAATATAGAAATGTGCTTAGGGCACCTCCTGGGTGGCTCAGGAGGTTAAGGGTCTGACTCTTGACTTCACCTCGGGTCATGATCTCGCGGGTTCATAAGATCGAGCCCGCCCTGGGCTGCAGTTATAGCACAGGGCTTGCTTGGGATCTCTCCGCTTCTCCCCTACTCACACATGTGCATGTGCACACACTCACTTCCTCTCTCTCAAGATAAATTAACTTCAAAAAGAATGTACTTAAACTACTAACAATAAAGACTGTTTTTGAAACTTAGCATAACTAGGAAGATAAATAAAGTCTGTAGATAGATCATATAACCTTGTCAATTTGAGCTAAAGAATATTCTTTTAAAGAGAATTTACAAGAATACCACACGAATGTGTGTACTGGGATGATATACAATTTTCATAAACTAACCACCTTCTCGGTAGTAATTATTATGTTTCACTGTCCACCTATATAGAATACAAAAAGATCATAAAGTCTTGAAGTATGTAGTGCTCCTCTGCCCGAACACCAATGCTGAATTTCTCAAAGTGGATGCATAGTAGTTAAAACATTACAGTATTCAATTTCCATCAATACATAGCTAGATACAAATGTGGTAGTAATATAAGAATATGTCATTCCCATGTTTAAAAGACTGTGGGTCAGGGTGCCTGGGTGGCTCAGTCAGTTAAGCATCTGACTTCGGCTCAGGTCATGATCTCTCGGTCTGTGGGTTTGAGCCCCACGTCGGGCTTTGCGCTGACAGCTCAGAGCCTGAAGCCTGCTTCCGATTCTGTGTCTCCCTCTCTCTGTTCCTCCCCTGCTTGTGCTGTCTCTCAAAAGTAAATAAATTTTTAAAAATATTAAAAATATTGTTTTCTTAAAAAAAGATCATGGGTCTCCAGGCACTTGGCTGGCTCACAACTCTGTATCTCAAGGTTATGAGTTCAAGACCTCATAAGGTCTTACTTCAAAAAAAGTAGAGCTTACTTTAAAAAAAAAAAAGTAAACAATCGTGGGTCTCAAAGTGTTTAAAATCAAAATTTGTTTTTTTCAACAACTCAAACACTCTAAATACTAACTTTTTCCTTTCAGATTATCATTAAAAAATCTGACCCATTCTCTGTTTGTAACTAGGTATGTGAAGGTTGACAAAGGCCTAGCAATACTGAAAACCAAAAGGCTGCTTTGGTCTAAGACCAGTCTATTACCAGTCAGAAGTTCTTAATGTTAGCAGAGAGGGTTCAAAAGGATTGCTCATGTGACTGAGGGTCCAAAATGCCTACCAGGGATTTAAGCTTGCAATCCCCAGAGACACTGCACTAAGTGAAGTGTAAGTATCAGTCATGGTTTTAAAAATCAGACAGACCCTTCATCTCTTCGTTCATAAATATTCTATGGGCATTCTCCACCCAAAATACACCGTTTTCATCTACACTGCAAAATATGCTGAGGTAGGGAATTGTCCTCTTTGTTCATCTCGCCAAGACTGGAGGGGGGAAACATCTAAGGAGCTGCCTTACACTTGTCAACTCACCACTCTCCACCCAAAGTTATAGAGCAGCTGTATTTTTCCAGACTTTTCCACAAGTTCTCAAACACTATGCCTTCTCAGGAGTTATATCACACTCATAGGCATCCACATTGATACTGATCCTCTATCTACCTAAATAGTTTTTCTTCTCTGATTGCTGTGGTCATCACCAACACAAAATAATTTTCACATGTTACATTATCTGCCTTTCATCTTTTAGAATCATTCCTATTCTGAAGTGATTCTTACAAATTTCATGTGCAAGGTTTTTCATTTTCTCACTTTATGCTTATTATAATCTCTATTTTCATTTCCACAGCACAGCAAATTAAGAGACAAGTTGTGGCAAAAGACATATCCTTATCCATATGTAGGTTCAAATCCCAGCTTACGAACATCCCTAACAATCATTATGATCTCAGCCATGTTACTTAACCTCTCTGAACTTTACTTTTCTAATCTGTTGAATAGAGAAAACCCCTTCAAAGGATGGATGTGAAAAGTAAAAAAGCACCTAAAGCATCAAGCACCTAATGGAACACCAATAATGTTAGTCACTTCGTTATCAAAATAATACCACTTTAATACGAATTCTATAAAAAAAATATGAATCATATAATTAAGTGTGTTCACTTCAAATTAGCACAATACAGGAAAAACATTAATAATGAAGAACAATGCATGACGTGCCTGCTAAGAAAGTTTCTTATTTCTAAAGTTGAAGGTCTATAAACAAAGAGTTTCTGCAGTAAAATGAATTGTCAAAATGGTAACCCTGACATCTGAGAAGGAACAACGCAAAAACTTGAATTCTAGGAGAGGTTACCCACTCGAGACTGACTGTGCAGTGTCAATTCAGTCAGTGAGTGGGGATGAATTTAACCCAGTATTTGATGTAAAGCATGCCTTCTTGGCAAATTTGAAATGCTTTTCTTGTATTTGGGATTTAGTTCATCTGAAATACATTATATCCTAAAATATGAACTACAAGTCAGAACACTTAAGTTTAGGTTTTGAACAATTATTTTAAAGCTTATATGGTAAACAAATTGCAAAGGTTCTATATTAAAGAAATATAACAGAAACTACGGAGAAACCACCTTGTTGATCAATATATTCACTTGAGTTTAACAAGCACTGAGTACCTTCCACACATTTAAGTAGGTACTTTGAGAATTCAAAGATAAATGAATGAAGATCCAGTCCTTGCTCTCAAGGAGCTTAAGGTCTAGAGGAAGAAACAGTAATTTAGTATTATTAAATATTTAACATAAAACTAAAGAGCCATTCTTTCAGCAACAATTTATTGCTTGTCCACCAAATGCCAGGCATATATAAGAAAGAATGCATTATGTGGGGCGCCTGGGTGGCTCAGTCGGTTGAGTGACCGACTTCTGCTCAGGTCACGATCTCACGGTTTGTGAGTTTGAGCCCCGCACCAGGCTCTGTGCTGACAGCTGAGAGCCTGGAGCCTGCTTCTGATTCTGTGTGTCCCTCTCTCTCTGCCCCTCCCCCACTCATGCTCTGTCTGTCTGTGTCTCAGAAATAAACATGAAAAAAATTAAAAAAAAAAAAAAAAGAAAGAATGCATTATGAACTGAAATAGAGATAAAAGATCTAACTGGAAACAAGTGTCATTCTGATAGAGAACTTCATGGAACAACGTCTGAAATGCCTAAATTTATAATCCCTACGACCCAGGCTCAAAGTGTGTCTGCTTCACTCGTGGCTTTCTGAGCATAGGTTATAGGACCACTCAACAGGGATGTGAGATCTGTGTTAATTTTCTAATAATCCAAAGACCTCAAATCAAGAATTTCTTTTTTTAATTTTTTTTTCAATATTTATTTATTTTTGAGAGACACAGAGACAGAGTGTGAGCAGGGGAGGGGCAGAGAGAGAGGGGGACACAGAATCTAAAGCATCAAATAAAGAATTTCCAAGCATCAAATCAAGAATTTCCTGCAACCAATTTTGTCCTCAAAGAAAAAATGTACCAAAAACCATGTACAGGTAAGACAGATACCCAATTATTTTTCTAACCTCATGTGCCTTTTCCACTGCTCTTTTTACTATTATTTATTATTTAACAGTTATATATTAAAATTAATAAATTGAATAAACATTAAGTATTTATTAAAGATTATTTATTATTTTTCTTCTGTTCTGTAGACAGTGTCCCAATTTGGAAGGTAAATACGAAGTACTAATTCAGAAACTGTAAAATTCTTGTGCTTTTTACAAAGATCTAATTGGATCTTCGGCTTTCAAAAAAAATGCCTATTCATTTTGCCAAACACCACTGGCTCATAAGTAACTCTGTTCATACCTCTAAATGGAACACAACGTTTATAACCAATGAAAATGTTCAGTAAGGTTAGCATGTTTTAGCATGTCACAGAAAAACATACTTATAGCTGAATATTATTATTCATTATTTATCTGCAGTAAGAACATTTATGCTATATTAAATTCTAAGATAATGGAAATAAGCAAATATTTAATTATAATTGACTTAAAATGGTCCAATGATTAACACTATTCAAGAACAAAAAAATAAAATTAAATACATGTACTTACTCTGTATATAAATCTTCTATCATTGCAACAATAATAACAATAAGAGACACGGCAAATATCTGACATCCAGAACCAATGAGAGAAGAAAAGATCAGTGGGTGACTTGATGGCCTAAATACGTCTCCATGCACCTGCTTCCATCCATACTCATCTCCTAGGTCTCTATCCTATATACACACATATGGAGAGAGAAAAGAAAAGCATTTGGAATAAAATTAAAATACATAAAGTAGGTGAAAAATTACAATTCCAGTTTTAAGTTCCCTCCTTCCAAACTTACAGCTATTTAAAGGGATTCAAAATATCGAGAAAAGACATTTCAAATTTAACATAATCACTGCAAGGGCTCCTGGTGACTCAGTCAGTTAAGCATCTGACTCTTGATTTCAGCTCAGGTCATGATCTCATGGTTCAAGAGATCTAGCACAGAGCCTGCTTGGGATTCTGTCTCTCCCTCTCCCTCTGCCCCTCCCCTACTTGAGCTCTCCCTCTCTCTCTCTTTCAAAATAAATAAACTTAAAAAAATAAAATAATCACTGCCTTAATAACTTATAATGTTAAAATATTATGACATTTACTGAGGTTCAGGAAGGTGGCTCCCAGTTGTGTTCAGAGAATATCAAAAAATGGAAAAGAAAAGGTCTAGGAGCAAACACAAATGGTCAAAATGGGAGAAGAGCACACCAGCTCTCTGAACATTCTTATTCTTGTCATTTATATCATGCCTGTGGCTCATACATAATGAGGGGCCAGGTGGAGAATCAAACAGAAAACAAAGATTGAAACCAGTACTTAGATGCCCCAACAATGCAGAAATGTCTTTTATAGCCTGGAATCTAAGAAAATATATGAGGAAATATCAGTTAAATATTATCTGTTAGATATTAGTTAACTGCCTACAGCACTTTTGAAAAAGGATTCAATTCTTCCTTTTCAACCTGAGTAAAGAAGTATCTAAAACATTATTTCTTAAATATCAGTCCCTTAAGATAATCTGGCTTTTTGCCTGGGGGTGATCCTGGTCAGACATGTCTAAAAAGCACCAAATACATAATACACATTAACATATTAATTCAGTTTTAACCTGTTTAACTCTTTTCCAAACTTATTTAATGATGGAATGTATCTACATAGCACAGCCATTAATATTTTACAGAACACACTTTTGCTCATTTACAACATTGTATGTAATATAGTAAAAGAATTTAGAAAGTGAACCTGCCCTCTGAACCTACTAAACCAAATGTAAATTAATCCTTTCACCCACTCCCTGAATTTAATGCAGTATTTAACAGTATTAGAGAGATGTCAATACAGGTCTACAACTTCATAGCTACAATCCTGAAATCAAAAGCTCTGAAAACTGGAAGTCTGCTTCAGAGTTGGACACCAAATTAAGAAATTTGGTGGCAAAACCTGGTGCCACCAGGTGCCACCCTTCTTATTTGGTGGCAAAAACAGTGAAGAGGTTATTTGTACTGTATACTTATCTCACTTAAGGTGAACATTCAACGTTTTGCTGGAAAAAAAATTAATATATTTGATTATGGGGCATGTAATCAGAATATGTAAAAACAATATATTTGATTAGAGATCCCTCAGCAACTTTTACACCTTTCTAAAACCTGAAAATTCTGAATTCTGACACTCATGTGAATTACATGCCAACATTCAAAATAAGAGTTAAATCGTTTTTATAAATAAATGTAAAACGTTTGCTCACCATATCATCCATTTCTTCTTCTTTACTGTACCTGGCATAATCTTTTCTTAGAGTTCTCATTAAAATCATTGAAACTAAGCCCACCAAGAAGATAACCATCATGAAAGAGTTGAAAATTGAGAACCAATGAATCTAAAATAACAGAAAATAACACATTACTGACATGAATCATTAGTCACAAAATTCATAGGCTGCATGATGACAACAGCATGTTAGTGCAAAAAAAAAAAAATAATCTTTTAAAACTTTTACATAAAAATCCAAACTTGAGACTCACTGGGGATGAGTATTCACTATGCAAAGAGATTGGGTTTCTTTACAGTAAACTTCAGATGCATTAAAAACATGATATTGTATACAGATTTTCACAATCAATTTTACTGTACAAAGTACAATCTGACCACACAGCATATGCTAGTTAGCATTACACAGAAAGAACACAGACTTTGGAGTCAAACAGGCCTCGGTTTTAACCCAGATTCTGCCGATTTTCTAGCTATGTGACCCCAGTTCTCTATATCAAAAAGGAAGCCAATAATACTATCCTGATTTGTATGGTTTAACAACATGTATAAGAAGTATGATACCATGTCTGGCACAGAGCAGCAAATATTCAAAAAATGTTAGTTCCCTTCCCTCTAACTGAGCAACAACGTGAAAACCTCCTTAGGACACCAAGACTGAACCATCACAGTTGGCTGCCCTGGATTTAGTCCGCCTTCCTGAATGTACGCTTCACTTGCTCCCAGTTCATCTTCTCCACCCCATCACCTTATCCACTCCCTTGTAACGCTGCTACCCGCGGGAGAGAGAACGAGATACCCCGTTGTGTCCCGATGTTCCCAAGACTCTTGACTTTTATTTCACCCACACATCTGTCACAGATTTATGTCCACACTCTGCTTTTTAATCACAAGGCACCACTGTATCTCTGAGTGCATCTCAGAACTCGAAGCATCTGACTTCAAATTCCTTTATATTTTAATTCCCGTAAGTTCCTTAAGGATGGCTTCAAAATTTCACCTCTCTCACCAAGGCCCCCATTTCCTTTATTTTTCTGCATTTATCTTCCTAGCCTTTCACTCCTTCCATCAATTTCCTAGATGTTGCCTCCTCTTAAGTCAAGCCTTCCCCTAAGCTTTATACCTCTTTCATTCCTTGAGGTGTTTTTGAGGTGCTTTGTGCTCTCATCTTGCACCCCTAAATTTGCACCTTTCTCCACCATCAGCAATCTCCAAAAGTCCCTATCTATAATGCTATCTACTCCCTGGTGTGGTTATATGGCTCAAACAAGGTAATAAATGTAAAGCATATAGCTTAGTGCCTAGCTCATAGTAAAACACTGAAAAAATTGACAAGCTGCTATTTCTATTAATATCTTTTAAAGTGCTTGTTTGATCTTCTGTCCCCTCATTCTTCCCATCTTCTTCTTACCTCCCTCCTTTCAATGCCAATACTTTTCAAATGAGACGACACATACTACTTCTCCCCTCCCACCCGGCCTCCCCCAAATGATAGAATCTCACCATGTCCCACAAAATGTCTCTTACAGGCCTGCAATGAACTTTTAAACCGATTCAGCAGTCAATGAGCTGTCCACTCTCCCTGCCACATCGGACCTCTACTGCCAGTGCACCATCCTCCCTGACTGACTGCCCCTTCTCCTCTTTCATCTTCGGTGTGTGCTCCTCCCACCTTATGAACGTTTCCAGAAGCTCCAGTCTTGGTACTCTGCTGTGACTTCTTCAGACTCTCAGAACCTGTAACTAGTGTTCCAATGATGATGGTAACACCCTCACCCTCAACCCCCACCGGGACCCAAATCTCTAGCCTTCTTCCTCATTCATGTTTCGCACTTGTACTGAACATCATCGCTTTTAGTTCAATGTCTTTCTGGAATTTCAGACTTAGACTGCCCTAAAGTACACTCATAATCTTCTGCCTCACATATAACTTGCTTCTGATTTCTAACTGCTGCTAATGGTACTAACACTTGGCTTTGAAAGCTTAGAATCATCTCTGCCTCTTCCTTCTCCTTAATCCTTCCTAAGTAATAATTAGTAAGCTTTTGTTTTCCTTTGATATGTCTCTTGTATATCTATCCCTTCCTCTCCATTCCCATCCCATTACCTCACACCTGGAAGTAGCCCTAATGGTTTCCTAATTAGTCTTCTTTAATCATGGTCTCTGCCCTTCCTTCCAATCTATCCGAAAAAAGTTACCCGATCTTTCTGAAACATCATTTTCATTTACCACTTCTCTATTTTAAAACTGATGGTGACATTCCCTATTTTCTCACATATCAAATCTAAACTATTTTCCCTAATATTCTGTACCCCTTGTAATATGGCTCCCTCACCTTCTCTAGCCAACCTTCCACTCCACTGCATCCTACATTCCAATCAGGCCTATCCTTCTTCAGCGATCCACAAGTACAGCACACTCGTGTCCACCTGTATCCTTCTCATAATTTCTTCTCACATAGGATCTACTTCTATCCACTTCTGTAAATTCTATCTACTGTTTAAAGCCCAACTCAAAAACCCTCCCTTCTATAAAACTTCTCATCTACATATCCCATTAGTCATAGATGTACTCCTGCTCTAAACTCCTACAGGTACATACACAGAATATTTAACATGAAGGATGTACTGTCTTGTACTTAGGACAGATTTTAACTTGGGCCAGTATGCTGAGTATGCGCACTAGGGTGAAGGGCAGCCTTGGCTCTGTTACCCACCCTGACACTTCAGGCAAGTGACACACTCTGTGGCTCTCCCTGAAGAACAGGAAACGGTCAATTGCCTCTGCCTCTTCATAAAATCATTTTTTCCTCCATTTAATAATTTATTTATTGAATACCTACTAAAATTATAAAGGAAATAATGAATGTATTGTTTTGAAATATGTGCAATAAAGGATTATATAAGATTTAACATAAAAGTATCATTCAAGATTTTTAAAAGGAGTCTGCAATTATAGGTTTCTCCAAAGATTTGATTTTGTTCCACCCTGAGAAATTAATGACCCAGAAAAGGACAAGAGAGAAAAATGATACAGATGTTTCATATCTTCTTTCAGTCAATTTACCAAATTTTTGAAAAGAAGAGAAGTTTTATGTAGTTACTATTTAGTAGTAAGAAAAATACACCTAAAATGCAAAACTTTCAACAAAGCTCCCTGCTATTTTCTTATCTAAGATACAAATTTTAAACCAATACCTATTAAAATGTACTATCAGCCTGACATTTTATAATATTCTGATTCCAAAAACTACAAAATACTATTACGATTTTGAAATTATTGTAGCAAGAGAAATATTTCTTAAAAATAATAAAGAAACTAGGGCCACCTGGGTGGCCCAGTCGGTTAAGCATCTGACTCATGATCAGATCAGGTCATGATCTGATTGGCTCAGATCATGATCTCACGGTTTCATGGGTTTGGGCCCTGCATTGGGCTCTGTGCTGACAGCGTGGAGCCTGCTCGGGATTCTCTCTCCCTCTTTCTCTCTGCCCCTCCCTAACTTGTGCTCTCACTTTCTCTCAAAATAAGTAAGCATTAATAAATTAAAAAAAAAAAAAAAAAAACTAATAAGGAAACCAGATGTCACAAAGGGGTTACTGTGAACGGCTGACTCCAGCACCTCCTAGTGTTGCTAACCCTAAAGCAGCACCCCAGGTTTGCCATAAATTTTATAACACTGGAGAGAAAGAATTAACTGTACCCCAGTACTACCACTTATTAAGCACCTGCTATGTGTCAAACACTGAACTAGGTGCTTTATATGCACTATCAAATGGACTATCACAACTCTGCACACTATGACGATCCTTGCTTCATTATTAAGGAGACAGAGCTGAGGAACTGAGTAATGTGACCACAGTTATAGTGGGTGGCAGAGACAGAATGTGTATCCAGCTCGAGCTCCTAAGCCTGTGCTTGTAGTCACTGTCCTGGAAACAATCCCTGCTCTTACACAGTAGATCCTACCCCTCCCGCCTACTGAAGGAACATACTGCAGTAATTCTCCTCCCTCTTTGCTGCGCTGTTAGCTTTGCACTCACCACTGAACACTTCCACGCATGTTTCTCTTTGTCTCAAAAGAAAATCTCCAGACTCTATCCTTCCTACTACTACACCATTTCTTTGCTCCCTTTAGCTGCCAAACTTACAGTCTCCAAAACCTCTCCTCCATGCTCTCTTATACCAGCTCTGTTCAGATTTTGTCCCACCCCTATACCAAAACCGCTCTTTGTCAAGTTCACTGATGACTCCAAATGAATTCAACAGTCACTTTCACCTTACCTGACCCAGCAGCAACAATCCAGAACCAATCTCTCTATCCTCCATGATACACTTTCTTCATGTGGCTTCCAGAACACCACACAAGCTTTTTTTTCCTCCCTCCTCTATTGGTATCTCCTCAGAGCCCTGAGGGGCTACTCCTACTCTTCCCCTAAGCTTTTCTTACTGCCCCCAGGACTCAGTCCTTGGCCCTCTTCTATTTATACATACTCTTCCTTGGTGATTGCATCCAATCTCACGGCTCCTTCAAGGTTGTACTCAAATGTCCACATCAGAGGCTTAGCCCGAGCACCATATTCAAACCACAACTAGCCTTGCCTGTGGCATTCTTGCTCATTGCTCTTTTTTGATGGACATATCTTTGAACACACTATAGCCTTAACTTACCATGTTTATTACATGTCTCCCCCTACTAGAAGGGTAAACTCCAAGAGGGTGCAGATCTTTGGCTTTCATTCTCTAATGTATTCCTCTTACTCACTGCTGTGCTTGACACATAACAGGTGCTCAATTAATAACTGCTGAAAGGAGAAATATGCTACACCGCTCTACTAGTGAAAATGCCAAATGGCGACCTTTCCCCCAAGTTACCAGTACCCGATGGCACGAGAAACAAGGCAGGCTCAGGCGTTCCAGTAGGGAATGTTAGTTGAGAGCCCTCATATTTTCAGATATTATCTAAACGTTGAAGTTATTTGTGCCTCTACCTTCAAACATGTTCAGAACTACCTAAACACTGTATCTGAAAAGAACACACCAGGAGTAGGGAAGTGGAGATTGGGGCGGAAATTTTAGGTCCAGGAGTAGCATGCTAAATCATTCAGCAATGACTAAATCCCAAATAGCTTAATTTTTTCTCCTAGGACCCAGACGAAGATTAGAAGTAGTGACAGGTTCTGGTGAAGTCTGGCAGCAATGATACAAATTTCAAACCACAAAAGCTTCGGAGCCATCTCAAACACAGATTACTAAGAAACTTCAGAATTCCAAATCTAAAAGATCAGGTCACAAGGTGTAAGCTGCAACTCAGGAAAAAAGTCAGGAGAATGGATACATCTCCTTATATCATGTTGTCCTTTCATCTCCATCCTTGAAGGAGGGAACCACTAAGATAAAAACTTTTTTCCTGTAAAAAACCAAAGCTACCACCTGTACAAAACCAGCCAACAATGCCACTGGACTAGACTTACAATCTGAGCTCCATCTTGTATGTACTGGTGGGGGATGAGGGGCATTTCTTCCCATTCTTGATGTTTCTTTTTGTGTGGAAAGATTTCCATCAGCAAAAGCTTTTGGTCTTACTCCACTCTCATCCCTTCCTTCCTTTCCTAAAGGATACACACATTCTGCTCTGTTTCTCCACATTTAAGTTTCCTAAGGGCAGGTGCCCATATACAGAAACTTGCAATAGTCCAGCACTAAGTGCGAGAAGAGGGTCTAATTCTGAATTTCAACATTAAGAAGCCCACCTGTCCAAAGACAGAAGTCACATTTTCCAATATTAGCCTCATTAATAATAAAAGTGATATCCTGGCTTTTGGTATGTTGTATCCTTCCCTGGGGTTACTCAAAATCAGTTTAAAGCACAGGCATGATGAAGAGGGCTTTTGACTGCTTCCCTTCAACTCTCTGTCACCCTAGGACTCTAAGCTCACCTGTGAAATCACCACTAGCCCAATGTTTGAACTCCATGGCCTTAGCACAGTGCCTTGCATATGGCAGATGCTCACTAATGTTTGTTAAACTGACTGAAACACATAATGAATGTCTTAAAAGATACAGTTTACCTACCCTGTGTTGAAAAAAGGATGGATCAAGATATTTGTCAAATCGATCCTCAAATTTTACATCTGACTTTTTCCACTTGACCTGAAAAAAATTTTTTCACACGAAAATAAAGGCCAGTAAACAAATTAATAAGCTAACAAAATTCTGAGCACAATTAGGGAAGATTTACACAATTGGAATAGGAAACTAGAGAAATGGTGGAAAGTTACTGCCAATTTGAGAAGCTGAAACACGTATGATAAAAAACCAACTTTCCTCTCTGTGTATTAAAACTTCCAACTTTACCTAGAGGGATCATTTCAGTTCTCAAGGACATTAATATAAGTATTTGCTACTTATATACTCTGACCTGATAAACTGATAAGAACTGAATCAAGGGGTCCCTGGGTGGCTTAGTCAGTTGAGCATCCGACTTCAGCTCGGGTCATGATCTCACAGTTCGTGAGTTCAAGCCCCGCGTCAGGCTCTGTGCTGATAGCTCGGAGCCTGGAACCTGCTTCAGATTCTGTGTCTCCCTCTCTCTCTCTCCCTCTCCCACTTGCTCGCGCACTCTAAGATAAATGTTAAAAAGAAGAACTGAACTAATTAGACCAATTAAAATAAGAATCCACCCATCTTTGACATTAGACTGCATTAGTTTTATTACAATTATCAAACTTCTTTATAAGTTCAGTTCCGGAAATATCATTTGCACTAAGTACATATGCATAAGCTTAAAAAACTTAAAAACTGGCTACTACCAATGGACTCATTCCAGTTATCAGGGAAAAAAACTGGCAAAGAGAGAGGCTACCTACATCAGATTTTTCTTCTTTCCACTATTTTTAATCCTAATGGAACAGAATTAACTTGACAGTTGCAAAGGGCTCTGACAAGCTCTTACTCTGCAGGAGTATCTTATTCCAACTGATAAAGCAAAACATGGTAAACTATACCCATCCAGCAATTTTCAATACAGCATCATCTCTATCTGCAACAGTAAAAAGGAAAGAGAAACAACAAGGCATACTACAATCTAAAAATGTAACCATGAGAATACATGGCTGGGTTAGCTATAACTGCTCAGTTATAATGGTAAACTTTGCCATAGCCAATGGGAAGTCCTGCATATGCATACCTCTATCTCATACAGACCTGAGGCAAATCTTCTCCCTGCTTGTAGGAGGCTTACTTACATGCATTAAGGAAATAGTCTTAATAATATTCTGTTGCACCCTACTTTCATTTACTAAAGTAGTAAAACACACTTTACTGTTGCTATCAGGTCACAAACACTCATTAATGTATAATTATTTTAATACTTACTGAATATGACATCTGGATTTTAGTATTGGGAACAAGTTTCACCTTTCCTTCACTAGTTAGATTAACATCAACAATTCGATTTCCATTAAAACCTATTTCAAGTTTTTTGTAGGTCCAAAGATAGTAATCTTCTCCATTTTCATCTGCTTCACCAACAATACCTACAAAAGAAATAATACTTTATACAAGGTAATATCACTTAATATTTAAAATATATTAGAGGCTAAAAGCTCATAAAAAAAGTTCTTATAAACAAACAATATTTGAGGAATATTACCATTATTCCTCATGTTTAGAAAAAGGCAAAAGTATAGGCTGGAATTCTACTCTTTGTTAACTACTTGGCAAACATAAACCATAGCCACACCATGAACAGTTCAGCATAACCTGTCACTACTGATACTCAAAGTTCATGCTTTGTTATGAGTATCACCTTCATTGTAATAATTATCACCTTACATGTATATACTTCCCAACACCTGAACATTTCAGGAAGTACTATGTCATCATCTGGCACAGTCATCCAGTTAGTAGTGGCCAAACTAAAATTAAGTTTCAGTTCCCCAGAGGCCCAATCCAGTACTTTCTCTAATAACCTACACATTCCTCAATAAGCTTCACATAGGTGTTTATGGGTACCAAAACTTAAAATGTCTCTTCTTTATGCTTCAAGCACTGGCCCCATCTCTGGGAAAACATCAAAATGAAGAGTGTTGAAGATAAATGTTAATGAGGCACAGTTTAAAATGATCATTCTGATCACAATTTCAGATACTGGAGGAAGACCCGAACACTGTCAGGGCAATAGGTGGTAGCTAGGGATCTCTCTCGTGTGCCCTCAGGTGGTAGCTAGGGATCTCTCTCGTGTGCCCTCATACTGTCAGCTATTTATCTAACGTTCCCTACCAAAACCTATATACTTCCCAAGAGCCTTATACTCTAAAAGTGACTCCTTTCCTCTATGGTTAATGCATCTCATTAAAGTAGTAGGGGAAAAAAAGATCCTTTCTTATTAAGGAGTATTTGCTTATTAACCAAAGTTGTTCTCTCAAATTGATACAAATTCAAGGAATATAGTTTCATTGTATTTGGGGTTGCAGAGGGATAATGAAATCCTTCTAATAATTAATTTCATCAAGGTTTATTTACCTAGGTACTCTGAAAACTCTGGGGTAGAGACAATTACACCAAATAAGCTATTCTCTGAGGGTTGGTTTTTTTTGTTTTTTGTTTTTTTGAGAGAGAGAGAGAGAGAGAGAGAATGTGAGTCGGGGACAGGGGCAGAGGGAGAGAGAGGGGGAGAGAGGGGGAGAGAGGGGGAGAGAGGGGGAAAGAGGGGGAGAGAGGGGGAGAGAGGGGGGGAGAGAGAGAGAGAGAGAGAGAGAGAGAGAGAGAGAGAGAGAGAATATCTCAAGCAGGCTCCACGCTCAGTGCAGAGCCCAACATGGGACTCAATCCCACAACCCTGGGATCATGACCTGAGCCGAAATCAAGAGTCAGGCACTCAACCGACCTGGGTTGAACCACTCAGGCACCTCTCTCTCAGGGGCTTTAAAAAAAGATTGTGAAATACTTACCCCAAGAAAAAGCTAAATAAGAATTTTTTTCTGACAAGAATTTTTGTAGTTCAGACATTCTAGGACACCCAAACGTATCTTTCCTAAACACGACAGACCCTGGAATCCCAGGGCTAAAAAAGATTTATTTTAACAGGAAAGCACAATTGCCATGTTGCTAAGGAAATCCACAGAAATGACCAAAAAAAACTATGGTTCCATAAAAGAAACCCAAAAGCAATGGAAAAAGAACAGGAGAGGAACGTGCTCTCCCACCAAAAACAGAGAAAACCCTGACTAATGGGTTTTTCTGAACTACAGGCTCACAAATCTTGAGCGACTATTCAGCACATCTTCCTGCTACCCTCAGAGCTGATCACAGAAATGTCTGTGTTAATGTAACGCTAATTATAGTCATTAATATGAAATGCTTACTATTTATACCTAATTAACATGCAACAGAGTAGCAATGATGCATACAATTACATCTTGAGATTGACTTTCTTACAAATTTCATCTTAGAACCACGTTAGACTCTGGTCTGATATGTTCAGTATTTCAGTTTGCTGCTCAAGAATATAGTGGTCTGCCAACAAATTAAAGAATCAGAATGTTTATTATATATAAGAACAGGTGTCCAAAGGGGGAAAAAAAACCCACCAAGAGAATAATATGATCAAACATGCTGGTTATCATAGCATAATGATTTAATTTCATCATATTCTTAAGAAGTTCACCACCTTCACGTAGCTCAACCAGCTATGGGACTCTCCCCACCTCGTCAGTAGCATACATATCTGGCAGAGCTCTGTGCCTTGCATGCTGTCATTCATATGAGACACAAAGGGACACAGAGCAGCTGTGGTCCCCAAATGCCCTGCCAATTGCAGTAAGTACTCAACTACTCTTTCGAATAGTCACTTCCCACCCTCTTTAGAATACTCACTTACTTTATACTGACTTGCAATACTAACTCATTTCAACAGTACATAGATGTGAATTCCTTTACCTAATACTGATGTTCTCCTGCAAAGCTGCATGTCAATATATCCTTCAAAGAAAAAAACCAACTAAAATAATCTAATCAAGCCCAGCACAAGCAGAGTTTGGATTTTGTATAGGTTTATATTAACTATCCATCAATACAGAAAAATAAGAGCTAAAACACTAAAATGTTTTTAGGGGTGCCTGGTTGGTTCAGGCAGTAGAGACATGACTCACGATCTCAGGGCTGTAAGTTCGAACAGGGTGTAGAGATTACTTAAAAATAAAAATCTTAAAAAAAAAAAAACCATGAAAAAAATTTTAAACATACAGTGTTAAGAATCTGCAAAACAAGTCACTCAGGAGACTGTCTTATCTAAAACCATACTACCACAGTTCCACATGAGAGAAAGCCCAAATAAAACTTCAAAATCCTATTTAGTTCCTTTGATTATATATGACAGAATAAGTTAAAATAAGATATACAAAAATGGGGGAAGGGAAGATATTTCAGATTGTTCAAAATGCCTTTTAATTCCTTAAATCTGAAAAGTTATACTATATACAAGTTGTATTTTGAGGGAGTATCATATAAGGTTTGGCAACGTTAAAACCCCTTCAAGCAACAGGGATCATAAAGAGTCATAAACTGTATGATCAACAAGGGATCATAAAATTGATGTTAAAATAATTTCGTGGAAAATAATGAAAACTCATTTACTGATTCAGTGTACAATCAATCACCTTAAGAGTCATTACATAAGTCGTGCTTATTATGCAAGTATGCCCAAACTTTAAATGGAACATATAATACCTACCCCATATTGGTAAGTCATCTATGTACATCTGGTACCAGTAGTGATTTTTAATAGCATACACAAATGCATCTCTCTTTTCTTTATCTAAGTCAATTTCACAGTAAGTGGCTGGCATCACATCATCTGCATAAAATAAAAATTGTGAATTAGCACACTGGTTTGCAAAATAGAGGAAAAATTACACAAGGAAAAGCCAACATTTCCTTAAGTTAAAATTTGTATTCATAACAGTTGAATTTGGATGATAATTATAGGAGGATTCATTCAGTTGATAATTCTTTCCTTCTTAATGAATGTTTTAAGATTTTTCAAAATAAAAGAATTTAACCATCTTTATTTTCAAAGACTATCTAATTACATGAAGAAATTTTCCCTTGTATAAAGAAAATTATACAAG
Source organism: Panthera leo (assembly GCF_018350215.1). Taxonomy (NCBI): domain Eukaryota; kingdom Metazoa; phylum Chordata; class Mammalia; order Carnivora; family Felidae; genus Panthera; species Panthera leo. The sequence continues at coordinate 55,301,038 of NC_056689.1, forward strand.
AACATTTACAAAATAATTTTAAAATGAACAATTTGCTTTTACAAACAAAAATAAAAAAGCTTACAATACACAGGAAAGTTCTCATTTAATGTACATAAAAACTCAAAAATATGATCCTAAATAGAACAACTTCTAGCTGTAAGATCTCTGAGATAAATATTCATTTTAACATTCTTGGAAATGCAAGTCACTGGAGGCCATAGATTCTATGAGGAATTCTAGAGACTCTTCATAATTAGAAAGATTAAAATACAACCTCCATCTAGCAGGTGTCACTGTTTATTAATTACCCAAAGGTCCCATAGAGATGAGTCATTTCCACTTGAATGCTTTAAAAAATACTGCTACCACAATACTGTTCAGATGGTCTCTAACCTATAAACCTTCCAAAAATGTGCTTTCAAAATGGGCTTATAAATAAGTGCTAGGGATACAACGTACAACATGATGACTATAGCTAACACTGCTGTATGACATAGGAAGGTCTTTAAGAGAGTAAATCCTAAAAGTTCTCATCACAAGAAGAAAATTTTTTTCTTTCTTCTTTTCTTTTTATCTATGTGAGAATATGGATGTTAGCCCAACTTATTTGTGGTAATCACTTCACAGTATGTGTGAATCAAACAATCATGCTTGTATGCCTTAAACTTCTACAGTGATATATGCCACTATTTCTCAATAAACTGGAAAAAATGTGCTTATGGTCATTAGTTTCTAAACAAAATAAGACCAAACCCAAAAAACCTGCAAACACTCTAGATGTCCACTTAAATGATTAAATTGTTTTTGTAGATTACTTAGGCAATTAGAATAAATGATAAATCCTAACAACAACAACAACAACAACAACAACAAGAAAGCACAGTTGTTTAAGGTCTCCTGTATTATATTATTGGTTATTTTGAACTTGAAATGCAATTCCCCCCAAGAAACAATGTTAAATTTCTTAAATCTTGATTAAAACTTCTTAAACATAAATTGCAGCTGAACCATGATTAATAGCCAGCTTTATTATTTCCACGAGAAACAGCAATCTGAGTTATGACACTAGCAACATGTCTTCCCAATCCTCAACAAGAAAGAACAGCTTTCCCTTATTAGAGCTCAGTCCAGAGTGGGTACCCCAAAACCATAACACCAAGACGGCAGGAAACACTGAAGTCCATGAAAGACAGATAGGGAAATACTCTCACTCCCAAAGTAGAAGAAGAAAATTGCTGTCGCCTCCAACAATGGCTCCCACACAGACTTCCTTTCCACCGAGGCCCTTTCAGGCGGCCAGGAATTTAGGATTTTCATAATGGCAAAAACTGAGACAGAGCAGAGAAGGGCGGGAGGGTTAGGACCCGAGATTGCTAGAAAGGGTTCCTACAGCAGGAACTAGAAGAACTGGTAGCAAGAGGTCTCCAGATTTCCAGAGTGTGATAATGCACAAAGGGCAGCAGGAGACTACCGCAATGAGGGGAGAAAGAACCACAGGAAGGTGCAGGCTTGGGCAGCAGCAAACAGCTGTGAGAGACCTCACAGCAAATACTGCGAAGCCACCAAATTCCTTGCTGTTAAAATCAGACATTCACAGATAATTTCCATTAACAGTGTGGAGGTCTTATGCACGAAGTTCTGAGATATACAAAATGGCATTTACCTGCATAAAGCTTTTAGGATTCCTCACAGTCTGAACTTCAGTTCAATTCTCTCTTGCCCAACTATCTGTCATCTTCTCACCCTATACTCTAGCCAAACCCAACTACCTGCAGTTTGCACACATCTTGTGCTCTCTTGGCCTCTGGACTTTCTGGCCTATGTTGGAAAGTCTACTACAAATGTCTATCCTAAAATTTTTCCCATCTCCTACCCTCTCCTCCGTAGAGTAATCCTGAATTCCCCACCCCTCACACCTCTCAAATACCAGAGCCCACCCCTTTCTGTGAGTTCCATGGCTTTCTCCCCATACCTCCCTATGACACCTAAGCCTATACCACTTACAACCTCATACCAGTATCTTACCTCCTCAAAAAGACCGTCAGGCCTTGAGAGCTATGTGTATACTGATTATATACCCTTTTTATCCCCACCTATGCCTGTTTCAGTACTCTACACAGAACAGGCACTAAACAAACAAACAGAACATTTTAGCAAATTTTAAGAGCATGCTTTTACATTTATTCAGCAAAGGAAAACATGAAGTATATGACAGTACGCACATATACACTCATTTGTGTATTAGTGTGCGTGTGTGTAAGGAGAAAAATGCCAATATAAACAAATGAAATTTTTGAGTGGAGTATCTCAGAATGATTCACAAAGAGGTCTTGAAGAGTATCTTTCACTGATGTAAAATCTAGTAAAGAAATGGGTCAAAGGGAAAACCTATCTTTATCGTGGGCTATAAAAAGGACCATGTGAGGTCATATTTTAATGAAATTCCTCTTGCAGACATGTGGGCAAATACAAACATCACAAATAATTGAAAAGTCTGGTTGCTCAGCTAAAACAGCACTTCTCTCAGGAGGGAGCCGCTTTGAAAATAACTAATGTAAAGTGTCTAAATGTGCCAAATCACTGTTCAGCATTTAATTGGAAAACAATTCTGAAAAATCTATCACCGTAAGTCACTACTGTAAAATTATAAAAGGACATACCTTTTTCGGATGAAATACACACCTATGAATTCTGAAGAGGAGCCAATTAAGATTTCACCAATGTAAACACACATTATATGGCGGGGATGGGGGGAACAAAAGCAAAGTTATAAAGTGGCAATGTTAATACTGACTTTTCAAGCAGACAGCAGGGGTAGATTCTGGAAACTACATACCAGTATATCTGTCATCAATTCACAACAACACCCCAAACTAATAACTGAATGGACAATGAAAACATTGCCAAAAGAATATGGAAACTATTTGAGTTCTCTAGGAACCTATCATGCCTAGCTTTATTAGCTTTCTCTTTTGATAGCATTACTTAACTGGAAATCACAAATGCTCTAAGTCAAATTCAGCAGCACTTGGCAGTTTTTCATGAAGTCACCATAGACAAATTTATAGACAGAAACTTGAGTTTTAGTCTGGGTTCTACTATTTACTAGCTATGTGAATAAAAGCCAGTCATTCAACCTTTGCAAACCTCAGATCCCTCACCGGTAAGAAAGAGATAACATCTATGCTATCTCTTTTCCAGAGTTGTTTTAAGAATTAAAAGTGTCAATATATTCACAGTGTTTCCTTGGGCCACATATCCATTTGAGAATCCAATGAAAGTGGTGTCTCCCTTGTCCCCCCAAAATGCACATTCACACAAAACTAAATGTACAATTTCAGAAAACCCATGGACCCCTGAAGCCAGAGTTTCTGGTTCAACTTTGTACACCCAGAGCCTACTGTAGTGCTGGAAAGCACTAAACACTCAAAATCTGCTGAATGAAGAAAAAAAAAAAGATCTGGAAAAACTGGTATAGTCACAGTTAATCAGTATATATATCGAAAGCATTATATTATATATTAAAGCATATATATATTAAAAGTATTGATTAACTGATCAAACTATCTGGAATGTAAACTGTACAATTTTTTCCTAGATGACTAATTGGCAACATATATCAAGATTTGCCTTTGGGGCTCCTGGGTGGCTCAATCAGTTGAGCATCCGACTCTTGATTTCAGCTCAGGTCATAATCCTGGGTCATGGGATTGAGACCCTTATGTTAGGCTCCGCACTGAGCATGGAACCTGCTTCAGATTCTCTCTCTTCCCCCTCTCTGCCCCTCTCCCCTTCTTATATGATCTCTATCTCTCTCTCTCTCTCTCTCTCTCTAAAACAAAAAGAGAGAGAGAGAGAGAGAGAGAGAGAGAGAGAAAGGCCTTAAAAATGTTTATATCCTTTGATTCAGTAATTCTAAGAATTTACCTTAATAAAAGATTCAGAGATGCATTAAAATACTTAAGTGCTAGGGTAGCCAAATGCATTATTATTTCTAATAGAAAAAAAAAATCAAAAAAAGCAAGGAGGGGGGGCACCTGGATGGCTCAGTTGTTAGAGTGTCTTTCACTCAGGTCATGATCTAGCAGTTCGTGAATTTGAGCCCTATATCAGGCTCATTGCTGTCAGCACAGAGCCTACTTTGGATCTTCTGTCTCCCTCTCTCTCTGGCCCTTCCCCACTTGTGCTCTCTAAAAAACAAAACATTAAAAAAAAAAAAAAAAAGCAAGCAAGGAAGAAAGAAAACAGAAAGGAAGGGAAGAGAAGTAAAGGAAAAAAAGAAAGAAAACAATCAGAATACCTTATCATCGGGAAATGGGGAAAATTATAATATCCAAGTTATAGAATACAACATAAACACATTTTTAAAAAAGTAATTAACAGGGGCACCTGGATGGCTCAGTTAGTTAAGCATCTGACTCTTGATCTCGTATCAGGTCATGATCTCATAGTTCATGAGACTGAGCCCCAGGTCAGGCTCTGCACTGACTGTGTGGAACCTGCTTGAGATGCTCTCTCTATGCCCCTCCCCCACTCACTCTTTTTTTTCTCTCTCTCTCTCAAAATAAATATTAAAAAAAAGAAAAAAAAGAAGAGTAAAAACTATACATAACTTATTAACAGTAAGTTAAAAATATTATGTATCTGACACATAATAAACACTATATGTTACACAATTTTTTGAAATCATATATATAACAGGAACCCAATTTTTTAAAATTCTAAATAATGTGGGTGAATGCAAAGAAAGAAGGATGGAAGAAAATGTTAATGATAATTATATCCAGGTGATTTTTTGCTTCTTTATATTTCTCTGTAGTTTCTAAATTTTGTACATTGATCCTGTATCATTGTCAAAATCAGAAAAAAATATATACACATACATTCTTTTGAAAAAAAAAAAAAGATATCAATCTGGAGTAGAACAATGTTATCAATGGTTTGAAAAGGAACTTATAAAAAGCCCAGGCTATTCAAATTTGCAGTCAGCGCAAGGTTTAAGGAACTGCTAACACCAAGAATTCAAAATACCTAAATACAAGATTCAGTACGAGATTCAAATTATTTGGTCTGGCTAAAACACTCTGGTTGAAACCAACAGGACAAAATATGACATTAAGTTCCCAGACTTCCAATTAAACAAGGCAGATTAACCACAAGTATGTGTCCTTTCCCTCCTGAAACTCCATTAAAATGTCAATAAAGGAATAAAAAGGATGTAGGTACACAAGGACAAAAAGAGGACAGTAAGATTTCAAAGCATTTTTGGAACACTGAAAATTAACAGAAGATGGTAAATGACTAACAAAGCAGAAGAAACCATAACAGAAGAAAGGGGGTTGGTGTCACAGAACACAAGAGACACTTGAGATTCTCAGGACTTGAAAGGCACCACACACGTCAAAAATTAGGGGACAGGATCTAGGGCTGAACACATAGAGGAACTGTATAAAAATATGTTTATGGAAGGCTTAGATGCCCAAGTTCCCTTTTCCACTCACCACAAAGCTAGATGAATAACCTCAATCCCCCCTCTCCAGTAGACCAGAGGCACCTTCCCCTAGAGAACTCCAACAAAAAGGCTGCACAATTAGGGAGAGTAGAATCCAGGGACTGAAAACAGGGTGGGGGGATTAACTTAAGTAAAAATCTTTAGGCAGAATGAAAGGACCTGCCACTTTTCCAGACTTTTCCCCAGTCTTTGGCAATCAGGCCCTTACCACCCAGACAGGTATCTGGAAGGACATACTGCACTGTGGTTAAAAGCTCAAACTCTAGCCCTTCGCTCCCTAGGTTCAAATCCTTACCCTGCCACTTTGCATCTGTGAACCCTTGGACAAGTTACCCAACCTCTGGGCCCCAACCTCCTCACCTGAAAAACAAGGATATACACCTTATAACATTGAGGATGAAAACTGTCAAGACTGAGAATCACTGAATTAGAAATACACAAGACTCAGAGTAGCCTTTGGCATTTCCCTTTATCTGTAGTTCTCTTATCATTTCACTCTAGAGAAGCAAAAGAAATACTTCTATTTCTTTTATAATTTCATCTCTCTGTTAAGTTGGGATATTCAAGAAAAAGAAAATTCAAAAGAAGATCAATAAAACAAATGGGAGGAAAGAATCCTCTAGAAGCCATCAATTTTTCAACAATATCCTTCATTATGCTGTAAGAATTCTCAAATGAGGGAGAGGGGGAGTGGACAGTGACCTCCCCTGGTTAGGAATTACTATTCCAGATCATCTAAAGATCATAGTAGAACCAATTATCATAAAGAACAGATAGGCACAGGGGTGCCTGGGTGGCTCAGTCCGTTAAGCGTCCGACTTTGGCTCAGGTCATGATCTCACAGCTTGTGGGTTTGAGCCCCACGTCCGACTCTGTGCTGACAGCTCAGAGACTAGAGCCTGCTTCAGATTCTATGTCTCCCTTTCTCTCTATACCTCCCCCACTCTCACTCTGTCTCTCTCTCTCTCTCTCTCTCAAAAATAAACATTTAAAACAATTTATTTTAAAAGAACAGATAGGGAGCGTCTGGGTGGCTCAGTTAAGCATCTGACTCTTGATTTTGGCTCAAGTCATGGTCTCATAATTCGTGAGATCAAACCCAACATCAGGCTCTGCACTAACAGCACAGAGCCTGCTTGGGATTCTCTCTCTCTCCTATCTGCCCCTCCCCCACTCACAAGTGCGCTCTCTCTCTCTCTCTCTCTCTCTCTCTCAAAATAAATAAATAAACTTAAAAAAAAAAAAAAGAGCTTACGTCTTAATAGCTAAGGATGCAAGAGTGAACAAGAATGCCACTGTCCCTGCCCTAGCAGAACTAACTAAAACTACTTAGCAAGCTAGTACAATAGTTTGAGGATAAATCAAACCCTATAATCAATAAACTAATTTAACATTTCATAATTGCTAATACAAAATTAAGTTGGAACTACAGACCCACACTATGTGTGATTAGTATTCCTATCAATGGCCATTTTTAAAATGTAAACTATGTATCAGGAACTTTGATAAATGCTCTACACAAACTACCTTATTTAAATCAAACAATTCTGTCAAGTAGATATCATTTCCTTCATTTCACAGATGAGGAAAATGAGATTCAAAGTGTAAGAATAACTTGTCCATGACTAAACAGGTAGGCAGAGGTGGCACTGGGATGCATCAAGTCTCTCTGACTCTAAAGCACAGGTTTTCTCTATTCTGCAATGGCAGGGTTCCAAGTGGTACCCTCTAAAATCATAGGGTAATGCATTCAGGCCTGGTTCAAAGATACCCAACTTAATTCTGCCCTTCTATTTTTAATCTTATTTAAATGTTCTTGGTTCAGTATTTTGTCTAATGGTAGTATATAACATTATTAGGAGGAAAAAAAAAGCTGTACATAAAATCTCAAGTGAGAGGCATCCTACATTAGACTTAAGACTGTCACTCGTTCCCTAAAGGTCAATTTAGTGACCTTTATGAGATAATACCAATTCATTTAACCTGGCAGAATCTACTAAATTTTTAAAAAGGCACGTATATTTATCTGTGTGTGCATGTATGTGTGTGTATATATATATATGTACAGTCTTTTCTAGTTTTGAAATATTTCCAAAACTTTATGTTCTTATTTGAATACGCCTTTAAGAAGAACCTTTAAAAACCGAATACTTGAGAGATGAAAAGATTAACAATACAAATGTTTCTATAATTCACATAGGGACAGAAGGCTCGAGTTTCCGTGGCATTATTAGTATGCCACGATACGCCTTGGGCAAATCATTTCATCTCTGGGCTTCACTAAGGGGAAATCAGATGACAATCTCTAAGGCGCATCCAACCTTTAAAATTCTATGACACTATAAATAACAACCAGGAAACCTAGTAAAACATTTCTCAAAGCATGATCAACTATGTCTTTGAACAGGGCAAGCAAAAGAGAAATCTAATCAGCATTTACTTTTTCATTGGGACCACTTAATTTAGCAGCTCCCTTAGCAGCACATCCGCCTGCGTTGGAGGTGCAGAGCTGAGAAGACTCCAAGGAACCGCCAACTCTCCGGGAATAACACCTGGCCAATCCTTGTGCTTTTCATCAAAAGGTGCTTAGTCGGAAAGGAAAATAAAGCCCACTTTTACAGCCAACGAAAACGTTCCCCTCTATCTAAACAATCTACCCATTTCAGCCTCAAGGAACGAATAAAAGAGGACAAGTGAAAATAGCTGAAAGATTACTCTTCTTTAGTAAACAGGGTGAGGACTTCAAAAAGTGATCAAATATGTCCACGGCAACAAAGCAGGACTCAGAGTTTTTGCCTATTCTCTCTCTCTGGTTCCTCCTTGGTACACTAGAAATGTGCACCAAATATGTAAAAGGAGAAAGTTATGTGAATAAATGTAGGATTGATGTTCTCAAAGATCCCACATGCCAGTCCAAGTTTTCTCCTTACTTGCAATTAAGTAGTTAAGTTGCCTGATTAAATTAAAACTCAAGCCTTAGGGCATGTTTACAATAATTTATAAAGTTACAGGCAGGTCACTGTGGTTTAAATTTACAACTTAATTTTATAATTAAGCCCCAAAGAACACAGTGTGGGGAAAGGGTGGGGAGAAGAATACAAATATGTACACCTATTTTCAACAATAACAAAAAATATTCTGAAAACAAGAATGAAATTTAACCAGTCAAAATTAAACATTATCTTTAAAAATCTCAATTCACATCCGTTTCTCAAAAGTGCAAAAATAGCAGCAATTACGGTTCATTTTACACTTGTAGACAATGAAATCACAATTAGAGTAAAGAGCTTCAGTAAAATCAATGCAGTAAAAAACAGGATTAAAATTCAGAGTTCCTGATTACAAGATCCAAGCTCTATTCAAAAATCAGGACACCTAATCAAAGATCCTGTAAAAACTCAATTGCTCAAGCTTCTGTTCACTGGGTTAAAAATGTCTATGCAGGAGGAAATATACTCTCTGGCTAATTTCACAGAGAAAAATTGGAAGTTTAAACACTTTAAACTCAAAGGGCCTGATAAAATAGATACCTGCATAATAAATAGATGAGGATTTTTTTCCAATTTTAACAAGTCTTTGACCTAAAATTTAAAACCACACTATCTTACAAGAATTGAAAGAGTAAACTAACACCCACTGATAAATACATTCTGAGCCAATGGTACAGGTCTGAATTTGAGGCTTTACACAGAATTTTAAATATCCATATACCCCATGACATTCCTGCACCTCCAGAAATTATGAAATCTCCTGACAGCCTTCCCTAACCACATACGTCCAATAACTAGAAGGTTTACTAGAAATCACTTTTCAGGAAGAAATAGGTTAGGGAAATAAAATTTTAACAAATATTTACTTTATTATTTTACAAATATTCAAAATAAACCTTTGTTACTTACTAACATACTTTTCTCAATGCAACTTAACTTACAGATTAAAACATTTTTTAGAGTTTAAAGCAGTGGTTCTCTAAGGTCAATCAGCAATGTCTGATGACAGGTTGGATTGTCACAACTGGAAGGTGCTACTGGCACTTACTGGGTAGAAGCCAAGAACTTTGCTAAACATCCTACAAAGTACAGGACAGCCCCCCACAAAAAAGAATATCTGGCCCCAATGTCAATAGTGTCAAAACTGAGAAACCCTAGTCTATAATCTGACTTGTACTATAAGGACTATTAAGGTTTACTTACCTTTGAATTTAATATCCAGACCACTAAATTCCAATTCAACTCCTTGAAGTGCTTCTCCCAGAGTTTCATGGTAATGACTGATACTTTTTTTTGACCCCACACAAAATGGAAGTGAAAAGTACTTATATGTCTCTTGGCGATTATGGTAGGGCCCAACAGTATTCATCCATAAGACAACTTCCTCTTTATCATGATACTGAAACAAACAAACAAACAAACAAAAACAAATTATAAATTTTTTAATCTAATTTAAATTAAGGGAATATTTGTTATATGATCTAAACAAAAGTGTACTGTGTTTGGGAAGCTATAAAATACTGGAAGTTTATTTTATTTTAATCTGATGATCAATGTCCATACCTTACAAAGACACTTGTTGAATATTAAAATTATATCTTCTGATTGTGATCTCAGGCAGATCCATCTTTTCTAAACTTTGTTTTACAGAAGGTATTGTTTAAACAAAGTCCAATAGCACATAAGAGTTCAACAGCACATCAAATAATGGTGAACCCAGAACCAGTATTATTCACCATGCTAACATGGACAAGGAAGGAGGAAAGAAAATCAATAGCTTACCCAGAAACTCATGCTAATCATTAGAAACTAAAAAATCTAATGTTGCCAGCAAACGCAAATAAAATTTCATCTCCTTTCTGATCTTTTCCGTGGCCATTGGTCAAGGTACTAGAAATGACTAAACAAGAGGAAGAGAATCCCATGCTATGGAAATCTCCACAGTCCACTCAAGCCATCATTCTATCTTCCCCCTTTACTAGCCTGAAAGACATGTACTGTATGCATACTTCTTTGGATAAGTAACAATGGTTCTCGCCATCAGTAAATACCATCTGTAGCTAAATCTGGAGTGTGGTCCAATGACTGTGGGTAGGTGACTCCACCTTTCCAGGGTCCAATTGGGGAATGTGCCAAAGATTTCTAAAATCTTAAGTTTAAAATTCCAATGATTCTATGAAAAGCAATTACCCATAGCAACATAAACTGAAGACAAGATAGGATACAATTTAAGTCAACTAACAGTGCAGACATTAAATCACTGATCAATTATTTACCGAGTGCCTGCTACATCCAATAATTGTGTTTATAGCTGAGGATACAGCTGTTAACAAGACAGGTTCCCTGCCCTACTGGAGCTCAGAGCCTAAAGGGAAAGATGGACATTGAACAAGTAATTATAATAAAGTAGAGTGCTAAGGAGCATGTACTAGAGAAAGCTAACCAACTAACCAACTACCAAATTCTTACCTCCAAAACTAATATAAAAACATTTTTTAAATCAAAATCCAACCTCTCCAAAAACAAACTTCATGCCACCCAAATCTACCCTTTCATCTTTGTTTTTTCTAATGGTATCACCATTCACTCGCACATGGAAACTCAAACCCCAAGTCTCTCTGCATTCCAAAACCACACTGACTTGTCTACTCTTACCCAAAGCATCTACATCTTCCTTTTGATTCACACCACCAGCATCCTAGGAGTTAGATATAATCACCTCATCTTCAAATATAATAAATGTCTCAATGTCATATAAAACATCGTTTAGGTCATTAAGAAAATAATAAACTATCTTATTTTTTGAATACATGAGACACGTACCAAGCATAGTGTTAGGTGTTAAGGACACACAGTTGACCCTTGAACAATGCAGGGTTAGGGTCACCAACCCACCATGCAGTCAAAAATCCATACGTAACTTTTGACCACCCCAAAACTTAACTACTAATAGCCTTGTTGATCAGAAGCCTTACCAACAACATAAACAATCGATTAACACATTTTTGTATGTTATATGTATTATATACTGTATTCTTACAATAAAGTAAGTTAGAGAAGAGAAAATGTTAAGAAAATTGTAAGGAAGACAAAGTACATTTGTCATACTGCACTGTATTTACGGAAAAAAATCTGCATGTAAGCAGAACTATGCAGTTCAAACCTGTGTTGTTCAAGGGTCAATGTACAGATAAATAAAACACTGTCCTTTCCTTTAAGTTCACAATCTATAGTGGAAGACAAGTAAATGATTAATGATGAAGAAATAGCGTTAAAACTAAGGTAATAAAGGGCTATCATAGCAGCGACAAAGGAATTATTAATTCTGCTTTGGCAGAGAAGAAAATTCTCTAACAATATAGAAAATCATAAACCATTTCAAGTGAACTCAGAAAAACAACTATAGATAATCTTCACGTATGAAGGAAGGAATCAAAGGTCTGAATATATCCATACATCCCCATTCAGCTGACAAAGCTATTAGGCCACCACTCTTCATCTGATGCTCATGGTCACACAGCACTAATCAATCAAGGCACTCCTTTACAGAGCCAGTTATAGCATAAGAATTCTCAAAACAGTGCGCTAAACCAATCAATGATCAACTGACCATAGCTGGTATTAGAATTGAAACCTGCTCACTTGGCAGAAACCTCTCTGCATAGTATAATCTACACAAAAAGTATTTAATAAATACAACGGGAAAACAATGAAAAAAAACACACAAAAAATGCTGAAATGTAAAGTTCATTAACAACTTACTAAAAAAAAGTTTGAAGTATGCGTACTGACTGATATGTGCACTGATTGCAATAGTTCCCTTTTAGAGAAAAAGGGAAGGTAACAAAATACATCTATTTAAGATTAGAATGCTGAACAAGAGGACCTATCAATGAGGACCTTGTCATTAATCCTGCCGAGTCCGCAGAAATGTTTAAATGTTACTTGGGAAAATAAGCACAAAAATATTTTTTCTATCAATTCCAATACTCATAATTCCTTTAAAAATAGACAAAAATTTGAACTTAAATACTTATTTAAAAAGGGCATTCTTTTTTTTATACAAACTGAAACATAAAATAACTAAAGGGTCACAGCGTGTGTTAAACGACACATTCCGAAGTCACTTATTTTAATCATTCATGAAACCTGAATGGGGCAGTACAGTTGTGGCCACATGATGGAAATTGCACTGTAACAAAACGTACACCGCTCTGTAACCCTTCTGGGAAGAGGACTGAAATAATAATTAGAAATACATATAGATGTGTAATATATACACACCTTCACACACACATACGGGGGGTGTGGTTAGGCTAAAGATTAATGCAAAAATGCTTCTTTTCCTTTACATCACTCCTTATGCAGACCATGATCAATATAATGAACTTAATTAAAATGTTAACTTTTCTTTGCAGTTCTTGATTACCCCTGAGAGTAAGTGCTCCCAAGACAAGGTCAAGACAAGAGTTCTTTTTCAAGAGAGAAAATGTGCCTTAAAAATATCCTGAAATTAGAAAATATCAAAAGGAAGACTTTACACAATGTTTTTTAAGAGAAAAAACACTTTTCCTTTCCCTAAAGCTGCTGAGAAAGTCCCTGAGCTCCACCAATCCATGAGCAGAAAGCAATAGAGGGAAGGCTCTTCTCTCTACTCTGGCCAAAAGGCTAACCTAATTCACTTTCAAAACATTCCATGAAGTCCTAGCAAGCTCATTTTAAATCCTTTCTTGGAAAAACTATGAGTAGGCCAATGACACTGAGAAAGACAGAGATTTGCAACTTACCTGCTGAGTGTAACCAGGAGAAGGGGAGAAAAAGCAAGGAAGCATAGCAGGGGACCAGGGGACCCTTGAGCATGGCAGTAGTAGTCCCTTCCGTGAGGCCTACCTGGGAAGTAGCCAAGTGAGAGGAGGCCAATCCAGACCACCTGCATTCTTCACCTCACCGTTCTGTTCATTTTCCAGTTCTCGGAAGAGTTTCAGTTATACTAAATTTTTGAGCCACCCCCTCCAGCCCAAATGGTTTATAATATTGTCTTCCCTTACTTTCCTTCTCCACCTTGTTTCTCATGCCATTCCCCCAAATCTATGATGCCCTCCTTCTCTCCACTTTGTCAATTTCTACTTATCCTTCAAAACTACTCAAATCCTTTCTCAAACCCTCTAATCCTCAGCTAAAGCCTTAACAGATCAATCCCTGACATGATCTCGCCATCTTTTCTGATTGTATTAGCTAACACTTATTAAGCACATACTCTGTGCTAGGCAAACTAAGGTCTTTACATGAATATTTAATCCTCTCAAAATTTTATTAAAACAGATGCTATTATTTTCCCCATTAAAAAAATTTTTTTTACTGTTTATTTTTGAGAGACAGAGCGTGAGTGGGGGTGGGAGGGGGGGCAGAGAGAGGGGGAGACACAGAATCCGAAGCAGGCTCCTTCAGGCTCTGAGATGTCAGCACAGAGCACAATGCGGGGCTCGAACCCACAAACCGTGAGATCATGACTTGAGCCGATGTCGGATACCCAACTGACTGACCCAGAAAGATGCCCCTATTTTCCCCATTTTACACATTAAAATAAAGAACAAAGATGTTAAATAATTTGTCCAACATCATGTAACTAATTAGTATCACATTTACAAGGTTAGGACTACACTTTTGCTAATCCCAAGTCAGTTTCATTAACTAAAGAGCAAAAACTAAATGAAGAAAATATGATAAAATACAGCTGTACAAAGCAACTAAAGACAGTTACTGAATACTGAACAATTTTTTCATTTGAACCTTTAATCTGCCTTAAAGAAGAAAACCTTCCTAAGAAGTGACTTGTGTTCTAATTTCAAAAGGCCTGACCTTTATTCTCAAGATGTCACCAATGTTAGGCCTCTCTTAAATACTGTTTATGTGCTGGGAAAAGAGAGACACAGAAGTTTCTCTCCTTGATAGAAATCATGAATTAATTTTTCTTAGGAAGAACACTTTAGGAGATAGTGTTACTGATGTACTCATGTAAAATCTGAATAAAGAAGTGATACTTTGGGGGAGTCTGGGTGGCTCAGTCGGTTAAGCATCCAACTTCAGCTCAGGTCACGATCTCATGGTTTGTGGGTTCGAGCCCCATGTCGGGCTCTGTGCTGACAGCTTGGAGCCTGGAGCCTGCTTTGGATTCTGTGTCTCCCTCTCTCTCTGCCCCTCCCCTGCTCATGCTCTGTCTCTCTCTGTCTCAAAAATAAAATAAACATTAAAAAAAAAAGAGAGAGAATTTATACATACAGGAGAAGGACTAAGGGCTCAGAATAAGCACCCAAATGCCACCACTTCCACAGAATGAGGTAAAATATACAATGTTTGCTTTCTTTTTTTTTTAGACTGAAGTAGAGATTTGGGGAAGATTTTTTCCACTCTTTATATAAATATATTATTTTAAAGCGTTGCATATTCAAGAACAGGAATCTGAGTATGACCCACACCCAGATAAAATTAATAAAAGCATAAACTTTGCACCATTCTTCAGGTAAATTCACTTAAGTGCCTTAAGTGATCTGAGAAGAAATTGTGGTTGAGCCAACTAAGTAGCCAAATTTCTGAGATGGAGTATTCTAGTAATGTATTTCATTGAGTTTGTATATATACTATGCACACTCTTTATTATACATATATATGTATAATATATGCATATTACACATGTTTGCTTTAAAATACGTATCAGAGTGGGGTGCCTGGCTGGTTCAGTCAGAAGAGCATGAGACCCTTGATCTCGGGATCGTGAGTTCGAGCCCCACGCTGGATATAGAGATTACTTAAATTGAAAAAAAAAACAAAACAAAAAAAACTTAAAAAAAATTTAAAATACATATCTGAGAAAGCAAAATTTAGTTCTCAAAGTGTTTCAGAAATCGTAATTTTTGATGCCTTTTATTTATTTAAAACACACATCAGATTCTTAATATAAATAAATATAATAATAAAATATAGAAATAGATTTTTAGATAATCTCTTGAGATAACTGTGCTCTCTATCTCCCTCTCTCTCAAAATAGCTTTGTACCTAAATAAACTTTTAGTCTACCACAGAGTACAGCCGAAAATAGGACAACGAATTATGGCATTCCTAAAACTAGATCTATATTAAAGCACTCACAAATTCACCTGCAGTAAAGTTTATTCTCTTTATAAATCTTCAAAGAAGTTTTAAGAGTTCCCAAACTCCCAACAGAGACGAAGACAAGCTGCCATTTGACAAAGTAAAGCAAACAAAGAATTTCTGAAATCACTCGGTGGTGTGCTAAGTGTTTACAGCAGAGGCTGAGTGTATGCTACCCTAGGTACAGATTGGGCCCCTCTAACATCACCTACCAGAGGTACAATGGGCCACAAAGAAATGCGATTTTAGATTAGTTAGGGCCACTAAGTCATAACAGCATCCCAAAGACCATGCATCCTACATGAACAATGGTCTGGATTTGTTCACTGTGCTTTAAGCAATGGGTTTCATGCTTCCAACACTGCATATTTCTTGTCTCTAGCAGCTCCCTCATCATTCAAGTCACTCAACAAGCACTGATTAAATGCCACTGTGCCAAGCACAGAGCCTGGGTATGTAACAGACAACAAACAAAAACAAAAAACCTGACTTTGTGATCCTGAGGAAACAGAACCCATAAAATTTCAAGGCTACAGTATAAACCATAAAATGCATTGAGATTCTTGTGCCCTTCATTATTGGTTTTTGGTGCTGACATCTTTACATATTATTCCTGTGGAAATTTTACTTACAAGATAGGTAGAAAAAGGAAGAACTAGAGAGTCACTAGGCCTCTTCAGGCCTTAGGAAAATGAGTGTGTTGGATTAAATGATCTCAAATCTTTCCAGTTCTAAAATTCTAGTTCGCAATCTGAAATATTTTTAACAGAGTCCTTTGGAATCTGGGGAGACATGGTACTCTAACTATAGACCTTTCCAAGTCCTCTTGGTTTCAGAAAACAAAATAAGCACAAACCACACCTTATACATCCTTCACTCACTCTGAAAAGTCCTTTTTATAATCCTTGAATCACATATTAAGTGCCTTTCAGGGAAGTTTTCTTTAATTTTTCATTCCAAACAGTATGCGCTGCATATATGATTCAACTTTAGAAAACTGAAAGGACACATCTTTATATATTCTAGATGTGTACATACTTTACAAGTCAACAGCACATTTCCTTCTCATTATTCTTATGAGAATATTAAAAGGACTCTGCATAAATAAGCACTTAAAAAATAACATGACAAATAGTCAGCTGAATCCTAATTTAGTAGGTAAAACGAGAAATAAGAGGCTTTGTGAAACTATATAAACTAGTTACCCCTTCCTAAGACCAGCTATATAACTAGTGGGGCCCAGGACAAAATAAAAACGCAGGTCTCCTTGTTCAAAACTTATTAAGGGGTGCCTGGCTGGCTCAGTTGGTGGAACATGTGACTCTTAATCTTGGGGTCGTGAGTTTGAGCCCCATGTTAGATGTAGAGATTGCTTTAAAAAAATTATCAAAAATTTCTAGATGGTGGGGCATCTGGGTAGCTCGGTTGGGTAAGCATCCAACTCTTGATTTCAACTCAGATCATGATCTCATCGTTTTTGAGTTTAAGCTTCGCATCAGGCTCTGCGCTGACAGTGAGGAGCCTGCTTGTGATTCTCCTTCTCTCTGCCCCACCCGTGCAGAAAGTTTTCGCACTTTCTGTCAAAAATAAATAGGGGCACCTGGGTGGCTCAGTCGGTTGTCTAACCGGCTTGGGTCAGGATCTCACAGGTCGTGAGTTCGAGCCCCCCCCCCATCCGACTCTGTGCTGACAGCTCAGAGCCCGGAGCCTGCTTCAAATTCTGTGTCTCCCTCTCTGTCTACTCCTCCCCCACTCACTCTCTGTCTCTCTCTCTCTCAAAAGTTAAAAATAAACTTTAATAAAAATAAATAAAACACTTAGGGTTTTTTTTTTTCATTTTTTAAAAATATTTATTCATTTCTTTTGAGAGCAAGCGCATGCCTGAGCAGGGGAGGAGCAGAGAGAGGGAAAGAGAGAATCCCAAACAGGCTCCAAGCTGTCAGCGCAGAGCCCAACGTGGGGCTCAATCCCACGAATGTGAAATCATGACCTGAGCCAAAATCAAGAATCGGATGCTCAACCAAATGAGGCACCCAGGCACCCCAAATAAATATTTTTTAAAAATTTCTGGATAGTAACGGCAGAGCATCAAAGCAAGCACAGTATCCACATGCTTGCACAAGTTACTGACTGCACAGGTCAAATGCCCGTTAAGGGGACCTTATCTCCCTTTAATGCTAAGCAAACATAGCTTTGCGCAGTGGCAGTATCGTAGCCAATGAGGTTTATCCGAGGCGCGATTATTGCTAATTGAAAACTTTTCCTAATGCTAAGCAAACATCTCCTCAGTAACAACCCATTATGGAGTTAGACTTACACAAAAATTTCTTTAAGCAGCTAAAACTACTATCAATACAGACAACTACTCAATTTAATACCAAGTGTCTGTCCTATTTTTAGGATAAAGGGCTGCAGAGTATATCCCCTAATAGTGTAGAGGATGATTAATTTACACTGCCTGAGCTAAAATCCTACCTCCATCCCCACTGGCTGTGTGGTCTCAGACAAGTAACTTAAACTCTCTGATGCTGGTATACTCATCTATAAAAAGGGTATAATAGGATCTTCCTCACATGATTATTTATATTTAAAGTAAGAGTTAATATACGTAAAGTACTTAAAATAGTGCCTCACACATTGTTGCCACAAAAGTCCTATTAATTATTATTCCTACCTGGAAATTGTCTTCACAGAAAGCTAACCTAAAGGGCAAACTTTAACTTCTGAAAATTGCTCTTTAATTAATAATTCAGTCCCACAAATTTTTATTACACAGCTACTCAGCAACCTTCCCTTGGCAATTTTTCTCTTCCTTCAGTATCATTCTCTCTTACTACCTACTTCTGCCTTCTTGGTGGGAAAAAAAATTCACTTGACTATAACTTTTCCCGTATTTTTATCTGGTTAAGGTGAATGACCAGTTTCAAGAAATATTTTCAAGACACTTAAGAAAAATAAAAATTTTGGCTAATAGCCAAAAAAAAAAGACACTTATCTAAATTCTATACTTATAGCTTAGTGCTAGTCTTCCTATACCCTTTTTGCTTTTTAAATAATGTATATTAATAACAGGTAACCAAGTGAGACCAATTCAATGTAGATATGAATAAAATGAAGTAGATTCTAAATTTTTTGTCCAGCAATTATCTCACACATACTATGTCCTCTCAAAAACCTTTTCTCATATATTTTATATTCAATTACTGGCATAAAAAATTGAATTCTCCGCAATGAAATTTCAATGAAATTTGTATTTGCATTTTAAATCTGCAAATTAAACTCAGGCCTTTTTATATACCTCCAATTTGTGAAATTTTAATTAAGTTTTCCCTATTTATAGCAGTTTATATAAAACACAAGATCAAAGAGGAGGATACTCATCTTAAATTTGTATGCCGGTACCGTGGAACTATAGTTAAGAGAGAGTTTTGAGTTTTTATTTGGTAACTTTCCTTAAGTGTTCAAAAAATTGGAAAAATATTAGTGACAGTACAATTGACTAAAAGGATGCCCACT
This sequence comes from Panthera leo, assembly GCF_018350215.1. Classification (NCBI taxonomy): domain Eukaryota; kingdom Metazoa; phylum Chordata; class Mammalia; order Carnivora; family Felidae; genus Panthera; species Panthera leo. The sequence goes on from NC_056689.1 coordinate 55,320,187, forward strand.
GCAAATGAACAGTTCTTACACTTCAATATGTTACCTGACAGAGAAAATGACAGGAAACAGTTTTTCAATTTAACTGTTTAAACTGTGAACAAATTATCTTAAGGTGAAGTCACAAATAAAACACAAAAACATGTCAATGATTTCAGATGTGGGTCTCTAAAAAAAAAAAAAAAAATACAGGAAGTTTCTGGCTGTGACTGAAGGTAAAATAGCCAAAAGCTTAGCGCTTTCATTAGCTAAATTAAAAGCTCAGCCAATCCAGCAACCAGAGAAAAGAAGTGTGGTTAATTACAAATAAAATCTAAAGGACGGTCCACTGAATATTTTAAGAATGATTGCTTCACTTCCTCACTTATCAGAAATGACAGAAGATTCCCCCCAAATCTTTCAGATTTAGGACATACACAACCTCTCACGCAAAATCATGTCATTACTGAGTTACAGAATTAAAAAAAAAAAAAAAAAATTACTCCCTAAGCAACATCTCTATTTACAAGACTTCCTGCGTGGCTCACAGCTACCACTCTGAAAACCATCGAGTTACAGCCCTAAGTGAAAGTCAGTTTTAGAGTCGTTAACATCCACGCTTTGATGTGAAAAAGCCAGTTAAATAAACAGCCAACCAATTTTAAGCCAAATGCAAAAGGGACTATCCCCGGCCTACAGGAAGCACGGGAAACTCAAGACCCTTACAGCCAGAAGCTGCCTGGAGACCACCGGGATGGGAGCCTCATCCAGGGGCTAGAAGGGTGAGCAGAAAGTTACAAGAAAGGCCCAGAACTGAGTGCGTGTAGACTGAGTGCCCGCGTGTACACGTGTAACCTGCTCTTCACCCCAAGTTTATCAATGCTGTCCCCACGCCAGGGTTTTCATCCGGTTTGGGCAAGAGAGAAAATAAAGGCTGGTGAGGACCATAAAAGTGGTGGATATTTCCTGGTCGGTGTATGACGGGTAATCGTAACGCATCCATCTTCCGCTGTGTCGCAGACCCCAGTAGCCAGAGCACAGCTCCCCTCCCTGGGGGCACCAGCCCCGAGCCCCGCAGCCCGCGCCCCTCCCCGGGAAAGTGAGCGCCGACCCTCACCACGCTCCCTCCCAGACCCCCAGACCTCAGAGCTTGGCGCCATTTAGGTGCGGGTAGGGGAAGGAGGCAGAGGCACTCGGGAACGGAGTCTTGCCCGGGAAGCGCACACAAACGCCTCCTCCCAGCTCCCGGGGTTCCTGCTCCACCAGGCCCAACCGGAAGGCGCCCTCGGCGGCCGCGGGGCTCTACCGGGCCGCCCAGCCCTCCAGGCCGCGCCGAGCCGGACGGGGCGGCGGGTCGGGTCGGCAGGCCGAGAGCGGCCGCGCCGGCCGGGGGCCCCTCTCACCGTGTGCTCGTGCTCGTCCGCCCGGGCCCGGGGCAGCAACAGCAGCAGCAACAGCGCGGCGGCCGCCGCCACGCCGGGAGCGCCCGGCAGCGGCCTCATCCTCCGCGCTCCCACCGGCCCGGCGCCGGCCCACCGACTCCTCCTCCGCCGCCGCCGCCTCCGCCTCCGCCTTCGCCGCGGCCGATTAGCATCCACGGGGCGCGGACAGACGCACGGGGCCCGGGCCCAGCCGCTGGCTCCTCCGCGCCGCCGCCGTCACCGCCCGCTCCCGAGCCTCCCCCGCCCCCCGGCGCCTCTCAGCCTCTTCCTCTGACTCAGCCACGTCATCCGGCCACCCCGGCACACGCCGGAAGTGCCTCGCGACGCGGGGCCGCAACCGCTGCCGGGCGCCCCACCCGGGAGGCGCGAGTTGCGGCCTCCGAGGGCCACATCTTCGGTCACCTCGCGCGCCACCGGGTCGCCCGGCCCGCTCGGACCTCCGGGCCGGCCTCCGTTGGGCCTCGGCAGCGGTGGCGCGCACTCACGGCCTCGGCCTGGCGCCCCTCGCGGGTGCTGGACGCGCTCCTCGGGCCGCTCCCGGCCGCGTCCCGGCGCTGGAAGCCGTGTGACCTTGGCCAAAACGTTTTAAGTTTTCCTGGCCTCGTTTTCTTCGGCTGTGAAATGGGGTGCGACCCGCAGCCTCTGGAGCTTGGAATCCGTTAAGATACCCCTTGCAAGGCTCCCGTGCCCCGCCGTGAATTGAATGACTCACGCGCTCCCCTCATCATCATCTTGGGGGATTGTTGGACAGGGGTAGATAAGTGTTTTAGAGTCACTTCATATTTGTCGGGCCCCTACTATTTCAATCTTGTTGAAATTCTTGTTCATTTATCTGCCCACTTATATTGTTGGTGTCCCGTCCACAGACATAAACACCTCCTGGAATCTGAGTCCTTTTGTAAGCAGGGAACCTGTGCGCCGCCGCCCTAGTTTCTGTGCCTAGACCAGTGCCAGACCTGTAGTAGGAACTAAAAAATTGCTCGTCCTAGGAATATGGATCCACCATCTACACAGTCCTCTGAGCCAAAAAGCTGGAAGTTTAGTCGGATGTCTCTATCTTTCAGCCATCAGCAGTCAACGAGTGTTAGCATTTGGTATCTTAGAAATGTCTCAAAAACTTATTTTTCCTTTCTTATGCCAGTAACAGCTAATCTCCATCTGACTACATATTGCAACAGCCTAACAGGATCCCTGCCACCAATCTTCCCTATTTATCCTCCCCAACAGGTGCCAGAGTGATCTTTCTAAAAAGAAACCTGATTATATCACGCTCTTGTTTAGAACACTCCTTAAATATTGTTTAAATAAATCATGGAATCAGAGCTAAAATTTTCAACTCCCAGGCACTGTTCCGAGCACTTTACACGTGTTGACTCTTAATCTTCACCAAAACCCTATGAAAAGGCACTCTTGGTGTGTTCATCTTACAAGTATGATAACTGAAGCACAGAGAAGTTAAGTGGCTTGCTGAAAGAGCAGTTCCAACCAGTTTTGTTCCAGAATCTTACTACTAATGGACTTCTATCTGTACAACCATTTCTAAAACTGAAATAGGCCTGTTTGTACTGGCATGCAATGATATTAACAGATACTTTTAAATAGAAAAAGTTGACAGAATATAATCCCATTTTAAATGGTACTATATTAGTCTACCCATAGCAAACGATCTGAAAGATCGTAATTCAAACCATTGACACCAGGTTCAGTTTCTTCTTTGTACATGCCTGTAAATATTTGGATGGTTTTTACAATGGCCATGTGCTATTCCCATGTCATTGGGAAAAGTTTCTTGCTAAAGGAGAGCCCTGTCAACATGCAGCTGCACAGACCCCAGATTATCAGATACCAACTTTACCTTCTACCAATCTCTATGCCCTGGCTTCATTC